>NC_081418.1:4841998-6102879 GCF_949786415.1 Peromyscus eremicus | reverse complement strand
TTAAGCCGTCCTAATCTGCTGGTGTGTTGCTCTAAAGCTACTGGACTTGATAGAACTCTCTTCCAGAGGAGAGTTATCAGAGCTCATCCCCACACTGAGCTGAGCTTCAACTTCAGGGAAAGGAGGTCATATGGAAAGAGACTCTTTAAATTAGAATTCTAACTGAATGTGATAATAGCCATCTCATTTGTTTTAAAGCCATAGCAGCATTGGATTGTGTCCATGGGTGTTTTTGCTAGCAATAAACTTCCTGGTACAGAATAGGAAATGGATGAAAAGAGGGAAAAGTTGGAGCATGTTCAAAGGTACATCAGCCTCTCTGTGAAAACACTCTAGAATAAGGAGATATGTCATTCAATTACCTAATTAAATGCATCTCATGTGTTAACTTTCTATAGATAATGATCTCTATCTATAGTATCAGAATATTCATTTTCTTCTCATTGGATCTCCAATGTACTTACAACAATTTGACCTTTTAAGTGTTTTAAAAATAATTATAATTAAGACGAAGAAAGCATTTTATTAATTTCTTTTCCTTTCATTTTGTTTTTCAGTGTCCAGGAGGGGCATTTACACCCAATATGAGGACCACCAAGGACTTCCCCGATGATGTTGTCACATTTATTAGGAACCATCCTCTCATGTACAATTCCATCTACCCCATCCACAGAAGGCCCCTGCTCGTCCGCATAGGCACTGACTACAAGTATACAAAGATAGCTGTGGACCGTGTGAACGCTGCCGATGGACGATACCATGTCCTGTTTCTGGGGACAGGTAGGTGTTCATGCTCATGGTGTACTGTAGCGGAATGCTCAGTAATTTAGGCAGAAAGGTAAAAGCAAAATATTGAGCCTAAAAAGATACCGACATTTCCTTTTGTTTAGCCATTAGTGGGGACCTTAACCTCCTCCTGCCTTATATTTCACAATTGTAAATGGAGTTAATAAAATAAATTACTTATGTGGTTGTGAGAAACAACTGAAGTTCATATATTCAAAGCATCCAAAATAGTTCCTCATCCGTATTAAAGAGAAAAAGAAAAATAGTCAGCTAAATTGGGGGCTAGAAGGAAGTTTTAAATATGAACCGTATTCTTCTGAAGTAAAGCAGTCTGTGACTTATTAATCAGTATTTGGAGTCATTTTCCAGAGTGATAGTGATAGATAAGATGTTCTCTGTAACATTGGCAAGCGGACTTAAGTATAAATAGCTATTTAAAAAATATCATAGTTGCTATGTTAATAGAGCCCGCAATTCCTAAATTTTCTATTTCTTTTACCAGAAATTCAATAAAAATAGTCTTATTTCCACAGACTTGCCTTACTGGGGACAATAAGTTTAAAGTGTTTTATAGCACTGGTTCTCACAGTGTGGTCCTCAGACCAGCAAGATCAATATCACCCAGACCTTGTTAGAAATACATTTGTAGGCCCTCCTCCAAGAATGCCAGGTCTGAAACCCAGCCATCTGTGCTGTGGCAAGCCCTTCTGCTGCTTCTAATGCACTCTGTGTTTGCAAATCACTAGAAGGGAGAAAGGAGCCTTGGCCTGCTGGACAGACAGGATTACAAATTCCGTTCTTGCTTGACTCCATTTTCACAATGTCTGCTAGGTTCCTCCATATTACCCAAGCAGGAAAACTCCACACACTTACTGCCTTGCAGGCAGTGATACAGATCTCATCAGCTGTCCCTCTAGAATGTAAAAACAACTCCATGAAGTACACAGTGTGTCTTCTAATTAAGGAAACAGATATAAAACAGGCCTGTGAAAGCCATTGTAAAATGTGGTGGTTGTGGAATATGTCCTGAGTTGAAGGAGTTGCACTCAGATTTCAATCAGCTTCAAAATGTGGTTACTTTTTCTTGGCTAAATAAAACTTCCAGCCTGCTCTTCTCATGAAGTTCTTATTTTATCCCTTCTTGCAGCTAAAACCTCGGATCTGGAGCTTTCATTCACACATAATTTTTGTTTGAAATCCTAGAGACAGAGAATCTTCTAAAATGTATTCTTTGGCATGCCTGGAAGAACCTGGATTTTCCCTGCTCCCACTTAACTTGCCTGACTTCTGAAGCATAAAATCTTTCCTTCCTGATCTAATCATTCCTTAGATCTCGACTATCCTGCTGTCTCCAGGACCTTTGTTGCCAATTATAATCCTAATCCCTAGATTCTTCCATTTTATCCTATACCAACTTTGATTTAGGAAGCTTCTTCCACACACAGAACATGATTGAGTATTCATCCCACTGCCAATTCTATTTCACTGCAGATTTCACCAGGGCCTTGACTGTTCTCATCCTATAACCACTAAACTCCCTCCCTGCTCTTGTATCATGTGGCATTTCAGAATCTCTCTTTGTCTGTTGGTTCAGCCATGTGGCATACAGTTCTTCCCCTCATTCTTCCTGTATGTTGGTATATCTGCAGGCTTTTTCCATGTCCTCCTATTCATATACATTCTTTTGACCACCTTGTTTATTTGTTTTGCTTTAATTATGTATCATGTGCAAACACATTTATAAAGTGTGCCATTAATCCTTGGCAACTCAATGGTTGAATTAGCATTTCAAACACTGTTGTGCAAACTCCATTTATACTCTTCCAAAACTTTCTAACTAATACTTATACACTCCCCCATATTGTATTCACTGTGGTACATTCTTCTCATGCTTTGATCTCTTTGTAGTCTATAATTTCTCTATAGGCATATCACAGGGTTTTGATAGCCCAATAAATATTGGTCAGGCTGAACATAAAAGCGTGAGTGTATCCACTGTTACCCAGGCAATAAAATTAATTCATGCATGTCCCCAAAAGACAATCTTCAATTGCATGTACATATACTTTCATAGATGATTCCTAAACTACTACAAAGAGTTGTATTTAAATCAACAGAATACTCAAGATGGAGTTTGCATTGAAAAAACCCTGTATTTCTTGAAAGAAAGTGGCAGTTTAGAGTCCCACTTTTCTCACTGTCTCGTGTTAGCTAGGTGGTTGTTTTCTGCTTGCTTGATTTGAAGCCTGTTTAGAAGGTGGATGTTGATGTCACTGTGAGGTTGCTTTCTCTTGAAAATCTATATAATATATGTAGATTTCATGGGTGGAATTTTAGTCTTTTAAAAATGTTCAGCACTGTTTATTTAACTAGAAGACAGCAAGTAGCATAGTTCTGCAAAGATGCTTCAGCTTTTCTTCCCACAGAAGTTCTGGCACCTTGACATGGATTTTTTTGTATGTGTATGTAAACACGTGTGTTGTTTCAAAAGCTGTCTTTGGGCAAAGGCTTTTAATTGTAGTGGAGGCTTCACTAATGATTGCTTGCAAAACCTCATGAGTGTCTTAAGGATTTGGTCCAAGTAGGAAAGTGCATGTTGTGGCAAAGTCTCTGCCCACAGCATCTTTCTGGAAAGATGGTCACTGACTTAACCACTGACCCTTGTCTATATTGTCCCACTAGACTGCACTATAATTTCTGAACAAATGTTTCAACATTCATGAAACTGGAATTACTAGTACACTGATATAAAATGAAATTTCTTTGAAAAAGATACTCTCTGTATATCATTATCAGAACACCATTTAACTTTTTCTGAAATGGCTTTCATGCACCATTGTCCTATGCATGACTAATTCTGTAAGTAAGTGGGAGACTGTCAAATTTTTTTAGATGTTGACAAATTTCTAAATACAGGAGAGTATTTCCACTGTCATGGATGAATAATAGTTCACCAATTATGGTGACAACAGAGAAAGCTATTATCATGGCTTCCCTTCTTCTCTGCTATCTTGAAAGCTTCAAGGGAATTCAATGAAAGCAGCAGTTGTCAAGAAAGTTTCCATAGAGAAAACTGATGTGACAGGTCATTGGAATTCAAATAGGATATTATGTAATTATATAAGTGTACCCAATATGAATATTGTGAATGAAAGTGTTATTATACCAACTCATTATCATTATAGAATTTAATTGAGTCTTAGATGCTGATGATCTAACCTTCCAACCTGATCACCAGACAGCCAAGTAAATTATCAGGCTGAAGAGGTGGCTCATTATTTAAAGGCTAAAGCTTATAGCCCAAATTACAAAAGCTAAGGTTAAGTTTTCCTGTTTGTGCCATGAAGTTCGAAGCATATTAAGTAAGTAAGTGAAAGGCAGAGAGAAGCAAGACAGGAGAGCAGGAAGGGAGAATGAAGAGGGCCAGACAAGGAGGAGACAGACAGACATCGCTTCAGCCAGCAAAGCCTACATAGATTCCTTGGTCTTTTACAGAAAAAGATTACTTCTGCTTATTTAGGTTGATAAATATAGAATTTTCATAAAGTTAAAGAAGCTGTTTTCTAGTCCATGGAGGGTGTATAGGTATTCATGTTTCCCCAAATAAAAATTTCTTTTATATATTACATACTATTTTGTTAAAATTTAAGCCAAGTCTACTCAATTATTTTCGTATAATTCCTGCTACTACCTCTTAAAAACCTCATTTTGTGAGTATATAAAATCAACTATTCGTTTTAATCACTAATATTCAGTTTTTTCTTATTCTTTAGGAAGGTTTTAACATGCAGGCAAATGCTATCATGGCACTACTATTTCTCCTTTAGCTTTGCCATCTACCACTTATCCCCAGGCCATTGGCCCAGAGCAGACTCTGTTACACAGTCAAGAGGTTGTAGCCTCTTTTCCCTTTGCTTCTGGAGTTATGAAAATATTTTAGCGTCTGGGTAAGGTTCAGACACATTCTGTCAAGTCCACGTTTTTAGCACTACATGTGAATCAGAATGATGTGACTTTTGATGAAAGGGTAAGTGTTCTTGTGAGTGGGTGTTAAAGATTTAGGATGATTTAATAGCATTGTGGTTTTTTAAGGTAGGATCAGTGTGAGTGGTCCTCCACCACAACTCTTTTATGGACTTTACCATTTCATGCTTCTAATTAGCTTCTGTTTAACTGGATGAGCACAGAGTCGGGGTATTGGCTCTAGGAAGTCTTCCCAGTATGCAGAATTCTGAAGTAAGTGCACATGTGTGAGCAGAGCCTGAAAATGTCTGTCTGGAAACACTGGAGAATGACTGCTTCCTTCATAACTAGAGTGTTGGCAGTTGCTGCTCGTGAAATGGCATCCTGAACGAGCTACTGTGCCAAGAATTCTGAGTTTTTAAAGAACTCTCTAAAATACTAGTGTAAAATTGGATAGCTGCAGAAATGTGTTTGATTTGGGAAAAGACTACCATCATTTGGGAACTACTCATGAAAATCCTCTAAGGTTGATGTACACATTTCTCCCTCATTTAGGAGTGGAGAACAAACCTCTTTAAAGTCACTTGGGTGTTATGACTATGTGGGTCACTTCCTGCCAGGACAGGATCTGGAAACTTCTGAGAGTTTATCATCAGTTTTGCAGGGATTTTCACAGCAGTCAGGACTGATGGGACACAGCGGAACCATGGCTGAACTGAGGGAGGAAGATGGTAATCCGTGTTACCACGGCTGCTTTATCATGTGAAGAGTAGCAAAGAGGGGAGTGGTGAAGAGAAATCAGAAAATGATCCTGTGTCCAAAGACAAGTGCTATCCCATGAACTGTGCCTTGTAAGATGCGGACTTGACGCAGTGGGTACAGACTTAGTATGTAAACCCGGCAACTTGAGTGTGAATCTGCAGAACCCACCTAAAAGCCAGAGGCAGTAGCATGTACATTTGTCATCCCAGCAGGTCCATGGGGAGACAAGGACACCCCTTGGCAGTCTGTAAGCCAGTTAGTCCAGCATACCAGCCGTGAACAAAAAGAGAGAATGTCTAAATGAAGGTGGTTTTGTTTATTGACTGCCCTCCACACAGGAACCAGGGCATACTTGCCAGCACTCATTCATACACATGAAAGCCCACATACATGCACACACCCTCATATCACACACACACACACACACACACACACACACACACACAAACAAATCTATTTAAAACAATAGAAAATAAATTATACCATGAAATGATAATTTACTAAAACCAAAATATATTTTTAATCCCTGAAAATAATTGTCTCAAATAATAGAACATCTTCTAATAAACTATTCCTTGGAAATATGTTCTTTGAAAGGCAGAAGTCTCATATAATTGTCATTTAGACTGCTTATAATACACATTGCTTATCATTGTATTTCAGTAAGTAAATAAATACTAAGATTTCTGAAATATTTTAATATTATTACAATGATGCTTGCTTTTGCTGGGTACACGAGTAATTTCGTCTAACCCTCATAAATATTCTCTGAGTAACCTCATGAGTAATTAAAAAAAATGTGTGTAGGCTTCCTGAACAGGCCATCTTCTGTAACTAGGCAAGATTTCCAGTGTTGAGACTGGGACACCAATACAGCCACAAAGCCTTCGACCTACAGTCCATCCTGCCTGCAAGATGTGCTGGGGTAATGGTGGCACAGAACGTGTAGGAGTGGCCAACCAATGACTGGTCCAGTTTGTTGCCCAGGCCAGGAGATTGAGCCCACGCCTGGAGTGCCAAGAGCCAAAGACTAGGGTAGAATCAAACAGGACTAGCAAACAAACAAACAAACAAACAAACAAAAGTCAATGAAATGATATGCTAATTCTGCTATACTCATGGACCACAGCATAATCTACGTTAGAGAGGCTTCATCCAGCTGCTGATGGAAACAGATACAGAGACCCACACCCAAACATTAGGCAGGCCTGGGCAATCCAGAGGAGAATGGAGAGGAAAGATTGTAGGAGCCAAAGGAGTCAAGGACAACATAAGAGGTCAGCCCACAGAATTAACTAAACTGGCGTCATAGGAGCTCACAGAGACTGAAGCCACAGTCAGGGACCCTGTATGGGTCTAAGCTAGGTCCTCTTCCTGTATACATGCCACAGTGATTTAGCTTGGTTTTCTTGTGAGATTCCTAACAGTGGCAGCGGGGGATGTCTCTGATTCTTTTGCAGGCTCTTGGGAAACTTGCCCTCCTCCTGGGTTGTCTCCTGCAGTCTTGATATGAGGGTGTGTGCCTAGTCTTATTGTAACTTGTTACGTTGTTTTTGGTTGATATCCCTGGGAGGCCTGCTCTTTTTCTGAATGGAAACAAAGAGTGGATCTGGGGGAGAGGGGAGCCAGGGAGGGCAAGGGTCTAGGAGGAGTGGAGGGAAGGGACACTGAGGTCAGGATATAACATACAAGAGAAGAACAGAACAACAAAGAAACAAAAAGAATGTAGGTAGGCTCCATAGGGCTGGAGAGATGGCTCGGCTATTAAAGGCTGGTCTTATAACCAAAACATCAAGAACGTGGGCCTCATGGGTTCAGAAGACTTGATCTGGTATTAGTGAAAACCCGGTTCCTGGACTAATATATCATTTGAGTAGCTGCTCTGAAGGAATTATTTGGGTGAACGAGAGAATGGGTTTCATGTATTATCCAGCACTGGTTCTAGATCATGTAAAGTCGTTTCTATATTGACTATAAAAGATTCAGAATGCAGATACCTGCAAACCAATTTCACATTCTAAACATTTCTCTTCAAATTCCTACTTTATTTAGCATAGTCCATTTACATTTTCCTTATACTGAAGTTAATTTCATTTTCATTTTCTCATTTGACTTCCAACAACATGTTTTATCCACACGCGTCCAACGGATGTTTTGATGAGTTGACAGGACACGGGCTTTGGCATTCCTTTGTGTGAACAATATCACACACTTAACCTCATCTAAACATTGTCACCAAGTCCTACATGTGAGGCAGATGTATCTAACAAGGTGACAGAGAAGACAAAGACAAGTGTCAAAGACTTTTCCATGAAGCAGACTGAATTTTTGTGTATAGACTAACTGTTCTAAAATTTAACCTGTGAGTTTGATGCCTTCTTGCCAGTTATACTACATTCTGACATGGAAGTACACACTTTTTTGTGATGGGATGGATACACGAGAAAGTAGGGCTTTGTCTGAGTTTTTGGAATGACTTCACCAGAGTTTTTAGAATATCCCTACATTTACAAATTTTATTATTTTTTTAGAATTGAAATTATACCTGTGTCCAGAATGTCTGATACATTCATCAAGACACATAGGAAACCCTGATATGCTTCTCCTTGTTTAATTTAAATGGATTTTATACAATGGATTGATACACTGAAGGTTTCTGACCATGCAAGTCTATAGTGCTCTCAGCAAGAGGCAGAGTGCTTTGCTCCGTAAAGTTGGCCCACTTTTCACTCCATCACAACATTTTTCTCACTTGTGGGAGGACAGCTATAGTCAAACCCCATCACTGGGGTGTCTCTCATAGGACTAGAAGGATGTTTTTGCCCCTTCCGATGCTGATTGCTGAAGTCTGTTGGCTGAGTGTGGGGCGGAAATCACTGTGCTAGGTTTTGCTCCTGCAGTACTGTCAGCTTCCTGGGGACAGCCATTGCAGCCCCTGTCCTCGGAGAAGAATGTACAGCCTCCTGCTCACCAGGCTGGGCCTCCTGTGACTCCTCATAGGCCCCTAGCTGGCTGTTTGTGGTGACTGGTTGTGTGGAGACCAGCTCTGAAGAAAAAAAAAATGATTGCACAGGGAACAGCATAAATTTTAGAAAATTAGAGGAAGCGTTTTATTTAGAATATGAAACTCAAGAGAAATTAGAATAGAAAAGTTTTAAGGCAGAACTTCTGAGCTAAGTATGTGGCATTACAAGTGTGTTTTTACATGTATGCTTGGTTTACTTTTCCACTGATGTAGTAGCAGAATACTGAGCATCCAAATATCTTTCTCATAGTTCCTGGAACTGGAGATATGGTACTTAATTACCAAAAGGCTCTCCCAGGTGTGTTCAATGTTTCTGACCTCGAGAAAGGGGCATTTTTCCGAACTGTGTGGATGTGTTCAACACAAACATGTAGCTCTTAAAAAAGAAAAGGAAAAGACGGTTTGTCTTTGCTGTAGTCAGAAAGATGAGAGACAGTAAAAGCAATGTCAGAATGTCACCCTGGTGTCCCTTAGATGGAAGAAAGCAATCATATGAGGAGGAAGATAAGAAGTCTCTAAAATTTTTAAACCACAGAAAACCAGTTTTCCCTAGAACATACATTGTGATGCTCAAAATATTGATTTTGGCATACTGAGACCCATGTTGAATTTCTAGTCCCCACAATGCTAAGAGGAACAATGTGTGTTCTTCAAAAACACTAAATTACTAACAATTATTTATGTAGCAATTTAAAACTAATTCAATCAGCTTTTGAGTTCTGGCTTAATTGATATATATAAAGAACTTAAAAATAATTATTAATCACATTTTCTGTTTTTACACTCTGAAAGGAAAGTCAGCACTAACTAATGCATAAAGGTAATATCACATTTCAGACTACTCTTCTTTCTCAATTGCCGAGGGGTGGTGCAGAAAGAAACCACCGCAATGGCAATGCCTTGTCATCACAATGCTTGGTTACTCTAAGGTTGCCAGAGTCACTTTCTCAATCTGGTAAGTCTGAGTATCATAAAATACAGCCGAACCACGACACTGAGGTCCTATCAGCTTGCATTTCACTATTGCTTACAAGCAAGTCACATGTTCCTTGTTGTGCCTTATCAAGAATTAACTTAGAATATGACAACCACATTTATATTCATTTTAAAGCATTTTTGTTTTGTTTTAATGTTTATTTTGGATGCATGCATGCATGTGTACATGTGCTTTCATGAGATGGCATGTATGTGGAGGGCAGAGGAGAGATTTGGGAGGTTGTCTCTTTCACCATGTGGAAATGAGCTCAGGTGGGCAGTTGCCCTTGCCCACTCAGCCATCTCATCTACCCTGTAATATTAATGAAGAAGGGACACTAAAATGACCAAAAGAAAGGTAGCGTTTGTGTATCAAAGGCAGGAAATGATGCCCATATAAAATAGGAGTTGGAAGTTTAAGGTTCAAAGGGATTATTTCTATCAAGAATTATACAGAGGAAGAGATAAGATGATAACAAATTTGCTGTTGTCATGATATATATATTATTGATTATATGATTTATATATATTAGAATGAATATATCATATGGTTTATATGTATTAGCATGAATATTAGAAAATATGCTTTTTCTTTGATCTATTATGCATCTATTATGAAAAACAGTGGCTCTTTTCATCAAAAGTGCAAATATAAAGTTAAATTTACAATATAATAATACTTAATTTATATTATAGTTAGCAAATAATATAAATTTCAATGTTTCATTAAAATAACACAGAGCCAACAAAATGAAATTCTTATTCCCTTTCTAAGTATATGAACTAAGAATCTGATGAACTGAATGGCTTATTTAGGATTGCAGTGCCATTGGAAACAGCTTTGAAATGAAGCCAAAGTCTGTATCCCATTGGATTGAAGTTTTGGTGGACTCTCCAGATGGATAAGTCCAAGAGGGTGTTACTACAGATGTCCTTCAGCCGAGAGTGCTGTGCTAGAGATAGAGGAGCCTCATTAGCTGAGTGTGTGTTAGATGAGTCCTTGACAGTGAGGAGGCCAGTCTAGGGAATTATAACGATAAAGATTTAACTCCGAGAGTTCCTTGTAACTCCGAGAGTTCCTTGAATGAGTAAGAAAATTAAGAAGTGTTTTCTAATAAGAGTGAGGACTATTCATGAAAATAAGCACGGAATAAAAGGATGTGACCTTGAGAAAGACAGGGCGGGCAGGAAGAAGCAATGGACGAGATCATTATATTTGAATGTCCTTGTTACGTGCTGCTTCCCACATTATACTATCTTCCTATGTACTAGTGGCATTGAGGAAAGCATATCCTCTCCGTGTGTGGATGTACCCAGAGGGAAGGGAAAGGCCAACAAGGACAAGCGAATGGTGGGTCTGGATGTGACCACAGGGGAATGAGCTTCCTTATCTGAAAATCCAGATACAAGGATGTTCCAAGCCATTTGGGCCAAATGATTTGAACGTCAAAGCCAATGCAGAAGAGCTCATCATATGATGAAAATGGTGCTGGAGGAGAGGTTCATTCATGATCATACAATTCATTAGTTTCAAAAGAGTAGTTCTTTCCCTGCGTAGTAGAAAGGCTGAGCACAGCTCTGTGTTTGAAATTTATTTTTGCATCATGAATAGGAGCAGACGAACCTTACATAGTATGGCTGCATTATAAACTTGAAGCTGTTTGTTTTTTGTTTGGTTTGTTTTTAATGTGTACATATGTGTGTAAAATATATGTGTGTGTTTGTGTGTGCACCAGATGTAGATGTCAGGTGTTGTCCTCTATCACACTTTTTTATGTGAGACAGTCTCTCACTGAATTCAAAAATCACTAGATGGCTAGAATTGTGGCCTGTGAGCTTTGAGAATCCATCTGTCCCTCCTCACCCCCAAGCTAGAGTTATAGATACTCAGCACCAGGCAAAAGAGGCAGAGGATGCAAGGGCAGAGACGTGAAAATAAAAGGAAGGACAAGAGAGGAGAAGAGAACAAAGAAAGAGAAGGGAAGAAGAGAGAGAGAGAGAGAGAGAGAGAGAGAGAGAGAGAGAGAGAGAGAGAGAGAGAGAGAGAGAGAGAGAATAACTTTAGTGACAAATCCCAGCTAGAGCTGCTGGTGGCATTTGGGAAATTACAGAGCAAAGCACTGGTTTTATAAGAAGCTTGGGTGGTGTTGTAACACGTGGAGACTAGTAAGAAGTGGCCAAGGAAAGTAAGCTCAGTTAGACACAGTCTCTCGAGTTTACAGGGAATGTTCACACAGCTTGTCTCCTTTGATCTTGAGCAGCCTGTCAGCTGTGTAAGGAAATTGCAATATCAATATTTTATAGACAAAGGAAAATTTACGGGTCATAATTTTGGATTGCATGTGTAGGGACATGATTTACCGAGCAGCAGTTCTGGATGCGCTGTTAACTGTGCTACTTGGGGCAAGCAGGTCTTTCACCACCCAATGCTTACTGCAAGCACCCATTACAGGATAGGGCTGTGCTCATCACAGGACACCGTTGTGGGAAGCATCACAGTTCTAACAACTGCTGTTAGGAAACACAACTGTGGTGTCCTTAATTAGCAGTGTACCTTAAGCTGCTCTTCTTCTGGGGATTTACAAACTGTTTACTTTAAAACATGACATGTTTTCACTTTATAGTTTTACTTGAATCAATCTCTTAATTTTTTTAATTTTGTTTAAGTTGCAAATGTTTATTGTAAAGAGCTGTTTACAGAAGAAGAAAAATAAAATGTAGTTTACCATCCCTTATTTCAAACCAAACTGTTAACATCTAGGCATCTCAATCTGGCTTTTCTTTTCTGCCAGTTAAAGAATTAAAAGGCTGGGAAATTCTCAGGGGAAGTGTATCAGACACAGCAGACAGAATCAGCTGGTTAAAAAATGCTTTTATGAGGGTTGTGGAAACACACACACATACAGAGAGACAGACAGACAGACACACAGACAGGGTCAGAAAAGCAGAGAGGCCCGGAAAGACAGGAAGAAACAAAGAGGCAGCAAGCACGCAGAGAGAAAAGCCCTTTCAAGCACACGGAGCCCTGGGAAGCCTGAGATCGGGACTCTTCTGGGGGTTTGAAGGTTCTTTACATGGATCTTTTCTCCCTAACTTAGGGTTGTTCAGTTTGAACAAGACAGGAAGGATGAGAGGGTCATAATTTGGAGGTAAGCATATCCTGGTCCAGTCTTGAACTTAGTAAATTGGCCCATTGGCAAGAAAGGCATACTGACATGAGATAAAGCCCGCCAGACCTTTAGGCCATTTTCTCAGGTCGGAAATATGAGGCAAAAGCTGGAAAGTGCACTATTTTATTACCTATGTGTGGTCCCTCTCTTGACATATCTGCCTACTAGCAATCTATTTAAACCCCTACTCCCTCAGAATGTACTTTAAAATTCAGAAAACTTTGAAGAGGAAACATCAATGTATTCATATATAAGATGTCTTGCAAGGCCTTGACCATACCTCGTAATAGCACACAGTACTGTTTTCTACATAGAAATCTTCAACCCAAGCAAAGTAAATAACTTCACATCCATACAGGTCAGGCTTTATAATAAATTGGTTCAAGGACAGATTTTATCATCACCATAAGAGATATATTTTAAATAGCCAAAACATAACAATGCTTGAAACTTAGGGCTGTGTATAGAGTTAGCAAATGGTCTCATAATAAAAATGGAGTGTGATCCTCACTCACAAGCAGGTTGTTATGTTATAAATGCAAATTTGTCTTACAGGGTCAGCTATTGCAAATAGAGAAGTTTGACTATTTGGGGGGGGGAGTGCATATCATGTTTTACTGTCGCTGAATCCTGAATAAGTATTGTTGCTTGTGCATTTGTTTACTTAGTCGGGGTTTAATGGCCCCTAAAACAGGAAGAGAAGATAGTGTGGTATGTCTTCAATATGGTCGGAGGAGGTCTCTAGAATCTTTCTTAGGCATTGTTGGCGCTGTTCTCCTTAGGCTGGGGAAGTGATGGGCTGCACCTTATGTAAGCACTTGTTACCCTTGGATCTGTTGCCTTCTCCTAAATAGAACTCGTTATTGTGAGGAGCATGGTATTGCTTTGACTTTGACCACAGTAGGTCTTGCTCTTCTGGGTGCTGGGTTTGTATGCTTCGTGTAAACCATCCAGGTTTTGCAGGAAACCAGCTGCAAGTTCTGTCCTTAGCCTTATTAAGTCAGGTTACTGGTTGTTTTTTGTTGTTGTTGTTGTTGTTGTTGTTTGTTTGTTTTAAGTTAGATCTAAACAATGTCTTAACTTTCAAATATATGATCTACATAAATCTCAGTCTTTGGGGAGACCAAGAATTATCAAGGTGTTAGTGAAATCTGAGTGAGGTTAACATTTTGGCTTCCAACAACATTGCTTCCCTTCTCCTCTCCCAACTCCTGCAGAACCTCCAATATATCCTCCCGACTTGGCTCATAGTCCCATTCCCACTCACCTCATCCCATCCAGATCTTGCCCAGCTATCCTGAAGGACAGCCCATCCCCTGTTCTGCTGCTCCAAATTCCATTATCTGCTCCTTATCTCAATATGACATCCATGCTGCACTTGAACTCCCAGAACCTCTTTTGGGAAATTGTCGCCAGGCAGGGAGCGAAGTGATCCTGAAGGTTAGCATGTGAGGATCCTGTGCCATATGATGTACGAAAAGAGTTGCCACTGCGTCTGGCAAAATGGTTCAGCAGGAAAAGGCATGTGTGTCCAAGCCAGAGGACCCAAGTTAGATTCATATAAAGCACATGATAATCAGAGAAAGTCTACTTCTGCAGGTTGTCCTCTGACCTCTTCACTCACACATGACGAGTGTGCGTGCTGAATACTCACACATGCACATAATTAACTAATTAGAAAGAGTTCTTTATATAGTTTACCATTCTTACATTGTTCACTTTGGGAAACTTCTCCAGCATCCCTGATTCCATTGGCCAATGGCTATAAGTGCCCTCCAGAAAGATTTTCCTCATATTTCTTTCAAAAGTATTTGCGATCCCTCTTTCCTTACTGCCAACTTCCATCAATAACAGTAATTTTGCAGACTGGGTATTCTTATGAAATTTTATAAGTCATATGTCTGTCTGATTTTGAAGTATCTGAAATTTATTGATTAAAATTCTTCATAGAAGTTTTACCTAATGATTGTATTATAGAGTACATACCTTATTTCATACATTAATTACAAATGTGTTATTTCAGCTTAATTTATACAAAATGGAAATAGAGTTTCACAAATCTATATCAAAATTGATTTGGTGGTCCTATTATGATCAATATAGACAACTACAAAGAAGTTAAATACATTTATGACAATTATACTGTTTGTCACTTGGGAATCTCAAATATTTGAGCAGGCGTATGTGTCTCAGTAAAGCTTATACATAAGCAATACTTCTAAAAATTTCTTCTGTGATTTAACATGGGAAACAACATCTGCATTTTTGGTAAACTCATAGGTGACTTTGGCTGAGGTAATCTGAAGGCCACGTGCTTGAAAGTTTATGTAACTGAGCGTGACTAGAGGTACCAAGGAACCAAGTAAAATTCAATGCTATCAGCAAGTGGAACTGAAAACCAACGAATCCTATTTATTTACTTTTCTTACAATGCAGAGATGTATTTTAACTTTCTAAAAAGTTCTTCCCCCAATGAAATCCTTTTTAACTTAGGCGCACTCAATACATTCACAGTTATGTGACCCTATAAACTCTCGCTTCAGCAAACTTTGGAAAAGACCGTCCACTTAGCTTTGATGCGTGCTGCCACCCCAAGTGTGTCCCCTTAAATGGAGACACTTAAGATGCTACTTATGGCCAAGGATATGGTAGAGTCACCCCTGTGCCCGGGGCTGATGAGAATGTCAACAACACAGCTCTTCAGTTATCTGCCAGGAGTGTGTGAGAGTACTGCTTGTTTTTCCATTTTATTTTCAAATTATAAAAGTAGCAATAAAAGACTGCAGCCGCAGTGGTTTGCTAACCAAACAGGAAAATGACTTCCACTTGGGATGGGTGTTTAACCTGGCTTTAAATGACGTAGCCACTTGATTAGATCCAGTGGCTTTTGAAATTGCCGGTGATGGAATCCTAATCACATTTCCTTAATGTCTGCAAAGCCTCCACTTGCCTGTGATTTTCAGCTTTTGCTGGGCTTTACTGTTTTGTTCCTTCCATAAATGAATTGACCCTAAAAAATATAATGAGGCAATGTGGGCATTTAAGACATTTGTTTATTGTTTTATAATGTTTGACTTTAAAAATAAATACTACAACTTACATAACAGTTATCTTAAAGTCATGTACTACGCTGCAGTGTTTGTCACCCTGGGTCACTGAGCTGAAAAGAGAAAAAGGAGAGAGAGATTAGTATGTGATTTGGGATTGTGTGTTTTTTCTCAAGTGAGTAAGTCTGCTTCTTACTTGATGTGAATGATTATTGATTACCATGCTCTCAGAATCACAATTCTGTGTACAATTTATAGGACATGGTATAAAATAAAATTCAGTGTCCCTTAAAAAAGTGAAGACTTTTAAAGAGGCGATAAAAGGGCCTTACATCAAACTTGTAACCTCCCTGAGCATAGGTGCCTCTGTGGTTGTGAGGTGACACATGGAGGAAGCCACCCTGACTAGAATTCTTTCTTGAGTTAGTAACCACTGAGAGGGGAGGGCTGGGATCTGATTAAGGTGGCAGTGTGCCTCCATTCCAATGGGAAGCACAGCTTGTTTCCAGGGAAACCTGAGGACCCCAGTTAAAATGCAACCAGGGGATAAATACCAATCCTGACTCCAATGACCTGCTGAGTAATGAGCTATGCTTCATCACTTGCTTTAAACTCCAACACCTACTGTGTAATACATGCGGCTGCTCTCTAGGTTAAAGACAGAAGAGCACTTGAACAATGATTGCTGTGATCACTTGTATTACATCTCAAAGAAATCTAGATAGTCTAAACTAAGAATCAGAAAGGATGCTTATTTATGGAAGTTTCTTTAGATATTTAATAAACAAAGGAAATTAAATCATCAATGTGTATTGATCATTCTGCTGTTATCTTTATACATAGATTTGCATCATTCAGAAATCAATTCTAAGATTTGTTTTGGGTACTCACACATATCATCAGTGATTTCATTTCTCCAGGGATCTATTATCTGTACCATCTAGATGAAGAAGTTGAGAGTCAGTAGAAAAAAGTTGCTTCAATGATGACCAAGTTTAGTAGGTGAGATACAGAGAGGCAAAGTGGCTCCACCTGCCAAGGGTAACATACATACCAGACCAGACACTGTTTTAAATGGTTTCAATATTGCTGTTTCTTAGTCAAAACTCAACTAAAAGCGGTCATCTACCTTACTCAGGCCTATTAAATTCCCAAACGACTTCCATTTGGGAATTTAGAAGGCAGACCTTCACTGCAGCATCTTTCAGCTCTGCCTTCTGTGTTGCTACCTCTTCAAGGGAGTTTCTGGTATGGTAGCTGGGAGGACTTCAGCACAGCTCTGTGGAAGAGTTTAACACCCTGATGAAGGAGACTCATGCTGTGGCCCTGACTTGTTTATTTGCCCACTTCTTGGATGCTGTTATGGGATATTTTTTGTGGAGTTGGTGAAGAGCAGAGGCATATTTTATTATGTAGACTGAGAATGGAGAGACTTTGTTTCCAAAAGCTGCCTGTTGATATTATTAATATAAGAAGGAAAAATAATTCGACGTACGCTGTAGTAACCGACATCCGCCGCAAAAGTATAGTTATTGACTCTGTTTACCCAGAAGCCAAGTGGAGCTGCAGAAAGCATGGAGAGACTGCTTCACTGAAATACTAGCGTAGGCCTTCTCCAAAGACAAAAGAACGGTGGAGAGGATTTATAATAGTGCATACTTCCAAAGAAAACCATTCTGAGCACCCCGAAAAGGAAGATAGCTTCTTCAAACGAAATGGTACAGAGATGGCTTTATGAGGGTGTCAGTACTAGGGAGCTTTATGACCACTCTAGAATGTATACTTCACAATGACTAACATTTTAATGTGAACACATGACTTAAAAACCCATAAATTCTAGACTGAACACTTGGGTATCATGTCTATTTTTCTTTTCATCTGTGTCTGACTCAGTGGAGAACCTCAATAATTTTTACCAAGTCAATGAGTTCAAATGGATGGCAGATAATGCAAATTTACTTTATTTTATAGTGAGTTATACAGCCTGATATACTGTAAAATATTTTCCATGTGTACCTGATAAATATTTAAAAATGTAAAATAAGAAAAGCAAAAGACAAGTGATATTCTACTTTTTATTTTGAGTGAGTCAAATACATGTTCTTCACCATATTTTATCAGCTAATTTTGTAGTTCTTCATATTTTATCAATGAATAAATATAGTATCTCTATCAAAAAACTTTTTGAAGAGATTGATGATTCATAAAAAATTTTCCTCTCATTGTATGTTAACACATTAGAAAAAGGAATTAAGAGGCACCTGACTCATCTGAGAACATACAACTATTTTCTTTTATATTAAAAAGCAGGTATTGTGCATGTGTAAACAACACAGCAATTTGATATGTATATGCATTATGAAATGGCTAAAGCAACCAACTATTTGAACTTTTCAGAGCTAAGTTGTATCTTTGAGAGACATTGCAATCAAGATATACTTTAATGTAATTCTCCTTGTGCCTGTGGTATCCAAAGTTTCTCATCCTCTGCTCATGGAGGATACTGCCACAGAAAGGCTAGGATGCTAACAGTCCTTACACACTAGAGTAAGGAGCCAGAAAAGAGTATAACCTTTATCATAACAGAATGTCAGTCAAATTGGATGCTCTCATTCCTGTCCTGATCTCTTTAAACCTTTAGGACCAGTGACTCACATATTCAACAGCAGCATTGGCATACATATACACATACACAAAGGCATAGACACACACAGACACACATGAGGGATGGGTTGAGGAGGAAGAACACCACACATGTTTCTCTAAACTGTCATAATCTCAAAGTTCTTGGGTTAGGATTTGTGGTTGTATAATATTCCTCTAGATGTCTCCACTGATCATTTTGATATGTTGTCATTCATAAATAAGGAATATCTGTGACCACATTCATCCATTTTCCTTTATGACATATTTGTATAGCTTCTCTAAGAGGTTTCTTATTGCAAATTTTTATTGATCTTATCCTCTAGAAAAAAAATATCCAAATCATCACCTGGGCTGATTCTCAGGAGGCTTCTCAAAGAAGCAAAATCATTTCGGTTTGTAAATCACACCTGGAGTCTTCAATGCTGTGGAAGCACCAGAAGTTTCAGCTTGTTTAAGCAGAGAATTGTACTCACAGGATAGACTTAAACACTTCCATTGTCAGATTCTCACACACTGCATCCTCACAGTCTAGGAATTGTCTAGCAAGCCTCAGGCCTCACTCTTCCAGATGTCTCTTAGTTTTCTTTCTTTTTAAAATCATCCTGTCAGTTTGTACCATTTTGTAAGCCATGATTTTTTTTAAAAAAATAAGAACTTTTGAGAATCTTTTGGTAAGGTTCATAAAATATGAATTGTAAACATGAGTAGGATATTTTATGTCAAAGTGACTCTTGGTTGTAGACTGACAACCAGTTTTAGATGCTGAGGTTTAAAATTTGTAGTATCAGTACCGAAATGATTCTTAGTTAGAAAGTTTTACACAGTTCACTTCTACACAACTTTTCCTATGGACATTTCTCAGCCAAATTCGAAAAAAGCCATCTTATCTGTTGATGATGGTGGATTATTATAAATTGTAAGCTCATAGTCACAACTGAGAGCATTTATATTATGATCCTGATATTATGATCCAGCTTATGATTTTTTTTTTTAACTAGGAATGCCCAGCCTTAGCTTAGCTTAGTTTCTAGCCAGCTTTCCTTATCTTAAATTATCCTGACTACCTTTAACCTCTGGGCTTTTCCTTTTCTCTAACTTCTGTAAATCTTACTCTTACTCCATGGCTTGCTGTGTAGTTGGGTGGAGGGCTCCTGGAGTCCTATTTTTTTTAAGAGCAACTTATTTTTCATCTTCTCATTTTTAAATCTCAACTAGTTTTCTTAAATGTATAATTCACGTAATTGATAAAGCAAAATTATCGTATACATGAAAGTGTCTACATGACTCTACAAAACAATCTGAATTATATAATCTCAGCCTAAAAACCATTTTATGTACTGTTATTATTTAATATGTACTGTTATTATTCAATATGGCTAGGTGATACAAGAACATTTTTATTTTACATTACTTTGGATCATGTAGTTTCAAAACCTTTCCCTATATTTTAAGGACATCCAAAGAAACATTGCCAAATAATAAGTCAAATCGTATCACTATGATTATTCTAAAAATGGTATCCATACCTGAGATAAGCCAGTTTATTTATGTTTCTCATTTATATATTTTATTTATTTTGACTGTATATTGTAATGGGAGTGAGATATTTTACCCTAACTAAACTCAATATTCTCCAGGACTAGAGACTTTATGCTATTATGATAGCCAACCAAACCTAATACTTTCTATTATATTTCAAGAATATATACTTGACTCACAATTTATTTTACAGATTTATTTTATTTATAAATGTGTACCCACACGTGTGTGAATATGGCTTCTTGACTCACACAAAATATAAGACTGCCATATTTTCCTTTTAGTTGAATGTATTCTCAATATAAGCATATGGGATTAGACATAAACTCAATGTGTTACAAATAGTAATTGCTCGACATTTAATCTGTCTGAGGACTGAGCTTCTTCATTCGCAGTATTCTGACAGCATCTCCTTGTCTCTCGCGTCTAGATCGGGGCACGGTGCAGAAGGTGGTTGTCCTTCCTAGCAACAGTTCTGCCAGCGGGGAGCTCATTCTGGAGGAGCTGCAAGTCTTTCAGGTTTGCCCATTACTGCTACTCATCTCAACACATGCATGATGACATCGTTCCGTTACCCCTCTCGCCAGTAAAAATATCCAATAAAAGATTAAATAAACAAATGCAATAAATTTTAAGAGTAGGAAAGCATCAGATAAAAGGAGAAATAGAGAACAAATATTTTTGTGAAGTATTTTCTTATACTTCAAGTTATCTTAACATAAAAGGCTCAAATTTTTTCCAGCTATCATCACAACTCAAAGAACTTTGGTCATCATTATTTTTAAAAAATGAGCCCCTATGGCCAAGTCTAGGGTTTGTCATGAACAGGGTTTTATCATTCCCTTCACAAACCACTGCAACCCGAATGCCTTCACATTACTGATTGCAGATAAGCTTCCTCATATTTTTGCAAGCAGTCATTTCAAGAAAAACTGTTCTCGTTTGATTGCTTTCCATGGAAGTGCCACTCTGGATAAATAAAACAAATGTTCCTTCTTAGTGCTTGAAGCCTTCTGTTCTGTCCTTACTTGAGATTTCACTGTATTATTCTCCTTGTATTTGGGATCTAAAAAAAAAGAAAAACAACAAAACAAAAGCAAAAAGTATTCACAGAGAACTTCACTTCTCTAAGATCTCTGCCGGTCACGACACAGGCCCAGAGGCCTTTTCCTTCCTTTTACTTTTAGATAGAGTGTGTCCCTCTAGTCTGACCTCCAGCTTGGGACCTTCCTACCTCAATTTTCCAAGTGTTGCACATTTAAAGACTGAGGTGACCAAGCTCAGCTGCCATTTCTCCAAGTATCTGGGAACCAGCAGAACCGGTCCGGTAGTCCTGCCTTGCTAATTTCTCTGTAGCATGGCCATTGCTGTGTACAAGTATCCTTCTTATCTGCATTTGGAAACTAAGGGAAGCACAGCAAAAGAGTTGCAAGGAAACTTTGGCCTGGATTCAATCCTTACATAGACCATTATTGACAAGTAAGCCAATTAAGACACAATGGCTCCTGGAGCACACAGCCTGCCACTGACTGAGGATTTTACTCAGTAGCACTTAGAACTCCCAGAAGCAGAGCATCTCTGGTCCAGTTGGCTGTCTTGCTTGACTTGAAACCTATTGTCTCATTAAGATCGTTATTGTGTTTACTAAGACTATTGGTTTCATAAGCATTTAATTGCTTAAGATACAATGCTGATAGATTTCATGATTAAATTTTTAAAATTAAAAATACAACAAAGAATGGAGTCTAATATAAGTTAGAGACACACCAGCTACTTTCCAGTGTGTTATTAAAGTTAGCACTTGAAATACTTAACTCTAATTTGCACTAGGTTCCTTGTGACTAACACATTAAATTATGCCCATCTAAAAATGTCAACTCTATCTATCCCAGCATGTTTTGCATGCTTGGTTTTGTAAAGAAGTTGAATGTTTCACTGTATTAACTAAAATTGTATTACATATTATGCTTTATTTTTTCTCATGCAACCAACTAGGAACAAGTTGGTGGTTCTTGAAGATAACAAAAAGTTATATAGTGCAAACACTTCATTTCTAATACTGAAGTATTTTTTGGTTATCAAGAAATGTTGAATGAAGTGAGCTTGACACAAGTCTAAACACATATGTTATGGCAAAACTGTAAAGACATGTACATTTTTCTGATCAAGTGAGAACTATGTATGAGCTGTTACATGACTTGCTCTGTTGTTATCATCAAGGAGAAGAAATTCTCAGTGAAAATACATACCCAGACACAGTGTATGTGGGGGGCATCATTCTTAAGGTGTTTGAGCTTCCTCACTGATGTCTGTATGTTTGTTGATATAGCAGAGTCAAAAGACAGTCTGGCCAAGTGCAGTAACTGTCTTTGGCATATGTTTGTGTCACAATTTTGAGGTGAGGTAAAAATAATTGGGTGTGCGTGATATATTGTGATGGTCATGTAAGGATATAATGGATTTAAGTAGGAAAAAATTCCTTAATTTCATGTCATATGGAAGTACTGCAGAAACATCAATGTAGCTTTTAAAAGAACAGGCAGAGTTATTACACACCATAGAAGCGGAATCTCTTCCTTTAATCCTATATTCAGGGTTGTTTTCTGAAAGTGTCTAGTTTCCGTAAGCTTAAATTGACTTGAGATACAACTTCAGTAGTTAATTCAGTGACTGTAAATTGTCACATCTGTTGCACATGTGTATGTGTGTATATTAATAAAAGATAATAAAAATTATTGCAACTGAGAGTGATGTCACCATTTTTTTCATCTTAAATGCTTACAAATCTATGCAATCAAAAAACCTATAATGGTGGGAATAGTTTAATTTGAGAGCTTGCTCCTGCTTAAATTATTTAAGTCTTCATGGATCATTATCAAGTTATCAGAAATTTAACTTTAAGTTTAAAACTAATTGATGGTACTCAGGAAGTAAAGTTATCAAGTGGCTTTCAGAAGGATTACTTTTGCAGTGAATTCTTTCACAAAAAAGACCCTTTCTAACTATATGTGTCCTTGTTTCACCAGCGAGAACTCAATAGCATGGTTTAGTCTAATACATTTCCTGAACAACCCTTGTCAGGTGGACAATAATCACTCCTGTAGACTTTTTGTGTTGTGAAAGTTCCCCTATCACACCTTCCCCAACCTGCACACCCAGATCCAACCCTCAACTCAGTGTCCCAAATACTTGTTTCAATGATCTCACTTGCCAGTTCATTTTAATGCCTGTTGTGATAAGTGTATGGTAAAATTGTACTTCTTTCAGGTTTAAGCACATGTTACACAGCAAGTCTAGGCTTAGTCCCAAAGAAGAAAGGTACTTTACAAAGAGATTATGCACCGAGAGAAAAATATGATATTTTGAGTTTATATACAAAGCGTGAATTTTTACATTCAAAACTGCTTTTAAAGATCATATGAGCAGCTGGGTGGTGGTGGGGCATGCCTTTAATCCCAACACTCGGGAGGCAGAGGCAGGTGAATCTCTGTCAGTTCGAGGCCAGCCTGGGTTACAGAGTGAATTCCAGGAAAGGCGCAAAGCTACACAGAGAAGCCCTGTCTCGAAAAACAAAAAATCATCTGAGCAACTAATGTACATTTTCTAATCTTTTAGAATCATGTTCCCATAACAACAATGAAAATCTCATCCAAGAAGGTAAGAACTAACAAGAGCTAAGCCATTTTTTATGTTCTATGCATGCTAAAATGTCTTACCATCAGGAAAATATGTTTTTTAACTTTTGAAAAACTAGTTTTATTTTGATAAGTAATCATACAGAATCATCTTTACTTTGATATAGACTCATTATCTATTAGTGAAAATGGAATAGGTTTGTTTTGCATAAAAATTAATGAGAGCAAACCATATATGCGGAAAGGCATTCCAGTGATTTGTATTTGCCATAACTTCAACTATTATGGCACGTGAGGTCCACTATAATAGAAATCAACATTCTAAAGATAGAACTTAGCATAATGTTTGGGCTACTGTAAAATCAAGGCTTTCCTACCAGCTAGGACTGATCCACACACTTCCATTTTCCTGCCGCTGTCATGTCTTTGAAATAATCATGCAATTCTATTTCCTAGGATTTATATATGTCTACAAAACCGTTAGTGTCCCTTATCTATGGGATGCAGATTTGAGGAAGGACTGAGTGATAGTGATTATCAAGAACTAGCTAATTTAATTTTTCCTAACATTCAAGTATTCAATAATCATGAGCAGAAGATAGCAATTCTAATTTTCCTGTCTGTGATGTACCCTGCTCCAATTCCCAAAGGCATTATCTTAAATCAAAGTCCTAAGAGCTGCTTCCCTAGAGTCAGATTGAGTCAGCTTCACATGTATTTGAATCCCCACTTGACTATAAATTACAAGCAAGTTGTTTAATTTCTGTGACCTAAGTTTCTATGTCTAGAAACAGGGCCTTTCTCACAAATAATATATGTAAATTGCCTAGGATAAAATGGCAGTATCTAGTGCTGTCTGTAAGAATCTGGATTCTGTTTTTCTTGGAAGAGAGATTAAAGATTTTAGATGTTTGAACAACTGATTTTATAATTGCGGTGCTCTTTGCCATATCCAAACGTACTAGATAGACATGATGTGGTATTCATAGTCAGTCTTGGGACCTTTTCACTTGACCAAATTTTATGAGAACAAATAAATATGACATATTGGAGTTAAAGATCTCATCTGTAAAAATGTTTGCATGGAGCATAGCAAACATTTTCCCAAGTAACAAGAAGTCATTAGTCATTTTGCTAATGTCCTATGGAGCTGATCTCAAGTCAGAGTTGTCTTTGAAGCCGGCAGGGAAGCCTTCTGTTTACGACGACTTAACGGAAAGAGACGATGTAGAAGCAAGATTTGAGATCTTCACAGTCATTTTTGTGTCATAGTAGTCATATATAAAATGTATGTCTCAACATATTCATAGGTCATATGTTATGTTGATTGTCAACATCTTATAGTGCAGAGAGTTTAATAGTTTCAGTGAAACAGTGAGCATCACAGCTGAGCTAGTGACTTGATTTCCTGGAACTCTCTGGCTTCACTAAACACTGCATTACTTTCTAAGGTGGGAAGACTACAATTTGTGAGAGTGTTTAAATATCATGAATTTGATACCTTTCCTAGTACTCAAATTACTTAATCATACATTTTTTACCTTATTTCTTTCAATTTACTCTTGTACTCAATTGCAAAATTATTGACATTACTAAAAAATTAAAGTATATAGAATAAAACTACCTTTTGCTTTTTTATCAAATAAACTCTTTTCTTAAAATATTTGTAATTTTATTTACATTTAAATGAACACTGTCACTTGCCTGTATCCTTTAGATAGTTACTTACTTATTCTATAACCGCTTACTGAGAACTTACCTCGAGGCCTCCTGAATCCCAGGCACGTCCTTCCACAGAGCTACATCCCCAGCCTTCTTTTTCAACTTTCATTTTGTGACAAAGGTTCAGTAAGTGTGCAATATGGCCTGGAGAAGTTACCCTGTAGCCCAGGCAAGGCTTGAAGTTGTCACTCTCCTGCTTTAGTCTCCTAAGAAATTGGATTCACAGATCTGTGCCACAGGGCCGGATGCTAAAAGTTTACATCTGGTGTTCTTAATTGACAGAACACAGAACGTGCCATTGTTTTAAAAGTATTTCAATGTCTATATGGTATTCAATCAGTTTCAGACAATTTCTTAAAATTCAATTGACTTGAATAAAATAGCTATAAAAGACATAATAGACTGAGATATGATTCATGTTATTGGAATTCATAATAGTTTGTTCATTAATATTTTGATCTACTCTTGTAATTAATTCATATTCACTGTCAATTCTTTTCCCAGTATGTATTCTGGGAACTTTATTAGATTTGGGACATTTGGGTCTCAACACAACACAACAGCACAGTGCTCATACATTACATAAAATTCTCAAATGATTAAAAAGTAATGTGTTTTTTAAAATTTCTCTATGTTTTACAAATAAAGGAAGGAAACCAACTCTATTTTTTGTTAGAGTAATGAAGACTGGTTGACAAAGAAGACATTTTGAGGCATGCTCAAATGTAACTCTCCTATTTGGGCTGGTGAAATGGCCTAGTGAGTAAGAATACTTGTTATTCAATCATATGGACTTGAGTTTGCACCACAGCATCCAGATTAAACAGCAAGAGGTGGCCATGAGCATTACTGTACCACAGAGGGAAGAGGAGGATGGCCAGGGCTTGCTAGGGGCCAGTGTGTCTCCAGGCCCAGTAACTTACTCAAAGGAATTTGGCAGAGTGGGGTAGAACAGAATTGCCAGTGTCCTCTCTGGCCTCTGCATGAGTACACAAACACATACACAAATATGCATATGTCTCTCTCACACACACACAAGCCCAAATACACACTCACATATAAAAATAACACCCAGTGTTCTCTCTGCCCTCTGCATGAGTACACAAGTGTACACAAAAGTGTACATGTCACATATACCACACACAAGCCCAAATACACACTTACATATAAAAATAAACATGGGAATTTTTCAAATAATCTTAAAATAGCTTTAATAACTTTCAAAGACATGTGTTCACCTGTTTTCACTTTAACTATTACTGGTTATCTAGTACTTTTTGTTCTAAACAAAATGTCTTCTATTTCAAAATTGACTTGTACTACTGGACTTGAAAAATATGAAAGCCTCCTTGTGATTTGCTAAGAGACAGAAGTCAAAGAAAAAAGAAAACATCATGATTTAAATATGTAATATATTAGCTCAAGTCTGAGAGAACAATGGATCCCAATGTTTAAAACAGATTAGCATTCTATATCGTACACTGGGAGGTGTTATTTTTAGTAGAAAGTGGTAATGTTATAGGCATATTAACAGTAGGAAAATTCTATTTATTTTGGCTTTATACCCTCTTTGCTTCTTGTTTTGAGTCTGTTCCTAAATGAATCCATGGGTTTGTAGCCATACAGAATAATGTGTTCCTGCTGAAAGTCTTTTAACTTTCACATCTGAAATAAATCATCATGATTCTCCTTACAGCAACAGTTGTATGTGAGCTCCAATGAGGGGGTTTCCCAAGTGTCTCTGCATCGCTGCCACATCTATGGCACAGCCTGTGCAGACTGCTGCCTGGCTAGGGACCCATACTGTGCCTGGGACGGCCACTCTTGCTCCAGGTTCTACCCCACTGGGAAGCGGTGAGTACCAAACATTCATGTGAAAATCCAAATGGACTTCATAGGACAGTGCAGATGTGAATCAGTTCTATGGCTGTTTTTGTTTAAAAAGACAATGCAAAATGAGGCCATGTTGATCACTACACAGTCTTTCAGTAAAGAAGATGCTGTACTTCATGATGTGAGGTTTTGTTCTCTTCTTCATGGAGAACTTATGCTCTAGGACTCATCGAATGTACTAGGCAGCATTTAACTAATTTAGCTATTGTGTGGCTCTGTACCACTATAGTCTTAAACCCCATACTGCTATGTGTGGCTACATTGCTTAATTATAACAAAGTTTTTGTCCTTCATGTAATTAACAAAAATAGATTAATTTCAAAAGTTAGTATTTGGAGTAGAACTACCTACATTATTCTTGCCACAAGAAAATTGTTCTAGGAAAAGATACCCACCAAGCTTGCTTCGACAACCTAGCTGGACATGCTTCTTCCTGTTTGGGTAGTGAAAGCATGATTGCTGGAGAGGATGCACAGCCTAAGTAAAAGTCCAAAGCAAGTTGGAAAAGATTTCCAGTGAAAACACTGATGAGATAGCAAAGAATATGCAGCAGAAGTGATATTTGCAATAGTTTTTGGATATAGGTTATGATGAATGAGAGCACCAAAACCTGTTAAAAATTAGGGTCAGTGGAGGAAGCAAATGATTCCAGTCTTAAGAACCAATGAACTGTCCAGGAAAGCATTGGCTGATTTGTTAAATTGTTTTTCAGTTACATTATATTTGTATAATATAAATTTATATTATATTTGTAAATTTAATGTATTTTGACCATATTCTTCCCCTCCTCCAAGCCCCTCCAGATCTTCACCCCCTCCTTACCCACCCATCTTTAAGTTCTTTCTCAAAAAGCAAAACCTCAATACAGCAAAACCCCCCAATCCAAGAAAACAAAATAAAGCCATGACCTAAAAGAAAAAAAAAAAAATCAACAAAAAACTTCAACTAAATAAAAACAAACACAAAATCTTTGGAGTCTGTTATAGATGGTTTTTAAGCTTTACAGGACCCATGCCATTGGATTTTCATGCCAATCTTGACCATTTTGTCTGTTAATTCAACAAATATTTATCTTGAGACAAAGACTTTTCAGGCATTGTTATAGAAAATGGATATAAAATATGGAAGACAACAACAAAAGGTAGAAATCCGTGTTTGGGTATAAAACGCATGGAAGAGAGAAGACAGACAACACTTAAAGGAGCCTGTGAACATGTCAAATAATCACAAGGTCTCTGGGTGTGAAAAGGAAAAGGGGGTTATGTTACCTGCAAAGCAGCTTTTGAAAGGTTGAACGGATGGTCAGAGAGGGCCATGGTGTGCACAGAAGAGTGAACCAGGCGAAAAATGTGAAAAACGTAGCACCAAGGCATTGTCTGGGGGAACAGCACTCTAGAAGTGTGCTGTGGAAAATTCAAGAGAGAGCACCAAAGCTCATGCTGGTGCTTATGAAAGGAGAGGGAAGGCTAGAAAGAAAGAAGTAAATGCCCAATGCCCGGTGAGGTAGGACTTTATCTGCATTTTGTCAGCACTCAGTCTTTTTGTTTAGAATGGAAGTCATCTGACTCTTGTTTTAAAAGGTCACTGGCTGGGTGTTGATTTTATTGGAGCACTGGCATTGGAAGTAGTTTGAACAGAGTAGGAGGACAAAGGATACAGAATGGGGTTATAATCTAGGTCATATAGAGGAGTGGTCGAATACTCTGTTGAAGTGTTTGGTATGGGAGCTTAGAGAACTGGAGGAGTAAACAAATTCCCAAGTTCTTAAGATGAGAGCACTAGGAAACACATTGGCATCATTGTCTCAGAATGAGCCTGTAGAAGGAGCATGTGGGAGGGAGACAGAAGACATTAAGCCAAGCATGGCTATGAGATACTCAAGCCAGTGTGTTGAGCAGAGCAAGAAACTTGAGTCTGGAGTAGAGCGAATAGCCTGGACTGGATCCCCCTTCTTTACAAGCACCAGGTGTGAGTAGGAATCCCCGTCTTTGAAGCAGGAATCTTATATCAATGTTCCAAGACTCAGTATTCTCCCACATTTGTCACAGGAGTTGGGCAGGAGCTCATTCACATCTGTTAGTTTTCCCTCACTTTTGGATGCTCATTCCCATACAATTGTTTGTATTTGTACTGGCTGAAAAGATTAGAACCTGGACACAGAGGGTGAGGGATGCAAATTTCAAACATAATCACGAACAAATTTTATTTTTGTAGCTACTATTGGATTTTTCAAAAGTATTTGTCATGTAGTTCTAAATATAGTAAAAGTAGTGTTTTGAAAGTATTTCCACAGCTAAATATTTGTTAGATAATACATTTTCCCAGTCAAAGCTCTAGAGCAAAATATGGCATCTGGAGAACCAGGGTTAGAGTCCTTGGTCTTTTAACCAGATTTAGTGAGGAACAAAACTGATACATGATACTTTCTAAAGAGCAAAGTGAAGTGGGAATTATAAATGGAGCAACACCACATCCTATAGGTAAATCAGACCCTTGTTTAAATGTGAAAGAATGGAAGGGCAGAACCCCTTCCTTGCAAAGACTGTCTTAGGCCGACAGGAGTTTTTAATTTTCACACAAGCAATGCTTCTCAAGTAAAATTTCATCCCATGTGTGGGGTATCATAGCATATTTGAGATTAATTGTACATTTTAGAAGTCTTTGAGTATGTTCATATACTGTCTCACCTATTACAAATCCAGTTACATTTTTAAGATTCATACTAAAACATGGGTTACACATCACTATTATACCACCACAAACTATGAATTTAGTCATGGCTCTTTAGAAACAAAGTTTTTACGCTGTCTTGCATCTGTTAACTCTTCCAATATCATGCCTAGCATTAAAAAATGCATGCTGGGCTGGAAATCTAAGTATCAACTATTTAAATAACTGTTTTGAATATCGCTACCAGTGTCTTAATTCTATCATGAAAACTTATAAAAAGCAACACACACACACACACACGCACACACACGCACACACACACACAGTGGATGAGCTTACCCATATTTCTTTTTGGCTAGTGCAATAGACATGTCACTAAAAATATCTATACTGTTTAAATATTGCAAATTATTTCCAACTCAAGCATGCTATGGAGAATGTAAAGTGTGTTTGCAGAATGAATTGATACAGTTTTCCTTATTTATGTTCTATGGAGACTAAAAGGTAGTGGTGGAAAAGACCATCTGTAATATTTTCAGCATTCACTTGGGGGGTGGGGTGAGACAGGGTTTCTCTGTGTAGTTTTTGTACCTGTCCTAGATTCTGCTCCGTAGCCCAGGCTGGCCTCCAACTCACAAAGGTTCACCTGGCTCTGCCTTCCGAGTGCTGGGATTAAAGGCGTGTGCCATCACCACTACCACCACCACCACCACCACCACCACCACCACCACCACCACCACCCCGGCATTCACTTTTTTACTAGTATTATCTGGCTTTATTTCCCTTGAATTATCTGTTTGTAGCAAATACTACATAGATGAATTCATTTTCATTAAAGCAAAAACATACCCTTTGTATGGAAGCAGAGAGGTAGAGTCACAGCCAGAAATAGTAGAATCCACACATTCACACAGCATTAAATAGCTCCTTTCATTTTAAATAACTTGGTATATAGTAAGCAATATGCACTTTTTTCTCACCATTTTGAAGAATATGAAATATACTGCAGTGTAGTTCCTAATGTTATTTATCCTGAATTCAGGCAGATAGTTGGAAAATGGAAGATGGGATAATCAGTTCAAGCTTTACAAATATCTTTTCTGTGAAAGTAGAAAATGATTTCATTGTTTATCCAAAAGAATTGAGAATAATGTTGAAACATCAGCAAAGTCAGCCAAAGCCAAATCCTACATGTAATATAATATCATGCTGCCTACCAGCATGGTTCTGTTATGCTCCAGGAATGCATTCAAGGAAAGTGACACATACCAAAGGTTCTCGCTGATCTCATCATTTAAAAAGAGCTACAACACGGTTTTCTATTTGAATGTCTGGAAGTTGATGTGGCAAGTTCGCTTCGCCTAGCTTGAAAGTTTATGTACTGCACACAAGTAGCACCTCATAGTCCTGACTACAGGACAATACATTTAGACGTTGTGAATGACATTGAGTGTCTGGAAGGCTGAAAATGACCAGCTCAACCCTAAGAACACTCACAAAGTGCTGTTTTAGTATACATTTGCAGGATCAACAGTAGGAAATCATGCAAATACATGGCAGTAAAAGTGGGCATGGAGCTGGTCTAGAACAGGACACTGATCGTATTTCCTTCCATGAGAGTGACTGGTACCTCTACTATTATGCGTGTGTGATACTATACACATATATAATTGAATGGTGCAATTTATATGCCAATATTCCTATAAATATACTTGTTAACATAAAGTATTAACCACTTCTTATAATTTTAAAATGAGATTTTTTTAAATCATGAGTGACTTTGAGATTAATATTGTTTTGTATGTTTAGTAATCACTGTGTACATTTTTATTTCTGCTCATTTTGCTCAATATTTTATCATCAGGATAAAATGTTAGGGCTTAACACTTAATCCAACTAAATGATATTCTTATTCATAAATCATTTAGCTGTGTATTGTCAATATTTAAAGTCCATATGACTTTTAGGGGTGGCTGTATGCATCCAACTGTTCTCTTTTCCATCATGAAGTAAAAATTAATAGCCCTCATGAACCTGAGACTCAAGAAGAGAAATCACTAATGAGAAAATACCGTAAAGTTTTATGTAACTAATTTCCAACTTAGAAAGGCTTTTAACTCATTTTTTGAAATGCTTTTTCCATTAGTATGTTCCAAGCAATGAAACTATTTGACTTGGAGATGAATAAACCTTAGAAAGTCTCCTAATAAGTATTTTAGGGGACTGAGAAACTATTATATCCCATATGCTCAATGATGTTATTAAATAAATATTAATATTTTAGCATATAAATATTGTTGTCTATAGCATGCAGCATTATATCTATATCTCATTTTCTAAAAGTTTTCATATATGTCTATATAACAGTAAATACACTATTATGCTATATTATACATATATACTTGCATAAGAGAAAATATAGCAAATATAGAAAAAAACCGTGCATATAAGCATTCTAGAATTCACTGTACATATATACCCATTTTTGCAAGCCTGAAAATCTTTTAAGTAAAAGGTTGTTTTTCTTTGTATTCAGCAATCTTATTTGTTTCAAAATAGTTTAAAACATCTATAGAGTACTGACTTTTAAACAAAAATGTGTTTATTTAAACAAAACTTTTAGAAGAAGAAAAATGCTGTTGAGTTTACCATTTAGCAGTTTTCATTTTAAGGCACTTTGGATTAATATCTGTGAAATAAAATTTGATACAGTTATTTAGACAACCCAGCATCCACTTGGGAGTGATGCATACAGTAATTTTATGGCTGTCCCCTCACAGATGATAGAGAGAGAGGACTGACTAGATGTAGAGGAAGGTTGGGTTCCATCTGTCACTCACGCACCATGAATGGTCAGAGGGCTGCGTGAAACAATGAGACTTCCTCTAGTTGCTTTCTAAATTAAAGCTTAGACAAGCAAAATGCTGCAAAGTTTAAAATGGGGTGATTTTAGTGTGGCATAACTGTCAGCAATGTCAAATCCCTTTAATATTTTCTGCACTTGCAGGAGGAGCCGAAGGCAGGACGTGAGACACGGGAACCCACTGACACAGTGCCGAGGGTTCAACCTAAAAGGTATCACAAGTGAGCGGGTGTTAGTCATGCCGAGGGTCCAGTCTAAAAGGTATCACAAGTGAGCGGGTGTTAGTCATGCCGAACGTCTCCTTTAATAAGGAATCTTCCCTCAAGTCACTCACTTAAGAACGTGTCCTCCTGAGTTTGTAAAGTATTTGTTAGTGGCGATTAAACTTAAGTGCTATTTGTATGACTACGGAGAACCACAAGAAACACGTGTTCTGGAGTATGTGGCAGCCAGTGTGTGAGCGGGTAGGTCCCTCACACAGATGGCAAACACAGATTCTCTTAGTGGCTTATTTCTTTCTCAAGCAAAATTTTACTTTTAAAATTCACTAACAAGTAACACAATAAACACTATTTTACTGAAGAAAATATACATAAGAAAATATTATGATTTTAATGATTTTGAACCATGGGCCTCTGTACTATTTAGCACATTCACACTGTGGGACTATCTGCCAGGTATCTTAGGGTCCTTACTGTCTTCCCAAACACAACCACTGCATTTATTAAATATTTGCTAAGCATCTCCTTTCCCCTAGTGCCTGCCAGTAACCGTCCAATTTTCTTTATAATTTGACCCTTCTAGACACTTTGTGGGGTGGAATCCCACAGAATCTGTGATGCTCCGCATAGCTCTTTTTGTGTTGTCAGAGTCCCTTTACTCTTTAACGTGGATATGATTTTTTCATATTTATAAAATTCATTATGTGTTCCTAGCACATTTTGTGTATTAACTCATCCCTTTCTAGAGGCATGTACTGCTCCCAGTACTACAGATGCAGAGAATAATCCTTCAGAGATCCAGGCTGAGACTCAACTACAGGCCTGCCCTGTTTTACAATTAACCCAACCCCTTCCTCTTTGTCCTGACAAAGAGATGCCTTGTTAAACTATTCATGGATCACTTCCCTCCACCTCAAACAGCTCTTTCTCCTGACTCACCTGGTGCTGCATGCATATTATTTTAAAGATGAAACTATGTGCAAATTTTTATAAAATAAAATTTATAAAATTAAAAAAAAACGGAAATGAAGAGTAACGGCAGGACTCAGGTCTATGAGGCAGCAAGCCCCAAGTTCACTATACCTAGGCTAGAGACGAACTTACATTTACCACCCGTTGGAGCCTGGCCCTTCATTTAGTAAAGAATGACATTCCTGTTCCTTTTTATGGTAACCAAGATACAACTCCACGGTAGACGTTTTGTTTTGTTGTTTCATACATCTAATTCAGGGAATTCATCTGCTTTGTCACTTGCTATTCCTGGGGCATTTACATAAAACTTTATGTCAGTTCCTGTTTCTGATGCCCCTTGTCACAGTGGTGAGGAGAGTAACAGTGGAGGTAATGTCCAATATCGCACTGACTTTGGGTCTGAGCTCAAGGGCTTTCTTGTGATGACCTCATCCACTGTTTAAAACCTGTCACAACATCGATTTTTATCCCTGATTTAGGAAGAAAGCCTTCTGGTCCCGTTTTAACCTCTGCCTGGTTTCACTAAGTGCTTCCTTTCCCATAAAATTTTTATCTAAAAGTTTAAAAATATTATAATCTATGCTTCAGAAATGACTAAAGGAACACAGAGATGCCTCAAGTAACCTGTCTCACCTTACACAGCCAGTGGTGTGGACGTGCATTCATTTATCCCACGGGCCTTTGACTCCAAGCCTGGCTTTTCGATCATTGTATCATACTGTGGACATCCCATGCTTTCTGTTTGCGCTTCTTCCATTTCTCACTGAGTATGATTTCGTGAATGGCATAAACTGAGCTCCCATTTTGTCTGGCACTTCACACTGCATTTACAGGGTACTCCTTCACATATTACACATGTTATGTATGTACAGATATATAATCATGTACCCATGTCATTCATGACTCATGACCTCACTTTGTGCAACTGAGAAAATCTAACTAAAAAGCTGTTATAATAATTAATTAAAGTTGTTACAATCCTCAGTGCAGAGTAATAAATGTGTACCAATAAAACCTTAGGTAACTTTTAGTGTCTCTTTTACTTTACATTAAAACAAAATGGCTAGACCCGTAAATTATACCTACTACCGTATGGTGACAGCCATACTGAGCACAATTTTACAGAGAGAAGCTTTCACGTAGAGGAGTACTCTCTAAATCTCTTCTCTCTCATTCCTCTGATTTCTGCTTTTCAGCATACAGAAATGCAGCTGAAATTGTTCAGTATGGAGTAAGAAATAACAGCACTTTCCTTGAGTGTGCCCCCAAATCTCCACAGGCATCTATCAAGTGGCTGCTGCAGAAAGATAAAGACCGGAGGAAAGAGGTAAGTGGCCTGCCCCCACCTCCCAGCTGTCCATCAGGACTCTGGGAGGAGCACTAAATCCCAGTTCTTAGGGAGGCACAGATGAAACTGGGAAGTGAGGACAGAGAAACATCCTTTTAGGTCAGTGCCAAGTCTTTGCCGTCATCTTTAAAATCCTTTGTCCTCAGACGGGGGGATTAATGAGAAATCTGCTCTGCCCGGCTCCTCTGCAGCCTTAGTGCTTGTAACAAGAGCTCAAGTGCTAGGACTGAGTGGTCATGTAAGGAGGCACGTGTGAAAGAAAGGATGTCTGCAAAGCCAGCAGCTAAGACTGCGTACAACAGCACCTCTGTGTGACTCACAACATAAAAGGAGCTTTAAAAACATCCCGTTTTCCTCAGCAAGAAATTATGTTGAACTATAACCCTTCCTTCGTAGCAAGGAGCATTTTTCTGCTGTGTGGTCATGTTTCCATTGCATTAGCATTCACGACCCTTATATGTCACTCAGGTAATTTATGCAATAATTGCTTATGAGGCCACTGGATTTATTTATTGTTAAGGAAAAAGGCCTCTAGACTTGCAAATAAATACATTCTTACTCTAAAATTTTATCGATTATAAAGAACTGTTTGGAAAGAATGGCATCGCAAATTGGCATAGAGTGACATATTGTAAATCCTGAATTCCATAATGCTGATGTCACACTGTCCTGACAAATGAGAAGAAAAAACCACATGCACATACATGCAACCTCTAATTCTATAATGCATGTTGTTACTATACTCACTTTCGATGGCGCCAAGCAGAAACTGGATGCACTCCCTGCATTTGTGTAGGTTCTATTGTAGGTGCTTTTGTTTCTGTGTGCTGTTAATCAAGGCTATGCAAGTGCACATGACTGAAAGCTATAGAATACAGACACTGTATCAAAGTGACTGGGACCTTGGTTCCACAGGAAAAAACAGGTCCAACTCTCACCCTTGCTTATTCAAATGTGTTATATGGTCTTTAGTAACTGAATTCCATGAGGCTGAAACATTAAATCGTAGGCTGATGACCATTTGCATAAGTGGAGATTTAATTGTGTGGCAGAAAGGATAGAACAGGTGGGCTTTGGAGCTCCCTATTTCCTCTGAATCCACTGATAGTTTAAAAAATTTTTGGGTTTTTTTTTGTTTTTTGTTTATTTCTTTTTTTTTTTTTTTTTTTTTTTGAGTAAAACCAAAACTTACTCTAAGCCACAGTCATCCTAGGGTCCCCCCGCCATATAGCCTCCCTGGTTCTGTGAGTTGCAATCTGATTGTTCTTTGCTTTATATCTAGAATCCACTTAGGAGTGAGTACATACCATGTTTGTCCTTCTGGGTTTGGGTTACCTCACTCAGGATGGTATTTTCTAGTTCCATCCATTTGTCTGCAAATTTCATGCTGTCATTGTTTTTCTCTGCTGAGTAGTACTCCATTGTGTATATGTACCACATTCTCTTAATCCATTCTTGTAAAGGACCCAGTTTCAGGTTCCCTGTACCCATACCAGGAAGCTCACAAACCCCTGTTCCTCCAGTTTCTGAAAATCCAAGTCACTCTGACCTCTGCTGCCTGGCACCTGTAGCTACATGATGAATATTAACTCACTCAGTACTATACATTTTAAATCTAAATACAACCTTTGATTTGGATTTTATTAACAATTAAATGTACTTTTGTGCAGAACTTTGGTCATGTAAAAATATTCACATGTATTAACTTTCTTGATTTTGGTCCTGTTTCTGTTTTTACTCAAAGAGAGATAATCCAGATTATAAATACCAGAAAACTTCCCACCACATGATTTCTTGGTATCTTCATTGATAATACAATAGCTACTATTTTAAGGCAATTAATTGTGAAGCAAATGGATCTCATGTGTGTAGCCAATACCCAGTGATTGGTCATTTTCTATTATGAGCCTTATAGTGACTAAACACTACCACATGTTTTTATTACCTTGTGGAAATAACTTTTTTTGAAAGTCTTGTAAGGTAATGTCCTTGCAACTTATTTTTAGGCATCCTGTAGTGTGATAATTGGACAAGATCCTTGAAAACATTCAAAATTCTGTGTGTGTGTGTGTGTGTGTGTGTGTGTGTGTGTACCTGTGTTGAGAATACTTATTGTAAAAAAAAAAGAAAGAAATGAACCCCATAGTAGTTATTTTCTGCTTTTACAAGTGAGTAGTTTCATAAAAATTAAAATTAAAATAATTTCAGGGCTAAATGGATATCATGTAAGAATTTCATTAATATAAAACTGTTTCCTAGGAATCAGATGCCAAAAGAACTACCAATCTTGTGTTTGTGTAGGGTGAAACTACATTTGTCTGAAGGGAAATTGTCTTAGTTAGGGTTACTGCTGCTATGATAAAACACCATGACCAACTTGGGGAGCACAGCATTTATTTGACTTACACTTGCATATCGCTGTTCGTCCTTTAAAGAAGTCAGGACAGGAACTCAAACAGGGCAGACGCCTGGAGGCAGAAGCTGATGCAGAGGTCATGAATGGTTGCTGCTTACTGGCTTGTTCCCCTTGGCTTTCTCAACCAGCTTTCTTTTCTAATCAGGGATTATGTATTATTTTATTTTTAAATCTCATAAAAAGTATATAACCAAGAGTGAACACATCAGTTTGGTGCTTTCCCCCTGTTTATTTATTCTTCTCTCATATAATACATTCTGACTTCAGTCTCCCCTCCCTCCACTCCTCCCAGTCACCACTCCCTTCCCCCCACTTGTTTCCTCCCTAGGTCCACTGCAGCTGCATTTCTCTTCAGAAAAGACCAGACTTCCCAGTAATATCAACTGAACATGGTATATCAAGATGCAGTAATAATAGGCACAAATCCTTATATCAAGGCTGGAGGAGGCAACCCAGTAGGAGGAAAAGGGTGCAAATATCAAGCAAAAGAGTCAGAGACACCCCCACTCACACTGTTAGGAGTCCCACAAAAACCTCAAGCAAAACAACCACAACATATATGCAGAGGGCCTATCACAGACCCATGTAGGCTCCGTGACTGCCTCAGCCTACTTTCTGATAGAACTATAAACCACCAGCCCAAGAATGGTGCAACCCACAGTGGGGCAGGGCTCACCCATGCCAATCACTAATTAAGAAAATGATATACAGCAGAATGTTATGGAGGTATCTTCTCAGTTGAGACTGGAGGCATCTTTTGGAGGCATCTTCTCAAATTCTCCTTTCAGGTAACTCTAGATTGTGTCAATTTGATGTAAAACTAGCCATCACAGGAACCCACTTCAGATTTTCCTGTGTAAGTGGTACCTTTACTAACTCCTTCGGTAGTTCAAGAGACAAGATTGCACATTGTAGACAAAAGAGTGTATGTGATTAGTGGAACTAATCATAATGTTGCATACTCTGAGACAGAAGATCCTCAATGCTTCTGCCTAGTTGTGAAACTTTTTTTTTTTTTTTTTTTTTTTTGGTATATATTGAGTGTATTGTTTTAGAAATCGTAGTCTTCCATTTGGGACATTCATGGTGTTTCTCTCATAGGTTAAGCTCAATGAGCGAATTATAGCCACTTCCCAAGGACTGCTGATTCGCTCTGTTCAGGATTCTGACCAAGGGCTCTACCACTGCATCGCCACTGAGAACAGCTTCAAGCAGACCATAGCCAAGATTAACTTCAAAGTTTTAGATTCAGAAATGGTAGCCGTTGTGACAGACAAGTGGTCCCCATGGACATGGGCTGGCTCTGTGAGGGCTCTACCCTTTCATCCAAAGGACATCCTGGGGGCATTCAGCCACTCTGAAATGCAGCTCATCAACCAGTACTGTAAAGACACCCGGCAGCAGCAGCAGCTGGGAGAAGAGCCACAGAAGATGAGGGGGGACTATGGCAAGCTGAAGGCTCTCATCAACAGCAGGAAAAGCAGAAACAGGAGGAATCAGCTTCCAGAGTCATAAACGCTCATCTGTGCGGCTTTGCTTCCAGTAACAAATGCTCTGTCTTCACTGGTCAACTACTGAGCAAAGTCTTGTGCTTTACCCATGAGAAATTCCTAACAAAAGCTGGAGACTCGCTCTCAAGTGTGTTCTCTGTGAACTTAAATGAGCATGCATCTTCTTGTATGATACAGACTAGCACTAGACATGTCATGGTCTTCATGGTGCATAGAAATATTTAACTTATCCCAGATTTTATTTATATCTTTATGTGTCTTTTCTTCAGCATCAATGCAGCTACAGAAGCAGAACTGTTACACCCTCGGTTGAGCGAGGGCCATAAATTACCCTGTGCTGTTCCTTCCCTGCTCTAGGGGTTTAGCTTTTTAATTGTCAGTGGTTTTTATACATGAAAACAAATTCCAATTCACAATTTTCACATAGTAAATGTCATATAAATGCCTGCGACAGAATAGCCATCCAAAGTCGTGTAGGTTAGACAAATGACGGGGAAGGGAGCATCCAGATGTTACTTAAAAGTTAAGTGTGACTCATAAAGAGAACGTGATGAGTTCACATGCTTCCAGTGAATTATATTCTTGCTTGTTCCTTTGTTTAAGATCATAATGTGTGCCAGTTACTGAGATTTGCCATTAGTCTCTGTTCTCTTGTTTCAGGAAGACAAAATGAATAGCCTGGGCTGTCCAGGCCTTTGATGGAAGATGTCTCAGTAAGGCATTGGTATTTCTACTGTTAGGTTATCATCTTCCAAATAAAAGCACTTTGTTTTTTGGAAGTTATTTAAGTTATTATAGACTTACATATACTCTTACATTATTTAATTGATTTACTGTTTGATTTCCATTTCCTAGTCTGCTGGGCAAATTAAACAAAACAAGGAGGAAGCATTGTTAAAACATGCAACTTCTCCATACAGAGTGAAGCTATCAAAATGTTTGGATTGTTTGTGAAAAAAGTATACTAAAATTATTTTCTCCAATTTAAAAACTAAATGGATAAATTATGGAAAATTTCCTCATACTTCTTTTAATGATAGAACTTCAATTTTTAAATTTAAATTTATTTTAATACATGTTTATATTTCCAGAGAGAAAGAGAAATTGTACCCAACACTATTGAAACACACCTCTTATTAACAGTCATAACCAAGGTAATGAAGGGGGATCTGCCTCCTTTTTGAGAATTGTAAACAAAACTCCAGAAGGAAAACCATGTGTAGGGTGTAAGTTGGTGGTAGATTACATGTTTGATATGCACAAGGACCTGGGCTTAAATATAAAGAAAGGAAGAGAGAGAGGGAGGAAGGGAAGCAGGCAGGAAAGAAGGACAGACAGACATGAAAGAAGGAAGGTCAGGAAGGAGGAAAAGAGGGAAGGGAATGTGGAGGGATTATATCCATTACCAGAAAATGAAAATGTGTTTAGTTAAGTGATGGTAAATTTTGATGTTCTAAGAGGGCACCTCAGTGTTACAGAAAACAATTAAAGCAGAGTGCATAAATGTCATCCAATTTTGTTTTTAAATTATTGTTCCTAATGTGTACATGCTACAGTAAACGAGAGAGTTCCCATATGCAAATGGTTTTCATGCTTAAAACAGTCACATTTTATTTTTTCTTATACATGCAAAAATTACAATGTGTTTACGTGCAGTGCTAACATGGTCCTCTGTGTTTGTGATTCATCTATTGTATAAACATTTAAAGTAAAATGACTTCCAAAGCACGGTCCCCTTGCTCCACATAACTTCAAACTGCTAGATGGTGATGGTTAATTCTATGCTATTATTTGTGTTATTTAATACCTCCTCTTTTTACCTTAATTACATGCTCATTTCTTTCCTTTTAAAGATACAGAAATTACTCTTCAACATAACCCTGCCAAATGTAAAATATATGTATTTCTAAAAAACTTAATTAATACATATTGAATATGGGTGACTAGTTGGTTTTTTGTGTGTGCTTGGGCAGTTTGATGATTTAACATGTTTTTCATTTGTATTGTATATAAAATTACCTAGGTATGCACTTTTCCCCTCCAAGTGTAGGTTTGTGAATAGACTTAGCATGATGAAGCTGTCATTACAGTGAACGATCACCCTGTTTAGAGAAAACAAACTCAATGTAGTTACCACATGAAAATTTAATTAGATGTTGAAGAAATCATTTGTTTGGCAAAATAAAACATTGAACTCCCTGGAGGATGTCTTTCACTTTTCTTTTTAGCATAGTATGTGTTAATATGATAGAAACTACTGAAATGTTATTATCATTTAAAGACTGTTATCTGATTTTGTGAAAACAAACTATTAAATATTTTAGAATTTAAGAATTCCAGAATACATATATCTCTTATAGCAGTAGCCTTCATTCAAGTTCAAACTTGAATCCATCTACTAACATCCACTTTTTATGTATATTTACATAAATGCATTAGCATATGCAAATCAGTACATTTTTAGCCTCAGTATTTTACATTTACCCATGCCTATCTAAGTTATTCATAATATATCATGTCTGTAATTTTAAATAATTGTAGTTTGGAAATGTAAATGACTGGATTCACTCTACCTACATTTAAGTTCAGGTTTATGATTTTATTTTGGGAAAGACTTTATATTTCTCTCTACCTCATATTCTGAATTGGGCAGAACACATCATATATTCACATGTTCAAAAATGTTATGATATTGCCCAGCTTTTCTAGAGTAGGAAGGTGTCCTTCATCTGTATTCTATGTCAAATTCGGCATCAGTCATCCAGGTAGGAAGCCTATGGTTAAAGGATCGTCTGGTACCTACCCAAGTAGAGAGAGCCCTTTATAAACTTGAGAGGAGGAAGCCACAGATGGGCTCACATGACACATCAGAGTGACAGGACCACTTCAGCTTTCTTCTGTCTTGCTGTGCCATGTATTTAAGGCTATTATAAAGCTGAAGTATAAAAGAAGACATAACCAGACCAAGTAAACCACAGTGTTCATTTTATTGAATATTCAGAGTCTTACTGAATTCTATGCATGACAATAAAGTAGTAGAAGATCATTGTGGAAAATGTTTTATTATTTTTTTTGTAAGAGTTTATCCACCATCCTTTCAACTGACAAAATTCTGCACAGGAATCTAAACCCTTTTGCAAAAACAAAACCAGTCACAACAAGTGCATGCCAACTGGAGAATTTCATGACCAGTAAGTAGTCACATAGGTGACCTCTGATGTACAGTCCTGTTTTCGTGGATCCACAACAACATTCTGCATACAGGCTTCGGGAGACAGAAGAGCAAGCTTCATGATGTAACAAGTGTCGTCTTCCTTTGAGTGACTCGAATGTATTTATTGATTCACCTCATAAAATTCCACTTTCCAAATAGTTAGAATTGTGTATTTCTCAGGGCTATTATGTTGCCATGCCTGAGTGTTCCTTACATAAAACGCTATTAAAGAATGACATTATAATAAACACATTTAAACTGTTTATTCTATGTAAGGTTACCTCTCTACCCAAAGAACAAAAAGAGTAAGTTTTTATTCTTCAAGTGTTTTTTTTTTCCTTCTGAGTTATCCATGCAAAAATGCCATCCAAAGAGTTTATGAGCTCAAAACCGAATTATTTTGGCAAGGCACAATGGCTATTTGATGAATTGTTAGGAAAATGAGTCACCACCATTGCTTCTCTGGATACCTTCCAGTGTGCATGTGACCCCTTGGCTCGTGACATGAAAAGCCTTCTATTTTCTCAGGTCTTGTCATAATTTCACTCCTACAATTTGAATTGAGACAAACAAGTTACACCTTTTAACTTTCTTTGTATTTATTTTGAGGATAAATCATAATCTTCTTTACTAAGCATTCACATCTTACACACTGGGGCACAGAATGTAGACTGATGAGGTAACTTGTTTTGAGGCAATAGGAACTGGCAGTTATAGGTATGATGTGATGCCAACAGTTTGTTTCATGGACAAGGGAAAATGGCCACAGGAAACACAATGTAACAGAGACCCACAAACGTCAGACCGTCCTAGTGATTTCTTTATATGCTTATATGTATATGTGGATCTATGTATTATGTACTTATATTCACAGACAAGCCAAGTTTAATTTATTAACTATTCCAGAATAAATTTCAGTTTCTACTTCAAATTTCTATTCCATCTTCTACACTTAGAAATGTTTCAAAAGCCCTCTCAATAAATTATTGAATTTTTTTAAACCTAATTTTATTATTATTGTATTTGGATGAATGTTTCTCCTGAATGTATGTATGTGCAACATGTGAATTCCTGGCACATGAGGAGTGTGGTAGAGGCCACTGGATCCCATGAAACTGGGGTTACATACAGACAGTTGTTAGCCAACCTGCAGTTGCTGGGATTTGAACCAGAGTTTTCTGGAAGAGCAAAGAGTGCTTTGAAACATTGAGCTCTCTCCTCAGGCCCCACAGCTGAGAATGACACAGTTCTGTGCTCCATTCTAAAGCTTTACGAAGGTTTTGTCCTTGTAATTACCTAGGTCTCCTGCAGCATCAATCTGACTTCACCCAGGTAAGGAATCTAAATACATGATGGAGATCTTACTATGACAGCGGTTACAGCAGCCTAAGAATTCCAGTCTTCTTACTAATGTCCACTTATGGAGCATTTTCTGTGACAATTTCCATGTGGAGTTCATGATGTGCATAAGTGTCTATTTCCTTCTCAGGATGTCCTGAAATATCAATAAGTATTCTGTTCTATAAATGGCAAATTTATATTTGATATGTTTAGATGTGTCTGATGCATTTAAAGGTTTTTTTTTTTTTTTTTTACAAATGACTTAAAAAATGTGAAAAATGAAATGTGTGGTTATAGACCTTAAGCATCTTCCATCTTTAGCAATATTCATTAGAAAACAAGCTCATTTGCTCCAGTTTTATATCTGGCAGGCTTTACAATTTGATTAGCAAGACACTTGAGGAACTAAAAATGCCTAGGCTTCGTCTTTCTAACTCACTACTCTTAACTATGTAAATCTACAGTTATCAAAACATGAATCACATGGTCCTGTGGTCAAGCTTAATTGAGATTATTCACATAGAATGGGTAGTAGTTACCTGATGTAAAAAGAATAGTATATATTTTGGCCTTTTTTTTTTTTTTGGTGGCTCTGCTATTGAAAATACTATTTGTTAATTTTCTCACCAAATATTTATGGAGCACTCATTCGGTAAAAAGCATGTGCTTTCTAATACAGAATACAGTAATAACCCTGTTGGTGTGAAGCTTTCCACAGGCAGAAGTAAGTGGATAGTCAAGCAAGCAAGTATCCCGTAAGTTAAGCTAAGTGTATTAAAGAAAAGAAAGGAAGGTGTGGGGATCCTGTGTAAATCAAGGGGCATTCCAGACAGAGGAGCAAACTAGTAAGGCAAACTAGTAAATCAGGAACAATTCAAGAAGATTTCATTTAAACAAAAAAGTTGTGGGTAAGACACATTCCATAGGTCAATCAGCCAAGCCAGCGGGGACAGGTGACCACAATGAGCCACTTATGTTTGTTTCTAACATTACAAAAGTCAAGGAAGGATTTATGCTCCATGGAATACACAGCTGGCTCTGTTTAGGGGTCTGTGGAAATGGAAAAAAAATAAAACAGGACATCCAACTAGGGTCTAAGACAGTTGACACATCCAAGTGTTGTCTTCCATCTGCACAAAGATAAAAAGGATAGTAACAGTCTCTTCTGGGATGCGTCTTTGAAAAAGAGAAAAGGGGTGAAATGTACTGATGTTATCCCATGAGGATCAGGAAGTTGCTCTGGGGGAAACACCAACATCAGAAAGAGGTCAAAGGAGCTCTAGCCGTGATCCTGGAACTATGATAGGCAGAAACTGTCTGGGGGATTTATTATCCATAATATCCAGAAGAATAAATAGCTTAGGTTTCAGTATGGGAAAACAAAACAACAATGGTGCTGTATGCATGTTAATGTCTAAGACCAGGTGTGTCCCATGCACAGTGGCTCTAAACATCAAAGGCTGCGGTCCCATCTCTGGGTAACAGGCCACAATAAACACTCGCTGAAGATATAATAAGGAGGATCAGTTCATCAACTCACTGTAAGGTATAGCAGCAATTAACTAGGTAATTCCACATAGTTTATCTGGTAATTAAAAGAGGTTTATTTCAGGGATAACTTAGAGCCAATAAGGGATCGGTTACAGGATCTGGGAGAGATGAGGTGCAGTCCAGTGGTTTTCTGGAGAACTCTGACTTGGTCTGCAATCCAGCATCCAGGATCAGGAAGAGCCAAGAGAGCCCACAAGTAGACATCTCAGGTCTTAACTGGTCTCGCCTTGGCCACGCCCCAGGGGCAGGCCATAGACAGATGTGGCAGTTACCTGCTATCTCACTGGGGGCAGTTCTTCAAGGTCAAAGCTGGAACAGCTACCCACTACAGTAAGGACTTATGCCTCAATACCATATTACTTCATCCTGATATTATTTACAGGGAAAGGATGCATTTTATTCTAGGATTTGGAAAGAAGCTAACTGAAAGGACATTAATACAATGGAGTTTGGGTAAAATATCCCTTTATAGAAAAGCAACATGCTTTATTTGGGACCTCAACCTTCAATTAAGGATCAGAGGTCAGCACTGAGGCAGGGAACCTGGACTGTCACCTCTTCCACAAATGGCTACTCTCCTTTACCACATCAATGAAGGGGACCAATTTCTAGAAAAATGGTCTCCAGACTCCCTTAAGATGCTTGAGCCACAAGTTGGCATTTAGGATGGGAGCTGGAAAAAAAAAATCTATTTTCCTTCTCTGTAACAGAATAATTATGAACACTTGGAGATGAAAAAACTTAAGGAAGATTAATCTGAGGATGAGAAAGAATCAAGGGCAGAAATACGTGTTTGCCTGCCTTTTGGTGTTAGCCTCCCATGTCATTAACCCAGAACTAGGAGCTGGCACCATGAATGGTATTACAGTCTGTATAGAGAGAGGGAGAGGAAAAATGGCTTTCTAGAGAAAGGTTCATCAGTGTAGGAAGTCCTAGACTCATATTTAGAAAAAAAGATGGAGAGGAAAACATTTACCTTGAGTGATGAATTAACTGCTTGTTATCCAGGCTGAAACGTAAGTTTGGAGAAACAAGAGTCAATGAGCCCAAGAGGTCAATGAAGATTAGTCACCATATTACACATTTATTTGGGAAATCTGTAAATCTGTACACATTTTACTTGAGGAAATTTTTGAGACAAATTTAATGTAAGGCTTTAAAGTCCTTTAAAAAGAACATAAAGGCAAAGCAAATACATTATCAGGATGTGATAAAACATCTGGGGCCAGGGAACAATTTGTTTTTAGTTAAGTGGTTCTCACAGAACAGAATACTCTGCAGTGGGAAGGAAGTGTGAGGGCAGGTGGGAAAACCAAGGTGGTCCCCAGAGCTGTCAAGGGTGAGCAATATGCAGATGATAAAGCTGAGGCATAGAAAGAGCCCACACATTTCACAACAAAGCCAGGTCATCAATGTCTCCATGTAGTGCTTTTTCCATATACACGAGTGACCCAGAGACATGGTTATGTAGCAGAAAAATACACACACGACCAAACAGTTTTTCTTCTGGGCTGTCAGCATCATATTAAGAAAGGGCTTGAATTCCTGGAATTCTAGTTCTTGGCCTGGCAGCTGTTCAGTTGCCCTGTATAACTAGACCAGATTTTTTTTTTTGGTCAGTCTTTTTCGGCTTTGCTCAGCTACACATGGGCTTTAGTGTGAAAGAGGCCAAAGTAACAAGAGAATATTGTTTTTCATGGATGCACAACTGGGGAAGAATTGAAGGGCCTCAGTCTTCAGGTCAAATTAGTAACTTTCTCTAGATTCCTCACCAGTAGTTAAGGATTGTCTTGTCAGCAACACCTTCATTTTTAACTGGTGCCAAGAGGGAGACGAGCAGTTACTGCTGTTTGGGATAGAAAAGTCATCTGGAAGAGTCATTTAAAGAGCCAAGGGAGTCCTCATTTCTGTCTTGTCTTTGCAGAGAAGGCAGTGTATCAAACACCTGATGGTATTACCTGATGTCATCTTACTCTTCCCTATCTCTTCCTCTCCCACCTCCTCTTCCATATATCTTAATTGTATTGCTTCTGAAAGCTGAGTGTAACCATGAATTACTGTGAGCTTTGTTGAAAGGTAGAATTTCATGCAAAAGTTCTGAAACTCTGAAGGAGATTCTCCACTTCTAACACCATCTTCTGAGATGCTCAGGCCATTGACCATCCTCTGACTTGCTCAGGCCACTGACCAGCCTCTGAGATGCTTCAGGCCATTGACTATCCTCTGAGATGCTCAGGCCATTGACCATCCTCTGAGATGCTCAGGCTATTGACCAGCCTCTGAGATGCTCAGGCCATTGACCATCCTCTGAGATGCTCAGGCTATTGACCACCCTCTGAGATGCTCAGGCCATTGACCATCCTCTGAGATGCTCAGGCCATTGACCATCCTCTGAGATGCTCAGGCCATTGACCATCCTCTGAGATGCTCAGGCCATTGACCATCCTCTGAGATGCTCAGGCCATTGACCATCCTCTGAGATGCTCAGGCTATTGACTACCCTCTGAGATGCTCAGGCCATTGACCATCCTCTGAGATTCTCAGGCCATTGACCATCCTCTAAGATGCTCAGGCTGCTGACCTTCAGAACAAACTTCAAGTGGCAAGACTCTTACTTTTATAATTGGTGATAGAGAGAATGAAGGGAAATTGCACAAGGAGATAGAGTTCATCTCTTTTTTCTTTTCTTCCTTGCACTTTCACAGCAAAATGATATACATTTATTTTTCTACAAACCTGGATAGCAATGTCTGAGAACATAGAATTCTCTTTGTCACTCAAGTCCTGGCATCTCTTGGAATATCATATAGTGATGATTTTGCTGAAACAATGAATTTTGCTTACTTTTCTTAGCAATCACTCAGTAAATTAATATTATTTTGATATGCCCATTTCCAAAAATAGTCACTTTCACCAAGACATTATCTGAATTGAAGGATAGGACTGTGAACATTTGTGAATAAGGGGACAGAGCTTTCTTTCTTTCTTTTTTCCATTGTGGCATTGTTTTATTTTTGTTTTTTTTTAATTTTTATTATTAAGAAATTTACTATTCATTTTACATACCAACCACAGATCCCCTTCTCCTCCCTCCTCCTGTCCCCCAGCCTTTCCCCCAATCCACTGCCCATTCCCACCTCCTGCAAGTCAAGGTCTCCTATGGGGAGTCAGCAGAGCCTGGTACATTCAGGTGAGGCAGGTCCAAGCCCCCCCCCACCCGCCTCTGCCCACCTTCACCAAGGCTACACAAGGTGTCCCATCATAGGCACTGGGTTTCAAAAAGCCTGCACCAGGGATGAGTCTTGATCCCACTGCCTGGGGCAGCCCCAAACAGTTCAAGGTAAACAACTGTCTTGACTATCCAGAGGGCCTAGTCCAGTACCATGGGGGCTCCACAGCTATTGGTCCACAATTCATGGGTTTCCACTAGTTTGGCTGGCCTTCTCTGTATGTTTTCCCATTATGATCTCAATGTCCCTTGCTCACAGAATCCCTCCTCTCTCTTATCGATTAGACTCCTGGAGCTTGGCCTGGCGCCAGCCATGGATCTCTGCATCTGCTTCCATCAGTCACTGGATGCCTATGATGACTGGATGACTCTATGATGACAGTTAGGGTATTCACTAACGTGATTACTAGAGTAGGCCACTTCAGGCACCCTCTCGACTATTGCTAGTAGTCTAAGGTGGGGTCATCCTTGTGGATTCTTGGGAACTTCCCTAGCACTCTGTTTCTCCCTATTCTCATGATGTCTTCATTTATCATGGTATCACTTTCCTTGCTCTCTCTCTGGGGACAGAGCTGTCAAAGGTAGCATTTGCTTGCCTTCATGATGAAAATATCACCTACATGACCAAGGCCAAAGCTTCCAGTGTAGAATAACTTAACAAGGACATAGGAAGAGAACAACTCAATTTGCCTTCTAGCTTGGAGAATGAAAAAGAGATGAGGCTACAAGAAAGAAAAATAAAGACTGAAGAAAACTACAAAATACAAAGAATGGTGACAATACCATCATCTTCAACAGCTTTATGTCTGTTGTATCAAAGTTTCTATTTCATTTATTTATGTCTCAATCACTTTCAGTTTTTTTCTGCAGATATTATATCATAGGACTGTTATAAAAATCTTTGGTTCTTTACAGCAAATAACTTTTACAAATAGATATTGCATTGCAGATGAAAGGCAGTATAGATGTTGACTCTATTAAAACTACTTTTCACAAAACAATCTGCATGTGATGTACAAAGTGTTAATTGAAAATATAATGGCTGATAGAATGAATGTCTTGGACCATGTTTTATGAATAAAGTTTTATAAAGTATCGGATCTTCTGAGGCAAATGTCTACATATCTGAAGTAGTGACGTAGTGGGGAAGGAACCTTTATAAATTTAGACTGGAACAGAGCTAAAGAGAATACAGAAATCCTGACAGAGCAGACAGTTAGAAATGACTCTGAGGAATGGGGAGAGATCAAGCGGAAGAGGGGACAGAGATCACAGAATTTTTTTGAGGACTAAATAGCTATCAGGCTAAGGATAGAGTCAAGTATTCCCTTCACATCACTTCAGTCTGTCAGCAGTCTAGGCAAAGAAGGGAGTTACTTTAAGGCAGAAGTTTGGAATAAAGCAGCGTTTAACTAGAACTCAGTCAGACACCTGCATGTGAAAATACCCCCAAATCAGAAAGCTGCTGACATTCCAGTTTTAAAATTAAGGAACAAAATTTCATATCAAATCTACCATTTTGAACTGTAAAGTGTTCAGCACTTGGTTTATGGTCCTGCCAGAACATTGCCATACATTCTAATTAGTAGCATCTTTGTAATGCTTTATTTATGATCATATATTCATATTGATAAATTATGGATTCTCATTATAGTATTTTCATATGATTATATAATATACTTTGACCATATTTGCCCCCATTACCTTCTCTTGCTCTTCATACCCCACTTCCTGGGCCCCCGGCTTCTTCCCAAATAAATCCCACATGGTAAAGAGAACATACACTCTTAGGATTTCTGAGTCTGATTAACAGGGTGATTTATTCATTTCCCTCCAAATTTCATTCTTTATGATAGAACAAAACTTCACTCTATTTGTACATATTATCTTTGCACACTCTCAGTAGACATGAAAGTTAACTCCATTATTTGTTTACTGTGCTTACTGAAGCCGTAAACATAGATGTGCATGGATCTCTGTGGTATAACTTTGATTCTTTTAGGTATAATCCCCAAAGTGTTGAAACTAGATAAAAAGGTAGTTTTAATTTTAGATTATTTTAGAAATTTCTATACTGATTTCCTTAGTGGTGAGCTAATCTACATTCTCATCAACAGTGTTTAAAGATAAATCTTTCCATGATCCCTTGCTAGCATTTGTTGTTATAGTTATTATTATTATCATTGTTATTATTGTTGATGATGATGATGAGCAGCAGCAGCAGCAGCCTAGGGTGAAAAGGGCTTTGAATGCAGTTTTGATTTGTTTTTCCCTGTTGGCTAAAGAAGCTGTGAATTTCTTAGTGGGTTTATTGACCATTTTTACTCTGTCTTTCAGGAATTAACCTACTCATTTCATTTACCCATTTACTGATAGGATAATTTTGGTTTCGGATAGTTGACTTTTGAATACATTATATATTCTACACATTATTGTTAATCCCAATTTCTATGTATGTCTGTTAAAGTTTTTTTTTCCATTTTATACACTTTCTTTTCACTCTGATAAGTGTATTTCTTTGCTGTTGAGAAAATATTTAATTTTTGAAATACCACTTGTCATTTTTTTTTTGCTATTATCTTCTGAGACATTGGAGTCCTTTTCCAAAAGTTAATTTCCTAGACTTGTATCTTGAAGGTTTTATAGTAATTTCAAATTTTCAGGTTTTATATTGATTCATTTAATGATTTTCATTAAATTTTGTACAGGGTGAGAGACAAGAACAGAGTATCGGTCTTCTGTATGTGAATATCCAGTTTCCAAAACACCACTTGGTAAAGAGACTGTCTTCTCCAAAGCATATTTCAATGTCTTACTCATGGGTTTATCTACATGTCTTCTCTTCTATTTCATTTCATCCATCTATGTGTTTTGTTTTTTGTTTATTGTTTTATTGTGTGCATGCATGTGTGTGTGTGTGTGTGTGTGTGTGTGTGTGTGTGTGTGTGTGTATGTGTGTGTGTTTTGATATATGGCTCTCTTATATAATTTTAAAGTCAGGTGTTTTTAGGAAAGCACAAACACTGTTCATTTGAGACTATGCTCTAAGGGGATTTTAAAAACTATGCCTGGCAGTTTTGTCAATAACCCAAGACCAGCACAGGCATATGTAGTTATTTAAGAATGAAAATGACTGGGCGGTGGTGGCGTACGCCTTTAATCCCAGCACTCGGGAGGCAGAGCCAAGTGGATCTCTGTGAGTTCGAGGCCAGCCTGGGCTACCAAGTGAGTTCCAGGAAAGGCGCAAAGCTACACAGAGAAACCCTGTCTCGAAAAAAAAAAAAAAAAAAAAGTGTAGCATTGATGCATAATATCCTGTGTTCTATACTTGTCAGCAGAGGCAAAGCACAATTGGACAACTGAGGAACATGAAAGGGAATTGTTTCTTCTGTCACCACTTTTGGACTATACTTACAAATATCCAGACTCATGTACTTCACCTCACAGCTACTTCCTCAGTAACAGTTATCCAGAGATGCAGGCTCAGATCTGTACTGAGATAAGCAAATAAAACTTTTTCTTAGCTAATGGATGGCTAATGATGCCATCCGTTTTATCACTTCTGCAACTTCATCTTCAGACACTGTGTGCAGATTACTTTCAAATGTGCAGTTAAGTATCAGGTACCACTTAGATGTCAGAGAGAAAGAGAAATTAGACTAACCTTGGCAGTCTAGAAGAAAGATGTTGTCAAAGGTCATCAATAATCTGACAAAACCATGCTCATTAACAGTGTCTGTCAGCACCTCCATTTGGAAGTAATTTGGATAGTTTCAGTGACCCAGTCAGCTCCCATTGGCTGGGCAATGACCTTGCCAGAGAAAAACCTGTTTTCTATAGCTCCTACAATGTACTGTAAGTGGAATACAGGATGACAGATGTCAGTGGGTCAGCAAAAAGGAACTTGTCCATCACTACTTTTAATGATGAAACTACTCAACAGCATAATTCAACTTGCATAGGGCTTGTAGTTTACGTGTGTCACAGGAGAATTGTTCAAGTTCCCTTAATTTTAAAGAAATGTTGTAGTTTTGTGATCTCAGAGTTCATGAGTTTCATGAATAAATAAGAAAAATAGTATATCTATTTGAATTTAACAAACAATTGAACTTTTCAAAAGTCAATATCCACAGCACATTTGCATATGCCCTTAGCATGTGTTAAGTTCCTAGTCAAAGCCTAATTTCTCTGACAATTTTACTCCATGCTTATTAACAAATTGAATTGGTTTCCAAGTGAGAAAAATGACTTAGTCTTCTCAAGAACACAGCCCTTCCTGTATCACAAAATCAGTATGAAATATTTCTACAGTAGAGTATATTATTCTTTTGAACAGATGATTTAACTAGATTTTGAAAGTAATTATAACAGTCTGAAAAGCATTAACCCCTTTGATGATTAAAGTCTTGATCTATTTTGCAGTTTTCAAAGTTATATTAATATCTATATATTGATTGTATGTATATGTATGTATATTTGTATGTATGAAATCATATATATTCACAAACACATACATGGGATCCTGTATAGCACATAGCACAGCATTTCAACTCTGGACTTTCAGTCTTAGTAGTTCTACAAAAATAAGGCACATTTATAATTGGCAACGTTCCTAATGAAAATGCATATATGCATATGATGGGAACACATGCATGTAATGAGGAATCAATATGAGAATATATGTAAGTTTCAGATGCTGCAAGGATTTTTAAATATTATAAAATTTCTCAAAAAAACAGAAAATGCTTCCTTGAAGTGGTTTTGTACCAAATAGGAGGGAAAGAGCCAAAAAGAGGGAGAAAAAAAGAAACAAGAAGAAAATGAAAATATTAATAACCACCAAATTACCTTCAATCTATGAAAGAATAGAGAATAACAAGAGAATTTATTTGATTCCCTTTTAAAATTTGTAGAGAGTTGCCAGATGATGTCGGTGAACCGATTCCCTGCTGTGGAGTATTCAGTGTCCACACTTAGAGAAGCATCATTGGTGCTGAGGACACAGTACAAGTCCTTGATGTGAACTCTTGGCACTATGCTTAGTGACTAGACAAACAGTGTTTTCCTATTCTTGCCTGGAAAACTAAATGTACTGCCAAGAAAGCAGCACTTCCCAGATAACCCTAGCATCCAGGTATGTGAGTGTGTGTGTGTGAATTTTTTTTTTTAATTTGGTCACTTTGTCCATAACATGTATCATCATTTAAATGGCTTTTAAGATAATGCATCTCATTTGCTGAAACTCTTCATCCAACTGAATTTGCCATGATGCCTCCCATTTAGGTGAAGGAGCTTTTATAAAGATTGCCTTAGCACATTTCATTCCCGCTCTATTTATAACACCCCTTTATTGTACATATTGTCATGATCAGCAGGGACTACATTAAGTAATGAAGAGACATACAACAAAATGTCATGAGCTGCAACTGAATCTGTGGATCCAATCAAGGACGACCTGAGAGTGCCCGGAGCTGCAGCAATGAGGAATCCCACACTGAGTCAGTGGGGGGGCCCCATGGGGGTGGGGACAATCTAATTTGTGGTACCACCATGCAGTTTTCAGATGTAAGAGAAAACAAACAATGAAAAAAATGCAGTTGATTCAGGGTAGAAAAAATAATAATCCTACTTGTCCTTCTAAGCTACAGTTTATCTCCCGGAGAGAAGCCCCAAGTTTTCTCATTTTCTCAGTCTGAAAGAAATAGTCATTTTTGAAGTGCTAATACCTCTGTAAACACAAATCATTTTATCTGAATTTTTATAGTTCCATTGGCAAAGGGCTGTACAGCTGTTGTTTGCTAAATTGTCATTTCTTGGGTTAAAAGTTCACCCTATACAACCAGGGTAGGCCACTGCTCGGGAATCAGACGACCCCACCAGAGCTGCATACTATGTAGATCATATCATTTGTTTTGGATGGCCTTCTTTCCAGATGCTAAAATCTGGTGTATTTGTTAAGAGTTGGCTTAAGCCTGATTCACTCTGGAGTTCAGCTATAACAGATTAATTAAATGGGATCCATCCCAACACATATGTCTCCTCCCTGCTGAAAGTGATTTAGGCGTTCAGTGTCAGAAAGTGACCACTGCGTTAGTTTGTACACTCAGCATGCAGTAGTGTTTCCACACACACACCCCTCCCCCCCCAGGAAAATGTGAGCTGAACATTTCCCAGACGGCTGGCTCCTTCAGACAGAACTCTCTTAGAAAAGAATGAAAGAACACTTCAGTAAATTCCAAAGGGCAGTTCATATTTAAAATTTTTTCTTTTCCTTTTTCTTTTTTTCTTTTTCTTTTTTTTTTTTTTTTTTTAGAGCATTTAAAAGTCTGTTCAAGCTCCATGGGGTGCTTTTGGAGTATGTTTGGAATGTAAACATTTGCTGGAGCTGCCCAGCTGCCACCTGGCTTAGTATGTGACCTTTGATGGCGTTCCCAGTAACAAGGAAACTTGGTGATGACCTGCATGGGGTTTACACTTTTCCAAAAGAAAAAGGAGACTAAGGTGAATTGAGTGATGTGCTCACATGGATTTGACTTCTAGGGCATCCACACCCTCCCACTGCGCAGAGGACTCCTCACAGGTGCCGCTGAGTCATGGGGCATTGGTGACCTCTTTCTGCCTTGCTTTTATATTCAACTCTACATTGTTCTTTTCCTTCTTTCTGAATTTTCTCTTGCTCTTCTTTTTTCAGTAGTATTTTTAATTGCCATCTCTCAGTTTTAGCCCTGAAGTTTATCTGTAAGGATGGCTTCCAGAAAAAAACAAAAAACAAACAAAAAAACCAAGAGCCTAATGAGTTGTCAGTTTCCTGTATAACTTCGGGCTTCTCTTAAAGTTTCAGAAAACAATACTTAGTACCTAGAATATGTTATCTGAAAAAAAATGCTACCTCTGGACATTTGAGAGGTCACTGCTACCTGCTTTGTTCTTATTTGTGTGGAAGTGTCACATCAGGTGGCTTTGACCCAAGGAGAAGGTGAGGCGACATGGGCGAGCTACTAGAAGAGGTCCTTTCCTGTCTGCATCTTTACAACCAACGGCTTTTACTAGAAGACGCATCACTTGTTCATCATTAGCTTAAGCAGAGTAAGAGAAGAAGAAAAAGAAAGAGCTTCTGAAATACAGACTCACCTGTTTCCTGGATGGAACAAGAATTAAATGTTCTACCTCACAGCAAAGCGGACTAACTCAGGGACTTCACTGAAGCTTTCTGAGATGTTAAAACTATTTGGTAAGTGGAAGGATTTAGTTTTCCTTCTTTTTTGGTAAACATTTTATTCATTCTCTGCTTCCGTGACATAAACAGGGAAGAACACACACACACACACCCCAGCTGGTATGCAAGTGGACTAAAGAAATAATCTCATTTAAATAACAATAATTTAATAATCTTTAGTTTTAAATATCAGACTTAGCATGGTAGCTACAATGTTGAAGAAGCTATGATGAAATTACAAACATGTATGGTACTCATTATTATCATAGAATCTATAAATTAAAAGAATAAAAATAAACTAGAAAAGCAACAGTTCCATGAGAGAACAGTAATAAACAAACAAACAAACAAACATACAAAAAAAACCCAGTAAATGCCAGATGGGGGAAATGTGCTGTGTGAGATGCACGTTTGTCAACAAGAAGCCTGGTGGCCCAGAAGACTAAAATGAAAGCATCGTGTAGGGTGCGATGGGACGGCATTGGCCCAACGGAAAATCGCTCAGAGTGGTACAATGGCTGAAAAATACAACAAAGGAGCCCACTAAGCAGCTAAGCACCGTCAGCAGGAATCGACACCTTCTAATGTAGATCACGGATGTGACTGGTCAGCTCCGGCAAATGGCCTAACACTGCTTGTTTCCTGTAACCACAGACGGATTAAGAGTGTGGTGGTAGAGATTCAAACCCGGCAGAACGGATTAAACCCAGTTAATTTGCATACACTGCATCTCCCCACTCCTAAACCATGGTGTCCCCTGCCACCTGGGGAGATTAACAAAGCCTGATTGAAAGGTATATTGCTTTGGAGAAGTCTGGCTTTAGTTTTCTGAAAGAAAGCCTCAACTCTTTGAGGAGATCATGCTGGGATACTAGAAAGGAATAATAGTGGGAGGAAGGGGAAAGGAGTTTCTAGAAAGTGGAAAGGGAGGAAAATCAATCACAGGGGACATCTTGGTTCCTGGGGATATGATAGGCACCTGGAAGGTGACAGACTTTTCAGACATAGACCTTATTTGATCAAAGCTCCAGTTTTGGGTCCCAGCATTATCCACAAGGACCCTCACCCTTACTCTTGTGCACCCCTGTGGGAGTTGAGGCTGCCATGCCAACACCACCAAAACTGTTGGTGGTATTAAAAAAAAAAAAAAAAAAAAAAACAATTTCTAAAACTGCTAGTTACTAAGTGAGCTATAACTTGTTTGTGGGGATTTTGAAATTCAGAAATCTGACTTGTATTCCTTGACATCATAAATGGGTTTCTTACTCTGTTTTCTTTTTTTTTGATACTAAACCACAGCCCACAGTTCTAGGCAGATATCACTTCAGTGAATTACAGCATGCTGTCATATTGAGTTACTTCCAATATGAGGAAATAAAAAATCTAATTTACATTTTTCAAAACAGAATTTCAGCATGGCAGAAACTGTTTCATATAGTTCTATATCAATGACAAAGTACAACTCCTGTCAACAAAATAGTCATAGAACTTAATGAGAGAGAGAGAGAGAGAGAGAGAGAGAGAGAGAGAGAGAGAGAGAGAGAGAGAGAGAGAAGGGGTTTCCCAAGATTATCAAAGGAAAGCTGGAATTATTTGAAGACTGAAGAAGTGAAGAAAAATACTTGGAGTTGGTTTAAAATATCTCGTCTCTCCCTTCAGCTGCTATACACACAAGGACATTTGAGTCATCATATAACAGTTGTTCAAAATGATCCTATGACATGAGATGCATGGCTTTTTCAATATACAGTAGGTATACTACCCAATCCACTCATCCAGAGTTCTACAACCATCATCACAATCTCGTGTATTCTTGTTACCTCAAAAGATACTGTGTGCTGTAGGAGTGGATTCATTACTTCATCCCTCTCTTATTTTTATAATATTCCTATTGCATGGGTATGCCACCATTTATTGTTGTTTCTCCACTTATTAACTGATGGACATTTGAGCTCTTTCCACTACTTAATTTATATATGTATGTATATATATATATAAAACATATATATGGTACATATATTAATTATGTATATATATGTGTGTGTATATAAAATGAATCCCTTTACCATGATCATTACAGGCTCATGTTATCTTTATTAACTAAGTGTAGTTTATTTCCCAAATATTTTACTATAAAATTGTATTCAAATTTCCATCTTACTAATTGTTAGTATTCAGGCATTATGCTGGCCTTCTCAGGGTCCTGGCAGAATATGTCATCAACTACAGCCACTCTCTGTGAGCACATGCTTGCTAGCAGTCAGGCATTATGCTGCCTGCCCCCAGGGTCCTCAGCTGCATACTCTCTTCAGTATTCAGGCAGGTATGCTGGCTAGCTCAGGATCCTACATCACCTATGTAGTCCCTGTGTGCATGTGCTATGTCCCCTTATAATAGGTGGGCCCCGCCCACCTCTCATCCCTTTCCTCTGCTGCTTCTCCCAGAGTGCCCACTTCTCCTCCCTTCCCTCTAATAAACCTCCTATGTGAATTTTGTTGCATGGTGTGATTCTCTTTCCTCCTATAAACTACAACACTAGTTATATATTATTTTTATACATATTTTACTAATTAAAGCTTAATATCTAAGTGTGGGATTTTAATGAACATTATTATATAAGATCTCTGCCAACATTGTTTAAACACAATATTGGTATTGTCATAGTGTTCAGTCCTCACATTCCTGTTTCCTCCTTTCTAAGAACCCAAGCCCTTCCACTCACAGATAAAAGCACTCAGAATTCTTTTGGGGCACAGCACTGAAGACTTCTGGGCACATCACTTTCTGGCTTCTCCATGCCAGCTCTCCCCCTCTGACTACAGCATGACAGTAGAAATTTTCTCCTTTTTGTGTCTTCCAAGAATGAGTCATTCTCAGAATTCACCAGACTCTTCACTTGTACTTTTATACTTCCTTGAGGTTTTTGTTAAGTGTAGAAACACAAAGAGAAAATTTGGTCTCTAGGTAATCAGACCAGCTTTTAATTTTCTTTTTAAAAGGAAATTATACCTTTCTCACGTGTCTCTTACCTTGCAACTTTTCCAATTATGTGGGCTGTTTAGTGATCATGTCAAGCAGCTGGTTGGTAAAGAAAACAGGTTAATTGTGCTTTCAGTCTAAATAAAGAAACTGAGTTGAAATTGATATTAGTATATTCAGCTGATTAACCTGTAACCTAATTAAGTCAATCAAACACAGATTCTGCTGAGTTAAGTCCATGAGGAAATCAGTACAAAATATGGGTGATGATAGTCCATGATAGATATGCATACTAATGCAAGTCAAATGATCAGCAATTTCATAATTGATACACGCATATGACTTGTGTGAGCCTGTCAGTAGCAATGTCCTTAGAGGAATATTTTCTGCATAGTACACTGATATGCTGTGGAATGTCATTCTGTATGCTGTGAATATGTGATGCTCTGATTGGTTAATAAATAAAATGCTGATTGGCCAGTAGCCAGGCTGAATAAGTATAGGCTGAATAAGCAGACAAGGAGAATTTTGGAAAGAGGAAGGCTGAGTCAGGAGTCACCAGAGAGACACAGAGGAAGCAAGATGTGAAGGTAGAACTGAGAAAAGGTACCAGGCCATGTGGCTAAACAAAAATAAGAATTATGGGTTAATTTAAATGTAAGAGCTAGTCAGTAATAAGCCTGAGCTAGTGGCCATACAGTTTTTAATTAATAGGAGCCTCTGTGTGTTTATTGGGGTCTGAGTGGCTGCAGACTGGGCAGGACACAGGAAATCTTCCAGCTACACTGATATTTACTAATGGCAGACAAATCTTGCAGCAAAATAACATTCAATTCTATGCTCTCCATCCAGCATATTTCAGCATTTTCATAGCCAATGCCAACCCTTTCTTTCCTTCTTTTTTTGATAACTACCATTAATTGTCTTTGGAAACAGTACTCCAACCATAAGTAGAATTGCTGTGGAATATTATTTTAACTGGGCAAAGATGTGTCCCATTTGTTTATGCTGCACTTGTTTAATTATGTAAAGACATGCTGCATTTGTTTTACCTTGCCTGCCTAAGGCACCTGATTTGTATAATAAAAAGCTGAATGGCCAATAGCTAGGTAGGAAAAGAATAGACGGGGCTTGCAAGCAGACAGTTTAAATAGGAGGAGAAATCTACACTCCAGACATGAGATATAGTGAAAGTAAGTTATACAGAAATAAAAAATAATAAGGCCTGAGGTAAAATGTAGATAAAGGAAACAGGTTAATTTAAGTTAAAAGAGATAGCCAGAAATGAGCCTAAGGTAGGCCAAGCATTCAAAACTAATAGTAAGTCTCCATGTTATTATTGCAGAGTTTGGTTGGGGGCCCAAAAGAAAAAGCCTGGTACAGAGAATAGTGCCTTTAACAATTTAATTTCATTCATGGTCAAAATAAAATGAGCCTGCCAAGTAAGAAAGCTTCTTTATCACCTTTAAATACTGTGCCTTGCTTCTTAATCCCATGGAAAGACAGCTCTTTGAGTTTCATTTAAGGTGATTCTCACTGAGCAATGGCTAAAGTAAGAAAGAATAAGGGTGTGATCTTGCACAACAGAATGAGATAGGAATGAGGAATTCTAAGTACTGGCTGTGTACATAAAGCTCAGGGATTTGGGATGTGATCAGCTGTCATCCCAGACACCCTTAGCCCACTGCACTCCTTAGTTCAGAAAAGCTGAAAGGTTTTCCTGTCCAGCGCAGATGTTAATCCCTGTTGGCAGCGAGAAGTGTGCAGGAATTCTGGACTGGACTTGTAATTCTCCAAGTCCCTTAGCCTGATGCAAGGCCACCAAGGAATAGTGACTCAAGAAGATGATGAAGAGGTTGGCAGGATCCCGATCACGTTCAGCCAGGGGAAAGAGGATTCAGGTGGGTGTGCCCGATGATGAGGTGTGTACTGTGTTGAATGCACCACAGATAGCTTGAGGGAGCAGAGCCAAAGGATCCCTTGAGACCTGAAGCATCAAGCTGAGTCACATATGCACAGAAAGGAGGACAGTTAGGTCAAGGAGAATTCAACTGTGAGCCAGAGCTGCTTGATAGTAATAAATATAAATTCATAACAGGCACGACAGCAGCATTTATCACACTTTCAGCATTTGGAAATGTTTACTATTAGCATGAATATTACAGCTCTGACCAAGAAATCCCACTGTGTGCATATGGTACACTCATGTTGTTACAATACTTCCCAGAGCTCTGTCTTCTTTTTGGCATGCAGTTGGAACATCCCCTGGTTCTAATTCTTCAATGTTATGTATGCTTCTATTCATAGGGATGAAATTGAAATCAGTAAAATGTCACTTTAAAATAACATTGTGCAGGGTAACACAGGTAATAATACATAGAAAACTCTGCCTCAAGAATTTAGACTCAGCAACCTGTAATATATATGTGACTGATACCAACTGAAGTACTAAAGTGAATTAGATCATCTAAAAATATTTTAATTAAAAATAATGAGATGTTTAAGGCTGGTAACACATTACCTTGCTATGCAGTAAGTGAATTATCCCCAGGAAGGTCCCTTGAAGTATACTCAGTGAGCTTCTGCCACTGGATAGAGTTAGCATTGATCATGATGCTGTACATCACTGGCTGTCATGAATCAACCTATATTGCTTTGAAGTTGTGCATTTTAATCAAAATCTTCCTGTTTATTCCAGTTCTTTGCCTATAGTAAAATTACTCCTCTTTGCTTCTGTGTGCTCAACTGTTAAGATTTCACCTCTGAGTTAAATCACAGCATTTGGCTTATTCACTTAAGACAATGTCTTCTAGGTTTGTCTACGATGTTGCAAATGGCAGTATATCCTTTTGGTAAGGCCAGAACTGTTATATTGTATTGTTCACACTACCAGAGGTATTCAGGTTATTTTCTTATCATTGTTCTTGTGAACAACATTGCAAAAAACAAAAAGACTGTTTATGTTTAATTCAAATTCAATTATTTTAACTGTCTAAAATATTAAATTGGATGTAGTTAACTTTACTGTTCTCCCAAAGGAATCATCTTGGAAACAATAGAATTTACACCCACTTAACAGGAACCTTGTGATGTTTTAATCCATGTATTCATTATCTAAAGCTTAAAACATTTTAAACATATCTGACTCTTCCAATATTAATTATTATTATGATAACAGTTCTATTTAGAACCATTTCCTGTAACCGTGAAATATAGACTATGACTATGTCATTATTTGATCCACGTGCTCTCCAATAGCATGCCAAAATGTCTTCCTTTTTATTATCACTCATTGATCAAACTTTCTCTAGTCATAGACTCTTCATCCATTATTAATTCTATTGTCAGCCTCACTGTGATCAAGGTAGAAAAAATAATATATGTGACCATGAATCACTTCTATACATGTCACATTTTATTTAACATAATGATTTTCAGCTGTATCTATATTATTGCAAATGACAGGACCTCCTCATTTATGGAGAATAAAATTCTATTGTGGTTGATACCATATTCTCTATGTATTTGTTGATAGAACATTTATATTGTTTGTATTTCTTATCTTCTAGAATAGTGTGGGAAAGAACAAGAGGGTGCAGATGTTAATTTCCTCTTGGGAGAAATATTTTAATTAGCTTGATCTCTCTATTCAATAGTTTGATTTAATGGATATATATCAAAATATCATACTGTAATTCACAAATGTATACAAATATTTTAACTATTTTTTAAGAACCTATGTATAAAATAAATTAAATTGCCTATATGAGTTTGGTTAAGAAGAGAGAAATGTAAATGATTTTTATGGTGATTTCTGTATTCTTCAGCTTTATTGAATATATTGATTAGTTCCAACATTTTTGGTGAGGTCTTCAGGCTTTTGATGTGTGAGATTGCATAATATATTAAATGGGATAATTTTACATTTTTCTGATTTGGAGGCCTTTTATCTTTTACCTGATCTCTATTTTTTACAGAACTTATTAGAACTATGTTGACAAAGTAGCTAGAGTAGACATCTTTGCCCTTACTAAATCTTAGAAGAATATTTTCAGGCTTTTCCTCCATCTAACTAATGTAGTGGCATTTGCTCTGCCCATGACCATGGGCTATAGGGCCCGAAGGAGGCGGTGCTTCTTGCCATTGTATGTGATCTCTTATAAGGAAAGGGAGAAGGATCACAGGACCTTTCTCCCTGCTGCCAGTGAGATGGATTCGCTCCCAGTCAGGTCAAAGGACAACTTCAGCTGTCTAATCTGTTCTGAATTCATGAATATATTTTCTCAATTTATATCTTAATAAATACCTATTACCCATTAAAAACTCACGTGGTTTGATCATAATAGACTATGATGTTAACTATGGGATTTGCAAAACTGGCTTTTATGGGTTTGAAGATTTTTTTCCTCTAAGTCTTTACTGAAAACACTGCTAAATTTTGTCAAATACAATTATATGGGATTATCAATCAATCTGCTGGTAGTTGACTGATTTGCTTTTGTATCCTAGGAAAATGCAAGTTGTTCATGTTATATGGTCTTCTAGATGTGTTAGATTTTGCTCATAGTATTTTATTGGGAACACTTGGTCTCAAGGTCATCACAGTAATTGTTCTTGTGGTGTCTATCTGGCTTTGATACCAGTGTAATTCTAGCTTCACAAAAGAGTTTGGAAATCTTCCTTCCACTCTGTTTTACTATGTGCTATGTGTGAGGCAGAGTATGTGGTTTTATGTACTATGCCCAGTCTAAGATTTTGAAATGTTAACTCACTAAATCTTACCCCAGTGGATCAGATTCCATGAGTATCAACATGTTAGTGATGTGCAAGCTGAAGACAGAACGATTCATCTATTTTCCCACTGTCACAAATCTAGTGAGAGATGGATATAGGGTTTGAATGCAAGCACTCTGGATCAAGATTGTTCTGATAGTCACAAAAAAGATATCAAGTAAATGTCAATTCTAGCAACCTAGACAAGCCAGAACAATTTCATATGGTGTAAGGAGCATTCATACATAAAATTACATGGAATGTCTACAATCAAGGAGTTGAAACTATTGCTGAGGAAACTGAGATCCTGTAACAACCTCCAGCTCAACTCATTTTTCCTTTTTTTGAAGTATCAAAATTCTGTTATCTGCTAACAGACTGATTGTTTTGAGTCAAGTTTATTGTTTTTAGTCTTTTACATTATTTGGTTGAAATGCCCTTGGCAGACAGGCATTGGAGTCTACATAATCTCATCAAAAGCAGATTTGCTTCCCAGCTTTAATTTGGTGATAGCTTATGCAGAGTTCTTATAGTAATGCAGCATCTTCAGGAAATCTAGCAGAAGAGTAGGTATGGGTAAAATACACTGCCAGGACAGTTCTTATGGAGATAGGTGTGACTTTTGATATTAGCATAATAAAAAAGAACTCAAACTATCTGGAAAACAAGTCTTGAAAATCATTAAAAGGAAACAAGCAAACAAACAAACAATACCTTCCTGGTAGAAGTTTTCAGAGTACTGAAGTGTGAAATGCCATAATAGGCAGGACCTAGTTGAGGTCAAATTTTGATAATGGTTCCGAAAGATTGATGGAGACATTGTTCAAGCCTATATTATTCCTATCTGGGACAAAAGTGAAGCTCTTGCCAGTACTTGGTCTGAGTAACTCCATTCCTCAAACAGCAGAAGATTCTGGTCTTTGATTTTGAATAAGGAGAAAAGCAAAGATGTTAGAACTTTAACATAACTGAGCAGGGGTGAAAGAGACCAGATCTTATGTGGGTACCCACTGAGGCGTTAATGGTGAGTTGGAATGTATGAGCTTTCTAAAACTTGTCAAGAGATGTTGGTACAATGCATTACTTAGGCAGCACTGGAAGAGTAGTAGTAGAGGAACTGTCATAAATCCTAGGTACCTGTGGTTAAGTTTTTGAGAGCAGGAATTTGTTAAAGGAATTTTTTAAATATTATTTGTGTGTGTTTGAGTGCTGCATGTAGCATGTGGAGGTCAGAAGACAACTTGCAGGATTTTGTTGTCTTCTTCCACCATGTAGGTTCTAGGGATTAAACTGAATTGGTCAGGCCCTGGGCAAGGACAATTACCCCTGAGCCATCCTGCAGGCCTGATGATTTTGACTAGTCTATAAGATGAGATTTATCTAAAGTCTGGAAAGAATGACATATTTTCTCTCCTACAATTAGTACTACAATTATTCTTTGGCCACCGCCCCTGCTCACCACTGTCACAGACTGTTACAGGTCTCTCATAGGGATATCGACCAAACATATCACATCCAATTATAATAAATCTAGACACATCCTCTCATATAAGGCTGGACAAGGCAACCCAGTAGGAGGGAAGGGTCCTAAAAGCAGGCAAAATAGAGACATCCCTGCTCCCATTGTTAGTAGTCCCACAGGAGCACCAACCTACACTACCATAGCATACATGCAGAGTTGATATCCCTGGGAGGTCTGCCATTTTCTGAAGAGAAAGAAGGAGGAGTGGATGGGGGAGGGGGGATATGGTGGGGGGAGGACCTGAGAGGAGAGAAGGGAGGAGAACATGTGGCACGGATGTAATATATGAGAGAATTATATACATACATGAACAATGAAAATGTCTCCAGAAGGATGGAGGCTGCTGACCACCAATCCTCCTTTCTACAGGCCATATTCCCCTGGCTTCTGTGGCTATTCTATTCTAGCATTCCTTTCAGTCTCTGTCAGAGTACTTCCTCTTCCAGCCCATCGTTAAAGTCAGTGCTCCTCAGATTTCTGTTTAGACTACTTTATAATTTTACTGATTCTCACGTCTTGAGTAATTTCTTTCAAATCCACAGCTTTAATTACCTCTATCCGATGAGTTATGTGAACATGGCCACTTCCCATTACTCTTCTTCCTTCTATTCCCTTCTATTCCCTCTACTCTCTTCTCATCACAGCTTCTATATACACCTTAGAAATATCAGCACTTCTAAGGAAAAGCATAGGTCATCTACATTATTCATTTCCAATTATTTTTACTTCTACGATGGCTATGTAAGTGATTAGCATATCAGTCTATCCATAAATTTATACAGGTCTACTTAAAAAAAGATCTCTATAAATCTTAACTCAATTTTCTTGCTATTTCTTGAAGAGAATTTACCTCAATTTCACACTTCACTATAGTAGTTCAGATTGCTAGTCTCTTACGTCAAACTCGTTAAAACATCATTTAATTATTTACAGTAGAATATTTCTCATGGTGTCAATCCTCGTTTTAAAACCCTGTATCCCCATATTGCCCTCAGTAAGTCCAGTAGGCATTAGCCTACAGTTTGGAGGCTTCCCGGTTCACACATTTTCCCTACTAGCAGCCCAGTTCTAGTCAGTCTACAGTTTGTCTTTAACATTAGAGCACATGAGCTTGGCTTGGCTGCATTATCCTCTGTCCTGAGAATCAGCATATGATTTTAATTCTTCCCAGAAATGACCTGATTTGATTTTATCCATAACTATGTTTTTCTACTTCTTGGTTCTTCCCATTGCTTGGTCCCATAGGCTTCCATCCTGCCTTTGTTACAGGAGGTAACAATATATTGCTATGTCCTCTTCCTTTGTTTGAATGCCCATGAAATGAGCACTCCGTGGACTGATCGTCCTCACCACAGGCTAAGTGAAGGACTCATTCACTCCTATCAAAAAAAAAAGAAGAAGAAGATAGGATGGGCAGTTGTATAATAAATGTGCTAAACTAATTATTTGTCCTGTCACACCCCTAGGTATTTTTCTACTTCTGCAGTTATATTAACTTCCTTTTATTTGAAAGAAAAAAAACTTAAATTTTCATCAAGCAAAATTACCAAGTTGAGCCTCCAGGTAAAAATAAAAACAAAATAATTCTCACTCATAATTCACTTGATGTCTCAAATCAAATTTAATATAGTGTTTTTTCTATAGACAATGGAAAAAGGTTAAAAGTCAGAGCTTTAAAAACCCCAAGGAGCAATATTATATAAATGTCCTTTAAATGAAAATTCGAAAGAGGGAAATCAATAAATAAATGTTTACTGTTAATCCTCATAAGTTTAACAACCTGGTACTTTTGTTCAAAAATCAGGGAGTATTTATTTGTATATAATTCTTTATTAAGACGTAAAAATAGAATCTCTTTGCATTTCAGGTTGGCACAGTTAACAATGACTGCCCAATCATAACTGCTGAGCTTTTACAAGTATTTGTGAATGAATGCTACTGAAGGTATGCGGCATGATGCCACAGAGTGCAGGCAGTCGGGAAACAAGCCCCTCTTTCACTAGCTCACATGGCTGCCATTTTGTTAAAATCTCAGCAAAAATTATTCATACAGCAGTCACTGTAGTTCTCAGATTGCATATTAGGTTCTAGATTTTTCTATCCTATATTCTGATACTTTGCATTCTGTCTCCCCATTCCTCCTCTTCCCACCCACAACAACCACTAGTGAAAGGATGGTTGGAATATTACATTAACAACTATTTATGGCCTCTCCAGAGTTTCTTTGGTAATTTTTTTTTTTTTTTTGAGACAGGGATTCTTTGTGTAGTCCTGGCTCTCCTGGAACTCACCCTGTAGATGAATCTGGCCTCAAACTCACAAAAATCTGCCTGTCTCTCTCCCGAGTGTTGGCATTAAAGGCCCGAGCCATGATTGCTTAGTACGAAGGTAATTTTCTTATCTCACTGCCTATTACTCTGCTTCCTAGAAAGCATTATTATGTGCCTCTTATTTCTTCCATAGCAAATGTGATAAATCCAGACCCAGCAGATACTCAATAAATGTGCTTTGATTAATTGAGTGCATTTGGAATCCCTCTTCTGTTTAATGTTTACAGTATTAATCACCATCTGTGGCTCTGTTGAACTATTCTATAATTACATACAAACCAAGCATGTCTGTGAAGCCTTCAGATTAATGGAGGCTCATAGATCAGATTTTCTTTGTGTTCTCTCCTGTCATAGTGCTCTCTTGCTGACTTATACTATCATGGGGTGATAAATATAAGAGGCAAACTTTTATTTAGTACAATTTATAGTCCTAAAACAAGTTTCCCCATGTCATTTACTAACAACTCTGCTCTTTGGGAATGCTATAAGAGGTTTTAAATGTTTAAACTTTTAGTAGACTTTTAAAAAAGAACTTCTAGGGTGTTATGCTTCAGAGATCCTTTAAAGTATAGTGAGAACATAACCAGTATTTTTATGTGATAAATGTTTCATTGAAGCAAAATGAAAGCTTTGAAATAATGATACAGAAGGAATGTCTACCTTACATCTGTCTGGAAGAAATGAGGACATCAGACAACTTATTTCTGAAGAAATAACAGGAACCTGAAATATGAAATGAAGTCACCTGAGGTTTGGTTTTTTAATCATGTCTCAAATTATCTACAGTTTAATTCATAAAACAAAACAACCACAGCCATTAGTTATTTCTCACAGATCTTGTGTCAAGTGACCCCAGGTCACTGTCAGCTATCCCTACCGTGTCCCCAATTCTTACGTTGAAACTTTAAATTCCAGTGTGATGGCACACAGCTTGGGGCCTCGGGAAGGAATTAGGATACGATGAATTCACGAGGATTGAAAGCTAGTCTAATGGATTCAGTCTGTTTGTGTGAAGAAACACCAGACATTCTTTGCCTACTGTCTATCATGTGAAGGCACCACACGAAGGGAGATGACCATAATTCGGTAAACAGTCCTCAGCAGAATGTGACTATGCTGATACCTTGAACTCAGGCCTCCAGCCTTCAGAACAGTGAATAAATGCAGTTGTTCAAGTTTGGCTGTCTGTGACATTTTATCAGGTCCGCCCAGTTGTGCTGACTACTTCATATCTCTGTTACAGCAGGATGACGGTTGAGACTAGAGCCATCAAAAAGGCCCCTTTCTTTTGCACATTGAGGAAGATGGAGAATTTACCTCTTTGTTAGAGAATGGCTGTGCCAGGAATTTATAGCTATTTCCTTCTCTCTATGTTGTCATTTACACAGTGTAGCCAAGCTGATCTCATGAGGTCCTCATGGTCCAGAATGGCATGTTTCAACAAACAGGAAGACAAAGCCCCTTTATAGTATCTTACCTGTGAGAAACAGCATCATTTCCAGCACATGCTATTAGTTAGAAATTAGTCATTGAAGCCAACTCATACAGAAAGGAGAACCATGATCCCTTCTGTAGATGAATTTCTAAATGGTCTTATTAAATAAAAAAAAACAAAACAAAACATGGAGCCAGATATAGGGGTTAAAGCCTGAGAGAGTTCAGAGGAATAGGAACAGCCACAAGATAACCTTACCTCACCAACTCCACAGATTCCAAATTTGAGATACTTCCTGTCTACCTGTACCTATATGCCTTGCTATTCTGCTATCTGACTTGCTCTCTGTCCAACTACATCACTTCCTCTTCCTGCCCAGCTCTGTCACTTCCTGTCTGTCTGTACAGACCTCCAGACCTCCATGGTTAACTAGTGTTGGAATTTAAGGTGTGTGCCACCACACCTGGCTGTTTCCAGTGTTCTTGAACTCACAGAGATCGAGACAGATCTCTGCTTACCAAGTGACAGGATTAAAGGCATGTGCTACCCGTTGCCTGACTTCTTTGTTTACTTATAATGACTTGCTTTTTCCTCTGATCTCCAGGCAAGCTTTATTATTTAAAGCACAAATAAAATATCACCACATTTCAGCACAAATAAAATAACACCATAACCTTCCTGGATGGACATAGCAGGAAATCTGTACATCTTTTAAAGCCACCACATACACCTGTGGGAAGTCATCTGCCTATGTTTGTATGGTGCTAATTGGGAGAGGAGGTTCAAGGAAGCTTATGTAATAAGACACAGTGAAAGTGATGGTAGAATTGTTGAATTATAGAGAGCACGAGTGCTGTATTCCTCACGTCATCTACTGCACCTTCTGCATGATTCACTTCTGGCCCTAGTGTCAGGAAGAGTCTCCTTTTCTGCTGCCATTTTGTTCTTACTCTCCCTCTCTCGGGTTTATATATTTGCTTCTTCATGGTGTGTTGAAGAAGCTGAAGTCTTCATCAGTGCACAAAACAGATGACATTCCCATCTTCTTTGAACTTTCAAGGAGCGCTTGTCCCATTCCCAGGGTAGGGCAAGGTATATATCCCCTGAGCTCTTTCACATTGTTCCATCTATGCAGCCAAATCTGCTGCCACTCATTCTGGAACTATGAAGGTAAAAAGCTGTCTATCTAAACATTAGCACCATGTTTTTCAGGATCTGTCATTATCATTCTAAATTTTGGGACTTCTCACATAAAAATACTAGGCTAGTTAGCTTTCTTATGGCTGTGACCAAATACATGACAGAAACAGCTGAAAGGTGGAAAGAATACTTTGGCTCACAGTTTCAGCTAGTCGGTCTCTAGATGCTCCAGCAGAGCATCGGTGCAGTGGATGAATGAATGAGCAGAGGAGCTGTTTTATTGCTGTGGACTGGATGCCGAAACAAAATGCCTGGATTGGCTTAGCTCTCCTTTCTCTTACAGCCTATGGGACAGTGCTACACATATTGAAGAAGTACACCCCACCTTATCTCATCCTCTTTGGTAACACTCTCACAGACATACCCAGAGAAGTTTTTTTTCTAATCACCTAGATGTTCCCCAATCTAGCCAAAATCAGCCATCGTTAGTTGCTTGGTTTTCCATATGAAGTGTCCTGACGTGTATAGGATGCTAGGTGTCTAGGTGATCTTCATTTGAACTCCAGAAGTCCCTGATCTGCAGAGCAGTTACTTATAGATAGATGTAAGATGTGCTGCTGGAGGCACCAAAGTCAATTTTATATACTCAGGAGCCTGCTTAGAGGCAACTTTTTCTGAAAATTGCCTATCAGTTTGTTTCTTGCCTGACTCTCTCCATTTATTAACAAAAGAAAAAAATTTTATGTATTTTCAAGATGATTAAAAGATTCCAGGGGAACTTAGTTAGGTAAAGATTTTTAGGGACCTTCAATGGCAATTCAAATGTAAGGTGGAAGAGGTGGTGCCTACCTATAATCATAGTATTTGGTAGCTAGAGGCAGAAAAATGACTATAACTTAAAGAGGTCATATTGGTCAACACAGTGAGTTCCAAGCCAATCAGAGTAATATAGTAAGATTCTGTGTCGAAGAAAAAAATAAAGAGAGGAGGGAACTATACCAGGACCCAAGAAGTTTCATTTTATTCTTTATCTAGTATACCAAATAACTTCCTGTTTACATATATAAGGCATGCCATGCCATCCATTAAAAGGTGCTTACAAAGTACGTTCTATGAAGTTCATATACATATGTTCAATTAGTACTAGAATTTATGTAAATAAATTGAATAAATTTGTTGGAGAAGCCTGTCCTGAAGATAAAATAACTTGCTTTTTTCTTCAATTTCCTTTCTCATCTAGTTAACCTTAGATTTTGTCTGCCATCTAGTGGAATATTGACAAATAACATCCAAAAATTAACAAAATCATCCTTGCGTTAATGTTCAAACCCATTTGTCTATGGTATAGTAAGTTTTCATCTTGGTTCAAAGTTGTTACACTATTTGTTTAGAAATTTATTAATTTCTTTTAGATAATATAGTTTATTAAGTATCTATTTTCAAATGGTGTATCACTAACCTCTGCTTTTATCTCTACCCCCCACCCAAATCCTCCTCCTTCATTTTCTCTCCTTAGTTTGATTGCTTGTCCATCTTACCCAGTCATCATCATCATCATCATTATCATCATCATCTTATTATTATTATTCTCCTCCTTTTCCTCCTCATCCTCCCCCCCCCCCCGAAAGGGTTTCTCTGTGTAGCCCTGGCTGCCCTGGATCTTGTTTTGCAGACCAGGTTGGTCTTGAACTCACAGAGATCCACTTGCCTCTGCCTCCCAAGTTCTGGGATTAAAGGCATTGCCATCACCAACTGACCTTACCCAATCTTCTTTAAAGAATCAAATTCCTGTTTTACTGATTATCTTTACTGCTCTCTTAGGTTCCATTATTGTTTCTATGTTCTGCTAAATTAGGATTTGTCTTGTTCTTGCTTTTCTAAAACCTTGAGTTGATTCATCTGATTATTTGTTCTAATGTTTTGATTTTTAATGTAGGCATTTACAGCTATAGCTGTCCTTCTTTGAACAGCTTCTATTATAGTTCAGTAACTAATGATTTATGCTTTCACTTTCATCTAACTGGAGAGTTGTTGTTGCTGCTGTTGAGAGTTTTTTCTGTTTTCATTTTTGTTAATTTTCCTATTGGCTCACTGATCATTCAGTGGTTTATTGATTGATCTCCACTGATTTGGCTATCTTCCATAGCTCTATTGTGATTGGTTTCTAGTTTATTCCTTTGTGAATTCCTTTTATTCCTATTTTATCTGTAAAATATACATATTATTTTAATTTTACCATGTAAAATTTGTTATACTTCGTAAAGCATTCCGTAGACTTAGAAGAGCGTATAGTCTGCTGCAGAATGAAATGGAATATTACGCAGATGTCCCCAAGAGTCTACTTGGTCTCTAGTTTCATGTAACTCTGTTTTTTCTTCTCTATGCATTTATTTATGTATGCATGTATGTATGTATGGTGTGTGTGTGTGTGTGTGTGTGTGTGTGTGTTTGTGTGTGTGTGTGTGTGTGTGTGTGTGTGTGTGTGTGTGTGTGTTTAGAGCACTAGGAACTTCTGGTTAGCCATCCTAAATAATCCTGGATAATCTCCCTGCTATGAGACCCGTGTACTAGTTACTTCCCTAGCTATTGACCCAAATGAAAGACATGGAAAACTCAAAAGAGGAAAGACACGTTTGGACTCATGGTTTCAGAGGGTTTCCCCCATCATGAAGGGAAATATGTGATCGAGAAGTTCATTGTGGGATAGGAAGTAGGGAGCAAGACTTGATGGAGCTAGGGAAAACATACTTATAAATACCCAGCCCCAAGCCCCAATTCCTCCAACTAGCTCCTCTTCTCAAAGCTGTCAGAATTTCTTTTTACAGAGCCACCAGCTAGGGACCAAGTATTTTAAACAGGAACCTGAAGAATACCTTAGAGTTTCAAACCCTAACAAACTGAAACTTTTATTATATTTCCAAAGTCCTTTTCATGGAACAATACACATTTGCAGTTTGTAGTAATCTTGAAACTCATCATTGTTCACAATGGGTGTCTGGAAATGAAACTTTTAAAATAAAAATGCCAGGACCACCCTTCTTACCACAGTGCACATACTTACAAAAGCCACACAAGGAGTGTCTCAGCCACCTCAAGATACCAGTATAATTTAGTGATTGTTGCATTTTTAAAAATTTCATACCACATACTATAATTCAAGGAAAATAAAAAACTCGGATCTGATGATATTGGAATTTCTTGCAAAATAGATATAAGGCAAATAATGATACTGAATTTTGTTTAATCCTTTAGGTTTATAAAATGATTGTGCATGCATATGTTTATATGAGAAACCTAACATTCAATGAAGCAAGGCCTTTTATGCTCTTATGTAAACACATCTCTGCACAATACATATGTAAATATATATGTCTGTGTATGCACATGTCAAAAGCATTCTGAATTTCTAAGCCATTTTATACTTCACAATTTTGTATGTAATGAGAAAATATTGCTATGAGTCTGAAAGTTAAAGTTGAAGTAACTTTTTCAGATATTGTACTTTTTTGTGTGGAGCTGTTAGCTATGCAGAATATGCATGATTGGTGCAACACAGAAGTCCTGAAGTGCTATAATCCCTCTGTGTTGATATTTGCACAATAGTAATTGTATAAATCACTACTACAGGCATCTTCTAGAGCTAAAATGTGTTTCATACTTACATTTGAAAAAATACTGAATTAAGAATTATGGTGTCTAAGAACATCAATCTTCCTTTTTTGTCTGGTGAATGCTCAGCAGTTCTATAAAGTGTGTAATTTTCCCAAACACTATAATGAGATTTTTCCACAAAGTATCTGTGATCATACAGCTAAATATGCTAGGAGACAGCATGTGTGGACTCTTCACTTCTTAAATGTAAGGATTTTGTTATGTCAACATATCAAACACCTGTTTCTTTTATATTTTTGTAATTTTTTGTTGGCATGCACTCATCATAGTGATGAGCTTCATAAGACATTTTCATTTTCAAGTGTTTCCTGTGCTTTCACCATATCTGCCCTTGTGTGTCTACCCCTTCCTCTTTCCTTAGATGTGAAATCCAGGAATGTGGCATGCAGTACAGAGAGAAAACCATGCAGTCATTACCAGTGTCTGACGAGAACCATGTCAGTGAAAATGTGAGAGAAAAGAACATAGATGACATCCCCAAACTCCTATGTCTGTCTGTATGTACATATGAATGTATGCATGTGTGTGTTTGTGTGTCTATGATACATACATGTATATATGTATATATATATATATACATGTATGTATATATATACACATATATATTAGGATTAATCAATGAGAAAAATATACTATTTTTCTTAAGAAAAGATTTATTGTATTTATTTTAAGTGTGTGTGTGTGTGTGTGTGTGTGTGTGTGTGTGTGTGTGTGTGTGTGCTTGTGAGAATAGATGCCCATGAAGGCCATAAGATGGTATCATCCTTTGAATCTGTGTGTAGCCATAAGTTTCTCTAGTGCTGCCTGGTCCTGCGTTCCTGCAGCTGCTTATAAAATAATTACACTGAGGCTTATATTAATTACCAATTCTATTGGCTTAGGCTTCTCACTAGTTGGCTCTTACAACTTAACTCAGCCCATTTCTATTAATCTATGTATTGCCCCGTGAGTCTGTGGCTTATTGGTATTTTCAAGTCTTGCTTCTCCTGGCTTCGGCTCGCAGCATCTCTCCAGACTCCACCTTTCTCTTTCCTGTCTCTCTTCTTTACCATCTGCCTCTAACCTTCCTTGCCATAGGTCAAAGCAGCTTATTTATTAACCAATGGGAACAACATATATATTCACAGCATATAGAAAGATATCCCCCAGCAGCTGTGAGTATCTATGGTTGCATCTACTTTTCTGCCAACAGAATAATTTCATTCTTTATACCTGAATAAAACTCCATTGTATATATACACATAGGATAATAGATGTACTGTATGTCCTATTTTCTTTATCCATTCTTCTGGTGATGAAAACCTAGTTTGATTCCATAACTTGTCTGTTGTGTATTGTGTGCTACAATACACATAGACGTGACAGTGTTACAGGAAGTGTGGCTAGAACAGGATTTTTGTAGCTATTGGTAGCTCAACAGACAACCTGAAAAGCTTTCAGCTTTGAGAGAATCTTCAATTCCTTAAACTGCTATTTAAAATATATACATTTACAATCATGTTTCTTCACAAAATCTCGACATTCCAGTCACATTCCTGAAGTTTCTCTGCAGCCAATCAAGGAAGCAGGCTGCTTACAGCTTCACATCTCCTCTGTGCTGTTATCAGTTGTCCTAACAGTTGACATGGGTCTGAAAGCCTCTCTGTGCTTCCAAGGATTATTGGACAACTGTATGACACTTCCTTCCTCAAGCAAATGGTGAGAATCTATGGCAGTTTTCATCCTAATTATTGAGTTCTGAACAACCTGGGTACAGACCAGCCATTTAGGGACCATCACTGTCTCTGTCATAGTAAGTAATGTTTCCTAACTTCTCTTTGTAAATCAAGTGTCCAGCCTACGAGCCGAGGAGCACAGTGATGGCTCTGGAAAGTGAAGATAGATTAATAGAAGTATTATAAGATGGTGACTAAAGTTGGCTACAAAGTGAAGAATTTAAAGAAAGATTTGATAATTACAAAACTTTTTGAGTTGTAAGAGAGAATTTCACAAAGTTATGGCAAGAATTTTAAGGAAAATTTGGTGGTGACCTTCCAAATGGTAGCTCTGGAGTCAGGAAATGTGGCATCCAGTGTGAATGAAAACCACGAAGTCACTATTGGGATGTGATGAGTGATGTGCCAGGGGAAAGTTGAGACTAAGGAGCCAACAGACATTTCAAATACTAAACACTTCATAGGGACCCCTTGATATGCTAGGCATCATAAACTCATGCACAAGTTAAATAATCAGAATCTATATTTTTTTTAAGCTGGTTCTTAATAAGAAAAACATCTCTGATTCCTATTTGGGGAAGCTAAAGTATGTTTCAATAGGGATGAATATCTTATTCAGAATGCATATAAAACTAAGTTAAATGTAATTTTAATATTTAGAAGTCAGAGCTCCCATAATATCCACTGAACACTGAATTTTGCTTATAAATTTTTTCAATGTCACAATGAGCTAAGTTGTTTCTTATAAAGTTTACACCACTTACTGGTCCTAATGATTAAAACTGAACATTATTCTGTGCATTCTATGGCCATTCTTGGAGATATTTCTTTTACCTCAGGACTCCAGGATTTTCTCTCATTTCCTGTATACACCTGACTCTCTGTGACATGTCCCCACCCCCTACCCCCACTGGTATATGCTCTGCCCATGACCTTGAGCTATAGGGCCTGAAGAAGGCAGTGCCTCTCGCCTTCATATGTGACCTCTTAAAAGGAAAGAGAGAGGGGTCACGTTCTTTCTTCTTCCTGGCATGATCAGGCGGCCAGGTGCATTCGCTCCCAGACAGAACAGAGGACAATGTCAGCTGTTCACTTGATTCTGTATTTGTGAGTATATTTCCTCAATTTATATCTTAATAAATCCCTATTACCCATTAAATAAACTCACATGGATTGATCTTAACATTTGGCACCCACTGTCGAACATAGACCCGAGAAAGCTTAAAAAAGATTCTGAATGAACAGAGAAGGAGCCACACTGGGCTTCCTAGTCTCACAATCTCATGCCAGCCGCAGTTCAGAGACAGGTCTCCCAATAGCTGTCTATGAGGTGGAGCTGGCCACCAGCCGCCATGAGCTAAGCAGCTTGGTGGATTTCGTAGTCTCTCCCAGGGGCCTGGTACAAAGAGGCTTATCCCAGCCACTAACTGTGGGATTGCAAACACAGCCTACTTAATATTGCTTCCCAGAATTGGGGAGGTAAGTGTGACTCATTAGTATCTGCACCATGTTGAAAAGCCGAGCAGGGCAGAGCTAGCAGTCAGGGCTGCTGCTTTGGTCCTAGCCATGCTGCAGTTTAAAGCAATGGTCAGACAATGATTATATAGATACATAATAAAACAAAATCAGATGGAAAAAAACTCTAAACGGGTTACAGTGTGTTTAGAAATATTTGTAGGCTTGAGAGAAGGAAGGAAGGGGTAGATAAAGTCCTTAAAAAGAAATAAAGTAATTTTTAAAAAGCCACATAATGGTGGAAAATACACAGAATCTGAATACTGTATATTATTGTGTTGTCTTTGGGATTTTTTTTTTTTAACACAGAGACATTTGAGTTTAGGAGCTGCTAAGTTAAACCAACATATATATCTTAAAGGTATCTTGACTTCAAAATTTGGGTCTAAGGATATGTTGCTTTATAAAAAAGGTTCTGCTTTTGTTTCCACAGAAGAAGAGAAGCTGCAGATTCCTTCCAGGTTAACATGGTTCCATCAAGGAAGACCCCCGAGAGGTCTCCAGGTGATGCAGAACAGCTTCAAGGCAACTGGCTAAGATGATGCAGCCTCACAGACTACTCCAATCAGGACTTGACCATAATCCTAAATTTGTTCTCAGGATCCCCTTAAGATTGCCAGGACCCCCAATTAGTAGGGAGTAGTATGGGAAGCTACACTCAAATTCCCAAAATATTTTTTTATGAATGTTTGTAGTGGGTAGCTGTTCCAGCTTTGACCTGGAAGTACTATCATTGAGGCTTCTGGTAACTGTCATGCCTACTTTTGGCCTGCCCCTGGGGCAGGGCTGAGATGGGAGCCCTTAAGACCAAGATCCAAATGTGCCAGGTCTCTTGGTTCCTGGTAATCTTGGATGCTGGATGGAAGACTGAGCAGAGTTCTCCAGAGAACACTGCTTGACTGAACTCCAACTCCCCCAGACCCTGTAACCTATCCATTTATTTGTAAGTTACCCCCCAAATAAACCTCCCTTTTAACTATGTGAAGTTGCCTTAATATTTCCACCAATAAATGTTTGTTTTTATTTAAAGGGGGTTGATTATAAATGGTTAGCTGGGTGGTGGTGGCACATGCCTTTAATCCCAGCACTCGGGGAGGCAGAGACAGGCAAATCTGTGAGTCTGAGGCCAGTCTAGTCTACAAAGTGAGTTCCTGGACAGGCTCCAAAAAAGAGGAACCCTGTCTCAAAAAACAAAAACAAAAACAAAATGTTTAATGGTCATATTCAATCTCTAAAGAAAAAAGGGGGATATGATATAGAAATGATAAAAGAAATGTAGATTATTGAATCTACTTTAATCCAAAAAAACAATTGTTACTCTCAAGTACTTTACATTGTTATGGATTTTGGGTTATTGATACAAATTTAAGGTCAATTTTGTTATACTGTATGTATATTTATACTCTTGTTTATGGTATTATGTTTATGCAGCTCATTTAAACATGTAATATATAGTTAAGAAGTACAAATTAATAGTCATCAAACTTACAGTCATGTTAGTTAGGTTTTATAGGTATGCAGAGGTATATGTCAGATGGATAGGTAATCTTCAAACACTTCAAAGACCTACAGAATATAGCATTTAAAATGTTTTAATAACATAGACTTTTCTGAAAGTGAGACATATCTGTTCTTGGTAGCACCAATTACTTTGAAGAGAATGATGGGCATTGAAGAAACTCATTATGGAGTTTGCTTACAATGTAGAAAATGCTAGTCATTTAGGCAAGAAATTACTCTTTCCTGGGCTGCTGGACAATATGTTGTATAAACTGGACATGTAGGACCCATTGAAAGGTGACCACTGAACTTTGCCAAAACAAGGCGAGATGGTCCTTCAGGTTCCTGCTTCACAGAAGAAACTGCCAGACATTCTACAGGACACAGAGAAAAGCAACTACCAAAACTTGCTACGACAAGGTAAGACTGTCTTTCAAAATTCCTGCTTCTGAAAATGGTCTGTTATATATTCTAGGCCTGAAGCCAACAATGGATGCCCTAATGGAGCTGAGAAACATTAGGTGACTGTCTAGGCCACCAGCCGTCTCTGTCAATTCTTGCAGTTTTTGGAACTTGCTCACTTGAACCTCCTGTTTACTCAGGTCTTTGATGGGGTTGAAGACTATATAGTTATAGTCACAATCCTCTCATATCTTAGCTAAGAACTAATAAGGCTAATTTGAATCTAGGTAATAGATTCAAATTTTTCTGGATAGGACAGCATTTGGAGTAACCTCTGTAATTTGCCATTTACCTATGATCTAGACATTTAGTGTATTTCTTACTTGACACTGTTCTTGTTAGTTGTAGTTCCATTTTTGTTTATGTTATTATCCTTTGTTTCTCCTGAACATTACTTGATAATCATTCTTATTGTATATAGTTTGTATTAGGTTTAGAACCTTCTTATTTAGACAAATAGGGGAAATGTAGTGGTATTTGCTCTGCCCATGACCTTGGGCTATACAGCCTGAAGGAGGTGGTGCTTCTTGCCGTTGTACATGACCTCTTAAAAGGAAAGTAAGGGGGTCACAAGCTTCCTTCTTCCTTCTTCCTGGCATGACCAGACAGCCAAGTGCATTTGCTCCCAGACAGAATAGAGGATGACTTGGTTCTGTATTCATAAGTCTATTTCCTCAATTTTTATCTTAATAAATCCCTATTACCCATTAAATAGACTCATGTGGATTGATCCTTAACACCCCCCTCTCCACACACATTTCAGTAACATCTGCATATCTTTTGTAACTAACTAAAGTCCTTTTCAAAATCTTATTCAACGTTCAAGCCTTTGCCTGTATGTGACACTTATAATTTGCTTGACCTATTGAATTTTCTTCACATTCTGCAAGCTTATTTACTCTGAGTAAAGAGAAACTTATTTTAAATCTCAATGTGTGCCATAATATTGAATACAAAATTAACTTGATCCAATAGCACTTTACTGGTATACCATTAGTTTCAGAGGTTTCAGAACAGAATAACTCAAATAAAATATTAAAATAATGTACTAATCAATGTAGAAGATTCAGTGAGATGATAGGGTGGACAGAAGTAGTTTATAAATATGGGGCAGAGCACAGACATCCCTTACCTCTCTCTCACTGCGCTTGTGTGTGTGTGTGTGTGTGTGTGTGTGTGTGTGTGTGTGTATCTCATTGAATTTCTCTTATAATTAAAGAATATTAAAACAAGAGTGTGAGTTTGAGAAAGTAAGTATAAAAAGTAGAAAATGTGTGGCAAAATTTACTCTTGAAGTAAAGATAGCATGGTCGGATACATCTGGCCACATCTGGAGAGAACCCAAGACCAAACATATTTGATGTTTGTTTTTAATGTGCATGTTTCCAGCAGGGGGCAATTGTGGCACATCTTTGACACATATGGATACAGGTATACTGCACATTTCAGGTCTCATGTACATTTGCTTGTTCTATCCCTGGCTGTTTTTAACAAAAACTATATTTGACATCTCACATGTTAACCTATCTCTTTCTTTCCACATTTTCATCTACTGTTGCCTCTTCTTATTAATATAACTGTCTTAAATAAAACAGAAAAGATAATACACAAAATGAGCACTATGTATTCTGACAAGAGGTTATTCACATGAGAAATTTCTAACAGCATTTAGTTTTGCCTCACATCCCCTTGTATTCTCCTAGACAATCTCCATGTACACTAGGTGAATAGGGAGGCAAACATAAGCTGCAAACTTGTTCAGATGTTTCAGAGATATCTATGGGGAAATATGTAACATTGCTATGTACTGACATTTCAAATAGATACCAGCAAAAAGAAAGTGTTCAGAATTCTGTTTCCTAGTGTGTATCAGGAGATAGGTAAGACTTTCTTCTGTCTAGTTCCATTTTGAGATTTCCATGGAAATCACTAAAAACTAAATTATCTTCTTTACTTTGTAGAAGTGAGAATATATGGAACTACCTTCTACACCTCCTCCCTCTCCCAGGCTTATAGACCTAGTTCTCCTCAAATGCCTTAGTCCTCAGCTGTTTAGAATGAAGAAAAGAGGAAGGCAGAGCTACAGCTTTTAATGTGACACCTTGAGCCATGATACAGATAAGCTCAGCTGTGCACATTCAAGCTCACATCTCTGTGCAACACAACTCAGCAGACCACAGTATTTTTCTTGTTCTTTCTCTGTCCTTCCTGCTCACTGTTCTAGTATAGACATACAGTGACTATGTGATCCAGCCCAGGTTTCCCTACATTAAAGCTCTGCTAACTATTATGGTATTCTGTATACTACACTCTATATGGAACTACTGGATCCTGCAAGCTTTCCTTTCCAAACAATCTGTCTCATCAACCTTCGGTGCCTCTAATCCCCTCCTCACCTGCCCTCTACTTTATATGCTGTAAATATGACTATTTGTCATGCACATTATTGAGCAAATCACATAGCACATTCTAGCAAACCCAGGGACATAGAGTTAGTACCATTCCACCCTCCAGTCTGCCATCTAGATTAGCTTTATTGCTGTCTGCAAATATCATTTTACCAGCTGAACAGAGTAAATGACAATCAGAAGAATATTTATAGTGACATTCTCAAGTCTGATGGATTTCCTTTCAGCTCAGTATGCTTATCCAGCTTTGATCTCTTATGTCCTTCTTATCATAAATCAAGTTAATACCAGAAACAGGTAATCCAGCACAAGCTGATCTCAACCCTCACTTTTTTAAGGCCTTTGGCATGTGTGAGTCAGTCATATACTACACTATAGTACTAGCTCAGATTGGTACAGGACCTGAGCATCTGCATTTTTAACAAGTTCCTAGAGGATTTGGAGGCTGCTACAATCCCAGAATTCACACAATTCAACAATAGTTCAAAATATTTATACTTGTCCTGGTTATACTGCAGTTTCCCTTCACAAGGGAAGCAGAGACATTAAAGACTGTCTTAGAACAGTGGAGAAAGAAGCTGGAAATAAATCCTGAATAGACATTATAAAATTAAAATAGCAACCTCAAACTGCTTGGAAGTCAAATGCATTTAAAAAACAATAACAGGAGGTGCCAGATCTGCAGATCCACAGCTGTAGGATCTCCGTGACACAAGGAACAACTGGGTATCCAGGAGGAGTCCCAGTGAGGGCCTGGGACCTAGGGTGTAGCAGAAGCCAGACACCTCAAGCCAGACCAATGACTCATTGCAATGAACACTTACAAGAAAAGATATGTGTACTTAGGGGTTTACTGTATGACTCACTGGGCCACACTACAGCTTCCATACCAAGATTTGTTTGTTTGTTTTTATGGCTTTTGGCTATACTTTCAAAGTTTGCTTTGTTTTTTGGTGGAAGGTTGAAAGTTAAGAGGGTAGAGATGAGGGGATGGGGAGATGAGTAAGATGGGGAAGCATGATGTGAAATCTACAAAGAATCAACAAAAAGTAAAAACAAATAACAGGTAAGATCACGTTAATAAGAGCAATGCTTTATATTTTGAAAACTGTGTTACCTTGAGGCCACACACCCCCAAAAATTAAAAAAACCTCAAAATCCTGCAAAGCATAACTGTATATTAGATACACATGAATGTAACTTACTCTTAGGTCATTAGCAGAGCTCATCCCATAATATATGAATAACAACAACAAAGACCAGAGATGATTTTGTTCACCAAAGGAGAAAATGACAGTGGACAGCAGTTCAGTTAAAAGAGGCAGGCCACAGAAGAATGGCCTCATTATCCCAAGTACACATGACTTCATTCAAAAACACTGATCTGTGCTTGGAACACTCCTAAAATGAACTCTAGCCAGAAAGAGTATGACACAGCTCAGACAATGATCGGCACAAGTTAAAGGACAGGCAGTCGTTGTACATGAGTCCATCTGAGTGTAAGGAGTCAGTATTTGTACTTATGACTTCAGAGATAGCCTGCAGTTCTAGTCCTCCATGCATGTAAAGCAGCAATATGCATGGACCTATTCTCAAAGCTACTAATTTCTAAGCCCATTTGCAGGTGGGATTGATTTTTAGACAACTTATAAACAGCACCTAAATTTTATAGATAAACATAATTGAGATTTTGTTTAAAAAGCTTCTCTTGATTGAATGCAATACTGTTTTCATGTAGAATAAAACACAAATTAATTTACGAACAAACAGCATTTTTGTATGGAATAAAACATAATTTATGAACAAACACCAATATACAAATACCTTCTCTGAATACCATTTACTTTCACTAGGAAAATAATTTAATATGTTCCATAAACCTTCTACCTGCCAGTACAATAAACAGACATTATCAAGCATGGGATATTTAAGTGTTTCTTTTATTTATTTAACTTTTTGAGATAGTGTCTCACTGTTAGTCCAAGCAGATCTTCTACTTATGACTCTCCTGCTTCCAAATATTGAGTACTGAAAAGGCAGGAACGTATTCTAAGCTTATATAGTTTACAGAAAAATTTCTGTGAATTTTACAGAAAATTTCACATTTGTATGATTGTGTGAATGTATGTGTACATGTATATTATTGAACAGACCTATAGCTCAATTATATCTGCCTTACCTCACTGTATTTTTTCCTATGGAAAAAATGTCAATAGATTTTTTTACCATTTAAATGTAAGTATGCATTCTTTCTTCTATGATTGAAATTTTCTCTTTTATTGGAGATATACAATTTTCACAAACAATATATCCAGATTCTTTCTGCTTCCTCTACTTTTCCCAGTCCCTTTCCATCTACTCTCCCCTCTGTTTCACTTTGTTTCTATCTCTTTATTAGAAAAGAATAGGCTTCTAAGAGATAACAACCCAACATGGCAAAATCAAATAGAGTAAGATGAAGGAAAAACTATCATATACAAGTTGGACTCAGGAGTTGGACACATCTGAATAGGAGGAAAAGAGTTCCCAGAGCTGGCACAAGAGTTAAAGATCCACATGTTCTCACAGTCAGGAGTCCCATAGAAATACTAAGTGAATAGCTATAATACATACTCAGAGGATGTGGAGCAGACCCCTGTAGGCCCTGTGCTTGCTGCTTCAGTCTCTGAGCTCATATGTGCCTTGCTTAGTTGATTCAGAAGCCTTGTTCCCCTGGTGTCCTCCATCCCCTCTGACTCTTAGAATCTTTTCACTTCCCCTTTAACAGGATTCCTTGAGTTCTAAGAGGAGGGACTCAATGGAGACCTCCAATTTAGACTCTCTCTCCACATAGTGTCTGTCTGTGGTTCTCTGTATCTATTCCCTGCAGAGAGGCTACAGGATGAAACTTCTGATGGCTGAATAAGGCACTGATCTATGAGTAGAAGAGCATATCATTAGAAATCAATCATAGTTTTTGTTTGTTTGTTTTTAATCAACAGTGTTTGTTTATGTCTCTGGACTATCTAGTCTCTGGTTCTTGGTTACTCAAGGAGTGTTGGGTATGAGTTCCTTCTCATGGAGTGGGCCTTAGGTCAAATCAGGCATTGGTTGCCTACTCCCACAACTTCTGTGCCACCATTGACCTGGCATATTTTGCAGGCAGGACAGATTGAAGGTTAAAGGTTTTCTGGGTGTGTTAGTGTCCATGTTTCTCTTTCCACAGCCTGCAGAGTACCTTCCTACACCAAAGAATCTAGAACATAGGGGTGAGGGTTCCAGGTAGATACCAGGTGACTTCTGCACACTCAATGAGCTGTGTGAGTGTTGTTCTCAGCAATGGGGCCTGCTGTCAGTTTTCAGAGAGAGTAAACTTTGGTCTTAGCAACAGCCTGGGTTATTTGGGGATTTCCATGGGCCCTCCTTGGCCAACAACTCAATGCAATTTAGCCTTGGAGCCTCACCTTATCTCTCTTGACTCCACCCTTCTTTCTCTGAGTCCTCAGTATGGTTGTTCTGCCTAACTTTATCCTGCCTTGCCATAGGCCAAACAGCTTTACTATCAATCAGTGAGAGAAATACATATTCATAGTGGACAGAAGGATCATCCCACAGCATTGCATGGCTACAAGGAATAGTCAGTTGAGACTCTGTATCCCCTATCACTAGATGTCCTCATTAGGATAACCTTTATCAATTCTAGGAAGTTTCCAATGTTCTAGGTTTCCACACCCTCCAAGTGCTCCTCAGTTCCAGCTGTCTCTCCCTGCACCTTCTCCCTTTACCCCATCTCCCCTCACCAAATTCACCCCTTCCTCCTACCTGTCCCTAATCTGCCTGTAAAATCTATTGTATTTCAACTTCCCCAGGAGATTTCCTATATTCCCTCTAGATCTCTCCTCTTCATCTAACCTCTCTGGGTCTATGTGTTGTAGCTTGATTGTCATTTACTTAATGGCTAATATTCAGTTATAAGTGAAAACATTACACAACTGTATTTCTTTGTCTAGCTTACCTCATTCAGGATGAATTTTTTCTAGTTTTATTCATTTGCAAATTTCATGATATCATTGTTTTTAATAGCTGAGCAACACTCCATTGTGTAAATGTACCACACTTTCTTTATCTATTCTTCTATTTAGGGACAGCTACGTTATTTCTAGTTTCTGACTATTATGAATAAAGCTGAACATGGTGGACCGAGTGTCCCTGTGATAGGATGGAGAGTCCTTGGAATATTTGTCCAAGAGTGGTATAGCTTGAGTTAGATTGATTGCCATCTTTCTGAGGAACTATCATACTGATTTCCATAGAGGCTGTTCAGTTTGCACTCCAGTCAGCATGGGAGATTGTCTCCCTTTACATCCTTGTCAGCATGAGCTGTCATTTGTATTACTGATCGATGGATGATGTCATTTTGTATGCTGTGAATATGTGTTGCTCAGATTGGTTGATAAATAAAGCTGTTTGGCCAATGGTGAGGTAGAATAAGGTTAGGCGGGACATTCTAACTAGAGAGAGAGAGGAAGAAAAAAGACAGAACAGAAGAGATGCTGCCAGCTGCCACCATGAGAAACAAGATGTAAAGGTGTGGATAAGCCACAAACCACGTGGCAAAGTATAGATTTATAAAAATGGGTTAATTTAAGATGTAAAAACTTCATAATGAGAAGCCTGAGCCATTAGGCCATATAATTTGTAAATAATATAATCCTCTATATGTTTATTTGGGTCTGAGCAGCTATGGGACCATTGGGCCATGAGAGCCAGGCAGGATCAAAGAAAACTTCCAGCTACAGATCTTAGCCAGTCTGACAGGTATACTATAGAATCTCAAAGTAGTTTTATTTGCATTCCTGATTGCTAAGGATGTAGAACATTTCTTTACATGTTTCTCACCCATCTGAGATTCCTCTATTGAGAATTCTCTGTTTAGATCTATACCCCATTTTTAAAATTGGATTTTTTTTTGTATCTAGTTTCTTGAGTTCTTTATATATTTTAGATATGAGTCCTCTATCAGAGTTGGTAAATTTTTTTCCCCTTTTGTAGGCTACTATTTTGTCTTTTTTTTTTTTTTTTTTTTTTTTTTTAATGATCAAACTACTGGATTTTATTTTATTTTATTTTATTTTATTTTATTTATTTTATTTTATTTTGTCTTTTGATGGTGTCCTTTGCCTTATAGGAGCTTTTCAGTTTCATGAGATCCCATTTATTAATTGTTGATCTCAGTGTCTGTGCTATTGATGTTCTAGTCAGGAAGTTATCTCCTATGCTAATGAGTTTAAGGCTGTTCCCTGCTTTTCATTGAAGTTCAGTGTATCTAGTTTTATGTTGAGATCTTTGGTCCACTTGGATTTGAGTTGTAAACCAGATGATAAGTATGGATTATTTACATTCTTCTATATGCAACCATCCAGTTAGACCAGCACCATTTGTTGAAGATGTTGTCTTTTTTTTCTATGTGTGTCTCTGGCTTCTTTTTCTCAAAAATTATGTCTCAATATGTGTTTGGATTTATGTCTGGGTCTTCAACTAGATTCCATCAGCAAGTCCATTTTTATGCCAATACCATGCTGTTTTTATTATTACAGCTTTAATAATAAATAAATAAATAAATAAATAAATAAATAAATAAATAAACTGCAAGTTGAAATCTGGAATGGTGAGACCTCCAGCAGTTCTTTTATTGTTTAAAATTGTTTTAACTATCCTTTGGATTTTTGCCTTTCCATTTGAAATTGAGAATTGTCCCTTTAAAGTCTGTAAAAAAATGTGTTAGAATTTTGATGGGCATTGCTTATGGTAAGATGATCAGTTTTACTATGTTAATCCTGCCAATCCATGAGCATGGGAGATCTTTCCATCTTCTGATAGTTTCTTCAATTTCTTTTTTCAATGACTTGAAGTTTTTATAATACATGTCTTTCACTTGCTTTGTTAGAGTTACCCCAAGATATTTTATATTATTTGAGGCTATTGTAAAAGGTGTTTTTTCTCTGATTTCTTTCTCAGTCCATTTGCCATTTGTATACAGGAGGGCTATTGATTTTTTTCTGAAGCAATTTTGTCTCCAGACACTTTGCTGAAAGTATTTATCAGCTGTAGGATTTCTCTGGCAGAATATTTAAGGTCACTTATATTAACATAGTATCTGCAAATAAGGACACTTTGACTTCCTTTCCAATTTCCATCCCCTTGTTCTCCTTTAGTTGTCTTATTGCTTTATCTAGAACTCCAAGAACTATATTGAATAGATATGGAGAAGGTGGACAGCCTTGTTTTGTTCCTGATTTTAGTGGAATTGTTTTGAGTTTCTCCCATTTTAGGAGATTTGGCTATGGGCTCACTGTAAACTAGCTTTGTTATTTCAAGGAATATCCATTGTATGCCTAATCTCTCCAGAACTTCCAAAACTGGATTTTGTCAAAGACCTTTTCTGCACTTATTGAAATGATCATGTAATTTTTGTCTTTCAGTTTGCTTATATGGGAGATTACATGTATTGATTTTCATGTGTTAAATCATCCCTGTATCTCCAGAATAAAGCCTATATTATCATGGTAGATGATCATTTTTATGTATTCTTGGATTTGGTTTGCAAGTATTTTCCAGGGAATTTTTACATATGTGTTCACAAGAGAAATTTGTCTGTAATTCTCTTTCTTTGTTGGGTCTCTGTGAGTTTCGTGTATCCGAGTTGTTTTAAAAATGATAAGCAGCAGGCACTGGTTACCATTTGAGAAAGGTCACAAGCCACAACAAAACCCAGTATCAGAGCTTTATTGGGGGGAGACAAAAGAACCAGGCCTGGAAAGAAGCATTGCAGAGAGGAGAGAGAGAGAGAGAGAGAGAGAGAGAGAGAGAGAGAGAGAGAGAGAGAAATAGTGGCGGAGGAGAGAACAGAGAGGAGAGAGGAGGGGTCTGTGTCCAGCTTTTGAAGGATTCCTGTGCACATGTGCAGGTGGGCTTATGGAGCTACAACACGTATGCACTGATTGTATGACTGCTCTGCGTGCATTTGTGCAATCATGTGGCACACAGATGACATAAGAGGCAAGACCCCTTACTTAGCTCCTGAACTGCACATGTGTAGTCATGCGGCTGGAGTGGCGGCAGAATCCTAACATTCCAGACTTTTTGCTTATTATAATAAAGGTGGGTGAACAGGAATAGGGGCATCATTTCTCCCAGAAAAAACTGCTTCCAGCTGACTTGGTGGGTGTTGGTTGACTCTTAGGGGCAGGGAAGGGGGCATCTGAGGTAGACAGGTGTCCTGGGATGGTGGACTGTTGTCTGCTGCCTTGGAGCTGTTCATCTTTCTTGGCTTGGCACTCTGGCTGCTTGTGTCTGACAGGATGCTGGTGAGATAGAGAAAAGCTTAGAAGAAAGAATTATTATTATTATTTTTATTTTTTCCTTTGGGGGGTTCCCAGGGTGATAGATGGGGCCCCGAGACCAGGAAAGTTTGGGTTTGGCACTTATCTTGAAGTAGATCCAACCTGTTGGATGGGTTGAATTTTTTTTTTTTTTTTTGATAGTTTGATGCCTTGAGGACAGCTTTAGAAAGACCCGCCAGGAGGCAGGCTGTACAGTGATCTCTGGCTAAAGAGCCATCCAGATTATTATGATCCCAATAGTTTGAGGAGAGCTTTAGGAAGACCCACCAGGAGGCAGGCTGTAAATTGACATCTGGGTCCAGATCGTAAACTTATTTGCATGCATTCTAGCCTGCTTCCAGACATGTCTGTACTTACTGGCCCGCCTGGTACCGGAGAACAGAGTGGAGAACAGATAAGTTAAGATTCGATGGAGTCAGAGATTTCTTAGGTTCAGAAATGCAAATGGGCAGGAGAGAGAGAATCAGAAAGGGAGGGCTTAGAGCTTAGGTAAAAGTGTAGGGATAAAGTAACTCTTTTCATTTGCCCATTCACTGGCAGAAGTTAGATAATTCCTGTGAAATATCAGGGTCAAAGCAGCCATTATGTAGCCAGATTTACTGGTATCTATCTGGGGATATTTAAGGCATTTTTCAAAGGAGGAGCGGAACCAAGAGGAGGAAGCCTTCATGTCCCATGCCTGTAGCAGAGAGAAAAAAAATAAAAAATTAAAATAACAAACAGGAGCCTAGGCTCCCATCTCAAGCATCCCTGAGGATAGGTAGTCTGTGGACTGGCATAAATTAGCAGCACAAGTTACCCCACCCATTGTCACAAAAGGGGAAAGGACTGGAGGAAACACATACTGGAGGACTCCCTGAGAGTCCAGACATCATTCAATACTTTGTCAACAGAGAATGTGTCGCAGTACACAGCTGAGGACCCCCTGGGGGTCTGGGGCAAAGAATATATATCAGGATATATATATATATATATATATATATATATATATATATATATATATATATATATATATATATATATATATATATATCAGGGAAATGGAGAGGGATTGGAAAGGGGAAATTCACCAATCTGGTTAACAGGTGTGTTGTGCGGGGTGGTCTGACTGCTGAGCAAATGAAAAAAGCAGAGCAGGCAGTCGCCATTCCAATAAACCTTGGTACAGGGTCCTGGACGCAGAGACCCAGATGCAGAGCACCAAGAGAGCCTGTCTTGTCACAATGTTGTTTTAAAAGTGATAAGAGGCACTAGTTACTGTTCGAGAAAGGTCACAAGCCACAACAAAACTCAATATCAGAGCTTTATTGGGGGGGGGGGGACGAAAGAACCAGAAGTACGTGCAGAAAACAGAGAGGGGAGAGGAGAGAACAGAGAAAAGAGAGAGAGGAGTCTGTGTCCGGCTTTTTAACGATTCCCATGCACATGCGCAGGTGGTCTTATGGAGCTATGCCACACATGCACTGATTGCATGACCGCACTGTATGCATTTGTGCAATCACTCAGCATATGGTTGACATAAGATGCAAGACCCATTGCTTAGCTCCTGAACTGTGCATGTGCAGTCATGCAGCTGGAGTGGTGGCAGAATCCTAACAATCAGGGTAACATTGGTCTTATAAATTGAATTGTGCAATGTTCCTTTTGTTCCTATTTTATGGAAGAAAGTGAGCAGTATTGAGATTAACTCTTATTTGAAAGTCTAGTAGAATTCTGTGATAAAACCATCTAGTTCCAGGCTGCTCTTTTTTTGTTTTTCCTTTTTTGTGGGGAGACTTTTAATTACTGATTCTATTTCACTAGGGGTTTTAGGTGTGTTTAAATTGCTTACCTGACCTTTATTTAATTTTACTAAATGATATATATTGAGAAAATCATCCATTCTTTTAGATTTTCCACTCTTGTGGAATATAGATTTTTAAAGTATGTCCTTGTGATCCCTAGATTTCCTCACTGTCTATTGTTATGTTTCTGTTTTCATTTCTAATTTTGTTTATTTGGATATTTTCTCTCCACATTCTAGTTAGTTTGGATAAGGGATTGTCAATCTTACTAATTTTCTCAAAGAACCAACCTTTTGTTTCATTGATTTTTTTTTATTGTTTTTGGGTTATTTGTTATTTGTTTCTATTTTATTGATTTCAGTACTGAGTTTGATTATTTCTTGCAATCTATGCTGCCTTTGGATGTGATTTCTTCTTTTTGTTTTAGACCTTTCAGGCTTACAGATAAATTATTATTATAATGAAATCTCACCCATTGTTTTAAGAAAGGCACATCATGTTATGAACTTGCATCTTACTATTGTCTCCATTGTGTCTGAGAAGTTTGAGCATGTTGTGTATTAATTTTTATTCAATTCTAGAAAGCCTTTTATTCTTTCCTTAATTTCTGTCTTGACCCATTTTCATTCAGTAGTGGACTGTTCTTTCATTGAGTATGTAAACTCTCTGTTATTTCTGTTGTTGTTGATATCCAGCTTGAGTCTGTGGTGATCTGATAGAATGCAGGCTGTTATTTCAATTTTCTTGTAACTGTGAAGACTTACCTTTTTTTTATGAGATCCTGGGAAGAAGGTGTATTTGTTTGTGTTTTGGTGAAATGTTCTGTAAATATGTTGGATTCATTTGCTTTATAATATCAGTTAGGTCCAGTATTTCTCTGCTTAGTTTTTGCTGGGATGACCTGTCCATTGGTGAGAGTGGGGTATTCATCTTCCACTATCAAGTGTGTGTTGGTGATGGTGAACATGTAATTTAAGCTATCATAGTATTTCTTTTATGAACTCGAGAACCCTTGTGATGTACATAGATGTTAAGAATTGTGCTGTTCTCTTGGTATATTTTTCCTTTGATGAGAATGTAGTGTCCTTACTTAAATCTTTTCATTAGTTTTAGTTTGAAGTCTATTATGTCAGAGATTAAAATGACTACAAAAGCTTGCTTCTTGGGTCTATTTGCTTGGAATATCTTTTTCTATCCTTTACCCTGAGTTGATGTCTATCCTTAGTGTTAAGGTGTGTTTCTTGAATGCAGCAAAATGATGCATCCTTTTTTTGTATTCATTCTGTTAATTTTTATCTTTTTATTGGGGGATTGAGCTTATTGATGTTGAGAGTTGTGTGTGTGTGTGTGTGTGTGTGTGTGTGTGTGTGTGTGTTCCTTCTTTTCATTTGCTGGTATGGGATTATTTACTCCATATGTTTTTTGCTCTGGTTAATCTCTTTTTTTTGTTGTTGTTATTTGTTTTTGTTTTTGTTTTAACTTTTTTTTAATTAAAAATTTTTCATTCATTTTACATCCTAACCACAGTCTCCCTTCCCTCCTCTCCTCTGGTTTCCTCCTAACTTCCCCCCATCCACTCCTTCTCTGTCTCCATTCAGAAAGTGGCAGGCCTCCCATGGGCCTCAATAAAGCATGACACATCAAGTTGAGCAAGGACCAAGCTCCACTCTGCATCAAATCTGGGCAATACAATACAGCACAGAGAATAGGTTCCCAAAACCCAGCTCAAGTTCTAGGGACAGGTCTTAGTCCCACAGCTAGGAGCCCCACAAACAGACCAGGCAACACAACTGCCACACATATTGAGGGGATCTAGGTAAGTCCCATGCTGGCTACCTAGCTGTTGGTCTAGAGGCCATGAGCATCCACAAGCTCAGGTCAGTTGTATCTGTGTCCCTCAACCCCACCCCACCATAATGACCCTGCCTCCCCTGGCTCATACAATCCCTCCTCTCTCTCTACAACAGGTCTCCTGGAGCTCAGCCTAGTACTTGGCTGTGGATCTCTGCATCTGCTTCAATCAGATGTAGCTGGTTATGCTTTATTTTATACCTAATATCAACTTATGAGTGAGTGCATATCATATTTGTCTTTCTGCACCTTTATTACTTCACTCGGGATGATGGATGATTTTTTCCTATTTTCATTGATTTTTCTTCAAATTTCATGATGTCATTGTTTTGTTTTGTTTTCAGCTGAGTAATAGCTCCATTGTATAAATGTCACATTTTCTTTATCCATTCTTCAGTTGAGGGGCATTTAGATTTTGTTTCCAGGTTCTGGCTATTACAAGTAATGTTTCTAGGAACATAGTTGAGCAAGTATCCTTGTGGTATGATCCAGCATCCTTTGGGTATATGCCCAAGATTGATATAGCTGAGTCTTGAGGTAAATTGATTGCCAGTTTTCTGAGAAACTATGATGTTGTTTTTCAAAGTGGCTGTACAAGTTTGCACTCTCACCAGTAGTGGAGAAATGTTCCCTTTACTTTACATCCTCTCCAACATAAGCTGTCATTAGTGTTTTTGATCTTAGACATTCTGACAGGTATAAGATGGAATCTCAGAGTTGTTTTGATTTGCATTTCCCTAATAGCTAAGGATGTTGAATAATTCTTGTGTACCTTGGCTATTTGAGATTCTTCTGTTGAGAATTATCTATTTGGATTTGTATCCCATTTTTAAATAGGATTATTTTGTATTTTGATATCTAGTTTTTTGAGTTCTTTATATATTTTGGAGATCAGCCCTCTGTCAGATGTGGGGTTAGTGAAGATCTTTTTCCATTCTGTAAACTGCCATTTTGTCTTATTGACAGCTTGTAACCAGAGGCTTTTCTCTCCTGCCCAGTCCCATAGCCATTTCCAAGTAATTACTCAGAAGCTTAATGTTAATTATAAATTTTTGGCCCATGGCTCAGGCTTATTACTAGCTAGCTCTTACTTTTAAATTAACCCATTTCTATGTCACACTAACCAGTCTGCTGGCATGTTGTTCCTTGAATGGCTGGATGACATCTCTCTGACTCCACACTACTTCTCTTGTATCTCTGCTTGGATTTCCCATCTGGCTCTATCCTGGCTTGTCATAGGACAAAGCAGCTTTATTTATCAATCAATGAGATCACCACATATTCACAGCATACTGAAAGACATCCCACATCATTTCCCACTTTCTGTTAATAAAAAAGGAAGGCGTTAACTTTAACATAGTAAAATTACATAAAACAAAACAGTTATCAAGCAAGAATTACAGTTAAAATATTTGGTCTATTTGCATTTGACAAAATTAAAGAAAATATTATATCCTCTGAATTATCTTTGTGAGTCCAAAGTTTAAATCATCTTTTATAATAACTAATGAAAACTATAACTATCTAGTCAAAATTCCATCAAAGACCTCAGAAGGATTTAATATTACCTGAGTAAACAGGAAGCAACTCTCAAAACTCTAGAAATGACAAAGACATCTAGCTGTCTGGACAGTCACCCAACATTCCTCTGCAACATTGGGGCATCTATCTTCTGCACAGACACATAATATCTGGCAGACTTTTCAATGAAGCAGGAAATTGGAAAGACTGTCCCACCTATATTGCCAAAGTTTTTGTCAGTCATTTTCCTCTGTGTCCTGAAGAATGTCTGGCAGTTTCTTCTGTGAAACAGGAACCCTGAAGGACCATCCTGCCTTGTTTTGGCAAAGTTCTGCAGTCACTTTCCTGTGGGTCCTGCATGTCCAGTTTATACAACATATTTTCAATCAGTTCAGGTAAGAGCAGCTTCTTGCCCAAATGGCTAGCCTTGCCACATGGAAAGTGAACTCCATAAGGAGTTTCTTCATTACCCACCATTTCTGAAGTAAATTGGTGCTGCTAGGAGTAGATGTGTCTCATGACACATGAAAAATCCTAGGTTAACAAAATTTTAAATGCCATATTCTGTAGGTCTTTGAAAGGTTTGAGTCTATCTATCTAAAATATATCTCTATATGATCTGGCAAGCATACCTAACATATCTACAATTTTGATTGTTAAAACAATCATGACTAACCACTAACCTATGTTCCTGATTATTCCATATAATTTATAATAATAGCTTACAAAAATTAGAACTTTACCCTATATTTACAAATGAACTGCATAGTCACAATACCTCTGTCTGCAAATTCCGTGATGTCAAAATAGAAACATACATGCAATATATTTTAACAAAAATACAAACATACACACAATATGTTGTAACAAAAATAATCTTAAAATTTATCAATATACAAAAATCCTTTTAAAAAGTATAGAAACATATATACAGTATAACAAAAAATAACTTTAAATTTGCATCAATATTCTATATTCCCCTAAATGATAACAAACATTCATAACCCACCAAATAACCAAAAACCACCACCGTTCAACTCTTGGGAATGTGGGCATAGTTTTCTCTAAACTACATCCTACTGGCTATGGGTAGAGGCATCTTTAGGGGTCTCTGAAAAAATTTTGAGGTAATGAAAAAGTCCTGGGAAGACCAGCTGTAACTCTTATTGATAGATATCACCTATCAAAGTTCAGGAGGTCTACCTTGATCAAACCTGATCCATATTATTCCTGAAGGCATTCACAACCTCTTGTATCCTGTGGGCACAAAACTCAAAAACATTTTTGACTTCCATTTGACAAATATGTTTTTTTTTACTTTTTTAAACTTAAGGCATTCCTAAAGTATATAGGTTAGTTTATTTCATCAATCTCTGTTTCAGTCCCATCTCTCTTAGCAGCTGTTGTTTGCTTATTAACAATCAAAAAATTCAAAATCAGCATAATACTATACAGGATCCAGACTCTCTGTGTGTTTCCCATCTTATGTAGCTTTTTTCTTTTATATTTCCTTTACTCTCTCTCTTTAAAGACTTTATTTTTAAACTATTTCTTTCTTTCTATTACTGTGTATACCCATATTCTCTCTTTCTTAAGCCTACATACTGGAACTTGTTTAGAGTTTTTTTTTTTTTTCCAATCTGGACCTCTTTTACTGCATATCTTTTAGCCCTTTTTTTTTCTTTGACCATGTGAGCAAACCTTTAAATTGTTAACCTATACCTGGATACTCCACCCACTTCTTGGGTCATGAAAGTCAAGCCTAAAACCTCATGGCCCAATTGGAGGTTCATGACTGAGAACTGCATTCAATCTTCTAGAGTTCTAGAATGCTAATGCTTGCACTGTGGCAGGTATTTTTCCTTACTTTTTTGTTCCTACTTAATTTACTAGCTGCTCAAGGGCTCATTGTCTGGCAGAAATGTCCTACAGAAACTCTTAAAGGAGTGATTTGTTTTAAAGCTTTCTTGGGCACTATGGAAATTCTAGAATCATGTGGGTATGCCAAAAAGTTGTTGTTTGTTTTTGCTCTTTTGGGGGGCCCGCCACCCAGCTCCCAAATAAATTACATGGAAGCTTGTTCTTACTTATAAATGATTTGCCTCAGCTTGGCTTGTTTCTTGCCAGCTTTCCTTAAATTATCCTGTATACTTTTTGCCTCTGGGCTTTTCCTTTTCTCTTACTTCTGTAAATCTTACTCTTACTCTGTGGCTTACTGTGTATGTATGGTGGCTATGTGTTGGCTGGTAGGAAATTCTTCAGGGAGCCTGATGGATGTGCCTCTGAGGAATCCAGAGAAAATGTGTTTCTAGGTATTGGTGGCTGAGAGGATGGGGATGGGCTAGGAGGCTGGATTTTGGGGGTGTCCACAGGTGGGAGGAAAACAGGATGTTCCACTGGGATCTGCTTAATGCTCTGGGAATGGGGGTAGAAAGTGTTAACTAGAAGGTCTGTTACAGATCTAGGGATTAGACTGGGATTGGATTTGGAAGAATGGAGGAGAGGTAAAGATTTAAGGCTAGCCTGCCAGCTTCCAAGGTCTGAGTTATTTAGAATGCTTTATGCTATTGTTTCTTTAAGCAAATGTACTATCCCTTTAATTTTCTCTTTTTTCTTTATTTGATTTGAGAATGTATTTTCTTATTTATCTATTATCTTAAATACCTTCATTTCCTTCATGAATTTTCAATATTTTCTTTTTGTTTAATTAGATTCTAGGGTTCTTCATATATATATGTGTACAGATTTTGAGACTTCATGTGATACCAAATCTGCAGGTGCTCAAATCCCTTATGTAAAATTGCTTGTCATCTGCTTATAAGCTGATCACTTCTTTTCATAGATTGTAAGGTACTTTTAGAACACTTATTATATAAGATATAGTTATTGCATTGTTTAAGGTATAATAATAAAAATCTGTGTATGTTCAATATACATATTATGTTTCCTTTCATATTTTTGATTCACAGAAGTAGAACCCCTCAGTGTAGAAAGAGTTTTGTATTTTCTAATAACTTGTAACTGAGATTTTACATTTCTCTTTAGCCTTAGCAAGTCTGATCTTGATGCATTTGAAAGAAAATTTTAATATGTTCTTTCTGTTTTTCAGTTCCAAGAATTTTATAATGTTACTGATATTTCAATCCCTATCAATATTTTTGTCTGTTCACATAGTTTTTTCTTATTGAGTTCAATTATTTTCCTACATTTTTAAGTTGCTACAACATCTGTAGGTCAGTTATTTTGAATTCTTACCAAGCAATCTGGTCATGTCCCCACCTTTCCATCCTTTGGTGATATCATGATTCCTACCAGTTTCAAGGTTATGATTCTACATTAATGTCTACACACCTGAGGAAGCACTCTTTCAATTCTTTATAGACTACCTCTGTGTAAAAATGTCATTAAATGCTATCCCAAGAATCAGTGCAGAGCTGACTACCTATATTTGGGATACTTTGCCTGTTTCAGTGTTCTTAGATGCTTCAGCCCAATAAAACTGCAGAGAAGACCTGTGTGATCACTGGCAAGTGCACACTGGGACATGTCTCAAGTTCACGGCCATGGAAATCACCCAATCTCAGAGTTTCTCCTGAAGTCTAAAGCCACTGTACTTTCCTACTATTGATACAGGCTGTTCACCTTGATGGGTTTGGGTGTCTGACTGGTCACTGATTATTCTTGGAGACTGTATCAGCATAGGGATATGTGAGGTAGGGTTCTCTCAATGTTAGGATTTATTATGGCACATCTGATGTTAAAGTCTACAGCAAAGTCTAAAGCTTATGTTTCTTTCTCACACAGGTTAAAATTCTCTCTGTCCAGGATAGTCACACTGGGTTTGAACACAAAGGGATGTGGGTAATGAACTGTTCTTTCTTTTCTATTCAATGCATCTTTTTCTTTTTTAATAAATTTGTTTATTTATTTATTTTACATCCTGGCAGCAGTTTCCACTCCCTCCTCTCCTCCCAGTCCTTCCTCCACCCTGCTCTGTTTCCCACCAGGGGATAGGGATCCACTCCTCCTCCATTTCTGTTTATGAATGGACAGGTCTTTCATGAATGTCAATAAAACATGGAATATCAAGTTGCAGTAGGACTAAACACCTCCCCATGTATTAAGGCTGGGCAAGGTGACACAGTATGAGGAGAGGGTCCCAAAAGCCAGTAATAGAGTTGGAGACAGCCCCTGTCACCACTGTTAGGAGTCACAAATGAGGACAAAGCTACACAACTGTCACATATATGCAGAGTGCCTAGGTCAGTCCCATGAAGACTTCCTGGTTGTTGGTTCAGGGCCTGTAAACACCAATGAGCCCAGGTTAGTAGATTCTGTGAGTTTTCTTTTGGAGTCTTTGACCCCTCTGGTTCCAACAGTCCTTTTTCCTTTTCTGCATGATTCCCTGAACTCCGCTGTGGGTCTTCGCATCTGTTTCCATCAGTTGCTGGCTGAAGCCTCTCTGATGACAATTGGGCTAGGCACCAATCTGGTCACAGGAGATGGTCAGTTAAGGCTATGTATCTGCTGTTGCTAGGACTCTTAGCTGGGGTCATCCTTGTGGATTCATGGGAGATTCTCTTGCACCAGGCTTTTACTTGACCCTGAAATGCTACCCTCTTTCCAGTAGTCTTTTTTAGTACTCTTCCACTCCACCCTGCAACCTCATGTCCCCATCCCTACCTGCCCTCAGTCCAATCATGAAATCTCTTCTATCTCCCGTTCCCAGGGAGATCCAGTCACCACCCATTAACCCTGCAGCCACGTGCCATGATGTCATCTCTTTTTTCTAAACTCTGGTGAAGGTGCTTCTGTCAATATCTTAAGAGTGATTATTTTCTATCCAAATTAAAGGAAGAGATACTGAACTTAATGCTTTGAGTATCCTCAGAGATATGAAACATTCTTCCTAAAAGGTGCTAGCTTAACTTGAGTTTTTAAGTAGAATTTAAAAAATTAACCTGAAAACTTGCATCTGTTGTTATTATTTTAAAACATCTTTAAATTTTGCCATTTATTTATTTGTTTCTTTTATTTTTGATATTTCCAGTATAATTACATCATTTTCCCATTCTCCTTTCTCCCTTAAATCCTCTCATATACTCTTTCTTGATCTTTTTCAAATCCATGTGTATCTATTTGCATGAGTGTATATATGTTCACCACATGCATACAGGAGTCTGCAGAGGAGAGAAGAGAGTATTTCATCTACTATAACAGGAGTTTTATAAAGTTGTAAGGAGATATGTAGGTGCTGCGATCCAAGCCTAGGTCTTCTGGAGGAACATCACGTGTTCTTAAGCACTGATCCAACACTCCTTCCCCAAGCTATCATGTGAGTCTTGATTATTTTTATAACTGGACAGGAGAGTTGTCTCCCATTTCCTTTTATCTTTCTATGCATAAAACACAAACTGGTTGTTTCTATTTTCTTTTCTATATAGAATTTGTTGAAACCAATGTTCTTTACAATAGGTCACTCTGCTAAAGAAAGCAGAATAACCTATTGATGTATCTCCCACTGGAAAGAAATTAACCTCTAGTCTCACAATGCTACTATAAACATAAAACCGAATGTCTTTTCCAATTGAATTAAGACACAGCAGAGTGGTTAAATAGTTCAGAAGGATATATGGCTTCAGATAGAGTACTTCCATAGAAAGATGACATTTTGTGATGCAATAGGAACTAGACAAAAATTTATAAGGAACAATGTCTTTTAATATTAGAAACTAGTCCTTTTTAGGTAACTATGGAAGCAGGAGATATTATCACAAATACATTTTAAGGCACATTCTAGCTTTTGTAATATTCCACAAAATAATTCCTTTATTATCATTTACATCTCTTAATACTATAACAGCTCTCTGAGTTTACATTAGTTGCAGCTGAGCAGAAAGAAAAAAACCGACTCAGTCTCTGAAAGCTCTGCAGCATGGAACATGACAACGTGCTTTAAATATGAAGAGTTAAAGTGTGTTAACAATGTCCGTTTCATGGCGAGGGACAAAACATATAAGCTCAATGTTAGAACGTAAAAAAATATCTGTGATATCTGACCTTGCTGTGCCAAGGACTTCAGAGAGAAAGAGACCTAAAAATATATATAATCAATGGCTCAAATGCCAATTATTCATTTTTCATTCTTAAATGTCTTTCAAAATATTTCATCCTTATGAGATATATGTGGCGACAGTCTCATCATTGCTGTAAATTAAGGTGACACCCATATATGATGGTGTTTTCCCTCCCATGAGGAAAAGAAAAATTGCTTAGAATCTATACTCTTGAAAATTGCCATCAGGGAGCACATCAATAAATCAGAACAAAACAAGAATAATTGGTTCTACAGAAACTGAAGTCCACTCAGTGTTACAAATGATGGACTTTATAAAGTGCTGGAGTTTTTAAAATATAGGCTATAGTGACATATTAATCCTTTCGAAATATGATTTGGGTTAGTATATATATATATATATATATATATATATATATATATAGAGAGAGAGAGAGAGAGAGAGAACACACCACCATTTCTTCAACTAAAGAGAGGTGTGTTTTATAAAAACAAAGCATATATTAAGTCTCCATTTGTAGATTGGTTCTATCAAAGATCTTTATGTAGCCGGTGCATAAATGTAGGCTCATTTACTACCTGTAAAGAAGAAGAAACATTACCAATCAGAAAGCAGTGGGATAATGAAAATCTAATATAATCTTTTCATACATATTCAAGATATGACACTTTCAATTATGCAGCCCAATATCTCAAGCTAAAGAGAAAAGTCTTCTAAGAGTTTCATCATTAATGGGACACATGTTCCCATTCAAGAATGACACAGCAAAAGCTGAATCCTAACTTCAGGAGCTGAGCATAAGAAGACCACGGAGGGAAGCTAATTAAATCTACTGCCAAGCATCACAATATGCTCAAGACTGTCTTCCATGAAGAGGCGCTTATGTCACTACATTCAAACTGAGATTGGTGTGTTCGCACAATGTGTGCGGTAAACCACATTCTCTTTAACACTTTACTATATTCCTTTCTATATAATTATCTCCTTTTGCAATTGTTCACAGATTTCATCAGACACATAATTTTTTGAATGTTCAAAAATTATTATTTCAGCAACCTGCCCCTCATAGTTCTAAGCCTAGCACAGTCAAGTTATTGCCAAGGAAAAGACTGTTTTTGTGGATAATGCTTTCTAAAAGGCAATATTTCTGTCTTTATAACAGTGGAAAATATTACTAAAACAGACATTTAGTGATGAAGACATTAGGAACTTTTAATTCTTTTTATCAATTAGCCATATATGAACCTAAACAAACTTATATCCAAGGATCATTAAGCATTGATGAAGTTATTCATGCAATTAAGAAAAATAATAACTTGTATAGGCATGTTTTTGTCCTTGAGCAGGGATTTGATCAATTTTAGTTGTCTTTTTAGTCTATATAGACATATGAATACACATAACTTGCTGTCAGGCTAATGGGAAATATTAAAGTATTTTAACTTTGGGAGGAGGGTATTTATTTTTCTCATGTTTTTTATTGAAAATAATGTTTTTCATGCAATAGATTCAGCTGTTTTTATTTCATGTGTCTGGGTATCTTGCCGGCAGCCATCCAAGTTTTATGATGATATTTTGTTAAACTCTGTATTTCATCAAAATCTATATATTCCTGGATCTTCATCTTTTTGGCTTGCTCTTATGAATTTCAATCTACTAAAATTTTGTAATTATAATTTTCCTGAACTACTTGTAATTTTCAATAATTGACATAAAATAAAAGAAATGAGTAAGTCTAAATTTGAACAAAAGTTGTATTTCTGCTAATTTTACAATGGTCATGATTTCAGTCATCATTTGTTCCTTGACTTACAAACTTATCCTAAACTGGGGTATATATTAAGATATTATAGTTGGCTAAATGTCTAGAAATATTTTTGCCTTAATTTATAACCATTTTTTGATAAAATGAAAATAGTTCAAGAATACATACTTTGCTAGAGCACTTACTTATTTTCCATTCTTGGATCTGCAAGCACAGTATGAAATCATAAAAGCAACAAACATCACCACTCCTAGCCCAAGCAAGACCATTTCTACCAGGCCAAGAAGCTTTATTTTTCCAGTCACTTGATTTCTGAACATTTCTGCTTTCTCATCGCCAATAGTTCCAGTCTGTAACCAAGTTAACAATTAACATTATTTGAGTAAATTAGTGAAATAAAATAAGTCTATACCATCCTTTTCTTTAAACATATGCGTAGGTGTCAGCTGCCTCAGAAAGTCAGTAAAATTCACTTTGCATCCAAAAGTAGACATACTGAACACGCCAATGTACAGTAATGACTCCCTTCCCACTTTGGTCATGCTGTATAGAACTCAGCAGTTTACTAGCATTCATTTGATTTTGGAATTCTTTGAAATATTTCACAACTTTCCAAATGCTGCTTCCTGGTTGCAGGGAGAAATTGCAAAGATTGACAGCTGTACTTGGTTTGATGCTTTATGCAATGCATTTTCTGATTATGTGATTAATCAATTTAGAAGTTTATAGTAAAATAGTTTATCAGTCAATAGGATTGTCAGTCTACTCTAATATGTCCTGTTTAGGAATAATAGGGTTTTTATTACCACTGTTATATTCAATGAGTCTTGAATTCTGTGGTGTTACATGCATGCATGTCTCTTTCTTTAATTGTATAAGTAAAATATGTAAAGTTATTTGTGTGTCTGAAAAAACCATAAAACTTAACAAATACTTATATGTAATTTTATTGTTTTTCTAATGGATATATCAAAGTGTAAGATCATATTTATAGGCAATGTAAATATATCCTCAAATATTATAATATACATGTCATTTTAAATACCAAAAGCTTTTACATAAAATTGTTATTAATGAACAATAAAATACTAACCTCATTAAGCCAAAGTATAGGTACAATATAATTTCTCTTCAGATGCTTTAATGCTCTATAATACACATCAAAAATAATTATTGGTATATTTATACAAATATAAAAGACGTTTAGAATAAATAAATTTTCTAGAATTCAATTAGTCTTGCAATATTACTCAAATTCTTTGATTTTGTTCAGTTCAGTGAATTAATTTTAACACAGATGTTTTTCAGGTTCTCCATTCATATATCTAATGTAGATTTCTAATTATATTATTGGCTTATAGGTACAAATTTTAATCTAGGAAAGTATATGACCTAGAAGTTATTATAGTGGAAATAATTGGATATAGTGTACATAAGAGGTGCCCCCCAATGACATGCAACTAACAGTAGTTAAAATACCTAAATGCCATTTCAATAAGCACCAGATATGATTCATGTAAAATGTGTCCTAGGCATTTAATAATTGTGTAATTGCATAATGATGAAAAACTATAAGACATTCTTTGCATTTTCACTGATCTACTCACATACTTATAAGAAAATGCTACTAGTTGCATAAAAACAACAATGTTAAGGAGACTCACTCGATTTTTTTGGCTGGCTTGACCAGTATGTTGACCTGCAGTCGTTTTGCAAATTGTAGAGTGAATCCAGTTATCTAAAAAAAAAAAAAAAAAAAAAAAAAAAGGCAAGGTTAAGTAATTACAAGCTTCTAAAACATTCTTTTTTAATAGTCAGATTTTACCTTTTCTGTGACACAAAGAGAGTCCTTTTGAATTTAAAGTGGAAGACTTTTTAAGGCTGGGAAATTACAATCTATTAAACTTTGTGCATAAGTACATGTAATCATGTGCATATATACATAATACTTATATATGAATAGAGAGAGAAAGAGAAAGTGTGAGTTTTCTTGTCTAGCTAACATTAAAGTCATCTTTAAACTGTGAAATCTACATAATTTGGTTTCAAAGAAATCAACAACATCAGTGAAAAGAATATAAAAAGGCAAACTCAGATAGTGACTTTAGTTCCTGAACTGTATGTCCAAATATTTAGTTAGTCCACATATCAGTAAAAAGCAACGTTGCAGAATTCTACTGTGTTAGCAGGAATGTGTCTCCTGCATTTTTTAGATGCTGAAAGCTAGTCCCTGAGCATGCATTCCTGGCAAATGTTAGATCACTGAGCTGCAACCATAGTCTCCCTTCTGGTTTCAAAAAGAATATCAAGATAATTTAAATGTTAATAGTAGTACTATAGCAACTGTTATACACTATTCTTATTATAGATTTTTGTCTGAAACTTACATATAATCATAATATATTTGATTTCTGGTAGCAGTGATTCCTCACAAAAGCAATGCCAGTTAAATGTAATAATGATGATGATGATATGTATAAAATTGTAAAGTAATTGCCCTAACTCTTATCATTAGAATTCCTGAATCCATGGTTCAGTAAAAGCCCTGTAAGATCTCACGTGCTGAAAACAAAATTGAATTTCATGCCATTTATACATCAGAATAGGAAGAAATAAGTGCTATTCTGATTGGCAGTTTCAGTGATCTTAAGCATATTATCCAAGATTATGATAAATTATTTTCTTTAATTTTTAGAAGAATATTAACCAAATCAGATCAATAAGATGATGGCTTACAGGCTCCACATCCAGGTATGTCCTATGCTCTTCCTCATTTGGGTTTAAGCCTTCAATAGGTTCTGACACATCAGGACTTGCATGTAGGAAATGTGGAAGGGAGATGTACACAGGCTTTCCTGAAGACACATTTTAAGAGACAAGTGGAAATAGATTACATTTCGTATATCATTTCAAATATTCGCTAGAGGATACAGCTTTCATAGATGAAAATATAGTTGTTCTTGAAATGCTGAGGCAAGAGCATTACATCTGCTTATTATTGTGCAAAACAACATAAAACTCTGTGACATTTTATTAAGCAGCCAGTTGATGTCTGTTTCTTCACACACTAATTTCTAGAAAATTCAAATGTTGAAGTTTGAGAACATGTATCAAGCCCATATGTATACATGGGCTTGATACATGTTCTCAAACTTCAATTGGTGCCATGACAGCACGGAAAGTCTCAGTAATTTGTTTTCTTTATTTTCACTGTGCTACAGAGAATGTAAATAAGACAAGGATGGCTCTGAGGTCTTTGCTTTTCACTTCTTACTTTAGGGACATAAGTAAAGCTTATTTAATTTTATTCTCCATTTTCTTAGTGCAAAAAGCTACAACCATGGAAGATGGGTAGGAAATTCATTGTGTCCTGGGAGTTCTTCTGTTTCCCTAACCATCAAAATAACATGGCATAATACCAGTGTGATTTTCCCAACAACTCAATTTTGCAATACTGAAACACAACAGACACCCAAACACAAGAAAAGCATATGAAAGCACTATTCACTGCCACCAAAGGCTACCTTCTGTTGCCATTGTTTTCTTTAATTTTAAATGCTCAACAAAAAAAGAATTATGGGTAAATATTACATTATATGGTCATGACACATATTCTTATCCATCTATTTTCTTTTTCTTTGGGATTCTTCTGCCTCACTGTCAGCCTTCATCTAAGCTTTCTTGTCACATGAATTTCATGGGTGTCTCTTCCCTACCTTAAGACTTAGTCCTTCCTTAGTGTGGTCCCCATTACAGTTTCAAACACACACACACACACACACACACACACACACACACACACACACACGTACACACATGCACACGCACATGCACACGTACAAGAGGGTGAGATTTAACTCTGCATTCTGCATATAAGAGAAAATTTGTGATATTTATCTTTCTGAATATGGTTTATTTTTCACAATACAATGTTCTCTAGACTGATCTCATTTTTATATGTTACAATTTAAAGAATAAAACTCCCAAACATTATTAAATAAAAAATGTATGTGAATTTTGATAATGAGCATATCTACACACCTTCTTTGCATTTGCCGATGTCTAGCACACCATATGATGTACAATTATTTGAGATGACCTTTTCAGTGCAGAAACAGTGGTTGTCTGGATTCTGCAGTGGTGATGCAAAGGCCTTGGCTGGAAGAACAAATCTGTACACAGGGATTCCTTTAAGGTCAACATCAGATCCAAACACAGCATAGATGGACCTACATGGACATTTGAAGAAAGAGCTTCATACTAGGAGCCTGAATCCTATTCTGGAGATCTGATTCTTTTTGTTAACTCTAGTTTATATTCTTGATTTAATGTAGAAAACAGTCAACTTCTTAGGAAACCTATTGATGTTGTTTTTACAATTTACACAACATACCATGATTAAAACCATGAGTATGAAATATGAATTCTTTAGTCCTTAAAAACCTTCTAATGTCAAGGTTACGTGTGAACTGTAATGAGGAATAAATGTCAGGGATGCTTCTCATAGATTCTTCTATGCAACCAATATTTATATGACTTATTCAAATTCTTTATTTGTACTCAATTTAAATGAAATTTCTATCTTTTGAAAAGAGCTTAAAGAAAGAGTTGCTCACCTGGTGGGCTGTGTGCATGGAACAGATCTCTACCATTTATCCCATGTCCACATGCCCAGTTCAGTGTGTCACAGCTCAATTAATATTTTCTCTGACCTTCAGCTAATCCTATGTGAAGAAGCACTGTTCTCAGAAGTTTTATATGGCAATGATTCTCAGGTATCTAAAGATTGCCTATAGTATCATCTTTAGGGATAGGACTGAGGACCAGAAGCAGTTGTGTGGGGTTCAGCACTCATGGGTATAATCTGAAACCCACCAGTTCGAAAAAATTTTGCTGTGTGAATCATTAACATAGCTCTGTAACAAATGTGTCATCTTCTCTAGACATCTTCAGAAAGACCAGGCATTCTTTTTACACTTGATTGCTGTATCATGAAAGTTTACCAGCAGACATGATAAAGAGTACTCAGAAATGACAAAAAAAATGGCTTGCACTATAAAATGTTGAAATGCATAGGGTACTTTAAAAAAAAACAAAAATGTTAATTCCATATCATCACATTCATTCTTAAGAAATCAAGAGAAATATTTGTCTATTTTTTCAAACAATGTAAATAATTAGGCTTCCCATTCTTTGCTTTAAGACTGGAATTGAAAAAGTCTAATGTTTACATTCCAGAAACTTACCTGCAAATGTCAGAGGAAAAGAACCTCAGTATCCGAGACTTCTCAACAAAAGGTGGGAAAGAGGCTGCATCTGTCAAAGATCAACCAGTGACAAGTGTCTTTATGTGATGTGAACCCTAGAAAAGTCTAAAAATCTCTCTTGCCAATGTAGTCAGTAGAAATAAAACACGGTTTGCATATATGATTTTAAAGTTACCCATAGGACATTTACTTTCAGAAATAAAAAGAGGTATATTTTATTTATTAAGTCTATGAAAGTTATTGTTTTCAATATATAATCAAATATCTTTCATTGTCAAAGTATACGTATACTTACAGCACATTTCAATCACAACAGATGCCCTAGCTATCTTTACCAATTTGATGTATCCTAGAGTGATACGAGTGGTAATCTTCCATTGAAGACTTGTCAAGATCAAAATGGCCCATGGGCATGTTGTGAGTAAGAATGGCCCCATAACTGGGTAGTGGTGGTGTGTTGTTCAGCTTTCTTTGCTCCCATGATGGAATGCCAAACTGTTGATTGTTTTTGCTCTTTTAGGGGCCCACCAAATAAATCACATATGGAGGCTTATTCTTAATTATGCTGTGGTTATGTTGGTTATGTGGTTATTCATAACCTGGCCTTACCTTGGCTTGTTCCTTGCCAGCTTTTCTTAACTTTAAATTATTCTGTTTACCTTTTGCCTTTGGGCTTTTTCCTTTTTTTAATTCTGTATATCTTACTTTTACTCTTACTCCGTGACTGGCTGGGTGGCTGGGTGGCTGGTCTGTAGCATCCTTCTCTCCTTGTTCTCTTGCTCTTTCTTCTTTTTTCCCAGATTTCTCCTTCTATTTATTCTCTCTGCCTGCCAACCCCACCTATCCTTTCTCTTGCCTTGCTATTGGCAGTTTAGTTTTTTATTAGACCAATCAGGTGTTTTAGACAGGCACAGTAACACAGCTTCACAGAGTTAAATAAATGCAACATAAAAGACTGCAACACATCTGTGCATCATTAAATAAATATTCCACAGCATAAACAAATGTAGCACATCTTAAAATAATATTCTACAACAATGGCACACACCTTTAATCCCAGCCCTCACGGGAAGATCTCTGTGAATTAGAGGCCAGTCTGGTCTAAAGAGTGAGGTCCAGGACAGGCAAGACTACACAGAAAAACCCTATCTCAAACAAACAAACAAAAACCAAAACCAAACAAATAAAAAAGGCCCCTATATGCTCAAATCTGAATGCCTACTCATCATGGAGTGGTTCTACTTGGGAGTGATTAGGAGGTAGGGCTTTTTTGGAATAGGTGTCACCTTGTAGGAGGAGGTATATCACTAAAGGTGGGCTTTCAGGTTTCAAGAACCCAAACCAGGCCTAGTGTCCCACTCTTCTTATTCCTTGTAGTTCAGGATGTAGAATTCTAATTTCTTTAGCATCATGTCTGCCTGTATGCAGTCATCCCCTCCCTGATGACAATGGACTAAACCTCTGAAACTATAAGCAAGCTTCAATTAAATGTTTTTCTTCATAAGAGTTGTCATGGCTATAGTGTTTCGTCATAGCAATAGAACAATAACTAAGACAAAAGCTGGTATCAGGGAGTTGGTATTGCTTTGACCATGCTACTTGTTTTGTGAATGTAGACTTTGGGACTTTGGCCTAGAAAAGCAGTGGAATGCTTTAAGCAGGGCTTAATGGGCCATATTAGTAGGAGATTGGAAGACAGTGCTGAGGACGATTTGAACGGTGGGGCTGGCTAAAGAGGGTAGGGACCATTCTTGTTACATTTGGCAGAGGACATCTTCATTTCTGAGCCCAGGTCTCCTATAGGGACCTGAAGCTGACTGGGTAGGTCAGCCAATGAGCTCCAGGGACCCACCCATCTCAGCCTTTCCAGCTGTAGAATTACAAGCACACTTCACCATCTCCAATGTTGTTGTTTGTTTATTTTCCCGTGGTTCCTGAGGATCTAACTCAAGTTCTTGTACTTGGATGTCAAACTGTCTGCTACCCAAAGTATCTCCCCATTTCCAGAGTTGCTTTTCTGCAAAGAAACATTCTAAATGTGTACCAGACCTTTTAGCAGATGTGTTTCAAACAGCAGGAAGATGCACTTTCAGATTATGATAGCCACACATTGGCATCTTTGTCTCAGTGGCCACTTTCCCCCTCCTGGTCCCATAGCAAGGGGCCCTCTCACAAGGACCTTCCCCTATCTACTCACCTCTATCTCTACTCCTTTGCCTTCTTTAGACTGCCTCTATATTCTCAGCTTCATGCCTGATGTTTTTGTCATTGACACTAAGAAATTCCCAAAGCTCTGCCATCTTTAGTTAAACTAATTCAAGTTTCAAACAGAGTTTTTAATGATTTTTCCCTTCTACATAAAGCATTTCTTACTGTTTAGGAATAGCACAGTACATTTCTCTTTGTCTAAGGATTATTAGGCTTATGTAACTACTAAAGTGTTGAAATACTTGAAAATTTATTTGGAGAAGTACCCTTGGAAAACATTAATGCCATTGCTCCTGCTTTTTCACCCTATGAGACAGAACAAAATTAAGTAAACCTGTACGACTCAATTATGCCTTTGAAAAGGTAAACAGCTCCCGAGCCTCCTTTTTATTTAACTTTCATTGTCTTCATTATGTCGTTTTCCTATTGAGTAGTTTCCTCACCTACTTTGTAAACATTATTCATGTACTTCTTAGTAAGTAAAAGCTTATCTTTGACTTAAATTACTTCCTAATATTTGATTAGCATTGTGTTATACAATCATAGTTCTTACATTGATGGACTGTGAGTGCACACTGTGCTTTTCTTTAAGGACAATTATAAGCACAACCTAACTATATCCCAAATCAAAGATTTGAGCTGTTTCTTGCATCTCAAATCTAATTTAGAGAACACACTGTAGCACACATTCTCCACTGATAGTAGACATCTAACCTTGTTTTCTTTTTCCTTTTCACCCCTTCTGAGCAACTTGTGCGAAATAGGTTGATTTGTTCTACAATCTTGCTGCATCCATCTGCCTTTCACTTGGGGATATGTTTTCCTTTTTGAAATTGTACCTCTTCACATGTAAGTCATCAGTCTAATATTGAGGAGAACTGACAGAGTAATTACTCCTCTTTGTTTTTAAGCTCTTGTTGGATGCCACTCACTAAGTGAGATATTTTTTATAAAGGAGAACTTTTCTAGCAATGCGACAGGCTGATCTTCTGTGGTTAATCTAAAAAGTCCTGCCACCTTAAGGAGATAGCCCCTTCCTGAACCTACCTGTAAACAAATCCTTCCAGTTATGCTGACTGGTTAGCACTGCCCCTCAACCTTCAGAATCCCTTTGGCTGGGAGGGAAGTAGACTTGTGGGAGAAGGTGAGATATTCTCATTGTGGTTATTACAACAAAGATTCTTACCTGTGCCATTAATCATGTCGCAATAACTTGGCCAGTAGGACAAATTCCTAAGGAATAAAAGAAATAAAATGAACAAATACTCTGTTTCAAGAATATTTCCCATAATGTTCACATTACTCTTTCAATTTTGAAACACTGCTTTTATCAACATAATGAAAAATACAGGTGATGACAGCTAGAATTTAATAAACATTCCACATCCTTCAATCCATGATTGTTTAATCCTCTAATCTCATTGCAATAAATGAAGCACTGGAAGCCTTAACAGGACAGATCTAAACCACAAGCTGCTAAGTGCCAAGTTCACTAGTAACCACCCAGCTAGACAGAACTCTGGAAGAAAATGTAGTTGTCTACTCAGGAATTCGTTTCCTTGACAGAAATGAATTTTATGGTAGTTTGTTCAGTGTTCATACTGATAGAATAAAAGTCTTGAAGAAGCTCCTGAGCACACAGAGTTAAATCAACTGCATACTATGATAAACTCATGGGTCAACCATGTTCAAGTCTAACCCACTCAGTGATTGACACTCCCTTTCAATACCACTCTACAATCTAAAATTCCAGAAACATGTGCAGTGCTCAATATGCAAGTTTTGATATGATATCCCCAGAAATAAACACATAGAATTACTTTTCTCCACTAGATTTCTCTATAAAAGCATGTGAATGTGAACTTCTTTCTTATTTAGAAGCAAAATTGTACAACAGTGAACATTTACTCATTGTATGTTAGAACTATGTAAGTAGTAGTTATGAAGGTTAAGAAAATAACTTACACTTTTAATTCTGCTACCTCTAGTGTTTTTCAAGAAATATGAAATGAATAGAAAAAAATAAGAAGGCTTTTTTTCCCTCCTGGTACTTATTTGGCTTCTCTGTATTTTACAGATATAAATAATTAGGAATCTCTCAGATGAACAGTGAGGAACTGTGAGAAAGAAAAGTATGGCTTTATGAACCTATTCTGTTCTTTTGCTTTTCCAAAGGTGATAGATATATTGTGCATTGTGTAAATTTATTACTGTCTTTGAAATGCTAATTCCATTTTCCATCAGTAGAAAAAAGATTGGCATGGCAGGGAAATTGTAAAAGTGCTTGGATTCATTAAACATTTTCCTGTTTGGACTCATTTAGAACATATCACTACAATGTACAAATTTTATTTCATATGCTCATTTTAAAAGGCACAACAAGATCTGTTTGCCTACTTCATAGATCATACTAATGTTTTAATTTGTTATCACTTAATTGTATGGATTTACTATAATGTTAGATATGCTAATGAGATAAAAATTAACACTGTTTTTCTTTGACTAAGAGAGGGAATGAATAAAGGCAAAACTTTCATGTGTTTGTGCTGCTGAATGTCAATCAGATTGGTATGAACAAGAAAGGGGCATGAAGAAGGGTTTAATGCCTGGAAACACAGCCATTGCCAAGGATGCTCTGCAGCCATGTGTGTTTTATAGACTGGTACGCGTGCCTTAGCAGTAATAGTAAAATAATACTAATAGTATTGTAGAATAGCTTACTCGTCCCCCCCATACACACACACATACACACACATACACACACACACACACACACACACACACACACACACACACACACACAACCACAGAGTTACTGACCTTTTTCCTTTATAGGACTCAATTATGGCAACATTGCTTATGTTATCCTTTCCATTGAAAACTTTATAAACTCCATCTACAGTATTATTATACTGAAAAATATAAACAAAAGTTACTCAAAGATCAAGCCTTATTCACTGTGTAATAGCATGTGCAACTAACTTTCTTTCACATTTTTCAAATAGGAGCCATTCACAATCATTTTCTATCATTAAATACTTAAATGGTAGAATATAAAAGTTGCCTAGAAATAACTGCTAGGTGCTGAGATAAAATATAATAAATATAATGAATGTAATTATTTATTATATATATTTACTATATTTATTTATTATAACAAATATAAGAAAATCACTAACAGAGGCTGATGGGCACCAGCTCCAATACTGCTAGGAATTAACCAGAGGCAATGTTCTTCACTGTTCCTATTTAGATCAGGTGAGGACACACTGATCTAAACTTACGAGAATGACAACAGAGTTCCAAAGGTATTCTAAATTTTCAAATTCTTAATAGAAGTTACTAAAATGAAAAAGATTATACAAACAAAATTAAAAATTCTGTTAGCCAAAGAAAGAGTTGTGATAATTTGGTTCAAATAATAATTGACTCTAATTCCTTCAGGCTTCCTAATTAATATTTAACTAATGTATAACTGTACAATCTGAAACACCAGCAATAAGGAACTGGAAAGCATAGGTAATATTCCTATACAGTGCCCAATGATCTAAGAGTCAAAGCAGAGATTTGGTTTGGCCACCTCATCTCATTTGTAACTCAGAACTTGGAGCTGTAACCACACAGAGCAGGAAACCTACACCTTCGTAATCATCAAACCACTGTTCTGTGAAATCGAGTTGCAAGCCTCAGTAAGTGAAGCCTGCTGAATATCTCAAGAAGAAATTCACAGCAGCTTTTTAATTGATACTTTAAAATTTAAAGGCCTAGGAAGTGAGGAAGGAGATGATCAATATGTTTGATTTTTTAATACAAAAATATAATATTAACCTTGATTCATTAGAACAAAAAATCAAAATTAAATACAGCGTGCAAAGATTTACAGATTTACAATTGAGTTTTCAATTGTCTATAAGAACCAAAATTTGATTAACTTTTAAATTAAGGTGAGTTTAGTCAAACTCATTAATTTTTTCACTAACATGTAAGATTCAGACTTTAAAAATAATGAATTATATATCCTCAGATTAACTAATGAGGCTAATATGGAAAACTATAAATTTTTTCCCAATGACATTTTATTTACATAATTAAAATATAGCAGTGTAGTCATTTATATTTGATACTTACAGGATAAAACACACCAACTGTGGTAGAAATAGGATATGGGACCAAACTCAAGAATGGATCCTTGTAACCCCATAACAATTCTTTCAAAGTTCTTCTTTGGAACATAGAAGACTTGGACTTTTTGATAAGTGAATTGAGCACAGATTGAACAAATGAGTTTGTGTATATATGTGGTGCAGCCTACAAAAAAAAAACACTATCTGAGAAATCAATATATCCCATTTCTTAAATAAATGGATTAAAGAGAACAATTGAGTTTAATTAAAAGCAAACTAAACCTTCAAAATCTGCCAAATTCTGTCTAGACTAAAATTACAGTTTGTGTCATTTTTTCCTAATCCCTTCACAATTACATTTTTCTGAAGCATTTCTAGCCACAAGAAGACATTCGAGTTGAAGAGCTATTTTTAAACAATACTTAAGTCAAATGATTATCATTATTGTGCCATGTTTCTAGATGACAAAATAACATAAATACATGTTTTTTCTAGTGGTAAAAATAACTAAAGCCAAATGATGAGGGCAATTATGAGATTAATTGAGACAGTCTCTGAACTGTTCCACACAGTAGCTGTTATCCACCACTCACTGCCACAGCCAGATTGAGAACTGTGAAGGTGTCATTCTCAGTTCCAACAGACAGTGAAGGCTCAAAGATTGCTCCATTGGGCTGTACAAAAGAGACGGTGTGGTCCTCAGGGTCCTGAGTTATATTCTCCTTGGCTAGATAACGAACCCTAAAACAAAGAGAAGCCAACAAAATGAGGGAAAAAAATAAATGTCTTGTGTAACCACTAGATATCAAATGTCTCCATTCATCCAACAAATACTATTTTAACTCTGAACAAGTTAGTTTACACTAACTCACAGAATTACAAGGGAAATAACTAGCTACTGCTACAGCTCTGGCGGCCTAATCAGAAAGGGTCTTAAACCTGGGAAGAAGAAAGCGGACTAGGACTAAGTGAGATAATTAGATGCTGGGCTTGGGCGTCCAAGTGGAAAGGGTTGAAGACTCACTTCCCTAGCAATTCCATGTGATGGTCCAAGTAAATAGAAAATTACATAGGAAAGACAAAAAGTAGCAAGTACAAAATACTAAAGAAGATGATGATGATGTGGTTTGAGAAATACAAGTGTTTGAGTGTTTAATTATGGAGTGATAGGAAAACAGTTGGTGGGAATAAAAGGCACAAAGAGAGATTTTAAACACAAAAGGGCTATATAATTAAACAATGGTCTTTTATCTTGAAGGTAAGGCGGGTCAGAGAGTATATTTTTCCTATTAAACAGACCTCTCAAAGTGTGTAGTCTAGCCAGCATCCCTGCTGTAAGTTTGCTAATGAAACCAACATTAAGCAACAGAGACTCATTTTCCATTTAAAGGGGTCCAGAGCTAACTCCATTCCCTCATTTTGTCTCTTGAGTTCTTACTTCTAAACTCTTGGCTCAACACTTGCAATACTTTTCACAACTGTGTTAAAAGATGATCATTTTGTGGAAAAACAGCTTGTTTGTACAAGTTATCCATTGAAATGAAATGAGGTATGCCGGGTGGTGGTGGCACACGCCTTTAATCCCAGCACTTGGGAGGCAGAGGCAGGCAGATCGCTGTGAGTTCGAGGCCAGCCTGGGCTACAGAGTGAGTCCAGGAAAGGCGCAAAGCTACACAGAGAAACCCTGTCTTGAAAAACCTAAAAAAAAAAAAAAAAAAGGAAAGGGGGTAGATATCACTCAGTACACTCTTCTATACCTGGATGTCAACTATATGAGCTGAATAACTATTGTATAGACTGAAAAAAGCATGGGCCTACAAGTTTGATATGAAATGTGAACTCCTGTGGAATACAGATTATGAGGTCCCCATACACATGATGAGTTTTGGGTATTTTCAGTATTTTCTTATTTCTTGGCATGTTTTAGCTCAGACTGGGCTTGAACTATATAGGCCAGGTTGGTCACAAATTTGCCATGTGCCAACCTCCCAAATGCTCTAATTACAACTGTAGAGCATCACACCTGACTCTCACTTCTCCATTAATAAGCTAGTTAGTGGCCATACCATTTCAAAACATGTTTTAAATAAAAATAGGAACACTATTTTAATAAATGCTGCACAAAGCTTTATTATTTCTTCTCTATTGAGTGAGATATATTAGCAACCTGAAAAAATCTGAAATAACCCAAAGCACTAAATTCCTATTAATGCCTTTCTCATAAAATAACTATTTTTAAATTAAGGTACCTACTAATAATGAGTCAAGTAGGGTTACAGCATTTTCAGAAACTTTGATGCAGTTAGGACTAAGTGAAATAAAATCTAAATTATTCGGATCCATTTTTCCCTTAATGGCACTTACAACCTCACACCAGTAGATGGCACCCAGTAAGAGAAAAATCAGTAAAATGTGGTCTCCTTAGGAAAGTTCTTTTGAAAGAACATAATCACTCACCTTTTAAAATAAAAAAAGGAAGCCTTGTGATGTATCGATTAATAAGACCAAGGGAAGTAAGTTATCACAGATGTATATTTGATGCCTTCATTAGTATTCTTGCCAAAGCTAAGATAAATTTTATAATTTAAAATATCCAAAGGGACTATAATAATCAGAGTCACTGTAGGTTGGGATATAACTACGATCTTAAAGCAGGAAATTTTATGCTTTGACCATGTCTCAGATTGCCCGTCAATGCTTCATCAACGTCATGCTAGCAGCTGTAGGCCAAATCAACCAGCAGTTCTCTTTCAGGAGGCATACTTTTCTACAGCTTCGATTTAAAATAGAGTCAGAGCATCATCGTGGCTAGGCATGCTTTCACCTAACATATAGAAAGCCTTCAAAATAGTATCACTTTTTAAAGCGAGTAGATTGTCCTCCATTTATTTATGGCTTCCAGGCAAGCTAAAGAAATTCTAGTTTGGTGATGCCGCAAGGCAGGATGACTGGCACTTCAGCAAGGGCAGCTGGAATTGCCATACAGAGGAGAGCTAGCTGTCTGTAAGGTGTACCTGTGAACCCTGCTTCTTCCCATCTTCCTCTGCTGCTTTGACATGCAAAAAAGATGCATCTAATTTATCCCCTTTTAGTTCTACATGGAGACATGTTACAGGTTGTAGGAATGAATCATATATATATATATGTATATATATAAATCATATATATATATATACTTTATAGGAGAATATAACTAGGCTTAATTGCTATGTTTACATTTCCACAAAATCCTTAAAGGTGAAAATCATTATTGCTAAACAAATAAAAAATAAAAAATAAAACAAAACCCCAAAAGCAGAGAATTATTATCCCAACAACAACAACAGCAAAAGATGTGAAAGGGTCTTAAATTCTAATAGCTATTCCTTTCTTTTCATACTTGATCATTTTATTCATGCTATACTTTTAGGTATATATTTTAGACTTTATTTCTTATGTCTTATAATGGATACGATTTCATAGATACAGACTATACTATCATATTTCTTAGAAATAAGATATTCACAAAATACTTTGATAATAAGTACTATAATATCATGAAAAAGTATTTTTCTTGCAGTTATAAAAACAGTCTTCTTTGGCAAAATTGTGAATCATTAGCATAATTTTCACTAAAGAGAAGACTATTAAAATATGATAAACCATAAATTGTTTATTGACATAGCAGGTATGACCTTTACAGCAGCTATTGCTATTTCCTCATAATTTGGAGTGTCAAATGTTAGTCCAGTGCTTTATAGAGGATAAAAAAGTGAACAATCATATAATGTTCAAAATGCTTCAGAACTACAACTGTGGATTATGAAGATAATTAGGAATACATTAATCTGTGACATAAATTAATCACGTTGCATAAGTAGTTGTGTTCCATCTTGAGAGAAAATCATATAGGTGCATAAAGAATGATACAAAAGACTTGACTCTGTTTTCATCAGAAAATAAAGTTCTTGTCTGGTCTACAGAGCGAGATCCAGGACAGGCACCAAAACTACACAGAGAAACCCTGTCTCAAAAAAACCAAAAATAAAAATAAAAAATAAAAAAATAAAGTTCTTTCTAATTCAGTTTGTTTTCAGTGCCTTTGACTGCTGTGAGAGTTGAAAAGAAGACGATCTACAATTTAAATAGAAGAAAATGTATGCAGAAATATGACTACCAGTCCCTATCACTGTGTGAATGTGGACGAGTGTCTTCCTATTTGATGGTCTGTTTTGTTTTTGTTTTCTTCTTCTTCATACAATGAAAGGATCTGATTATTTCTCTTAGATGCATTCATTTAAGATTCTATTCCTAACTGTATTAAATAAACTATTAGAGCACTTAAAAGTATAGCATAATGAGAAAATATGTTTAAATTTCTATGTAAATCTCAACACCTAGATGACCTCAGAACTTTAACAGGAACTGCCATTATAAAAAAATCATTTTAGCTTTGTGATTCTCAAAATGGACTATGTATCTGAATCACCCAGAGGAGTTTAAAATGTACAGGTAGAGTCTTTGGCCCACTTGGCATAGAGGTTGTAGGTGTTTTTACTATTCTTCCTGGCCCAGAAGCCACACATTGATAATCACAGATATAAGATTTCTATTTCATTTTAAGATGTTAATCATGTATATTTAAAACTCTCAGCATACCCACTGTGGAGTTAGGAACATGACAGAAGTTGTTGAGTAGGGGAGTTATTTGTTAGCTTTATATTGATAATACATTCTATACTTCTTTCCTACACAGTATGTGATAACATTTGAAAACCACATATGTATAACAACATGAAGAGTTATTAATTCTATAGATTAAGATTCTTTGCAGGTAGGGAAAAATGTAAGATGATGTCAAGAAAATCAGTGCATTTCAATAAAATGGAACTCCTTGGAAGAAAACTTCTTGGAAGTGAGGTGAGACACTCATTCTCAAGAACTCACTCACCTGTACGTGTAAGGACCTCTCTGTTTAACTTTGATTTTGCTACTGTTCAATGCCACTTCATCTGGGTTTTGCACATCAAAGATCCAAAACTGTCTGTACACATCGGTGCCTGTTTTAACCCAGTTTTTGAAAGCAATTGTTCCTTCTTCAAGGACAACTTCCTGTGGAGAATAAAACAAGTTTGGATTGTTTCTTTACAATGAACATGGACACTTCCAAGTCCTTGTTAGATTTAGAAGACTAAAGGGAACAGCTTGTGAGAACCTGTGTAACTTTGCCACACACTTGAAGCAGGAATGTTGTCCCCATACAGCACCCTCTCGTGGTTAGTTTGTGAAGAGAGCCAGTGTGTAATGCTGAAGTCATCCTTGTTGCTTTTTAAAGAAAGCTTTGAAGTGAACCTGTGGCAACAGTCCCGTAGGCAACAAAACAGTGAGTTAAGCTAACCCTAAAAGTTATCACACAAAAGATGTTTTTGCCAGGTGTAATCTCTTCATTCTGAGAAGCCGTGTTGGTTAGGCAAAAGAAAAAAGTGGAGAGAAAACTTGAGTACTATTGGGAGCTTGAAACAGCAGCAACAACAGAAACTTTTTCTTCCAAAGCTAGGCAGTTCAAGGGATCATGACTAATCTTTAGTAAATGAAGGCCACACATGCTTATGGATAAATTACATAAGTATGAATTTTCCTCTTGGAATCCCATTCACCATGACCTCTGTAAATCATAGTATGTTTTCAAGAATATCTGACTCTGTGTTTCCAAAAATTACAACTGCTTAATTTGTCATTGGAGAACTAATTTTAAAAAATAGAAAAATTAAGAAGGAGTATGGTGTGTGTGTATATATGTGTATGTGTCTGTCTGTCTGTGTCTGTGTGTGGCATTATACACATTAGAAATCATGTATACCAGTTGCATTGAAAAAACACAAGAAGAAAGTATGCAGCAACAGAAATGAGACACCTCTTAGGAAATGCCTTCTGTTTAGGAGCTTTGGGACCAAGTGGAAAGCCACAAAACCCTGTAGGGTCCATTTCATTGTCTGCAAGGTAAGAGAGTTACCATAGATGCTTGGCTAGTGGCTTTCCAGGGCTTTCACTCTCTGAACAGGAAGTCTGTGAAGTCATAGTAACTAGTGCAAACAAAAAGAGGTTGTTGTAGCTAGCTGGTAGAACTTCCAGTTAAGTGATTTGGGAAGAATGCCCAGGACCAAGAGTGTTTAAGGGGAATAGGAAGAAACCTTTTTCACAGAAATTTAGCCTAATGGAGTCAATGAGCACAGGAACAACATAACCCACTTTTCTCTTCCTCACCTGGAAATACCAATTCACTGAATGATAGGGTCAGGAAAGGGTAGGAAGCAGCAGCACTTTTTGAGGTTGAGCACACAGTCTCTAAGAAAGCAGGTGGCTGTTGCAAGTGCAGCCCAGGCAAATAGTAACAGAGTGGTTGAGGCAATCTGCGTCATTGACCCTTAAACCAGTCCCCTGTTGCTTCATACTGCTGCTGAATTTCCCCGTCTCACACACACCCTGGTCAGCCTCTGCTCTTAGTTGGTAGATGGGAAATAAAGTTTCATGTCTTTGGGAACTAGATTGCCTAATGCAGAGGATAATGGACGTCCTTAGAGAAGAGGAGGCAGCAGGCTAGGGTGTGTTTGAAAATTCTGTAGTGGTGTAACCCATGTACACGGGAACAAGAGCTGCTCATATGTTGTTCAGATTTCTACTGCTTTTTAAAGTATCCTTAAAAAAAGGTATGTAGCCAAAATGTTTTCTTCCACACTAGACCAGTATTAGGGGGAAACTACAAAACTGAGAATATTCACTTTTCTTAAGATAAAGGTGTTTGTGAATGTTAAAGCTGAAATCTGTTTTGACTTACAATGTCAAAACACTATGAAGGGAAAAGCACCCTCCCCTCCGCCACACCACACACAAGCATCTACGGTCATAAAAATCATAAGGCCCAACATAATAGCTATTATTTATCTTGTATCTCTTAAAGTACAAATTCATTTCAGTCCTCATTGAAAATAAGTCAGTATATTCTTATGGAATTAGAAATGGTTTCTGACCATACATATTGTTTTGTTCTTTGAACAGAGAAGCCACTAGACTGTTAAGGTGGGGTAGAAAGAGAGTCATCACTCAATGACTGAGATGTGCACACTAACTTTGACAGCGATGTGGGTGAGTACTCTTTTAATGTAACAGCAAAACCAAGTGTGTATGGGTCTCATTCACATAACTGCCAAAGTTAGTAATAATTAAGTCACCCTTATATTTTTTGTATTGGAGTAGGGGGAAGTACAAAAATTTTAAAAGAATTGCTTTATCCACCATAGACCGCATGAAAACTCAGTATCACATATAGAACATTTAGTATACAGAGAAATGAGATACTATGCTAGAAACTAGATATTATGAATTTGTGTGATTTGGACAGATTATTTAATTTATTTATTTCTTAGTTTCCTCATAATGTAAAGAGTAGATATTTTGAGCCATATGAATTTAGCTCAATTATAGGTAAAACATATCAATGACATTTTAATATGGTTTGTCTTTACCTTGTGAATTATAACAACTATGAAATGTGAGTTTGAACAATGTGGACACACAGAAACCATTCAGCAAGTGCTCACTGTTAGTATTTTAGAAACAGACTCCCCATGTCGGAGTGAAAACTGTGATTTCATTTCCTTCCCACACTGCTCCAAGTCTTCCTTTAGGTCTTAGCTGTCTAATACAGTGAGATGACAGTAACTCACAATATTACATGACACTTCTTTTCCTGTTATTAGTCAGTTGTTGTTTTTATTTCTTCTGCATTAAACCCTTCCTTCAAAGGTAGACTTTTGTCTTCCTCACCACACTTCCAATTGAACCTGTACTGGTTCCCCGTGAGACAGTATGCTCGGAAGTATGATGACTATGGTGGGAGTGGCCAGCCTCATTCTGCCGAGATCTGAGACTCCACTGTACAGAAGGGAATTCTTTTTTGGTACAGTAAATCTGGCCAAATGTCCATGGCACTAACAATCGCTTTTGTTTTGCTGAATGGACTTGTGCCCTTCCAACTGCCTTCTTAATATTTACCTCCATCCTCATAGGCAAGCATCATGCTGCACTGTGTTCAGAGAAGCTTGTTTTTGCAGGGGGTGGTGGTTATTGCAGAGATTCCTAACTGATGAAAGTGCTGAGAATGAGTGAATGCTCAGTGCTGGCTCAGCCTTGGAAGAGGCATCTTTATCACTCCCTTTAAATCTCATGGGAAAATCATGCACAGAAGAAGGGGTAGAAAAAATGTAGGAGCTGGAGGAAAGGGAGGAATATGGTGACATGCTGTCCCCCAGGCATGGCATGGCTATTTTGCTCATGAACTCATCAGAGTGTTTAGTAACTGAGGCACACAAGGTTGGGCCCAGCAGCATTTCACTAGGGATTTGGGGAATGGTCATTGAATCCCACCTCTCCTCATGTAAACACCACCATTTGAATTCATCCTGCCACCAAAAAAGAAAATCAGGTAGGAGTAGTGCTTGAGAAGAGATATCACTGAGAGAGGACAAAGAAGACCATGATCAAAATACATTCTATGCTTGTAGGAAAACATCATAAAGAAACTCATTAGTATGTACAACTAATATAAGCCAATAAAATTTCTCATATTTATGCATTATGTCTGTAGAGATAAAGAGAATTCAATAGATTATTGGTGACAGTTGTATTAAGAACAAATGGCTTTAGTATTAGGTTATAAGCAATTAAAATATGGAGGAAAATGTATAGATGCATATTGGAGCATTAAGACTTAATATTTCAGAGGTTCAAAAATGAGCCTTTCAGTACTTATATAAGAACCTAAAATGGGAGATTTTCATCATAGTTGAGGAGACAACTACATGATATTAACCTGGGAAAGAAAAAGAAACCCACATGTGTTAAATTCTGTTTCTAAATCATTGATCGTGAGCCATTTATTTTACAGCTATATAGAACTATATGCGGTATGAATGTTGTTATTTTAACTTAGTTATTTGACTATTTCTTAATCTCATGCCATTATATAGAAAAATAATTCTTACATATTTAGTGGCTAAAGACACTTTTATTGGGCTTTAAGTACTATGAGAAAGTGTGAATTATTTCATAATTTCTAAGAATACTACAACCATATGTTATCCAAATGTAGACTATTGTCCAAAATTTATCAATTTAAAAATAATTATTTCACCTGTTAAATATGACATCATTTTCAAAGGTACCCAAGGAAAATTCTTTCCGAGAATGATTGAAAGAAAAGGTACCATGACTGAACTGTGTAATTACCAGACATTAATCTTTTAATAGGACAAAATGAACTTTAATTCTATTTTTGTATATCACAGAGAAAGTATCATTTATTTAAAGTAAACTATACTATAAAAGCTACCAAACATTTTATCAGGGGACACCAATAGTACCAAATATCAAAGCATCACTTGCAAGTTGAATAGAACTTTGACTCTGTACAGTAATTTGGCCAGCAGTACATTCCTGGCTGCTCATGATATTGTATCTATGCTATTTAACAAGAGAGTATAAACATGTCAGTCTTACACAGACTGAAAAAGATTCTAAAAATCAGCAAGAGACTTTTATAGTTTTAATCTACAAAAAATTGAAGTCTCTAGAAAATATATCTTGGAAATAAGCATAAAAGATAAACTAAATTTTAAATAACATTTTCTGGACTGCTTTAGACCATTGCAAATGAGAGTGACTTGGCCCCATCTTTTGGAATGAGAGAGTGTCATAACACATAACTCTGCTTAATAAATGAGAAAGTATTTTGAATCTTCAAAGTGATACATCTATAAATAAGCAATAGATTTCCAAATTTTCTATTATTAAATTATATGAAATTAGAGCTAATAAATTTCAACAATTTTAAAAAGGATGTCAGTATCCAAACCCTTGTGTTTGGGAAGTCAAAGCACTTTGAATGTTCCTGGGTGAAAGGCAAGAGACATAACAGAGACTTTAATCTTGTGGTATACCAAAAAATGTACATCCTGCATCATTTAAAAATTATTACATGGCTTACATGCGCGCGCGTGCGTGCGTGCGTGCGTGCGTGCGTGCGTGCGTGTGTGTGTGTGTGTGTGTGTGTGTGTATGTGTGTATGCATACTTTGGTGTGCTTGTGGAGGTCAGCAGATAACTTGGAAATGCCAGTACTCTCCTTCAACCACAGGGTCTTGGGGATTGAATGCAGGACTTCAAGCTTGCTGATAGTTGCATTTACCCACTGAGCCACCTCAAGGTCTCATCAGTATCATTTTACAAACAGCTGCATAAACTAAAAGAAAGAACCTTTTATAAACAAAGTGAAAGTCACTGTTTCATTTTGTTCTTTGGTGCTCAGGATTGAGCTCAGGCATCATTCGTGCTAATCATTTGTCCTATTCTGACGAAGCCCAGCTGAACAGCTTCTTTAAATAACTAAAATTGAGATGGGTAGAATGTTTATATGAAAAAAAAATCGTTTTGCCTTAAATATACCACACAGATTCCGGTGTTGGGTGTTGTGTCTCCACATGCGGACACACATGGTGGGCAGCATCAACTATTGCTTCCCCTTCAGGTGGAATCCATTCTCCCCTCCATCTTTGCTTTTATGCTTCCTCTTTCTTGATTCTGGTTCCATATTGCCCCATTTCATTTTGGAAAAGATTACACACGTATCTCTCATTTCAGAACAGTGTGCATGTGATATCTTGACATCAATCTCAAGTATCATTCTTCAGGAGCCCTTCACTCTACAGTCCTTTTTGAGGCAAGATCACTCATTGACCCGGACTTCAGGTTAGGCTGACTGGTCAGAGCTCCCCAAACATCTGTCTGTCTCTCCATGGCTGAGATTACAAGTCTAAGCTACCATGGCAGGCATTTCACATAGGTACTGGGCACTGAGCTTAGCTCCTCATGTCTGCTGGCCAATAGATCACTAACTGAGCTATCTGAACAATCGCTAACCACTACTAATTTAGTGTTCATCAGCCAGGAAACATTTCATCTTCCCTTTATATCTGTTTTCTGCCTGACCTCTAAGAAATTACACTCTTTCTTCCTGTTTCTTCATAAAAACCTACCTCTTTTCCTTTCTGTTTCTCCTTGCCGATGACTATGCACAATTCTGTAGTATGCAATCCTGCTCCTCTGGACACTCAACCCCTAGAAGGCAGCGTGTTTGTTTAGTTTTATCTGTAACCTCCCAGCAATCACTAAATCTATTTGAACTCTGACCTTTGAATATAGACTGATGTTCACATCAAGCCAGTTACAAAACTTCTGTGTCTGTCTTTCACTTCTTTGGGTATGTATTTGCATCAACAAGCCAGTTGGACATCTTATGGTATGTCACATTTATTCCTCTCCCCCTAATTTCGTCCCTCTATCTAAAATACTAATGCATCCAGGAATCCATCAGTTTTTCTAAAGCGTCACCATTTTAGTCCTTTTGCTATATAATGGGCCTATAAACAAAGGCATTTTTATAAGTGTAATTTCTCCCACAATGCTTATTCTTTTGCAGATTTCATGTCTTTGCTTCCCAACCACATCCATTTTAGGATCATAGTGTTTAAGGTTACATCATTTATTCTCCAATTTTTCCTATTGGCTACTTAAGATGGAATGCTGATTCAATGTCTTGACATTATAAAATGGATCAAATAATATCATGTTTGTTTATGAAAATTAAATTAATTTTTATATGTGAAGATCTTAATAATACCATTAGTCATTTGATGGCATTGATCAAAATGTGTGTTCCTTATATCTTACTGAAGACAATATACAAACTGCTTTTTACGTCACCAATTACTCTTCTTCATAGTGTTTAAAACTTCTCAAATCTAAGCACATAGTGCTTTATACCTATCTCTCATATTATTCTAATAATCCTGCTAAGTTCTTTACCTTTTAATACTATATAATAAATTTTGATCATTTTCATCTCCTCCAGTTCCAACTCCTCCCAGATCCTACCCTCCTATCCACCACCTTATCCACCCAACTTCATTCTCTTCATTCTCTCTCTCTCTCTCTCTCTCTCTCTCTCTCTCTCTCTCTCTCTCGAAAATTAAAACAAAGAAACAAAATAAAATCTATAAGACAAAACAAAAAAACCTAAATCAAATCAAGCCAAATAAAAAGTGCACAATGAAACATGGAGCCCACTTTGTGTGGCCAACACCTTCTTGGCATGGGTCCTATCTTGGTGTGTAGTTTAAATACTCAGTAAACTCCATTGGAGAAAAGTGATTTTTATTTTCTTCCCCAGCAGATATCAATTGTAAATAGCTTTTTAGTTAGGTATGGGACTTTGTGTCCACTCCCCTCCTCTCTGGGCTATAGTTTGTGTTTAGTTTCAACTTTTGTAAGTCTCTGTGAGTTTCTATGCACATATGCCCTGCTGTGTCTGAAGACACTGTTTCCTTGGAGTCATATCCGACCTTTTTTTTACAACCTTTCTATCTTGTCTTCCACATAGATCTCCAGCCTTTCCCTCTCCATTGTATTTAGCTTAATCCCACAGCTTTTCCCTTACTGTTAATTAGTCCCTTTGAAATTTTCAACACAATCGTTTATAAGCTTCTCAAATTATACAATTCTTCAAAATAAAACAAAATTTCACTGTGTCTTCCTGAATTTTCATGAATAATCTATATTTTCTTCCTATACAACATTTATTTTTCATAGTATACAAAACTTTATCCTATGTTCTCACAGGTCTGTCTATTTTTTTCTACAAGATACACATTTTCTTAGATATTTCTTACACTTACTGAGAAAAATTTTATTTTTTGTTTATTCTACAGATTATATAAAATTCTCTTTTTATGAGTTCTCATTATTACCTTAGGGAAAATTATTAAAGATTTTATACAAAATGGTGTTAGCACTCACACACCACTCAAGAACATTTATGTGAGCTAATTTTGTTACATAAAGAAAAGATTGATTAATCAGTATGCAGCCATTGTTCCTGTTAGTCTATAATGCCATATCCTGGAAGATTGTGACTTTGTTTTGTTCAAAAGACAGTTCTAGTCCATGCATTAACAGACAGTGCTCCACAATGATCCAAGTGGAAATCACAAGTGACAAGACAGGAAGGGGCTGGAGTGGTGGCAGGTCCATTTCCTCCTCGGCCCACACCCTTCTCTGTCATTCTACATCAATAATACTATCAAGGAAAATCAGCTAATCCATTGAAGGGGCTATGTTTCAATTTAAAAAAGATACATATAATATGTAAATAGCATGTATATTTTCATACTTGTATTGCATAATATAACATATATTTTCATTAAATGCAAACAGTTGGAGAAACGTAATGTAAGAGATGATTATATAATTGTCGAGCAACATAGTGTGTGTGCATGTGTGTATAGGAATTCTCGCCTTCAATACTCTACATAGTGAGATGGGAGTAAAATAGTTCAATGAGAGTATCTTTCAATTTAAAGACAGCATTTGTAACAAAAGAAAATAAAACCACAAAGTAGTAACTTTTATTCACGAAAAACTATATTTGAAGTTAATTTTTATGTTAATTCCATTAAGCCAACCTTCCTGTGAATGCAAATAACATTTGCTCATATCTCTTTGCTGCAGTACAGTTACTATCTGTCTAGGTTGCTAGAATCAAAACCAGTCTGGGAGCTGAGGCCAATGCTCCTGACTATGGCACTTGGCCACAGTTAATTGACAACTTCTCAATTGAACATGTGTGCCTCTGGGCAGGGCAGGAACCCTCAAGTTCACAACAGTTCTTTCCTCACCCTTTACATTGTTCTGGACAGCTCTATTTCATTTGTGACCTCTTTTTCCAAACTGCTGATACCGTTTTAATTTTCCAGCTATCCTTTAGGAGGACAGTAGATAAGGCTTCCCACAATGTATCACTTCATTAAAATTTCTTTGAATGTGAAGTTGATTAAAATGAACTAGGGTGAGAGATGATTATGAGTATATCCATCTTCTTAAATCATTTCAATTTGATTTAAAGTTCCAATTTATTAATGTATGCCAAGATGTGTCATATATAACATTTTCCCTGAAATTTAGACAGAACCAAATCCCAAGGTAAGTAAACACTGAATACATAATAGTAATGACTACTACACCTATTTAGAACAGGGGTTTTCCAGAGGTCCTCATTCAATAATAAACACTTTTTAACATGTATACCTGCATAGATACATGCATTTTTCTCATTGTTAATGAAAATACAACTTCTTCTATAAACATATCCTTACAAAATACACTATTTCTATTCAAAAGCATGCCAGTGTACTCTCCAAACATTAAGACAATTATTTCTACTAAACTGCATGACTATAACCTAAAGTTTTATCAAAATTTGATATATTTAAGAATAGTAACATATTCATGTCCAATTCACATCATACTCATAAAGGTATCTGTGGGTTTCTTCTGCATTACACTGTGATGTTTCATACAGGCTTACTTCATCATATGGGGCTGCAGTGATTCACAATCACCTTCCTATTCAAAGCACAAAATCACCAGGTAGCATAAAACAAGCATCCAGAACAACAATGACAAGAGGCATGATAGAATAAGTAAATGCACAACAGGTTTTCCCTGGTTGCTTGTACCTTTTTGATTGTCTTCTCAATAAGCATGTCTCCAACGGGCATGAGAATACCCCCGAACACAGCCAAGACTGCACCAATGACAGCTCCAGCGATGAGCCCACAGTTCCGATCACAGCCCATTTTCCTCGTGCAGGAGAAGAATCACGGTGGAGCACTTGTTTCTCACCAATTCCCAGGTGTGGTTACAGTGTTTCCTACGTGGCCTGATTCCACCATTAGAAAGAGGTCATAAACCAGAAGCTTAAATATCAGTACAAAAAGATCAAAGTACAAAGAGAACATGTCACTGAATCAGATAATTTTGCCAGCTAACAATAAACAAATATTTTTTGTTTGGCTCACCAAGCTGGTTTTCTACATCCTTCTCCCTCCTCTTGCTCCTAAAAACCCACCAGAAGCAGAAAATATCAAAGAAACTGCTTTTTCCCCCTTTTTAATTCTTCTGTTTTGAATTTTCCTCCTTGGGTGATTAACATACTGTAATCTTATCTAAGTAGAACCATATATACACATTCTCATTCTCATACTCCCTACCACACATAGAATACTCCTTTATACTCTTGCTCCCTTCCTACCTCTCCACCCAATCAGAACCATAAGCACTCTGCCAGGATTCTCCTGCAAACCAAATCTGGCTGGCCTGGCATACCCTGTCCACTAAGCCACCATGGCAATGGTAACATACCTTTCTCAGGAACCAACAGCAATGAGTTTTGCAAGAAATAGTCTGGTGAGGCTCAGAAAGAATCAATACTTCAAATCATTTGTAGGCTACCTGTCAAAACAAGAAAGCAGAGGAGCAACCCCTTATCAAATAATTAATACTAGTATATTTTGTTAATGTAATTGTAAATGTTAGAAAATTCCATTTCTTTTCTGGTGTTTCAGTTTATGAAAGCATTCAATAGACTTTTAAAAGTGTGTATGGTCTATAATTTTATCACTAATGTTTTTGATAGAATATAGGTTAAGGAACTTGATGAATATACGTTTTGTAAGTGTATAGATTTAACATTAGAATTTCATGTTGTTATTCTTAAAGATTCTTTTACATAACCAACTGTAGTACCATTCATTTTTTTCCTATGTAGGGATTCTTGTCAACTATTTTAAATAAGAAAGTATTGCTAATATGTACATCATGTAGTCAGCTTAATTTGCAACACCATATTTTATGTGGTTATTATGTAACATTAGAAGAAAATAATAGCTAGAACCACTGGATCCTCCTGCAATAAAATTAATTCAGTCATGTCACTTCTTATCAATATTTGAAGAGGAGGCAGGGATTCAACGACAGTGTGATGCTGATTTTTCACCTTCCTTAGTGGGCTGTCTCCTGTGGTTTGTATCTCATAACAATTTTGTTTCACACTAAAATGTCCATGGCCAAGAGGACCACAGACATCAGCAGAACTGAGAAAGGATGAGGCCCACAGAGAGCATTCTGACACACTTTGTATACAGACATATTTCAAAAGATGAAGGAGCACTAATGGTACAGATTCTTCATGACAGCTTCGCTCCTTCTGTAACCCTCCACCTCACTTTACATTCAAGCTCACTACTTCAGGAAACTGTAAAGTCTGAGACTTTTCTTGACACACAATCTTTCTTCAAGCCCCTGAAGAACTTGTAAGAAGACTGCACCATGCTGGAGTGCCTGCTGTAAAGCAAGAATCCTATCTAGGAGGCAGCAATCACTGCAGAGGGACCCAGCTGGCACAGTGAAGATAAGACAGCACTGGAGATGAAATAACACCCGACCTTTCACCCACCTTCCAGGTAACAACAAAGCAAAGATTCATTCTCTCTGTATCTTGACTTCTCTACTATTTCAAATAAGATGTGAAGTGAAAGCAGCGTTTTCCTATGTGAGTAGCAGAAGTGTTCCTTCAGCCACTGCTGGTTCTTCTCCAGCTGTTGCCTGGGAGACTGAAAGGTACAGTGACTCTGATCACATGGCAGTGTGATAATCCAGAGACCTTGGCTCCGGACAGACTCTCTATCTGTCTAACACTTCTTAGAAATGTTTAAGAGAATTTCTTTAAGACAGTATGCTTCTAACAGTGTGACCCATGATCATAACTCTGGGACAGGAAATCCTGTGTGCTATAGATGTTTGGCAAGTATAAATTAAATCTAAGTAAAAACACATAGTGAGTTACTGCTTTTGGAAAGTTATTTAATGCCTCATATGAACATCATTAAATTATTCATTAGGAGCAGTGAGATGGCTCAGTGTGTAAATGCACTAGCTGCCAAGTCTTACAAGCTAATCCTTGGTACCTGCAAGGCAGAAACAGAGAACTGAACCCTGCAATTTTACACATACACACACACACACACACACACACACACACACACACACACACACACACTTTAGTAAATAAATGCTAGAAATTATTCAGTAAAATCATTTCCAATTCTGACAAATAGAGTATAAAATGACCTTAAAATTCAATGTTATTGCTTCTGAACTTGGTGTACACATATTCACCCCTTATTCAATTCTATGGTTAAATATAGTTGTGAATGTACATTTTCAGAATCATTCTTCCTTATTTAAGTATCCTAACGCACAACAGGAAAGCATTTCTATACAAGATAGAAAGGATATAGCATCTGTTGTAGCATCCAAGAAACAGAGCCTGCTCTGCAATGCCTAGAAATCAACCTTAGGGCCTCTGCATCAGGAGACTGGGCAATAGACAGATGTGGGTATGGTGTGAGTTCTGTCTGCTTCAAACTGAAGTGAGAAAGTACACATAACCCACTGGCATTGTGTCAGATTTCTTAGAAAACAGAAGTATAAAGAAATGTATTTTGTTGGATCATAGTTAAATATTAATGTATTTATCTAACATGCTTTCAACCACGTGCTGATGTTTGACAGAGTGAAAGAGGTTAGCTTGTTCACAGGGTCACGTTTTTAGTGATTGATTCATTATTGCATTGTGTCATAATAACAGTTCTGAATTTGCCCTAAAAATGGGAAAAATACATGTTCCTTGGGTTCACTAATTATGACTTAGTGCCTTGACATTATGAGTAATGAATTCATAGTATAATCATATATTTTTCTCATGGTACATGAAATAAAACAGAATCTGTTTCATTGATCTGAGGACATAAATGCTCAGGTTAGCACATTCTAATCATCAGCTTGGCCATCCATATTTATCTTCAGAGGAAAGCATAGACTATTTTTTAAACAACTTTCTGTGAATTTAGCTATTAAAGAATACAAAGTTTGGGTCTCATGAAATCACATTTTCTCAATAGCACAGCTGCTTATATTTTACCATAGGTCATTTCATTTCTTATCTTAAATTAATTTTACTAAAATTCATTCTTTAGTGAAGACATTATTTGCAGTAAGTTGTTTATGGATTAAAATACTGAAATTTAGAAGTCAAAGAATAACCAGGAGCAGAGAACTCTTTGGACTAATCTAAAAGAGGAGAGGCATGCAGGCTTTAAGATGGTATGAGTTACATACCTGTCTTGATTCCAGGGTAGATCAGCTGCTATGTCCTATCTGGTGAATAAAATACATACAGATCCCTTGCCCCGGACATATGAGTGGATTCTATAGTTTTCAATGTTTTTAAAAGAAACACGGGAAGTGGTCTTCTTTTTCTCTTCTGGTTGTCAGACTGACAGAATGCTTCTCTCGTGGACTTTGAAACACAAGGCCCTTCCACTACATGGGGGAAATTAGTAGAAGCTGAGAGACTGGGCAGAGCCTGAGGAAGGATGAACTATAAGCATCCTCCCTGGCAAATAGGCCAAACAGTAAAGCAAATTCTCCTGAGAATCTGTAGTTATTCCCATGTGTGCTTCAAGCTGTGTTCCCTCGGAAACTCCACCCAGAAAAGGCCTGGCCCACAGGTAACACTTTTTCAGATGTGAACAGTGAAATGTGAAAATGTTTCAGAATCAGACTGGGACAGAGGGTTTTATTGTTTTCATCATCTACTGACAGTTTAAAAACTCCTATTCTACATGTAAAGCTCCTTCTGTATTTTTAATGTAGGAACAAGGCCACACAACTCTGCAAAAACTATCAGTCTTTCCATGGAGAATTTTCCTACCCAAGAAAAGAGCAGCACCTACCCATGATAACCTGATATGAAAATACCATGAGTGGTGACTGAATGAATAACAGGTTGAGTATGAGTATAGTGTTTTTCAAAATTTCTTATGCCCTTTTCACACATTTACCCTCTACCATGTCTAATGGCATTTACAAAGTCATGATTCTATAAACACAACACATACATTCAATCCAAACTAATACAGAAGGGTGCAGCTCTCTGATAACACTTGATCATGCTGAAACAAAAGACCCAAGGCCAACCTTTAACTCTCAGGTTAAATTGCACGTGTATGTTGGCATTAAACAAAAGCTCAGAGAAGAACTAACTGGTAGAAGAAAGGAAGAACTATGGCCTTGCTTTCAGCTATGCCTCACAGTGGCTCTAAACCACCACTGGAGAACTCAAGGCTTCTGCAGAAAACTTAGGAATGTCTTGATAAGGCGATCTCCAAAATCTTGTCCCATTTAAGTCACCAGAATCTTTTGTCTTTCTCATATGTCCATTTCCATCCTAATAGATTATATGCAGGCAAACATTTCAGCAAATACGTAAACAAACAAACCAGCATTTGTAATGTTGATGAATCATTTCACTTAATTAAACTTATCAAATCACGATAAAAACTAGTCTTGGTGATAATCTTAAGTAAATAATAGAGAGATTGTGTTACACATGATACCCCAAATCCTGCAAAAGTAAGTCTGTCTTTTAGAGGCATAACCAGGGGGTACTACAGGCTTCCTGTGATTCCTTCAGACATATTGTCTTAAACTTAACAACAGGAAGAGTTCTTCAATGAGCAACAAAATCCAAGAACATCTAGTGCTTTCCTAAGCCTGGGAATCAATTTTTATGACTTCTGTAAATTGAGTCCCTATCCATTGTTAGCAATGGATAGACCTAGCAATGACCTGGACTCTGTCTGCTTTAACCTTAGAAATGAAGTGAGACTGTGAAAGAAGCCACTGGTAAAATATAGATATATTGGGTTTTTTTGTTGTTGTTTGTTTGTTTTTGAGACAGGGTTTCTCTGTGTAGCTTTGCGCCATTCCTGGAACTCACTCGATAGCCCAGGCTGGCTTTAAATTCACAGAGATCCACCTGCCTCTGCCTCCCAAGTGCTGGGATTAAAGATGTGTGCCACCACCACCGGGCAGTAAAAATATTTTTAATCATTTAACCCTAGGTAAGAATGTTATTAGTGTTTCTTTCTCTACCCCAAATTTAACTATAGTTAGAATATTTCTTCAAGGTCTTCAGACTTTAAAATCTGAAATTAAGATATATGTATTTAGTTCTAGGTTTTCATAAATTAGTTTGTGGTTCTGTTTTCTCTGAGTTTGTAAGAGATTAATTTAAGCAAGATTGCAAGTGTTGAGAAAAATCAAACATGATTTTAATAATAATAATAATCTCACTATAAAAAGTTGTTTTACACATAATGAGTTTGGAGTATTATGCAATATTATTTTAAGCAACTATAATGTAGCAATAACTATTATTTCATGTTGCCTAATGACATGATTTGGGAAATTCCACTAAATATGATTATATAAAAATGGCATCAATATTTTCAAATTTCAATCAAATGTATATGTGGGCTAGTCATGCCCTTAGACCATGCAACTTGAAAGTTTTAATAAGTTAACTATAACACCTTGGATCAAATCACAAAATAGTAACATAACTGGTTTCTTTAGGAAATCAAGAGCAAAAAAGGCAAAAAATATAAATTTATTCAAATTGATTAAAAATAATCACAACTTTCATTAAAGGTAAGAGCAGAAACTAATTACTTTCAAAATAAATTCCAAAGTTTTTAGTACACTCTGTACAAATACCCATCCCATTGTTAACTTTAATATTTTTCTCAGGCCACCCTGTTATCTGATAATCTGAATTTGGTTTATTGTTCTGGTTTAATAATGATGTTGGTAGAAAGTATTTTTACATTATTGTTCATTTATAGACTCTAAAAGGCCCCTGGAAAACCAACTAGTAAAAATTTTTTGGAGATTTTATTCTCACTTATTCAAAAAACAATATTTGTAGCAATGCTTTCTTACATTTTTAAAAGACATTACCAACTTAAAGTCATTTAAGAAAGGACTGAGAAGTCTTGGAATTCTCACATTTTCAAAAATAATTCAAATTTATTATAAATGATTTATTTCATTAATAGTTATTTATAAAGTTTCTTTAATTAGATAGTTAATTTATCTAGAATGAGTTATCTATTCTTTAAACTCAGAATAACAATTTAGGGAAATAACTTACTAATATTTGAAACAAATTTTTGAATTTTCAAAGTCATTAATTTTCCTTTTTATTTTTACATTTAATACTAAGTTGTATACTAATATACACTAGTTAAATTTTAGGTCATTGTTTGAAGTAACTCAGTCCTTGTAGCAAATAAAATATCTTTGTTCATTAAAGAAAAGTGCTGAGTAAATGTATATTTAATAAATGTATTGCTCCTAACCATACAGAGAAAAATCAAGTTCATCAGAAATTGTACACTGAAAATTCAACAACAAGCCAATAACACTGAAAAGTAACAAATAGGTAACAAACTGCATCCAAGACACATTGTTGGCATAAGATTTACAAGTCATTTATAAAAACCAGTCTCACTGCATCAATGCTCATTAAAAATGTTCCTCATCATAATTTAAATATCATATTTAAATAGACAAGTTTAAATAAAACTCAAATTTGATTTTAAATTTAAATATTGACAAATGAATGTTGACAAATACATATGATATCAAGAATCATAAATAAAATGTCATTGGCCACTGGAAACAATTTTAATACTATTAAGCAGAAATGTAGGAAGACTGGTAAACAACACATCGTGAAATAAAGCCTAGGAACTTCAAGGCAGCATTGAGTTTACTTAGTCTTTTTTACTTTTTTGGTATAAAAGTTGATTTTTAAATATTATCATCTCCTATCATTTGAAAGATAAAAAAATTTTTCATTTTTTTTTAATTTAAAGAAAAAACATCCAACTTACCCTTGGAAGACTAAGAAACCATCCACCAATTGCTCCAATCACTTCAGAAAGCAGCTGGTAAGAAGAGAAGGTCCTCAGCACAAACCCCCTAGCCTGACCTCCTCATTACTTATGTGTGTGAGTTGAAATAAGCGTAAAAAAAACCTCAATGTCAGAGCTCAGTTTGTGGTTTGTTGCCAGCGGAATTGAGAAAAAAAAAAGAGAAAAAAAGCAACGCATTACACTGATAGTTAAGCTCACAAGGGTCTATTTCTGGTGAAGACCCATCACCTACATCTTTTTTTTTTCTTGGCCATGTTCCCATCCAAGTAAGTCAGAGGCCAGCTAAGCGAGCGAGTGAGCGGAACTGATTAAGTGAGCCACTCCTTCAACACTTTGTTTTCCAATGCAATCGGTATTCCAGATGCTGGACTGAAAGAGGGCAGAAAGTAAATTAGGGAACTAACTGGTCTGTCACGACTAAGTTGAAAATCTCAGCTCATAAAATGCAAAGAAGAGTCTTTTTCTATACTACAGAGGAGGAACCTGAAAGTACTGATAATTTGGAAAACAATTGGAAACTCTGTCAATCAACAGGGATGACAAACAGACTTTACAGAAAGGAAATGGCCCATTGTTCTACCTGGAAGTTAACTATTTATCATTTTTGTTGTTGTTGTTAATGTTGCTGACATTTATGAGGATGGTGCAATGATTCTCAAAAACCAAAAATGAAAAAAACAAAACCTAAAGATCTTCATCCAAAATAGAACTAGCAAAAATCACACAAATCTAATTACTACTGAGCATGGTGTCTCAGTGCAAAAAGTATATGCACCTCAGTCACCTTCAGCGGAACTAATCATACGTGTGCCTAAGCAAACAGAAGACCTTGCAAATCGTACATGTGCCTAAGCAAACAGAAGACCTTGCAAGTCATACATGTGCCTAAGCAAACAGAAGACCTTGCAAATCATACATGTGCCTAACCAAACAGAAGACCTTGCAAGTCATACATGTGCCTAAGCAAACAGAAGACCTTGCAAATCATACATGTGCCTAACCAAACAGAAGACCTTGCAAGTCATACATGTGCCTAAGCAAACAGAAGACCTTGCAAATCATACATGTGCCTAAGCAAACAGAAGACCTTGCAAGTCATACATGTGCCTAACCAAACAGAAGACCTTGCAAATCATGTGTGCCTAACCAAACAGAAGACCTTGCAAATCATACGTATTCCTAAGCAAACAGAGGACCTTTCACTTGAGACAAGCCAGACTCTCAAAATAAAGACTACTCTCATAAGACCCAAGGGTCAGACAGGCAACACCTCCAGAGCGTTACTCTGGCCTCAAGCTGGCAAGTTCGCCTGAAAACCATTTGCAAGTCTCTTTTAAAATTAAGCTACCTAAGAGGCATGGGCAGGGATATATTTAGCAGACAGGCTCAGGTTTAAGCCAGTCTTTGGCCTTATATTGTGCCCGCTGTCTCTTGTGGGCCTGTCTCACATACTGGGGTGAAATATCATTGGAGAAAGCCCTCAACCTCCTTGTTCATATTAAGCTTTGCCGAGTTTTCCAAGGAGACTGTGCTTGGTACATTCATTTAACTATTAACAAAAGGCCATTTCGATTTATTGGATTTTCACTTTGATTTCAGACCACTTATTTGGGAAGAAAGTTGAAACTATCTTGTGTAACCTCAATATAAATAAATTATCCTTTTCATTTCGAAAGAATTACATAGAGATTCCAGGAAAGGAAGCTGTATACAATCCTCTTACAACTGTGACCATTCTATTGCCATTGCTTGCTATGACAAAGGAGGATAAAGACTATCTTAATAAATATTTTGATTGAGATTGTATACTTTTAAAATATCTATTATGGACTTCATTCTTTTTGATATAAATATTTTTTCATCAAATTTATTCTCATGTCTATAAATACTAACATGATAATCTAGAAATAGCTTTTCAACACAAAGGCAGACAAGGCCAGTCTTAAAGACAATATTGAACACTAATAGAATATGAACACTAACAGAAAAGCTATTTCCTGACAATAGATGCCTGAATGAACACTGCATTCACTTGGATTGCTTTTTAATCAGCAGTTCAATGTCCTCTTCTGGTTGTCTCTGGAGAGCAAAATGTTACACATTCCATTGAACCGGCTAAAGAATCAAATTTACACTCTGAGAGGCGTCTAGTGAGTGTTCAGCCCCATAGCCAACAGTGATCAAGGAACTTGCTATTCAGTAGTCAAAAAGCACACAGTGGAATCAAATCCACAACATGAATGTCAAGAAAATACGACCTGAGCAATAAGTCATTTAAAAGTATATATGTCCATTTAAAAGTCAAGACTCAGGTTATATATGAATGTGTGTATTTATGGAGAGAAAGGGTATGTGTGTATACGTGTGTGTGTGTGCACGCTCATATATGGGCATGAACATATCCATGCGGGTGTATGTGTCCATATATGTGAATGTCTATGGAGGATAAAGGACAACCCTGGGTATTAGCCATCTTTAGATGCTGTCCACTTCCTATTTTGTTTGTTTGTTTCTTTGAGAAGGTCTTTCACTGACGTTGGGGACTCAGTGTCTAGGCTAGAAGGACTGGCCATAAAGCCTCGGGTATCTGCCCTTTGCCACCTCCCCAGAACTGGGAGTAGGAACATCAGGCCTGGACTTTTTACATGGCTTCTGGGAAGAGGACTCAGATCCTCAAACACTTTCCTGGCTGAGCTGTCTCACCAGGCCCAGGTTTTTATTCTTTAAGGTAATTTAACAGTATTTGTAGCTGATGTGCTCTAGATGAACTACACTGAGCCTTATAGATATCCACTACAGCAATAAATAAACAGATATGAATGGCAGAACAGAAGCATCAGTGGATATAAGTCATTTTAGGTTCAATTCTTTGAGAAGTCTTATTGCTAAGAGAACCCAGTCAGACACGTTTGCATCTTGTTCTTGCTAGAGGAGAATTAACCTGAGTGTGCATTGAGTGTTAAGTAACAGTCACTCTGGTCTGTTTTTGTTTGTTTTGTTCTGCAATTTTGTCAAGTTGTACATGAAAATCCAAATCTATATACAGTAGGGAAGCAGAAAACTTTTTGACATTTAAGATTTTAAAAAACGTTTAACTAAAAAGGTTACTTGTTAAAAAATATTTCTTTAAACTACAGAATTTAGTATTTTATTCATTAACTTCCTGTCATTTGCTTTTAAAGGTTAAGTCATGGTTACAATGCTTCTCTTTGCTTTAAGATTATGGAAATAATATGCTTTACCCAACACTCGATGACTTTTTAAAAATCCTTCATGGCAGTGCTTTAGACAGCTGATTCATGCACTTCAAAATTTGTGAAAAGAGGAAGTGCAACAAGTTGAGTAACACAAATATTGGGACATATTTGAGAGGCAGATGACAGATGAATTACAATATTCTCGAAGAGAGGTCACATGACTCATGTCTAAGTCCCACTTTATTCACAATAGGATCTGAAACCAAGCAAGACTTGTGTCGCTGATGTCTTTTTTCAGTGGAAGAGGAAGCCCATACACCTACACTCTCAAGCTGAATGAAAATCATACGGTGGATATAATATTTATAATGTATGGTTATATGAAAATCTAGGTTCTTGGTGAGTCACAATAGTTGACAACTGTGGAATTTAAGTTTTTTTTCTGACACTTCAGCAAATGAAAAGCAGCATCTCTGTATAGCTTGGATTATAATTTTAGATTGCATAGGTAATAAAAATTCTTAATATTAAGATAGTCATAAACTGACAGTATTGACACATTGGGCATTTACTGTCTGCTAGACACTGATCTACTTCATTTGCATCCCTTAAGGTGCCCACCAAGCCACCTCACTAGACTCTTCAGAAAACTCCAAGTTTTCCAGAGTGATGTTTGTTAAAGCAAAGCTTAAATCCTTTTTTTCTGGGGAAGAAATGATCAATAGGCCAGCTAGATGGCTTATGGGCAAAAGCACTTACAATACAAACCCAAGAGAGTGAGTTTAATCCCTGGAAACTATGGTAGAAGTTGGAAGCAGACAGTCAAACGCTGCTCTCTGACCTCCACATACAAGCCATGGCACACATGCCCCACCCCGTCCATATACAATGATAACACATTAAATCAAATAAATGATAATATGTTCTTAATAGCTAGCTTTATATATTCTACTAAATTACATGTTTAGAAATTGAATAAGATCAAAAATGATCTGATATTATATTAGGAGGAAAATTATGTATGCATATTACAAACAATGAGCAGGTGGTAACTAATAATCAAGTAGGATAAAATTGCATTCTAATGTTCCATAAATTATATCAAAATATTGATTAACAAAGTAATTTTAAGGAAACCATTTATTACTTAATATTCAAATAACAATAAAGAATATTCATGCAGACCTATTTTTCACATGTGTAATATATGCATACATATGTAGAATATGAACATACACCTATGTTTTTCAACTTGTTTGTTTACTTAATAGGAATATTGAACATATGTTTCATTGGTATTGAACACTTGTTTCATTAGTAAACAGAACATTAATATGTTGTAGTGCAATTCTAATAAAATGTTGAAAACATAAATGAGATTGCTAATATTACTTTCAAAAGAAAATTCCAAGGGTCCCCTCAAATACAAAATGCAGACTATAAAGGCAAGTTGTAGATTTATATCACATGACCCAAATGAATCAAAAGAGAGTGTGACATAGCATCCCACATTAAAAACACAAAATAACCTTACTTACATGCTTAATAGAAGCCATAGTAGGAGCTGTGACTAAATGAGAAAGAATGAACAGATAACACCTCTGTATTTGGAGAAACATCTCATGTGGGCATGGCTAGGTCAATATGCAAATCTCATGAAGCAGTGAAAAGTATTGGCAGACCCGACTCTTATGTGAACGGTTTGCTAATATGACTTAACTCTCTGAGGAGAGGAAAAGGAAAGTCAATGTCCAAGCTATGGCTTAAAAAGAAAACAACTAAGGAAATGTTAATTTCAACATAATTTGTCAGGATGCCACATTTGTTCATATGCTACATGGGAGACCATAAGGAGAAAATTTTAAAAATTCAGGTAAAACAACTATTTCACAGCAGAATATGTTGAAATAGAAGAACACAGACCCAATTAACAGTTAAACCAAGTGTTTAGTATGTAATGAATGGAAAACAAGGAACATTGAAGATTTACATGGCAGAAAGTCAAAACATTTATTGTGATTGAGGACAAACAAATGTTCATGTTGAGGTATTTTGTGGCAGACCTAGGCTACAGCAGAGTTCCTGAAGTGAGGTGTTAAAAAGGAAGTTAATAAAACATACATTTGAAAAAAAAATTTGTGGTTTCCTCTGCCCTGGCCCTTGGGCTATACAAAATAATATGCTTTGTGATTCTAAAATAACATCACGATTTTTATGTTGTTTAAACAGTAATAGAATTGAAGCACATGATAAATGCATTCAAACAGAAAGAGCTGACATTTAATTAAACATTAGATGGTGGCTTTGTTCCATTTATTAAGTGTCCTTAGTGAGACTGACCAGTCTGTGTTAAAAAAAAAAGAAAGAAAAACATAACAAAAATGCATAAATGACATAGATATTTGTGTCTTATGTTTAAAGACTCAAGAACAGCATTCAGTTTCTGAAAGAGTTAAACACATATACAGGCACACAAGCAGAATCACTGACTGTTCCCAAGGCCATGGATGGAAACTTAATTAGATTTCCTTGTAAAGCCAATGGAGATGTATTCCAAGAAGCATCTGACATAACAATAGCTCATTTCACATTTCACCACATAGAAAATAATATGTCTTTGATGCTTTTTGTTGTTGTTGAATGAAGAAGTGTGATCCTCCTGCTCTGACATTCACAGAACCACTTGGCATGCACACTGCCCCTGAGCAACACAGCGGCTTCAGGTGGTGGTTTTATATGGAAAGCAACCTCCCAGTGAAATAAAGCCTCCTTTCTCCAGATTGGCTCTTGAAGATCTATTCTTAGAAAAACCAATTACTTATGTCTTTCAAGAAACTGCTACTTCTCAAACCAAACCCCAGAGATCTTTAAATAGTATGCTTAGGGGACCAGGGGGTTGATTCAGCAGTTAAGAGCACTTGCTGCTCTTGCAGAGGATCCGGGTTGGTTACTAGCACCTGCAATAGTAGTTCCCAGGCATCCAAAACTCTAGTTCCAAGGGATCTGATACCTTCTTCTAATCTCCGTATGCACCAGGCACACACTTGGTGCAATACATATATGCAAGCAAAACAGTCATATATACAAAATAGATAAATCTTAGAAAAACAATGTGCTTAGGATTTTTAATCATCCATCACATTAAAAGCGGGAACATCTTCTACTCTAAGAATTTTTTTTTCAGTTTCAACACAGTATAGTCAAATACTTTGCAAACTATATAGGCATATATGTTATATTGATATAATGTTGTTGCATAAACATATAAAATGTATAGAATGGTTATCATATATGTCATAAAACCTTCAGAACAAAATGTTTTTCTTGGAATGCTATGAATTATTTAGATGTCTGTTTCATATTTTTATTAATATACCCTGGAAAACATTAGACTCCAGAAGACTAAGAAGTGGAGGCTACCAGAATATGATGCACATGACACACAGACTATAAGTTCAGAATCATCCTAAAATACAGAAGCCTCCCATTGCCTGTGTGTTCTTTGCAGTGGATGTAGTTTGGATAAAAGAATTTCAAACTTTGCAAAGAAGCGGAAATGTTCATTTTGAAATCTCCACAATTAAACAGTGGATAACAGAAGTTTAACTAATTCATTCACCCTTGTTTTGGCCCTGACTCCATAGCAGAAACATTAATGTTTGCTTCACATTGTTGAGCAACGACAGTGATTTGGGCATTTCACCTTGTGGGCCACAGAGAAAGAATCACCTTTCTGTCTCTTTGGGGTAGGTTCAGGCATCATGAATCCTGTTTGTACACCAGTGTCCCAGTGTCTGTGAACCTCATTGTGACTATTTCCTTCCATACTCCTACATGTAACTTTTCTCTTTTGTTCCTGGCTATAACTTAAGTAAACAGCAGTAGGCTGTGGAACTTTATGAGCTGTGGAATGTCACCTTCAAACGACTCTACTAGTGAACAAGTTCTGTGACTTTTGCACTGCTTGAGGAGAACAAAGTTCATGTTAGACTTTCAGGATGCAGCTATTTTCGGCATCTGGAAGCTTGCAGTCTTTTAGCTAACTACATGTTAGCATACCACCCTAATAACCATTCTATTCTCTATTGCCTCCAGCTCACAGGTGAAAGTATAAAGTAAGATGCTCATGGACTCAGAATATACTTTGTGGTGCTCTGTAATACTGTCTTCGTTAGCAACATAATGCTTTGAATATGTTAAGGATGTCAAATGTCTTTCCAAGCATTATGTATAAGGCTGATAGCACCGTCCTCCATGTGTTTTAAGAACTAAAAGTATTTCCTGGATGTGACTCAATATTGTTGCTAGGCCTATTTTCCTCTCATTTTCTATAACTCCTTGGGGGAAATTTTGATAATAACACCAGTTGAAGGAAAGAGGATGAGAGTAATAATAATCTGAAGTAAAATAAATCAGTAGAAATGTGATACTCACGCTTCATGAAAACCTATTAAAAGCCATGAAGATGAGTATCCCATAGTTTCCAGAATGGTCTTAGCTCCTTGTCCTTTTTCTCCTTAGCTGCCTTACGTTCACTGTGTTCTTTTTTGACTATTTGATATCTTGTTTTGAATTTAATTTTCTTTCAAAAATGACATCTGCTTTAAAGCATGTGAATTTGGAATTGTGTCCAAAACATTATATTACAATTCCACATACATGAGCACAAGTTCTTAAGTTAGAGGAAACTGTAAGTTCCTGTAGTCCTTGACTCCTTTTATAGACATACTCCTTTTATCTATTTAACAGATGTTTCTTTTGCTGGTCTCTGGCTTCCAGTGGCAGCTCACCACATCTAATAGTATGAAACACGTTTTAGCCAAAACTGCAGCTCATTTTGTTGCTACCTGTCTTGACCTCACACGTGTCACTCTATTCTAAAAAAATATGAAATTCTTCAAATGGTCAAAAAATTAAAACTGAACATGGAATTAAATGTGTGTTATTTACTGATCATTCTCTGGCTTATCTGGTATGTCATTTGGGTGAAGGGAAACCACTGTGGTAATATTTTCTTTGATGTATTTTGGGGCAAATTAATGACATGAGGAACCTTTCCTTCTGTTTATAAAACGACTGTTCATGACTGTATCACACATTCCATTTTCATCTAATCTTATGTGAATAAACTTAAAATAAAACAATGACATATAATCTACTTTAGAAGAATATAATGCATGAATGTGTTTCAAACATTTGCTTTAATATATAAAGATAAAATTTATTCAATACATTTGCCCAAGTTAATCCATCACAATTTAGGAAGTCATGACCTTTAAAAAGGACCTCAATATTTTAAGATTTTTCTAGATAAAAGAAAGGTAATAACATTTTTTCCAGGTTAATATCCTCCGATCTTTCATAAAGTAAGGAGAACTTCCTGTTCTAAAAGTCATGTGCCACTGATTATCTTGCAGAGATGACTTTTGACACTGTGTGGAGAAGCAGTGTCAAAATTTACGTTTTTTGGAAGTGGTGGCACACATCTTTAATCATGGCATTTGGGAGGCAGAGGCAGGCAGATCTCTACAAGTTCAAGGCCAGCCTGATCTACAAGTTCTAGGACAGCCAGAGCTACGCAGAGGAACTGTGTCTCAAAAAAACCAAAACCAAAACAAACAAAAAACATTAGTTTTAAAAAATATGCATGTGTGCATGCAGATGCTCCTTCATGTGATAGTAAGACAGAAAGAAGTTGATGTGTGTCCTTCTCAATTCCTCTCTGCATCAGTTTTTGGGAGAAAGTCTCTCCTTGAACCCAGAGCTCATGGATTCTGCTGGTCTGGCTGGACAGAAAGCTGCAAGGATCTGCATATGTATTATTCACTAGTGTTGGGGTTACAAATGTGGACCACTGTGCTGTCTTTTGCATGGGTGCTGGGATCTGAACCCCGGTCCTCCTGCTTGCACAGAAGAACTTCCTTAGCCTGATCACATATACTTAAAACAAACAAACAAACAAACAAACAAAAAACAACTAATTTGTAAACAATCATTTAATTCCCCTTACGTGATCTAGAAGCTTGTTTGAAATAATGATTCTCTCTTTTTATTTTTTTAATTTGTTTTTTCAAGACAGGGTTTCTCTGTGTAGATTTGCGCCTTTCCTGGAACTCACTCAGTAGCCCAGGCTGGCCTCGAACTCACAGGGATCCACCTGCTCTGCCTCCTGAGTGCTGGGAATAAAGGCATGCACCACTACCGCCCGGCATGGTTCTCTCTTTTAAGAACAGGAGAAAAAGAGAAAAATATTTGTGTACATAATAAATTCTATAATATACATAATCTATAGGCATCAACATACAGTAAGATCCCATATGGCAATATTGTAAAATTTTGTATATTTTCAGAACACTTTGGTGTCTCTCCACAGAAATTGTACATTCCTAAGTTCAGTTTATGAGTAGCAAGGTAGAAGTTCACAACAAGTTACTTCAACATATTCGCTGGTAATTATTTTTCTAATTTGTACCATATATCCCAGTTTAAAACAGTAACCAGAACCTAATTTTGCCCCGTCCTACACTGAATGGATGCTAAATAGCCTAAGTATGAAGTTATGCATTTAAAAAGGCACGATTATGTTAAATGCTTGCCTTTTCTAGTTATCTGATACAAAATTTAAAAGAGTGGTAATTTCCCAGATGTAAGGATTTTGGATTAGTAGACATTAAGCATGCCATGTCTACTATATGCAGGTATAGTTTGGCTTAAACAAAAACTGAATGTGTTAAATATATATCATGTGGTTACTCCATATTAGGAAATATTTATATGCATAGCTTGAATTTTTCCATTCTATAATATATTTGTTATATTTTGTATATATTGTTATATATACAATGCACAATGAATGACATACTCCTATAAAATATGCTTTCCCTAAATATTTTAAATGATCCTGTGTGCAAATTCTGTTTATGTATCAATCATCATATCTTGAATTAAAGGAAGTTTTCTAAAATTTGTTAAAATAATTAACTATATAACCCTTAAATGAATGTCATTAGCAAGTTGTTGTGCACATTGCTTTATTTTGGCCTATTGCAAGTCCTTAGTTTCCTGAATGGCCTGATCTTCTGTCTCCATACAGACTGTCATATACATGTGTGACCTTGCAAGAACAGATGGAAACTTTTAGAGAGGCAAGTACTCTGAACTGATAGTGATTTGGGGAAAAACAATGAGACACTAGCTACCAAATACTCCTCTGTGAAGGGAAGGCATCACTACAGCCTGTTCATTGGAATCCTTAAAAAAGTAATAAATGAAAAAAAATGTTGATCCTTATATTTATTGTAGAAAGTATACTCACCAAAAAGCAGTGTATAAAATGATAGGAGTAAAAATGAGCTACATGATGTTGGGCAGTCTTCTGAAACCTTTGATGGCATGCTAAAGGAGGCAGCAATATCAGCTAGCTCTTTGAACTTCATTGTAATCTGTTAACCGTCTAAACATGACTGTGAAGGGAGTGGGGACGGATGTTTGGGAGGAACTAGAAGGAGTGGAGGGAGGGAAAACTGTAATCAGGATACATCATATGAGTTGTATGAGAAAAGAATCTTTTGTTTTGTTTTGTTTGTTTGTTTGTTCGTTTGTTTTTTTCAAGACAGGGTTCCTCTGTGTAGCCCTGGCTGTCCTGTAACTAACTCTGTAGACCAGGATGGTCTTGAACTCAATGATCCACCTGCCTCTGTTTTCTAAGTGCTGGAATTAAATGTGCCAGCCACAGCCAGGACACTATTTTTTTTTATAAAAGGGGAAAATACTTACATAATGTATGATCTGCTTAGTGAATGTTCATTGGTATCTTATAGAGCCCTGGGTTAGGCTTTCAAAGGACAGTTACCTCAGGAAAACACCTCAAAGTTCTTTCTATGTTTGCACTTGTCTCCCTTTGTGAGTTGAGGCTTATTACCATCTACAGAGACACCATCTAGCTGAGCTGGCACCCTAAGCAATTCACAGATGTTGACCATCTGAGGAATCATAAATACAACAAAAAAATGTATAAAAAATAGTGAAGGTATTAATTGTGGTGTTTTCTGTGAAAACCCGAGTCAAACTGCTGCTTCTTCACTCAAGAGAAATACTAATAGGGTAAAATCTTAAATATCAAAACAAAACGCATAAATGATGATGCCCAGGAGAAAAGAACAATAAGTGGAGCCCTGTGTGGTCTGTCTCAGGAGAGCCTCTGCCTCTGCCTATGCTATTGATAATGATAAACACAAAGTTGGAATTAATATGGAGATAAGGGAAGCACAGCACTCACCCGGGAAGAGGTGCAGGGAAGAGCACAGCCCCTTTATGGTGTAAATGTGGAGAACAGCAAAGCTACTCCTGGAATCTAACAGCAGAGCTAGCCACAGAAAGGCTCAGGCATGAGGAGCTGCATAAACTAAAACGTGCTGCCTTGAGGGCTACACAAACTAAGAGCAGCAGTCTCCAGGGTGCCTTTGCAATGACCTCCAAAATGTGCTCTCCAAATGAATTTGATTTCTAATACAGCTAATTACATAGTTATTAAAGATCTTAAGGAGAAATTATATAGCAATATACATGTGTATGGTCTGCAAATGAGTTTGTAATGCAAAAAATACATTTGTAGAATATGTAAATAGAACTATTAAGGTATCAAATTCATAAAACCTTTGAAATAGCATCTAAATAATATACTGACTCAACTTTGCTTTCTCACAGTTTTAATGCACCATACCTAGTTCTCTCTATGTATCTCTATCTATATCTCTACCTATCTTATCATCTTCTACCTATCTATCTATATACTATATCTATATCTATACATATGGAGAGAAAGAGAAGACAATAAGATAGCGAACAAGAGACATTGCAAATTTGAAATAAAACACAGGATTAAAAATCAATTTCATATAGGTATGATCTATTATAGATAGTTATTTTCATATTTGAGTCTATTGAAATACCATTTACTCTGGTTGCATAAATAATGAAAATACTCAAACTACAGAAGGGATTATCTGAATATTCTTACCTGCAAAACATGGAGATTTAACAGAGTGCCAGCTAAGTTTTCATTCACTGATAATTTGGGTTGCCATAGCAAGCCCATAGTCACTGAGTTTCTAAGCAACCTAAGGCTCCACAGACTGCATATACTTAGGACGCCACTGGTCTTTCATCATCTTTAGAGAACAAATATTGCTGTTGTGCTACCAAACTCAATGAAGGATTCCTTGCTTGTCCAGCAGAGCCTCAAAGGTCCCTGTTTGGATAGCCTTGCAGTTATGAAACAGTATTTGCACTGGGACTTCTTTGAATATTTACAGTGCTAAGTGCATAAAATAAAGTGTAGAAAATGATCAGTCCCTAGTATGTATTGGGCAGCTAAGTACTAATAATTCAACAAACAAAATGAAACACAATATCAATTTCTTCAGAGACACTCATTTGCATAATGCTGGAATTAATGATTTATTGATTTCATAGAAAATATGAATTGTAGCATTACTATACATTAAAACATTTCAACTTGTATTTAATAATTATAGCTTTAGGTAATCTGGATCATATAAAGTAAAATTATCTGGCATTGTGCACTCCTTAAGTATAGCTTGTCTACAGTTTGTAAGTAATCATATTAGTTGCCCAAGGGACAAGGTATGCTCAGCACTGGAAATATTCAAAGATTTAGATGCAAGTGAAGCTATGATTTTTGGAAGATGATAGTATTAGCATTTTTTCCTCCAGTTTACAAATACATTGAACCTTACATTCCCCCAGTGCCCACGGAGGCTAATTATTCCTGCTGCCCTCTATTCAAATTCCCAAGGCCACATTGCCAACCACTTAATATAACCACAGTAAAGTGCAAATATTGCTGTGGATCATTGCATCACAATGCAAGTCATAACATAAAGCATCGTTAGTAAAATGATTGTATGTGACCAATAAAGCAACTGTACCTGCAATTTTGCCTAATTCCAATACTTGATTTTGTATACTTTCTATTATCAGCAAATTATTACCATGAAAACATCTTAATAATGATTTGCAAAGTGAAAACCACTTTTAAGTTTAATATTTTGGTGTTACTTGTGTACCCTTTTGACTATTTCATCAATGTTTCAGCAGCTTATGTTAAATGAATTACATTGCAGTGATGAAACATCTAACTTGAGAAGATAAAAAGGTTGCAAAATCACCTCTCAAATAGTTCACAGACCTATTGACTTGCACCATGCCAGGAAAGTCAGCAACAGAGTGACTACCTGTGACCTCTGTTTATTATTATCGGCCACCAGAAGCAGCGAAGAACATACTTCTTTCTGAAAAATTCCAAAGACAACCACTCTGCTGCAAATTTTTAACAGGCTAAAGCCTTAGTAATAATATTTAGTATGATTCTATCTTTAAAAAGAAAACGATGATCTGCAATTTATCTTCTTAGGATAGATGAATGGATAGATGATAGATAGATAGATAGATAGATAGATAGATAGATAGATAGACAGACAGACAGACGGCAAATAGATGATAGAGAGGTATATATCAATTGTACCTTTAACCCACTAATGAAGTAGGTATATATATATGTACAAACATATTAAAGTATTTGAATAATTTTAAATATTTCTGAATCATCTTTCTCACTTAGTAACAGACATCACTGGCAAGATTACAGTAAAAATAGTAGAGCTGACCAAGTTTTTACTTTCTTTCTTAATTAAAATTTTAAGCAGAATGCCTGAGGGCATATACTTCCCATTCTTTCCCTCTCTGTGAGAAGAGAAAAACACTATTATGCTCTAAACTGTACAAGAACAAAGCAAATAATCCCATCAAAGCAAGAGCTTTTAGTTTTGCAGGCACAAATCTTGATCATCAAATCTTTAGGCTAGGTAATGTTCACAGAAGTAATTACCAGTTAGAAGTCCGATGACAGAGTACAAGGCCACAAGTGGAACTGTCAAAACGCAGTTGCAAGGTTACAGTGTCACACAGACAGCTCCGGTCCTGTTTGCCCCAAGTGCCGGGTCAAATCACTACTGCTTGCTATATAACCCCACCTCCAAGCATCCAAGAAAGGCTGTGGAATTTTGATTGACACACCAGTGAGGCAGTGGCGCTTGCAAACCAAAGCAAAGCTCAACACCCAGAGTTTGTTAACCTGTTCAGGTTGAAAATGAGCTGCTCTTTAAATGAAAGAAAGAAAAAGAAAGGAAGGAAGGAAGGAAGGAAGGAAGGAAGGAAGGAAGGAAGGAAGGAAGGAAGGAAGGAAGGAAGAAGGAAGGAAGGAAGGAAAGGATTACTCTATGACGTTTAAAAGAGCAGAGCAGCAGATCCCTCTCCAGGGAAAACTCCACTTATATCCTCACAGCAATTCCCTTGACTACATCCTGTGTCTTAGTGATATGTAGGACATTATAATCATAATATTTATCTCAGAAAGATTTGTGTACTTGTCTTTGAGATGAAGAACTCTACATTCATGGATAGTATTGTTTGTGAGGACAGCAATGGAGAAAGCCCTACAAATGACCAAGCTCAGATTGAAAATAATTTCGATCATCTTTTGTCACACATGAGACTGAAGATGATAATATTTTGTGAGTCTAATCTGCATGAATATATGTACATAAATATATATGTATCAAATAATATATTGTTATATATCAAATAAATACAAAAAATAAAATACTCTAAAACACGAGATCATTTTAGTATATGCTAAATAAGACCAAGTAGTCATAAATTTTCTCCCTAATCATTTAAGGCTATGAATCTCTAAGGCTCAATGTTGATAATATTCTTTCATGAGTTAATTTACTATGTGAACCCTTTGTACTCAGAACACCACCACAAAGAGGAAGGAAGCAGATATCTACTGCAAGTTGTTCCTTGGGAAGTTTCACTACAGTTCTCCCAGAGCCATAGGAGGATCCAGTATGATCTCAGGGTGTGTGCATTTTCCCTAGCATAGAGCATTCAGTCTAGAACTGGTTAACTAGCATTTCATACTTCACAACTTATTGTCATCTCCTCACAAGATTGATATTATAATATGGAGCATGAAAATTTCACTGGGGAAATGATTTCAAAGCTTTATTAACTGAAGAGAAATAGTATTAAACCTCACCCTCGCATAACAGGGTTAAGAAAATTCAACCAGAGTTGTCAAAAGCCCCAGCTGGGGCTCCACTTGTTATCTGGTTGTTGATTTTATGGCAGTCATGCTGCCTGTGACCGGTCATTTATCTATAGTTAGCACATTAAGTATATGCCTTTGATGGACTTCCATGTATTGAATCTGCTAACACAGCCAAACCAATGTACTAACAGTTTCTGTCAAAACTTGCTTTGCTTACAAAGTTCTCAGTAGTTCCCTTTCTAGAGATAAATCTTGTGTTTGAAAGACTTTGTTCTTGAAGATTTGCTGGATATGGGCTCCGGGGATGAGGCTCAATAGGTTGTATTCCTACTTACCAAGCATCTAGCCCTGGACTTGACACCTACCATGATATAAAATGTGCATGGTGGTGCATGTCTGCAGTTCTGGCACAGTGGAGGTGGAGGCAGCATGACCAGAGTCAGACCTCCAGGTAATTCATAGCTCTATAGTGAAATCAGTGACAGTATGGAGTATGGGCAATGCTGTCTCAAAACAAACAAACAAACAACCATTGACAAAAGGAAGAACATGAAGTATTAAAGAATATGAGGTATCTTGATTGTCAAGAAATCCACATTTGTACAGACATGACTACTTGTTACTCCAGTCTACAAACCTTTTCATCTACTCTGCCTGTGATGCATTTCTACTCCTCCCATTATCCTCATATTACAGGAAGTGATAAAGCTGTGAGAACCCATTATCTAATCCTGAGCATTTAATAAAAAAAAGCTTCAGAGGTCCAAGGATTAAGAAATACTTCAAAGTGACCTAATGATGCTGAATGCTCACAAGCAGAATATGTTGCCTTGTTGCCATGGTGCCACGTTCTCCTCTTGTTCTCTCTTTCATTGTCTGTATCCAAGTTTCTGCCTCAAGCTTTGATGAAGTATTGCTCTCATTTTCTGTGCGTGTTATTATTTCATTTTGTCGACACAGATTCACTTGTTCCATATCTCCAGGATAATTTACATCTCTTTGGGATTTCTTTGCATTGGCAGCTGTTGGTTCTCTGTTACTAGCAAGGCATTAATTAGCTTAAACTTTCTCATTTCAGTGGCTTTTTAAAAGTATTTTTAATTTAGAAAGTACTTTCAAATATTTGAAATGAATCTGCTTCAATTGACATACTCTGTTTTATCCTCCTTATATGAGACAACTGAATTCCAGAAAATATTAGAACACTCAGGAGAGAGAGTACACGACACAGTGCAGGGGTGCTTGGCCCCTTTCCTAGAAAGAGTTGGGGGTCAGCTAGTTGTCATCTGCCAGTGCAGAGGAGGAAGGAGGAAGACAGCATTTCCTCATCCCTAGATGGATTTAGAAAGTGCTTGCAGAAGTTCCTGAGAAGGAAAACATTTGTTTTTGAGATTTCAGAATAAACGAGAGGCTGGTCATTCTAAATTAGCTGAGCACCCAATTCACATGTTGTTAGAAATGACATGTATATTTCACCTTAGAATTTTAAAGGAATTAGTATTGATTTTCTAGGGATGCTAGCTTTCTATAAAAAACTTATTTCAAAATTCATAGTTAAGGGTAAATAGAGAACACAATGAATGCATTTTCAAACCTTTTATTTTGATAATTTGTACCTTGAAAATTCTAAAGAAAATCCATTTGAATTTAGAAAGTGAGGGAAAAATATGATGTATTGTGATAAAAACATACCAACTTGAATTTAAAATTATGAGGCCAAAATTAAAGAGGGATATAAAAAACTGAAAGCACCTTAATTATTTTTAAAAGTAAAACGTTTTAAACTAAAAATATCTATAGCTGTTTGCAGATTAAAATCTGTGCTCTTTCTTAGGTAATGCAATGTTTATAAAGATCTTAGCATATTTCTATATGCCTTACTGTGGAAAAAATCGTATCATCACACAATGAATGACGAAATGATGGAAAACCAACACTCATGATTAGGCCTATGGAAACAAAGAAATGAAAAACTAAAGATAGATGAAAGCAAATAAAACTGATGATAATTATTATACTAATGTTAAAAAATTGAATGCCACAGAGGACTTCTTGAAAGTATTTGAAATCTCAGAAGGAAAAAATTATTCAAACAAAAGTCCTGATTCTTCTGGTTTTCCCAGCTCCACTCCTAATCTCAGGGTAGCCTGTGTTCTGCGGCTCTACGATAGTTTTCCAAAAGTTCTAACGCAGTCTCCTAGTTTCTTCACTCCTTTCCTTTTAATACCGTTTTGGTTCCCATAGTTTCCTCATTTCTAAATTATTCAGACACACCACATGAACAGAAGTCTTTTCTCATATCAGACATTTAGAAGCTCGAGTGACCTTCCCAGAAGTCAGGCTAGCATGGGGCAGTGTAAGGACAGAACTCTTTCTCATGTGGAAACTACTTCCTGGCCTTTGTCCACAGTTTGTCCTGGAGTCTTTGCTCCTATTGCTCAACTTGATTAGGCAACAAGAAAGAGCAGGTGGCTCACCGGGTCATATAAGGGATGCTTACCATCCCAACACAAGGACTGAGCTCCTTTACCTTGAACTTTATGCCAATAGCTAAATATTTAGATACCTGAGCAAAATTTCAGAATAAGACAACTAGGGAAATAACATTGTAATAAAACAGTAAATTCCACCTAAATGTTGTCTTGTAGCCTTCCTTTCTTGTGGGTAAGTAAAATTAAGGCTATTGTCATGAGTGTTTTAGAAGTCTCTGTGCACAGGGACAGAATCTGATTGGAAAGTGTGTGGAATAATCGTGTAGTGCACTGACTGACCTTTCAAATAATAACATCAGTCTTACACCTATATGCCTAACTAACTTGCAAACTGGTAATCCTTTCAGAAGCACCTTTAAGAGAACTAAGTTGTGTTATGTTATACCAATGGTTAGCCAAGAAAATGCTTTCCCCATGTTAGGGAGCATTCCAGAACAGATGCGTCATATAAATAGTCTCGCTGTGAGTGCTGGGAGGTAGTACTATTTTCCCAATAATACAAGTGGCAAAAGTGAGACTCTGAGGTTGGGAAACTTACTAAAGTTTAAGGGGAATTGAATGCAAAGTTAAATGCTTGTTGTTGGGTTCAGACTGTCTCCCTTCTATCACATTGTTATCTAATACTATAAATTTGTCTTTAAATTTGTATTTCTCCTTACATGACTCATGAAATGGTGCTATACATGATAAAAAAAATAGTAATCTTACTTATAATAGGAAAACAAAATGCTGTCTAAATTGAGGTCATTTTTGTATGACTAATACATTTCCAAGCCTTTGTGATTGTACTTTTCAAAACATGTTGCTGTAAAGAAAATAATTGTTCTGTGTTAAAAAGATTTTGAAATCAAATGAAAATTCAAAAAAGGGATTAATTCCATGTTTCCATTACTTGGAGACACAGAATGGTCCTCCTCACCAAGAGAATGTGAAACAGAAAGTTTACTTGGACCAACTGGAGAGCTTTGGATGCAGAAAAGTGCCCTTATTGTTTTGGGCAGGACAGAATTGTCAAGAAGAGTCTTTGTGATGACTATATGTCATTTAAGCTGAAAGAAATTTCAGAGTTATAAGCTCAGGTCTACAATATGATATTCTTCTACATTTTATTTTTACCCCACACCTCCATTCTGTAAGATCCAGGGTGTTTTCTATTATCATTGGCAAGAAACTTTAAAATATTGAGAGTTTTACTCATATTATCTTTATAACTCAAGGCCTATTTTCCGCAACAGGCATTACAATAATAAAGATAGGAAGCCTTTTATAAATTCGGTGTTATGGTATTTCTTTGTCATCATTATGGATACTTTGTAAATAGTAGCCATTTTTCCCCTTGACATAATTACGCTTTTCCAGAGCATTGATCACAATTTTGAGATCTAGAAGTACTACGAATCAGCATCCAACACAGATGTCTGCACTCTTTACTAAGCCAATGATACCTCAATGTTTTGCACTTTCTGTGAAATACTTCTGCTTTGAGATCCTCACAGCCATCCACTAGATGAAAGGCAAGGCAAATTAGTGTTCAGGCAGAATTATAATGGCTTTCTCTTTTTGAAAACTGAATAGTAGCACAAGGCCATTTCCTTGCTCCTCCCCCAACTCCTTTCCCCAATTTTCAGATTCATATATATTCAGTCCAAAAAGAGAAAGAAGAGTAGGAGAGACCAACTTTTCACTTAATACCACAAAATAACATATATGTAATTGTAGGAAGTAAACATGTGACTTAGAAGTTAGTTGAGAGATCAACAAGGACTATAATCTGATAAATACATTCAGAGAATAATTAAAGCCTTAATCTATCCTGGAAGATTAGTTGGACCCACGTAGAAGGAAGTAAAATTATGAGTAAATAAAGGCAAGTGCTTAAATAAGACCTTCTGTGATTGTATTAGCATAGCAGTTGATGGAATTGGAAAAGGCAGGTAATGCGCTGAAGTTTTGTTTAACTTAAAAGCTCCTATCTATGGGGACAGGGAAAGAGACTGAGATCAGCTCACCTGTATGGGTATAGGAAAGTGGATGAGATCAATCATGGGACACATGGAGGCCTGGCTACAATCCAGCATGGATCATGTACTGAAAAAACAAAGGTGAGGACTGGATAGTTCCAAAATTGAAAATTATGATCAAGATTTCTGATTAACACTGCTTGCTTAATACAGCATTTATGTTCATTTTTGCCTGAAATTCTCACTAAAACGCAATTAATGCAATCTATAGAAAGATTAACAAACATTTGACAAAAAATATAAATGATACAGGACAAAAACTGAGAAAATATTCAGAAAGCAGATGGACTAATGATTAGTTCAACAGACCCAAACGTATCAGACTTCAATTCCTTCACCTAAGACAGATGCCAAAAGAATGTGACAAATAATCTTATCAAAGACAATGAACTAGCAGCAAGGGAAGCCATGGAGATCAGGGTCAAAGTTAGTGATCTTTAGGCAAACTCTTAAACTCTAGATCCTTTTCACTTGTTAGCACGGCCTGTCTATTATCCTTCTGTACCTTACCAAAATATCGGGGATTTCTTTTTTGAACCAGACACTGACATAAGAACAAGAGGCTAAGCTACATAGTGTTATGGGATTGTGTCTGAAAAAAATACAAGAGCAATTCCTCACACTGACTCCTTCAATGCTAGCTCCTGGGTTCTGGCAAAATGTTCATTATAGTATTGCTTGGTGGAGAAGTGGGGTGGTACAAGAGAAAACTATAGTTGCTGCATTTTTTAATTGTAAAAAATATAATGGTATTATTCTTTGAGAATTTTACATATGCACACAGTATACTTTGATCATACTCACCCCACTTGTCTTTGAATTCTTCTAAGATTCAAACTTCTCACAACTTCCCAAATTTTGTTTCTTTTTATCTATTTATATTTGGAACTTACCAATGTAGTTTGTATTATCCGTATACTTGCGTAGCCATCTACTGGAGTATGAAAGATCCTTAAAGAGAACTGACCCTTCCTTTCCCAGAAGCCATTAAGTGTCGCTGGCTCCTCTGTAGTTAGGTTTCAGTTACTCTTTGTTCTTTGAGGGCCTGCCACCCAGCTCCTAAATAAATACACGGAGATTTACTCTTTCTTATGAATGCCCAGCCTTAGCTTGACTTGTTTCTTACAAGCTTTTCTTAAGTTAAATTATCCCATCTCCATTTTGCCTTTGGGCTTTTATCTTTCTCTATTCTATAATTCCCTTCTTTCACTCTCACTTCATGGCTGTTTGTGTAGCTGGGTGGCTGCCCCCGGTGTCCTACTCTCCTTCTCTCACTCCTCCTTCTTTCTCTCATTTATTTTCACTCCCTGGCTGCCCCACCTATTTCTTTCTCCTGCCTTGCTATTGGCCATTCAGCTTTTTATTAGACCAATCAGATGTTTTAGAAAGGAAGTAACATGCTTCACAGAGTTAAACAAATGCAACATTAAAAGAATGCAACACATCTTTGCATCATTAAACAAATATTCCATAGCACAAATAAATGTAGCATATCTTAAATTAATATTCTACAACACTCCTCAGCTAGGGGTGAAGACCCTTATGTTGCTTCTCTGTCTACTCTGGGAAGTTAACTAATTGCTATCTGTTCATGAGTACATCAGTCCTGTCTTGTTCAGAAAAAATCTTTTTACTCAAGGCCTTCCTGATATCTAGCTCTTACAGTCTTTTCTTTCTCTAGTCTTTCAAACGTTCCCTGAACTTTGGGGAGTTGAGTGTGATACAGGTCTCATTTGTACCTGAGTACTCTTCAAGTTGGTACTATTGTTAGTGGAGGTAGAAGAAATGGGAAAAGGCAGGAAAAATGACTGGGACCCCATCAGATCACATTACATTACAGAGCACTATCCAAGGGGAAAAGTACAAATATGCATGTACTTTGAAAAGTTCAATAGCTACATTAAATATTAAAAATAAACAGGTGATATAAATAATAATGTTACTTATCCCAATATAAAGATGATATCATTTCAGCATATATTGAATGTAAAAATAATAAATGTATAACTCAAATTTTTGATGCAATGTTTTGGAAATCCAGTGTTTACTTTTATATCATTTCTAAGTTTGGTTTATTAGCATTTTGAATTCTGTGCTGTCATGTGTGTATAATGACTATGCATTGATCTTTGTGTTATAGCTCCCAAGTAAAACCCATATTCATTTCCTACAATATTAAATATAAAGACATAAAAATCAATAACCTGATAAAAATATATAGATAAATTTTAAAAACAAATAACTAATAAGGCTTAAAATAAAAAGATGTTTTAAAGAATGAAGTATTTTATGATTATTGCCTTCAGAAAACCAAAACACAAAACACAAATACACATTATAGTCATAGAATTGGTGAAATAGAAAACTATGACACCATAAAAGATACAAATAAAGTTAGTGGTTATGTAACTAATCCAGTAGTGATTATTGAAATCTTAGGATAACAGTATACTAGGAGAGAAAAGCTAGTTTTACAACATGAGATTCTATTGCTGAGGTGCAGAGGCAGTTATCTTTTTGTCTAGGATCAACTTCTTTCACTGTGATTTTGCCCCTTCTGGGCACTGGGATGGCTTTGGTCTGGGCTCTTCTTGACTCTGCCCTCCAATGACTTTGGCTGCTCCTGGTCATGTTTTATTGACCTGTGATGAACATTTGGAGTACACAAAGGCTATTCCTATGTCTCAACAGTTTCTGAACCTGGAATGAAGACACAGACTTGTTTCTACTTTGATAGAAACACAATAGCATAGAAACACAGGTGTCCAGTAGCTGGAGATATTGCCTGGCAGTCACAGAAGAGGCTGTACTACATGTGTATATTCCACATATTCACCTTTAGTAACTTCCCTAAAGGTCCAAATTGAATATATTTGCCCAATAATATTAAAGTTAACTCTTTTTACCTGTGAATGCATTTTAGAAAATTAAATTTCTAAACCTTAGCAGATTAACTATCTAATAATTTACTTTGCCAAGTAGTACATATTATATGGATAAAAGTCACCCACATGAACATTGCTTTCTCTGAAACAAAGATTATAAAATATTGTTCTTGCCAATGACTACGATGTCAATGGGATTATCTAATAATATTCCCTCAAGAAGACAGTGTCTAAATTTCTTTTATAGTCTGTTTGAAACTCAATTAATTTTCTCCAGTAACATAATTCAGTATTATTTTTATACATCAGAGAACAATGAAACTCAGCACTTGAAAGAACAAAAATTTTAACATAAATCATTTAGAAAACTAAAATTTAAAGAGAAGAAAGTGTAAGATTTATTGCTCTTAGATGAGTATCAACACATAAACAGCTTTATGGTGTGTTAACTATAAGACCGCAGAACGGCACAGATGTGCGTCTCCTTGTACTGGCAACACTTCTGTGATTTTACAAGACTGAACAAAGTTCTGGATCTTCAGAAGGAAGAAACAATGTGCCCCATGGCTTTGGAATTCCTAACTATATATTTTAAAGATTAATGTACAAGATTGAATTTTATTTGAGTTTAGATTATTGGCTGCAAATATTTTGTTACTCTTCTGTGCCTCTAATGGCTGTTAGAAAGTAAATGTTGTTAAAAGTTATATATTAGTTGTATATTATGCAGAAAAATTAATTGAGATATTTACATATAATTTATATAATTTCTACGTTATTCCATATGTGAAAATAAATCCCCAAAATTTCTTTTTGTTTTGTATATTTTTTACTATTTCCCAGTCATTAACTTTATAAGCCTAGATAATTTTCTCCTTTTAAAATTATCTTTGTCAATGACATTAAAACCAAAATTAGTGTTGATCTATCACCACAGAGGGCTTAGGAAACGTCATAGCAGACGGTCTAGAATGAATGGAGGAGCCAGACTAAAAGGAGGAGTGCTGTGAAAGGTCTTTCAGACATGAAAGAACCTTTGCACATACAAACTCACAGCAGCGGTGGTTACTTGCACAAGACCAAGGCAATTAAAACATCCCGCATGGGGCAGTCACTGGCTTCTGCTAATAACTTCTCTCTTCCTAATGTCTCCAGCTTGTTTCAAGTTGACATATAACTGACCAACATGAATTTCCTTAGATGGTAGCCCCTGGTAGGTTGTGCATGCTCAAGTATGATCCAAGTCTTGTGTACAAATCAGTGGTTCTAATTAACTAATAGTGCATTATTAGTTAAACCAAAAAGGGGGCATTAAGTTAGGAGAGAGATGTATTGGAGTTTTGCAAATAGGATTTTAGGTGGGATTTCTCTGCTTTCCTGTAACTACTGTCAATGTATTTTTTATGTTTTATGTTGTGTATGGGTGTTATGTGTACATGTATATAGCTCGACAGAGCATATGGTAAATTTAAGATAAGAAATTATATATATATATATATAAACTTTCCAAAGAAGAAGTTTTAAAACAAGTACATTTTGAAATATGGGAAACATCACTGTAATTGTATATACAAAATGGAAACAGAAATTCATTGATTTGAACCATAATAAAGCAAAGAGCCACACTATTAGGGTATTATTTATGTAGCATCTAGCATGCTTGTCTTACTTTAATTAAGAAATAGAAGTATAATATTAGAAGTTGCTTTCTCAATATTAACAAATAGTAAAAGAATAAGAAACAAAATCATGCTTCCTGACTCTGTAATACAAGAGGTACTAAAAGTCACTGTGTCAGGGTCTAACTAATGACTAGTTTTCCTCTGTTCTCATACCACAATCAGTGTTAACCTAAGATTTATATTTTCCTCACACAAGCAACCTAGCCATTCAGTAGCAGACAATAATTTGCTGTCTTATGATTCAGTTCAGTTATGACACTATTGAAAATGAAGAGGATCTTGAGTAAATCTGGATTTAGCTTATGTCAGCTGATTTAAGAGACTAAAGGTCACCAGCTCTGGAGGCCTTATAGCTAAGCAGTGTCCTGTCCTTCCACTGGCTCTGATGTAGTTGACCCTTCGACACACCAGTCACAGTGGCAAATGCTTGCCTACAGTGCATCTTAGGATCTTGTGGGCTGCTTTTGTCTATTTCAAGCGACTGATCATACACTTGGGTCTGAGAAAGTATCAGATGGACGGGTGTCTTTTTGATGTAACTTCAATCCTTAGAGCTTGCTAAAACTTCCACCTTCTGAGTATGTTCCTAGTGAAAGCCATGGAGTTTGACTCTATGCACAGATATACATTACATTATTTTTTCTCGCCTCTAAAACTCTTTACCTGTACCTTATATAATCCTGGTACTTTATCCTATAAACACCTCTAAATAGTTCTATCTGGTAATGGATTTAAGATTTCTTTTTCTGTGACTACCTTGTGAATTCTCCTTCAACAAACTCAACATTTCAGTGATTGACACACTATATTATGGGCCAAATAAGTTTAGTTTGGTACCACTACCTATGTGGAGAGGGCCTCAAATTCTTTATAATGAATGCTCTGTCCTCAAGAAACACACCCTCCCAAGCTACTCATGCTAGGACATAGCCATGGCCTTTTTAGATATGTTTCTTGCTAACTAGCTGTAAATTGTATTAATATTGTCCCCTCAGATGAGCTGAGAGAACTCAGAGAAGTACTTAGTATAATTATCAGTTTATGAGAAAGGATATAATAAATGACACCAATGAAGAAACTAATAGGTGGAGGTATATGAGACCTACTAAGCTTCCGGTCACTTTACAAGTTAACTATGTAAAAACTCCTCAAATCTATTAACTTGGGGTTTGTGGAGACCCTCGCATGGATATATTTGGTGAATAGACACCATTACGGCTAAATACAAAGGGTGGGATAATACTAACCAACCAGGAGAATAGAGCTTGGTGTGTCTGTACAGATTATCCTGGAAGAAAAATACAGCAACTCCCTGAAATGAGGAAGGTCTTATTACTATTAGCTAAGGGCATGACAGAAAATTGTTTAAGGCCAACACAAATACAGGAACGTGAGGCAAGACTAGAATTTCTGTGACTTGTCTTGGAGCAGAGGAGTTCTAGTTTATATGGCAGGCCTTGGAGGGGGAGTTATGAACCAAGAGAACAAACAGAGATGAAAATAATTGTATCTCAATGCCACAGCCATTTAATCACAATTTTTTCATTTTCAGGTGAGGAATGTTGCAAACTGCTAATATCTTGCTTGGCTATTCAAACCTTAACCACAGAATAGTTTCATGACCATTTTCAAAGGAGATGCAAGAAGTTACATGATTTTATGAAACAAATGTTTAGCAGAAATACTGTTTGAATTCAAAGACAACCATGCCACATATATGCAAATTTTACCTTTGGAAAAATCTATTAGGGAACCTCCAAGAATTTTCATAATGCAATTTCATAAAATCTTTTGAAGGGGAATTATAAAAAGAAAAGAAAATGTCCAACTTCACATTAAGAAGAAGGAAATTTCTTAAGGAACTGGCACTAGGATGCAAAGAAAATAGTCTTTAAAAACACTGGGTTTAATTAGAGAAGCAAGACTAAAAAATAATGAATTTGATTCAATAGACGAACACACACTTTCTTGTAATGCAAAATGAAGAAAAGACATTAGTGGGCAGAATGTGTAGAAGTGAGCAAAATGAATATAGACCAGAACTGTGTGTCCCTTGTGTAATATTATAAGGATTTTGAACTTTATACTGAAAGCAGAATAGTGCTATTAAGTAATTCTAAGCAAAGAAAACCAACAGGATAAGGGTTTGCATTTCTAAAAGCTTATGTGGAAAGGGATAAATTGGGATGGCTAGCCACCAGGAGGCCCCGGACGGAAACATGTATACAGTATGAGAAAGACTCATTGTGTTCAGTCTAAACAGGGTGTGGATTACCTGGTGATGTGCTTGAGGTTCAACATGGCAATAGAGAGAGCTGCAAAACCAAAAAACAAACTGGAAGAGTCATCATAATGCATGAGAGATGTGCTTTCACTCATCACTTCTGACGACATTTGGGGACATAAAAACAGGGGTAGAAGAAAGAGGAGAAATGGGAACTGGATAAGCAAAGAAGCAACAGTCTCAGTAAAAGTAGATACAACACTGAAGGTCAAAGGAAACAGAGATCTTAGCACTTTTGTACACCAGCTCTATGTGAAACGATGGACAGTGTAGAGCTACCACACAGCGGAGGTGATGAAAGGTGACTTAACATCTTCAATTAGTGTTATGAAATGAATAGTACCCTAACTTTCCTTTTTCTTAGTTTGGATAACAGGTTAGAGTCCAAGGATAGATGATTTAGCTACAAAGCTTAATTTCATTGTGTTGTAGAACAAGGACAGCAGTTTAATATCTCAAATATAACATTAGGGGTGGGAATTTTGATTGGGAGATAGAGGAGGTAAGAGTCAGGAGCAAAGGTCAAGAAGAAGAACCCTTCCTCAAGGCCAGAGACCAATAAATAGGAGATACAAGTCATTTTATCTACATCATCTGGGATCTGGAAATAGACTCAAACCTTCTCTAACTTCATACAGGGAAAGCTGTGAATGATATCATTACACAAACCTGGCTTGGTGGTAAATGTATAGACCATCTTACTGGATAAAGGGCATATGATATATAAATATATCATGATTATTTAAAGATATAGGATGAAGGAGAAAGATACCGGGGAAAGATAACAAGCAATTAATCCAAATGAAAACCAAGGAGATTCTCCAAGAAATGACTAGGTTAATCTTACAGTTAAAAACTGCCACTATAATTGAAGACAAAGGCTGTTAAGACACCGTGGAAATTAAGAGTAGATATAAGCAAAAAAATTATCCTAGCATAATTTCCATAGCTATTTTAAAATGTCAGTGATATTTAAAGTATTACAAACTCAGCTATAGAGCTATTTCTGTTAAGGGAATTATTATTGTCTTTTTTTCAGTTCAAGTAAAAATCTAATTCAAAACTAGGCATACAGAATAATTTTGACCACGTGGAAAGTTAGTAATACATTTGCCATTGTATTAATATTGCTGATAGTAATATTAGGCAATGCATATATCCAACTCATGCTAACTCTGTAAATTTGATGCTGAAGAAAAAGGACTCCAAGAGAAATATTTTGTTTTCCCGAATAACAAATGGATATTTACATTCATTTGCAATATATGCTTTGTATGACAATTAACAAAAAGTCAACTCAGTAATCAATACATCATTATTTAATCTAGTCTTGGAACAATTGGAGCGAAAAATTAAAAGGGCAACTATAGGTTGTGTTGGACATGAATAAACCCATGGCTTAAGCCCATAAGAGACATCTCTAACATTTAAAAGTATTTCATCTACACATGCTATATCCAAACTCAACAGAAACATCTGCAACACAACCTCTTACCTAAATATTATGGGGCCTCATACCTAGACAAAGGGTTACAGACAACTAATGAATCTTGAGACAAGAAGAATTCACTTTCCTCAAATATGTGGCCATTTAATTATTTATCCTACCAAATGGACATCTCTGAAATTATGTATATATATATATATACATATACATATATATGTATATATATAATATTGTATATTAGGAGTACTAAGAGTATTCAGTAGGCTTTCTTTTTAAATTATGTATATATGTGTATGTGACAATAATAATCAAACAAAAAGAAGCCATGAATTTGAGAGTGTGTAATAGACAGTGGGAGAGCTTAGAGGAGAAGACATGAGGAGCATTGAAGGGAAGAAGGGGAAAAGTGAAATGATGCAAATATGTTTTTATTTTTTAAGTTACAATAAAAATAATAAAGATCACAACTCCAGTTCTGTGTTCAGTAAATAGTTATTTTGAGCTATATGAAATGGAGTCATGTTTTACTTGAAAACAGAAATGGTGAAATATCACCCCATGAAATGATAAAACTTGAAGAGAGAATAAGCAGTCTTTGTTTAGAGGTTATCATCAAGAAAAATTAAAGGGCAAACTAGGAAATTCAAAACAGCTTTTTATATAACACAATAAATACAGAAGTAGAAAACAAATTACTATTTCTTTTATACCAGTTTCATTATATTGCTAAACATTGTGTGCAAATTAGAGTCATATATACAGCAGTTGATCATTTCTTGAGCTTCTTACTGATCAAACTAGTAGCAAAACAATGAAATTTCCTATTTAAGTACCAGTGTGTTTTTGCCTATCTTATGGGTTAGGGAGGAGCTTACAAAGTGGACTTCGTTAGATCTTATCCCAAAGTTGTAGAAATTGTGTTTTATATACAGACTTCATAAAGTAAGTGTGCCATGAGACACAGAAAACAGCCCAACCTGTGGGAGCTGATCATGTCCTATCAGTAGACACTTGTGTGACATTCACAGCTGGACTCTCATGTTCTTCTTTAGATAATAACCCTCTGAGATCATAATTAATAAAGACAACATAATAAATAAAGACAATAGAAAACCACTCGATAATCGTATGTGAACACAGGAAAACTGTGACCAACATCGAAGCCACAGAAACCATAACTCCTTTCCCACATAGTGAAGCCGCTCCTTCTTTATCAATTACAGCTCCAGCATTATTCTAGACTTCCCTCTGCCTGGAGCAGATTAGGACAGTCATAAAATTGACTTATCTCACCCTCTGCCTCAGCTCCTCTTAATTTTATAATCCTCCCAAATCTACCAACCAAAATTCAAATTTTATCATTTTTCTTTATTACAGAGCTTCTGTTATTGTTTGGATGTTAATGAGACCCAAAAGCTCATGTGCTGAAAACATCATCATATGAAGAAGCCCTGTTCCCGTTGGGACATTTGAAAGGTGACCGGGATGTGAGTGCCCTACATTCACAAATGAATTCATCCATTCGTGCATTCATAATTCCAAGGAATACTGTGGGGTGACAAACTTTAGAACATGGAATTGGTAAGAAGTAGGGAACTGGTTTCTCTTCTCTCTTTTCTACGCCTTTTTCTTCCCACCTCTGCTTTACCAAATGAATTCTTCTATAAGGCTCTGCCTCACCACGAGGCCAGAAATAATGGAGCTAAGCGACAATGAACCAAAATTTTTGAAAGCATCAGTCAAAAGAAATCATTCCTCTTTCAACCTGATATTCTCAGGTATCAATTCCCAGTGATGGAAAACCGTTCGAAACAACTTCTCCCTGGCTCACCCTCAGTTCCCTGTAATATAGGTTAGCTGTTTGTAATAAGTAACAATTCTATGCGCAGGCGTTTCTGTTGGTCCCTGACTGAAGACAGTGGCAGCAGTAGGGGACCTAAGAGTACTTGACTCCAAATGTGCTGATAGGTTTGGGAGCAGAAGCTCTGAGAATTTTCAAGAAGTCTAAATAGACTTTTAAGGAAGAAGAATGACAAGAAAAAACATGGAGCTAAGAAAAAGAGCAGAATTAGAAGTCATAAAGAGAGAGTTTACGCTCTTCCTGTAGGCGGCCTAAGGTGACCTGTGAAGATGGTTCGCTACTCGCTTGACCCAGAAAACCCTACGAAATCATGCAAATAAAGAGGTTCAAATCTTCGGGTTCACTTTAAGAACACCCGTGAAACTGCCCAGGCCATCAAGGGTATGCATATCCGAAAAGCCACCAAATATCTGAAAGATGTCACTTTAAAGAAGCAATGTGTGCCTTTCCAGTGGTATAATGGTGGAGTCCGTAGGTGTGCCCAGGCCAAACAGTGGGGCTGGACACAGGGCCGGTGGCCTAAAAAGAGTGCTGAATTTTTGCTGCACATGCTTAAGAATGCAGAGAGTAATGTTGAACTTAAGGGTTTAGATGTGGATTCTCTAGTCATTGAACACATCCAGGTGAACAAAGCACCTAAGATGCGCCGACGACTTACAGAGCTCATGGCCGGATTAACCCATACATGAGCTCCCCCTGCCACATCGAGATGATCCCCACTGAAAAGGAACAAATTGTTCCAAAGCCAGAAGAGGAGGTTGCGCAGAAGAAGAAGATATCCCAGAAGAAACTGAAGAAACAAAAACTTATGGCACGGGAATAAATTCCGCATAAAATAAATGCAGATTAAAAAAAAAGAGAGAGAGAGTTTACGTACACAGGGGTCATGCAGCACGTTAGAGCTTTGTCATAGTTTTGTTTCAAAAGAAGGCCAAGACTTGTACATCCACTTCAGCAGGGCATCATTCAAATAGAGAAAGCCTAGTCACAATATTAAAATATTCTGTTAACCTTATAGAAGAGTCCATTAGAAAAGCATAATGTGATTTGAGAACATAAATTCTTCCAGCTAATAACTAGCAAAATAATAATGGATGAATTTTGAATAGCATTTTAGGAAGAAATAGACAAAATCTCTATTTAGAAAAAATTAAAATCTTAAGTAACCTGTGTCACAGTAAACACAGGTACAAATGTATGTTTAAAAGTAAGGATACCAACAACAATAATCATTATAACAATATAAACATAATGAATTTTTTAAAGCAGGCATCAAGATACCAAGTTCAGCACTGTAATGCTCACTGATTTCCAACAAGTACTGCAATGAGCCTCGCCCGGTTTAACCCACTGTTGGAGCAAGCTGTGTATTCTCACAGCTGCTTTCCTAGGCTTGTTTTCCAATCTTTAACTTCTTGGAAGCACTTACAGCTAACTCGGACTCTGAGCATAGCTCTCCCTGTGTTGGGTATGTCCTTCCCTAATCTTATCTTGCCCTCAACCCTTTGCCTACATCGCAAGCACCTGCTGGCCAGTCACGCTTGCAACCCAAACCAAATTCCGATGTGTCTCCCCGCTGTTAATCTCCCTTGCAGATTAACACCAAGCACACAGGCAAATTTCAAACCTTATTTTACTTTTATTTTCTGGTTCTGAGGCTTTTATATTCCTTTCAAATTGTTTCTTCTTTAAGTTGGCAGAATATGTGTGAACTTACTCTCCTACCATATACTTCACTTTCCATTTTCTTTGTAAAAAACAATACCATTTATTTATTTAGTATTTTATGTGTATGAAGGTTTACCTATATATATGCCCATGCACTATGTGTGTGCATGGTGCCCACACAGACCAGAAGAGGGCATTGGATCCCCTCGAGTTGGAAAAACAGACAGTTGTGTGCCACCATGTAGATGCTGGCAATTAAACCCAGGCCCCCTGGAAGAGCAACAAGGACTTGAAAACAGTGACTCTAAACATATAGTCTCATTCTGTAGCAATCTGCCTGTCTCAGTTTTCTCACTGCTGGGATTACAGAAATGAGAGACTGCACTCAGATAACTTCAGACTTTTAAATTGTATACAACTAACCACAACACTGGTTTCTTCCTCAAGTAGATCACAGGTAATTAGGAGAACAAAATCCTAAACCATTGATTGTACTAGAATGTGACAGCTACTCCCAGGTGTTGAGAGTGTGTGCCAGAGGGAGAAGAGGGAGGTGCTGTGGCAGTGTTGATAGAGGAAGCCAAAATGTACTGAGGACTGTGGAGAGCAAGTCCAGGTATGGGAGGGGTGGAGCTGGGTAGGAGGCAAAGATGATCTTCAGTTAGATACATAAGAAAACATACACTGAAGACTATATAATAGGAGAAACAGCTTTAGGGTAAGGTTTTAGTATGATGTATGAGTTTTAGAAGCATAAATCACTAAGAAAGTGGGCATAAAAGATATCGTAAGGCTCACATCATACAATACAGCAAATTTCCTTCGGTAAACAGGTATTCATTCTCTCATATTTAAGTTGAAGGAACAGAACATCCTTTGAGGGGAAGCAATAGGAGATAAGGCCAGAAGCTCTAGAGAAGCTAGGAAGGAAACGCATAGCTGACTTAGCCAGTGGGTAAGGGGAGAAGGCATTGTGCCATGAGACACTAAGACACTGAACTAGACCGCTGGGCCATGGCAGGTCATTAGCTCATTGGGGGAACTATCAAGGATGAGACCAGGACTTAGGACTGAGTAACAAGATGAAAGGGGGTACCACTGACATAGAGAGGAAAAATTGGGAGAGAGCTTGAGGTGAGTACTGTCTGAGTTTAAGATGGATACTTTTCTAGCTGCAGGATCCTGGGTCAGTCTCTTGATCTCTGTTTAGTCATTTAAAATAGTAATAGTATATAATACTTTTAAGTCAGTGTAAAAATGTATACTTAGCCTATTAAAATCACTTACTACATGAAAGTCACTAGCATAAGCATATTACATATATTAATTAACTTACTAATTTTCTACAACTACTCTATGAAATACATGCATTTATTGTCCACATTTTACTGTAAAGAAGCAGAGATACTAAGGGTTTTACTTACTTGCCCGAATTCACAAACCTGGGACTATGTAAGACTTCAGCTTGAACATATATATGATGGATATAAAAAGGGTACCTTAGCCAATAATTTATAATGATTTCCATTAAATACTAATCCTTTGAAAAATTGTTATCAGAGTCCTATGTGGTTATCCAATGTGGGCAAATAAGCATATTTTACCTATTTATTTATAATAAAAGAATTTACAGAATTCAATTTATATGATATGCAGGTATTTTACTGAAGCCTGGACAGATTTAAGTAAAATAAGACACACTATTTTGGGGAGAGTGTTATTTCTCATGTATTTTTTAATGGAAGCATGGTCACTATGAAACAGTAGAGTGGCAAGCACATATGTTGAAAGGGTTTAGACAGTTTTAAGTTAATGTGTAGAGTGTCAGCATCTGTAACTCGAGCACTAGACACAGAGATACATGGGTCCAACCTTAGATTAGAGCTAGAAGATGTGGACCAAACAACGAACTTGGTTAAGGTCCCTTAGGATATGGGTTAGTATAGAGAGGTAGACCCAGATAATCTGAAAACTGGAAAGGGAATGGCACTCAACAAGTCTAAAAAAGCATGTTAATTGTCTGTTAGTCCAAGTCTGTTGCAAAAGTCAGTAGAACTCGATTTAAAATTCAGTGAATAACAATTACCACTTCTAATGTTTGATGGCTTTGCAGGAAAATAAAATGTGAACATTAGGGGGAATAGCCAAAAGTAGATTTCTATCACTAAATCTTCAAAAACAAACCCAGATTCAATGCTATGCCGCGGACAATATCCACTAAACACTCTTTTTTTTATTAAAAGACCATTCAAACTATTCAATTGCTTTTGTTTACTCCACAGAACTTCACCTTCAGAAACGCTCCCCGTTACTATGTGCAGAAGCTGTGCATGGCAGGATTGAGAAGGCTAAATGGCATCCTGGACACTCAAGAGGAATATTAATGGGTTGGAGAAGATAATGGGATAACTATGGCCAACTATTTTTTGCTTGTCCTCCAATGCAAAGATCTTTTTTCCCCTTGCTTATGCTTTCATTTCCTGGTGTTTGTTGGCAAAACACAATGTTTTGCTCTACTCTGTCATAGGCTACAGGGCGAGGTTGCTACATACAGAAGCATAGAAGACAGAAGGGGTAAACTTTCTGTTCTCTTTCAGTAGAGTGACGAGGAAACAAGAAACAAAATAAATAGGTAATAGCTGGAGCCCTTTAATTAGCCAGCCACATCCACTACACCCAGAAAATGTTCGAGGAAAATGTGGCCAGGCCAGAAAGAGCATTAACTGTACAAACTGTGGTCACTCCTAAAATAAAAGCAAGAAAAATGACAACTAGGCAGGAGGAAAGTTAATAAATCCTCAAGAAAATCTTTGGACAAACAATGAGAAATACTATGCTTAGTATTCCCATTGATTTTTATCCTGAGCAAGGTACACGTAGCAAAAATAGTCTAGGAAACTGAACACAGAAGTCAGTCTAGGTCTTTCATGCACGTGGAGAAATAGAGTCAGACATTATTACTGGGCAAAATGAATGAGCTTTGTGGATTGAGTCAATGGAGAATTTTTGGTAACTGAGTTTCCAATAAGAATCACAGAGAAAATTGTAGAGCATTCTTCTAGTATATCTTAGAACTAATTTGTGAGTGGATGATTTGTTTCATTTTGAGAAGCAAAAGAATAAACATCAACACAAGCAACCAGCATATTAGAAACAAAACCTATGACTAAGGGTAGTGACGTGGGTAATAACAATCTTTAATAACACCTAACTCCATATTTTATTAAAAAATATTTCACAGATCTCTAGGCTTTATGGATGATGTGAATGGAAATATCTCAAATTGTTGTGAAACATGAGATGAAAGAACCCAATTTTTAGATTATTCAAATGATTACTTTATGATCACAGTCCTCAGTGAACATTTAAGACTAAAAAGCTTTTAGTTACAATATTTTTAATTAATTAAGAATCTATTCAGTGGGTGCTTGCCACTGAAATGCTGCTGATTCCTACAAGTGAGACTGCAAAGGACCTTGCCTTTATGGATCTTTTATTTCAGCCAGAAGCCCTACTCTGAGCAGTACTCCATATCTTTGTATGTGTGTGCATGCAATTCTCTGGCATCAAGCAGTGACCAGGTCTCAGTGGGTACATTATTTAGATGAAGCTGTGTCTCTTCCCTTGCTGTACAAAGCTGACATCTGAACAGGCAGGGAGGCAGATGACTGCATCCTTCCCTCCTTTTGTTACTTCCCTAACTATCTCTAGTGCCAGTTAGATCCATGTTTTCCTTCAGCAGACTGTTCCACTGTCTAGGGGAGCCATAGAAGGAATCCTCGCAAATGCTTCCTATGTTTTCATGGTTAATGCTTTGTTTTTGTTTATTGATTACCTCAGAAGGTTTTATTCTATATGAAGAAAACTGAGAACTTCTAAAAAAAAAATACTGCTTTCTTATAAGAGGCCAAAACAGTCTAACAGTGTTCCCTGCTGTCTAGAACAGACAGTAAATATTCATTTAATGAATGGGTGAATCTAAAAGACAATAATTCCACCAAGTATTGCTGTTTTATGCTTCCCTTATGAAGTCACATCTTAGAAAGACTGTTTTACTCATTTAATGCTTGGGGTTCTATGCTATGGAACTACTGTAACAAATAAGCTGATTTTATTACATCATTTCTCCACTTCCTGGATGAGACGAAGCAAGTGCACTTTATGATGGCATTGTCTACATTCGTATAGAGTGGTACTAACGTTCCAGAAAGGACAAAATGGATCTCTAAATGAATTGTAATCAAATTGAGGTGATCTTAATTAAATCACATCTTAAAAATGACAAGATGATTAATAGTCTATTTTGTGGTGATGGTAGCTCTCTCTTGTTCAGACAGTTTCACTATGTAACCCAGGATATGTGGCCTGTAATAGTGATCCTTCTGCCCCGGTCCTCTGATGGGAGTGCAAAAAACAACTTACCCACTATGCCCCAATATCTTTTTGAATTTGCTACAAACATTTAACAGGAGCATAAAATTTATACCTGACATATTTGAAGAAAAGACAAAACAAGGACAGAAATACTAGTAGTTGTCCTTATTCTACTTTTAAACCTTAGAAGCACTGGAGGGCAAAGCGGTCTTTTCCTAGTAGATCATGCTCTGGTCTTTGGCGAATTCAGCCAAGTTGTCTTGTATGTCCCGTCTGTCATTTTGGCCAGTTTCCTGACATTTCTTCTTTCCTATGCCAGTGTTTCTGTGTCAAAGGTCTCTGGGCACATTACAAAACATCTTCAACTCTTTAGTAGAGAATTACAAAGCACCTAAGTAAAAATGCTACATATTTTTGCACATGGTCCATTTTGTAAAAGACACAAAGTAGAATTTACCCTATTCTTCTCCTTAAAAAAATTGATGGGGCCGAGGCTCACTTGGTAGATTGATTACTTAGCATTTGTGCATGAAGCCCTGGGTTTGTTCGTCAACACCATGTAAAGAGGCTTGGAAGCCCATTTCTGTAATCCCAGCAGTTGGGAGACAGAGAAAGAGGATCATAAATTCAAGGCCATCCTACCTTACCTACCTAATGAGTTGGAACCCAGCTTTGGATATTGGAGTTTTTGTCTCAAAACAAGCAAAGAAAGATGACTACAATGTGTAGCAGACTGCTCTTCACACCTGCTTTCAGTGTCTTAACTACTTTCAGCACTTCTACACAGAACTAATGAAACAGTAGAACTATTTACTGACTTATCATTCCTTCTACATTCCCTGTGCACTTAGGGTTCTTGACTATTTCCTGTTTCCACTAACTACTTGTAAAGAAGGATTTCCAGGGCTAAACACTGTTTAAGATCCCCTGGTGTAAAGAGTAATGTACACTACAACTTCTCTCCCAACAATACTCATCATGAAAAACACAGTAACCCACAAACACATTTTCCTATTTCAATTTACAGAAATGATTTTTGTCTTAATATTTTTCCCTTTCAGTGAAATAGATTTTTTTCTCACATAATATATCCTGATTACAGTTTCCACTTCTTCTACTCTTCCCTATTCCTCCACAACTCCTCTCCAATCAAGATCCAGTCCCTTTTTGTTGCTCATTAGAAAACAAATAGGATTCTAAGGAATAATATTTAAAATATAACATAACTAATTAATATATTACAGTACAAAGATAAGACAAAAAGTAACACATTGGAACTGGACCAAACCAACAAGCAGAAAGAAAGGCATCAAAGATAAGGCCCATGAAGCAGGTCCACTCATTGCATGCTCAGGAACCTCATAACTACACTGATGGAAGCCACAGAAGCTACAATAGAAACACAAAGGACCTGGTGCAAACCCACACAGGCCCTCAATTTTCAGGAAATCTTAATTTTAAATGTTGTAACTTTTTCCAGTGAACAGAAATACCTATGAAGTTAATGTACGAATACTAGGGATGTCTGATTCAATTTCCAAGTCGTCATCTTAATGAAGAATGGCTCCGGGAGACAGGGACCCACAGTGACAGATGTCATCTGGGGGTGTTTTGTTTTGACTCTCACTCACTGAATGGCCCTATTCTGATGTCTGGCACCCGAACACTTTCCCCCTAACAAGCATCTCTTGAGTTCTCTTGTCATTTTGCTTTTTTCCCAGGTGAAATTGTTTTATTCTCCTCAGATGTTTGATTTCTTTCCGAAACTCTCAGATCAGTCCATGGCAAAGTTGTTGTTGCCTTTTATGAGTGGATCCAATTCCACATAATTAGTGCTTGTGTAGTTCATCATTTGGGGATATTTCTCCTTCCTCCTCTCAGGCTCACAGAAGTCTTGCTGATTCACAAATCCACTTTTGTTATTTAGGTTCACCTGAGAAGAATGCAGGTGGCCTGTTTGTCTTCATTTGATCCAGATTCCTTCCTAGTTTTGAGTTCCCTCCCAAAGAGGGACAAAGCGTCTACACCTTTGTAAGAGTCAGCCAGAATTCCTTAGACAGAAGTAAGCCTCATCCCAAACAGCCATTCTCCAGAGACAAGAAGTCAGTGAACTTTCCCAGTAAAGACACTCATCTACTTCAGTCCTAAGCTTTTGAAAACAGACCAGAACGTCAGAATCAATTCCCATTTCAGCATTAGCAGCTGTTTAGTCACTCAGTAACTATCCTGTTAAGTGTGTTTTATGAAAAGTTGCTACCCTAGAATTATTTGCATTGCTGTATGTGAAACACACCTTTAGAAAAATATCTGCATTCCAATCTTCCACTGACCCATAAAGAACCAAACTGGGGGATACTGGTCAGTATAAGTTATGTGATCACAATGATCCACACTTTAATGTGTAGAAAAACTTCTTTCCTACTCTTCCTAGGAGTTAACCAGCTAAGAGTAGGAATCTTTCCAGTTATTTTTTGAGCATTAAATCAGCAGTGACTGGAAGCCAGAAAACATTTTCAGAGCCTGTACACAAAGTCCATTCAGCCTCCACTCTGATTTTTAAAAACTATTTTTGTAACCTTGAAGCAAAAAACTAATTTTTGGTTTTAGAGTAGTATAACCAAAAGACTAATATTAAAAAGGCCTAAAAGATAAACAAATTGCACCAAGATATGAAATAAGATTTAGGCATAAACATAAATTTTGAAAATATACAGGAACAAAAATTTCAACTAAAATTTGATGAAAACTTTGCTTCCTCAAATAATCTTTAAAAATGAGATATGAAATTCAATAGGAGAAATCTTACAGAATGAGTTGGAGCATTTGGCAATCTAGAATTTAAGGGTCCAAAATAAAATGTCTTTATCTTCTTAGTTGCAAATAGACTTCTTAACAGAATCATTACAAATTGAATTATGGTATCAGATAGCATACACCTTCCCAGAGATTCACATAATTGATTCATAGATAACAGTACATCAGCTACAAAGATACAGACAGTTACACTCCTAAATAAAATAATTCTGCTCACCAGCTTCTAGAAGAGCGTGCTTGCCCAGTCACAGCATTTTAAAACTTGCTTCAGGGAGACCGTTGAAGGAGACACAGAAAGTAAACATACCAATTCCACAGCCCAGCAGCTGAGAACTCTGGGAGGAGGCACAGGGTCTCAGCCATTCATTTGTCTTCTAGGCTATCCTGACATCTGACAGCCGTTGACATCCCGAGCATTCCAGCACTTCAGACTCATGCCTAAGAGGAGATAAATATAGGACTCTGACACCTGAGCCAAACGAAATGAGAGCTAATGTGAAAAATCGCCCTCATTTTGTGCCTCAGTTCAGGTAAATAAAACCCTTAATCCTCTTCCTGCTGAAACCTTGTTATGTCCCTGAAGAAATAGTTGCTGTGCTTATGAAACACATAAATTCAAAATGATCTGTGATTGCTAGTCAGTTTTCGTCTCGTGGTTATCATTTGCTCTGATACAGATAGTCTTGGGCTCCTTTCCTGACCAAGTGTAAAACAGCACAACAGCAGTTCACTGTGGTTTAATCAACAGAGTTTTGCTCCAGTCACTTGTGGAAGCTATTACGTATTAGCCTAAACAGAATGTCTATGTGGCAAGCTTTCTTAGTGAGTTTTTCCTTGTTTTCAGTTATAGTTTGGTCATTCTTGTTTAACTTAAATAATGAGTCAGAGTGTGCCACACATTACTGTGGTGTTTAGGTTTAAATTACTGTTATTTAAAATCTTGATGCAGGGGGAGGGGCTTGGTCCTGCCTCAACAGAATGTACCAGGCTTTGCTGACTGCCCACAGGAGGCCTTACATTTTTGGTGGAGGGAATGGGGGTTGGTTTGGTGGGATAGGCTGGGTACGGGGAGCAGGAGGATGGAAGAGAAGGGGATCTATGGTTGGTATGTAAAATGAATAAAAAAAATTCTTAATAAAAAAACCAAATCTTTTGAATGGTTGCTTTCTGCAGTTGGTTTAGAATGAATTTGGCTTAATACTACAGGTATTCATGTACAGGTAGGTACATGAATAAAGCTAGACCCTCAATCTGGGTAAATCCTGCAATTAAAGTTAAACTCCAATAACAGGTGGCATGTTTTCAGCAACACATCACTGGTTTCGTAAATAATCCATGTATTAAGAATTTCTCCATTAACAGTTAAACAAACAGAGAGACTAAGAAAGACCAACAAAATCAAACAGGACACTGCTGTTTCTTTTTAGATGGCAAGTTTTTTCATTTGACAACTCTATCCTAGAAAGGTACTAAGGGGAAAGACAAGGCATAGTTCCATGTTTTGCGAAACCTCCTGTAACAAATAACACTTGCCCTCCACTTTGTCAAATTGTCAATAACAGTACTCTCTGTAATATTTCAGTGACAGCTCTCATGAGTGGAGACATCCATGTGCCTGTGTGTGGATACAATTATTTTGGTTCCTTGTCCCAAATGAGCCCTTCCAATCAACATAATAGTTATAAGCCCATTCTACAGAAAAGAAAATAAACTGAAATATATAAATATTGACAGTGCTAAAAAGGGGTTCATCTGAATGTCTAACCTATATAATTTTGACTATATCATAGTTACAGGTCAACCATTAATTTCACCTGCCCTTTACTTGTATCAAAGTAGCCATTCTATGAGCAATTCCAAGGTTTGATTGTTTGTATTTATTTATTTATTTACTTATTTACTTACTTACTTATTTATTTATTTTTGTTTAGGCAAAATTAGGGAAAACATAGAAATGTCCCCCAGGGAGAATTACTCAAACAGCAGGAAATCACCAGAAGCATTGTGTCTGAACACACACACACAAAGACAGACTGTAATTCCTGGGTGTACAGGGTAATCTTTCATTTGTGTATCTTTCCTCCTGACAGCTTGTGTAAGACTCTGACCTAGGATGTGGAGGGGCAGTTCCAGTTCTAGTAACAGCAGCTCCAGTGCAATCTGAGTTCTGGTAGGTGACAGATGGGAGGGGTAACCAAGTGGTAATGACTGCAGTGGCTTACTTTCTAGCTCAATACCAGGAAGCACCTGCTACATGAAGTTTGAACCATGTATTCTCAAATATAACACAATATGGCTCTTTCATTACTATAGAAATTATGACTTTGTGTATAAGATGCCGACCATTTAGACTTAAAGCTACTCTGCTCGTTTTTTTTTTTTTTTCTTCAATTGAAGAAGACAGTTGGGAATAATCTAGTGAGCCTTGCAGCAATTCATAATAGCTGCTAGACATTCAGATTTAATGTTCAGTTAACAACCATCCCACTAATAACACGTGCTGAGAGAACATTCCTTATAAGACATCGTTGTGGTTTCATTTCTGTCTGAAAATCTTACTCCAAGGAAGCAATGAAATTCATCAAGCCTCTAAAATGTCAGTCCAGTTTTGAAAATGCAGTAGCATTTATGTTCTCTTTCTTACCCCCTAGTGATTTTCTTTCTTTTAGATGCATTCTTCTTCTACTAGGCCAGCATTAATAATTAATGAAGTTCATTTGGTCATTAATCAATATATCAGACTGGATATATTTAGAATATATAAACTTATAATACAATCATTTTCAAAATCATTTCAGATAAGCCAAAATTTTAAATTATAAAAATCCTTTGTATTTCCTTGCCCATTGTTTGAGAGTTCATGGTGAACTGTTTTGAATCCTTGGCTCAGTAATGTAACAGGGAAGGAACAGTGTGTGGCCTTCTAGGGAAAAATTGGCATAAACTCCTTGACCCACTTGAAAACAATGAGTAATTGTCAGTGAAACACTTAAACATTAACCTTGCTAACTTAAGTTTCAGAAAAACATTTTTGGGAAACATCCTTGTATAACTATCAGCTTGCTTAGCTTGACCATAGGGTCAGAAAGACATTTAATGGATAATTTATAACTAAGTGTATCACCAAATTCTTCCTGGGATTTTCTGTAGTTCTTTTTCCCATGTTAGCGTGGAATAAATGGTGTCACTCCAAGCCATCCTTCCCAAGGAACAGTTTCTTGAAGGAGATTGTGATGAATATTTTGCTTTACATTTCTCTGCTCCGCTTGTTCTCAAATCTACCATGTGTAATGTCTTTTTTCTAAACATCAAATTAAGGTGAAGGTTTTGTTGTGACTCCCTCAACAAACAATTCTTTCCTTGGTTGAGGGGCATAATTTGGAAACAGTATCTCACACTACAGCTCGTGCTAGCCAGAGCTCACTATGTTAGCCGTGTTTGCCTCAAACTCATAGAAATTCTCTTGTCTCATTTTCAATGTATGCCATAAAACTGACTTCAAAGCCTTTTTTCCTAGGAAAATGTTAAAAAAGAAGTGAAATAGTTTTCCTACACACACCGTAGCATACATAGTAAATAGGTAGATTCAGTCATTCTACAAAATATGTGTTGTAAGGATCACACTATGATTAACATACAAATTATGCTTACATTTAAAAATTACAGTAACATGTTTGTAAAGTATTGAATTTAGAAGAAATTGCTTCCCATTTGCTAACTATTAAGAATGGAGCCTGAAGGAAATCCATACTACTAAGATAAATTTCTATTAAGTTCTCTTAAGTATTTTCCAGAAACTTAAAATTGACAATAACTTTCATAATCCATTTAATCCTCCCTTCCTTTATTATCTTCACTGATACAAAAAGCTCCCCAACAATTATCATAACACAGCAAAACCCAGAGAAACATTTTTCCTTCTTATAAATGGGTGGTCATTTATTCCTTGACTCAGTAGCAAGCCATATTAAGAGTCTGTACACATGAATGTATTACTTTATGTGATTAAATTAGGTGTCAAAGTTTGTGCATCTATTTTATTATTTAGTAAATGCACATCTATATATGGATATTTTGTATTTGTGTACACAGGAATGAGATGAACTGAAGTACAAAAGTAAATAGGTATTAATGATCAAACAATTAAGAAAGTATTTTAAAACAAAGGCAGAAGCTACAGTGAACCATGGAGCAAAAGGAGTATGGCAGATGCAAACACCTAAAAGCAGAAAGGAAAATCAGGATGGGAGAGAACAGGAAGGAGGAAGAAGAGATGTCACAGAGGTCTGTAGGGACTATTCCTACCCTAGAAGAAGAAGCTTCTGAAGTAATCTAGACTTTTGAAGTACTCTGAAAAATGCATAATGAAATCTCAGTTCCATTGAAAAAGTCTGTAATAGCAAAGCGGTGGATAAAGAGAGGTAGAAATGGGTGGAAAGAAGCCAGAAAAGCAGCTGTTGATGAATGGAACGGTGACTTGGCCAATAGTGGGTCCAAGAACAACAGGGAATGTATACAGATTTTTTCTCAAAAATGTATTTTGAAGATAAAAATAGGTTTTCAATTGTGTGCTGGTATGAGTAAAAGTCTGAGGTTAATTTAAGAAGTTGTACATGGAATTATAGAAGTTTTTTTCCTTGGGTAACCATGAACACACATTGAGCTATGGTGGCTGGCCCAGATCAAGCATTGAAAGACTGCTTTATGCATGGAGATGAGAATAAATGAAGAAGCAAGTAAGTCGAATTGAGTCAGATGAGAACACAAGTGAATAGTGGTGTTGAAACATGAGAGTATCAATCCTTGGTGCTATCAGTTTCTAACTGCCACTGAAGCAACACCACATTAAAAAGCATTTGAATAATAATTGAATCTGTATTGAAAATATACAGACATTTTCTTGTCATTATCTCTAAGTAATTCAGAAATTTACTTTTTATTCACATTATAATAAATAGTATAAGTAATCTAGAGATAATTTGAGGTATATGAGGGAATTTTTGTAGCCTATAAGGTAATATTTTTAGCACAGGTTCTTGGCTGTAGAATACTTAGCCATTTATACATATATCCCTCGACAGTACTGAGGAGGACTGTGGAATTGTTTGGTTTGATTCTCATAGAAAGCTTTCACAATGTACAACAAGCTAAACGGCACCTTTAAAGATAGCACCAAGAAGATAAATCTTTGAAGTCAAGAAACCCAGTACTTGAACAACACCAAGAAAAACACAAAGAATGATTTAAAGAAATGTTGCAAGAGCTTTACACACATTTGGCTATGTGTACGGAGCTTGTAATCTAATGGAAACTTAGGTCCCCCTGGACCAAGAGCAAATAATATCCACAGGACATAAGGTCCCTCTTCTAGCAGAACAAAACAACAGGCTGGTAGCCAATTATGGTAGCAGCCAAGCAGATGTCCCACTGGTTTTTAAATCAAACTCAGAGCATGGGTTTGTTACAATTATTGCTTTCATTCTGTAAGCACATTCTATTTATAAAATTACTTCGATGAGTTCAGGTAATTTATCAATAATAATAATAATCAAATGCTTCTAATATATTTGCTCTGTGAGCAATAATGCAAAGCATCAGTCTCTTTTCTTTTAGAGAGACACAGGGAGGTGAAGTAGGACAGACTTAAGGTCCACAGTCAATCTCTAGAACTGAGATGTCTAGCTGTTACAGTGTGTTTTATATATTGTTCTTCTGCTCCTTGTAATGTTCATTCCAGCTTCTTAGCTGTTCTTTCTTAGTCTCCTGTTGGGGTTCTTTTTGCTCTAAGTTCATTCCAAATGTAAATGTCTATTAATGACTAGGCTTATGCTTTCATTTTTCTTCTGGTATTTTCTCTTCTTTAATATTCTCTCTCAGCTTCTGTTTGCATTTCTGAATTGATTCAAAATTCATTTTTTGATCTACAAATTCTATTCTAATTATAACAATTGTTTTTGAGAATTTTCATGCCCTGGTATGCTGTATATTATTTAATCTTTTGTGAAAATATAAATATGTATCATTTTACAAATTAAGAACAAAATCCAGGCATGAGAACACACAAATGTAATTCAAGCATGAGAAGCTGCACTAAGTTTCAAGCCAATTGGGGCTACAACCAAAAGACCGTCTTAATACAAAACAGTAAAAACAAAAATTAAGTGGCTGATTTTATTGACTCAGTATTCACTGTGGGAAGACTTGTCCTAAAAGCTCAAGATTCAGGTTAGAACTATCCAGCACTCTTTTGGGATGACATTGCATATTAATCTGTTCCCAAGAGTGTAAATGGTAAGAAACTAGGTGTGGAATTAGGGAAAAGGGAACAAATCTACTACCAGTGAGAGTGCAAACTAGCATAGATACTAGAGAAATCCATAACCTAAGAATCTAAGTTACACAGCAGTTTAAGTTTGGTTCATGCAGACAAAAAAAGGTTACAGATACATAGTAAGGACAGATCCAGACAAAAGAAACCTCTAAATGGCTTACAATGTGTCAAAAAATATACATAGGCTTGGAAGAGAAAAAAAGATATGTTGTATATAGTCATAGATTAAAAAATAGTTTAAAAAATTATAAAGTTCTTAAAAAAGGAATAAAGTAATAAAATATAATAAGTCACATAAAGATGAAAAATATAGAGTCTGAATCCTGTATATTATTGTGTTGTCTTTAAGTTTTTTGATTGCTGATTAAAGAGATGCTAAGAGACATGTAATTATAAAACCTGCTAGATTAAACTAACCTATATATTTTTAAAATATCTTAACTTCAAAATTGAAGTCAAAGGGTATGTTGCTTTGGGGGAGAATTATGTTTTTATTTCCATAGGAAATGAGAGGTTATGGATTCATTTCATGTGTATATGGAAAGGTTTGGTTGGGGAAGACTCTCCTGAAAATCTTGGCTACAGACAAAAAAATAAGTCTAGAAAAACTACAAAACATGTAACATAAACTTTACCTGCTTAAACATAAAACAAAAAAAAAACCACCTTTGGGTGACTTGTGTACAATGCACAGTCTATACTTGCATTAAAGCAGATATGTGTGTTACCTTTAAAATAACGTATTTTCAGAACAAAGAGACCAGAAATGAATGGCCCATGTGATCCAGCATCTCAAAATGCCTCTGACAGCACCAATTTACTTCAGAAGAAAATGATGGGCATCAAAGAATCTCCATATGGAGTTTGCTTTCTTTATGCCCAAAGCTAGCCATGTGGGCAAAAAAAAAAAATGTTCTTGGCTCAATTGCTGACAGTATATTGTCCAAACTGGATCAGCAGGATGCAAAAAAAGAGAAATTGCCAAACTTTTCCAAGACAAGGTAGGACATTCCTTAAAATTCCCTGCTTCTCAAAAATGTCTGTCAGATATACTATGCCTATAGGCCAAAGCTGGATGACCCAGAATTACAGAAGAACTTTGGGTGACTGTCCAGGCAGCCAGATGTCCCTGTCATTAGGTAATATTACACACTTCTGGGGTCTTTGATGGAAGGAAAACTAAAGACTAAATAATTAGACAAAGTTTTCCTTACTTGTGATAAAAGGTAAATTAGATATAAAACTTTAGACTCACAAAGATAAGATTAATAATGGAGTATTTTCTCTAATTTTGCCAAATACAAATGGACTGGATATTGTAACTGTAATTCTTACTTGACAACTGTTTTTGTTATATATAATTTTACTATGATAAAATTAAAACTTTCCTTTTTAATTAGACAAAAAGGGGGAAATACTGTGGGACAATCTTTGTACACTGTAAATATGTATTACTCTCATTGGTTAATAAAGAGTTGATTGGCTGATGGCTATGCAGGAAAAAGTTAGGTGGGAGAACTAGACTAAGAGAATGCTGGGAAGAAGAAGGAGGAGTTGAAGGAGATGCATGAGATGCAGAACAAGCAGGATGGGAAGTACATACATGAGGTAAACAATCCTTAGGGCAGTACATAGATGAATAGAAATGGGTTAATTTGTTATAAGAGCTAGCTAAAAACAAGTCTAAACTATTGGCCAAGCATTTATAATTAATAATAAGTCTCTGTGTTGTTATTTTGGAATTGGCTGGTGGGACAGAGAAGTCCACCTACAGTTACTGTCTAAATTCAATGATGGTTGGAAAAAAAAATACCACATCCAATTCTCAGCCCTCTACTGTTGTACCTGATTTAATGAACACTTCCATGTTAAAAGGTACTGTCAGTACTGTCATAATCCAGATACTAATGTGAAAATATCTTCAAAACTTTTCAATTTAATCTATAAGAATGTTGTCATAATTTATTTCCACAATATACATTATATGCAATGAATATTATATATAATTTACCATGTATAGTTACATATTAAATATGACTTTCACCCTGCAGTTTTGTGAAGTAGACAGCAGCATTAATGTATTTAGTATCACACTCACCATGTCCTCTGCATATGTGTCATAGTTGTTAGCTTGGTGTTCTTGTAGGAGTCTTAATGGTTGCAGAGGTGTCTCTGACTCTTTTTTGCCTGCTTTTGGGACCCCTTTTCTGCTACTGCATTTCCTATCCCAGCCTTGATATGAAGATTTGTGCCAAGTCTTATGGTATCTTCTCATGTTGTGTTCAGTTGATATCCCTTGGAGGCCTACTCTTTTCTGAAGGGAAATGAAGGAGCAGTGGATCTGATTAGAGGTGGGGGGAACTGGGGGGAGTGGAGGGAGGTGAAACAATAGATAGGATTTATTTATGAGAGTAGAATACAACAAAAAAACCCCACAAAAAATATTCAGTGAAAGCACCCCCTCTCTAATGTCTTCTTGAATACCATAATCCAGAATTCCTTTGGCGATAATTTTGCATAATATTAAAATATGGTCTTCATTTTCCTACAAATTCATATATTTTGTAAAATTTAACATGTATCTTTTAATAGCATTGGAAGAGTGAAGAGTTGAACATTTATTCATTTTAATTTAATCTACAGTCAAAATATATTAAATAATTGTTTATTTGTTTTGGTGACAGGATTACTCTATGTGTCCCTGGCTGTCCTGGAACTCACAGAGGTCTGCCTCTGTGATCTTTCTCCTGAGTTATGAGATTAAATGTGTGTGCCACTCTGCCCTACAATAAGAATTTCTTAAATATTGTATTTAATATGAGTCATCATTTTAAAAAATGGATCCTAGTATCTCAGATGTGGACTTTTTATGATACATATATAAAAAAATGTACAAACAGTAGTATAGAACAAAAAAGGGATGGAGAATTAAACAAGTGGCATAGAAAATGCATGAGAACCCAAGGAACAGATTTACCTCAATTCCTCAGCTGAGGCCTGTTGACTCATTTGAGGCCTTTCTTGCCTCCTGGAGGCCAGAATCACAAAGGGGCTGCTATTGTCTAAAACATTGTCAAATAAAAGGAGCATCCCCCACGACCTACCCTCTATTGCTCCCACTCACCCCAGTTTACTCAGGAGATCTCATCTATTTTCCCTTCCCAGGGAGATCCATGTCTTCCTCTTAGTGTCCCCCTCGTTAGCTGACTTCTCTGGAGCTTGTAGTCTGGTTATCCCTTGGTTTGCATTTAGTATCCATTTATGAGTGAGTACATACCATGGTTGTCTTTCTGAGTCTGGGTTACCTCATTCAGGGTGATACCTTCTAGTTCCATCCATTTGCCTAGTGGGAAGTAATGAACTTTAGACCAACAGCTATGGAGCCTGCATGGGACTGGACTAGGCCCTCTGTATAAGCTAGACAGTTGTGAGCTTGGTCTGTTTAAAAGACCCCCTGGCAGTAGAATCAGGATCTATCCCTGGTGCATGAGCTGGCTTTTTGAGGTCTACTATATATGATGGGACACCGTACACAGCCTTGATTCAGGGGGAGGAGCTTGGACCTGCCTCAACTGAATGTACCAGACTTTGCTGACTCCCCATGGGAGGCCTTACATTTTTGGTGGAGGGAATGGGGGGGGTGGGTTGGTGGGGGAAGGCTGGGGTGGGGGCAGGAGGAGTGAGGAGGGGATCTGTGTTTGGTATGTAAAATGAATAAAAATTTTCTTAATAAAAGGGAAAAAACATAAAAAAAGGAATAGGAATAGTCCTTCTGGAGTTTTTAAGTCTCCTTACTCACTAACTCAAAGACAGTTGGGTTAGGTAGATCTTCATCAAGAACATACCTAAAAATTAGAATGAGCTCAGAAAGGGTTCCCTACAAAAATAGGTCCTCAAAGGCTAAGAATGGATGACACCAAACTTGATTCAGCCCCTTCAGATGCTCACATCATATCTCATGGTTCGCTGGCTTCCTGAAGAATGCTAGACTATATTTTGCCTTAGACCTCTTCCTGGCAGTTCTGATGTCTGATAACTTCCTCATATGCTTACTTCCAAGTTACTTCACCTCTTATTCAGCATCTCAACTCAAACATCATATCTCCAGGCACCACTGTATACCACAGCATTTTCACATCACTCTCTCCTCTTGATCCTTATCACCACATAACAGCACAGTGGTACACAGCTGTAATCCTTGAGCTTTGGAAGTATAGGGAGGATCAGAACCTCAAGGTCATCCTTAGGTAAGTGAGTTAGAGGCAAGTCTGCGATACTTGAGGTCTTATATCAAAACAACAACAGCAAACAAACAAACATGTCTGAAATGATGCATGACTAACTTCTTAGTGGGGAAAGACAATAACAAATATCAAATGACACTGGGAAGTGGAGCAATTAATTCTGGACAAATGAAGATTATACACAGTGAGGCAGAAAGATTAACCAACTTCCAAGATGTTAGTGTGAATTCTTGTATTTGAAAGTAGATCTTCCTCTTCAACATTTCAACACAGAGTATAGCCATGTGTGTATCACACTCAGGCTGAAGCTGCACTGAACAGAGCAGAACAGAGCATAAGAACACAGTAGCGCATAGGTACGCATGTTATAAATATTATTGCATAGAGCATTATAATAATGATATGTTCTATACTAAACATTTGTGTGCCTAAAATTTATTTGATTAAATGTTTTCCTCCAGATCTTACAACTTGTAAATGGTGGAATTAGTATTCAAATTAAGTGTTTTTGGTTTTGCCAATAATTTCTCATAAAGTGAATCTTGCTACTGAATTCTCTTACTGCATGTATTTATAGATTCACTTTTAACTTTATTTATGTTTCTGTGTCCAAGTGAGTGTTTGCCACGTATGGCAGGGTTTCACATGGAGGCCAGAAGAAGGCTTCATTTCATGTGCACCTGGAGTTCTGGGCAGTCGTGAGCTATCTGATGTGAGTGTTGGGAACTTAACTGGGGACATCTGCAGAGCCAACAGGTACTCTTAATCACTGAGTCATCTCTCTAGCTTCCTACCTCACATATTTTAAATCTACTTATTTATAAAAGCATATTCATACAGTACAGTTTTTAGTCAATGAAAAGCATTCATTTAATTTTCAGGTTTGGTTGCTTTTATTTATCAACTAACATTTCTAATCAGTTTTGATTTGTTGTTCATTTTTAGAGTTACATTTAAATCCTCTGGTGTTTAAAAAATAGTGTTAAGGGCATGGGGAGATGGATCATTTGATCAGAGCACTTGTCGTACAAGCATGAGGACCTGAGTCGTATGCACTTCAAAGCTTGGTGAAACCCTATATACCTGCAACCCAGTGCTGAGGTGGATGGGGACAGCTAGCCAGCCTAGCTGATAAACTGCAAGTTCCAGGTTTAGGTTTAGACAAATAAACTGTGTCCAGGGAATAGGATGGAGAGCACTGGACACCAAATGTCCTTCTCTAGTCTCTACAGCCATGCACATGGGGGCAGCACATGTATCCATGTGTACATACGTCACATATAAACTCATTCACAGATATGCACACCAAATAAACAAATATGTGCACACAATGGTATTCATCTTGAACATTATGATATTTGTTTAATTAATTGATAATAACCATGCATTTAAGAATAGTCTTAACAGAGAACTAAATTTTTTTAAGCTAACAAGGAAATTTTACTTTTAAATAATTGGACAATAAAATGTTAAAATATTTTTATTAGAGTATATACTAAAATTTTAATCATCCTATTTTATTACTAAGTATATACTGAAAAAATAAACTGAAATTGAGCTTTTGATATTAGCTATAAACAAATATTTCTTTAATTAATTGCTATTTACCTTTTGTTTCATACTTAAAATGTATTAAATTGCTTTTGTATCCATATTTTTTTATTGTGAATTAGGAAAACATGTTGATGTCCATGAAATACAAAATGCATTATTAGTTCCATTTAGCTGTTGTTGTTTGGAACAATAAATGAAAGCTTCAACAGAGCTATTAGTACAATTTGATTACTGGGTTTGAATTGCTAAAGACGACTCTCTACTGCAGTAGGTAAACTGAATCCAGACTTCAAATCAGACAGCGGCTGTGCTGTTGCCAATGTGTAAGTGCAGCTCAGTACGTAGATACCTGATTGATGGACGTGTTCCGTCTTTACCTGTGCTCCTCAACAGCCTTTCACTTCAGTGTTTTAAATCCATGATTCATAAGAACATTTTAGTTAGCAATGATGAGCATCTAAAATCAATTCATGCTGAAAGCTCTCCTGACTGAGTGGTGTTCATTTGGGAGCAACTGTGAAGATCCCAAGGTAATGCTTTGTTCAATTAAGAATTATGTTCCAAATTCGTTGTATAACCGAAACTGAAGGAGATTCATCTGGAACTTCACCATTGTTAACTCCTGAATGTTAGAAACCAGTGATTGATGAATGTTTCTGCCCAATAGTTTGTATATGACCAGTTACACATAAAATGGCAAACTACCATACTCTAAGAGATGCATATATAATTTGATTAGAAATGTCTGGGAAAAATTAGTAAATGCTCAGTAAAATAGTTACTATGCAAAGTTTTAAAAAATAAATAGGATTTTACCCTGTAGTGTCTTTCTCTGAAGCAAAGCAGAATGCTTCTCTAAAAACTGGTATATAAAATGACTTGGTGGCCAGTAATGCAGAGGCCATGTACAGATATATGTATTTTCCAACATACTATTTTTATTGATTATTTGGGAATTGGACATCATGCATCCCAATCACACTCACTTCCCAGTCCTCCCAGGTCCACACACCACAAAAAGAAAAAAAAAAGTCCAATTTGTTTTGCCCAAGAGAGATATTTAATTGGTTAGTGATGTTGCTAGAGGCATAGGAGACTAAATAGATCATTATTTGAACATAGATTAAAAAAAATCTGAAAATAAGATGGACACACCTTGGGCAAGTAGTTATGGACAAAGCATTTTCCTGACCTCACCTCTTTAGTTAGTGTCTTAATTCTCTGACTGCTCAGTCAATGGTGTATTTGCCATCCAGATAGCCTTCAGTGCTAACGAGGCTAATGGACATCATAAGGCCATGGGTGGTAAGCATAGTTTATGCTGCCAACTGAAACCATGTTGATGTCCATGAGCCAGGCTGCCACAGGGGAACATATTGGTGTCTGTGGCCTGTGTTGCCCCAGATGCCTTGTTGATGTTGTTGGCCTGTGCTTCAGCTGAGGGCTATGATGGTGTCCATGGTTGATGCTTTAGCAGAACACCTTGTTGATATCCCTGGACTCTACTGACACTGGAGACCACGGTGAGGTCTGTGGCATGTGCTGACCCCAGAGACGATGTGGATGTCCATGGTCCATGCCCCTACTGATTGTAAAGGACAAGGAAGCTACTTTTATATTATATAAATGCCTGCAGACTCACAGTTGAGAAAAAGAGACATAGAAGGCCTCTGTGACAACCCCTATCCCTACCTCCAACCACCCCCACAAAAAAAGTAACAGCCTAGACAGAAATCCATAGAACTCTTAAAAATTGTGATAAGGATGTTGAAGTGTAGCTCTCTACAACTGATAACTTCTGGTGTGGGTGCAGGTGAGGAAAGACTGAATTTTCTTTAAGGGGCTGGCCATTGGGAGTTTGACCATGTTTCAGTGAGTATACGGGCAGCACAAATTGAGCTGCTTCTTCTTTTTCTTCTTCTTCTTCTTCTTCTTCTTCTTCTTCTTCTTCTTCTTCTTCTTCTTCTTCTTCTTCTTCTTCTTCTTCTCCTCCTCCTCCTCCTCCTCCTCCTCCTCCTCCTCCTCCTCCTCCTCCTCCTCCTCCTCCTTCTCCTCACAAGGGTTGGGGAAGGACCTGGGAGGACTGGGAAGTGAGTGTGATTGGGGTGTATAATGTATAATTCCAAAATAATCAATAAAAATATATTGGAAAAAGAGTGCATTTGACATGAGTCAGCAGTAAGGTTTTAACCCCAAGTCCCTCGCTTAACTTTTGGGTATCCTTTTATTTTGAGACATAACTTGGTTATGGAAAACTAGGACTTTTTTGATTTAATATTTCTCTAAATATGTCAACATCTGCCAAGAGTGAGAATATGACGGGGAGAGACCTATTATACAATTTTCAGTGAAGGAAGATTAAAAAAGTGTAAGTTTCATGATGCTTTTAGTGTATGTGTTATTAATCTACTAGCAAGCAGACACCAAGAAATTGTTGAATATGCAATTGTGTAACATCTTCCTTTTGCTTATAACTCAAATACTATATATAGTGTCTTGTGTTGCAATATCAAGTTGAAGGGTCGGAGACCAACACTGACAGCACACACTATTTTTTATTTCAGCAGGAAGGAAAGAGGATCTTTCTAAATCACTTTAACTAATTGCACACAGATTTCCATTAAAAATATGGCAGAATCAGTCTGCATCCGCTGGTCTCTGAACTCTTTTTCTTGGATAAAATAGCTGAGAAACCCAGTCTGCTTGACCATTTCTAATCTGTATTCCTCACATTTCTGACTCTCCTCCTAGCTCTGCATAGTTTTCATAAAGTATCCTCTAGCCCTACCACTAGTCTCCTGCCTAGACTAGAGATCTCAACATTTTTCCATAATTTTTTTAAAATTCTTTGGGAATCAGCAAGCAGAATTTATTGAGTAGAAAAATTTCAGAATTTGGAAAGTAAATCATATTGGTCAGTAAATTGTGGCCCAAGTGTTTAGCCCATTTTAGCATTTAGAGATTAAAACAAGTCATATTGTCTTCTTCACTTAACTCATCACTTATTAAAACTACTTCCAATGAGATGATTGAGGTATTAAGGCATGTGAAGAATTTACTTACTTGAAAAAAATCATAATTTTCAAGATATTTTTAATGGTTGGCTTTCATCTATAAACTATCTCATTTACTTTTTAAAGAGTGCCATCAATTATTTTGTTCTTTGGAAATATGACATTTACAAAACTAATTAAATATTGGTAAGTTATTTCATTTTTATAAGCAAAATGTCTATGATGACTTTTGTAGAGTTTTAAATGAAATATAAAATAAATCTTAAGAACAATAGTATATATTTGGAAATAAAATGTAGTTGAGATTCAATTAAACATGTAGAAGATTTGGAAAACTGAAGCAGCTTTTTAAGATAAACTTCCTTGCCCTGAACAGGGCTTCTCAAAAATGCAAGACTTCTGACCTAAGTGCTGACTCCCATACTTACAAGGTTTGTGATGATAGACAGGCAACTTCCTCTAAATTGTAGGATTGTGATTTGTAAACTGCAGCAGGAAAATGGTAAATTAAAAGTAACTGAGTTTTTAGCATGACAGTAAAATCTTGAAAGTCCTTGAATGGTAGTAGACTCTATTTAAGTACACAGATCAAACTTACATTGAAACAGAATAAACAAACAAACAACAAACAAAAAAGTAAGAATTCTAGGCAACTAAGGAGTGCTAAGAGTGGGAAAGATAGTCTTCTCCATAGAGGAGCACAGCACTTGATTATCTAGTGTGGGAGCCCACCTGGGTGAGCGGCTCCCACATTTTACCCAGGGTACTCTTGAGGAATGAGGGATAAGAGATTTAGATAGAAGGATAAAGGAGATAGAAACAGATGGAAACACAGGATCATCCCAGGAGGGCCTGAATCCTTATCCATTGACCCCTCCTGTCTCTTCTGAAGGGCTATTTATAGGAATGCCAAAGGTTAGAGCAAAAGACCTCCCCTGAGCACAGTCAAATGCAGACCCTTTCCAATCACCTGGTAACCACACACATGGACAAGCAATCCTCTAATGCAGCTCTGCTTGGTAAAGCAAGCGCAGATTTCACTAGTAAACCTTTGTGGGCCTCCACAATCTAGTACCAAAAGGATAGCCCTTGAAAGCATACATACAAGCAACACTATACTGATTAAGCGGGTTGTATTTGGGAACATACATACACACATTAACATATGTTTGTGTGCACGGGGAAACAATTTTTAAAAAGGGCCATGAATTTGAAAGACAGTAAGAAGTGATATATGGGAGGGTTTTGAGTGAGGAAAAAGAAGAGAGAGAAGATATGATTATATTATATTCTCAAAAATAAAAGAAATAAATAAAAATTAACATGACTAATAATATTTTTAGTGGTTTTGTTTTTCCCTTCAACAGTATATGAAGGAAATGCTAACTATACAATGATATTAAGCCTTAGATATAATCAGTCATAGTTTAAAGATAATTGTTAGTTTTTATTTGAACATTAAAATAAACTATCTTAATACTTTCAATCAAAATTGGAACATTTTTCCCATGGAATTATTTTAGATTGTGCTTACGTTCAATCAAGTGTTCTTTCTATTTTTTCCTTAGCCTCATCTGGTATAGCCATACACTGTGCTTAGTTTTTCCCCCTTTCTTTTCCACATTTAGAGCTTCCTTCCTTCTCCTTCAGACAAGGAAGTCCCAAGTCTCCAGCTCAAGGTTTCAATGTTATAAGGTCCCTCAAAGAAGATATTGGTTAATATGAACCAGGAGAGGAAAAAAGGAAGTGCATAAGAATCTGTCCCTTATTCTAAAGGAAACATCTGGTCTCTTACGTTAATGATATGAAATTTAAGCTAACAATGCCTACAATATACAAATGAGTGAATTCAGCATTAAAGTTTTCAAGGTCTCTCACTTAGTCAAGGTTTATCTGACATTGCTCCTTTCAGGAAATTTCAAACTTACAGGATTTTATCATTCATACAAACACCGAAATGCACTCAGAATTCAAAGGTAAAATGTGTTTATGTGTTTAAAGGGTTAGTGGAAAAGGTTGGGCTTGTTTGGTCCTCCAGAAAACGTCTTTTTCTTCCTGTAAAGTTAAAGTCAATGTCATCTGTAGTTTCCCTTCCCCCCGCCCCCCACAAAAACAGCATTTGAAGGTCAATGGCTTTTGTCTTGTATCAAAAAACATTGTTTTTTTCAGAAGTGGAGCCTACATCAGTATTTATCAGCATTTTACCATGTGGACATCAAGTTACTTTTAGATTACTACAAAAGACCTTCAACAGTAAAGGGAACATGAGGTCCACAGAAAACAATGAGCAGATATGTGAAAGTAGAGGTTGAACACTAAGTCAGAACTTATATTACAATTGCAATGAATAACATTAAGAGATATTGAGAAAAAAATTCCCTATATTGAATGTGGTTCTTGTAGGCATCCCAACTTACCACCCAGAAGCCTCTGAGTTGTAGTGTTAAGGTATCTAAGAGATCATTTTTGTAAATAACTGGATCCAAAAACATGTCTGTAATGGTAGCTCAAATGAGAACTTAATTTATTGCTTCTGAAATACTGACTTTGAACTTCATCCTAGTTATTTGCTGGTCACTTTTCAGTGAGTTTGATAAACTCATCGTTGTAACAGTTATCAAAGTGTTTTAACTATCTGAGTGGATGAATTATTCCAACGATCAGCAAGGATGGCAATCAAGAGATAGGTATGTTACAAGTGGAGTATGCAGTCATTCAATACAGTAGGTTAGTGATGCTCGGATGACAACCTCTCCCCTTGCCTTTTGAAATAATGAGCCAAGTTACTACCTTTCTAGACACTGTACTCTTTATTGTGTCCTGTATCTTCCTCTCCACAATGAGCAGACCAACTCTTAGATACACACAACCTTGAAGAAAATCTCATTTTCAAGACTCACAGCATGATTGAAAGAGCAAGCAAAATGGCCCAAGAACAATTGTCTCCCATCTGGGAGATCTTGTGAGAAGGGAATATATTTCCTCTCTAGAGAAATCCAGATTAAAAACCAGAATGGGCTCATATCTTACATTCTTCATCATCCAGATGTCTTTTATTCATGCCACTCCCGATGTTTCATTTTCATTACTGACATTGTGCAAAGTTGATAATGTTGAAGTTGAAGGACACAGAACTCAAACAAGATTACTTAAAAAATATTACTCTTGGGGCTCTTTTATCAGGAACAGGTAGAAGCTATTGTTATCTAAGTTTCTCTTCCTATCAGTATTTTCTAATTATGATTGTATATAAAACTAAATTATACTGATCACCCATATTTTGTCAAAAATGTGCAAAGAAACTTGGAGATAATCTAGACCATAAAGTCTAAATTCAAAATATCAGTAATAACAGACAAATCATCTCTTTAAAAAAATTAAATTAAGTGATATCTCATGTTGCATAAAAGACAATTTTAAGATTGTTATTAATTTTCTGAAACTATTTTGAACAAAACCTAGAGCAAATATTAAAGAACACACAACACCCTCCATAATGGAGCCTAACCCAGAGCTCCCAGTGCAGTTCTGTGTATCCCAGCCCCTCTAGTGTGTCCTCAATTCATGGCACTTGTTCTGTGCTATGACTGACACACTTTCTATCCTCTCAATGTGAAGCAAGGGACCTCATAACATTTCACACAATCTTTATGAGTATTCTCCTTAGACTTAGAAGTAAATAAAGTTTTTGTAATACTATAGTTGCTCAAAGGCAAGTCTTCCCTTCTGCTTTTGGTGTAATGTAGCTTTCTTTTTTCCCCTTCACTCAGCCCTCCTCCTTCAGAATCCTCTGCTTACTTTGTTCCTTGACAAAGTATCTCCTGACATTATGGAGATACTTAGGAAATCTGCTGGCATACTTCCTACCTTCCTTGCATCTTGGGCAACATGTTTAGGGCAATAATTATTATAGGACTCTCACAGGGTTCGTTTAAAAGGAGGGAACAATTTATACAATGACAAGGGCAAACTGCAAGAGGTTGCTTAGGAAAAAAAGGAAAGGACAGGAAAGTGGGGAACAATACAGTAGTAACTTCAGTGAAGAAGAAATGCATTCAGAGGGGAAGAACACATGACAGTGTTGTATTAATACTGTGTTTCTACTGTGTACATTGTTCTTATAGTCAACAAAGGCAATCTGGATGCTTGTTTTCCTCCTGGGCGATAAAACCAGTCTCTGAATCTCTTGCCAACAGACAGAGAGAGCAGAGGAGGGGAAGATGTGAGTCTTGTTGTAAAAAAATCAATGAGCTACATTGTTTTCTTTCCAAATCTTAATATATTGTTGAACAGTAAAATAAAACCAGTTAATATATTTATTATTTTGTGCATTAATTTTTCAGGAATCTCTGGTTCTATTTTTTATGGTGATTTTTTCTTATGTTTTGAACATGAGTTTTCATCTTCCCCAAATTCTTACAGATCTTTTCCACCTCCCTACTCACCAAACTTTATGTTCTCTCTCTCTTTCAAAAGACACACAAAAATGAAAAATCAGAAGAATCAATGAGATAAATTTCTACAAACATTTAATGATAAGAACATGTAACATTCCTCATATCTGGCTGAAAATAGATCTCCCAGGCTGATTCCTCCTGTTGCCTAAAATTTTCACACTACAACCATTACCCCAGCATTCACACCCAGGTCCTGGTGGCAGTCACAACACAGGAAATCATGCAGCATTCGTCTGCCTTTGCTTGGATAATTTTGCTTAGGATAATATCCTCCAAAAACATTCATAGTGTTACAAGTGAAAATATTTTCTTCATAATTCAGTTGCTAGGAAATGCTGGAAAGTCCCATGGCCAAGCTTTCTGAGACTTAGGTTTTCTTTCTTTTATTTTTTTAATTTTAATGTCTTTAGTTTCAATAGAATTATATCAATTTCTCTTCTCTTAATTCCTCTAGCCCCTCTCAGCTACCCCTCTTTGAATTCCTTCCATGCTCCCTGCCTCATGTTAAATGTATATAACAATAATAATCAAAGAGAAAGAAATGTTCTGGTTTTCCGTGGAGATATAAATGTCTGCCCACTGATTTGATAGTGAAGTCATTTACTGCAGCCATTCAATTAAGACTTAATTGAATTGGAGAAAACTTATTTTTGTTTCATTGTTAAAACTCTGTTTGAAATGAGTATCAAGTTGTCAATCAAAACAAAACAAAGACTAAGAGAGCCCTGTGGAGAGAGATGTGAAGGTGACCTATGAAGGCAGAGCTGGACTTCTAGGAGGGAGAGGTGATCATGCAGAAGACACAATGCCATCCAGATTCTGTAGCTAAGCCTTCTTAGGTTCCTTAATGTGCAAAGCCTGATGCTGTTCAGGGGTAAACTCAGTACAATATTTTTGTAGAGTTATATATTAGAAAAATGAAAGTATGGATGAAGCAAAGGCCAGAAGACCACTTAAAATTATGTGTTTACTTCAGTTCCCTTGAACATATAAAAACGTGCTATTTGAAGGGTATAAAATATCTGTACCTGGTTAAAATTTGACTCTATTTTCTGCTAACCATGAGATTTTGTCATCATTTAAGAGTTACATGTGCCTTGCATGAATTAAAACACAAGACCCATGAATTTGAGGATGTTTTGTGTTTTAATGAGACCTAGTTGTTTTAAGATGTCAGTGCTCTTCGTGGGCTATTGAATAATTCTTCCAAGTATTTGAAAGAACTTGAAAACTATTCTTTTATATATAGATTTATTTGTTTAGCTGAAGTCATCAAAAAATTTTAGCTGGAATTGTTGGATGAGGCTCTATCAGTCTTTAAAACATTGTAAGTAGCGAGTCAACTAGTAGTGCTTAAACTGGAATTTTAAAGGTAGTTAAATGAGAGATGTGAATGCAACTACTAATTATAACACAATTCTAAGTATGCAAACTACAATATCCTTCAAGAGTCACAATGTATCTTCCACAAGTATCTATGGGAATCTATATACATGACTGCCTTCATATTAGGAAATAACAATATGAGGCTCTATAGATTCTTAAGATTTTTGCAACTGCATAAAACTACAGCTTTCCTCCAGGTCAAAAATCATAGATTCTCATTTGCTTAAATGACCAATATCAATATTTATTATAGAAATATTACCTATTTTTGCATATTCCTTATTTGTCATAGGGTATAAAAGAATTATGTATTTCTGGCCATTAAGAATTTCACAGTCTGATGATAATAAAATGTGGCATAGAGAATGATATTAATTTAAAATAGCATGGCAAGTAAGGGCTAGAAATACATTTTTGGAGTACTGAGAATGTGCCCATTATAGTTTTGGGGAATGCAGGAGGCCAGAGTTTCGGAAGTAACATGAGTTGCGCTTAAAATCATAAGGAGCACAAAGCTGAGGAACAAAACACTCATATACACATTGAAGAATTGTTTACACAGGGAAAAAATAGCAAACATATTTTTATTCTGAGTTGCAATATTAATGCTATTAACCTCAGATCTCATTATACAGCAAATACTCATTGGTACTCACTATATGCAATGAACCATTTTAGGGGAAATCTTTAGCATCCTAAATTAAAACTGTTAAAAAATATACTATTTTGTGGAAAAATAAAAACATGGAAACTTAATCAAATATCAAAACGTAGCCAGAAGTACTTGAAACACACACTTCTTAAAATTTCAGAATATTTGAAAAGAACATATCAGAAGAATCAAGGGACAGTGTGTATTTTCAAAGTTCAAACTTACCTTCTGATTCTTTCTTTGATTCCATAAATTACAGAATTGTGAGTCAATCAGTCCATCTCAGCTGTACCTCTTGTATACCCTCATATTTTAACAAGTTATAAGTCACCATAAGAACTTTTTTCTGGCTTCAAGAATAGTAGTTTTTGGCTATTCTAGAGTGTTTATACTCTCTATTTTATTAATCCAAATATTTCACCATTCAAAATATATACATTGTCCATATTGTGTAATAAGTTAATTCAAATGATTCACTTCTCTCTACTAATACTCACATGCGAAAGGACACTAAGAGCCTTCACAAAAATGTATATGCTAAAAATAATTTTGCAAATACTATACATTCTTAAGCAACAACAATTTTTATAATGGGTTGACCTAAATGCAGTGACAAGACCGTCCACAGATACATAGTTATTTTATAGTTCTCAAACTTAATCTTTTCAAGAAAGAAAATGAGAATGTTTTCCTTTGAATGCACTCATTGAATAACTGTCCTGTTTGCAGAGAGGAAGGTCTCTAGCTTCTTACTCTGATTGGTACAGAAAACAATTCATGGAATTTATTATCAGAAGTGCCACTGTATACACATATACTTCCTTTTTCTGTCATGTGCTTCTGATTAGACAAAAAACACCCACATTCTCCTGAAATACAGATTGCTGTGGGATGTATGGCAAATGTGTTGCTGATTAATCAATAAAACACTGATTGGCCGTTGGCTAGGCAGGAAGTATAGGCAGGGCAAGGAGGAGAATAAAGCTGGGAAGTGGAAGGCTGAGTCAGAGAGACACTGCCAGCCGCCACCATGACAAGCTGCATGTGAAGATCCTGGTAAGCCACGAGCCATGTGGCAAGGGATAAATTTATGAAAATGAATTAATTTAAACTGTAAGAACAGTTAGCAAGAAGCCTGCCACGGCCATACAGTTTGTAACCAATATAAGTCTCTGTGTTTACTTGGTCGGGTCTGAGTGGCTGTGGGACTGGCAGGTGAGAGAGATTTGCCTTGACTGTGGGCTAGGCAGGAAAACCTGAGCTACAAATGGCGCCCAACGTGGGGCAAGAGTTTCCACCTAAAAACTGAGAAAAAAGATTCTAAAATGGAGCTAAAAACAGTTCCTAATTGTCTCTCTCAAATGAGCAGCAGCTGCCAGTTTGAGCTACTTGTGGGTTCCTAGCGTGTGCGCTCAACCTGCAGTTTGGCGGAATGAGGCCTCTGCAAGTGGCACATTAAGCTGTGTGGTGGATTTAGCCTTTGCAGGTACAAAACAAAAAAAGAGGTTTCTGGGCTACACACTGCTTGGATAAAAGCATAGACCCACGATAGCTCCAAGAGCTGGAGGTAAACGTAGCCATGTTGGGAAGCTGAGGTGGGCGGAGCCAGCAGTCACAGCTGCTGCAGTTTAAAGTGATAGATTCACAATAAGACAGATTCAGATGTAATAGTTTACAATGTGTGTAAAAATGTACGTAGGCTTGGAAGAGAGAGAAAAAGGAATATATACAGTTGTATAAAGAAATACATAGTTTTTAAAAATAAAGTCTTTAAAGAGACAGTAAAGGTAATATAAAAAATAAGCCATGTAAAGATGAATATTACACAGAGAATCTGGATTGTGTTGTCTTTGGGATTTTTAACTGCAGAGAGATATTTGATTGTAAAGGAAGCTGAGTTAAACCAATATGCATATTTTAAAGATACCTTGACTTCAAAATTTCAATGTAAGGATATGTTACTTTGGAAAGGAGACTCTGCTTTTGTTCCCACAGAAAGCCAGAGGCTATGGATTTGTTCACGATTAAGATACATCAGGTTTGACCAGCCAAGACCCCCTGAAAGATCTCCGATGACACCATGGCCCAGATGATCCAACATCCAGAATGGTTTGAAGGCATCTGGCTCAGACGATACAGCCTCATGGACTATTCCATAATTCTAAAATTTTCTTTGTTTCCCCATAAGATACAGCACCCCCCTCCAGCAGGAAGTAGTAAGAGAAGCTACGCCCAAATTCCCAAATTATATGTAATTTTACTTTGTTAAGGTTAAAACCTTCCTTTTTGAAAAAAAAAAAAGGGGAAGTGCTGTGGGATGTATGGCAAATGTGTTGCTGATTAATCAATAAAACACTGATTGGCCGTTGGCTAGGCAGGAAGTATAGGCAGGGCAAGGAGGAGAATAAAGCTGGGAAGTGGAAGGCTGAGTCAGAGAGACACTGCCAGCCACCACCATGACAAGCTGCATGTGAAGATCCTGGTAAGCCACGAGCCATGTGGCAAGGGATAGATTTATGGAAATGAATTAATTTAAACTGTAAGAACAGTTAGCAAGAAGCCTGCCACGGCCATACAGTTTGTAACCAATATAAGTCTCTGTGTTTACTTGGTCGGGTCTGAGTGGCTGTGGGACTGGCAGGTGAGAGAGATTTGCCTTGACTGTGGGCCAGGCAGGAAAACTCGGGCTACAACAGATATGTTTTTTTATAAGATAAACCTATCCTTTAATTAGAATATCAACAGTTTTAGCTTCCAAGTGATTTTCTCCAATCTCTATTAAATAACTACACACACCCATGACTAGATTGTTCTCTGGATTTCCAGACACCATGATTGAGAAATATTTTTAGGGGACCTCTTAACTCATTAGATGCTAAATCACTTGCTTGACACTGACTGGAAAAGCCTGTTCATCTAGGTCTAGGGGAGCCTGGGCTTTCAGATCAGATAGCAATCACCATACCTTTGTGATTGTCTCTGCCTTTGTTCATCTGATTTGTAATGTTCCTACCTTGATACCAGGAATTTAAGTAATTAGATCCATAATTGTGTAAGATATCCTTGAAAGGGTTAACTCCTTTACCCCCCAAAAAATGCACTTGGAATAAACTAAAGTCCTTGAACTTATTTTGTTCTACCAGGGTCCTGAGTAACAACAGTGGACATTCCTGTGTACATTTACAAATCTGTTTTAGGAAGGAAGATATTTACTGTAAAAAAAAAAATGACAGTGATTATGTGGATCAGTCCTTTCGAATACGTAATTAAATATAATGAATACTATCTGCATCACAACATTTCTCCTGACAGTTGTTGACAGGGAACATTGGTACAGTTATGTAAGAGGAGCAAGGTAGACACTGATTTCTACCAGTGAGCTCTTGTTTGTTCCGTATGTCCATTTGGGAGACTCCCAAATCCATTAATACTGACAGGAATAATATGTGACATAGTTTGGATTCTGAACATCCCTCAGTGGTTACCATAAAGAACAAAGAGAGATATATAAGCCAAGAGAAGTGATGCATGAGTGTTGTTGAAGAGGAACAATACTTCATATCCTGTCTAGGTGTCCCCATTTGGCTCTTCCTCATGGTAGGAACTTGAACTGCTGTGTTGTGGATTTTTAAGAAGCCAGGACTATGACTATACAGATAAACCCTGTCTCAAAAGCCAAAAATAAAAAGCAAGAAGATGAAGATGAAGGCGAAGATGAAGACGAAGACGAAGACGAAGACGAAGAAGAAGAAGAAGAAGAAGAAGAAGAAGAAGAAGAAGAAGAAGAAGAAGAAGAAGAAGAAGAAGAAGAAGAAGAAGAAGACGACATTCATCCCTGGGCCTGGGTGTAACAAAAGTCTGAGTAGCAGATTCATAATAAGACAAAAAGGATACAATCAGATGCTCATTGATACAGTGGGACATCCTGCCAGCAAGAAAAATCTGGTCAGATTTTTCAATATTCCTTCTTTGCTGATATGAGTTCAGGACATTTTTTCTAAAATGGGAACAAGTGTTCTTAGCATCTACTCTTAGAGCAAGTACATCATGGACATCATCTGTATTTTATAAGACAATTTTTAGTTCCTTGACCTGTCTTGTGAAGGGAGTCATAATATAGGAACTATAACAACAACAACCAAAAAACCACCACCAACAACAACAAACAAATAAACAAATAAAAACCATACACATGATTTCACATGAATCATACAAATAGAGTATTTTTGAGATTATAGTACAATCACATCATTTCTTCCTTCCCCTTCCTCCCTCTAGATCCTCCTATATACCCTCCTTGCTTTCTTTCAAATTCATGAGCTCTCTTTTCATTAATTTTTTATTATATGCCACCTTATTTTACAGGTGCAATGTTAAGCATAAAAAGTTAGTTAGCATTAAAGTAAATTTATGTATGCATGTCTATCTTCTCATTTCACTAAAATAATTACAATTTACCTTTCTTACTCTTGACTTCTGAGGAAAATAACTATGGCTTTTAAAGTCAATATATTAATACATATTTCTTTCTATTAGTTTTTAAAATTAGTATACAAAATAATAGTTTCACTGGGGATTTTATACATCTTTTACATAAGTTACTTTCATTGAATCTTTTCCCAAATCTCCTGCCCACTCCTCCTCATGTGATCCTCCCTGAACTAACTACCTTCCATTTTCATGAAGAGGCTAATTTTTTAAATATGACATATTGTTCACTTCCTTACTTTTAAAACCTCAATAAAATAACAACAAACTATAATAAATGCCTAAACCATAAGCCTAATTGAATGGGAGGAAACCCCTCAGCTTATGGGTATTTCATAGTATTTCTGGAAAACAGTAAGAGTAGAGGCGTTAATGGAATATGGTCTAGAAAGGGAGATTATTCTGGTCTGAAATATATGTAGAAATAATAGTTTGAAAGGCTTTCTAGCTGAATTTAATCTGCATTTAATAAATAGAAAATATTCTAAATGATTCAAAAATCATTATAGAGTGAATAAAAAAATTACAGTACATTCTTGATTTACAAATATTATTTCAGTGACATGTGTAGCATATAAAGGTTGGAAAGTATTAAGTATAGCTAATAGTCTACACATTGCTAAAAACACCATTTCAAATATATTTGCACACCTTAATTTTTAAGGTGGTATTCTCATCTTTATTTTAAAGGTGTGGAAATGAGATACACTAGCTCACATTCATGGTAGTCAAGCTGATAAATGGTGAATTCAGAATTTGATACAGCAGTTTACAGCTCTAGAATCACCTTTTAACTACTATATAATGTCAGTTTATGAAAATGACTATTGTGATATTTGTATATAGAAACAGCTAAAAGAGGTTCTGTGACAGTGATTGGGGTAGACAAATATGAACTAAAGATTATACTTTTTCTTTTAGAGGTTTCACATTTTCTTTTAATTTTTTTTACTTTAGTTTTTGCAATCTAATTTTTAAACATTTACAAATATCACTTAAATTTAAACATATACTTAAAATTTAACAAAAGGTTTATAACCCAGAAATCAAAAATCATTAAATGATAGTAGTAAGTGGACATTTTTCAGTTGTACTAACAGAGAGCCTAATTGCTAATGTAAGACTATAAAGGTTAAATATTATTTAATTTACTTTTTGAGATGCAGAACTATTCTCCATATATTAACAGACTTTTCTATTTTCAAACATAAATGTTTCTATGTCAATGCCCGCATTATTTGTGAGTATGTCAAGGATAAAAATTTCAGTCCTAAAGAAATGAAACAAAAAATTACAGAATCTATACAGTTCAAACTGCTGTAAGATTTCTATCCTTTTTCCTGTATGGACTTGGATTCTAAGAACACAACTGAAGAGAATAGTCCATTATGTAACATACTTGATACAAGGAATAAATGGCCTTACTGTGTAGAAGACTGAGAGTCCTAGGAAGAGAGAATAAGATTATGTAAGAGAAAAGATAATTATCTATATTTAAACAAGTATTACTTACTTATGAACCATGCCGTCCTCTGCGAACGTGTTTTATTAGAGTTAGTTAAGACTGGTAAATACAAACAAAATGGGACTTTAAAACTTGGAGTTTTAACATGGTATCTCTTTCATTGCTTTCCCACCCCATCTGTGTTCCAGCTCCACCATCCCATTCCTTTATGTTACATTTGTTTATGCTGTAGAATATTTGTTTAATGATGTAAAGATGTGTTGCATTCTTTTATGTTGCATTTGTTTAACACTGTGAAGCTGTGTTACTGTGCCTGTCTAAAACACCTGATGGTCTAATAAAGAGCTGAACAGCCAATGGCAAGGCAGGAGAAAGGAGAGGTGGGGCTTCCAGGCAAAGAGAATAAATAGAAAGAGAAATCTGGGAGGAAAAGAGAAAGAGCAAGAGAACAAGGCAAGGAGGACACTAGAGGCCAGCCACCCAGCCACCCAGCCACCCAGCCACCCAGCCACTCAGCCAGCCACAGAGTAAGCATGAAAGTAAGATATACAAAAGAGAAAGGCAAAAGCCCAGAGGCAAAATGTAGATGAGATAAGTTTAAAAAAAAAAAAAGCTGGCAAGAAACAACCCAAGCTAAGGCATTTATACTTAAGAATAAGCCTCCATGAGTGATTTATTTGGGAGCTGGGTGGAAGGCCCCCAAAAGAGTAAAAACAACTAACAACATACAATTTTCAACCTTTATCAATAAAGACGACCTAAAAATCAGTCTGCACCTGATAGGAACTGCAATAGTTACAAGCTCTTTGTCTTTATTACAGCATAGTACACAGGGTGCTTGACTATCATCATATTCTGCAGAATGCCATCTATTACAAAAGAAAATGAAAGTATGACATTCTGCAGATTTTAGACTAGGGGATTCCCAAGGCCTAAGTGTTTGGATGGATTACACAGACACTTTACATGATTCGTAGTCAGTAAATATTTGATCTTTGTACTAGCACTTATAAAGCATTCCTAAAAGTTTTAGAATTCTCTTTTTATTTATTTTAGTTTTGAAAATAGATTCTTTCACACAATATATTCTTTTTTAAAAATTCTCTCATATTGTGGATCTCTGTGAGTTCGAGGCCAGCTTGTCTACAGAGTGAGATCCAGGACAGGCACCAAAACTGCACAAAGAAACCTGTCTCGAAAAACCAAAAAAAAAAAAAAAAAAAAGCTATGTGCATGCCTTTAATCTCAGCACTCAGGAGGCAGACCAAGGTGGATCTCTGTGAGTTTGAGGCCAGCCTGGTCTACAGAGTGAGATACAGGACAGGTATCAAAACTACACAAAGAAACCCTGTCTCGAAAAACAAATAAAACAAAACAAAACAAAAATATCTCATTTATTATATTCTGGCCAGAGTTTCCCCTCACTCCTCTCCTGCCAGCTCCAACGCCATCCATTTCTCTTCAGAAAAGGGTAGGCCTCCCAGGGATATCAACCAAACATGGCATATAAATACTAGGCCCCTCCTATCATATTAAGGCTGGACAAGGCAACCCAGTATGAGGAATATGATTTCACAAGCCAGCAAAAGAGTCAGAGACAGTCCACACCCACTGTTAGGAATCCCTCAAGAAGATGCAGCTACACAACCATAACATATGCAAAGGGCCTAGGTCAGAACCACAGACTCCCTGGTTCTTGGTTCCGTCCCTATGAGCCCAGGTTAATTGATTCCCTGGGTTTTCTTGTAATGTCCTTGACCCCTTTGCCTCTTACCACCCTTCCTGCCCCTCTTCCACAGAAGTCACTGAACTCTGCCTGAATCAGGTAGGGATGGAAATAGGAGGGACCAGGTGAGTGTGGATGGAGGAAGAGAATACTGGGAGGGATGGTTGGTATTGGGGGGCATTTCCAGAGCGAGGTAGAAACCTAGTGCGATGGAAACTCCCAGGAATCTATGAGGGTGACCCTAGCTAAGACTCCAGGTAGTGGGGGGATCAGAGACTAATCAGCCATCTCTTATAAGCAGGCAAGGCTTCCAGTGGAGGGATTGGGACACCAACCCAGCCAGAAAACCTTCAATATACAATTTGTCATGCCTGCAAGATGTGCTGAGGTAAAGGTGGCACATGAATTGTAGGAGTGGCCAACAAATGAGTCAGTCCTGCTTGAGATCCATGGCACGAGGGGGAGCTCACCCTGACACAGCAACCAGAGTCTGAATAGCCCAGAGTCCTAGAATAGAATGAAACACAACTGGAAAAAAATGAGACTGCCCTGACTCAACATTGAGACAGAGAACCTCCAAAGATGCCATTGAGTTCCTTCTGTGTTGCTGATCTACTGTTGGATATGGGCCCCACCCTTAAGAATGGTTTATTTCCCCATGCAACTCACTTGGGGAAAACTAACTTTTCATTTGCAATGGTTATCAACTGGAGGTAGCTTTTGGATTAGGGATGGAGATGTTTGTCCACTTTTCCTTTTTACAGCAGTAAAGGTGATAAGAGTGACAGGACAATACCACAGGCTGCGTAAAAGTGCATCTGAGCTTATGTTACGAGGTAGCTGTTGGAAAACATGTAAGTATTCAGAGCATGAGCATATTTGCTGAAGTAGCCCCAGATGACCACTGGGGTGAAACTTTCAACCCAAACATAGCTATTTCCTGATGGCCAGCAGCCTAAGCTAGGTGAAGAAATGATTCATTTCAGCTAGCAGGTTATAGTCCATCAGTGAAAGAAACCAAAATAGTAACTCAACACTGGCGCTTGAAGCAGGAGTATTGGAGGAACACTGCTTATTTACTTCCTTGTGCTCTTGATCTCTCATATAGCTTCGTTAGACATCCCAGACCACCTGACAAAGGATGGCATGCCCAAAGTAGTTTGAGACCTCCTATGTTAATTAGAAATCAATGCAACGTCCCCCCAAATGCCCAAATTCCAGTTTGTCAATAGGCCCTTACCGGATGGTGCTGGTATGTGTTAAGCTAAAAGAACTGTCCTTCACATTGAGCCGGAATATATTCATGTATCAGTAAGTTATGGCACATAAAGACTCTGAAAGTGCAGATATGCCTGGGCTTTAGATACCTAAGACTTTGCCCTACGCATCTTTTTGCCTGGCTATAAATCATATCCAGATGTTTCTGTCCTTTACTGCATCTTTTGTGATAACCAATATTATTGTAAGTAACTATTTTGTGACTATTGTGAGACATTTAAATGAGTCATTGAATTCAAAGGAGTTCATGGGAACCATTTTTTATGGCCGGCCAACCAGAGGCAGAGCTGACACCCTGGACTGTAATTAGCCTGGGAAGTGGGGGCAATCCTATGGGATTGAGCCCTAGGCCTTGAAGCCTGATGCTGAATAGAGATTGATAGTGTCAGGACTGAGTTAAATTACAGGATGCCAGTGTAATTCCCCCCACCCCACCCCAATGGAGAATTACTGGGAGTAAGAAAAAAAAAGAAAATAAACTACACACATGGTATCGGAAGTGCGGTGTTTAAAGAGCCTAAACATTCAGCTTCAGCTTGGAAAAGGTTGAATTTCATTTGAAGAAACATTTGAATGGAGGTGAAGATTTGCCATCAGCAGCTCACAGGAAAGCTGCCGTGAAGGCCTTATGTGTTCAATGGGACATACCCTGTAAGGAGAAGGACAAGTTCCTCAACCCTGAATCTGCTGCATTTAAGGAACTGGTGCTCAATTTGGATTTGGAAGCAGCCGTATTTTTCAGAATACTGCTGGAGCTCTGTCAATAGAGTAGAAGCTTGTAAGCTTTGAATACAGAATAGATCAAGGGAGAGTTCTGAAGGATCTCAATGTTGAGACCCAAACACCTGCTGTGGGCAGCAGACCAGAGATTCTTGAGAAATCAAGTCTATGACTCTAACAATATAACAGAGGAGGAAAAAATAATTCATCTTTCATATTTTATATAATGAGACATATGTGGTCTATATAATATTGTTTTGTGTTTCAGTAGTTTCAGGTAATATAATACCATTAAATATCAGGTCCCTGATTTCTTACAAAAACACAGCAAATGGTAATGTAATTTGGTCAAAATATATTCATAGAGAACAGATTGCATTGGCATGTCTCAGCACCTTCGATGTAACATAAAACAAGAAAATGTACTACAAGTGAACTGAAGAAGTTATTAGTTTTCATTAGTTAATGTATGATAATTTCACACAGAGGTGTGAAATTTTTTTAAAAATTTTTGTAAGTGGAGAAAACAGGAAAATATGATCCTTTTATATTCTAGACATGTTTATCAATATATACTCGCTATTTAAAAGCACAGACTGTGCCAGGTGCAGTGGCGTGAGCCTTTAGTCAACAGCATTTGGGAAGGCAGAGGCAGGCAGATTTCTACGTGTTTGAGAACAGTCAGGGTCACATAGTGACAACCTGTTCCCTTACCCACACACAAAAAAATGAGTACAGTCTAAATTCAAATACACATAATTTTAAGTTTTGCACTAACACTGTATGACTGTAGATTACATGTAGGTTTTTTCTGATGATATAATGTATATACTTTTGTTGTTGTTTGTTTTCTATTCTTTGTCTCTTTTGGGGGGACTACCAACCAGCTCCCAATAAATCACACATGGAGGCTTATTCTTAATTGTGAATGCTTGGCCTTAGCTTGGCTTGTTTCTTACCAGATTTCTTAAATTTAACTTATCCCATCTACTTTTTGCCACTGGGCTTTATCCATTCTCTTATTTCTGTAAATCTTATTCTCACTCCTACTCTATGGCTAGTTGTGTAGCTGGGTGGCTGGCTCTTGGAGTCCTCCTCCTTCTCTGGCTGCTTCTTCTTCCTCCCAGATTTCTCCTTCTATATATTCTCTCTGCCTGCCTATCCCTTCTCCTCCCTTGCTATTGGTCGTTCAGCTCTTCATTAGACCATCAGGTGTTTTAGACAGGCACAGTAACACAGCTTTACAGAGTTAAACAAATGCAACGTAAACAAAAGTAACACACCTTAAAATAATATTCTACAACATGCTATTTAAAAGTTTATGGAACTATTCATTGTATCAGAAGGTTAGATAATGCCTGGATGGCACCTAATTCAAAAACTAAATTGGTTAGTATAAGTTATTTGGCTAGTATAAGTTACTGCAGTTATCACCACTTGCTTGAAGGCATATGTTCACAAACATGTATAATACATCTTCATGTATACATACAGATACATATTTATGTTCACATATGAATACATGCCAAACCATTTTAATCTTAAATGTATAACTGAAAAGAAGACACTCTTTGAATACTCTGTGGGGTGATGAGTTAAATTTACATTTGCAGTTTTATCCATTTAACAAATCAGTGAGGCATTTATTTCCGAGGCTAACTTCTGAACTAACGGCAAAGAAGTCTGCATATGACACAGCAGTAGACGAGTACTTACACCTATTAAAATTCCCAAACACTCATCTTTTATTACATGTAATTGTTACTGCTTTATATCCAAGTGGACGCTACTAATAATACAACACAGAGGGGTTGAGGCTGGTTGCTGAGTACACATTGCAGTCTTTGCAGCTTGGTTCTTGTAAAGAACCTGCCGGCAAGCATGTCACCTGTGACAACTTCCATACCCTTCTTCACGAAGACTGAAGAACAAGCTGATGTTGACAATTTCATCACTTTACACATAGTTAGAACCTACTTTCTGTGATACAGAAATTAAACCATTTTCTATGTTAAAACGACCATACTACCTAAATAAAAATCTCAGTGCAGTCTAGTCTACCAAGCATTCCATGCCAGATTCAAAGAAACACACTCTGGTAATCAAAGTAATTCAAATAATGCACATCTTTAACCAAATTTCCCTAATACATCTCAAATAGACGCAATTTTACAATTCCAGATGCTAAGATTACAATTTCTTTTGCATTCTCCCGTCTTCTAATGTCAGCATTACATAAACTGCTATTTAATTGTTTACTGTACAATTCATATTTATTAGTTATTTAGGAAAGTAAGTTGGAAAAGACAAAAGCTGTGTAAGGATAAGTGAGATCCTTAACAGCTTGTTCTCAAAAGAAGTACTGAAAATTTAACCTAGTAATTTAATAACCAAGGAAGAAAATCCTCATAAAACTGAACACTAATTCCAAATGTGATTATTTCTCATTAAGGGTTTCCTGGCTAGTATGCTGTTCCATTACTTGCATTATTTATATAATGACACTAATCTAACAATTGAAGTTATTTTTAGCTTTTTAAAATTAAAATGATGAATGACTCTTTTTTTTCTAGTTTTAGATCTGGAACCCAAGGTTCCATCTGTGATGCGAAACAAACCCTCTGCAAAAGAGCTACAGTTTTGTGACTCTTAATTCTGTGTCCCATGATCAATAACACCCACTGGAGCTCAACAAGAATTAGAATTAAAAGGTATTATATTTTATCAAAATGAAATGACAAATGTATATGTTACTTTTGTATTGTATAAGAACTCTAGAATTTGAGGACTTTACAGGTAGTGTGTTTTAATACAGGCATTAACTTCTCTTTGGAGTCATTTTAATGAACAATACAAACCAGTCTTCCCTTATCTATTAAACTAAGGCAGTACTTAGTATATGTACACAATACTGTATTCATTTAATAGCTATACTACAGTAATTCTGGGATTTCTTCTGTAACTCTGGAATTGATTCAGTGAGTACCATCTTTGATATGCCAAATTTCATTTACAACTTAGAGGGAAAATGAGATTTTACTTAGTATTTTTCTAAAATACTAATTAATGTGTTTTTATTACAAAATTTTAGATGGATATCATTTTTACTTTTCAGTCAAAAATATTTACAATCTGATAGACTAAATAAAATTATTTGACTATGTATCTAGTTGTAATCTACAGCTTGAAAATAAAATCTAAATGATATTTAATGTGTAAGCTCTTCCCAGCTGTGCAAAATGTTTACCAGAATAAAAGACCAATAATAATAACCTATTGTATCAGAGATGGTAAAAAATTAAAACTATAAAAAAAGGAATTCATACATTTTAGGGATGAAATTTTACAAAATTAAATAAAGGTCACCAAATACTTTAAGATGCTAAATGTATCGAAGTCAGCATATTTGTGTCTAGTAAGTAGGATGTGATCACCCTTCACATGGCATGAACCTCAACATAATCATGGTGTAAACAGGTATTCAGTTTCTTACCCACATAGAAAGGATCCAGGATCCTTCAGTGTTACTGACCATGGGTGTGTCTCTCTTGCTTAAGGTCGAAGCTTCCTGTTGTAGAGACAGTGATGGCCTTTGCCTACCATCTGTCAGGTAGGAAGTGGAAATTCTTCCTCAGGAACATTCTTTGGATGCTACCCTTAACACTTCACCTACTTCCCACTGGCTGGAATTTGCACAGCTTCCTCTGTGTGCAGAAGAAACTATTAGACACATTTTTTTTTCTAGGCACTTCTCTACTCTTTAACACTGAAAGATATTTACTATGGAAAAATATGGGTTAAAGGATAGTCAGAATTTCTTTGACAGCCAAGTGCATTAGCATTCTTCATGAACAGTTTCTCTCCTTGTCACCACTATCTACAACATTATGCTTTCCTTTATTCACTAGTAGTCAAGTTACTCTACTCTCAAGGTGCAAAGGAAAAATTAGAGGTCATCAAGTCAAATAGGACTAGACACAGAATGCAGTATTACACTTGCAAGGTTTTCTAATGAATAAATATTTTCTAATGCCTTAATTATACAATTTCTTTCTCTTTTATTACTAGGCCGAATAATATTATTTGGCTCAGGTTTATAAGCTTCCAATGAATGAACGCAGTTCTCAGTAGTTTGGCACATTAAGTACTGCCTTTACCCTCATGATCCAAAGCAAGTCTGTTGTTGTCTCTCGATACGTACTCTTTTCCATGTCCTGTTCACACATTTACATTGTTAACACCGTTGGAGTCATTATTCCAGCTTTCAGAATGGACTTCTACACTCCCACTCTCCCACTCCTGAAGAAAAGTCACCCAACGTGCAAGAATTTCCTTCCAAAAAGACACTTCACTGTATAGATATTCAACATATAGAAAACAATCAAAGATATCTTCCATGAAATAAGATAGCGAAAGAATGTGCCATTTTAAACAAAGAAAGATCTTTCCTGGCCCCTTCAGCCATGCTTATATTTGGACTCATGTTCAAATGATCCAGATACCAGTATCATCAGCTCATCTTGATACCTCAATTCTACTAAATGCCTTCATTTCTATTAGTAGCCTCTTTCTGGTGTAAAGTTAATTTTATCTGTATAGTTACCCATATTTTCTGCCATCCAAGTCTAAATTTTAATAAATATGTCAAAATGTTAAAAATAATTAAATATAAGGAGTTGAGAATATGTTCACTGTAACTTGATTTGTTGTTGTTGAAATGTATTGTGGTCTTCAAGTTTAAAGAACTCTCTACTCTAGAATGTTTATGTTTTGCTGTTTTTGCTCACATGATAAAAATTATGTAGCACATATGTGGTTCTTATTTGCTTATTTACTTATTTTTGGCTGATATTAGGGATTGAACCCAGAGCTGACTCAGGCATGCTAGACAAGTGTTCTACCACGGAGTTACATCCCATTTGATAAAAATGAAAGGTATAAGAATATGTTTTGCTCATAAATAAGTGATTACTGAGTAATGAACACAATGAGTTTGAATTGTAGATTTTTTTTTAGCATAGAAGATGTTTCTAAGCCAGTTCTCTAAAATGTGAATTTAAAAATCAGCATTGTCATCTTGAACTAATAATTTGCACTCCATCAGTTAGTCCCAAGTTAGCCAGACTACATCAGCTTGACACCAGTGTGTGCCAAAGAAAGGAAAACAGACATTTACTCATGGAGCTGTTTTCATTGGTGGCTCTCTTTTATATTATGGATATAATATGTGTCCTGAGAGATTATTTAATACATGACCATACTCATAATAGTCATTTTAAAATAGGCAATTGAGGAAAATCAGTGTAAATAGTTCCTGTTTTCTTAGAATTTGGCTCTCTGAAGAAGAAATCCTTATTGATTCATTCTTGATGAAGAAACATTATCAGGAAAGGTTGTCTCTGGGCCGGTAGGATGGTGGTTTCTGCTGAGAGAGCAAGAAGAGGTAACGAAGGTCTGCATATACACTTGACTGAACGGCAGAAAGTAGCAGGGTGACCTTTCCTCCTGATTTGGATCCCAGCAATTCCTTGGTCACTGGATATTCATTAAAAAGGCAGAGGCATCTCTTGTCTTGGTCATAAGAATATAGTAGCAAAGATGACAATAGAAACTCAAGTGAAATTTTCTCAAGAATTTTTTATTACTTCAGGATTTGATTTTTAAGAATTAGCTACCTTACAGGACCATTTTGTTAAGTGATGTATTAATATAGTAATTTCATATTAAACATCATTTTAATATTATATTAAATAATATTGAATCCATTCATAGATTAGTATGTAGTCAGCAGTTACATTTTCAAAGCGCTTTTATTCACCAACTCTTTATTTCAGACACATCACAAAAAACAAAGAGGTAAACATGAGATATCTCTGTTGAAGATTATAATGTGCAAACAATGTATTCCTACACGCATGAATAAAACTCAGTAACCATGAAAATACTGCGCACAAAACTGCCCAAATATTTTACATATAATTAAATATATGTCTTAAAGAATAGAGTGTTCCATTTGCTAAACTTCCTTTAAACTGAATTTAGTTATTGATAAAAAGTTTGGATCTAAAAGAAACATCTTAGCATATAATTAAATAGTAATTATACCAGCCTTACTTGAGATCCTTTTTGAACTAGGGGTTGATATGAATTTGAGAGAGAGAGAGAGAGAGAGAGAGAGAGAGAGAGAGAGAGAGAGAGAGAGAGAGAGAGAGAGAGAGAGAGGAAGAAGGAGGAGGAGGAAGAAGAGGAGAGGAAAGAATATATGAGATTATTACTCATCCATGCACAGAATAGAGTCCTTGAAACAATCACTTTTTCCTGCTAATTTCTCCTCTTAGCTTAATAAGGAAAACTTCTGATTTTAGATCTCATGTCACCAAATGTAGATCCACTAAACAGGAGTAGTATATAGACTAAATACATGTCTGGACAATGACATGTCATACACAATCTGGATAGAGAAGTGTCATTGTCATTTAGTGATGTTAGGTTCCTTTAATGAGCAAAGAGAAGGCATGAAATTCCTCAAAGCTGTTTCCAGAAGAACCACATTTGGTTGTTGTTGGCACATGGAACAGAAGGAAGCTTTGCAAGAACAGCAGGTTTGGATAATTAGGTTCACTTCTTCTCTAATTGTATCATCATACATTGTTCAAAACAAATTCTAAAATTCAAATTCCAGGTTTTGGTAACCGCCTTATGCTCCATAAGTCCCATACCTCCCTCTCAGAATGTTTTTCTTCTGAATTATATTTTAGTTAAAATATCAGCTACTAGTTCTTTGTCATGAGCTATTATTTTATCCCTAAGTTGGCTTGTGAATCCTACAAATAGTCCTAAATTAGGGCTCAGCCTTTGGTTCGATCTCAGAGCAGTCACCTTCTGCCTGGTAGAAATCATTGGCATGCTCCTTTTGGGAGTCGACCTGATTCTCCACAGTAAAGGCAGCCATCTGGAACCTGGTTATCATTGGGGAAATAGAGGAGGATGTCACTCCCAGTGTACAATGGGGACAAAAGTGCTTATTTCCTCTCATGCCGATTAAGTTTTAAAGGGAAAGGTTAAACTGCAGGGCATGACAAACACAGCAGTGGGCCCATATGAGCTACATGTTCTGTAACTTTGACGGGAGTGTGTGAAGCAGCAATTTCCAGGACCTCCACCAGCAGGAACTGAAACCATCTAAATAAAATTAGATTCAGTGGGGAAAGTCTCTGGGGATGTTCCAAAATGTTCTTTTGTTTGTTTTCTTTCGTGTCATTAAATAAATGATGTAGATCACAGGTCAAAGGTTCTGGGATGCTTCCAAAAGCCAACTCCCTTCATTACAGAACAGGAATTCCAAAAGAATCCTAGGGAGCTGAAAGAAATGCATGGCAAAGAAGAGAACTAATAACAGTAAACTGTATTAATTAACAAGGAAACAGCCAGCTGAAACATTTGAAGGTGAAATCAAGCTCTCTGCTAAAGCTAAGGGCTTGACAGTGACATAAGTGGCAGTTGAGAAGCTACTGGACACACTCATGACAAACTTTGTTTTGAAGGTGGAAGCATTAAAGTAGGAAGGGAAAGGAGTAAGGAAGAGAGAGGGGAGGAGGGTCAGACAGACAGAAGGACACTGACACAGTCCCTCATTCAGTCCATGCCTATGTATAGAATACCTATACACCAAACCAATCCAAAATAACCTGCCACCAATTCAGGAAAACCATTCCTAAAACTCTCTTATCCAGCAGGAGGAAGTTCGCCCTCTGCTGTACCTCCCCATGGAATAGGTACCCCTGCCTCAGCTGAAGTTCAGCTAACCAGGCACGTGTCATTCACTTCCATGTACAAGAAAGAACATCTGGTACGTTTCGTGAAGTGTATGGCTTATTTTATGCAACAAAGTATCTTATAGTCTCATATATTTTGCTTGAAATCACTGGATTCTTTTGCACTGCTGTGTAGTATATGCCATGTGTATACACAGTGCACTTTCTTTATGCATTCCTCTTTGAATAACCCATGCAAATTCCATGTTTCATCTACTGTGAGAAATTCTGCAATAAACCTGAGCATGCAGGCATCTCTTATGCTAACACCCTGATTTCATTTCTTGTAGATAGTAATAATACAGATAGACACTATGGTAGTAGTTCACATTTAGGTTTCTGAGGAACTCATATTATTTTCCATTGTGGTTGTAGAGGCTTAAAATACTAACGATGTTTAAAAGAACCCTTATCTTCACACCCTTGTCAGGATTTGTTTATTTATATATATATTACGTTTTGATAATAGTCATTCTAATTGAGATGAAATGATATACTGCCATGTTTTTGATAGAAATTTTCCAAGTGCTAAGGGCATCGTATATTTTCCTACTGTTATTAACCACTTACATTTCTTCTTTGAGAAGCATTTGTTTAGGCCACTTTTCCATTTTCATGTAGACTGCTTTTTTTGTAACTGAGTTTATTGAATTCTTTTCATAATCTAGATATTAATCATTTGACCAATGACAAGTATGCATTTTCTCCAGTTCTAGAGCATCTCTCCTCAGTCTATGTTTTGCTTAGTTATACACCAGCTTCTTAGGTTGCTATAATCCCCTTTGTCTATTTATACATTGCTTGCTGTGCTTTTGTGGCCTTGTGCAATGATTACCAACTATATCAATGTTCCCAAATGTTTTCTCCTATGTTTTCTTTTAGCAATTTCACAGTTTCAGGTCTTAATTGAGACCTTTGATCCATTTTGAGTTTTGTAAAGAGTAAGAGATAAGGGTCAAGTTTCAGCCTTCAACATATCAACGAGTTGTTCTCTCTGCATCAATTAGTGAAGAAGTTCTTCATACTCCAACATATGTTTTGTCACCTTTTTCAAGAATAAATTATCTGTAGCCTCTGGCTTTACTTCCTCGCCCTTTCTTTTGTTCCGTTGCTCTCTAAGTCTGTTATCAGGACTGTAGGATTTTCTTTAATGACATTAGCTCTGCAGTGTGTCGTGAAATTAGGAATCGTGATGCATCCAATTGCTTCTTTTCCTTCTTGATTATATGGAGTCATTGTTTCCCATGTCAATTTTAGAAGAATTCCGTTGATATTTCAGTAGAAATTAAATTGAATCTCTAAGTAATGTTGAAGAGTATGAACATTTCAACACTATTAATTATTTCAACTTAGAGGCATAAAATTCATTCATGGGGTGGATGTGTGTGTGTGTGTGTGTGTGTGTGTGTGTGTGTGTGTGTGTATGTGTGTGTTGTTTGTTTGTTTGTTTCAGAGCTATAATGGATGGAATTCACTTTTGATTTGTCTCTCAGCAAGGTTGTTACTCACGTATAAAAGTGCTGCTAGATTTTGCATGTTGATTTGTATTCTGATATTTACAGAATCTGTTATTGTTTCTAACTATCAAGTGAAATTTTCAGGGTTTTATATATATAGAATCACATCATTTGCATAAGTATAATTTTCTCTTCCAATTTCTATGTGTTTGTATTTTTCTCTTGACTAATCCCTTGGTGTATTTGAATGAACCAACAAACCCCAAATCCAAACTGACAGTGTTTCTTCTACTGTACACTCACAATGCAGATGACTTCTGACACTAGATACTTGCCCCTTTGGGAGAATTATTAATAGACTTGATGGGAAAATGCCTGTCCAGATACTTCTTGGCTTCTCTATGCAGCATATTTTTTTGTATGCTGTTGGCCAAATTTTCCCTGGGATGAGAAAGATAAAATTTTCTGATCCACTGCTAGGACAGTAGGTCATAGGATGTTAAGTATATCATGATACCATTAGTTGCTCATTTTGTGAACAAACATGAGTGTTTTGCATCAAAGAATGTGTAAGTCAAAATTTTATTCCCATTTCTAGAGCTGAATGCAGTCATAAATAATTAGTCCAATCTATCATTATACTCAGTGAGCTTGTTCCAGTGTGTGAGCTCTGATGCATGCAGTCTTTCATTTTTTTCATCTGTTCCCTAAACTGTATTTCTCAGAAAATTGATATCTGATATAATTGAGCTACCAAATAATGTCATTGTTAATGGGCCTATTTCAAGTTAATACTGTGTTCCTTTAATTTTTAATTCACTTATTCATTACTTTACCCTCAGCTATTCCATACTCCCTTCATTAATACCCAAGTCTTTTCAGGTTTAAAATGAGACTAGAATTGGCCACTGTACCTTACTAGAATTCAGGCAGGAATATTAGTTTACAAAGTACCTTTCCATATATGTGCTATAGTTTTGTTGGGATAACGTTGTATATTTACTTTTGCTTCAAATTTTGCTAGGTAGGGTAAAGGCACAACCAACACTCCTCAAACACTTTAGAGATTTCAAACATAATTAAGATCCCTTACTTTAGAATCGTCTCTATTTCTAGGTCTTATAGCTGCAGCTCTAGTAATACATCTTCAAATTCACCAAAGGAGTGTGAGAGTGAGAACACACAGGGGAAGGCATAGAAGCTAGCCCTTCACGCCTCTCTCTTTCTCTCTTGACTCCATATTTTCTGAATGCCCATTGCATTTTTTTATTAAGAAAAAATTTTCACTCATTTTACACATCAATCCCCCTCTTCCTTCCTCCTGCCTCACCAGCCTCCTCTCCCAACCTATCCCCCACTCCCTCCCACAAGAAGGCAAGGACTCCTATGTGGAGGCCCATTCAGTAGAGGCAAGTCCAAGCCCTTCCCCCTGCCTCAAGGCTGCACAAGGTCTCCCAACGTAGGTAGTGGGCTCCACAAAGCCTGCTCATGCACCAGAGATGGATTCTGATCCTACCACCAGGGGGTCTCCCAAACAGATCAAGCTACACAACTGTCTCACCAAGCAAAGGGCCTAGTCCAGTCCCATGTAGGTTCCACAACCATTTGATCCAACTTTCATGAGTTCCCTCTAGCTTGGTTTGGTCATCCCTGCATGTTTCCAAAAAACATTAAGGAATTGCTCAGCATCCTTAATTATCAGGGAAACACAAATCAAAACAACTCTGAGATATCATCTTATACCTGTCAGAATGGCCAAGATCAAAAGCACTGAAGACAGGTTATGCTGGAGGGGGTGTGGAGCAAGGGGAACACTCCTCCACTGTTGGTGGGAGTGCAAATGGAAATCAGTATAGCGGATTCTCAGAAAATTGGGAATCAATCTACCTCAAGACCCAGCTATACCACTCTTGGGCATGTACCCAAGGAATACTCAATCATACCATAAGGACACATGCTCAACTATGTTCATAGCAGCATTATTTGTAATAGCAAGAACTGGAAACAACCTAGATGTCCCTCAACTGAAGAAAAGATTAAGAAAATGTGGTACACCCCGTGTCTTTCTTGGGGTTCTGTTTTCCAGGTAGCCTCCCTGGTGATGTGAGTAGCAGACCAGTCATCCTTGTTCCACATCTAGTATCCTCCTATGAGTGAGTACATACTATGTTTGTCTTTCTGAGTCTGGGTTACCTCACTCAGGATGATTTTTTCTAGATCCATCCATTTGCCTGCAAACCTCATGATGTCATTGTATTTCTCTGCTGAGTAGTATTCCATTGTGTATATGTACCACATTTTATTTATCCATTCTTCAGTTGAAGGGCATCTAGGTTGTTTCCAGGTTCTGGCTATTACAAACAATGCTGATATGAACATAGCTGAGCAAGTGCTCTTGTGGTATGATTAGTCATTCCTTGGGTATATGCCCAAGAGTGGTATAGCTGGATCTTGGGGGAGATGGATTCCCAATTTTCTAAGAAATTGCCATATTGATTTCCAAAGTGGTTGTACAAGCTTGCATTCCCACCAGCAGTGGAGGAGAGTTCCCCTAGCTCCACATCCTCTCCAGCATAAGGTGTCTTCAGTGTTTTCGATCTTAGCCATTCTGACAGGCGTAAAGTGGTATCTCAGAGTCGTTTTGATTTGCATTTCCCTGATAATTAGGGATGTTGAGCAATTCCTTAAATGTCTTTCAGCCATTTGTGTTTCAAGAAAGACACAGGGATCACCCACCCAATGACGGAGAAATGGATGAGATCTACATGAACAATCTGGACTTGAGTGGGGGTAATCAAGGGCGAGGGTCGAAGGAAAGAGAGCTTGGGGGAGTGGGAGATTCTAGCTGGATCAAGAATAGAGAGGGAGAACAAGGAATAGGAGACCATGGTAAATGAAGGCCACATGAGAATAGGAAGAAGCAAAGTGCTAGAGAGGCCAACAGAAATCCACAAAGATACCCCCACAATAGACTGCTGGCAATGGTCGAGAGACAGCCCGAACTGACCCACTCTGGTGATGGGATGGCCACACACCCTAATTGTCATGCTAGAAACCCCATCCAATGACTGAGGGAACTGGATGCAGAGATCAATGGCTAGGCCCCGGGTAGAGCTCCAGGAGTCCAATTAGCGAGAAAGAGGAGGGTTTATATGAGCAAGAATTGTTGAGCTCAAGGTTGGATAAAGCACAGGGACAAATAGCCAAACAAATGGAAACACATGAACTATGAACCAATGGCTGAGGTGCCTCCAACTGGATCAGTCCCTCTGAATGGGTGAGATAGTCGATTGGCTTGATCTGTTTGGGAGGCATCCAGGCAGTGGGACTGGGTCCTGTGCTCATTGCATGAGTTGGCTGTTTGAAACCTGGGGCTTATACAGGGTCGCTTGGCTCAGCCTAGGAGGAGGGGACTGGACCTGCCTAGACTGAGTCTACCAGGTTGATCTCAGTCCTGGGGGAGGCTTTGCCCTGGAGGAGGTGGGAATAGGAGGTAGGCTGGGGGGAAGGGGAGGGGGGCGGGAGGAGGGAGAACAAAGGAATCCGTGGCTGATATGTAGAACTGAATTGTATTGTAAAATTAAATTAAATTAAATTAAAAAAAAGAAAATGTGGTACATGTACACAATGGAGTACTACTCAGCAGAGAAAAACAATGACATCATGAAATTTGCAGGCAAATGGATGGAACTAGAAAATATCGTCCTGAGTGAGGTAACCCAGATTCAGAAGGACAAACATGGTATGTACCCACTCATAAGTGGATGCTAGATATAAAGCAAAGGGTAATTAGGCAACAACCCACAACTCCAGAGAAGCTAACTAACAGGGAAGACCCAAAGAGGGACTCATGGACCACCCTGGGAAGGGGAAATAGATAAGATCTCCATGAGTAAACTGAGGATGAGGGGTGGGCAATGGAGGGGAGGGGATGGGGATGAGAACATAAGGGAAATGGGATGGTTAAGCTGGAACAGGGATGGAGGGGGAAAGCAATGAAAGAGATACCGTGATAGAGGGAGACATCATGGGGATAGAGAGAAACCCAGTGCTAGGGAAGTTGTTAGGAATCCCCAAGCATGACCCCAGCCTGGGCTACTAGCAATACTGGAGAGGGTGCCTGAACTGAACTGTCTTGCCCCAGAGATCAGACTGGTGAATACCCTGACCGTCATCACAGAACTTTTCTCCAATGACTGATGGAAGCAGATGCAGAGATACACAGCCAATCACTAGACAGAGCTCCAGGAGTCCAGTCAAAGAGAGAGAAGAGGGATTCTATGAGCAAATGCATCCGGATCATGATTGGGAAACATGCAGGGATGACCATTCAATTTTTTCTATTAAGCTGTTCCACTGAAGGAAGGGGCAGTATTAGGAGGTGTGGCCTTGTTGGAGAAAGTGTGTCACTTTGGGTTGGACTTTCAGGTCTCTTTTGCTCAAGCTTCCCTCAGTGTGACTGTTAGTTGACTTCCTGTAGCACTCTCAGCCCCAACACCACATCTGCCTGCACACTGCCATGTTCCCCTTCATGATCATAATGGACTGAATCTTTGAAACTGTAAGTAAACTACCCTCAAATAAATGTTTTCTTTATAAGAGTTATGTGGTCATGTTGTCTCTTCAAAGCAATAGTAAACCCTAACTAAGACACGAGCTATATTCATAACCTTCCTTTCTGGGAATCTTCCACACAAAAACTGGCAGTTACTGCCTCTTCTGTGTATAGACAGAACAATTCTTTTTATTTCTTCTTCATTTCTGGATAATAATTTTCTGGGTACATGTTCCTGGCTGCAAGTTTAATTTTCTCTTCAAAATAAGAAATATATAATACCATTCCTTCCTGGTCTTGCTGTTAATTTAATAAATGTTCCTTTGAATGTAGTTGACAATTCTCTCTTGCAGCCTTTAGTATTCTCTTTGCTCGATATTTCTGATAGTTCATCTGTAATATGCTACCTCTATAGTTGCAATATGCCGCCATGGGGACTTTTTTGGTGAAGATTAGTTTGGATCTTATAAGGCCCTGAATCTGGATGCCCATTCATCTCCCAACTCTTTCAGAGTTTCAGCAAATCTTTCCTTACACAGGGTTGCATACTTTCTCCTTCCTTTGGCCTTCAGGAACTCACAAAATTCGAATATCTGTTTATATCTGAATATCTGTTGAAACTCATGGAATCTCATGAGTCTCAACAAGGATTTGCCAATTCATCTTTACTTTTTATAAAATTTTATAAGGCTTTCTGGAATACTTCAAAGATTTTGTTTTCTTGCAATTGGTCTAGACCCTCCTCCACCCTGCACCTCACACGCACACACACACAAACATAGTGTGGGATATTTTTGTTTGTTTAGGCAGCAGGGTCTTCAGTGTAGCCTCAGGATTCCCATATCATTTCCTCCCACATGATGGGATTGCAAATGTCTACCACCACACATAGCTTTGTCCATATTTTTTTTTACTTAAATTCATTTCCTAGGTGTCTGTTTAATTTATTCACGGATCTCAATTTTTATATCAATCATGTCTATAATTTTATTGAATTATTTTTCTGTACTCTCAGAAGGTCCATGTGTATCTTAATGCTCATGATTTTGTGTTAACTACAAGGCATGTTTTACTATTTCTTTCTTTGGAGTCTGTTGCTATCGTTACCATGTTCTGTTATAGACCACAGGACCTTGATTTTCGTACTTCTTATGACCCTACATTACAATATTGATGTCTGTGCACTTGGTAGACCCAGTGTCCCTATTAGTTTTATGAAGTGTCTTTCTTAGTGAATGGCTTTGTCATGCATGTGTCTTATGGTGCCAGCTTGTAGGCTATAGGGGCTGTGTTCTGGTTGTGTGCCACAGTATACTCTTCCTTTAGCTTATTTGCCTATAATCAATTTCTCTGAACACAATGTGTGCAGCAGTGTGACACTGAGAGAGTCCTTTTTCTCTGAAGACCACTTTGGCGAAGGGGGAAATGGTCTGCAGTGATATAGAACACAAGGGAAGTTTCTTAAAGGATGGAAAGGAGGACGAGAGTCACCGTGTGTGTAGTTTGGCACAGTAGATGCAGAAGTCCTATGTGGGTCAGCTGCAGCAACAATGAAAGCAGTGGGGGACAAGCGGGGCATCGAGTACATGTCCTCTCTTCTTTTCAGTGTCATCTACCTACAGCCCCTTGGTTTCATAGCTCTGTCTGCCAGAACCAAGCCCTGGGAAAGGGATAGTGCAAGTTCTTTCTCTGATCCAACACTCTAGTGCAGGTTCCAAGTAGCTTCTACAATGCGCGTCCAAGCCTTCTGTTTCATCTCACTCACACTTAGATCAAACACCTGACATAAAAACCTTACAGGAAGGGATTACTTATTTTAGGTGATGATTACAGAGGACCTGGTTCATAGTGTCAGGGAAGGCATGAGAGTATGGAACAATTCACAACATAATGAGCAGGAAGGGGAGAATGTTAGGGGACGGCAGCCCAAGACAAGTTATAGTACCCCAAACATCTCCCTAGTGCTTATGTTTTTAACTAGGCCTCACCAAATGAAGTGCCCAAAACCTCCATAGTGTTACCAGCTGAGACCAATCCTTCAACCTAATACTGTTTGTGGAAGATAGGTAATACTCAAATTCTGATACCCACAAGAACAGAAGAGCCTTCCTATAGTTGTTTGACAGCAACCATGGGACCCTCTCAGCTCTTACCTATGTTAGGAAATTTTCCTGTCAGGAAAACAAGATCACAGTTGCCACTGTATTTTATCCATTTGTATGCCATGAGCCCAGGTCCTCATGTCTTAATGAAGTTTCTAATCTCCCTCACCATGTTACAGTGCTCTTCTTCAATCAACTCAAAATTCACATGTTATTGATTTGGCTCATTTTGGGGAAGGGAAGCCAAACACTGAACACAAGTCACTTAATTCAGCCAGTATCTAAAATAATGTGCTTTTGAAAATACTGTCCACATCTAAGAAATAAGTTGAACATTTTGCTTTCATTCCCTAGTAGGTGGTAGGAGGAAGTGGAAGGAAAGATTGAAAGCCAAACCTTAGTGCTCCTTTCAGAGATCTTTAAATGCTCTTCAGTGTATTTGTACATCTCTCACTTCTCAGCATCTAAACAAAATATGACAAAAGTGTATTTTTGTCTTATCGTTTTTGAGTAGCCATTACTTCTCTTGACATAGTTTTTACTGATGTCCCACTGGGTTTATAAATATTTACTACTCATGGAAGCTCTATCAACCTACAAATCTACAGCAAATGATTTAGTCTTCTATCCTTAAAGAGTAGGTAGGAGGAAAAACTAAGCAGATTCTTCTATAGAAAGGATTGTTTGGCAGGAATAGATTTTACGGAGGTCCAATGGGTTTTTATCACCAAACGTCAGACTGCTACATGAAGCTACACTATACACAAACCAAACCTCATGTTTAGGTTAAGAAAAAACTGTATTTTCTTTAAAAGATGTAAGGGAGTCAATCCTAGTGTTACATGCTTGTAAGTTCAGCTAGTCAGTAGGATTGAGAAGAAGGATCATAATTCTAAAACCTGTTACACAGTAAGTGTACACAGTAAGTTGAAGAACAGACAGCCTAGGAATTTTAGTGGGACACAGTTCAAAAATAAACAAACAAACAAACAAAAACAAAACAAAACAAAAACAGTAATAAGAGGGCTAGAGATATGTGTCAGTGTTAAAGTACTTGCCACTTAGCTTGATTGAGGCCTGAGTTCAGTTTCTTGAAGAGGAAAATAAAGGAGCAGGAGAAAGATAAGTAGATGTTCAAAAAACAGAAATCATTATTAGCAGAAGTGAGGGAAGGCACAAGAATTCTTCCCAGGTGGGATTATGGTCTCCTTAATGGGATGATCATCTTTTTCTTAGTAAAGCCATGGAAACAGCCTATGATTTGTGCCACCCAGTGCTTTAAAAGATTTCTTATATGTACTAATGAGGCCTGGACACAACCAGAGAGGTGTGTATAATATGTGAAGAGTTCTAGTTGGGTCTTCTGAACTAGCAGCACAGCTTCAAGTCAACAGAAGGTCCTGGTAAAAAGGGAAAAGACTCTAAAAGTTTCTTGGTTTTCCTGGGAGGAGGAAGACTTCATTTGCTGAGGGATAAGACCAGAAGTACTCTTTAATCACTTCAGGGAAGAAAATGAGTATCACTACTAACTAACTGCTAACTATTAATTCTTACTCTTCCACTTTTGGGAGGAAGACATGGAATAGTGAAGTGTGTCTCTCTTTTTAGTGTCCTTATTCTAAAGTATGCCATAACTTTACTATTCTAACTGTCCCTTCAGCAATGGGCTCTTTCATGATTGTCATTAAGAATCAAATGAGTATCTTAGAAAACCTTTCTGATATATCTGGTTTCTAGATTTTGGATTCTTGGTCATATTATCAAGGGAAATATTTACCGACTTAAGTTTTTCTTCTTCCCCTTATTAAGTAAACTTGCTCTGAAAAGTTATCTTTACTGGTGACCATTACTAAGGTCCTGCTGGTCCTTACATTGATTTTCCAGGAAAGCATTGCCTCAACAACAACAACAAAATGTTGTCTCTCAATACACCGGGTATTCTCTAATTTTAGACTTGGAGAAACTCTGGGTTCTAAATCTATCTTGACCCTAAACCGGCTTATTTCTTTGAGAGATTCATTCAGGTCTTTGATCCATATTATGAAAACTTTGCAATGCATATTTTTACATATTCCTTGAGTATCACCTAGCTACAAGATTCTAGGCTTCTCTGCCTCCTCTTTCATAAACTTCTATGCTTTTCTGAACTACTTGTCACTAACACATTGACATAATCTCTGTCTAATGTTCTTATTGTATTTTGTTTATTCTTTTTATGGTAAAAACTCCATTTTATTTTTAACTTTCTTCCTTGTGTTTTTATTTGTACTGACAAATACATTATAGTTTCTTTCAATTTTTTTATTATCTATAGATGTAAAACTGATAACTTTTCCTTCTGTTTCATAATAGTTCTACAACTCAATTTTCAATTGCTCAATTTTCTCAAAGATAATAGTTTCTAGGCATTGCCTTTTGAAAGCTCTGTAGAATAATATAAAGAAGGACTCACAAGTGGACTCTATTTCCTTTGAAAAATAAGATCTGGTTTTGAAGAAATTGAACTATTTTCAAACCTAATGTTTTCAAAGTAAAATAAGGTAAAAAGAAAGAAAAAATGTTGTTTCCACTATTTAGAAAGGCAGAGTGGTTTCATGTAATTTAAACTTGAATTTAGGTAGTTAAAAATACTAACTATTCTTGGGCTATAAATCAAAATAATGTTAAGAATTATACTTAAAATTCAAAATACAATGAAGACAAAGCAAATAGCAAATTACAACTGTCATATTGAAGAAACTTGAATGAAAAAGACAGCTTGGAGACTGAATACTTTCTGTAACAATAGCTGTGGATGCATTCATTTATTCTGGTGTGGCTCTGTGCTTAGGCAGGCAGTCAGAAAGCCAATTTATATATCCCAGGGAGTTTTGTACTTAGAGCACTCTTGGAAAGACTAAGATAAAAATATATATTTAAGCAAAGGACATCTCATGCTCAGGAGGATTTTCTAGGTAAGTTTCCTTTCTGTTTCTTCTTTTTTTTTTAAGTGTGTGTGTGTGTGTGTGTGTGTGTGTGTGTGTGTGTGTGTTCCTCTTCTACTTTGTTTTGAGGCAAGGTTTTTTGAAGGTCACCATTGTACTGGCTGTGAGATTTTGGAGATTTTCCTGTTTTCTCTTCCCTTCTTAGCATAAGAATTCTGGGATTGTTGATATATGCTGCTGAGTTCAGCTTTACTAGGGTACTGGGAGCAGGAACTTATCTCGTCCAGCGTGTGATGCCAGCACTTTATCCACCGGACCATCCTCACTGCCCTGGTGTGCTCTGATGATATGACCCAGTTATGCCACTCACTGGCATATGCCCAAAGGACTTGAGTTATTACTCCACAGATAACTGCTCAGCCATGTTCTTTGCTCTTAGTCACAAAGCTAGGAAACAAAAACAACCTTAATGATCTTCACCAGAGTAGTAAACAGTGAAAATGTGTTACATAAACACAATATAATCCTATTCAGATGCCAAAAAAATGAAATTTGTAGGCAATGGATAGGACCAGAAGATATTTTTGAGTGAAGATCCAGAAGATAAAAACCACATATTCACTCTCATCTGTGGGTCCCATCTCTGAATCTTTAAATGTGGGTGTATAACCATAACCTAGAGTAAAAACAGCAACCAGGACAAATGAAATGGGACCAGTGTAAAGAGGAATGAAAGAGACATGAATAGACAAGGATAAGGGGGAAGGGGCGCAAGTTGGAGGTTTTAATTATTAAGTGGTAAAAGAGATCAATCCAAAGGAGAGGGATGGGGAGAGGAAAAATAACAAAAAGATGCTTGAAAAGTCATAAGGAATTACATCACTTTATATTTACTGAAAACTATAAATGCATGCGTGTGTGTGTGTGTGTGTGTGTGTGTGTGTGTGTGTGTGTAGTTAGGATGAAGTATGCCACTTGGCCCAAGAGCCATAGAGTAACAAAAACTACAGCACCGGGCATGAGAAATCAGCTTTTGAGTTATTGGTCAGAGGAGTCTAAGAGACTTGCCAAACAAGGTAGGCCATTCCTGTTGCTCTTAGTTATCGCCCAGAAATTGAAGGCAAATCTCTGTTGATGAAGGTTCCACTACGGAGAACACAGGACTCAGGAATCAGGCTGGATCTTATCCAAAAGCCTCCTTCCTGTGTAATAACTTTCATAGTACCTAAAGGTGTTGTGCCACCTGTAAGCAGGTAACCCATTCAATAGCCCTACCTAGCTGTGATGCCTGCACACCTTAACAATGATTAGTATATCAAGCTCTCTCTACAGGTATTCTAGTGATGCATATATCTTGACTCTAACCAAAAATTGTCTAATTAGACTTAAGTCCTGCTCAACATAAGAGAAATCATGCCTGATGTTGAAAAATTGGACAATCACCACAGCTAGTGAGGTCACAGATGTCAGGGGAGAAGCCACTGTCGCTACTCTCATAAACTAGTACAATTCCTAAATACAGTCTAAATACATATAAGTGTAGCTCTCTCCTTTCGCCTAACAAGTTTTTATTCACAGCAGACAGAAACCACTATAGAAAGTTACCCCTAGTCAAAAATCCACAACTGAATGGGGATCCCAGGCCCACTGAGTACGTCTACAACACACTTCTACACCTAAGACCGAAAGGAACACCATGGAACAGAGACCAGAAAGAGTGTAAGAAACAGAGGTCCTGAAGGTCTGCTGAAAGACTGAGTCTTCTTGCCATTTCAGGGTGGTTGGGGGAAACTTCACAGGCTTCATCACTAAATGAAGAGCTAAGACAATTAAGAAATGATGTGAGAGGGAGAATTAGTTTCCACAGAAATAAACACTCAGATGGTTACCCAATCCCAAATAATCAGCCCTAAAATACAACAACACTGAAATGTATATACAAGCAACACTGAAAAGATTCAGCAGGTTACATTTATGCATTTATTCATACAACATGTGTAACAATAATAAAGAGTAGGAATATGAATTTGAAAGGGAGAGGGACATGGAAGAAACCGGAAAGAGTAGTGAGGGGGAAATGATGTAATTATATTTTAAACTTAAAATGTCTTGAAAAAGAAGAGGAAGCTCACAGAAGGGAGGTGGGAATACCAGAAGAGAAGGTCTTCATAGGAGGTAGACTCTCAGGAAGAATTAAAAGATTTCCAAAGTTCCAAAACCCCAAATTCTCAAATTTTTTATTCTGTGAACTTTTCTATGTGAGACTTTTATCTAAAAGAAATAAAAACATAAATTTGTACTCAGAAAGCCTTTCCTAGGAGGTAGAAAAAGTTAGCTGTCCTTTTTTATTTTGTCTTTGCCTTGGAATCTTGGCTGGTTGTAAAAATTAGTCAGTATCCAAAAGCCTGGAGCAAGGGAGATGGATAAGTGGCAAATTACGGGTGTAACTGAAGAGAGGATAAAAAAAAAAAAATCAAACCTTACCAATCATGTGATGGCCAAGGATCTGTCTCTGTATTTGCAATGCTCAATGAGGATAATGCTAAAGAATGCTTTGATTTAAGGAATAATCAAACACTATAAACAACCAGATTTCTTTGTAAAATACTTAAGTTTACTTGTTGCAGAGAATATTCACATAGGTAATCATGAATGCAATGGGTCACAGAAACTGATAAAGATTGTTATATCATGTGCTGCAATGCATACTTTTTCTCTTTGTTAAATGTTACCCAGAAGTCTACCTTCAGAACTCTGTTCTCTTCATCTCAAATACCAAGACTCTCATAAATGTGCATTATCTAAGTTCACTCAGGCTGCTGTAACAAAATACCACAATGAGGAGATCTTGAAAATGCAAAAATGAGCTTCTCACAGGTGTGGAAGGTGGGAATCACAAGCCGAGGACCTACTGCATCTGCTTGTGGCAAATCCACTTGCTTATGATGTGGCCTTCTTGTAGTATCCTCACATTTGAGAAAAGGCAAGGTGTTTTTGTGGTTCCTTTTATAAAACAAATTCCATTCAGAGATTTGTGTCCTAATATCCTTATCCCTTCTCACATCTCACTGCCTAGCACTGAGGACTAGTTGTAACATAATCAGAAAGGAGGGTAAGTATAGTAGTGACCGAGCAAGCAACATTGTTATTTCAAGTAAAATTTTGGCATTTTAGTACAGTGTGACTTGTTCTGTTTAACTTGTATAATATGCTACAATTCTAGTGTCACTATCTTCAGGAGAAAACTATACACACAGCTAACTAATGGCAGTAAGTCAGAACTGCCACCACCACCCAGCTTCTGCTACGGCTTGCTATTAGCTCTGACCCCCAGGCAACTTTATTTATTAACATACAAATAAAATCACATTTTAGTACAAATAAAATATCACTAGAGAAAGCAAAGAGTCTACCAAATAAGCTGGAAGAAAATGCCACCCAGAAACTTTTACTCTTTAACCAAAAATTATACCTGCTATAAGCCAGACTTCATGTCAAATTTGAAGACTACAGTGAAGAACAATTTTTTCATACTGTCCCTTAGTCTAATTCTTTTGATCCTGAATTTAAGGATTTGAAAGTGAAATAGTTCAGCTCCATGCTCTGGCAAGCCACAGTAAGCCACAGAGAGAATATAGAACATTTAGACTGTTCAAGGATTGTAAAAAGGATTTCCCTCTTTGAATTTCTTTAATTTCATTTTAACAGGACAAAATAGGAGAATTGACCTGTGAAATGTTAGGAAGAGTCACCCAAACTAGGAACACAAGGGAGTAAAAATAAATCATGATATAGGAAGCACTCTATGCAACATCTCAAATTCCACACATAAGAATGTGTAACTGGATCTTGCCCCGGACTTCCCTTCTGAAGCACAGGTGAGTCCCCTAACTTGCCCCCGACCCCATCCCTGGGCACCAGCCACTCGGGAAGACCTGCCCAACTTGGCCCCAGGTTCTGGTCACAGGGCAGGTTCCCTTCTAGCCTCACCGGGAAGGATCCCCTTCTCTAAGACCCCTGGCAGACCCTGCAGTCTCCACGCCCTGCCCCCACGCCCATCCGCCTGAGCCCCAAGCCTCTTCCTGAGACTTAGAGGCCGGCCCCCAGCTCCCATCTTGCCCCGGACTTCCCTTCTGAAGCACAGCCCCACCGGGAAGGATCCTCTTCTCCAAGACCCCTGGCAGACCCTGCAGTCTCTACGCCCTGCCCCCACCCCCATCCGCCTGAGCCCCAAGCCTCTTCCTGAGACTTAGAGGCCGGCTGCCAGCTCCCAGCTGCCATCTTGCCCCAGACTTCCCTTCTGAAGCACAGCTCCCATCCTGCCACGGACTTCCAATTTGGACAAGAGAGCTCCCATCTGGACAAGAGAGAGAGACTTCCTGAATCTGTCAGCTCTGTCTGAACCAAGTGTGCGGATAAGGCCAAGAACGAACCACAAGGAGATGGGCAGACGTCAAGGCAGAAACACATACAACAAAATGAATAGCAATACACCATCACCAGGCCCTAGCCCTCCTTCAACACCTAGACCTGTACATCAGAAATTGGAAGAAGCAGAAGAAAATAGCCTTATGAATGTCATCATGAAGAAGCTAGAGGCTCGTGTAGAGGAAAAGACAAAAAAATGTGAAGAACGCTGTAAACAACTAGAGGAAAGGGCAAACAAATTAGAAGAAATCAAAAAAGTCCTGGAAGAGAACAATAAAATACTGAAAGAAAATCAAGAAAAATCAATGAAACAAATGAAGGAAACAGTCCAAGACCTGAAAAGGGAAATAGAAAAAATGAAGAAGACACAAACAGAGGAAATGCTGGAAATAGAAAATCTGAGAAAACAATTGGGAACTTCAGATGCAAGTATAATCAACAGAATGCAAGAGATGGAAGAGAGAATCTCTAGCGTTGAAGATACAATAGAAGAAATAGATTCATCAGTCAAAGAAAACACTAAAGTCAACAAAGTCATGAACCAAAATGTCCAAGAAATTTGGGACACCATGAAAAGACCAAACCTACGAATAATAGGGGTAGAAGAAAGAGAAGAATACCAACTCAAGGGCACAGAAAATATATTCAACAAGATCATAGAAGAAAACTTTCCCAACTTAAAGAAGAAAATGCCTATGAAGATACAGGAAGCCTATAGAACACCAAACAGACTAGACCCCCAAAAAAAGTCCCCTCGCCACATAATAATTAAACAATTAAACGTACAGAATAAAGAAAGAATATTAAGAGCAGCAAAGGAAAAAGGCCAAGTGACATATAAAGGCAAACCTATCAGAATAACACCCAATTTCTCAATGGAGACTTTGAAAGCCAGAAGGTCCTGGACAGATGTAATGCAGACACTAAGAGACCATGGATGTCAGCCTAGACTAATATACCCAGCAAAACTTTCAATCATCATAGATGGAGTGAACAAGACATTCCATGACAAAGCCAGATTTAAACAATATTTATCCACAAACCCAGCCCTACAGAAAGCACTAGAAGGAAAATTCCAACCTAAGGAAGTCAGATACACCCTCGAAAACGCAGGCAATAGATAAAGCCACAGCAGTAAACCCCAACGAAGAAAAGTACACACACATCACCACCAAAAAATAACAGGAATGAACAATCACTGGACATTAATATCCCTCAATATCAACGGACTTAATTCACCTATAAAAAGACATAGGCTTACAGAATGGATACGAAAGCAGGACCCATCTTTCTGCTGCATACAAGAAATACATCTCAAATTCAAAGATAGACACTACCTAAAAATAAAAGGCTGGGAAAAGACTTTCCAATCAAACGGTCTTAAGAAACAAGCGGGTGTAGCCATCCTGATATCCAGCAAAATAGACTTCAAACTAAAATCAATCAAAAGAGATCAAGAAGGGCATTACATACTCATCACAGGAAAGATCCACCAAGATGAAGTCTCAATTCTGAACATTTATGCCCCAAACACAAGGGCACCCACATATGTAAAAGAAACATTATTAAAGCTTAAATCACATATAAAACCCCACACATTAATAGTGGGAGACCTCAACACCCCACTTTCACCACTGGACAGATCCCCCAAATCGAAACTTAACAGAGAAATAAAGGACTTAATTGATGTCATGACTCAAATGGACTTAATCGACATCTACAGAACATTCCATCCTAACAAAAAAGAATATACCTTCTTCTCAGCACCCCATGGAACCTTCTCTAAAATCGACCACATACTTGGTCACAAAACAAATCTAAACAGATACAAAACAATTGGAATAACCTCCTGTGTTCTATCAGACCACCATGGTCTAAAGTTGGATTTCAACAACAACAAAAACTACAGAAAACCTACAATCTCATGGAAACTGAACAATACCCACCTGAATCACCAATGGGTTAAGGAAGAAATAAAGAAAGAAACTAAAGACTTCCTAGAGATCAACAAAAATGAAGACACCACATATCCAAACCTATGGGACACTATGAAAGCAGTACTAAGAGGGAAATTCATAGCACTAAACGCCCACATAAATAAGCTGGAGAAATCTCACACTAGTGACTTAACAGCACACCTGAAAGTTCTAGAACAGGAAGAAGCAAAGTCTCTCAGGAAAAATAGATGCCAGGAAATTATCAAAGTGAGAGCTGAAATCAATAAAATAGAAACAAAGAGAACAATACAAAAAATTAATGAAACAAAGAGTTGGTTCTTTGAGAAAATCAACAAGATAGACAAGCCCTTATCCAAACTAACCAAAAGACAGAGAGAGAGCATCCAAATCAACAAAATCAGAAATGAAAAGGGGGACATAACAACAGACATTGAGGAAATCCAGAGAATCATCAGGTCATACTTCAAAAACCTCTATTCCACAAAACTGGAAAACCTAAAAGAAATGGATAATTTTCTGGATAGGTACCACATACCTAAATTAAATCAAGACCAGATAAACTATTTAAATAGTCCAATAACCCCTAATGAAATAGAAACAGTCATTAAAAATCTCCCAACCAAAAAAAGCCCAGGACCAGATGGTTTCAGTGCAGATTTCTACCAGATCTTCAAAGAAGAGTTAATACCAATACTCTCTAAATTGTTCCATACAATAGAAACAGAAGGAACATTACCAAACTCCTTCTATGAGGCTACAATTACCCTGATTCCCAAACCAAACAAGGATACAACAAAGAAAGAGAACTACAGACCGATCTCCCTCATGAACATTGATGCAAAAATACTCAATAAAATACTGGCAAACAGACTCCAAGAACACATCAAAACAATTATCCACCATGATCAAGTAGGATTCATTCCAGGGATGCAAGGATGGTTCAACATATGAAAGTCTGTCAATGTGATACACCATATAAACAAACTCAAAGAAAAAAACCACATGATCATCTCACTAGATGCTGAAAAGGCATTTGACAAAATCCAACACCCCTTCATGATAAAGGTCTTGGAGCGATCAGGAATACAGGGAACATACCTAAACATAATAAAGGCAATTTACAGCAAGCCAACAGCCAACATCAAATTAAATGGAGAGAAACTCAAAGCAATTCCACTAAAATCAGGAATGAGGCAAGGCTGTCCGCTCTCCCCATACTTATTCAATATAGTACTTGAAGTTCTAGCCAGAGCAATAAGACAACATAAGGAGATTAAGGGGATACAAATTGGAAAGGAAGAAGTCAAGCTTTCCCTATTTGCAGATGACATGATAGTATACTTGAGCAACCCCAAAGATTCCACCAAGGAACTGATACAACTTATAAACACCTTCAGCAACATAGCAGGATACAAGATCAACTCAAAAAAATCAGTAGCCCTCCTATATACAATGGACAAAAAAGCAGAGAAGGAAATCAGAGATACATCACCCTTTACTATAGCCACAAATGACATAAAATACCTTGGGGTAACACTAACCAAGCAAGTGAAGGACCTATATGACAAGAACTTTAAGTCCCTGAAAAAAGAAATTGAATAAGATGTCAGAAAATGGAAAGATCTCCCATGCTCATGGATAGGCAGAACTAACATAGTAAAAATGGCAATCTTACCAAAAGCAATCTACAGATTCAATGCAATCCCCATCAAAATACCAACACAATTCTTCACAGACCTGGAAAGAATAATACTCAACTTCATATGGAAAAACAAAAAACCCAGGATAGCCAAAAGAATCCTGTACAATAAAACAACCTCTGGAGGCATCACGATCCCTGACTTCAAGCTGTACTATAGAGCTACAGTAATAAAAACAGCTTGGTACTGGCATAAAAACCGACATGTAGACCAATGGAATCGAATTGAAGACCCTGACATTAATCCACACACCTATGAACAAATAATTTTTGACAAAGAAGCCAAAAGTGCACAATGGAAAAAAGAAAGCATCTTCAACAAATGGTGCTGGCAAAACTGGATATCAACATGTAGAAGGCTGCAAATAGATCCATATCTATCACCGTGCACAAAACTTAAGTCCAAGTGGATCAAGGATCTCAACATAAATCCAGCTACTCTGAACCTGCTAGAAGAGAAAGTAGGAAGTAGTCTTGAATGCATTGGCATAGGAGACCACTTTCTAAATAGAACACCAGTAGCACAGACACTGAGAGAAACAATCAATCAATGGGAACTCTTGAAACTGAGAAGCTTTTGTAGGGCAAAGGATACGGTCAACAAAGCAAAGCGACAGCCTACAGAATGGGAAAAGATATTCACCAATCCCACATCTGACAGAGGACTGATATCCAGAATATATAAGGAACTCAAGAAATTAGACATCAAAATGCCCAACAGTCCAATTGAGAAATGGGCTATAGAACTAAACAGAGAATTCTCAACAGAGGAAACTCAAATGGCTGAAAGACATTTAAGGAATTGCTCAACATCCCTAATCATTAGGGAAATGCAAATCAAAACAACTCTGAGATACCACCTTACGCCTGTCAGAATGGCTAAGATCGAAAACACTGAAGACACCTTATGCTGGAGAGGATGTGGAGCTAGGGGAACTCTCCTCCACTGCTGGTGGGAATGCAAGCTTGTACAACCACTTTGGAAATCAATATGGCGATTTCTTAGAAAATTGGGAATCCATCTCCCCCAAGATCCAGCTATACCACTCTTGGGCATATACCCAAGGAGTGCTCAACCACACCACAAGAGCACTTGTTCAGCTATGTTCATATCAGCATTGTTTGTAATAGCCAGAACCTGGAAACAACCTAGATGCCCTTCAACTGAAGAATGGATAAACAAAATGTGGTACATATACACAATGGAATACTACTCAGCAGAGAAAAACAATGACATCATGAGGTTTGCAGACAAATGGATGGACCTAGAAAAAATCATACTGAGTGAGGTATCCCAGACTCAGAAAGACAAACATGGTATGTACTCACTCATAGGAGGATACTAGATGTGGAACAAGGATGACTGGACTGCTACTCACATCACCAGGCAGGCTACCTGGAAAACAGGACCCCAAGAAAGACACAGGGATTGCCCAATGACAGAGAAATGGAAAGAAATCTACATGAACAGCCTGGACATGAGTGGGGGTAGTGAAGGGCGAGGGTCGAGGGAAAGAGAGCTTGGGTGAGTGGGAGATCCCAGCTGGATCAACAACAGAGAGGGAGAACAAGGAATAGGAGACCATGGTAAATGAAGACCACATGAGAATAGGAAGAAACAAAGTGCTAGAGAGGCCCACAGAAATCCACAAAGATACCCCCACAACAGACTGCTGGCAATGGTCGAGAGACAGTCCGAATTGACCTACTCTGGTGATGGGATGGCCAAACACCCTAATTGTCGTGCTAGAAACCTCATCCAACTACTGAGGGATCTGGATGCAGAGATCCATGACTAGGCCCCAGGTGGATCTCTGGGAGTCCAATTAGCGAGAATGAGGAGGGTTTATATGAGAGAGAATTGTTGAGACCAAGGTCGGATAAAGCACAGAGACAAATAGCCAAACAAACGGAAACACATGAAATATGAACCAATGGCTGAGGAGTCACCAACTGGATCAGGCCCTCTGAGTGGGTGAGACAGTTGATTGGCCTGATCTGTTTGGGAGGCATCCAGGGAGTGGCACCGGGTCCTGTGCTCATTGCATGAGTCGGCTGTTTGAAACCTGGGACCTATGCAGGGTCCCTTGGCTCGGCCTGGGAGGAGGGGACTGGACCTACCTGGACTGAGTCCACCAGGTTGATCTCAGTCAGTGGGGAAGGCTTTGCCCTGGAGGAGATTGGAATGGGGGGCGGGCTGGGGGGAAGGTGAGGGGGGCGGGAGGGGGGAGAACAAGGGAATCTGTGCCTGTATGTAGAACTTAATTGTATTGCAAAATAAAAATTAAAAAAAAAAAAAAGAATGTGTAACTGTGGGGCTCGGAGACTGAAGCCTGGACTGGAGACGTGGAGCTGTGATGAGGAATGAAAGGATGTGTCGCACCAAGCCCTGGGTACCAGCAACAAACCACTCTTGGTACATTGCATGTTAGTGAACAGTGTGATATCCAGCAGCCTCAGTGACCCTGAAGCACACACGAGTGTGCTTTTCTCCCCCAGAACCAACACATGTCTGAACCTGCATGACTCACTTTCTGTTGACTAATATGACTAACCTGTTTGGGATAACTGTTAGCACATACAAATTATTAGATGATTTATTGTTAAACACTCAAATGGTACTAAATGAAAAATAAGCATTTGAAAGGCCACTCTGGCAAAAATGGAAATGTACAGTCACTATAGTGACCTCCTGGTTTTTTAAATTATTTTTTCATCCATGTAATTCCTTTTGATGTCATCCTGGCAAAAGGTATTATGCTTCCAAGTTCTCATGAATTTCTGATTTTTTCCCTCTGCATATCTATGCATGTATGTGTGCAGGTTTATATATGTGCATTCTTATTTTTTTTTTGTGTGTGTGTGTGTGTGTGTTTGTGTGTGTGTGTTCATGAGTCAACCTTGACTATTATTCCTCAGGAGAAGTCTATATACGGCCACCAAGCTCCACCTCTCTTGCCTCCCCAGCACTAGAATCACATGATGTACCCATTATGCCCAATTACTCTTTTACATCACTTCTGCAGATTGACTTTAGATAGCCATGCTTGTGCAACAAGTATCTTGCAAACTAACCATGCTCCCAAGCCCTAGCTTTTGTTTTAATTTCTCTCAAAGTCTTATTTTAACAGGATCTCTGCAGCTCATTCACTAAGTAAAACCTCAACCACTTTATTTCCTGGCAATGCAACAGGGCAGGAAATTTAAATATAGTAAAAAGTTTATAGTTCTGAAAATTTTCATTTTTTTTATAAAAGACATGGTGATTTTAGAACAATGTAACACCTGTTTTTCCTTAAAAATGATTCTAAATCAGAAGGCTGTTTAGATGAGTTGTAGAGGAAAAGAGTAATGCACAGGAATCTGAATAATGCACAACAATGCATTTCAGTTATAATGGAGGTCTAATTAGGAGATCTATCATGACATACAGAATTGTCCCCAGCAGTGTGTGACCTTTGATGAGGCACACATTATCAGCTGAAAGGAATTTCTGGAGAAAACCACTTGGCTTACATTCTGGCAAGGTTAGTAACTTTTCAGCGCTGAATAGCTTTGCCCAGCAGCTACAGTATGGAAAAGCCTAGTGAAAATATTATTAGGCTATTCAAAAGTTAGGCAAGAAAAACAACTTCCAATTAATTAGTGAGTGCAGTCAGAATTCTGTTGGGCACAAAATGAGGAATGGTGCCTGTTTTAATAAAAATCCTATACTAAATGCTACTGAGTTTTTCTAAGGCATTGGTTTGTTTATTTGTGACAGATTTTAATATTTTCTCTTTTTAAGTTAAATTTTCTCTTTGATATTTTAAGATGGGTATATATTTCATTCTAATAATTCTCAACCCACTCCCCTTAACCTCTACTATCTCCCTTTCTATCCCACAAGCCCACTTTTCAGATTTAAGTGTTTTATTTTGTTTTTAGACGCAATGAGTAAAACCAGGGCCAACTGTACGACCATGAGATTGGGAACATCCATTGGAGCATGGTGGCCTCAACAGGGTCACACAACTAATGGTAGTGACTACCCATTTCTTAGGAACTATCAGGAGCAACTGTTCAGATGTGGTGCAATAGGACCCCTTGAGCCCCACCCCTGTCCATTGTTGGCTGCTGAAAAGCCCAGTGTTGAGCAGGCCCAGTGGAGGCGAGAACAGTTGCAGTTGTATAGAGCTCATGACAGACAGTCACCTCATGCCCAAAAGGTGGCATTTTGTAGCCATTCTTCCTATCTTCCTCCTCTTACGTTATTTAATCACCATCTTCTGTGATCTTTAAGAGGGCAACATAAATTTCTTGTTTATGGCTACCCACTCAATCTTCATTCACTCTCAATACCATGAACACTCATGTGCACCTACATTCACTGCCTTTCATTGCAAAGAAATGTTTCTTTGATTAAGCCTGAGAATAACCTTTATCTGTAGGTATAAATGTAAATAGTTAAAAGGTAGTTTGAAGCTATGTCAAACAACTTATAAACACTGACAAGTTACTTCATAAGGTTTATTGGTTCCCAAGTCATCAAGTTTTGATTGGAACTTATAGTACTAGAAACAGGTTCTCTTCAGAAATGGGCCTCAAATCCAGTCAGAAAGTGGTTGGTTTCCTTATAAACATTGTGCCACTGTTGCACAGTTGGGCAGATCTTACATGGCAAATTGATGTTTTATTTTATAGAGTTTCAGTTTCGAGTTTGTAGTAATCACTCTTCAAAGTCTCCCTATAATGGGAGGATGTAGCATTGCCAAATTTGTTGAAGCTATGATAGGGGAAGTAAATCTGGTACTTAGTTTGCATCTGAGGCAAATGTTTGAGTCAAAAATATAACATGATCTGAATCTAAAACCTTGACTTCTAAGTCCTTGCTTCCTTGAAAAAAAATTCTAGTTTACATAGCAAATCTGATCCTTTTTAAAGTGGATGTATGCTGGTATCTGAGACACATATCAGATACACAAAGCTATTATGATTTTGTAGGCAATGAATTTATTCTAATGAATGCTACTTAATAATTTGGGGAGGGGCTTGGGAGTTGGGCAAAGATTTTAACTTAAACAAACAAAAAAAGTGATGAAAATATGAGACCAGAAATTTATATTGGAGCCAGAGAAAAAAGAAAATCAAATCTCCAATGTCCATAGTAGCATCTGGGACTTAGCACAATGTGTTTAAACCTATTGTAGGAACTGAGTGAGCTTAGCACAATGTGTTTAAACCTGTTGTAGAAACTGAGGGAGCTTAGGACAATGTGTTTAAACCTGTTGTAGAAACTGAGGGAGCTTAGCACAATGTGTTTAAACCTATTGCAGAAACTGAGTGGGCTTAGCACAATGTGTTTAAACCTATTGCAGAAACTGACTGGGCTTAGCACAATGTGTTTAAACCTATTGTGAAGGAAGAGTGAAGAACACCAAGCTAAGAGAACCTGCCATTGTGATATGAACAGAGTTCGTCACAGTCTGACCTCAGGGATGAAGGACTACTATATACTTACAAACCTATCAGTGATGTGTCACCCATCCCTTGATTTCCTATTTGTATGGATACAATGTCCAACATTTTCAAATTGAATAATAGCCTCTCTCTTGAGTATGGTCATGACTTTCAAATCTCTGTTTCTTGAGGGAATCCTGCTGTTGCTTCAATTTAAACAAGTGGAATGCCATCTCACTTTCTTTTCATATTTATTTTTCTTTATGTATAATGTTGTCATGTATGCTGTCATTGCTCAAACTCAAAATTTAAAATGCCTAAATACCCATCTCATCTTAGTACCAAATTCACTAATACCATTAATCATACTCTACAATCAGCTGAGGATCAGTAAGAATGAGTCTTCAAATGCTGACCAGATTTAAGTCCTAGCTTGCTGACTTATAAAATAACTTGAATGAAATGCAACAGGTTTCCGTCCTGTGTTCCTCTTGCCAAAAAGTAAACTGCATGTTTTATCAGTATTGCTCCTAGTTCTTGAGAATTATTTTTAAATTACTTTCCCATATCCAACACAATAACTTTCATCATGTGCTTGAACGTTTTGGTCATTACAGTAGCATTTTGTTGCTCTTTTATCTTCTGACCTGTCCAGCATAGCATGAGTGTGATTTTATTCTGAAAATGCTGCTTCGACTTGGCCATAGTTTTATAATTCTTTTTATTATTTAGTCCTTCCAAACTGTGCAATAACTCTTTACTTAGCATAGAATTCAATATACCACAGATTTCATTTAAATGTGTTTTTTTCTGTACTTGTCTCCTCTTGTTTCCACAAACAAAGACTCTTCATGCCAATCTGTTCTCTATGGCAATTCACTGCAGCTTCTCACTCCCCTCTGTGTCTGTGGAAATTCCTGCCTGTAGGCCTCTATCACTTTATAAGAGAACAAAGCCAAATAATACTATAAAGTTTGCACAATATTACATCACTATAAAGAGATTGGTGTCTGCTTGATGGGTGGCTGACAAATCTCATACACTTCTAGTTATCTTGGGCTATGTTGTAAATGTCTGTAAATTTATCTTCTTGAAATTATAACTATACTTGAATGCCTAGCTAAAGCCACATCTTCATTACCTTGATTTCCACGTAAATGTCTCCCCTCTGCTCTCCTTCAATCATGTGCATGTGTACGAGTGCATGCTCCTGCGTGTATGGAACAGAAGAGAAGAGATAAAGGGAGACATTCATTTTATAACTATAAAAATATATGCAACCTTACATGCTAGTGGCACAAACTCATTCTATTGCCCTGCTGGGCAATCTTCAGGAGTATACCTCAAAAAAGCATTTTTTGGTGAGTGTTGGTTCAAATTAGTAGATACATGAGTGAGACTGAGTAAAAAGAGGTCATTTGATGGTTTACTGGAGAAAAGAGAGTTTAGCTGAGATAGGATAGTATTCCTTCTCCAGAACAGTAATGAGGGAAAAATGGGTGCAGTCATAAAAGCAGATTAATCTCCAAGGGCATTCTAACAAAAGTAACTGATATTAGCATGCATTCACTCAACTTCCTTTACCCTTCATCCCCTTTACCTTTTGTAAACAATATTTATCTGATGAATATTTTCACCAAAATGTTTCCCATGTCATGGTTTGGAACCGTAGTGTCCATGTTAAAGGTTTGTTCCCCAGGTGGAGATACCATCTCTATCTATAGAAATCTTTGTTGGTAGGTCCTACCTGATTTTTATGAAAATAGGTTACTGGGGTACTCCTTTGAAGGACACATGACACATTTTGTCCTTTCCCAACCCATCTTGTTCCCTACCATGGACCTCTGCTTCACCATGGTTCCAAAGCAGCAGGCTGAAACTTCTGAAACCCTGAACTCATATAAATCCTTCCTTCTTTAGAATGATTTTCTCAAATGTTTTACCATAACTGAAGGTTGACTTCTACAATAATGTCAGTTTTATGAGTTCTCCTAGGCAATCACTGAACTTGGGATATTCTGGGGGAACTCCTGACATCAGTGATTACGATGTTCAATATATCTACAAAACTTGTTTATTAGTGATAGTATACATATTTCTCAGACTGATTTTTAGTTCAAATTATTTCTTAACTTGATCCAATGATTTAAATGTGTAGCTAAGTTTCATTCATCTTCTGATAAATTCTACTGTTAGGTTATATCACAATGTAAATAATAAAACTCAGCTCATTGAAATAAAATTACTATTATTTAAGTTGCCTAGCTTGTGGTAGTTTGCTACAGCAGTCCAAGAAGTTAATTCAGACATTTACCTTTATTTTGTTACTGTGGGTTATATTGTTGTTCGTTAAAATTGGCATATTAAATATACCAAAGATATTTTCTAAATTTAGATTTACATCAAATATTTTAACAGTACCCATTTCCCAATGCTGACTACTTTCTTTGCAACTATGTTTTTCCTGAAGTGTAAATATTTCTATTATTGTTGGTGAAATGCAAATTATGTATCCTAACAATATTTTGTAAACCTATTTTTAATCTAAGAATATAAATGAAATGTAAAATATAAATCTTTTATTGTTTATATTGGTACATTTATGCTGCTGTAACAAATTTCAGAAATTGGATAAGTAATGAAACAGAAATTAATTTTTCGCTATTTTAGAGATTCAGAAATTCAAGATCAAGTTACTGGCTCATTTAATAGTCTGATGAGGGCTGCATCCTAGGAAAAGGAAGAACACTGTGTTCTTTCCCATGTTTTCTGATGTTCAGAAAATAACAGTTGGAAGGACAAGCTATGTTGTCTCTTTAATGAGGACCTTAATTGTACTGATAAGGGTGAGACTTTCATGGCCTAATTACTTGGCACTATCATACCAGGGTTGGACTAGAGACAGAGTCAAACTATACATGATGTTATAATTTGCTGAGTCACTTATAATAATGAAAATAAGATTGTCATTCAGACTTTACCATTCCAAAGTCTATATAATCCATCAATTAATATGAATGATTAAATTAGAATTCAAATGATTTAAATAATTACACTATGTTCTCACAGATGTTTGTCATGAGGTATTGATGTACACCATTACAGAGACTGAAAAGTCCCATTATATAGCAGTAAGCTGTACATCCAGAAAAAAATAGTGGTTCTTCATAGTCTGAAACTAGAGAGCTTATGTAGTATCTAGCATGAATCTCAAAGCCTGAAATCAAGGTTCACTGAGAGAAGAAAAGGATTAATGTTCCATCTCCAGCCAAAGACACAAAGCTTTCTTCTCCTTCCCCTTTAAACTCTGCAATGTGACATGATTAAACTAGAATACATGCAGACTAGCTCTACTACCAACAGCTGCTTTAAAAAAGTGCCACTGGGTAGTAGGAACTGATGTCTTGAAAAGCTATAGAAAGCCCATGGTGAATCATAGCACTGAAAATAGAGAGCAAAGTCAGACCAACTATCACAGAAATACACTATCTTAGAATAGCTCTTCCATGTTACTAAATCCTGGTTAAAAAATCGAGCATTTTGTCATGACATTACTATGTGGGTAGAACCACCAATCATGAAACAGATTCCATAAGGACCCACTGAGCAACAAACTGGCTTAATGGGAATCTGTTGTTTGGTGGAGATATTGTATCTGGAATTTGATCAGTGCGTGACCAAAGGGCACTGGAGAGCTGCATCACTGATGACATAGTCACCATGCTTCTTCCTTAGCTGTTGTTTATAACCGGGAAGTCAATAAGGAACAGAGCCAAGTTAAGTTTACAGCCAGGTCAGCTTCATATGTAGAATAAAACCAAAAGTAAATTGTTGCCATCTTATTTCCCTTGTGAATGATGGAACTAAAAGTCAACTGTGAGTCAAACTCTCAACAAAGGCTCCAGTTGTAACTGCACATGATTATCAATTCTGTGTGAAAAGCAGAATGAACTAGGTAAGCTAGAGTATTACACAAATACATAGTTGCCAATGAATTGTCTGGATAGTCTATGTCCTGGAAATGAAATGATTATATGGTCATAAACAAAGAGTTTTGGAGGCAAGGATGAATAAAGATGTTGAAGATTTGAATTTTATGAAATGCCTAGTAATGAGCATCCACCATGGAGGTGTTTCTATGTAACCAATAGGCAGAATCATTTGGCTAGTTGATATCGATTCAGTCTGTGTCAAGAGATTCTCCAATGCTGTACCAGTGAAATTAAAGAGTAGCCATGATGGGGAATAGAGACTGTGCATGTACTTGTCAGCATGACCTCCTAGGTACATATGGAAGTAACTACTACTTCTTCTAGATTTGTTACCTATTCATAGGAAAATAATTGACTCCTTCTACAACATATTCCCTTTAAGAAATCAATCAACTATCTCTTAGCAGAGTGATTGCATTGGAAAGGATAGCCGTGACTATAAAACATGCAGTATGAATTTATGTTTTTATTTCCTCAGGTTCCCTTTGTCAAAAGTCAGGCAGACAAGAAATCACCAGAAGGGCAGGAATGAATGGCCCTAGTCATGAATAGGTATGACCACAGTTTTGCAGTAAAATGAGGCAGTAATACCTTGGCGCCCAGGTGATCTGGAATGTTTATTGATGTTTCCTGCTCAATTTTACTAGTAAATAACAAAGGCAGCCACTGCAGCCCAAAAAGGGGTGTGGTGAACAGGGATGAGTACTCTCAATGGTAAAAGTCATCATTATCCAGCAGATAAGATAAGCTGGTGCATATATTTTAGTATTATATCACTCTCAATCTCCATGGATTATCCATGTATTTTGCAGTAAAAATCCCAGATTTCCTCAAAGTTATGGTTCTGGTTGAATGTTGTTGGTTTATCCACCACTGTTCCCATTTCAAAAGTCCCCCAAACCTCTTTACCCCTTGAAAATGTGAGAGAGGTAGTGACCTAGTGCTGTCCCAGGGCAGGGAAATCTAGAATAAACCTCAGAACTGGGATATGATGAATAACGGCTGTTGATTTGAGGCCAGCATGGTAGCGTAAACAAGCTTATTTCACTAATTTATTTTTTGTAAGTTTCCCAAGGAATGAGAGTATTCAAAGTCGTGGGACAAGCACACATGTGATAACACTAAACCCAGTCACCACTCACTGATGTAAGAGATGGGATAGTTGTAATGAAAGTCCAGGAGCATTGTTTATACTCTCCCATGAGGAAGAAGTTATTTCCCTGACTAACATATCCTTGTCTGTGCCTATTCCTTGTCCAGAAATTGCCCTCACCCATGAGACCTCTCTCATTCATAATGATGCCATCTCCCTACAGTAACACATATTTCAGTGTCTGGTTCTTGAAAAGGATAAATGGTCCAGCCTTTCTGCCTCATTTCAACATAAGCCAAAGCATCCTCCCCACTTCCGATCTCCTAGGGATGCTCTGATTCTCTACTGCAACTGCATTGTAACACAGCTTCTTTTACCACTTTTTTTCCACTCTTTACATGAATTCTTCCAAATAACAAATTCTAACTCAGTTCTTGCAAGCATTTTTTTCATTTTAAAGTGAATTGAAAATTGCAAGTATAGCTCAATGATGTACCATTTGTCTAGTTATAAATGAGTCTTTGGCCTCAATCCACAGTACAGAAAGAGGAAAAGAAGGTTGTGACAGCTTGGTGTTGCTGCCCAGCTACCCAGGAGGCTGAGACATGTAGTAGATCAAAGCTCAATGGAGAATATATACTGATCTACTTTCTTCATTAAAATATGGACAATATGGGAAAGAGTCATTTCTAGAGCACAAAGACACCTTATTGAGAGAAAAAGATCATGAGTAAAAACTAGAAATAGATGCTGAGTGAGACAAGAGATTCAAAAGGCCAACAAAATAAAGATGTATTTCGAGAACTACTGAGAAATATTCTTCAACAGTGGGGTGTTATTGGCAAAAGTGTAGATGAAGAACTGTTATACAGGGAGTCATTTGTTGTTCTTTTCTGATAGTGTGAATTATTAATCTTAGGTATAGCCTGGCATAACCAGACAGACTAGACAGGGATACAGAAGAGTCAAAAATCAGGATACTTAATAAGAAGCAGCTGTAATAGTCAAAATAGAAAACACTCAGGAAAATAAAGGAGCTAGGGATGTAAAATGCTTAGTAAGAAACTTACAATAGAATTTCAGGTAGAAAGAGTATTCTGGAAAAAAAAACTGTGATATATACTTAGTCATCATTCAATATAATCATATCTTTATCCATAAAGAGTGTGTAGAATAAAGATGGAAACCAATTTTATCACACACATATTTGTATTACTTATTACAACATAGAGCTACTTAATATCAACAGTGTCATCTCACTGTACCATCTGAAGTACTGACTCGAAGAAGCAAATTTTGATGTGTTCCCTCAAGATCAAAAGATTGCTTTCTGGAAGCCCCAAAGGCTTGAGCTCTCCAGAGGAAATGCTCTGCTCAGCATTTCCCAAAGTGCACTTCTGAGCACCATTAGCAAAGAAGAATGGTTTGTCTGGAGTTCCATGGGGATATATAAGTAGAAAGGTCATTGCTAAGGCAGCAGGGACTCAAAATGTCCAGGGACCCCATACTTGAAATCAACACTTCTTATTATGAGATATAAAAATAAAAAAAAATACTCTACATGATAGCTTGCCTAGATAATTTCCAGCAGGAGCTGATCCACAGAAATCAGGTTCATGTAACAACTCCAAAGAGAGCCAAGTCAATGACTATAAAAATCCAGGTCAGTAAAAGCGACAAGAGAGACACCCACAAAACATTGTTTGAAATTCTGTACTAAGAATCAGATCATCATGGACTAAATATTTAACAAAAATGTAAAATAATTATAAACCAGATTTTTTAAAAATTACCTAGTATCCTCTCAGGAGATTATATAGAGAGCTTAGCCACAAACAGCCTGAGGATAATTACTTGTACTGCTCAGACTTATGGTAATTCTGTTAGAGAAGTGAATTCAAACTCTTTCTTAGAAAATGCCAAAGGGAAAAATACATTCTGAGGGTGTGTGTGTGTGTGTGTGTGTGTGTGTGTGCGTATTAAAATTTCTCACTATTAGTGGCTAGTGTATACAGTTAGCATGTTGGTCTTTGGGATAATTTTGTGTTTCTTGCTTTCAAGAACAAAGTTTGTGGCTATAACTTCTCAAAGAGTTAGTTAGCTTTAGTTAGTAATCTGCTGATAAAGACTTAGAAAACACAGAACTCTCGAAACAATAGTATGTCCCTGCACAAAAGCTAGAGGTGTATTTATAATTGAGTGCAAATGATATATCAATTCTTTGCTGGTATGGTACATGTAGGAACCCTGAATATTTGAATACAATGTATATTCAACCTATGAAACATGAATAGGCAAAAGGTAATTTAGTGTGCTAAGCCTTTCTGAGGTGGGAGCCTGTCTCCAGACTGATCATGAATAATGTAGCAGGGCCCACCTCCTTCCTTTGGGACTAGCTCTTTGCATAGACAAAAAGCAGTGGCACATGATTTGCACAAATCTTTGCATATGTACCTTTCTGAATCTTTACAGTATCGTTACGTGTCTTTGGAGGAATAAAATCTAGGATGTTTTGACTATGTTCATGTGTCTTCAGCTCAACATATTTAATGTGCAAAAGTAAACAAAGCAGGACTGAGTATTTAGTCTGGTGGCCTATTTCCTTGTTGTATGAATATTCAAAAACCCACCTGTTCAAACTTTACACATGGTCCCTGCAGGATAGCAGTGACAGCTTGATCAACTAGTTATATTCCAGCATTTTATAATTAAATACACCCTGACACCACACAAAATGCAGTGTAAGACACACTTGCTGCTACAGACAAGCATCTGTGTTTATAAGAAGACTAGTTTTGACAGCCTACTAAATGCTTTTTGCTTTGGATAAATGAATAAAAATGCTGTAAAAGTCATTTCTTCCCTTGACCCAGTCAATTTTCAAGAATTTTAAGGTGGTAGTAGGGTAGCTAAAGGATGTGGAACACATTTAGGTGTATTAGTATTTTGATTATCAGAATTGAAACTTTTTTCTGCTTCCAAGAACATTGGTCTTTATTCCCTGGATACCAAAGCAGTCAACATCCCCCAGCACAGCAGCTGTTGCTTAATAGCCCTAAAGAGTTAAGTGCTGCCCACATGGAACACAGATCAGTGTCTCTACAAAGTGGGCCTTCAATTAGCATTGATGGATTGACTTTCTCACAGGCAGTAAAAGCTCAACTTACAGAGATGAATCCTATGAGACTAAAAGTCCATAAGTTAAGGTACTGGGCCTAAAATTTTATGTTTGTAGACATAAAATATGCATAAATATGGAAAACATATCCTTTGTTTCTATTTTTAAAAATGTTATCTAATTTATTGACATATTAAGAGAATGTCAATATTTGTGTCGATCTAAGTTTAGGCAAAGTGGAGTTTGAATAGCAACATACAATACTCTTCCTGAGTTATAGAAGTAGTTATGAAGAATCTGAAAAACAAAATATCCGAAGATAAAATGAAAGTGTTGGCTAATAAGAATACAATAATAATAATAAATACAATACCAATAACAAATGTTTCCTGTTGTTGAAAGACGTCTCACTTGAATTGCCTAACACAGACCACCTTGGATATCAACATTCTGAATGCTTTCCATGTATTTTGTACTGGACTTTAAGGCAGCTAAGCATGGTTTTGAAGATGTGCCAGATGTGACCATTTAATTTGAAAGCATAATGAGTTTCCTCTTCAGCTTTCACTGGAGTTGCATAGCTTTCCCTCCTGATCAGGTGACAGATAGAAAAGATCCCCTTAGTCAAAGCAGAATTAAGAGTGCAGGGACTAGGCTGCTGTCTGCTCTAGTAAGCACTGCTCTTAAGTACTCTATCCACACCACTGCTGCGCTCTGTGTTTGGAAAGTTGAGCAAGTCAACTGACCAGCATCACACCTCAAAAGATGGGAAGTGGAATTAGTTCAGAGAGCAAGGAGTCAGCCAAAAGGTCAAAAGAGCTGGAGAAAAAGCTTCAGGAAGATGCTGAGCGAGATGCGAGAACTGTCAAGCTGCTGCTGCTGGGTAATGTTTCTCCACTGCTGTCAGCATCTGACTTTTGTCTTCATTTATGGCATATTGACTTTTCTCAAATTTTAACTTAAGTGTATTACCCTTGGAGGATTTAGTATAAAATATGTTTAAATTCCTAAATGAACTGATTTTTATGTGTGCCCTATATGTATTTCATAATTTGCTTTATGTTTCATACTTACTACATTATTTAAGAGATAAATATTAGATGCCTCAGTTTACCTCTTTCAAACACTACAGGATATCATTATTAAAAGAAGACTCATAAACATCTATGACTTTGTTGCATTCTATTTGTTTTCTAAATAGCAGCTAAAATCCTTAATGACAAGTCGTAAATGTCTTATTTGTTTAGACAGAGATAAGCTGAGTGTTTAACATCAAAATTAATGTTAAAAGAATTTAGTCTCAAGTTTTATGTACAATAATGACAAGGTACTTAAAATTATATCAAGAGTATTACTAAGACTGCAGGAGCAGTAGTACCTTTAATTTTGCTGTACATTTGAAAATATGGCATTCAGTTCCTTATAGAACTGAATACATTATATTCATTCACGCATGCCACAAATTGTGTGACTGCTTTTCATCACTTCAAAACAAAGAAAAAAATTATGACAACTATAACTTTAATAATCGCTCAATTAACTAAATGAATTAAGGCAATCTATGTGCTGCATATTTTTCATAAACTACTTAACATACAATGGTCACTGACATAAAACAACAGAATTTTTTGGAACTTGTGGGAGATAAATGGGAAGAAAAAACTGGAAGAATTGGACGGAGTAATATTTTAGCTCAGCAGCATGTAAGATTTAAGAGAAATTTAACTGTGGACTTCTGGAGAAAAAGCAGAAAAGGCATAATTTAAGATATTAAAACCTATGATATTTTTTAGCACAAACATACGGCAATATGTATTAGGTAAATATATTGTGTAATCCAGGGGTAACTCAGTAAGAAACATTCAGTGGATTCAACCTTCCATTTTCTTTTTTTTACGTTTTCAGTTTCTCTACATTGAGGCTATTGGCCAACAAGTTAACTGGTTAGCTTTGCTTTTGAAACATTGCTTGTATTACAATATTATATATAATAGGAATTTAAGTCAATACAGAAACAAATCAAAATAAGAGCTTTGACTTATTGACAGTCGTGTATTTACACTGAAGCTAGTTGTATGCAATAGTAATTCATTATTTCAGAATTGTGAATTTATCATGAACCAAATTTCAATTTTTAAGAGTTCTTTTACTCTGCTCCTACTACTAAGTGATTTTTAAAAGCCAATCATGGGCTGTGTCTCTTGTATCTCAAGGAAAGGGTCATGTTCTCTTCTTTCTTGCTGGAGTTCTGTGGCTAGGTTTGCCCATAGGACTCACAAGTAGTCACCTAGAGATTGATGATTTAGGAAGGTGATGGTAAGTGCTCTGAAATCATCAAACATACTTCCCCTGATTGCAGAGAATTCTCAGAGGCCCCACTGTGGAGTCAAAGTAATATGGACATGGCAAAGGCAAATACAATGCAGGAGATCCAGGCTGTCCCAGAAGTGCTTTTCTTGTTCCCTTACAACGGCACAGTGGTGCTCATGGAGAGACAGAGTCTGCTGTCTGTCTCTTTCTTGACTGTGAACGCAACTGACCAACTTTTCAAGCTCATGCCTCCTCGCCCTCCCACTACGGCAGATCTGTACCTTGAGTTTTGCCAAAATAAATCCTTTCTCCCCAAAAATAAACAAACCAACAAATTAAAGACAGGTCTACATGCTGAGCTCAGTTTCCAAATGAATTAATAAGATCAACATACCGTTTTAAAAATATTTTCTCTTATTTTGTAAAAACACAAATTATAAGTCAAATCACTGAAATAGTTATATTACAAATTACCATGACCATATTGTTAAGCATCCACAGAGCTATGGTACTTGAAGTAGGTGTGTTGGAGTAACTGGCCAACCAGACAGGGGATTGTGATGCGGATGAAAGAAGTGAAATAATATAAATAGTCGGCTGAAAATGTGTCATTGAAAAAACAAGGCCCCCCCCCAAAAAAAAACACAATGGTTGAATAAAGAAAATTGAGATTTACATAAATTATGAATGAGAATTGACAGATTACTGATACACATTGACTTCTATAATCAGAAATGCAAAACACACCAGAGAGATATTCATTACAACACAACTCATTATATGTAAAGCTCAGAAATGGAAATGAAAGTACCCCAATTGTCCTTATACTTGTAGGTTTCATTAAGTGAAAGAGTAACTTTTATTAACAGGGATGAGAAAGAATTATCAGTTGCAACATTGTGTCTTTTATTTATCCCAGATGATAATAGTTGCATACATTCTTCTCATATCATGGTATTATTTGCACCAACAATGTATAGGCTGAGCTGCTCAGATTTAATTTAATAAAACAAATCACTCTTTTTGGTTTTCACTATTTTGATTTATATTTGAAATATATGACTATTTTTTGCTTTTGAAATTTGAACTCTACATTTGATTCAGTTGTCAAGTTCAAAACAATAAAATCTGTTTTATTCTCATTTTTAACTGAACTCAAATTATCTACACTGTATTTTCATATTCAACTTGGCTTCATTAAGGCATCGTACTGTGTTTATATAACTAACTCAGCCTTCCTTCTCTCTCATGCTCAAAAGTCTTGGGGTTTTTTGTTTTGTTTTGTTTTGGTTTTTGTTTTTTTGAGACAGTTTCTTTGTGTAGCTTTGGAGCCTGTCCTGGAACTCTCACTCTGTAGACCAGGCTGGCTCCGAACTCACAGAAATTCGCCAAGTACTGGGATTAAAGGCATGTGCCACCACTGCCCAGCTTGGGTTCTTACTGAAACAACATCCATACTCTTTGGTCTTATGATGACTTATTTAGCTTAATTATGGTAGTGACCAATTCTGAATTTAACCCTGTACTTATGAAAAAGAAAATCTACAAAACATGGTGCAATCCACTGCTCACTTTGATCCTCACTGACTAGTGATTTCTGGGTGCTAAAATACAGAACACTAAGTTTCTTACTTGCCATGTACTGTGAAGTAGATGCAAACACTGTGTTAATGGAAATAGGTCTTAGGGAATCTAAAGAGCTGAACCCCTCACAAGTCTCTTCCCCACACTAATGTTTTTGTAGTCTTGTTGTTTGTTTGTTTTTGTTTCTTTAGTTGAGAATCACTATTTTTTTTTCTTTTATTGAAGATAGATCCTTACCTGGTGGTGGTGGCACAAGCCTTTAATCCTAGCACTTAGGAGGCAGAAGAAGGTAGAACTTTGTGAGTTCAAGGCCAGAGTAGTCCAGAACAGCCAGGGCAAGAAACCTTGTCCGAAACTCCCTCCCCTCAAAAGATTCTTATCTCACACAAAATATACAAAGTATCTTGATTATAGTTTCCCCTTCCTCTACTCTTCCCACTTCCTTCCCACCTCCCCTCCCCTCCAGATCCACTTTCTTCCTGTCTCTCACTAGAAAAGAACAGGCTTCTAAGAGATAAAACCAAACATGACAAAAGAAAATATAATAAGATGAAGCAAAAACTATCTTACCAAAGTTGGACACAGCAACCCAATAGAATGAAAAAGTCCCAATAGCAGGTACAAGAATCAGAGATCCACTTATTATCACAGTCAGGAGTCCCATAAAATAATACTAAGTTAATAGCTGTGATATATTCACAGAGGACCTGGTGCAGACCCATGTAGGCCCTTGCTTGCTGCTTCAGTCTCTGTGGGTTCACATGTACCTTGCTCAGTTGATTCAGAGGGTCTTGTTCTCCTGGTGTCCTCCATCCCCTCTGGCTCTTATAATCTTACAACCTCCTCCTCCAGGAATTCCCAGAGCTCTGAGGGAAGGGATTAGATGAAGACCTCCCATTTCGATTCTCATTTCAATGTAATGTCTGACTGTAGGTCTTTTTATCTGTTCCCATCTGCTGCAAGAGGAGGCTTTTCTAATGATGACTGGATAAGACATGGATCTGTAAGAATAGTAGAATATCATTAGGAGTCATTTTATTGATTTTTTTTAAACAGTTGTGTTTAGTTCCACCCTAAATCTCTGGGATTTCTCGACTCTCGTTCTTGACTACCCAAGCAGCATCAAGTATGGGTTCCTTCTCACGGAGTGGGCCTTAAGTCAAATCAGATATTGGTTGGCTACTCCCACAAGTTCTGTGCCACTATTGCCCTAGCATATTTTGCAGGCAGGAGAGACTGTAGGTCAAAGGTTTTGTTACTGGGTTGGTGTCCACGTTTCTCTTTCAGTAGCTTGCAGCATACCTTCCTGCACCAAAGAGACAAGAACATAGGAATGAACGCTCAATGCAGATACCAGCTCAGCTTTTCAATGTTCAATGAACTGTGTGGGTGTCGTCCTTGGCAATGTGGTCCCATGCTCAGTTTGCAGAGAGCAAACCTTTGTTTTAACAACAGCCTGGGATGTTTAGGGATTTACATGGGACACCCTTGGCCAAAAACTCAATTGAATATAATCCAGTCCCATCACTGGAAGCCTCTTCTGCCTACAAGAGATGGCCAGTTGAGACTCTGTATCCCCCATTACTAGAAGTCCTCATTAGGATCACCTTCATATATTCTAGGAAGTTTTCACTGAACTAGATTTTCATATTATCCCTCAAATGCTTCCCAATTTCAGTCATCTCTCCCTCTTATCTCTTCTTCCAACCCTCCATCAACTATCTAATTCCCCCCACTCCTGTCCCCATTTGTCCCTAGTCTACCCATGAAATCTATTTTATTTCTCCCGGGGAGATCCATGTGTCCCCCCGACCCCTACCTCTAGCCCTAGAACCCTCCTCTTTACCTAACCTCTCTGGGTATATAAATTGTAGTTAGGTGATCATTTTCTTAATGGCTAATATCCACTTATAAGTGAATACATACCATATTTGTCTTTCTGAGTCTGAGTTACCTCACTCAAGATGATTTTTTTCTAGTTCCATCCATTTGCCGGAAAATTTCATGTTGCCATTTTTGGAATCTGAAATGTCTGAGAAAAATTTAAACAAATGTTCAAAATCCTTAGCACCAGAGCAATGCAAATCAAAACTACATTGAGATTTCATCTTACACCCTTCAGAATGGTGAAGATCAACAAAATAAGTGACAGCTCATGCTAGCAAGGATGTGGAGCAAGGGGAACACTCCTCTGTTGCTGATGAGAGTGCAAACTTGTACAACCACTATGGAAATCAATATGGCAGTTCCTCAGAAAACTAGGAATCAATCCACCTCAGGACCCAGCTATACCACTCTTGACATATACCCAAAGGATGCTCTATCCTACCACAAAGATACTTGCTCAACTATGTTCATAGTGGCTTCATTCATAATTGCCAGAACTTGGAAACAACCTAGATGTCCCTCAACAGATGAATGGATAAAGAAAACATGGTACATTTATATACAAGAGTACATCCACATCTTTTTGGTCTGTTCTGAGGTCTAATAAGTTAACCCGGGCCATCTAGGTGTCTGTGAGTTTCAAAGTATCCAGCAGAGACTGGTAGACTCACTACTGTATGCACAACTAAAGATAATTACCCCTTTCCTTCTTCCTATATCAGTAGCCAATAGTTCAGCAGGGATGAGGGAGGTTAGGGCCTTACAAGCACTCATCTCCACATCTGACTGACTGTTAACAGGCCTAATTCTGTGCAGAACTAGAACAGGCAACTTCCGCTGCTATGAGTTCACGATTGCAGTGGTTGTGCTAATCCTAAAGGACAGCATTTTGCAATCCCTCTCCCTGTCTTCAAACTCCTACATTGCTTCTTTCCTCTCTTCTATAACGTTCTCTATGTCTTAGACAGAGAAATATAAATGTCTTAGTTAGGACTGAGCATTCAACCACCACCCCTTACTCTTTGCACTTTGGGTAGCCATGTGTCTCTATATTCCCCAAAATTCATTCCATGGAGTAGCTTCTCTGGTAGAGGTTGACAGTAGCCTGTGTTCATGGTCAAAATATGAAGATATAGAAAGCAACTTAAAATATGAAGATATAGAAAGCAACTTGACCCCGTATCAATTTAATTAACCATAGTGAGTTCTCCCTAAGATGTATGACTATACAACCAGATGTTTTCTATTTAGTTTACAGTAACCAGACATAAATTCCCTACTGTGGAGTGGACATAAAATCTGACCATAGAGTAGGAGATTACCCTCAAAACTGTTTTCTTGCTATTGCCCCGTTAGACTTGAATTTTTGGATTCTATAGCAACACTGTACTATTAAAAACGTTTATACAAGTAACATGAGAAGTTAACAAAATTATTTACCTTTCCATGTTGTTGTAAAGAAGGACGGTGTCACATTTTATAATCTGAACAGCCATGGGTCACATGTACCATAAAAATTTCTTTCATTTAAAACATTAGACTAAAGTTCAGAACTCATATCCATATTTAATTTTCTTCCAGTTCCTAATGTACAAATGCATTAATACATACATACTATGAACCTAAGGAAGTGAACTCAAGGCTGGGCAGTGGTGGCACGTGCCTTTAATCCCAGCACTCAGAAGATAGAGCCAGGTGGATCTCTGTTAGGTCAAGGCCAGCCTGGGCTACAGAGTGAGTTCCAGGACAGGCACCAAAGCAACACAGAGAGAAACCCTGTCTCGAAAAACCAAAAAAGATTAAAAAGACATCTTTGAAAACTATTTTTAAAATCTAATAGTCAATATAGAATTTTTGGTAACACTGTTGAACTATGATTAACATACTATATATATTTAAAATATACAATCTGATAAATTTGAAGATAAATATATACTTATGAATATGTCCACAATCTATGTGGTTCACATATTTATAATTTATAACTCTTTAATTATTGTTACCCATATTGATAAGAATAGCACTTAAAACATAAACATAGCAAATTTTTAATTATGTACTGTGGTTTGGTACCTTTAGATAATTTGAACATCATCGGATATTTTCAAGATAAGTATGAAATTGGAAGTTGGATCACGCAAATGATCATTAAAAGGAAAAGACAGAGGACAATATAATGTCTCCTGGGTGAGACGTGTGTAAACAGTTTGCCTGAAGAGAAATTTTATGGAATTTGGGTGTTTATTTTTTATTTATTATTAGAAAAGTTTCTAAGACAAAATAACAAACACAAAATTTGATCTGACCCCATATACTTTCTAATGTAATACATTGAGAAACCACAGTATTTTCATGTAACATTTATATGAATATAGTTACACTAAGTATCATAATCAAACAAAGCATTATTCAATTCTGTATAAGAAAATAGTCCTAAATTTTGGGAAAGTGTTAACACCATAAAAACTATAGTGACAAGAATACAACAAAATAGTCTAAACTTTAAAAGTTAAGGTAACAATAAAAATGTGTTAACTATGATTAGATCTTGAATCTAGGAAATATGAAAAGAATAAAAAGACTGTGTAACAATCAGATGAATTTGAAATTTCAGTGCTTCATCAGAGAACACTGGGATTAAGTTAAAATTTCTCATGCATGTAAATGTTCTTACACTTAACAGAAAATGGCCTTATTACAAGATGCACTTAGAAGTATTCATGGGTTAAGTATCTAATTGCTTTCAAAGGTTTCATCATAACACAACAAGTAATAATACTCACACATACATGCATAAGAATACAAATGTTCACTAATGATAGATAGGCAATATGAAGACATCAGCATTAGTATCTGATAAAGGCAAGCAATGTAAATACAGGATTCTGAAGCACTGTGTTCTCAAACTTCTATCTTTTTAAGTTAGAAGCAAAATGTTTGTGGGAAATAAACAAGTATTGTTCTACTTATTTTAGCAAAATAAAATGGTACTTACTGATACATTTATTTTGCTTTTAAGCTAAACTCTACCAAATCATTCATGGAAAAATCATTTCAACATTATATGAACATTTATAGGAAAGTTTTGTCAGTTCATTGAAAAGATCTGACAGAGACATGAAAGTCTTGCCGTTTTTTCAAAAGAGAAACCAAATTATTGGCAGACTTGTAACAGTATAATATATTAAATATAAAATAAAAGTGGGGAGAGGGGAATTATGTCAAAGATTAATCCCAAAAATAGTGGTTAAATACTATCAGGATGTTCATTGACATTTACCACATCATCACATTAACAGAGAGAGGCATCATTGTATAAGGAGAGGTAAAAAAAATAAATCAATTATTCATCTGTACCTATCAAAAGCAAACTAGAAAGAAAGGTGAATTCCCTTACATAGATAGACTGCAAAAACTAATTATCATACTTAATGATGAAGAACCATTAGTATTGTTGACTATAGACAGTGAACGAGGATTAAAGATGACTAGTGGGCTTCCTGTCCACAGAACAGTCTCTGACATTTTCTTGCCCTTGAATTTCCCTTTGACAAATTCCAGGCGGGTACCAGGAATTTGGGTGAAGGTGCACAGGCATGAATTTTCGTCGAGTGGGTTTAGTTGAGAACAGACAGTGATGGAACAAATCAAGAATGTGAATGATGGGAATTTGCAGAAAATAAATACTAGCCCAATGCTCTTTTTTTTTTTTTTTTTTTTTTTTTTTTGGTTTTTCGAGACAGGGTTTCTCTGTGTAGCTTTGCTCCTTTTCCTGGAACTCACTTGGTAGCCCGGGCTGGCCTCGAACTCACAGAGATCCACCTGGCTCTGCCTCCCGAGTGCTGGGATTAAAGGCGTGCGCCACCACCGCCCGGCTTTTTTTTTCTTTTTTATGACTTAAAACTAATAGAAGTTTGAGAAAATAGTACTTCAGAAATCTGTTTCAAATAAACAAAGTGGCATGTAATAGACGTCCTTATTGCAGTTCAAAAAAAAATCTTAGCTATTATTTGTGTCTGACTTCATGTGGAAAAATATAGAAATCTCTTAAAAACTATGGGCTAAATATTAGGAAGAAATATGACAAAACAGCAAGGTAAAAACAAAAAGGAAGACAAACTAATCATGACTGTATTTTGAAAAGCATTCTATTTTTAAAAAGTTGAGGCTGAAGTTGCTTCCTTATGCTGCTGTACCTGAAGGCCAGTGCTCGCAAACACGGCAGCTAATCTCAGAACCCTGGTCCTGACATGGAGTGGTCAGAGTGGAAGAAGTCCTGTATTTATGATAGTCCATAAGAAAGTATGAAAAGAATGGAAGGGCTAGAGAGATGACTAAGATGGATATGAGTGCTTACTGCTCTTCAGGGGACCTGAGTTCAGTCCCCAGACCCCACATCAGGTGGCACACAGCTGCCTGTAACTCCACCTGCAGGGGATTTGATGCTCTCTCTGGCTCTCTTGGAGTTTACCGTTGTGAGTATATATCCAAAGACACACATAAACAAGTTCTTAAAATACAATAAAATGTAAAACTATAAGTAAAAGAGTGGAAGATACTGTCCTTGAAGGATCTTTCAAAGGATAAAAGTGCATTCTTCACATCTGAAGAGGCTTCTAGTACTTTCTACAGTATTCTCCAAGTCATTTGCATCTGTAATTTAATCTCCCAAAGCCCTAAAATGTACACACTAACACCAAGATTTGATAAACAAGGAAAACGACATTCACAGAGATAAAAATTTAATCATACTGCCTAGTAAAAGACAAAAATGTACAGAAGCTAAATTAAGTTACATAAACAAAATGTATTTCTTTAACTCCAAATGCACATGTACAATAGTTACTTTTTCTTTTCTTTTCTTTCTCTTTTCGTATTTTAGTCCAGGCTATTGAGTGGCTGTCATGTAGAAGAGAAAAAAGTCTTTAATTTTACTCATGAGAATTACTGAGTAGAACAAGTTATTCCTTTAAAAAGAGTAAATATAATGAGGAGCTGACACTTTCATACAAATAATGTCTATGACAGCACAGCTTTCACTTTACCTTAAAACAGTTAAATAAGTCTTGAAACCATTTAAATATTTCACTACTAATTCATACACAGAAACAATGTAACAAGGCAGCATTAGCAGGAGAATTGAGAGTTTATTTGAAGGTAGATCTAGAATTTGTATGAGTACATTCATCTCTACAGTTCTCATTCCTCTCATGCATAGAACAACATTATCTACAAGGCTGGCTCATTCTAACTTTCTTTCTGCTGCACAATTATATGATTGTAATGGTCTAGAAAATTATCATACGTATGAATATATGTCAAGTTATTTAATCTCATCTTGTCTGCTTTAGCCAAATGAGCAATCAAGCCTTGTGTGTGTTCAGCAGAATTCAGTTACACCTATGACTATTGTGCAGATTTAAAATTCTTATTCATATTTCTGCATAACAATAATTTTATTTATCTTTTATTATTTACAATATTTTTGCACATTAAAATAGAAATTAAATATAATTTTTTTATTTATTTAATTATTATTTGAAACATTATCTTCTTCAAAGTAAATATGTGTCTTGTAAAAATTCCTTTGGTACTCTTTAGCCCAGAAATTAATGTTAGTTCTGACCACAATTTAGAAGGAAGGAGCTATTTGGGGACATACTCAGCACATGCAAGCATGCTGTCAAGTGTATATTTAGCCCTGTAACATGATCTAATCCTACAAGAATGGAGTAGTGATTGTGGACTAAGAGCTACAATCAGTGTGAGAATGGGAATGAACAGTTCATTTCTGAGGAACTTTGAGATGGAGTCTTAAATAATGAAGGGGATTTTTGGATAGCTGGGTTTTTTTTCTGTATGAATTATGCCAATATTGCAGTTAACTATATGGGACCTTCGCTTAGAACACTAAACTCACTATACAGAGCAAAGAAAATATTTTTAAGATTTTAAAAATCTTTAAAAGCTACCTTATCTGCTATTTTAAAGTAACTAATTGTTCTGCCTACCTTAGGCACATCATTAGTTATCTGATAAGATTCGGAAGACAGCTGCTTGGCTTGAACTGTTTGGGGGGCACCCAGGCAGGGGATCGGGATCTGTCTCTGGGTCTATGGGCAGGCTTCTGGAACCCGGTGCCTGTGGTGTGACACCTTGCACAGCCTTGGTGCAGTGGGAAGGGGCTTGGACCTGCCTAGGCTCAGTGTGCTAGGCTCTGCTGACTCCCCATGGGAGACCTCGATTTGGGGGATGTGGGGATGTGGGGTGGCTTGGGAAAGAGGGCTGGGGTGGGAGGAGGGAGGAGGGGGGATCTGTGGATAGTATGTGGAGTGAGTAGAAAATTTCTTAATAAAGAAAAAATGAAAGAAAAAAAAGAAGAACTTAGAGTCTCAGTGACCCTAGCTTGCTTCCAAGCAGCTTGGCCCACCGTGTTAGGCATTTTTCTGACACTGTAGTAAACATCTGTAATAATCAATTTATTAAAGAGAAAAGATATATTTTAGCTCATAAAAAACAAAGAATTGTTGTATGTTCACAGTGCCTTTAGTCTCAGAAATAATTGGGAAATTCCAGTTCTTAGTGTTATCAGTATGATTATCATCTGATTTTTACTGCTACTCCCAGTATTCCTGGATTTCACGTCCATGGTTCCAAGTAATTAAAGATTAAAAATGCTTTAAAATTTGCAACTGTATTGAACACAGAGATTTTTATTCTCATCATTTTATCAACAATAGAGAATAACAACCGGTTATATCACATTTACATTACAGTTGGAATTATATATCATCTAGTGGTTTAAAGCACAGTGGTAAGTATGCATAGGCTATGAGCCGATATGATATCCTATTATATCACAGACCTGAGTATATGAGTTTTGTGCTTTCAAGGGACTCTGTGAATCAACCTAGTTTGTTGCCAGTGGATAAGAAAAGTTTGTTATTACTCTGAATGTACATTTACCCTCTGGCACAGCCTAAAAGTCACCTTTGTCGGGGTTGAGGATTTAGCTCAGTGGTAGAGCGCTTGCCTAGCAAGCACAAGGCCCTGGGTTTGACCCTCAGCTCCAAAAAAAAAAAAAAAAAAAGTCACCTTTGTCCTCCAAATGTGTGACACAGTTTTGATTATTCTATAACAGAGAAATACAATGGAATGTTTTAATCTGGCCAGTAGTGCTTCCCTAGTGCTATCATTTTTTTTCATGATCTGTGGCACATGGAATCATATAATTCTGGAATCTTATGTATGCGTGTGCTATGATGGAGATGAAACTCATGGCCTCGCACATACTAGACATATGCTCTACCTATAAGCTGTATCCTGTTCCAAAATTCTTACAAAATTTTCTTGTTTTCTAAAAGTTGCTATTTCATTTCATTGAAAACACTCCGTGAATAATTTTTATTTTGTTACAGGAATCATAGACAATATATAATGTCTTTAAAGTTTTAATTGATATTCAAAAATGAAACATTCTCTGCTCAGTTTCAAAATGCTGCAGTTTTTTCGCCCCAGCAGTACCTCTTTCCCTGACCCAAGTACAGTGCTAAGTAAAGCTGCGTGGGGTAGGACTGACGCTCCTGCTCAAGTTGTTGGTTTCCTCTCACATTCCCACAGCTGGGAATTTTCAAGTCAGTGAAACTAGATACAAGTGTTTGCTGTGGTGGGGTGAGACCCTGTGAAGCTGTCTCCTGCACCTGGGAACACTTGGCTCCCAATATCCTCTTCCTCTGCTTGTGGCTGCAGATCCAGGGCTAGATTACAGTTTGTGGTGGGCCTGAGAACCCACAGGCCCTAGTTTTAATATCACCACTGCAGAAGTCAATGAAAAAAATAAGTCTGTGAAGGAATATTGGCAAATTACTGTGCTTGATTTTTGTGTTTATTGGCTTTGTTTTCAACTTCCATGACCTGTGGTCGAAAGCACACTAGCATAGTAAAGGAGGAGAGTCATGGCACTTTATGCAAGAGGAAGATCAGTGCCTAACCACCTGTCATGAAGCCTTGTATACTACAGTCTTACTCTTCTTTTTGTATCATACGTGGTAGGCAGTTGTTCAGACAACTGCAGAAATCAAATACATTAAGACATGCCAGGCACAATAAATACTTGCTGCCACACAGAGTTAAATTTAGATGCCTCTGTATCTCTTCCTCCAGGCTCAGAAATCGTGTAAAATCATATAGAAATATTTCAATGGAAAAAAATTGTCTCATACAAAAGACAAGATCTATTTTTTTAAATTTATTTTTCCTTTAAAATAATTTGATACAATGCATTTTGATTGCATTGTGTTTTTTCTCCCCAAGTCCTCCCAACCCTCTACCCACCCAGTTTCAGGACCTCTCTCTCCCTACCCCTTCTCAAAAATCAAAACAAACAAAGACAATAAAACAATAAAAATCAAAACAAAATAAACCACACCAGAAAAAAAAACCATAAATAGAAGGAGTCTGCTTTCTGTTGGTGCATTGGTCCTGGGCGCTGGACCTGCACTGGAGTGAGGCAGGCACACTCAGGGACACGCCTTTGGAGGAAACTGAGTTGCTTTTGCTAAGAGGTATTAATTGCAAATAGCTTCTTGGTTAAGGTTAGGTTATTTTTTAAATATACCTTCAAAGAATTATTTCTTTCATGTGAAATTTATCTTACCCATGGATACGATGAAAAATTAAAATGATACATGAAAAATTTTAAGTGTGGAGAAGAAGGTAAACACTACAGGAAAAGTGAATATCAAGTAGTTGTAGGTGGAATTAAAAATCTACATAGGCCTGGCAGTGTTGGCGCATGCCTTTAATCCCAGCACTCGGGAGGCAGAGCCAAGTGGATCTCTGTGAGTTCAACGCCAGCCTGGTCTACAAAGCAAGATCCAGGACAGGCACCAAAACTACACAGAGAAACCTTGTCTCAAAAACACCAAAAAAAACCAAAAAAAACAAAACTACATAGTGGTGTCAGGGTACTCTAATTAATATTCATAAATATTATTTCAAATATTATTTGAGTTATCATAGTTTTGCTTATGTTAAAATTATGGTACTTCGATAAATCAAGATAACTGTTTGCCATACAGATACAAGAAAAGAAACCTAGGGCATGACTTGTGATATCTATACTTTTAGTTTTCATTTCTCAAAAAAAATGTTCTTAAACTCAAGAGAGATTCAAGAAGTATCTCCAAAAGGTCCCAATTGACAACCTAAAACAGCCACTAACTTTTCACTATGAGTTCTTATTTTCTATGTTAAGAATCATGTGCATTTGGGATCTCTCTATATGATGCTTCAAAAGGTAAGTGGATGCCCAAATGTTTCACAGTGTGGGTCATAAACTAACAACACATGTTGCAGATAAGGGTGACTGTAATAGCTGCAGTAAAACTGCTGGTTCCTCATACCTATCTCTGTGCATCCAGATCCAATGACATGAGACATGCCCATGTCACCTCCCATACATACATTAGGGATCCTTGAAGTTATTTAGAGTTTTCAAGACTCTTCATTTATTTGGATAAAGGAAATTTTAGCTATGTACAAAGGTATTATAGGCTGTTGAGGAGAACATCATGTCTCAGTCAGGTTAGACTTGTATTTGAGCAGTTCTGGAAATAAAGTTATTTATGGTTTTCTTCTTTCACTGTTTATTAAAATAGAGATACAAAGACTCATCTTAGGAGGCCAAGAGCTATTTAGAGTCTGAAATTTTGGGTTACATCTTTGTATTGCCAATCCAGATATATAAACATCTCAAATCATGTTTAAATATAAAATATAATTTTCTCTATTAGTACACCATTTTCCCTTAGAAGTTACACAAATGGAGGTGTCAAAATTCATACACGATAAATTAGTAGGTTTTAATATTCATACAAATTCGGTGTATCAATTAATAACATTTGCTTCATTTTGTTTCAGGAGCAGGTGAATCTGGAAAAAGTACTATTGTTAAACAAATGAAGTAGGTACAGAACTATTCCAAATGTTTACTATTTGATGTTTATCTATGCGTTGAACAATTCTGTGTTAATTATTTATTTTAGTTTTTATTATGATATTATGTCTTTTTATCTTTTCCTTTTCTCCCTACAAATCCTCCCACAGTTGCCTCTTGGTCCTTTCCATAATCATTGTTACTTTTTTTTCATTAATTTTTGTTACATATTTATAAGTACAATCTGCTCATAAAGTCTCATAAACATGACCGACTAATCATGGTGAAATAAGACTACACTAATGCACATGCTAACGAGGACAGTGGAAGCCCAGGAGGCTTCAGCCCTACCCAAAGAACTACAGGCAAGTAAGGAACATGGACGGCTGGAGAAATAGTCTTTCCCAGATAAGAGCATACATCCACCATCAAATGGCCAGCCCTGAACACCGGCATACAAGTATTATTATACAGGCTGATAAAATCTTTCAAAAATGCTTTGCGAGTCTCTTTTCAGAATTCAAGTAACCTCTTCAGAATTTACAGACTTTTATGAGTGTTCAAATATTACTTGTATTGTTTAACAAAGACTGCAATTTCTATTTTTCCTTTGAACGGTGCATTTCAGAAATATTATTGCTAGTAGCTATGTTTTATTTATATTAACACTCAAATTAACTAACTTATTAACAATGAGGGTGTAAGCCAAAAACATTTGAAATATGTCAATCAAGAATCCATTTGAAATTAAGAAGGAATAATATTTTAACATTGTATTTTTTCTATATGGATGTAAGTATTTGTTCATTGATATCACTCAAACAGATTTTGATGTGTTATTACATTTTTTAACTTTATTCTTTATAATGGGATAACTGCCTAAATTTCTGAATGAAGAAGTATAAACGCAATTGCCATGAATAAAAACTGCAATGATAAATTAATAAAATGAAGTTAGATATCAGTGATGAAGTGCTCTTTTTCTCTTTGATATTATAATGCCATGCAATTTGCTTATCAACTATTATTTAAGCTCCAGTTTGGAAATCTCACCTATAGGTGCCAGTAAATATTTGTGCTGTCTCCAAAACATGGTTTTATAACCAGCTTTTGGTCAATCCTAAGAACAGAGTTATCTCTCATGCATTTACATCATTATTGTTTTCTACCACCCTGTTATTTAGGACATAATCAAACTTGAAGTTATCTTATACTTTTTACATATCTATTATTTATATGGATTAAGTATAGGTTTTTAATGAATAGCTATTTTGCTATATTAAAAAGAAAGCTTTTAAATATTAAATCATGTATAAAATCAGACAAAAAATAGAAAACTGGAAACAAAGCCAACAATGAATATTATAGATATATGTTAACTACCATAACATATAAAAGGATATAGGAATTATGTAAAAACAGTAATCCGACCAATATATGTAAATAAAGGAGAACCAATGAGCAGTTTGGGAAAGAGAATTCTATTACCTGTTACAAAGAAGATAAATTATACAATTCATTTAAACTTTACTACCTATAAAATAAAATTTAAATCAATAATTGGGCATTTTTTGTCATGAGAAATTATGAAAATATAATTTCAAATTATTCCTATAAGCCTTACATTCAGGAGGCTGATGCAGGAGAATCACAGCAAGTTTGAGGCCAGTCAGTGTTACATATAGTGAGTACCATAGCAACCAGAGCTATGATGTAAGACTGTCTCAAAAAGCGAAACTATAGTATTAATCTAAAATTATTATGAGTGAAGATTACAAAAATGAATATTTCTTACCACTATTTTTAGATACATTTGGCAAAAAAAAAGTAGATATAATTTTTTCTAAATCGACCACAAATGTAGGCCTGGAGAGATGGTTTGGCTGTTAAGTGTACTTGCTGCCTTTGTATAGGATGGAGGTTAGGCTCCCAGCACCCTTATGGCAACTTAAAACCATCCGCAACTCCAGCTGCAGGGTGTCTGGTACCCTCTTCTGGTCTCTCAAAGCAACAGGCACATGCAGAAGGTTCAGGCAAACGATTCATACATAAAAAATGAAACTAAATCTTAAAAACTGGGTAAGTCATAAGTATTTTTTAGCTAGACATAGTTCCAAGAAGCGGCAACAGGAATTTGAAATATGTATAACATAAAAATAATTTAAGTATGCAAAGTATCAAAATATAAATAAAATAAGATTTCTGTAACTATATAAAGTGGTAAAATTAAAGACAAAGAATCCTAAATTCAAAGAAAGTACAAGCACTGGGCTGTGGTGGTGCATGCCTTTTATCCCAGCACTCGGGAGACAGAGGAAAGTGGATCTTTGTGAGTTTGAGGCCAGCCTGGGCTGCGGAGTGAGTTCCAGGAAAGGCACCAAAGCTACACAGAGAAACCCTGCCTTGAAAAACCAAAAACCAAAAACCAAAAAAAAAAAAAAAAGAAAGAAAGAAAGAAAGAAAGTGCAAGCAATCTATTTGCAAACTGTTGAAATTATTCCTCATTCACTTGTGTTACTATGAAGTTACTGCATAGGTATATGACAATGTTTGACCAACACCAGGTCTTAGTACACGCCCAAAGCTCAATAACTGTGTGCCTCCATTCACTTGCACTGCTTCTTGTGTCTATAAAATCCCCTTCCTTTTGACCATCTCGAAAGAGCTCATTATGTAAAAATAACAAGCTCATTATTTCTACTATTTTTTGTCTTTTTTTATATCTACCCATAATAGAACTTAGCACAATTTTCCTAATGTTTCTTTCCATACACAGATGTGACTAGAACCTTTTATAAAGCATAGCAATCTATTAAAATGATAATTTTTTCTACAATTTGGTACTTCCATTAGAAATTTTATCATCATGGAAAGGTTTCATGGATATGCTCTCTGAATCATGTGTGACTTTAGTGGCCATTTAAGGATTTAAAAATGCAGTTTTCTGTAACATGACTGGTGATTGCAGTGTGCAGTAGATGTTGCATAGACTGGAATTCCACTATAGACCTAATGGGAGGAGAGTCAGGTGTGATTCATTCATTTATTTCAGTATATAATGAAAAACAAAAATGTCCAAAAAAATCTTACTACTTTGAAAAGAGTCAAGAGCCAACTTAGAGCTAGACACTTCTTTCCAGAAGAAATGAAATTAAGTGGCTGCTTCTATGATATTTTCCCTCATAGTTTGATGAGTCATCAGAATTTATGTTACTGAACGAATCCAAATGCCCCACATTTACTCATAATTACCATTTTAAGTTTAACAATTAAAGTCATTTTTTTCTGTTTTAATTTTGGACAGAGGACTGAGATTTATTCAACAGTCTTACTTTGATCTATTTATAAATATGCCTTTCTGCATTTTTATGGTCTATGTCACCATCTATTTTTGTTTTTGTTGGTTTTGGTTATTCAAGTGATTTAACAGGTTAATGCAGCAAGATAAACATGGTCCTATTGAATATAAAAATGAGCATTTGTTGGTAATCAAATTTAAAGACAAGATTAAAACAATAGAGGCTTCTTCACTCCTCTCAGTGCCTGTTCCTTTCATTTGATGGTTCTTCAAAGGCATTGAAGAGGTGTTTGTGCTGAGTTTGACCCCTAAGCTGCAGCTTCCATGTGTATAGACACAAGATAAATCTTGAGAAAAGCGACACTCAAAATCAAGCACAAAGCAATTTAAAAACAATATAAAGAAAAGAATGACAGAAAGAAATGAAAATTTAGGTCAGGTGGTGGTGGTGCATGCCTCTAATCCCAGCACTGGGGAGGCAGAGACAGGTAGATCTCTGAGTTTGAGGCTAGCCTGGGCTACAGAGCGAGTTCCAGGAAAGGCTCCAAAGCTAAAAAAAGAAAGAAAGAAATGAAAATTTATCACACAGCAAAGATGCAAAGACACACAATTAGTATCAGCACAGATTTTAGCTTTAATGGGAAAATCTATTTTAAGCTACTATTCTTAAACTCTCTGTCAAACCCTGATTTGTGAGTGAATGAGTGGAAGGAAGAGAGCAGCCCGGCCCAATCTGGGAAACTCGGCTCCGAGAACCCAGAAGCACGTACACATACAAGGGAAAGGCAAGGCATCCAGCAGAAAGCAATTACTTGCAATTAAAAGAAAATGCCTTTGTTAATGCTGTAAATAGAACACAGGCACTCCTACTTCCCAGTGTTTCTTAAGAGATAGGAAAAGCCAGGACTGTTCTGCTGAGTGACTTCACATCCTCTAGACATCACGGTGTAAACATGACACAGGGTTCAGGTCTTTGTGCACATAGCTGACCTAGCAATCAGGGAATTTTCTTCTTGAAAAAAGGAATCTGTGTTCTAAATAAAGTGTTTGTGATTCACATATTTGAAAAAGTATTTTATCTAGAATAAGTCTTAAATTCTTATATTCAGCATATGTTCTCCCCATGACCCAAAGAGCATTATATGAAAAGACAATGAATGGTAATTTCAGAACTATTAAATTGTCTAGACTCAGCACACACACATTATCAAAATCCTTCCTCTTTAAGGTGTATATACTGTGCTTTTATTGAAGCAACTTATTATTGATGGTCATTTGTGCTACACCAGTTCAACTCACAAAGCCCTTTCATGTTTAATTGTAGGATCATCCATAAGAATGGTTATAGTAAACAAGAATGCATGGAATTTAAAGCAGTGATCTACAGTAACACACTGCAGTCAATCTTAGCCATTGTGAAAGCTATGACAACACTTGGGATTGAGTATGTGAATCCCAGAAGTGGAGTAAGTATGTCCATGTCATAATTATATGACCCAGGTGGAATTTGAGCCAAGGAATCATAGGATTGTGTTTGTTGTCCTATTCTATGTCAAAAGAACATAATATAATTATTTTGCAAATATTAACTATCTCCAACTTAAATTTTTCCATTTTTCTCTGAATGAAACCTCTCTTTTCCATTGTTCACTATAATTTTATTAAGCAGTAATTGTTTTTTAGGATTTAAACCTAATATTAAATATAAGAACATAAGAAAGAAACATAGCTGTACTATGGTTTATAATATAGCATCCAGACGATTTTTTCTGCATTTTAATTAATAATAATTTCACACATTATGATGCTTTAAAAATGTACTTACTTTTAAAATAGATAATATGCAAAAACTATTAATATGTAAATTATGAGTATATTATTGTCTAAAAGTGACCCCACTCACAAAATAAAAGCATTAAAAACATTATTTCCGCAAGGCCCCTCCCCGATCAGCTGGTCACCTCCAGAGGGCATTAACTGAGCAGTCCCCTGTGGAATCAGTGTACAGGAGCAATAAGCGCAGGAAGAACCATATGCAAGATTAGTGTGAAACACAAAACTGCGTTCCTCTTCTCCTTCCCTCCCCAGGCATCCAGTATGGGGGTGACCATCTAGATGAGCAGTGGAAGTTATCAAGATGAGAAGGAAAATGGCCATCTCTACACTGTTTATTTTACAGGAAAGGGTAAATCCCCTTTCTTCCCTCAGTTTTCTCAGAGAGGGATGGGGAGGGGGAAGTGAGAAAGAGAGTGGAGAAATACTAAGACTAAGCATACTTTAGGGCAAATCCTTTGCAAAGTCTGCTGTCTATGTTCTAAAATCTTCCTTTTCTAGCTTTCCCCACAATTTGGCTCTGGTCAAGTTTTCCACTTCTCTGGCTCCACCTTCCTTCACAAGTGTAAAAGGGACACTTGGAGAGGAACTTCAAGACCCCCTCATCTTTATCATTTGATGATTTATTGAACCTATTCTATTTATAGCTATTTTGCTACCTCTGTCTCTGGCTTTTCTTAAGCACATAGAATTTTACAACAACGGCTTTTAAGAAATGGACTGCTATAATCCTTTAATTTAAAGGTGAGAAAAAAATAGACTGAAAGAGAGTAGTTAGTTAACTTCAAACAGCTGAAGTCTAGGACCGAATATGTTGCCCGGTTTCCTTTATGGTGCTTCGTTCTTTGTGAAGACTGTTTTCAATGATTTACATGGCAATGATTATTTTACTTTTCCTTCCCAGGCAATAATAGTTACTAAAGTGTGTGTGCCTTCAGCATTCTTTGACAATAATGTAAAGATCTTGGAATTTGTATATGAAATATTCCATGTATTTTGTCAAGGAAGTAGAAAAATCACAAAATTTCATATTGCTTCTCCAGTGGTTTGAAAGAAACTGCCTCCCATAACCCCACATGGAATGGCTAATAGGAGATGTGGCCTTGGAAGAGGTGTGTCACTAGTGGGCAGGCTTTGAGGTCTCAGATGCTCAAGTGAGGACCAGTGTGGCAGTCTCTTCCTGTTGCCTGTGGCTCAATATTTAGAGCTCTTAGCTCCTTATGCAGCACCATGTCTGCCTGCACACCCTCCCTGTCCCACCCTGACAATAATGGACTAAGTCTCTGAACTGTAAGCCAGCCCCTGTTAAATGGTTTCCTTTGTAAGAGTTGTTGTGGTCATTGTATCTCTTCACAGCAATAGAAACCTCAAGACAGTATCTTAAAAAAAAACAAAAAAACAAAAAACAAAAAAACAAAAAAACAACTGTGCTGCAACATAGCCCAGGCTTTACAAACGGGAGATGCTGCCGGGCGGTGGTGGTGCATGTGCCGGGCGGTGGTGGTGCATGTGCCGGGCAGTGGTGGCGCACACCTTTAATCCCAGCACTCGGGAGGCAGAGACAGGCAGATCTTTGTGAGTTTGAGGCCAGCCTGGTCTACGGAGCGAGATCCAGGAAAGGCGCAAAGCTACACAGAGAAACCCTGTCTCGAGAAACCAAATAATAATAATAATAATAATAATAATAATAATAATAATAATAAACGGGAGATGCCAGCCAGTCCTGTTGGTTGAGCCTTGGGTGGGGTGAAAACAATAGACTGAAAACAGTACTACCATTATGCTTACTGACAGAGTTTTTAAAACTGCAATTCATTCAATGGTGTAAACTGAAGTTGCTCATAAAGTTGCTATGACGCCTCAGGAGCATCTGTGTCCTGTGTCCTAGAATATCTGAATACCATAGTTTCCTAGGACTACACAAATCATATTTTTGTTTCAACTGAAGTTGTACTTTCTTTTTTTTTTAAAATTTTTATTTTGCAATACAATTAAGTTCTACATACAGGCACAGATTCCCTTGTTCTCCCCCCTCCCGCCCCCCTCACCTTCCCCCCAGCCCGCCTCCCATTCCAATCTCCTCCAGGGCAAAGCCTTCCCCACAGACTGAGATCAACCTGGTGGACTCAGTCCAGGTAGGTCCAGTCCCCTCCTCCCAGGCCGAGCCAAGCGACCCTGCATAGGCCCCAGGTTTCAAACAGCCAACTCATGCAATGAGCACAGGACCCAGTGCCAGTGCCTGGATGCCTCCCAAACAGATCAGGCCAATCAACTGTCTCACCCACTCAGAGGGCCTGATCCAGTTGGTGACCCCTCAGCCATTGGTTCATATTTCATGTGTTTCCGTTCGTTTGGCTATTTGTCTCTGTGCTTTATCCTGAAGTTGTACTTTCAATCACATTCACTTAGTACTTTATTGTGAGATGAACGTGTTGCACCTGGTTTAAATTGCTTATTCAACCTCTTAATTTCTAAGCATTATGTTTGTGTGGCTTTCAGATTTCTGATGAGGTGGATTTTTTGTTTATCCAAGTTTATACATTTTCACATAATCATTCGTTTGCACACCATCACACAGATTGCCATTCAAGGACAGTCCTGACAGAAACTCAGTGTAAGTTGCATTAGTCCCTGAATCTCTCAGTTTAAGTAAACCCACTGAACCTCTCTATTTTAATTTCTTCATACACAAAATGTTAGTGTTTCCCAATAAAATTATAAAAATTATCAAACCAGGAAGAAAAATATAAATAGCCCCTTTAAATCCAGAATATTGTAGAATATAAGGTCCAGGTAAATATCAGCTATTTTTATTTTTTGACAGTCAGTTTAAATACAGACTAATTAAAATTTATATACTGAAATGCACTCACCAAAGGTCATTTGAAAAAATATTTTATTATTTTATGCGGCAGACATTTGGATTGCTTCTGGAGATGCATTAGGCACTCATAAATAGTTGAAATAGAAAAATCCATCTGTATTCAGAAAGGAAAGCTTGATGTTGAGCAAATCTTTATAAAGCATTTAGTAGTCAAAGAGGTTATCACAGCTGGATGTGAATGTAAATCCTTATTCATTGAAAAAGTGATTGAGACAGAATGGATTTGGAAATGTCTTGTGTATACACTCTACAAGATGTTTACACATATAAGCAATTGAAAACATGCCTTTAAAGCACAAAGGGGTATTCCGTCTACGGATATAAATTTAGGTGGTCTGGGCATACTGTACAGACTATTGTAATTAACATAAAGGAACTTAAAGGGATAGCAGATGAGAAGAAGTAATCAGTGCTTAGACTAAGTGCTTAGACTAAGAAAGATTTTTAGGAAGTAACGATGCGTATCATTTTAATGTGACATTTTCTAGTCGCTGCATAGGTATATGAAACCAGGAAAGCCTAATGACCTCAGTTTGATGTATGAAATACATACAAAGAGAGGAGACAACTAACTCCACAAATTGTGCTTTGACTTCCACATGTACACTATGACATGCCTGTACCTACCCACACATCACACACACACACACACACACACACACACACACACACACACACACACACGAAAGTATAATAATAAGGATGGTGGTGGTGATGAGGATTATGATACTTAGAAAGAAAAGGAAAACCTTTGCTCAAATATTCTGCAATTCAATTAATGTGAGAAAATAAGTCTGAAATACTTGTACTCTATAAGAATTCAAGAATTCTCAACAGCTGTAGTATTCAAAGACTTAAGTCCAATAACAACCAACTTTGACATTTCCATTGAGCATTCCTCAGTCATGTAGACTAATCATCCATTCCTTGCTCTGATATGCTCTTTTCTCTCTTCTTTGGAACTATGACTGCAGGGTTCAGAATGAATTCAACAAGATTCTAAGACTGTCTGAGGCACATATTATTGATGAGCAATCACTGCATAACCTGCAGAGAAATACTTCTTCATTTCTCTACAGTGTAGCTCTAGAGTAGTGGTTCTCAACCCTCCTAATACTGCAACCCTTTAATATAGTTCTACATGTTGTGATGACCCCCAACCATAAAATTATTTTCAGTCTTACTTCATGAGTATAGTTTTGCTACTGCTATGAATTGTAATGTGTAATGAATCAAAATCTGTGTATTATGTGTGTTTTTCAAAGGTCGCCTTTCACAGGCGACCCCCTATGAAAGAGTAGTTTGACCCCACCAAAGGGTCGAACCCACAGGTTGAGAACCACTACTCTAGAGACTCACAATCCTGAGATAATAAGTTTTTCCAGAACCATCACAATTCTCAAGTATTCTGAAATATGTCATAGGAAAATTAAATCTTTAGAATGCCATTAAAACCCTAAGAGTAATATTTGAAATAAAAATGGGAGAGTATTGGAGAATAGTTTCTCGAGAATCAGCATATCTATTATTTTGGTTCACTCAATCAACAATATTTTAGCAACATGTATGTTGATCATCGGAGTGTACAAATAAATGAAACAACAAATATCTGTGCCCTCATATATGTATACACTAAAAAATTAATAAAGGAAGAAGAGGAAAGGAATTACAATAAATACCATGAATAAGATAAAATGGGAAAGAGTTGGTATGAGAATATTAGAAGAATAGAAAGGTGGAGAAAGGTTCCTTGTGAAAGTAGTCACTGCAAATACATGTGCACGGAATAAGATGTACACATCAACCCTCAAAATGGGCTTGGGAGTTTACAGTGTAGCAGGAGTCCAGTACTTGAGGCTTGAGGAGCAAGTGCAGAGAGAAACAGTGACTATGGGAAAGGAAGAATGGAAAGAAGACATAAGTGTAGGATGGAAAGCTTGGGAGTCATAGTAAAAGAATGAGCTTTTGAATGTGGAGAGAATTGCTTGAGCATTTAAAACAGAAGAGTAAGATAACCCATGGAATTTCAATTTTCCATCAGTTGACTACTGTGTGGAGATAGCTTTGAAAATAACTATGTAAACTAGGGACAAGGCCTCATTGTGTGACTCTGGTTGGACTGGAACTCATTTTGTAGAACAGGCTGTCCTTGAACTCACAGATCTCTGCCTGTATCTGCCTTCCAAGTGCTGGGATTATACATGCTTGGCTATATACAGATTTTAGGTATTACATTTTCTTAAAATTTAAATTATAATTGGTGAGTTCACATTCTTAAAAATGAACTTTAGTTCTTAAAATTATTTATGTTTCCACTATCATACAAGAGTATCAAGAATTGAAATGTTCTACATTCAATGAAATGTAGTTATGTAGAAAAAAAACATACTAACTTATCTGTTACCCAGGATTTTGGAGAACTGTAGCAGTGGAACACAGCTACAGGTGTAACCTTGACTGAAAGACAGGCTCCTCAGTGGTCATGGTCTTCTGCTTCCAGAGTAAGCAGTGCCAAAGGGAAGCTCAGGCCTCTGTGAAGGAAGGTGGTGTCTCCCTAGACAGCCAGGCCAGGCTAATCAGCCTGTAATGAAACACACAGAGACACACAAACACACTTAGACACACACAGACAAATACACACAAGCATACACACAGACACACACATACACACACAGTCGCATCACAGACACACACACACGAGTACACTCACACACAGAGACACACACATGTGATACACAGACACACACACACACACACACACACACACACACACGCTCATTTGTTTTGCCTGGTGTTGTTGTGCTAGGAATACATTTACTATTACTCCACATGCTTAAACTAAGTAACCTGAATTAAAAATCACCAGGGGCTCTACCCACGTGTGTGTGTGACAGAAACTCAGAAGTAAAGGCATAACCAACCAAATCAGACTGATGTTCTGCAAGAAAATACTACAACTGAGGAACTGGTTGAAAGGGCTTTGGTGACATTTAAATGTTTTAAGGGAAAATATACTCATATTACCAACATAAATAGACTCTACATTAGCTTACAGTGGAATAATGCAGAGCAAGGAAGAGCATATTAGTTTGGTTTCTAAAGGATTGCTCAGAAAGCAAGTGATGTTTTCTTTTAGGAATGGACCCTGGGAACAGCTACTTCATGGCACCATTTGTCCCAAGGCACATTAGCAGTAGAAGAAAGTGCCTACCAAATGATCAGCCCTGAAAACATATATATATAAGTAACACTATAAAGGCCGAGCAGATACCATTGAATGAAAGAGAGCAAGGAGGGGCTTGTGGGAGGGGCTTGAAGGAGGAAAGGGAAGGGACACATTATGCAATTATATTATAATATCAAAAATCAATGAGAAATTAACTGAAGGGTTCATAAGCCACTGGATTTGCAGTTTTCTAATAGGAAGGAGGAATTTTAAAATATATCCTCCATTAATTTTAGAAAATAAGGTCAAGTCTTGCATTTTGGCCATTTAACAATCATCTGAGCATCAACAAAACCCAATCAGAAAGATGGAAAAGGTTCCCTTTTAGTTTTAACAGTCTATGATAACAAAAGTCATGTTGTTAATATCTTAGGCAAAGAAAATATTTTAATATAACACAGAATAAAGTGGAGTTGGTTGAAAATGAATGGGTCACGTCACCAACCCCGAATTCTTCCCGGACAGACTTCCCTTGCCCACTGCTGGCGTTTTGGGTCCCGTGCTGCTGCCGCCTGTTGTATTTACTGCGTTGTCCAAAGGAGAGCTGAGAGGGCTGCACTGTCCAGTAAGCGGGCCCACTGGAGTGTTTGCTGGCTGTTGGGAGGATGGTGACACTGTGTGCCACACGGTGATTATCATCGTGATAGCGGCAGAACCTGAGCTTTGGATTCTGACACTCTGCGATCCGAGGCCAGATTTTACTTTTACCTAACCAATTACCCATCAATTACCAAAATTTATTTAACTGTCTTGAGACTCAAATTCCTAACCTTAATTTTTTTCGGACAAAGTTTTGATTACTAGTATAAATTATGGCCTACTATAAATTGTTTAAACTATATTTATTTAGCAAATTTCTTTCCTTTCTCATTACATGCCTACCCTACTACGCAATGACACAATACTTACTCTGTTTTTTGTTTCTTAGCCACTTCTCACCTCTGCCCAATGGCAACTTTACTACAAAGGTACACAATTGACACAACCCAGCAGAGAGCCTTTACACGTTTGTGGGTCTAAGTGTGTAATCGTTTGCCAGAATGATCACAAAAAATATCTCATGATAAATAATAGTTTACAACAGTCTCATTTTTCTTTTACTCTAGCATTTTGCCTCAAGCCACTATGGACTAGACCAAAGCACCGTTACTCTTTTTGACCAAATACTCAGATGTCAATGATGCAAAGATTCCGATTCCTCCATATAGTATTTTATAATTTTTCCAAAGAGTGACTTTTCCAGATCTTGCCCTGTTACTATAGTGGATTCTAGTTTTATTGCTCTTAATAGATTTTGAAAAAAAAAATGTTCAGTGGAATTATTGGCAAAAAAAAAAAAAAAAAAAAAAACCCTGGGTAATAAAAAAAAACCTTTTACAACACTCCATTTAAACAATATCTGAGGCTAAACAACACGTGTCTGTTCTCCCCACGCCTTTGTCTTCCAGGAAGACAAACAACAACTCCACACAATGGCAAACACACTGGAAGACGGTGACATGACGCCCCAGCTGGCTGAGGTGATTAAGCGACTGTGGGGAGACCCGGGAATTCAGGCCTGCTTTGAAAGGGCATCAGAATACCAGCTCAATGACTCTGCGGCTTAGTAAGTGACTTTCTTCGACAGGAATTTCAGATGATGCATAAGTTTGTAACACATGTGCATGTAAGCGCAAGTAAGGAAAAAATGGTTTTGCATTTTTTTATAGAAAACTGAGAGGCAACTGAAAAGATGTAAAACAATTTGCCTGAGAAGAAGCAATTGTTACACATACCTTCTCTTAATTAAAAAGAATTAACCATGACACACAATGCTTAGCACCAACGCAGACAGATGGTGTGCACACTGACATTTGGGGCTATTTCATATATTTCAATGTTACTTAAATCATCTCCTAAAATAAAGTTTTTTTAGTGGTATATGTATTAGCTCACTAAGTTATTGAGCAAGATACAAAATTCTGGAAGACGATAGTTGATTGGTTTCCAGACTTTAGCATATTGTGACATCCTGTTGAAGTCAATCGCAGCAAATATTGGAAAGTAAGTATTTAATAATAATAAAGAACTTAGGAGGACATTAAACTGCTTGTAATGTAATTGTTACCATGACCTAAAACTTTCTTATATCAAGTACTTCTTAAGTTATCCTGGAAACTCCTAGAAGAGTAAAGCCAATGAGTAGAGAGCCAGAGTGTTGTGTTTGACCAGTCAATCCCGCAGTTCTCATAAAAGAAGAGAGGAAAGGCCTTAGCTAACTAAGGCCTCATGCTTCACTAATTGGGGCCCTCTAGTGTGCTATTTAAATTCCACAAGAGTTAAGAGCAAACATGGACTCAGCAGGGAAAGCACTGTCATTTCAGGATTGGAGGTAAATCATCAAGGTACTTTAAGCGATTTGAGTCATAAGGTCTAAAAACGTCTGTTTGGTTTATAAACTACAGGCTTTGATATCCAAATCCCATATTTGCTTATTAAAATCAGCACTTTAAAAGAAAATCAATTTACTAATGCCTCTTCTTTGCCTGAAATAATTTACAAATGCAAAGAAAATTCTTTAAAATGTATTTTTACTGAAGCTTTCATTAAATGGATTTTATTTCTATTTCTGTAAGTATATGCATTTTATTCTTTTACTTGGGCATGAAATGACTTAATATCATACATCTACCACATATCAGATTTCATTCATAGGAAATCCACAGTGTTTCAAGTAAGAAAAAAAAAATTTAAAACTGTAAAATCCTCTATACTTTCTTTGATTCTTTTATATCTCAGTTCATCACCCATTTATAGTCAAATGGTCTTTATTAGCATAAATAATGATACATTTTCACATTTTAGTATTTCTGAGACACAATTTTCCTTTTCTTCTTGAGCAAAATCCCTTTAGGTGTATTGTTCTTTTTCATCTTAAAAGTAAATGATTTTTCCAAATTTGCTAAATACCTACTCCATCTATTTTTAATAGTAAAAGCACTTGACTTAAAGTCATTTTGTTGGATGCTGATGTATAAGAACTCCTCAACTTAATCTCTGAACAAATTCAACATTATAAGCAATAACTAACATTCAGTAGGACTTTACCCCCAAAGTTGTGTTCCCATGATAGGAAACCACACTTTATCATTTTTAAATGTGTTTGTGGGCATGGTTCAATGTAATGTTCAAATTTACCAGGAAATTACTATGTTATTACTATTTGTATTTAAATTTATCACAGAAATAGCCATATTGCTAAGCTGTTAAATCCTTAGTGTCAGACACAATAGTCAAATGAAAGAAAATACAATTTTAATTTGGAGATATTGTTTGCAAGGATGAAAATGCTAAGAGCACTTTCCATCCTTTAGCAGACTCAGAGCATGGACTTTAATCAAGCTTATACCTACCCATCACTGAACAAAAAGTAAGTAAACAAAAGGAACAAGAAGGAAACAGCTCCCTCTAATAAGATCAGGAATTCTGGAAGAGTTAAGGGCTTCACCATGCACTGATGGACTGTGGTTTGGCTACAGTAGTTAGATGGCTATAGTGTGGACCCACATGAGGTACCTGGGATCTTTCATTGAGCCATATGGATTTTATCATGACTCTTAATGAAAATGACTGTGTTCTAAACTAAGTAATCCATGCAAAAATACCCAGACGATTAATAACAAGAAAACAATTCAAATTAAATCATTCCCACAATAGGACCTTTGAAGAACTTGTAGTAACTGTTGGAAACCATTCCAAGGGATCCTACCACATGTAAATACATTTAAATAGCCTTGCATAGAGAATAGTCTTACATTCATCTACCTACATGATAGCAAATCTGTCTGTTCTGCAGACTTTATAAGACACAGGTAAAGTAGTGTTGAGGAATTCATAGAGAAGAGCTTTCCAGGAACTAGTTGTGGACTGCACTCTGCAACTGTGGCATCCCGGCTGCCAGTTCCTACCATTCTGAGCATCAGCTTGAAAAGCAACAAACGGAATTTGTTTTCCAATGTACTTTAAACTCTTAAAATACATTTGTACTGAATTGCAGTGTATTCCAATACAAAGCTAAAAATATGAATATATTCTATTTTATTTTGTTTCTATTAGCTACCTTAATGACTTAGATAGAATCACAGCCCCTGGGTACGTGCCAAATGAGCAAGATGTTCTACATTCCCGAGTGAAAACGACTGGTATCATTGAAACTCAATTCTCCTTTAAAGACTTAAACTTCAGGTATGAACAAGCATGTCTTCTAAGTGTGGATGGAGCAAACTTCCAGCTCAGTATTTTTTCATGGGGAACTCTGTAACCCAAAGTCAAGTGCAATGATTTTGGCTAGACCTCCTTAACTGACACTACACCACCCTTCTGTCCTGCACTCGTCCAGTTTACTCCAAACCTGTCGTTCCTTCTAGGCTGCATTTCTCAAACAAGTGGTATCCAGATTCTGTTTCTAATACTTAAAAATGACATTTTACATTGAGTTTTATTTTAAGAAAATATATTTAAATAGCCTTTTAGCAACAGGTGTTAGGGATACTATTTCACTTACCCTTACTTCCCCATTTGTTTGAAATATTACTTAAATCGACCTTTGTTTAAAATGCAAATAATTAAAATATCATTATTTGAATGTAATGCTATTTGGAAGAATCATAAGGACTTTTCATCAGCCTGTTTTTGGTATGAAAATGCATCCCTATTTTACTGCTATTGCCTTGAATTCCCTTTCAATTAAACCTTTGAAATTCTACTATCAAATTACTCTTTGAATATATTAAGAAATGGAAATCATAATACAATGTCACATAGCATCTCTTGGTTCTTAATAGCTTTCACGTTTTCCACCCTGAGATAGGACAGTATATTTGTTCATATTTATACAAAGCTTTGTACTATTTTCTATGGATTCAGGGATAAGATAGAATATTAATAATGCTAGATTCCAACTAAATATGTTAGTAATGAAAAATTGTTAAAACTACATAATAAATAAGGTCAGCTATGCCCAAAATAATGGAAATGTACTTAAAGGATTAAAAAGAAAAAAAAAACCTGGAGAACAGCTGATATGAATTGTTTATAGCCAATTATGAGAAAAAAGTAACTAAATGCTAATTAGCTAGTATCCTAAACTCAGTTTAAGGGTAATAAAAGTTTTGAAATGCTATAAAATGTCAAAGTTGGTTTTTACGAGCTGGCTAATTAGAACAGCTATTAGTATATTTTCAAGTGATATGAAGGTAATATCTTCCAAATTTGTACTAAATTTCCCGCCTACAAATAGTTAATTTTCTGGAATTAATGAATTCGTTGGCCACATAATGGAGCAGGGCAAAGGGACAGCGGAGAATGCAGTCAACACTTGCTGGGCAAACTCGCTGAAAGCGTCCCCTTAGACCTTGCTCTGTTTTGTTGAGCCAGATGATCTTTGCCCTAGTTTCTGGAGTTTCCTTTGGGAGCCAAGTCCAAAGCTGCTCCCTCTGTCTCCCTCTGCTTGCCAGGACCTTTTCCACACACTCCCTGTTCTGTCTTGCTGTCTTTCTCTCCAAATTCCTACTGCACAGACTGGAACTGATGTGTCTGTGAGGCTCCCTGTTGGTTCTCCAGGAAACAGCAGCAGGCATTATGGACCTCTTAGCTAGCACACCTATGGTCAAGGTTGGACCAAGTTAAGAACCAGCAGAGAGTTAAGCATCTTGTTCTCTGTCTTACATAAGCCAGTGGAATTTTCTCAGCCCCAGGTCATCTGAGTCACAGAGCAGTTGTGATGATGAATGTCACCTGGTAGATATCCCCACCCCCCAGTGGTGTCATCCCCCACTCCACACTGACCCTCTTTAACAGTCCACTCAGCAATAAGCTTATTCTCTGGTTTTAACAATCCAGGCAATAAGAGTTTTGCATTTGCTGTACTCTTTACTTAAAGTGTTTTGCTCCTTTTTATCATAAAGATTCCAAATTAAAAGATGTTTATGCCTCTGAGCTTTGGCTTATCTGTTCACTGTCTGTAAGTAGTTGTCTCATGACAACAGGCAACAGTGTCCTGGCACACTGTTGAACAAGTGCTTTTCAATACTGTAGGGTGAGTGAAGAATGGAGAATAAGAGCTAATTTGTAGTTATTGATGATTTCTATGGAGTAAATGCCTCTACCCTGCCAGTTTCAAGCTACTAGCGTTACATTACACATTCAAAGTTAGGAGGAAATGCAAATAAACAGCTGTCTCCACCATGCCTCCCCTTCCATAATACTATACCAACCTACTTTCCTCTTTCTCCTTGTTCCCACACATGATCTCCTCGCTTCTCTTTTTCATTTCCCCTTTTTGTTTCTCATTTCTACTTCATGCACCCTCAACCTTAAAAAATTAGGGGCTACATATGATTATGATCTGCCACCAATGCTTACCAGAATGGTTCACAAGGGGAAGCAAATTGTCATCTGCTTTAGTTGAATGTGCAAATATATCAAGTGAAGCACAATTTATACAGAATTGTTGCATGTGACATGGTAAGCTGGGTGATGCTATATCTGATAAAGAATTGAGGAATGGAGGTTGGGGAAGAATCTCCAAATGGCTTACAAAGAAACACTGAAGTTGTCATCAAACTGTACAGCATCCTGTTTATAAAAAGTGCATCTTTACACAATGTTGTTGATGGGTTCTTAGGCACATTTGTATGAAAAGCATTCTTTTCTTGTAAAACAATTATTGTATAAAGACGTTCTTCTTTTATATTCCCTTTCATAGAAAAATGGTATGAGAGAAAAATAAATCACAGCTTGTTGGGGAGATAACAAATTACTTAAATATTTGAAGAATTTTAAAGTTTATTCACATCAATTGAGATATAATAACTATTTAATAAGTTCCCAAAGTTTAACTTTCTAACTTCCCTTCAGCAATTGCCCGGGTGTTAAAATACATTCCATTAGCATTGATTTGTATTCACATAGCACAAATCATCCTAAGACTATTTAAAACTAAAGAGTTAATTTACATATTAAAATATAGAACTCTAGAATTTTAAATAGGAATATCAAAATGAAAATCTCTGTCTGCCAAAGTACTGTATCATTTCCATGCATCATCTAATTTAATGGAAATTAGCCTAGAGTTCTTATCAAGCGAGAGTGCCAACTGTCAAGCTGATAGAAGAACTTATCTTAAGAGTTCTTATCAAACTGGAGTTCCAACTACCAAGCTCACCAAGATGTTTACAGATTTTCAAGTTGCTAAGTCATTGGAAATTAAAATGCAAATCTAAGCCCTTATGTTGTGGAGTAATCCTCCAGACTTAAGTGATTTAGATATAAATAAAAAATGAGTTATCAATTGTAGAAAAGTCATTTTCTCCTTAAACGTTCCACAATTAAACTATAGAATTGAAAGCATGGTGCATAAGAACCAGAAAGGCTTGAAACTGTTTCAACACAGAGCTTAAAATTTGTAAATTTGACATAATTGCTTTGAAGAATGTTTGAGCAGATCTGTGATTTGAAAAAAAAAAAAAAAGACAGTTTTCTTAAAATATGAAGTTGAATTCTATTCACTGTGTTCATTTCCAAGAGTATGAGTCACCCGGATTAGCTATGAGGCTGCTTGTCTTGCCAGGAGCTTCATCCCAGTTTAGATTTGTTATTCTGTATTAAAACTCAGAGAACATTAATCCACATATGCTGAATATTTGTTACATATGTGGTTGTGGTTAATATTACCAGAATAATATATAATCTAGTTTGATTATTTGTTTGCTTTGCAGAGCTGAGCATAAAACCTAGGAATGTCAACATTCTAGGCAGGTTCCTCTAACTGATCAGCTGTGCACCTAACCCTTGATTTTGAGACAGTGTCTTGATACATAGCGTTAGGCTGGCCTTGAATTCATTGTGTAGCCTATATTAGCTTCAAACTTGCCACCTTTCTGCATCCTCCACCTAAGTTCTCAGACTGTGTGTATGTAACAACAAACATAGCCTAAAATTTATTTAATGACTCTATGATTATAAATTATATGACTGAAATATTTTTTCTATTTTTCTTTTATTGAAAATAGTTTTTCATACAATGTGTGATAAACGTGAGAAATGGCATTTGTAATTATGGTAGTTTTCAGAATTGGTACACTTATACTTCTAAATATTTTTGATTATATTTTAATGTCAAGAGTAATTAAGATCCAACCCCCTCCCCCTGCATCAAGGCTGTACAAGGTGTCCCATCATAGGTAGTGGGCTCCAATTAGCCAGCTCATGCACCAGGGATGGATCCTGATCCTACTGCCGGGGGAAGAGGGAGTGGGGCTTAAGCAGGTCAAACTACACAACTACCATGCTTATGCAGAGGGCCTAGTCCAGTCCCAGAGAGGCTCCACAGCTTTTGGTCTAAAGCTTATGAGTTCCCACTAGTTTGGTGTGGTTGTCTCTGTAGGTTTCCCATCGTGATCTTGGTGCCCCTTGCTCATAGAATCCTTTTTCTCTCTCTTCCACTGGAGGGGCTTAGACCTGCCTCTACTGAATGTACCAGGTTCTGCGGACTCCTCATGGGAGATCTTGCCTTGTTCGAGGAGGGGATGGGGAGAGGGGCAGGAGGAGGGAGGAGAGGGAAATCTGTTATTGGTATATAAAATGAATTAAAAAAATCCTTAATTTAAAAAAGTAATTAAGAGATTTAGACGTATCTCTGTACATGCATGCCTTTAGTGTCTGTTAACAGCTATTCTTCTCCATTTTTAAAACTTGGCTAGGGAAAGATGTATGAGGTAATTTGACTGTGAGTGTATAATAATGGCACATGCTCAGCAGCTCAAGTTCTCATATGTACCCATAGTAAGATATTAAAACAGTTCTGACTAAGTCAGCATCTTGTACAAATATCATTTAACAGAAAAGTCCAAAATAAAGTCCTACTCAGATTAGCATTTTTTTAAGGTGGCCAGAGAGTCGAAAAGGTTAGAAGTGGTGCTTGTTCAGAGATCCCCATGCTTTTAGGAGGAGCTGTGACATGTAACACAAATGAGCTGCAGAAGCATGGCTGATAATTAGCTCTCCTAGTTTACATAATGATTTTTCAGGAATTGAAATAGTCAAATTATTCATACTAACCTATTATAATATAAAGCATAAGTACCTTCATGTGGTCAAATATTTAGTCAGCTACTTGACATAAACCCATAAAATTCAATAGCCTTCCAAAATGATTAAGTAGAACCTTAAAACTCAACTGTTCAGTCAGCTGTTTAACCCAGTCATATATCTCTGGTGGCTTGCCCTCTGCTAATATCATGCACAAATTATCAAATAATCAATATTTGGCTATCATTTAAAATCCTGGCTTGTTAATTTTTATTTGTATACTAGTCAATAATACAAAATCTTTCTTTTACCATTAAGAATCCTAATTTTACCATCAGACATTTGAAAAATTTATAAGACTCTCCTAAAAAATTAAACAAATACTCCCCTCCCCAATATCCAAAATTAGGACTGCAAGTTCCATACAACACTCTTAAAGCTCTCATTCAGGGGACTAAGGATATCCATGCATGAATATTTCTCTCCTTAACTCGCCAGTTTGATCTGATCAGATTAAACCACCCAGGTAGTGAACATTGATGGTTTTCTTATTTTAATTTTCTCCAAAGAATTATCACAGTGTCTTTGGTTGTTTATATATATAAGCAAAATTCCCTGTTGCTAGTCTTCAGCTTCTTTGAAGATATTACATTAATTTATATTTCTTTAAAATAGACCTCAATTTGAATTTTTGTAAGAAGCTAAAATTAAATATATAAAGCTGGGTGGCATTGAGACACACCTTTAATCCCAGCACTCAGGAGGCAGAGCCAGACAGATCTCTGTGAGTTCAAGGCTATCCTGGTCTACAGAGCAAGATCCAGGACAGGCACCAAAACTACACAGAGAAACCTTGTCTTGAAAAAACCAAAATAAAAAAAAATTAAATATATATGAGAAATAAATCATTATAATAATTGTGAAACAAGACTCAGCTTTCCACAAAGCTGATGTGATGTCCAGGAGAGTCAACATAAAAACAACTCTCTGGACCTTGATCTAATTTGCTAATGAACATTTCAGTTCAATAACAGCAGGTGACTTAGATAAACGTGCAGAGCACTCTGGCCCCAAGCCTCTGTGTCATTCTGTGCAGAAAACAGTGCTGTGACTCATGTGAGTCATAAATGGAAAGATCATAAACATTCACTCGAAGATGGACTTTCAGAACACTGTGTCACTAGGAACAAAGACTACATAATCATTGTCCTCTCTTTCTTGAAAGCAAGCTGAGCTTGTTACACATGTTCACGGGAAGCTGATTAATGCTGAGAGTTGAGGGCATGTTCTTTAAATTTCACATCTTACTGACGTGAGTTTTGTTAAAAAATAATAATTTTTTTTAAAATCTAAGCTCAGCTCTTCAAAGGCTCAATTTTAGTGGGCAGAATATTATTTTTTCTTTAGATACAAAGAGGTGTTATCATGAGCAAAGACAACTATAGGTATGACTTTGTTTCTCAGGGAGAACACACAATTCAAATACAACGTTTATACAATGATAAGGTAATCTCACTACTGTTATGTATCTCCACTGTTTTTATTTACCTGAAAAGAAGAACTCCCTCTCATACCTGCTATGGATTACCAGTCTACTGCAAGGTTGTCAGATCCCCAGAGAAGGGAAGGACTTAGCCAGTGAGGTGAATGGTTTGCTTTCATTTTGAAAATCACCACAGACTCTTCATATGACTTAAGTTGGAGTAGAGCCACTTGACATCACTGTGCTTATGAATGTGGAGAAAAGTATACACAGGAGATAAGTAAGCGAGTGTGTTCAGTGCTTTTGTCCTCGTTCTGGTGAATTTATGAACTCCATAAAATTCCCTTTAGAACTCTCATATCTTAATCATCCTTATTATCATTTTGCTTAGTAGTAGAACCTGTGCCAAACATAAAATGAAGCTAATTCTCACGAAATCCTAACGTTATCTCTAAGGTAAAATACTGGGTTACTTGCAATAGCTCCGAGCAGTTCTTAAAACTTGCAGTTGATGAGAAGGTCTTTCTCAGAATGTGAAGATTAGAAGATAATTTGATTGAAAATGTGATGGGAGTTAAAAAAGTAAGTGCAATCCAGAATAAATGGCAATTGACTGCAGATCACAAAAGCTGATTAAAAGAGACAAAACCAAGTGCTCCAGCAAATCCAAGTCCTGCTAGTGGACAGAATTTAACATCATGTCCTTGAGTCCCATCCCATTCCTAGTGTGAAAAGGAACCAATGTATTCTTCTTGAAAACTAAGTCACCCATTCATGAGATTCCATTGTTCTGGGCCTGTGGTCACTTAGTTAGTTTTCCATTAAGCAGTCATTGGAGAGAGGATTAGAACCCAAGAAGAAGCTAGCACTAAAACTGTACATATCTCTTTAAATCTATGGATGTGACTCAAGTGACAGTTGCATTGGAAAAGACTATCATGAACGCCAGTTTAGTGATGGGCTTTCTAGAGCCAGTGGAAAACCCACATTTAATGCACCTTGCTCAGGCACAGAATCACATTCCTTCGACATCATCCAAGGATCCAGAACAGGCAAACAAATCAGCAAGTGGAGAATATGTAAAACACCTGGAATCCATAAGGTCTACACTGTTTCTGTTTAAATTTGGGGAAATATCTCAGAGGAAACTTTATTTTTGCCCATTGATCTGTTTATCTGCTTAAAAAACTGCTGTGTGATCTGAAGAGAACAAACTAGATACTATCCCAGCCTGCCCCCAACCAGAGACTACTTGGTAGCTAACTCTAGGTGCTAGGACTAGTTAGGAACAGCTGGTATAGTAAATAGGTTTATATATAAGGGGAAAATATCATACAAATTAGTTCTTATATTGCCTAGCATAGTGCCTAAAACACATGGCCTCAGCAAACATTTAATGATTAACAACCTTGAGTAAGTTAATTGAACACATCTGAAAAATAATAAAAAACAGCTGTACATTTCTTAAAGGTTCCTCCTTCCAGGGCTTGGAGTCAATGATTCTTTCACATGCCCAAGAGTGTAGCATAGTTTGAGTTTGGTTTGGGACTTGTGGGGAATTCCTTTTCTTTGCTCCAAAGACGATAGCTATGTTATTAGTGTTCTTATCTTGTGACTTGTATTTCCCAGTCTGGAGTCAAACCTTAGACTTTTTGGAGTTTCCCCTCTTATCAGTGGGTATAGTTAGCTTCATTTATCTACTGGGTTTACGTGGGAAATATGAAGTAAAAAGTAATTTTTGTTTTTCTTTTAGCCAGCCTCTTACTATGTGGACTGTGTGGTCTTGAATTTGTTCTGATTCTTGTTCTTCTGCCTCCAGAGTACTGGGATTACAGACTTGATTTCATTACCACACCCAAAGCATTGTACTTTGATTATCTTTATGAAAACATTTGAATTATATTTATTAGGCTAAGTATCATCACCCTAAAAGCCTATACAGTCTGGATGATTTCAATAATTATCATCTCTGTCTCAAATATGATGATATCCCTGTAACTTAGTTTCTACCTTATCGAATATGTCTTCGGCCCTCAGTTTAAAGCAGCCTTAGCACTGTAATAAACAAACAAACAATGCCAATCTTCCATACAAATTCCTTAAGATCTTGAACCTCCACCCCTGCTCCCAGGGACCACAGTATAAAACCTAAGCTTCCCATGCTCTTCCTACTAGCCAGCACAAGCAGCTTACTGGGAGTCCTTCAGTTCATTGTTGTTGCTGTTTCCTCTGTTGCTTTCACCCAGAAATGTTTCCCAGACACCTGTAAAACTTAGCTCCTCATTTTCAAAGATCTTTAGACATTTTTGTAATTACTGATTGCTGCATTTCCAGGTACAGCCCTTCCATACTTGCTATACTCTACCAACAACAGATTGGAAGCTCTGGAGGCTGTCTTTGGTGTCTGGTATTAGAAACATTCAATAAACTTTGGCTAAGGGGTTGGGGATTTAGCTCAGTGGTAGAGCGCTTGCCTAGCAAGTGCAAGGCCCTGGGTTCAGTCCTCAGCTCTGAAAGAAAAGAAAAGAAAAAGAAAAGAAAACTTTGGCTAAATGGACAACGAATAGGTGAGGAAACGGTAGTTAAATCATGTAGCTCAACTTTTTCTTCTTGATTCTAAAAGCTTACATCACTTTCTGCAGATATGCTCCATTATCTCATACCTAGAGACTTGTAAAATGTAAATGTGCTGTTTGCGAAACTTGTCCACTTATTTTGTCAATGTGGTCTCTGTTCAATTATTTCGCAAAATTTATTGCATGTGTACCCATGCCAGGCAAGGTGCTGGGCAATGTAAAGGGAACAGTTACTTACATAGAGCCCCTGCCTCTCACGGCTGCTGTTCTCTTAAACGGTAGATGTTAAACAAACAAGTCATATTTTTTATTATTTGGCATGAATCCCATAAAGTAACACTGATGTCACACAAAGTAAGTGGAAATGAAGAGAGAGAACTTAATGAAATTCTCAGAAAGCCTCCTCTGTGGATGAGATTGGTAGCAAAACATGAAATTTGAGAGAGAAGTAGTAATAAAACAGGGGATCCCAGTATGGTGCCACATGCCTGTGATCCCACAACCTGGAGGGTGAAGGCAGGAAGGAAGGAAGGACAGTCTCAACTACACAGTGAGTGCGAGCCTACCCTGAACTACAGGAGACTCCATGACAAGAATAATTAACTAATTGAAAGGGAAGGAAAACTGCATATCCCAGGAAAAGGGGAGAGCCTGTGAAAGAGTCCTGAGCCATCAGAAACACATATTTGTATTATTTTAACCAAGGGAACACCATGGTTTTCCTGTACTGAGAGGATCATGACAGGAAATAGCCTTGCAAGGTAAGTGAGGACAAGAACAGTCCCAACAGCTTGTGAGTCGTCACAAGTTTGTTTCTTGTTCTAAGGGACATAGAATCCATGAAAAAGTTACAAGCAAGAAAGTGACTTTGTCATGTTCATTCAACAGTCAGGACATTTAAACAAAGGTGTGAGCGCTGGGAGAGTCTCTGGAGGCTGGAGGAGCAGCCACAGGGCAATGAGCTGGGGTACTTTCACACTAGTCCTGAGGGAAGTGTTGGTGAGTTGATGAGAGCAGAGCTGTAAAGAGGAGGTGAAAAAAGAGATTGCATTTTAGATGGGCAGTAACTGAGAAGAGGGAAAGAGTAAGTGCTAGCTACTTACCCGTTTTCTCTGTTCATGACAATTTCTGATAATTTAATAAAGTAGAACTGAGTCCACATGTTCAAACACCTCCTGTGAGTGATTTCCATGATCCTTCAGAATGAATTAAACCCCACCCTGTACTGACATACTTTTTGAATATTTGAATATTTAATTACATAATATTATGATCATTTGCATGTATATCTCTGTGCCAACCAGCAAGATCTTTGAAAATAGCGATCATACCTTTTCATCTTCATATAAGCTGATTGAAATCAGTGTTAGCACAGAACACAAGCTAATTGTTAGAATAAAAAGAAATGTAAGAAGACAGCAGAGAGAATCCTAGTATCAGAATAACACACCCAATCTTCTGGTCTACTTGTTCTTAAAAATATGTGTAAACTTTTATCAAAATGTAGTGCAAAGCTACACAGAGAAACCCTGTCTCGAAAAACCAAAAAAAAAAAAAAAAGACTCATATTTAAAACTGCTTTAAAATTTCCAGATGCTCAAGTTAGTGTGAGAATGATTTCACTCACGAAATTTCCCTTTTTCTGTAGTCCTTTATCAACCTAAATTATGCAACAGAAATCAAAGAACGCATTTTAAGTATGTTGAAATATTCAGCCAATGTCAAGAATTCAACAAAATTTGGACATTAATTATTCATTTTATTTTTTTAAAGAATGTTTGATGTAGGTGGACAGAGATCAGAGAGAAAGAAATGGATCCACTGCTTTGAAGGAGTGACGTGCATTATATTTTGTGCTGCACTAAGTGCCTATGACATGGTGCTTGTAGAAGATGAAGAGGTGGTAAGTCTGAGGCCACAGTGGAGGAAGAGGAGAGCACCCAAGGCACACAAACCAGTGCTGCCCAGTGGTAGTGCTGCAGTTCCCAGCCCAGTGTCCTCACAAACCTTACAAATGTGCATGTTATCTAGGCCCTTGTGATGTCCAGGCCCAAATTCTGAGGTAATGACGTCACACGTTCTCTTTCTTTACATCACAGAACAGAATGCATGAAAGTCTTCACCTGTTCAACAGCATCTGTAATCACAAGTATTTCGCGACCACCTCCATTGTTCTGTTTCTCAACAAGAAAGATCTCTTCCAGGAAAAAGTGACCAAGGTGCACCTCAGCATCTGCTTCCCAGAGTACACAGGTAACCTTGTTTCCCTCTGTTCTAGATAGCAAGCTTGTGTAAGACCAATGTTCCTATGTGTCACGCCCTCCCCACCGTGTGTGTGTGTGTGTGTGTGTGTGTGTGTGTGTGTGTGTGTGTGGTGTACATGAAAACTGGGTGCATGCCTGTGTAATCTCAAGACTTATATCTAATGTCTAATGTCTTCAATCACTCTTCACCTTTAAATGATTCTCACCGTGTATATGTGTGAGCTTAATGATGAGTTTATGTGCACCTCCTGTGTGTGCATAATGGAGGCAGGGACAGGGCTCTGGATACCTTGGAACTGGAAATTACAAAGAATAGTGAGTCACCATGTGAGTTCTGTGAACCAAATCCAGGTCCTTTATGAGAGTAGTAAGTGCTTTTAACCTCTGAGCAATATCCCCAGTCCCCGACCCTTTATTTTTTTGACACATGGTCGCTCACAGAACTTGTAATTCATCTATGCAAATAAACTGGATGACCAATAGCCTTCATGAATCCGCTTGTCCCCACCCTTTCCCTCACTCCAAGCTTGGGGTTGCAGAAGCACAGTGCCACACCCTGATTTAAGCATGGGTTCTGGGGATCCAAACTCTGGCCCTCGTGCTTGTGTGGCAGTTTACCAGCCTTCCTATTTGGATCTTACACGACTGTGATTCCCCCTGAAAACAAAGAGGAACTTTGCTTTATTGTGTAAATTAAAGCAAACCCCAAATGGAACAAACTGGAAACTGTTAACTAGGAGAGAGTAGCTACTCTGCATGCACATCCAAGGGTACTGCAAGCTGTGTTACATTCCGTATAATAATGTCACTGTAGCGCCACCCCAACCAGAGCTTGCAATGTCACACTGGAACTTGGTGACTCTTCAGTGTCTACAGTGTGGCCAGTGAGCAGCAGGAATGAATTTGAGAAGGATGGTACTTCTCTTTCTTTGGACACGAGAGGTTCCTCCATTTGTTGGCTGATCCCATCAGTTGGCAACTGCTAAGGTCCTGCCACACAAAAGGGTTGATTTACCTTTAGAGACTTAATTTTCAGGTACTTAGATGTACTCTTGTTGATAAAATTATCTAAGATGGAAAAGGTCATAATTTAAACATAAATATAAATACAAATTTACCCTTTAGGTATTAGATATACTAAGACCATGACAGTCTGTCAAAGTAGATAATTATGCTAGTTAGTTTTTACTTAGTGTGTGTCATTCTAGAATCACAAACATCATTTATAATGTCTGCACATCTATCACGTAATAAATTTAATCATGAATGTATATTTAATGGTATAGATTAAATATAGACATAGCTGAGGGATATGTAATTAATAGTTTCTTAGGTCAGATTTTATTCACAGAGAAATAAATATTGTATGTACTCCCTCAGTTTCCTCTGCCATAGCATCCTGCTAGTTACATCTTACATTGATGTAATACACTCCTTGTGATTGACGGAATGATGTTGACACATAATTAACTGAAATCCACAGTGTAATTAGGGTTTGCTCTCTGTGTCTGATAGTTCTATGTGTTTTGCTAAATGTGTGTCATGTTAATTAGTTTTCTGTTAAGATAACAAATACCCGAGATAAATCAGCTCACAAAGTAAAAAGCAGTTTTTTAAATCTCATAGTTTGTGAAGTTCCAATCTATGGTCAGCTGGCCCTGTTACTTATTTTTAAGTCTGTGGCAAAGGAATGTGGCATAATAGGTCTGTTAGCTCCCTGTCAAGAGGAAGCAAGAGAGAAAGAGATAGGCACCCCAAAGTCCCCTTTGAAGACACATCCTCAGTAGCCAAAAAGACCTCCCATGAGGCCCTGCCTCTTAAGAATTTCTACTTCCTCCAATGTTACCACGTTAGGGACCAAACCTGTAACAAATGGGCCTTCGGGAGACATTCAGATAGAAACTAGAGAATTAGTATATCATATGAAATAGTTCTGTTGTCCTATGATCACCAAGGTTTCACCTGTATATATCCTCACCCTCCCTCCAAACTCTAGTAAGTACAGATGTTTCAAATATTATTATAGTTTCTTATTTTTCAGAATCTCAAACTGGTGGGATTATACAGTGTCCAGCCTTCCTCAGTAACTGGAATATTTTGCATCCCCACTAGCAATGATTACAGTTCCTGTGATTTTGTATTCCTGTCAATATTTACTTTACAAGTTTATAATTTTCATTTTATTTATTTTATGTTATTGTACTTTTTGTTTATTTATTTTTCATTTATTCACTAGAACTGGATGTTGAACTCTTGGCCTATGCATGCTAGGCAAGAATTTTGCCCCAAGCCACCTTCTGAGCATAGTTGTGTTATATTGTTTGAAGACATTATTTTCACCTAGAATTTTGCTTCTCATAACAACAAAGTACAAATGCAAAAATTTTATCCCATTAGAAAGTCTTTAGGGTCCCTTTGGCCATGTCCTCAGCACATATATTCTGGAGTGGAGCCAATCAGTTGATATGGTTGTTTGTCAGCTTTACTATTTTATACCTCCGCTTCTCCATCTGACCTGAGTGTTATTCTACCAAAGTTTCTCAGGGATGGAAGAGCCAAGAGCCACTCTCTATAGCCTTCCACAGCTCAGCTCCTCTGTTTGCCCTGCAGCCAAGACAATGAGCTTCCTTACCACTTTTTCTACTTGATTTGTATACTGCCTCTACAAAATTTCATTCATTTGCATCTAACCACATCTTCCAAAGTTCAATCTGTTTCCCAACTCCATCCAGAAGGACTGGCGGAAGGGATATTTCAGACCATGATCAGTTGTACTTTTTGGCTTTCCTTCATCCTTTTTCTCCTCTCTCTTGTCAACTTTCTCTTACGGCCTCGCTCAATACTACCTGTTTCTGCAACCTAATTTGCCATAGTCTCACTTATTTTCTCTTTTAGCTAGTATTAAAGCATATGCATAACCACAGGAACACAAGATGCAGTATTTGTGACAGAGAGTAAGAAAGTGTGTGTGTGTGTGTGTGTGTGTGTGTGTGTGTGTGTTATTTGTATCACTCATCTTGTTTTATTAGCTTTTAAATTTTTTAAAACTTAGCCGGGCGGTGGTGGCGCACGCCTTTAATCCCAGCACTCGGGAGGCAGAGCCAGGCGGATCTCTGTGAGTTCGAGGCCAGCCTGGACTACCAAGTGAATTCCAGGAAAAGGGGCAAAGCGACACAGAGAAACCCTGTCTCGGAAAAAACCAAAACAAAAACAAAAACAAAAAAGAAAATTTTTTAAAACTTCAATTATAATTTTTTAAACTTCAATTATAATTTTTTAAACTTCAATTATAAACGTCATTTGTCTCCCTCCTCTCTCTTGCCCCTCCCATATCTGACCACCATTTTCCTGCTTCGAAGATTCACAGCCTGGTCTTCTTTAATTTTTTTTTTACATATGCATCTAAATGAATCAACACATAACTCTCAGAAATCCCAGCAGAGCTGACATCCCTAAAATCTGACCTCTGACACCTTGACTTTGCGGTCGAGAGGTGATGTACATTAAGATTCCATACATCAGACAGCATCATGTAATGCACAGTTGCTAAATCCTAAAACTTGCTGGTGCTATTTATAGCTCTATGATTTCTATGATGTGTTTAATGTTTATGTCTTTCATTTCTTTGTACATTAAGGACCAAATACATTTGAAGATGCAGGAAACTACATCAAAAACCAGTTTCTAGATCTGAATTTAAAAAAAGAAGATAAGGAAATCTACTCTCACATGACCTGTGCTACTGATACCCAAAACGTCAAGTTCGTGTTTGATGCAGTGACAGACATCATAATAAAAGAGAATCTCAAAGACTGTGGGCTCTTCTAAGCAACCTCTTTTCTTCCACTTGTGGTGGCTGCAGTCTGTTCAAGACTACATCAAAGGTGCTGTGTGACTAGCTCCAGGAGATACTAACTTACCTAGAAATGTAACTAGCATTATAAAACAAAAGTTTCACACGGAAAAAGGTTACTGTATTATCACCTGTATCTGGCTAAGGTTTTATTTCCTTGGGGCATGGAGGGTAAAGTTTCTTGTGTTCTCTATCTAGAATGTGATGTATCTTGGTAACTATCACAATATGCATTCATGTTGCTAAACTTTCTTGGAGATGGGCTACAAGTGGCCAATTTTTAATAATAGAATAAATTACAGAATGTGCTAGAACATCTCCCCTAGCTAGATTTTGAAAAGCATTCAATGCCATGTCTGTACTACAGGAACTGTACAAAAATGATACAGTGCATAAAACTTGGCCACCTGCCCTTCATTTAGGCTGCCGCAAGGCATGCATAGTCCATGCTTTTGTTGATGGAAAATTGTAAATGTAAAATAAGTATGTATAATATTTCTAAGTGGCACGGGGTATTATTAAAAGTGATAACCTGAGCTTTGTGGTGATGATTCTAGACTTTAAGAGAAAAAGATTTATTTAATAGAATGTTTTCTATTTTGTAGATTTGAGGAATAGTAGCAAACAGGAGAATTTTAAATGACAGCTATTGAATTTCTCTATTGAAACTGAGTGGTCTGTTCTAACTCTTTATTATTGGTGCCTTACAAATTGAAGTGTCTGACTTCCACAAAGATAAAGGTGTCAGTGCTTTAATCTTAGAGCACTTTTTGATGTCATTCATCCTTCTGCATTTGTGAAAATGGATATATAAAACAGACTTTTAGAACAGTGAAATTTATAACGATTCATGAGAGATTAAATTAGATTTCTTTTACAAGAAAAGAGTGATGCAAAGAAAACACACATTGGCCAATCTGCAGCTCAGGCAGCCCTTGACATCTCTGACTCTCAAAAAAGCTCCTTCACTGCCACAAGACCCATTTCCAGTCCAAACACGAAGAACCATCCAAAGTCAGGAAACAGTTTTTACTGGGTTGTCTGTGCCTTATCTCTCCTCATTAAAAACCACAAAAGAGGTTAAAAATTACTTAAAATATAAATCGGTTTTAATGTTAAATTCTTTGCAGGCTATAAATTATTACAGAGAATAAGATGTCAAGGAAAAAAAGGAGCATGAAGAATTATTTAGTTCTGATATCTGATAGAGTTTTCTGGATGAGGATCAGTAACTACAAGACTACCAGCCAACATTTTGATGGAGATGGCATTTTATGGCATTGCCATAAGTTTCTGAATTCAGAAAGCAAATGCTTTAACTACATCTGCTGCTTTTTTCTCCTACTGTAATCTATTTTTCTATTAGTATATGGAGAAAAATGTATTATTTGAAATATTAATGTTATTACTATTTTGGTTTCACTTTGACTTATCTTCAGTTTTCACTTTCTAATGAAGAATCAAAATGGTTGAATTTGTCTTTATAAAATACATAATTTTTTTGTGAACTCATGTATCCCAGGATAGTCTTGAATTCACCATACAGCCCTCTCTTGCCTGCTCCTCTGACTCCATCTCTACTGTTGGTGTTGTTACAAGCATGCATCATCATTCCCAGCAAGCTTGGGATCTAGAAAAGAGAGAGGCAGAAAAAGTAATTACTGATTGATTACTGATTCTTCCTTGAAATTTCATGATTGAACATAAAAAAATCTTACACGATATAAAAACAATACTAGATATAAACTTTAATTAAGGGGCAGGATTTTTAGTAGGGAGAAAAACAAATGTTCAGGTTTTTATTATTGTAATCTTTAAAATCAAATCTATTTTTATAGATATCACCATTTGAGGTTAACAAAAGTGATGACATGAAACTATGGGAAGAGTGACTAACGCCTGAGAAATTCCCACAAAGAACAGTGACGCTAAATTGGCTGAAGTTATAACAGTGCTTGAATGTACATTCAGTCTCCTGATTGGACAGTCAGTAATCTTAAAACATCTCAAAGAAGCATCCTTAGACTTTGCTCTACTGTCACGTACTCAAACACATAAGGGACAGTCAAGCTGAAATGAATGCCACACAGACACGTATACACATGATCGTAATAATACCTCCTTCCTCTATTATCTGAGTCTTCCCTCCTAGCATGAGAATGCTCCTCATCTTTCTTGCATTAGTCATTTGTGCCTATGTTTGCCTGATGCAGACACACTGAAGTACCAGAAATCTGATATGAGCTTATCTCAGGGAGCACTGTAAGTCACTGTGGCGCTTCTCCAGAGCATGAACTGGTCAGCAGATGAGACTTTGCACATGAGTCCTTAGACTACAGTAATAAGGAGATTGATAAATGGGCAATGATACCTTCATATCAAAATATTGTGAGAGATGGTTACTATGAGACAAGAAGCTTCCTGGAAAGGGAATTCCAAATTCTTTAGAATGGAAAATATTTATTCTAAATGTCAGCTACCCTATTGATGAGCAAAGTGTATAAACAAATTACAGTTTTCATACATCTCATAAATGGGCAACTACAATTGTTAGACCCTGAACCTGCTCTAGTACAAATGTTCTTTCCTGGTCCATCACTCCATTTAAGCACAAAATGTACCTTGAAACAGTGGCTGAGAATTACTCCAACTTGACTTCAGCTAGCAATATAAACACAAGAAAAATAAAACTTTCTGTGTGTGTAGCTTTATCACTTCAGAATTGGAGAGACATGGGCGAAAATGTGTGAGTGAGGGACTTAAAATATTTGTAATATTTGTAAAAATTATGACAGAAGTTATGAGCCCTGTCACTTAGATGAACTCTACAGTGAGTAATTATTCACTTAAAAAGCCCTTTCTACTGATGCCTTTCCTGAAGACATTCTTACAGGCGACTCTGCAGCCACATGGGGGCACACTTACATTATGTATGTTTGTATGTATTACCAAATGTTGCAGCTGTAGTTTGAATTACCAATGATTACACTGATGAAATATATATCAGAAGCATATAAAGAATCTTATTTCATACTGTCCTTCTAGCCCAATTGTATGTGCTGGTCTCCTGATGATCAAAGTAAATAACGTAAGTCATACTTGACAAACCACTGAAGCATCTCCAACTGTAGAATTATGCAGATGCATATTCCTTGCATGGTCTTATTATACATTTAGTTACTTTTAATTGTTTAAAACTGAAAGGTGATTAATGTTTAAACCTCTCCTTATTCTATACTATGTTTCAAATACTAGTTAGCTCACAATGTTGAGTATAGGAAAAATAATCTGATGGCTCACAACTACTGGCTGCTCATTAATGCATGTCTTTTCATAAAACATACATCACAGAAAAACGTCCTTCTGTTAAGTATGGCAGACATTCTATTACTTTGTTTATTACAATGCTTTTTTTTCAGCAATCACTACGTCATCAGAGGCAAACACTCCCTGTGACACTTTTTTTTCTGACACTGCTGGGCTGACACATTTTGCATTTGTAATGGCACAAATTTTCCTTCCAGACACATTTGTCACACCAGTTTAGTAATAAAAGAATCATATAAAAGAATAAAAGACCCCAATTTACATCATGGGGACAGTAATGGCCCTCTAATTACTATGAACCTTTCAGATAAGGAATAATGTATGAGACTCATAGCCAAAACCATTACTTTATTTGAAAGACATATTTTCTAAAGTGGTCAATTTGTTGTAAAAGCAAGCACACGTATGTGATTGAAAATTGTCATTTTTTGCTTCAATGTATAATACTACGTTTTCTCTTCTGAGCAAGAAAAAAATCAAATATTAAAGATTTTTTATTATGGCCAATGGAAAATATTTAAATTTTAACCCATTAAAAATCTCAGACTGGAGAAAATACCTAGCTGGCTGTACATAGGCGCAGCGTAGGTTTGCTATGAAGAGCACCCTGTCCAGAGAAGATTATGCTTGATACAATTTTATTTACAAAATTAATAATTTGTGTATTGGGTGGGTGAGAGCATTCCAAAATAAAGGCACTTGCCCCGAAGCCTGACAACCTGCATTTGACCCCCTAAACCAACATGGGATAAAGAAAGAGCTAATTCTAAAGGTTGTGTTCTGATGTCCACATATGCACAGTGACTCACGTGTCCCCACATACACAAACAATCTAAATAGGTAAATTTTAAAAATCAGAATATTTTATTCCACTTAAATATATGGATGTGCAAGTGTGTATGTTTACACAAGGAATATAAGATAATTCACCAGCGAAGAAACAATTGTGTTCCTTACAGAGTCAAGCAAAGAGCAAATCTGTCAATCCACGGAGTCCACAGATGTGCAGGCCATCCCTTATCATCTCTTTTCATACATAATACTATGTATGGCCCTGACACCTTCAGCAATGGCATGGCATTTCCACAATTTAAAATAAAAGTGGATACTTTCATCATCAAAATATCCATAAATCATTTACATTACACAACAGTAGATATAAACAAAAGTACTGTTCTGAAAAATACTGCTCTCTATAGGTACAAAAAGTTCTGTGATGGGGTTTAGGACACAGCTCCTCATTGTGTGGTGCCTCAATACCTGAGACCACAGCATGAGCAAAAACGTCTCTGAACTTCTCCCACCTTGTCCTCTGGAGGAGGACGTAGGAGATTCTCGGTTCTTTCTCTAAAGACCAGCCTTTGCTTCTCCCCATGGCAAAGGATGAAGGGACAGACATGTGAAGAGGAGTTGGAATGAAGAAGTTTTGCTAAGTCACACAACCCCCTTTGTTCAATCATGAACCTATTTTGAATGTTCATACTGTTGTATTTTAAATCAGCAGGAAGGAGTCACACCATACAACAAGACCCACGTGGGAGATTTATTGAGGGGAGGGGAGAGAAGTGGCAGAAAAGGGGCCAGAGACCGGTACATGCAGATGAGAGCAAAGGAAGAGAAAGAGAAAGAAATATAAGTGAGCAAGACCAGCCATATATATATACATATATATATATACATACATACATACATATATATATATGTATATATATAAAATACCCACATAGCGAATGCACACAGGAGTTACTATTAGGGATTAGTGGCTGCAGCTGAGGAAATATCCTGTCAGGACCCTAAGGACACACATGCCATTAGGCAGGAATGCCTAAATGCTAACATTCTAATTAAAGTGCCTCCTTTCCACTTTCCCCTTTAAATCATTTGTATCTTGCTGTTACCCTCTATTTGGACACACCTCCTCTCCCATGGCTCCCTTTTGATTTTCTTGGTTCTGAAGTTACTCTAGCTTATACTTATATCTGAAGACTTAGGAACTAAGTCTTAACTACCAATGAGAGATAGCTTGAAATGTGTATCTTTCTGGTCTGGGTTACCTTACTCAATATGATCCATTTCAGTTCCATCCATTTACTTCCAAATTTCATTTTTCTTTACAGTTCAATAGTGTTCCAGAGTGTAGATACACCAGATTTTTATTGTCCGTTCTTCAGTTGAAGGATATTTAGTTGTTTCCTAGTTATTGTGACTAGAGCAGCAATGAAAATAGTTGAGAAAGTATCTGTGGAGTAGGATGTCAGATCCTTTGACAAAAGGCCAAGTAGTGTGGTGGTATAACAGGGTATATGGCAGACTTCTTTTCTTTTTCTTTTTCTTTTTTGTGAGGATTCTGGACAGATGTCCAGAATGGATGAACCAGTTTGCAATCCCACCAACACTGAATGAGGGTTCCCTTTTCTCCACAATCTTGCAAGCATTTGTTGTCAGTTGTTTTGTTGATCCTTGTGATTCTGACTGTGGTAAGATGAAATCTCAAAGTTGTTGTGGAATATTTGTGTAGATTGTAAAGATGTGTCTCTGCCTAAGGTGCCTCTGATTGGTTTAATAAAGAGCTGAATGGCCAATAGCTAGTCAGGAGAGGATAGGAGGGATTTCTAGGGAGAGAGGAAGAGGAAGAGGAATCAAGGCACACAGATTTTGCCAGCAGACTCAGAACAAGTCAGATGTGCTGTACTGAGATGAGGTAAAAGCCATGTGACAGAATGTAAACTTAAAAATATGGGTTGATTAAGTTATGAGAGCTAGTTGGGAAAAAGTCTAAAGGCCAAGCTTTCATAATTAATAATAAGTCTCTATGTCATTATTTGGGGGCTGGTGATCCAAAGATAGTCTGAAAAGAAAGCTTCTTATACAAAGTTACTTTGATTTGCAACATCAGAGAAGCTACACCTATAAAGTCCCAATGACAGAGCTGCCTGAACAGGACCTGAACAACAACAACAAGAACGAATGTGGGAGTGTGTAAGGGGAAAGCTCATAGGGACTCAACCCTCTACAAAGAGCTACAAGAGGAAAAATGGTCTACATGGAAGAGCCCCCGTCCCCCATTGGTTATCCAATACCATTTTGTCAACCCACAAATAAATACATACAAGGAACATTAAACAGACTAACTAGACAGGTTGTATTTCTCCCCCTCTCTCACTTTCTCCATATATATACATATATGAAGAAATATATATATATATATTATCCCTAAATATATATATATATCCCTAGATATAATATATAATATAAAACAGAATTATACAATAGAGTGCTATTGTACTTTTACCAAAGTCTTTTTGAATGGATTTATGTGTATGTGTGTGATGACAATTAAGAAAAGAGGCCATAGATTTGAGAGAGAGAAATGAGGCATAGTGAGAGCAAGAAAAATAGTCTTCCTTGTTCTCTCTCATTCTCTGCTCCTTGATCAGTTGTGGGTCTTTGAGTTAATCACCATCTACTTCAAACTGAATCTTCTCTGATGAGGGTTGTGGCATGCAGTTACCTATGGGTATAGCGATGTCCGTTGATAATAATGCCAAGTAGTGTGGTGGTGTAGGATTTGGTTTAATACTGTATCCATGTACACATTCAAAAAAGTATGGTCAGTACAAATTGGACTTAATTAGTTACAAAAAATGGACACAAAGTTATGTGGGTATTTAAGGGGGTGGTTCTAAGAGTTGGGGAAGGAGTCAATATGATCAATGATAATTGTGTATAATTCCCAAAGAACTAATAAAAATAAATAAAATTTCTGGTAGCTGTGATAAGGCTGACATCAAGCTTCAGGATTACTTGTACTCAGGCCACATGAACTTGATCTCCAACACCTGTACAGACCTAAACTACCCCTTCTTCAAATTATCACCAGCTTTGAAGTTAATAACAGAGTATGGTGATATACTGTGTACACTACAAAACTTGTTTGAAAGATCAGAGAAGCAGAACAGCCAGCCTCTAGTTCTTACCTCTAGGGAATCCTCAGCCTAAAGAGAGTGAGTTTCTGTTTCCTCACACCTTATATACCTTTCTATGTCCTGCCATATTACTTCCTGGGATTAAAGGTGTGTGTACTTCTCAAGCAAAGGCATGAGATTCCAAGTGCTGGGATTAAAGGTGTGTGCCACCACTGTCTAGCTCTATTTCTCTCTTATACTGGATCAATCTCATGTAGCCCAGTGTAGCGTTGAACTCACAGAGTTCCAGATGGATCTCTGCCACCTGAGTGATAGGATTAAAGGTGTGTGCCCCCACTGCCTGATCTCTATGTCTAATCTAGTGGCTGGCTCTGTCCTCTGATCCTCAGTAAGTTTATTAGGCTACACAATGTGTCACCTCAAAAGGGTAGCATGTAAATGGCCACTATTTGTAACATTTTAGGAGATTACAAACCATGTTCCAGAAAAAAGTCCTATCATGACACATGGGAAAGTATGTTCAGTGGAAAACTAGCAGAATAATCTGGATAAGGCTCAGGCAGGTTAATTGGCCTTCCTCTTTTTTTTTTTTTTTTTTTTAATTGCTTGGAACTGACCAGGCTTAGAGCATGCAGAGCCAGTATCCTACATGGAGCTGCAGCAGCCTCAACGGTGCTTTAATATTGACAGATTTAATTAGAAAATAAGCCAACTCCAATTCATAGCCTGCTTAATAATATAAATAGATTAGATTTTTCTTTTAAAATATTAAAATACTTTAAAATATCTCCATAGAAGATTTTGCTCACTGTGATATATAAGAATATTTAGTGTTTAAGGTAAAGTTCAAATGAAAATCAATACTTTTGAAACATTTTAGTGATTGTTTTTAATACCAAAATTCTGAATAAATATTTATGCCTTCCTAGTAAGGGCATAGAAAAATGCACTTATTTTTATGCTTTGATATCTGAAGATTATGATAATTTATGTTAACCATTAAAATATACGCATATAGGTGTCTTTATTATGTGTATGTATGCTCATATGTAATAAAACTCACCTCAAAAGTTTTACTTTCTTCTGTCACTATTCTTGAAATTTATAATCTCAACAGGCCTAACAACACAATACTCAAGGGTTTTGCTTTCTCCCTACAAGTAGCAAGTTAAATCATTGAATATGACCAAGGACAGGGAACTATCTCTTTCTTCATTAAATATCTGAGCCACCCAAAGCAAACATAATTAAAGAAGTCTTGTGTGTTGTGTTCTTTAAACTAGTGGGGCCTACAGTTATCTTAGTCCTGTTTTGTTTGTTTGTATTGTCTTTCGGTTTTTGTTGTTGTTGTTTTTTTTTTTTTTTTTTTTTTTTGAGACAGAGTTTCTCTGTGTAGCCTTGGCTGTCCTGGAACTCACACTGTTGTAGACCAGACCGGCCTCATGTAAATCCACCTGCCTCTGCCTTCTGAGTGCTGAGACTAAAGGTGTGTGCTACCACCACCAGACTTCTTAGTCCTTCTTAAACTGACAAATTCCAATTAAACTAATTATGAGTTATACTTTGTTGTTTACTATTTCCAGGACTTTATTAATGAACATATATATTAGGATTATTCTAAGACAGATTCAATGATTTCTACCATTCATGTATTCAGTTTTGCTGACTTGATTTTACTTTTCTTGCAAGAATATAAATAGCAACATTTTCTGTTTTAAAAGCAATTTGAAATACGTATTTTACCCAAGCATAATGGCCAGACTGAATTACAACCAGTGCAGACTCTATTAAACTCTCTCAGAGCGAGGGCAGTGAAGGCGGACAACTTGACTTGCTGATAATCATATAACTGTCTACAGGATGCAACCGGGATCGTAACCTGCTAAACCAGCATTTTTACTCCAGAAGTTTCTTTTCTTTTCTTTTTGGCCTAAGGTTTTATTCCAGAAGTCTACCTTCAAACTCAGCCTAAGCAGAGGCTCAGCAAATACCTGTATTTCCTTTGTGATCGATGACAGCAAAACTCCCCACTGGGCTCCCTGCATTTTACAAGTGCTCTAAGCAGAGGATGCTAGAATATTTAATATCCACATGCTATTTGTGACATTAATTTCCCATCATCCACCAATTGGGGATGTGAGAGCTGTATTGGAAACATGTCATAGCTGTCAAAAAACAAGGGAGGTGCAGCTGAGCGAGAAATGTGCCTGAACAGAGCGCTTGTGTTGATGTACAGTTGTATGAGTAAAATACGAGAAGTCATACCATCTAGAACTCAATAAACATTATTTATTTCTGACCATCTGGCTATATGTGAGATTTCTTATTTAAAGTGAGTATTTTCAGACTAGAAAAGTGATTTTTTCCTTTCAAATACTGTGTTAAGCCATAATGGACAGTTAAGCAGATTGATCGCCTTAACTAGCTGACTACAGAGGTTTGGCATAAGGTCTTTAATTCTGTTGTATCCACATCTTTGACATGAGGACAACAGTAATAATATAGTTTAGGGTACAGCAATAAGTGGGGTGACATGGTGAAATATTGAGAGGAGTGTCTACATCTATGAGATGAACAGTTACCAAGGAAAATGGCATAAAACTTGGTTGGCATGCTCTTGTACTGTTGTATGTTAGAAGTTTAGACCATTCCAGCATCTTCAGGACAAGGAAGAGGCAAAGAAAGTGGAGAAAAACTATTCCTGGCTCTGGAAACCTAGCCAACTACTTAGGGCTAGAGAAGTCGTGGATCTTGAAGGAAAACCTACACCTGCCACTCATCAAAAAATTGTCTTTGCAACAGATGGAACCATTATAAGGACCACAACCAATTAGAGTCAAAATTGTGAAGCCCAGTCCAACTGATATCCCTAATACAGCTCCTCACCTAAGGTTCAGGAATCATTACAGAAGAGGTTGCAAAACCCTGTCAGAGCCAAAAGAATATGGAGTTTGCTGTGAGATTTTGACTGCCAGAAATGTTAGAAGTTTGAAGTCTCACCACTATGGTTTCCTAAACATGAACAAGGCTGACAACAGTAGACGTGGGAATGTAGATGGGGTGAAGCTCAGGAGGCCTCGACCTTACACAAAGAACCACAGACAACTAAGGAATGCTGAGAAGAGGAGAAACAGTCTTCCCGAGTGATGAACCCATCTGGTTATCCAAGACCAAATGGTCTGCCCTGGAAACCTGCATGCAAGTAATATTACAAGGCTTGAAAGGGTTATATTAATGTATTTAGAAATATATATATATATATATATATATATATATATATATATATATATACACACGATTATAAAAACAATTAAAGAGAGGGAGTCCACTAATTTGAAAGAGAGCAAAGTGGGCAGGATGTGATACATGGGAGGGTTTGGAGGGAGAAAAGGGAAATGAGAAATTATAATCTCAAAAATTTATATATATATATATATATATATATATATATATATATATATCTTAAAGAGAGAAGGGTCTTAGCAAGCTTAAACGTCTGTGCAGATCTAGCACTTTAAACAGAGTTATAAAGACATGGTGAGGGAAGGGGGAGAAGAGGTAGTTTAGGGGAGGAGAGAGATGCAGAGAGGGAGCAAAGAAGGGAGGAGGGGAGGGGACGGAATGGGTGGAGGTGGGGGGAGGCACAGCAAAGAAGGAGGTCAGTTCTGAGGACTCTCCGGCCTTCTGCCCTGTGAGGAATGTAGATAGTCCTTTATGAACCAGGATGAGCTCTCAGCCCGTAATAAACCTTCTAGAGCCTTGCCCTTGGAGTTCCAGCCTCACAAATGGTAAGATATGAACTGCTGTTTTTACCATCCATCCAGCACATGATATTCTGTTATATTAGCCTGAATGATCTAAGGCGGGAAATTAATTTCAATAAACACGTTATTGGCATACAAGAGTTAATACAATTAAATCTGTTTCTTTAATGCTGGGAGTCTTTGAGGAGGAAAGACAGTAGTTTCATCAGAACCTATAATTATTCAGCTAGTATTTTTTGGAAAGCACACTTTAGGGAAATTGGATGGATATATTGACCACAATAATATCATTGAGTGGATTTTGTCATAGCTTTTCATTTGGGGTTCAGGAGCTGCAAATATTTTCCTATTTTTGATTTTCAGTTCTGTTTGGCATAAAGTGATGATTTCCTAAGCCAAATTTCAGTGAAGCAAAGGTACTACCTGTACTATTTTACGGAGACTGCATGCATGGGAAGCATACACAGGCAGTGGGAGGCAGCTTTGATGACTGACAAGGTCCAGTTCCCAGCAGAGGTAGAACCATTAGGCCTGACAGGGTCACTGTGTACAGTGGTTTGTGACTGTAAACAACACTGAACTGAGCATAGTTACTATAGGAAAAAATTTGAGAAGCAATTTTCTTAAAACAAATAAAATCTATGACTAAGGAGAGTCCCTTGGTATTCCCCAGGGAAGCAGTGTTCCTCTTGACTCTACATGGTAAATTAAGCATGGATAAAGATGACACCTTGAGTTCTAAAACAGAAGATGGCTGAGTTTAAGTCACAAAATTATAATGTTTAAACACAAATTTTGCTCTAGCAGATATCTTACTTGTTCCAAAATTGAACCATTAGAATTCTATTAGTCTGATTTATTCGCATTTTAAAATACTGAGTAAAAGGCAAATTTCTCTCTTTACCTAGGAAAAGACTTTTCCCTTTGTATAAAATCAATGTGAGGTTATTCATCTGAGCAGAATTCTTCCTTGACACTATAATCTTTCACTGAAATGGTGTTGCAATAATCTTAACGTGGATTCTAGATCTAGCTATTTTCCAGGCAATTAACTCACACCATTGAACCTAGAAAAATGATAGCATATAGGCTGGTATTTCCCAAAGGATAATGCTGTAAAATGTATAAGACTCAATTGCAACATGTTGGATAAGGATAAATCACATATTATTGGATATAGGCAAACTAACAGCATTCAACCTTAACTAATGTATTTTTCTACTTGAAGACCTAAGTGACAAATTCCTTATTATGTAGGAGGAAAATGTTTTTCTGCCATTAGCAAAACATGAGTCAGATAAAATTCAAAGTGTACTTAAGAATAAAGAAAACTCATAGCGATAGTGAATACACAGCCTGGACTTCACATCTCCTGTGATCAGATTGGTGACTACCCCAGTTGTCATGCAAGAGCCTTCCTTCGGTAACTGATGGGAACAGATGCAGAGACCCACAGCCAAACATTAGGCTAATCTCAGAGAGTACTGCTGAAGAGAGGGAGAAAGGAACACAGGAGCCAGAAGGGTCAGGACATCACAAGAAAACCCAGTTATAACTGACCTGACTTATAGGAACTCAGGGAGTCTGGACCAACAAGCAGGGAGTCTGCATGGGACTGACCTAAGCCCTCTACATATATGTGACAGTTGTTTAGCTTGCTCTATTTGTGGGACTCCTAACAATGGGAGCAGGGCTTTCCTTAATACTTTGGCTAACTCTTGGGAAGTCATTCCTTATCCTGGGTCGCCTTGCCCAGTTTAGATACGTGGGGAGGTGCTTAGTCTTACTGCAACCTAATATGCCATGCTTTATTGATATTCATGGGAGGCCTGCCCCTTCCTAAACAGAAGCAGAGAAGGAGTAGATTGAGGGGGTGGGGGATGGGAGAGGGAATGGGAGGAGTAGAGGGACAAGAAATTGAAGTTGGGATGTAAAATAAATAAATTAAAGAAAAAACAAGAATCAAGAAAAACAAGACAAGGTTTGTGAGTCTATTGGAGATAAAACTGATTTTTATTTCAGGCTGTATTACTACAGATACACACATAGAGAATGGAAGAAGACAGAAGGCATTTTTTCTTAAAGCATGTATAAACAATGTTATTCCCTTTATATTCACTCCATTACAGATCTAACCCTATTATGTCATTAAGCTGGTGCTGGTCAAATTTGCCTTTCTGACACTAAAGATAATTACTTAAAAATGTAAATTATTGGGTTCCAATTTGAATTTTGATGCTCTAAAAACCTCCAAAGTTTACGATTTTTGTGATTACATAGTGGGAAGTGTGTGCTGCTTTTAACATCTAAATAACACAATCATTTGTGCTGCATTATTTATATTTACTTACATATACATGTAGTTTACTTAGATATAAACCAAAGACTTCATATATTTAAATTTTAACACTTGAGGAAATAATGAGTGAATAAATGTGTCTATTTCAAAATACTATAGTCTAGTGCAGAATTGGGCATAAGGTACAAGGTGCGTATTTTAGGAGGAAGGATAGGAGTCATATTTCTAAGCTTGGCACATTGTGCCATTCATCTATGCAGTTATTTGGTCAATGTGTATACTTCATCTGCTACCAGATAAACACTGTGTCTGACAAGGAAGCTAAAGTGGTCAGAGAAAAATAACTCACAAACTCTACCTTCTTGAAACTACCAGGACAAAGGGGAGAAAACTCTTTTTTAAATGTTATGATAAATACAAAATGCAGACATGTTATAAACACAATCATAGATTCAATATGATTGTAGACCCTAAGTAGTGATCTAGTTCAGTAAATCTGAAGGATTTCCTCTAGCAAATAAACTGGAACTTAAAATAAAGATGGAATAATGAGATGAAAAGAGTAAGATATGGTCACACGTTCAAATCCTCTGAGGTGAGAAAATCACTGGGGAGAGAAACAGCCGGGAGTCACAGAGGAAGGGGAACCATGAGGTGAGATTGAAAGGACAAGGTGAGATGGTGCACAGTACTTTAGTATGCAGGCAGGGCTTTTCACTTTATTTTGTAAACTTGTGTTAAGTGATAGGATGGAATGACATGGTTTGAAATTTTAGAAGATCTATTTTGGCCATCTACTTTGTTGTGTAGAAAAATGAGCAAGAGGAGACAGAGCATATTTGTACAGATGAGGGGGAAGCTATTAAGAATGCCCCTTAGTTATTGTAATAACTTGAACCAGGTTACTAGAGATGGAGAATGAAAAGGCAGCCAAATGTGTGGAGCATTTCCAATGCTAGCCCCACGTGTACACTTATGGTTAGCTCGTCACTATAAGATGTGAGAGAGGACTGGATAGTGAAGAAATTTCAGGGACATTGTACTTGCTGGGAATGACAAAAGGGGACAGAATTTGATAAAGAGAGGTTACAGGATGGCATTGTGAACATGTTCTATTTGAGTGGCCTTGGAGGTACCTCAGCAAAGCCTAGGAGACAGTGGGAAACTCCGTAACTCAGAGAAGTCTAAACCAAAAAATGTGAATCATAAACAAAGATTAGCAAGAAAATGTGAGGGCAGAAACAATTTCCCAGAGAGACAAAGTAAGACAAAAGAAGCTCAGACAAAAGGAGAGAACAACTTACTTGGGTCCACACCCTTGAAAGAAAACCTCTCCTTCCCTCAGCAGCCATCACTTGTCAGTATTTCCTCTATACGGAGTCCATCCTCATCCATGCTGAAATTTGAGCTGGCTTGGTCTTTGTCAGGTCTTGTGTGTGAAAGTGGGAAACATGGTCTCACAACAGCCTCCTACTATTCCTAGTCTTACAACCTTTCTGTCCCCTTTCTTCTGAAATGATCCTTGAGCCATGAGGGCTGAGGGCATGATGCAGATGTACCATTTAGGGCTAAGCACCCCACAGAACCTTATTCTCTCTTCATTGACTGGTTGTGCCCATGATGCAGTGAATGGCCCTACGCTCATGCACATACTGACAGCAATGATTGGATTCAGTGGGCTTAAAAAGAGTACATGAAATTGGATGAGGGTATGGGAGGAGTTAGAAGAAAGTCAGTAAGAAGTAGATTTGATATACTCACATCTGAAGTGTTTCTGAAATGTTCAGCCACAAATAAGACATTGACATCACATTCTTCTCTGGGTTCCAAGGGTCAGGGACCATTGTGGAAGGAAAGGAAACGTTGAAAGAGCCAGAGGTCAGGGAGAACTAAAGTGAAACAGCGTCTTCTGGATATGACAGGGCCACCGCATTCATGAACTTGCAACATATGTAGTTGACTGTACAAGGTCTGCCCAGAATCGAGCTGACAACATTCCAGCATGAAGGGTTCTCAAGCCTCTACCTCTCACAGAGAATCCATTGACAATTGATGGCTCCTCAGGGAAAGCAATTTAGTATTCCTTAAGGATAAGACCCCTGGTAGGCTGACCATGCTCCAGTGGACAGCACCAACTTTGTGAGTATATCTGTCACACAAATTGGGTTCAGTAGTGAAGAGGAGAAGGATATAGGAAGTTGAAAGTTGGGTGGGATGTAGAGAAATGGGTAGATCTGGGAGGAGTTAGAGGAAGGCCTAGGAGATGAATATGGTCACATTCATTATATGCATGTACATCACCCTCAAATAATTACGACATATGTATTTAAAAAGAGAAATTAAGAAGTGGCAGTATAAAATTGTTTCCTGGATAGTTAGGAAACACACAAATGTCATCAGGCTTTTGAGACTTTGCTTCTATGTTAGTGACTTCTCAAGAAAAACATAAAGCACAGTGTTTTCAAGAGTGTCACTATGGAAACACGATCTAAATGGAATTACAAAATCTGCACAGAGAAGCTTTGAAAGAGGTCCCACTGCTGGCTCTGCACTGCCCAGGCTGGAAGGTCATTCAAATCTGATGAGTAAAAACGTGACATTTCAACCATTCTTGGATCTTTCAGAGAACTAACGTTAAGTTACAGTATCAACTGTTACCTCAAAACTGGATTAGACAAGTGAATGCAGAGAATCCCAGTTCGTCAAAGCAGAAAGCCATAGAGAAAGCTTACATGGAAACCAGCCCTGGGTGTGAAATTTTCAGCTGCAGCTGACAGAGCTCTGGTGGCTCCAGAAGAACACATCTGAGAGTCAAACACTCTCGAGGTCCTAATCACAAGGGCGTCTCTACACTTCTGTGCATTTTCATGGCGAATACTAGAGAGAAAACTTCTGTCCTGGAATGTAGGAAGGGAAATAACCATTACGCAAATTCATCTGAGCCTCCTCCTCTTAAAAAGATCTGTTCCTAACACCTAAATATTAGAGTTGTTTGTTGGTTTGTTTTCAGATCCTACCTGGGAAAAGGAAGCACCCATTTTTAACACTCTCTCCCCTATGCTCCCCTCACACCTTACTATCACATTACTAAAAGCTTATTCAGCTCATGTCCTTTCAGCCAGTTACAAAGTTACATCATGTCCAGTTACAAAGAACACATTAAAAAGAATATTGAAAGATAGGAAAACAGAACAAAAAACCATCATAGTTGGAGTGACTGATGAGCATCAGAAGCAGGTTCAAACACTGCAGAGATATTACAATTGTCAGGCTAGGACAGAAAAAAAAGAGCTATGAGTCATATTCAGAGGACTGAAAAAAGTAGACAGGATGTAAAAACAGATGGGCAGTGTAAGCAGAAACATGGAAATTCTAGAAGCAAGAAAAAGAAAAATTGTGTGGATAAAAATCTAGATTTGGTAGACTAGATATAACTGAGGAAACCTTTGAGCTTTAGAACATGCTGATGCAAACTAATAATGTGAAATGACAGTAGAACAAAGACGGAAAACAAAAGCAGAATGTGCATGAGTTGTGGCGCAGCTGCAAAGGGTGTACCACACACATGGGAACCAGACGGAGAAGAAGACAGCCCTCTGAAACCAGATCAGGGAACACTCAGCATTGAGAAGAGCACACAGGACATAGAGCAAAAATCCACACTTGGCCATGCCAGCCTTGAACTTCAGGAAGTAAAAGATAAGACAAAGGTCTTGAAGGAAGCCCCCAAATAAGCAAGCAAGCAAACAAACAAACAAAAACAAAAACCAAAAAACACAAAACAAAAGTACACTAGAGCACAGAGCTGAGGTGGGTGATAAGCTAGAGTCACAGGACATACAGACTGAATCCTGTTCAAAACCACTAGCGTGTGCCAGTGTGGTGCTTCATGCCTACAATCCCTGCACCTGGAAGTCTGTGGGAGGACTGAAAACTCAAGGGAGGCCTGGAAGTCCATGGCCAGCCTGCCCTACATAGCAAGTTTGCCTTTGTATTTAAAAAAGAAGAAGAAAAAGGAAAAAAAGTTGACATTTGAAAGGGAATACTAGGCCCTGAGTAAGAACTAAGTGTGGTTTGCAACCTTGATTTCCGACTGGTGTGACACTGAGCAGGAGATATAATGACCAATTTTTGGTCACTGAGCTTAGAAATTGGAAGGCTCCATGCCTGGTGTGTTAAGTTACCGCTCCTCTTTACTGCATCACAGAAAAGCTGCTAGTTAGAAGGTGGGAGTGAGACACAGCTTCTGAAAGGGAGACTTAACCGTCTCTAAAATCCATCAGATATTATTTCTTTACCTATTTTCTTGGAAGTTACTGCTGTGAATATCTCATTTATTATTTCTATTCTTATATTAAGTATATCTACACACACACACACACACACACACACACACACACACACACACACAATCTAAGTACCTTAAGCTGGGGAAAGGACTCAAGGGGTAAAAGAGATTGCTTCACAAGACATATGACATAATTTGATCCTCAGAACCCACATAAAAAACATACTCAATGACACACATCTGTAATACTAGCACTCCACCAACAAGGCAAGGCAGAAGAGACCCAGACAGGATTGGCAGGCCACCTCGCCTGAGGTATCACTGCAAAACAAACAAAAGGTCCTGCCTCAACAAGGTTGAAAGCAAAAATCCTCTCCTGAGAGCTGTCCTGTGAACACCATGTGTGCACTGCAGCACATATGTGTAGAGGCAGATAAACAAATAATAATAAATTCATTAAAAATCAAAGTCCTTGATGTTTTATGCTTGTAGTTATCCCTTAGTCATTGAGGAGACTAGTACAGGACTGATCTCTGAGGCCTTCTTGTCTATGAGCTGCTTGTAATTGTACACTTACCCATAATCATTCAGGTTGAAAACCATAGATGGGGACCTGGGACCATATGCTAGCAGCCCCAAATTACACAGCGGGTCTCCTATGTCTGTGTTCTTCATTTGGAAGCAGTTTAATGGCCTTCTTGTCTTTAATGTTGCTCGAGTGCTTTGGTTTCTACCATTCAAAACAAACTGCTTCTGACTGGCTGAATGTGCTGGTGGCCATGGTGGGAGGTGCGGGGGTCCTGGCAGAGTTATTGCACTTGAACTTTGACTTTTTCTGTCTTTTTTGCAAAAACAATGTGCTTGAACTTTCTAGCCTACTTTCTTCCCCAAAATACCCTTAAATTTTCTCTGCTTTCTGTTCTTTTGAAAGCACATTTTTTCTCTTCCTTTCTTTCTTGACTCCATCTTGAAATATCTGAAAAACAGCAACATCTGTTCTTGCAGAAAGAGAGCGAGCTCCTCTCTCCACCCTGCCTTATCACTTCTTCTTTCGGCCCAGCTCTATCACTTCCTGTCTGTCTGTACAGCCCTCCAGACCTCTATGGTGTCTAGCTCCTCCTTCTGATTTTTCAGGCAAGCTTTATTTGTTAGAACACAAATAAAATATGACCATACACATGTGCAAAGAGATTCTGGTTCTGTTCTTTCTGAGGTTTTGATTTGTCGTATGCTAATCCAGATGATCCAAGCAAAAGATTGCAGACTTTGTTTTTGTAATAGAGAGAATGTGGCTAATTATAAAACATCTGGAACAAACAGAAATACAGAGAAAAGAAGTGTGAGATGCATGCAGATACGGAGGTTTGGCTGATGGCAGGGGCCCTGGATAACTTGGGTTGTGCAATAATGCGACATATTTTCAGCTTGAGAAACAAATGTGCAGTGTGTTAGTCGGGGTTCTTTAGAGTAACAGAACTTATACAATTAATATAGCTGGGTGGTGGTGGCGCATGCCTTTAATCCCAGCACTCAGGAGGCAGAGCCAGGTGGATCTCTGTGAGGCCAGCCTGGTCTACAGAGGGAGATCCAGGACAGGCACCAAAACTACACAGAGAAACCCTGTCTCAAAAAAAAAATGAATATATATATATATATATATATATATATATATATATACACACACACACACACACACACACACACACGCACATATATATATATATTCATATATATGAATGATTTGCAGGCTGCAGTCCAGCTAATACAACAATAGCTGCCTACGAATGGAAGGTCCAAGAATATGGTAGCTGTTCAGTCCAGAAGGCTGGAGTCTCTGCTGGTCTTTAGTATAGGGAATCCCAAAGAAGTAGGCTCTAATGCCCATGAAGAAATGGACTTGCTTTTGAGGATGAGAGCAAGCAGGAAAAGAAAGAGAGCTTCCTTCTTCCATGTTCTTTATATAAGATGCCAGCAGAAGGTGTGGTCAAGACTAAAGGTTGACCTGCCCACCTCCAAGGATCCAAATTAAAGGGTTATCTTCCCACCTCAAAGATATAGATTAGAAGTGAGACTTCCTACTTCAAATGATTTAACTAAGAAAAAAAAATCATCGTAGGTGTGTCCAGTCCTTTGTGTTTTAGTTATTTCCAGATGTGGTCAAGCTGGCAACCAAGAATAGCATCAAATGCAGAATTGTTTACTGGAACCAAGCAAGACAGAATCAAATGGAGAGAAGGGGAAAGGTAGAGAGGCAGTTTGCAAACGTTAGAAGAGTAGACAGCTGTGATTCATGAGAATTGATAAAGATCATGGGATTCATGAGCTAGTTGGAAGCTCCCAGACAAACAGATCATTCCATAATCCATAATCAAGATCTTTTTACAAGAAGAGAAAATGTTTTATCCAGAATGACCAACAAAGAGAGCTCATGGTTGAACATACAGTGAGTAGATGTCTGAGATTTAAAAAAGCTTATAAAATAATGAAGTCATTAAAGAAATTAGTCTGTAGGGAAATAAAAACTGAATAGTGTGATTTATCCACCCCTTATCTTTTTACTTGTGTGTGTGTTTGAGGGGGTGCATGTGGAGGGCAGAGGGTGACCTTTGAGATTCGATCCTCTCTTGACCCCAGGTAGGATCTAGTGGTCAAACTTAGGCCCTTGAGCCAGCATGCAGACACCTCTACCCACTGAGCAATCTACACAGTTCCTCAAGTTTGTCTTTCCTTCAGCCCCTCCTCCTCTCCCCTTTTCCCCCTTCCCTCTCCTCCCCTCCACTCTCCCTTCCTCCCCTTTCTCTTCCTCCTCCTCCTGTGTCATGCACGTAAGGCAAATGCCCTAATACTAAGCTGGAGCCTCAGTACTCCTTCCTTAATAGTTTTTACATTTTTAATTTCTCATGTAATATAATTACATCACCCCCCCCCCACTTTCCTCCCTTAAACCCTCTCACAGACACATTTGCTGTCTTTAAAACCCATGGGCTCTTATTTCTTTAATTGTTACTTACATACTGCCTAGCTCCTGTGTTTCAGTGATTCAGTGGGAATCAACTCTGAAAGCCTTTAACCCAGGGGAAGGTGCCCCCTGGTGGTCAGGTTTGCTGGGTCTGTATATAGCACTAGAAGTTCAAGTAAATCTGTATCTCCAGAGGGTATCCTTATCCGTTGCTCATCAGGGTTCTACCGTTTGGGAAGAACAGACTTGTAGACAATGGATATTGGCATGTTGTCAATATCTATAGTTAACTCTGAGTCAAGGCTGAGGACTGCAGTTTGAATAACAGTATACTGTGAAACACAATGGATCGCCATGTGCTCTGCCATACTTATGTTCCCTGCAGGAAGGAGGACGGGGGTACCGACTTCTAATGTTTTTCCTTGGTCTTCCTCTACTGTATAATGCACTTTACATATCTTGGATATATATGTAGGAAGTAAAAACTACTTGATTAGAGTAAGCTAAGACCTGCTTTTGCTCTCCCCGCTGTGGCACTAAGAACTGACGTAAGGACAGGGGACAGGCCTTAACAACATGAAATTGTTTAGATTGAAAATCAGAGCTATGCATATTGTTATAAAAAACTATAAAAAATAAACAAAAATTTATTTTTTGTATCACTGTGCAGTATTATTTTATGTCAATGTTTTTATAATATAATTTTTTATGTGTGCAAATATTTATGTGCATTGAGTTAATATCTTTTCATCTGCCTGTTGACACTTATATAAGTTCTACATTCTGTATGAATTCATTTATAAAGTCTCCATATTGCAAACAGAGTTATAATAACTGAGAGCCAGTGGTTGCCCGGGGATGGGAGATGGGGATGGGGAACATACCACAAATGCCACAAGGAAACTTCTGAGTTGTAGAGATGTTTGAGATTCTAATTAAAGCAATGGTTGCAAACGTTTATATGATGGTAAAATGAACCAAATAATGCACTTTAAATAGAGACGAATTGTATATTTCCCTTTAATTATATCTTATTTAAATGGCTAAAATATCCAAAACTTTATTAGAAAATACAAACATTATTAAATGTGGTTTACCATGTCATCAGTGCTCCCTATGCAGAACCTGGTATTTTGAAAGGATGCATCTTATCTGAAAGATTGAGACAGGATTACTAATCAGAGAAGCCAGCCTAGACACTGAGCCAGGAGACAGAAGGAAGATACTACAGAGGGAGGGGAAGGAAAAGGAGGAAGAGAAGTTGGGGAAGGAGGAGGAGGAGGATGACACAGGGCACAGAAGCAACATGAGGTAGGAGTTCTGCTGTGGGATGTTCTGTCTGGCAAATGTGTTGCTAATTAGTCAATAAATAAAACACTGATTAGCCATTGGCTAGGCAGGAAGTGTAGGCGGGATAAGGAGGAGAATAAAGCTGGGAAGTAGAAGGCTGAGTCAGAGAGACACTGCCAGCCGCCACCATGATGACAAACAGCATGTGAAGATACCGGTAAGCCACGAGCCCTGTGGCAAGGTATAGATTAATGGAAATGGATTAATTTAAGCTGTAAGAACAGTTAGCAAGAAGCCTGCCACGGCCATACAGTTTGTAACCAATATAAGTCTCTGTGTTTACTTGGTCGGGTCTGAGTGGCTGTGGGACTGGCAAGTGACAGAGATTTGCCCTAACTGTGGGCCAGGCAGGAAAACTCTAGCTACAGAGTTCTTTCAGGATGTCATTCTCTAGTCAGTTTGGGGGAGAGGCACTGTGTATACGTGAGCCTCTCTCCTCTTACCCAGAATCCCATGTGAGATTTGGAGATTATCTTCTGAAAGAAGTATATCTGTAGAAAAGTTTAAAAGTTACTCATGATCTCACGATCTGTTAAGACATTTTGCTCTCCATTGCTCTTGAGAATCTTAACTCCAATGGAAGCAATCTACATGGTAGACTCAAACACATGGGTCATGAGAGTGAGATGGTGTGATATTTTGGTTCTGACAGAGTTTTTTAGGGCACATTTTGAATAGAAGTTTAAATAGCTATGTCACACAATCAATGAAAGTCTCTTTCTCAATAGTAATGTAATAGCCATTTATTTAAGGGAGGGGGATAGCTGATTAACTGAATGCTTTTCTGGTATACCCCGTGTTCTAGCTGCAGCAGTAAAATGAAATAAACTATAAAAAATAATATGAAAAATACAGTATTTAATGTAATATCAGCAATATGAACATAAATGATAAGAGGAAAGTGAAATATTTTCTGTAAACACCACACACACACACACACAGACACACACACACACACAAAAACCAACTAACTCAACAGCCTTTTTCAAATACAAAAGGCAACTTCTGTCTTGTAGTAATATCATCTCTTTCCTCTAAATAATGATGAATATTACTTTCTTAATCCACTTGCAGGATTTTAGATACTAGAAAATCTTTAATGCATCTGTTTCCAAGTATTGACTATGAAAAACTCCTCTGATGGTTCTCAATTTAAGAACTGTGTTTGATATTAAAGTAAAACACATTTGACCTTAAGATTAACACACAATCAGTTCAGTTTCTCAGGATTTCCTTATAGCCCTCTAACAGACACAGCTCTTTGAACTAGCGAATGTATAATGAGGAATAAAATCTGTGTTTTGCCAAATGTTCTCTGCTTCAGCTTCCTTGATGCCTTTATACAATGGAGCTTCCTAACCTTTCTCTCTCTCTCTCTCTCTCTCTCTCTCTCTCTCTCTCTCTCTCTTTCTTCCTTTCTTTTTTTCAGCATTTCCAAATCAACGGTTGCATGTGGTGGTGTATACCGCTCCTGACTGCAGGAAGGCAAAAACATGAACTCATGATACTGCACTGCTTTAGCAAGTAGCAAGCATTCAGTTCATGTGACGGTTTTCCCAGTTCTATTGAAGACAGAAATTCAGGACACAGCCATGCTAAACTCAAGATTTTATATTTCATTTTCAACCTATATTTGTTCCAATCTGTGTTCCTAGACATTAAATCATGTCAAAAATTTAGTCTACCAATGTGAACTGTACTCCAGTTGTTACTTACATTATATTCCCTTTCCACGTATGCAAAAGATTAAGGAGACACAAGAGAAAGACTAGTTAAATGATTAAAAAGATGTGTCTGTAAACCCTTATTTTAGTGTGATCACTAGTAATTTATCTATATGTTTTACTTCTGTTTTATCATCTACCAAATGTAGGAGTGTTACATATACCTTAGAATTGTTAAAGAATTCAGTTCCAAGCAGAAAGCACGTACAGTGGTTCTTGAAATACAAGACATGCTGAACAATTCTCAAAGAAATAATTATCATTTAAGGAGTTGCTTAATGTGAAACCAAAATGAGCCATCTTAGAAATAAGACCAAAATGCTTTCACCCTAAAACTAAGGCCTAAGATTTCTCCTTTTAGGTACAGGCCATGAGTTACTAAAACCAGTCAGTTCAGATTCCAGAAACCAGGAAGTGTAAAAGTACAGAGTCACAAGGTAGTCACAAGGTAATGACTGCTGGACTATGGAATGTCCTCTCCCTGGTTTCCAGGGTAACTGACCACAGAAATGTCCCCACCTGAGGGCAGCCAATGAGAAATGGTGGCAGGTAACCACTCCCTTAGAAGTAAGATTAAGCCATGATTTCTAGAAAGCCCCTAGAAGCGAGCCAATCAGAATTGTACTCGTACTAGCACCCCTAAATGATGTAACCTTGTGGCTTTTGCCTTTAAAAACTGAGCTTGCAGACAGGCGGGCACTTCCTCCAGCCTCCACTGCGTTGGATGTATTGGACAAAGTCCCTGCCTAGGTTTTTATAACCAGAATTAAACCTTGCTTTTGCATTCCAGCATTGTCATCTTTGGTGGTCTCTCTGGGCGTCGCGATCTGGGCACAACACTTAATATTTCCTGAAGCCAAAATAAAAGTTTTTCTGACAGAGACTCCACTTTTCCCTGAACACGTCTCTTTGAGAAAGGTGGTTGTTTGCTCAAACTGTCCTTTCTTCCCTGTGGTCCTTGCTAGTTGATTTCCTCACCGTTGTGATAACATACCCAAGAGAATCAAGTTAAGGGAATAAGGATTTATCATGGCTTCTGGTTAGGGGTGTGAAGTCCATTACAGCAGGAAGTTGTGTGCTGAGAGCAATCCTATTCAGGCTTGCAGGAAGCAAGGTTGGGCTTGTCACTTTCCTCTGATTAGGAAGCAGAGAGGCCAAGCAGGAAGCAGGACCAGGCTACACCCAAACCATACCATCTTGAAGTCTCTGGTTCTCAGGATCCACTTCTTGCAACCAAGCCCTATCTCCTAAAGGTCCTATGACCTTCTGCGATGTTGCCAGTGGCTGGGAATAGAGTATTTAACCCTAGGAGTCTGTGGAGCACGTTCACCCCCAAACCACAGCAATAACCTTGAATAAATTTTCTCACTGACGGATTTTGGATTTCTTTACTTTTAAAAGTCTTTCTTCTAGAACACCCCGGAGCCAGGTACTCTGAAGTCAGTACCCAAATACTGTCCTGAGTCCCACTTTTCTGACTCAAAGTTCCTATAGTCATCCTTTCTCCTAAAAAAAAAAAAAGAAAAAAAAACTTTCCGTGATTACATTTACCGTTCTACAGTGTCAAAAAAGTTCTACAGTGTCAAAAAGAAATGCATTTTTATAGGTTTGTATCACTTATCACTTATTCCAACCTGCTTGTTTCATCAGTGGGGAAACAAACTTAAGACAAAGTACATAGCTTTCCAGTGACTACAATATTAGTCAGAAGCAAACTAGACCTTAGGCCTTATCTATATCAGCCAAATCTCTGGACTTATGAAACTCACTGTCAATGAAACAAATGTAAATCTCATGTATTAGTGCATGGGCTCTGTAGAACACATGCACACCAGATTTATCACAGTCACCCTGGTGTATTCACTACCTCTTAAATAGACTCTGCAATGCTGTCTCTGACCTTTCCATGTTCTCCTGTTCATCTAGAATCTTGACTCTGCAATGCTGTCTCTGATCTTTCCATGTTCTCCTGTTCATCTTGAATCATTTTTTTTTTCCTTTGACCTTCCTAGCTCTTCACAAAGACAGCCTCATGTAAGATTTGTATTCTCATCAACCTTCCCTTTAAACACAACCTTGGAATTATTTTTTCTGAGTTATGCTAGCAATATTCTCTGACATGGAACATTGGATTTGGAATTGCTGGGCTCTCTTTCTTCTTTTACAATTTACAAAATAATAGTAACCAACTCATCCCACTAACCTGAAAATGAGAGCCAAGTAAATCCAGGGAAGCAGAAGTTCTCCAAATTTCCTAAAGCACATATTAGAAGGTAATTCATATCCCTGCTTTATTTAACACAAAGTGATGTGAGTTCTTTGGCATTCAGTTAGGTTGTTGATATGAGGTGGTATCTCTGCTGTTTCACCAAGACCTTTAAGTCTATGGGAAACATCACTGTCTTACATATCTTTCTATCCTAAATATATACATATACTTCAATAACTTTCTATTATGGACAACACTGAATTTGAGGCTCATATTTTAAATTGTACATATTTATATTATATGCCTTAGTATTATTACCATACTTCTATACGCCTTGGTATTCTCTAGACATTAGAACAAGTTTCTCTACTACTCACTATAATGTCATTAGACTTAATTCAAATAGGTGTGAGTCCATGTATATGTGTGCCCAACATGTTTTATTGAACAAATTATAGTAATTTTTTTGGAAAATAAACATAACAGCTAACATATTCAAATCCTAAATATCTTTGGGAGTCTTTACCAGTATAAAATTTACTTATAAAAGTAAGCAGAAACTTCATTAGTTTAGTATTGGAGATAGAGCTTGGATGCACCCCCAAGGCATTTTTCTCTGCATACTTCTCTTTACCTTCCCACCCAGATGGCTTACTCTGGGCAACCTATTTGAGGAGCTTAAGTCTTCAGTGCATGGAACTGATAAATATCACTTATAGGTAAAACACAGTGATCCTATGCTGTATAATATTGATATATGTTTCTTCCCAAATCCAAGGAAGGTAACTAATTGATAGATGCTAATGTCTTAACAGGAGAGAAAGAGGGGATAGCAAGTTCTACTCCATCTTAAATGAAAATTTTCTCGTATGTTAACCAAAAGTGGCATTTTAATTAGAACATTCAGAACAAATTAGGTATTAAATCCAGAAACTGGAAGAAATTTTCAGAAATATGGATACTGATTTATCATCAACATATATTTAATCCCTCTTCTTTATATTGTAGCCCTATTATTTTACATATAATATTTCCCCCAATTAAAATCTTCTGCTGTAGTTGTAAAAAATCTGAATTCACTTCTGGGTTTTGAAAACCCACCAATCCCTGAGCTCAAAAACCCACCAGTCCCTGAGTTTGAAATACCACCAATCCCTGAGCTTGCCCAAAGATCAGGTCACAGAATCTCACCAATCCCTGGCTACCCTGGAATGCTTCCCTTCCTCCCCCCCCCCCCCCCCGCCAGTCCACAAAATCCTATATAACGCCGTTTCCTGATCAGTTCATTGCTGCTTCTTGCCCAAGCAGAAGCAGCCACCCTCTTGTGCTTTTCCCGGTAAATTTATTGTGTGAGGTTTGTTATGCAGTGTAACTTTGTGGTATTCCTTGGCCTCTGACTGCCAGGATACCTTTCTCTTCAGAGCTGCAACACTTCTATTGGGGAAACCTTTCCCCTCAGAGCTGTAACACTTAAAATAGTAGTCAGGATTCTCCAAAGACACAGAACAAGGGATGTTTCTATCTATATACATGGATTTATTTTAGGGAAATGGTTCATATGCTTGTGGGGGCTGGCAATTCTGAAATCCACAGAGCAGGCTGGTAGGCTCAAAGTTCTGAGAACTGATATAGTTGGAAGTCTAAAGCTTGAAAACTAAGTTAGATTTTACATGTCATACTCTGGAGGTAGAATTCCTTCCTATTTGGTGACATCCATCTCTTCTCATATGACCTCCAACTGATTGAATTAGGCCCATCCACATTATGAAGGGCAATTTGCTCTACTGGAAAATCTACTGATATGATTCACATCTAGAAGAACATCTCACAGAAATGTTGAAATATATGTTTAACTAAACAATGTGGCATCATGGTCCACTATATTAATAGGTGAAATCAATCAGCAAGGACTAGGGGACTTGATCAGTGGCAGAGTATTCTAGAATGGATTCTATACTTGGCTGCAAAATCAGCCTGTGATTTTATACTATCCATTAAAGAGACCACATCCTTCTAGCTACAGCAGTTGATTGAGGGCTATGTATAGAAGCCCAATTTAGTGTTAAGCTTAGCAATTTTATTTAAGATGTTAATGACAGTTTACTTGTCAAATAGCTTAGAAACACTGTAGCTCATCTTAAAACTGTCAGTGGCTTTTGTCAGATGAAAATTGACCCAAAACAAAGAATATCATGGAGAGAGGAGGAAGTTCAGGCTAGGTTACTTTTAGGATCACAAATCCTATGTAGAATATTGGTGAAAAGCTTCCACATGTTTATTTAGAATACTGATGTCACAAATGAACATCCACATGCAAAAGAGTGAAGTCACATCTCTGCTTCAGGCCATTTACAAAAATTAACTCAAACCGAATCAGGAATCCAAGTTTAAGAGCTGTGTAACCCCCTGAAGAACACAGAGATGTAATCTTTGTGGCCTTGGGTAAGGCAATGGTTCTTAGATATGACCCCAAAGCAAAAATAACAACGAAAAACAGATAAATGGAACCACATCAAATGTTTTTTGCTTCCTTGTTTGTTTGTTTGTTTTTACTTTGCATGTTAACAACTACTAACAAGAAAGCAAAAGGCAACTTACAGGATGGACAAAAAGGTTTACAAATCACTTAGCTGAGAAAAGACATCCAGAATTTATAAGTAACACATTTAAATTCATTAATAAAAAAGACAACCTGAGTGGAAATAAGGAAAGGATTTATATAGATATTTCTACAAACAATCAAAAAGTAAATTGAAAACCACTGAACATTATACCTTATTACTCTAAGAAAAAAAATCCCTGTCAGATCACACATTATTAGAATGGCTGTAATCAATACCACAGACAGCAATGAGTGTTAGGAAGTGGGGTCAGTGGAACCACGTACACTTCTAGCACGAATACAGCATTGTAAAGTCACTTTTGAAGAACATTATGACAACTTCCCAAGCATTAAATGTAGAATAACTGTATGACCCAATAATTCCAGCCCAAGTTATATTCCCCTATAAGAAAAATACATTTTTATTTAAAATTATGTGCAAAAATATACACTGCAGTAAGCAAAGGCATAAAAAGCACATATTGTATAATTCCACATACATAAACTATCCAGAATAGACAAATCTCTTCAAGAGTTTAGAATAACAGCTGATCTATAATATGTTGAGGTACTGATACTAATAGACTAATACTAAGTATTGGATTTCTTTCAGAGGAAGATAAGATGAAATGAACTTAGACTATGATGATGGTTACATAAGCATGAATAAACTAAAAAATACTGAGTTCTGTACTTTGTGTGAATTGACAGCAGTAATGTTACGAAAGTATTTAAAATATTTAAGTACTATATACAATTTTACGAAAGTGTTTTTCCTTAAAACATTTTCATTTTGAAAAAGTGCAAATATCTTAATTCCCTTTTCATTTGTAAATGTTCAACTCTGCAACTTTTCTACCTTTCTCTGTCTTATATAAGTGTCTATTTAATTTCTCATCCTTCACACTCTGAGATACTGAAACAAGAGAGAGAATTCAACTGATACCAACTTTCCTAGCCCACAGTCTAGGAGAATTTCATGGAATATCAGACTTGTTTTATAATTAACATGGCAACCAGACACATTTCATTCTTCTTTAATTTGCATTGATGACTCAAAGCTTGTAACTTTACATTCCTTTATTGGAAAATTTCTATCTTCCTAATTTACAAGTGGGAAATATGATCATTTGGTTGTCTATAATCATCTATAAACAACCAGGTGTCCACATATCTTCTAACAATGAGGTGACATATATATTTGTGGATGAAAAGATGACACCAATAACAAATTTATTTCTAAATGTGGGTGAGAGTTATTGCATAGGAAAAGTCTTCTAATAAGAAAGCAAGGTCAGTTGTTTTTATTTAATGCCATACATGACATTCATGTCACTGAATTTCTATACATACCATAAAATGAAGGTACATGACAGGAGTTACTCTTTTCAAATTAAATGTTCTGTCAAACACATAGAGAAATGGTTTAACAAATTCAGTTGTTTGTAATACCCTGCTGCAGACATTGCTAATGCTAAATCAGCATCGATCAAGGTAGCAGGTACATTTGCTTACTTGTTTTTTTAAAAAATCATATAATTTTTCCAGAGGAAAATTGTGGGAGCCCAGCTGGGAGACTGGCTTCCACATTATACAACAGAGTACTCTTGGGGAGTGATGGATAAGAGATTTAGATAGAAGGATAGAAGGGAGAGAAACAGAAACACAGGATAGCCTCCGGAGGGTCTGGACCATTATCCACCAGCCCCTTCTGTCTCTTCTAAATGGCCTTTTATAGAAATGCCCAGAGGTGGAGCAAAAGACCTTCCCCTAGCACAGCCAAGTGCAGACCCTTTCAATCATCTTGTAACCACACATGTAGTCAAGCAATCCTCTAATGCAGCCCTGCTGGGTAAAGCAAGCTCAAATCTCACTAGGAAACCTTTGTGGGCCTCCACAGAAAATTCTGTATATTGTTTTCTATCAATGGCTTTTATCAAACTAGTCAAAGTGACAAGAACCTGTAGATCTTGCCTACACTAATCTGATCAAAAAAGAAGTTATCTCTCTTCATTTCTGGAACACACAATTGAAAACCACAATGCAGGGGAATTGTAAAGATAAGCCTAAAGGAGAGAGAATACCAGAATAATGCTTTTGAGACATGAGGAAAGCATATCATTGGAAGTATTTGGCATTTCAGAATAAGAAATTATTTATAAAAATAATTTATACCCAGGCATAACTGGCAATGTGAACTTTCAATTTTCACTCCCGTTTATGTATTTTTAAAGTATCTTTATGTATTAACACATAAATATTAGAGTTAACATGTCTAAATGTTTTTCTCTTTCTTACTTTGAAATATTTTGTAAACATATTTAATGGCAACTTGTTTGCAATACACAACACATGGAAAGAGAACTTTTATGATCTCTGAGAGTTTTCATGTATCATATTTCAGTTCCTTCCTTCTCCCAAAAAAACTCAGGCTTTGGGGAAGACAAATATTATCATTTTATATATAATTTACAAATAAAAAGATTGAAATAAAGAAGGCTTGAGTGGCTGGCCTAAGACTTGTGCTTTGTAATTAAAGTGATCAACAGTAATGTCAGTCTAAACTTAACTCTAAACTTGAAATGTAGGGTTTTTTTTGTTTTTGTTTTTGTTTTTCTCGTGGCAGGGTTTCTCTGTGTAGCCCTGGCTGCCCAGGGACTCACTCAATAGACCAAGTTGGCCTCAAACTCAGAGATCTGCCTGCATCTGCCTCCCAGTTGCTTGGATTAAGGGTGTGTGTTACCAAGACCAGCTGAAGTGTTGTTTCTAAATTTACCATCACTTTGAGGATTAGAGCTTCAACACCTACCTGAATTTGGAGGAACACAGCTAGTCATTCCATAGCAATAATACTTATGTCCTTGTGAACTATTTCTATGACTATTTCTGTAAAATATTGTGTATTACTACAAAAGCGTTTTATCATCAGTTGAGCATAGGCATATAAGTCTACCACATGGACAAACAAAATGCAGTTTATTTCCTGAAACATAAAATACATTAATTTAAAAAAATGTAGCAAAGCACTATCTTCTAAATTGAATATTCCTATATATATACTTGTCTATTGGAAAAAATGGCACCCCTGGGCATAAATAAATTAGTGTTATCAGAAATACTCACTTCTATAGACCTATTGTGTTCTTCATAAGACCACATAAACAAATTGGATTGAGAATATTTAAACTAAAGTTTTACACATTAGGAAATCAAGCTACAGAAACTAACAAAACAAAACAAAACATATTTATGTAAAATTTAATCCAAATAAATAGAGCTAGACGTGAGGCCTGGGTCTGTGGGAGTCCATGGGTAGTGTTCTTTCTTTACCCTGACGGACTCATGGAAATGTGCAGGACACTGGTTGGCTTGAAAACACTGTATTGCTGAGCTTAAGCTGTAGCTATTTGCTTGTAGGATGCTTTTCTTATTATTTCTACACCTGTTTGCTCATAGGCTTTGATAATATACATAATGAATTTACCTCTGTTTAAAGGGAAACATGAATTTTCTAAGAACTGCTAAAAATTCGAGGGGAAGATACCATGAATGAAAAAAAAATCCAGATAAATATTCTTTTTCCTGACATGAAGTACAAAAAACGTTAATTATAAAAAATACAGCCAAATCAAGATCATGATCGGGAGACCTACAGAGACAACCAAACTAAACTAGTGGGAACTCATGAACTTTAGACCAATGACTGTGGAGCCTTCATGGAACTGAACTAGGCCCTCTGCATAAGAGAGACAGTTGTGTAGCTTGATCTGCTTAAGGGGCTCCCTGACAGTATAATCAGGATCCATCCTTGGTGCATGAGATGGCTTTATGGAGCCCACTACCTATGGTGGGACATCTTGCACAACCTCGATGCAGGAGAAGGGACTTGGACCTGTCTCAACTGAATGTACCAGGCTCTGATGACTCCCCATGGGAGGCTTTGCCTTAGAGGAGATGAGAATGGGGGGGTTGGTTAGGGGGAGCTGGGGGGGTGGGAGAAGGGAAGAGAGAAGGATCTGTGATTGGTATGTAAAATGAATGAAAAATTTCTTAATAATAAAAAACTTTAAAAAAAGTAGCCAAACACTGTCTCATAAAAGAAACACACAAGGAGAAAGTGGCAAAGAATCTCAGACATTACCCAAACAAAGCCTGCCTCATGGAATCAGCCTATTTCACCATATAGGTTTGTTCCCATGGTGGTGTGTACTATAGCCCTGGGTATGTGGACTAGTAAACCATTGATATCATCTGAAAATATGTACAATCCCCTGTATACATATCCTTTATTCACATGTATGGCTGCATTCAATTTCATCATTGTTGAAATGGAATAGTTAACAATGTCTGCTTCATCATGTCAGATTTAAAAATAATACCAGAATATGAGTAATTGCTCAATAAATATGAGGTGTATAGTTACAACTATTACCAGGTTTATATAATAAGCAATTATATATTTATAAGAACAAACACAAATATAATAAGCATACCATTTTATAACTTTTATGAAATACAGCAGTGATATGGTGAAAGACTATTTTTCCTTCTATAATTCTAAGAAAGGGGGTTGATATTTTTCTGTGGCTACTGTCAAATTAATTACAATTAGTAATTAATCAGTTTGTTTTGAAATATGTGAGGCAATTTGTTCAAGGTACCTGAAGATCTGTGCTGAAATACAGTAATTACAAGCTGCTTTATCAACTAGCTCGGGCTGCCATAACAAATTGCCATGGTGGGATGTCTGGAGCAGCACAAATGTATTCTGTTTCATTTCCAGAAGCTAGAACTCAAGGTCCTGCAACTTCAATTTCCAGTGAGGACTCTCCATATTTGCAAGTCTACACTTGATAGAAACTCTCTCTCTCTCTCTCTCTCTCTCTCTCTCTCTCTCTCTCTCTCTCTCTCTCTCTCTCTCTCTCTCCCTCTCCCTCTCCCTCTCCCTCTCCCTCTCCCTCTCCCTCTCCCTCTCTCTGCCATAGATTTTACTATGTATCCTTAGCTTGCCTGCAACTAGTTTTGTAGACTAGAATGTCCTCAAACTCAAAAACCTGCCTTTGTCTGACTCTCAAGTACAGGGATTAAAGAAGTGTGGCACCACATCCTGCTAGATCTCTTTTTTTTTTTTTTAATCTGCTCTCATCATATTAAGGCTCTACTCTTACTCTTGTGACCTTATTTAATCCCTGTTACTTCTAAAAGACTGATTTCCAGGTACAAATACACTTGGGACTATAGTTTCAACATATTAATTTCAATGTGATGCAATTCAGTCTACAGCAACTGTGATCTAATTAGAATCATCACGGCATTTTGAAGGACAGGCTATATGCTTTCAGAGTACTCAGTAAGCAGACCATTGGGAACAGTAGAGCTGCATGATTCTCCCTTAATAAGAATAGTTACATCCTTATATGGTCATGAGAAAACGTCTACTTATATAGAGGAAGGTTCATCAACAAGAAAAAACACTGGTGGAGTAGACAATCTGTGAAAGATCAACTCTTTCTGTCTGTTGAGAACACAGCACTTACCACTTATAAGTAGAAAATAAGCAAAACTGACAATGTGTGTGTGTTAGAAGTTCATTTGGAGACCTAAAATTAATTTATCAAGCTACAGATGTCTACTAGATTGGGATATTTACATATTAAAGTACATAGAGCCATTTGCCATCTGTTTTGTGGAGGTAGGCAGAACCCTGAGTCAGCCCTATGGCACGGCTGATAATGGACACGTAGGACTGTGACTCAGAAACTCATCAGGGATTGAGACAAGTAAGCACTTCCGAATTCTAGTCTCCTGGGCCATCGTTCAAATGCATTATTCAAGTAGCTAATGAGACAAGAAGAGTTTGAACCGTAATTGACTTATATTCTCTTGGGAAGTCAGCCCTGAGAGTAGATCTGAATAAATTCCCCAAGTGTATTGTAGACAGAAAGTATTGTAATTAATTTACCAGTCAGGCTGAAAACATTATGAGTGATAGAATGACTCTATCCTCCTTTCCCAACCCCTACATTCCAACTTCTCCAGGGGAAAAAAAAATCTCCTGCCACATATTCTGAAATATAGATGAAACCTGAAAAAATAAAATGTGCTATGTTTATAATTTTACATATATCTATAAATGTTTTTTTGCTCTTCCAAAAAAAATGTTCAAAGAAAATAAAAGCAGCAACATAGCATTGAAATTCTAAATGCCCTGGAAGTTGAGTTATATTCAATACTGTCACACTTTTATTCATAATATCATATTCATATTATTCATACTCATTTGTACACCATATCCTAAAGCCTGATTTAATTTATTACAGTTTTTTAATTATTAAATTTTAGTTCAACATGACTGAAACTATTTCACTTATTCCACTAAAATAAACAAAAACTTAAACATCTAAACCACAATCATAAAAAGAAAAAAGGAGGAAAGAATAACCAAAGGATTGAGATGCAGCTCAATTATAGAGCACTTGCCTAGTATGCATGAGATTTATATTTCTGTGTAATACATATGTTCTACAAATTAGAGACAACATCATATTTATATTTGTTCCACAAATTAGAGACATATTTATCATTTTGAGACTGACTTAATTTAATATGATCATCTCAAATTGCATCATGTTTATTAAAATATAATTTCATTCTCCTTAATGACTGAAATAATACATACATTTATAAATATACATATATATATGTTTACACACATATATGTATATATTTATATATAAAACTGTCTCTGTGGTGTGTTGATATTGAGTCCTTCAAATAAGTACCAAAGATGGGTGTAGCTGGCTCTTATGGTAGCTTCTTGCTTTTATTTTTTGAGATACCTCCATGCTGACTTCCATACTGGCTGGACTCATATATTAGCCATTTGACTTTCATCTCTTCAAAACTGTCTATTAATGAATTGATTGGATTGCCTGGTTTTTAATAAGCTTTTGACTTTATTATATACTCTAGATGCTAATCCTCTGTTAGCAGAGTAGTGAGCAAAGATCTCCTGTTCTGTAGACAGTTCTGTAGACTGCGCTCAATTAATTCCTTCTTTTCCTGTGCAAAGAATTTGAATGTTATGAACTCCCATTTGACTTTTGTTGGCCTCATGTTCTGAGAAATTCTAGTCCCTTACAGAACATCCTTCCCTATGCCTCTATTTTGAAGTGTTCACCCTATTTCTTCCTCTAACAATTTCAGTGTTTCAGGTCTTACACTACTGTGTTTGATTCATTTGGAGTTGACTTTTTATATAAGGTGAGAGATAGGAACCTAGAGTATTCCAAATATGGATTTGTAATTTCCCAAAATCATTTAAAAAGAATATCATTTCTACAACACATATTTTTAGAAACTTTGTCAAAAATCATATCGCTGTAGCTGCACAGGTTTATATCTGAGCCTGTTAGTCTTTTCCATTGTTTAGTTTTGTGCCAGTTCCACATTCTCTTTTTGTGTGTATGGTATGTCCCTGCAGTATACCATGAAATCAGGTTTAGTGACACACACTTCCAGCAGTGTTCATTTTGCCAAGGATTACTTTGTCTATCTAGTATCTAGTGTTCTTTAGTGAGAATGTATGATGTCATTTAACTCAGATGTTTCTTTAGTAATTTTGTTGAGATGGCCTGACAATTGGAGAGAATGAAGATATTCAAATCATCACTATGACTGTGTTGGTGTCAATCTGTGGTGTTCTTTTTAGTGATGTTGGTTTAATGAAACTGAGTATACTTATATTTATTGCATATTTGTTTTGAATGGTCTATCTCTTCTATGGGTTCTTCACTTAGTATGAAGTTAACTTCTCTAGCTATTCTGACTCATTTTGGTTTAAAGTCTGTTTTCCTACCAATCACTAGAATGGCAATACCTGCTTGCCTTCTAAGAAGTTTCATTTGCTTAGAATGATGTTTCTAACCTTTAACCATAAGGTTGTCTTTGATGAGGAGATATGTTTGTTGGGGGCAACAAATAGAAAGACCCCATTTTTACTACCTGCTCTACTTTACAATCTGTCTTTTAAGAGTTGAGGCTGTTTGTGTTTAATGTTGTTATTTTAAAGTGCATACTAATATTCACTGTTGATGTTGTAGTCTTTGGTACTTTCTCATTCCTATTTTGGTTAACTGGTGTTCATGTACAGTTCACTCTTCCCCATGGCTCTTGGATGTGTTTATCTTTTTCTTCCCTACATAAGATTCCTTCCTGTGTCTTAGTGCTCATTGATTCCTTTAGTTTGTGTTTGTTGTGGGAAGTTTTTCTCTCCCCTTCAATGATGTCATCTTCAGTGACATAGTCATCTTCATTGGCGGCTACTGCCTTTCAGAGCTCACAGTACATCATTCCATGCTCTCCTGGTTTTAGGGTTTCTGTTGAGAAATCTGCTCTAATTCTAATGGGTTTGTCTTTATGTGTGACTTGGTGTTTCTCTCTTGCAACTTTGAATGCTTTGCCTTTATGCTACATGCTTAGTGTTCTAACTCTATTGTGACACAGGGAGCTTCTTCTTTTCCTTATGTTCGGTGTTCTAAATGCTTCCTGGCTGTGGATGGTCCTCTCTTCCTCAAGATTTCTGAATTTTTCTGCTTTGGTTTATTGTGTACATTACTTAACACTTTAGCCTGAAGATCTCCTATTCTATACCTATGATTTGTACACTTGGTCTTTTAAGGGTGTCCTGGACATCTTGTATGTTTTGTTCAGACATTATTATCATTGTTGATATCTGAATGTTCTAACTAATCTATATTTTGGGTCCTTCCTTAATACTCTGTCCTCCACACTGACTGGTTCTGTTGGTGAAGTTTTCTCCTGAGCTTTGTGTTGAAAAAACTTTTTGTTTCTCAAATTTCAATTACATGTTTTCAAAATTTATTTAATACATTTATTGAATTTCTCTTTCATTCCCTACATTGCCTTCTTTATTTCACTAGACTTTCTATATTCTCTTTGAAATAATTTAGAAATTTATTTGTACCCCCTTTGATTTGATTAAACATTTCTTATAATTATTTCTTTTAACTTTATTTAGAATTTTATATAATTCACTTTTATTGGAAGATATTATTGTGAAATTGGTATTTTTTGGGACTGTCATCTTGCCTTGAATTTTGGTGTATTTTATACTTTCTGTCTTGTGATTTGCATGTATTGTGTTATATCTATTATATACCTTCAGCTGAAATAATTGCAATGTTTAGGTGATAATAGGTTGTAGTAAGCTTAAGGTACATCTTTCAGTAGTTAAATCTCAGATCATGTACTCAGAGTGCTTGTGTAATCCTCTATATTACTCTTTAGTGGAATGTTAACTGCAGAAAGAAGCCCACAACTTCAGGATAAATATACTAAGTAAATATTGAAATACCTGGTTAAAAATAATTATTCTTTTAACTTCAATTTGGGAGATCAGGGTGGAAAAATGGACCAGAAGCTCTTATCTTGACAAGCTAAATTCAATAACTGAGACCCATGTGAGGAAAGCAGAGATCCATTCCCTTCAAGTTGTCTCCTGACTCCACGTGTGTGCCACCACACACATTCATGAATATGCCCATATACCTGTGAATGAATACATAAATGTAATTTTAAAATTAACTTGCCTAGGAAAGAAATGTGTACAAACAAGAGAGAAGAAGGCAGTGACAGCTTAGGGGCTTCTTGAGTTTTTTTACATATAGCTTTTATACACAGTACACAATATTATTCATCTTGCAAAGTGTTTAATTTTACTTAATAAGTACAATTAAGGATTAATTTCCAGTCTGTGATAATTATAGCATTTCAAGGACTATGATATTTAATTATAAATTATTTTTCAAACCACAGACTTAGTTTTTGTAGCACCAAGCACATATTGATTTATCAAGCAAAGGACAAAACCAATGATTGTTGACCTCATATGCCTAAGTGTTACTCTACTATCCATTTAAATGAGGTTGATCAGCATTATTCTCAAGGCTATAATCACAGCGTGACCTGAATGCAAAGATTCCTCACACACACTTGGTAGCAGTTACTCTATAGTCTGAGCTAATCTTGTCTTGGATGATCATGATGTGGCAAAGCTATCAGAACCGTGTCCTGTAGCTTGTGAACACGACCAAGGAATTCTTGGCAAAACAAGAAAGCAACTAAACAGATGCGCACACAAACCCAATGGCGAATCACCAATGAACGACTTTGTAGGGAACAGGTGTGACTGTGGAGTCCTACAGCACCCAGTGGAAGAGATTATTTCTGTTTATCCATTGACTGCCCCACTTGTTTAAATCTTTCAGCAGTCACACATTGCTTGGCTAACTAAGAAAAAGCAATGATTTTATATTTGAATTCATCCCATTCAGTATCTCTTTGAGTTGTTTGTCTTGGCAAATGACATTTGGTTTCAGGCTAAAATATTACAGCTCTGGCTTCATTTTCAGTTTTCTCCTCTCTGTCTGAGTTCTTGCACAGAGCATCTCATACAATCTGATTGTTAAGCTATGTGGTTTAGACTTTGGCTTATCTTGGGATCAAGCATATATGCTTCCATTCTCCATCCTGAACAAAGTTCAACATTAGGGTTTCTATGCCTACACTGAGATCTTTCTCATGAAGACTCTGGCCTAGAATCTCTTCTTGGATTCTCCTCTGTCCTTTCAGAAGCACACTAGCTAGTCACTCCAGCCCACAATCCAGCTTCTACATGTGCACATCACCTACTGATTTTCCTATCTTGCTTAATATCACTTCTGTCCTGTAAAGCCTTCAAAAACTTCCTTTGGGGGGAAAAATATTTTTTCATGTAGCTATAAAGTTGGAGTTTCATAAATAAATCTCACTGAACTTCAGATCCTCAGCTGAGAGCAAGACTTGGCAAGGTAATTCACAACTGTATAGAAGATAAGCCAAGTCCTGAGGGGTTGACCTGATTTTGGAGGCACAAATTTACATTCCAAGGGAGAGTGAGGCCTAAGACCTTGGACTCATCTTTTGGCTGTAAAATTCTTAAGCACTGGATAGCATCAAACCCTTGGAAAGTATATTTACATTCCAAAAGATTAGAGTGTGAGCAAAGCATCCTTCCTATGCTTGTCTAGGAAACAAAGATTTTTCTTCCTTACTTTGAGAGGAGAGGAAATAGGTTTCCCTTTCTGCATGAACAGAGAAGGTGCAGGCTTCTCTGTCTCTCCAATCTACTGAAGCTTATGCTGACTGGACATTAAATCAAAGATTAATCTCATTGCCAAAATTAAGAACTGAAAGTTGAACAATGGTTCATTTGTTCTGTTGTTTGTTATTAGAACATTCTGAAGAGGCAGAAGCAGGAATTTGAGGGCAGCCTAGGCTACCTGGATCAGTGAGATGGCTCAGGTAAAAATGCTTGCTGCCCAGCCTGCCAACCTGAGTTTGATCCCTGAAACCCGTATAATGAAAGAAAAGGACTGACACTTTCCACTTTCCAGCTGTCCTCTGACCTCCATACAAGTGTAGTGTCATACATGCACACACACATACACACACACACACACACACACACACACACACACACACAAATGTGGGTCTTTTGTTTAATTGTTTTAGAGTTGGGTCTTGTGAAATATACTCTGCCTGGCCTAGATCTCACCATATAGATGAGTGGAACCAGAACTCACAGATCTGCCTACCTGTTGATCCTGTGTGCTGGGGCAAATAGTGTGTCTTTCCAAGCCTGGCTTAAATGCAGTTTTTCAAACTTTAAAAACAAATTGGAAAGTGGGAACTAAACAAGCACAATTTGTTTTTTAAGTAGGTAATAATCAAACATCTTCAGTCTAAAAGACCTGATGTGCACATTTAGAACAGGTTAATAGAAATATGTATTTAAAAATCCATTGCTCATCCTTGTCAAGTGAGACTGGAGTTCCATCATAACAGGGGCTCTACAGGTCAAAATTCAAAACCCAGTGACGTCATTGCAACCCCACAGGTCAAAAGTCAAACCTCAGTGACATCACTGCAGTTCCATAGGTCAAAATCATACTCAGTGATGTCATTGCAGCGCCACATGTCAAAAGTTAAAACTCAACAATGGCATTTCAAAGCAAAAAACAGAGATAGTTTCCTATTTATAATTTATGATGACTGTATTATACTATGTTTTAGAAGAAACCTGAGATAACTGTGAAGTGAATTAATAAAGTTTTTTTCACTTAACGAAAGACTTCGAATGTTACTAGAATCTCACTCTGGTATACCCATGGCTTCCTGTCCTTGTGATTGCTGTGAAAATACTTCAGATAAGATATACAATGCTTAGTGTAGAAAAAAAGGTGAAATTTCTTACAAGCTGCAGTGAGGAACCCTCAAGAAATAAGAGCAGGCAATGGCTAAAAAGCACCTATGGCGGAACAGATCATTCTCATAGAGTGGGAGAGAAAACAACCAAAGAGAAAATTGTTCTGATGTACATCTTTTGTTTTTGTTTTTGTTTTTGTTTTGTTTTTCAAGACAGGGTTTCTCTGTGTAGCTTTGCGCCTATCCTGGGACTCACTTGGTAGCCAAGGCTGGCCTCGAACTCACAGAGATCTGCCTGGCTCTGCCTCCTGGGTGCTGGGATTAAAGGAGTGTGCCACCACCGCCCAGCCTTGATGTACATCTTTTGTTGAACTCTATGCTGTTTCTAAAACCACTGGCACACCTTTGCTAAGGTGTGTTTTCTTGTCCCAGTGATTGCTAGACCCATTTACATGTTACAGAAGGGGGCAATGGTGTATATAACCTCTTGATAGTCTAGTTTTATGATCCTCCAGTGAGTTCAGAATCTCATGCTTTATTTAAATTTTTTTGGTTCTGTCCTGGCTGAAGGCAAGGTATGTCAGATGCTGTACCTGAGCAAGACTGAAACTCTAGCCCAGATGCTATTTCTCTCTGGTGAACAACTCTGGAAATTAGTTCTCTTGATTTTCCTGGTGGAAATGGAATATATTTATTGTTCAAATTCAGCCCATCACCTATATGATTTCAGGATCTCAATGCTCAAAGCAAGGATGCTAGGGAGCTAGACAGGGCTTGGTGGCTTTAGAAGTCATTGGTATTAGCTCCCTGTTTCACAGTTGGCTTTGGACCACCATACCACACCCATTTCCCTGGTAACATTAGAAAAGTAAATCACCTTTGCCATGGCTTACATCTCCCTCTCAACCTCTGATTCTGCTGTGGGGGACATGGCATTGTGCTAGGCTCCAATGATTAGACCATTATATACATTATATACTTTTTTAACTACAGTATAACAGTATTACAATTAGAGTTAATCCATCTGAGCCTGTCAAACATCTGACAGGAAACCCACTCCTTGGCAAAGAAAGACTGAAGGCATGCCAAGCAGTCAAAGGAGAAATGATCCCTTTAATGTAGTAATGTACTTTCTAGTCCCATAAGCCTCTCCTTCCCCTACCTACAGTGCTTCCATGAGGCAGCCCTGGGAAGAACATCCCCTCTTCTGAGTCCTAAAACATACTAGACGTGCTTTCCTTAGCACTCTAGATGTTTCTGTGGTTCTCTGCACACCCTGCTGCACACACTTCTGCCTTGAGACCAGGTGTCAACCATGCAGCTGGTCTGCAGCTGCTTACTGACTTCCATCACTGCACTCACCTTTCCTTCCAGGCCCTCATCTAAGAGGACATCACTTTCTCTCTATCTTCTTCTCTGCTCTGATCTCCTGGCAGCTACTGAGACTTACAATTTGCCTGCCCTTGTATTTTTCTCTCAACTTCTAATAAAATTATCTTTAAGTTTCTGTCTGAATTATTTTCTAAATTAATTTATTAACAAAGCTAAGAACCTAAAAGTTTGAACCCCGAGATTCCCTGTTGACGTACAAAATCTTGGGATAATTGGTAGGATGTGAGAAAGAGCAGCCTCTTACCTCCAATCTAATTGAATCCCTTTGCCCATAAAGAGGCAAGAATTCTGGCAATGACTATCACTGACTTCCTTTGATGATGAACAGCAAGTAGAAGTGCAAGCCAAATAAGCCCTTTCCTCCTCCTTTTCGGTCATGGTGTTTCATCACAGCAATAGAAACCCTAACTAAGACAAGTTGGTAACAGGATCGTGGGCTATCGCTGTGACAGACTTGACCGTGTTGTTTTGGAGAGGATTGTGGAAGGATTATGGAACTTTGTGTGAGAAAAGTCATTGAGTGTTCAATGCTTGGTGAGTCGTTCTATAGGAGCTTAGAAGATAAGATTGTTGAGGGCAGTGCAGACAATGGAGGCCTAGCTTGTGGAGTTTCAGAGAGAAGTTTAAAGACTCAGTCAGGGCCATTTGTTATTTTGAATTAAGATCCTGTGGTTCTGGTTAACTGGGGCTTAAGAATCAGGTGTGACTAACAGGACATCAGAACTACTGAAGTGAAACCTTTGCTTTACTGGGATGCTTAAGGCTAGTCTGTTGTAGCTGAGAAACTGGCAGTGATTAAGAAAAGACTAGAATTATAGAGGTGAAATCTTTTGGGGAGTGTTTTCTGAGAGGCAGCACACAGAAGATGTGTTCCAGAGGAGACCAAGGTTGTACCTCACACTGGCAGCTTAAATTGGTAGTGCAAGAGTTACCCAGGTGATATAAGTTTTGAAGGCATGCAGGGGTCATGGAGAGCAGCTGAGGCTTGGCACTGTCAGAGTCCAGGAGAGGCCATAATTGAAAGTTGCAGCTTCAATTGCAGTTGAAGGCCCTGGACTGAAGTTGTCAATACAGAAAAGTTGAGGCTTGGCCTCATTAAAAGAGCCTTGAGAGGCTATTGATGAAAGTTCAGCCCAGTTATAGTGAAGACACTAGCATTTTGGAGATGTTAGTACATGGGATGACCACCATGAACAGCAACAATGGTGGAGGAAAGCCAGCTGGAACCTAGAATATAAGCTCTGTATGCTGCAGAGGACAGAGCTGGAGAAGTGACCTAAGCCTGTAATATGAATTACTAAATGGTCTTATTAATAGAAAATCCAGAGCCAGATATTGAGGTGAAAGCTGAAAGATCAGAGGAATAGAACAAGCCAGCCATAAGTTCTTACCACTAGAAAATTCTCAGCCCAAGAGCGAGTGTTCCTGTTTCCTCACGCCTTATATATCTTTCTCTGCCCTGACATCATTTCCTGGGGTTAAAGGCATGTGTGCTTCCCAGTACTGGGAGTAAAGGTGTGTGCCACCACTGCCTCGCTCTGTTCCCAGTGTGGCCTTGAACTCACAGAGATGCAGACGGATCTCTGCCTCCCGAGTGATAGGATTAAAGATGTGTGCCACCACTGTCTGGCTTCTATGTCTAATCTAGTGGCTGGCTCTGTCCTCTGATCCACATAAAGGTTTATTAGGTTACATAATAAGTTGGGGTATACAATATGTCACCACACAAGCCCTTTGATGGAAGCACAGAAGATCATGAGTAAATCTAGATACTGGACAATGAGTTATTTACACTTTTCGGAGTTTGGTTTTGCTTTGTTCATATTGTGACTGCCCCCTGGTTCATCTCTCTTAAAGTGAGAAAGTACTCAATTTGTTTTTGATTTTACAGGAGAGTTAAAAAACTTTGAACTTTAAAAAGGAGAGATTTTGTGTTTTACAGAGAATTTTGACTTTAAAGGAGACTGGATAGTTTTAAAGAGACAATTTTTAAAGCGTTTTGATTTGTAAGGCTGAGGAACTTTTTAAGTATGTAAAATGTTTTATATTGTGATGTCTTTATTAATGTGTCATCTTGGGGACTAACAAGAAAGGAAGGGATGTGGCTTAACAGTGATATGTTGGTGTCAAGTTGACAAGGTGTCAGTTGTGTGAGATATCAACTTGAAACAAGGTAGAGTTAGTTATTTGAAAGGAGGAAACTTCAATTGAGAAATGCCTCCATAAGATCTGGCTGTAGGGCATTTTCTTAATTAGTGATTGATGGGGAAGTGCCCAGCCCATTGTGGGTGGTGCCATCCCTGGGCTGGTGGTCCTGGGTTCTATAAGAAAGCAGGCTGAGCAAGCCATGAGGAGCAAGCTAGTAAGCACAACTCCTCCCTGGCCTCTGCATCAGCTCCTGCCTCCAGGTTTCTGCCCTGTTTGAGTTCCTGTCCTGACTTCCCTCAGTGAAAATGTGGAAGTGTGAGCCAGATAAACCCTTTCATCCCCAACTTGTTTTTGGTCATGGTGTTTCATCATAGCAAGAGAAATCATAATTAAGACAGATGTATATTTTTAAATAAACTCAAATTAAGCTTTACGAGTTTATTAAAGTCTATTTGTGAATATGAGATGAATTCTATTCTCCTACCATCATCATTATGTATCAGAGGGAAGGGGTAAAGTAGGGAGAGAAAAAGAGGAGGGGGAGAGAGAATAAACAGCAAACATTGTAACTGAAAGTTTTTCTGTGTCCTGGCCTCGCCTGTGGTCAGAGCAAATCTTTCTCACCCACCAGCCTCGCAGCCACTTGGACCCAAGTAAACACACAGAGGCTTATATTAATTATAACTGCTCAGCCATTAGCTCAGGCCTACCACTGACTAGCTCTTACACTTAAACTCAGCCCATTTCTGTTCATCTATATGTTGCCATGTGTTCCATGGCTTTACCTGTGTGCCATTACATGCTGCTCCCTGGACGGCAGGCTGGCATCTGCTGACTCAGCCTTCTACTTCCCAGAATTCTCCTTGTCTGCTTATCCCGCTTATACTTCCTTGGCTACTGGCCAATCAGCATTTTATTAAACAAGTGTACAAAAGCATTATCCCACAGCAAAACATTCTGAACTGCTATTGGTCACGTTGAAGTTGAAATTTCTCTCTCTCTCTCTCTCTCTCTCTCTCTCTCTCTCTCTCTCTGCCTGGTAGTCACAGAAAGCAAACAGTAAAACCAATGCTTGTGATACCCAAAGGCTGATTTCAAGCATCTCAGGTTTCCAATTGTTAAACTAATTATATCCAGCATAAAAAAAGTCCATGCAAATATTCCTTAATCTGAAAACTCTGAAATACTTTGGATCCAGAGAATCTCAGGTAAGTAATATTTAACCTGCAATTGGGATCAAATAATCCAACTTAGTGTGATAGAGCTTTACAGGAATACAGATATAAAGAAAATAAACTGAGACCAGCAACACAAGCTGCAAACCATTAGTTTGGTCTTCCAGTAAGTACCTGGAGTTCCTTTAAAATTACCTTATATCTCCAAATCATTTACAAACACTTGGATTCCTTTTGTTTTCCACAATTATCTTGATACCATCCCTTGGAAATTCTAACCATCTCCTTCCTCACACCAAATCTTGGACTGCTATTTCTTCCTGAGTAAAACCAGAAAGCCTTGCATGCCCGCACCATGAATACTTGGCTTTCCTAAAGACATCATGTCTTGCTCTTCTATCCTCCCCAGGATTATCCTGTATAATCTCACCAAACTGAGATCTAAAGACACCTGTGAATCAAGGGATCTCAATTTTTCGTTTCTTGTTTGTTTGGAAACAGGTTCTCACTATGTAGCTCTGACTGGCTTGGAATTCATTATGTAGACCAGGCTGGCTTTGAACTCACAAAGATCCAGCTGCCTCTGCCTCAAGAGTCTTGGAATTAAACATGTGAGCCACTATGGCTAGCTTTAGTTCTCTTGTATTTAGCTCACTTTGTATTACAAATGGAGCAGCTGCTACACAGTAACTAAATTTCAATAGGGATTTAATTTACCTCAAAAGCTGTTTGCTGCAACATGACTGAACTGGGATCTGGAAACCTGGTATTGTAATAAATAGCCACGGAAGAAAAGTAAATACAGTGTTGTTCAACATTTTTCAGTTTAATGGAAGAGTATTGATGGAGGCTTTGTCAGAGGTCGTGCAGCATTCTTAGAGATCCTCAGATTTTCCTTAAGATTAAGTCAAACTGTTAAGTCCCCTGACAGATTCCTTGGTTGTTTGCCACAGTCGCCCACCTTCGCATCACACTTTGTGAGCCATTGCTCAGCCTGATGGGTCATTTTGTAGTGAGACAGAAGATAAGAAATAGTTGCTAAATATGTGTCATAAAATGTCAATTTGAAGATGTTGACAGTGAAGAGTATGTAGTTTTAAATTTGAGACAGGTGATAAAGCTGTTACAGAATTCAAGAACTACTTGATCAATGCTTATTTTACACAATAAGCAAGTTCCCTGCTATATTTTTACTTCCCATGAAATCCATTCTCCATTTGCTATTTCTATCTAATTTTCTTTTTTTTTTTTTTTTTTTTTTTTTTTGGTTTTTCGAGACAGGGTTTCTCTGTGTAGCTTTGAGCCTTTCCTGGAACTCACTTGGTAGCCCAGGCTGGCCTCAAACTCACAGAGATCTGCCTGGCTCTGCCTCCCGAGTGCTGGGATTAAAGGCGTGCGCCACCACCGCCCGGCTAATTTTCTTAAAGTCACATCCAACTAGAGGATTTTACGTACATGCAGTTTCATGTAATCTTTTCTATGAGTACATTAAATTACTTGTGTTCATTCTCAGAGGATCTTTATGAATTTAATTGGCATAGCAATGAACAACAAAGATTGTCAAAACTTTGTACCATATTAAAATGACCCAAAGCAATACAGTTTGTGAGGACTGATTTTTCAATTGGTGGATGCTTTTGCAGTTTGATTTATGACATCTTCACTAGAAGACTAAAAAATAAATTACCAACATATTTTCAAACAAATATAAGGAATTCAGAATAATTTGAAGCAGCGTTATGGGTTAGTAAGAATATTGGCATCATAGTTAGATATAAACAAAATCTTATCTTAAGTTTACAGCTGGTTGACTGGAATAGTTGTTTTATGTTAGCCTTCTCATTTGAATTTGCATATCTGTAAATCATAAGTTAGATTAATCATTAGATTATATTAATTATCAGGTACAACTATCATCCCTAAATTAGTGTTAGTTTTCTCATTCTCATCACGCATTGATGATTACCATATATAGGTTAATGTGCAGATAATAGTTTAAATGCTAAAGACCCTTTAGTGATTTGCTAAGGGGGCAACATAGAGAAGTAGCTGAGGGGACTAGCCTTGAGCCAAGCTGGCTGCTATGTCCCAACTCAATGCAAGCTTGCCTAGATGTCCTTCTTTGCTCTTGTCTGTAAAATAAATATATTTGTAGCTTTTAAAACTGTCTCATTCAGTTATTATAGTTCACATTTAACTGTGAAGTTACAAATTATCATTTGAACTTAACATTTGTTAGCTGTATAGTATTTCTTATTTGTGGATCTACCCTAATTGAGCTTTGGATTCCATTATTGTTGATTATTTACAATGGTTGTGTTACTTTACTTTTAGAAATGATTTTCCACTCATAAAATAGGCCTCTTGTCCTGCATACAATAAAATTCATCACTATTTAATAACCACTAGGTTCATATATAAGGTCTTCAGTTATTGTATAATTCACATTTACCTAAATAAAATTTAAACACAAATACTTCACCGTTTTCAGATACTAAGATATCATTTGTTCTGATGTAAAAGAAAACTCAGTTACTTTTATAACAGCAACATATCTTGAAGAAAATATATGAGATCCATAAATACTTGAATATTTTCTTAGTGTTAAAACATATTCTTCTTATGCATGTACCATCTATACTTTGCTGATATATTAAAGTATCAGGTTCAGTCCAGGTAAGTAAAATATTTAGAGACTGAATTTTCCATTGACTTCTTTCTTTTTGTGGCTATTTCTCTAATGAGAGAATGTAAGGATATAGTTAGGAACTAGAGAGATGACCTAAGGGTTAGGAGCACTGGCTGATCTTCTAGAGGACCTGCATCAATGATGTTTGATTCCCAGCATCAACATGGTTCACAAACTCCAACTCCAGGGAATCTGATGTTCTCTTTTGGCCTCAAGTGTGCAAGTGGTTGACAGATTGCATGCAGGCAAAAAAACTAAAAGCTTAAATAAATAAAATAGAAAGACATAAATGTGTGGAAAAATAAGTAAATGTTTAAATTGATTTTATATATTTTAAAGAATATAAGTGAGTCGTTGGGCATATTTCATATTAAGCACACTGTTGGAATCTACTATCTAAATATGAGTTTATATCAGATAGAACTTTTATACGTATCACACTATCACCTCCCATTTGCCTACCTTTTGAAGAAGAATACTCTGTTATACTCAATATTTAAGCATCAGCTCCTTTCCCATCTCTGCTCTGTGTTGTTATGGTGGTATTTTATTTGTACTGAAATGTGATTTTAATTGTATGTTAATAAATAAAGTTGCCCGGGGGTCAGACCTATTAGAGCCATAGCAAGAGCATGGCGGTGATGGTGCACGCCTTTAATCCCAGCACTTGGCAGACAGAGCTAGGTAGATCTCTGTGTGTTCAAGGATACAGCCAACATTGGAGACACACGCCTTTAATCTCAATACCATAGAGGACCTGGAGGGCTGTACATACAGGCAGTGACGAAGCAGTCATGTGTTGGGTTTACAACCAATGAGAAGGCAGAACAGCTAGACTATATAAAGACAAACACACAGGAAGTAGCTCCCCTTTTCAGAGAGCTCTCTTGGCTGAAGCAGGAAGGGTAAGGCTCTTAGTTCTGACCTCTTGGCTTTCTTCTCTGAATCGGCTCTGTGTTTCTTATTTAATAAGACGGTTGGTTACATCTACACCTTCCTCCTTCTATAACTACCGTACTGCTCTCTCTATATATACTGCTTTATGATAAATTATCTCCTTTACAGTCTCTTAATGTATGAGCTCTTTAAGGGCAGTGCCCATGTTGAAATTTATACCTGTCACCCAAGTTTCCAGTAATTTAATATCATTGTAGTTTTGACTTAGATCATATATGACATTTCACACAATTCCTAGTTTAGCATTGTCAATGAATCCACAGATATTCTAGGAGTATTTGATTACTTATAATTTCTTGTGCTCATATTTCATGTTCTGGGTAGACCTTGCCACAAAGAAAATGTTGGAGATGTAATTGTTTTCTTTTATTCTAATGTATTCCACGGACCTAGTTCTCAAAAATATACTCAGGAAGGAACATAAAATGATGATTGGCAATCTTGCAAGAATGATATTTTTAAAAATTCCTCTTGGCACAGAGGAAATTGTGATCACAACCTGTCACCATCTTCAACATCATCTTTATGGTTGCAAAGAAAATATATTTGGTGCAGAATAATTTTAGAAGGAAAAATTCTCACCCTGGTTTCTTAAATGAGAATGTAAGTAAGTTTTCCTGTGCTCTCACCAACATATCAAGGTTATCCACTAAAATATTTTGCATGCAGTGTATATGCTGGCAATGTTTTTATTTGTAAAGTTACCACAGTGAGAGCTGCCCACCATATAAAAAAATTGAAACAAATTCAAACTTAAGGAAAGCCTAGAACATATTAAAGGAAAGCAAACCTTTGTATTTATATCTTTAGTGAACACCTAGTTGTATTTTAATAAGTCCCTGTAATTTTTTTAAAAGAAGAAATCATGCAGCAAACAGAGTTGAAGAAAATCCTTTAGAAAGGCCATGGGAAACACTGAAGATCTTTCTTCTCTATATTTTGTGAGGATGTTTTTGATAACCAATGTCAGACCGTTAGAGAGTGTTTCACTGTAAGAGGGACCTTCTGAAGATGAGATGTCATCACATCTTAAGAAGGAGACATTTCAACTTCAGCAGGGCAGCGGTCAAAGTTGGAAGCTATTTGGAGAAGGCCCCATGTTGACTCTTCTTAAAGCTTTCTTTGCTGCTCCTCACACTACAGGCTACCTCATAAGTGGAACATTTGTAGAAGGTTTTCTCTCAGACAATATTCTCTTCCTCTGGTCAATATTGTTTCCTCTTTATATGAAGTTCTAGAATCAGTAAAAGAATACCAAATTGAAGCAGATAAATCAGACAAAATACAGTTATCTATACCTTCAACAATTGAACTTTTAGGATCTTTAGTGAGAAAGACGATGAGTGAGTAGCCAAAGGTTTTAGGGCAGGGAGACCATCCCACTGCAGAAAAATCTTCTGAGAGCCTAATCACTGAATGATGTAATTTCATCCAATAAAACCATTCTGAAATTTTAGATAATTTGTTAAATGCCCTGTAATAAAGAAACTAATCCATATGCTTCAAAAGAAACAGTAACAAAAACAAAAACTTCAGTTTTGAAAAATATTTTTATTCAGGCTGGGCCCTTCCTCTATATATGCAGCAGAAAAAGTCTCAGTAAAGAAACAAGCCAGGCAGATGGGCCCATGCTGAGAAGACACCGTTGCAGTGATGAGAAGCTCTCTTGGGAGCCACCGAGGTGTTCTGGGAACCAGTGACAACAAAATGCTTCAAGAACAACATGAACAGGTCTTAGAAGAGGTAAACTGTTAGGTTTAAAACTGAGTTGAGGGGAAGGGACATATTCTTTTTAGATATGCCTATAAGCTTAGTCTCTCGTGTTCCCACTACATGTATACCTACTACACTTACGTACTTTCCGTAATTCAAGAATCTAAGGAGTCCAAAATGGAAGTATAAGGCCTGAAAAAAAAACTCTCTCTCTCTCTCTCTCTCTCTCTCTCTCTCTCTCTCTCTCTCCCTCTGTGTGTGTGTGTGTGTGTGTGTGTGTGTGTGTGTGTGTGTGCGCATGTATGTGTGTGAATGCACATGGTACTAGAGACAGAATCCTTAGCTCTTCCACTAAGCTAAACTCATGGCCATCATAAAGTTGTAGTTACTCAATCTTTCCCCCTCGGTACTTGGATTGAACTTACCCACTATGTGTGCTAGAAAAGCACCCTGTCCCTGACCTGCATCCTGGCATCCCAGTCCTCTCTTTACTTGTTTATTAATATTTATTTATTTATTTGGAGACAGTCTCACTGTGCTACCCAGAGTGGTCTTGAACTAACTGTAGTCAAAACAGAGTCTGAGGCTGCAAATTCTTCTGTCTTGGCCAGCAAAGTCACTGGGACCAGAAGACTATGACCCTAGGTCCAGTCTTTTATTGAACATTTTGTATTTTCTCTTACTAGCCTAGCCAAGATTAGTAATTTATATGAAAACTGACTCCTCAGATGACATTCTGACAGCATACTAAATTGAATATAGGGAAAATATCTTTAGAGTTTGCCAAAATGGGAATAAAGAATGGTATCTCCACCCCAAAACACTATTTATGGGGTTAAACATAACAAAGCAGATTCATGGGCCAATAATAAATGAGTCATCATAGATTTTTGCATGAAAAATCCAGAACCGAAATACATATTCCATTTTTTATGCATAATCCACAGCTCTGAAATATATGCCAGTTTCCTATATGGCACATTAATCTTGGGTGGTGATGTAAATTAATACATGTATATGTCAAATTAACATAGCTTCACAGACTGCAAGAGCATCAATGTTTTCAACCACCAGATGGCAGAGTTAAAGTGACGCATTTCAGACTACAGAAGCAGCTTATACTGAGGGAAAAAATACTGCAGTCTCCATCCTGCAGTTTATTTTTAGGTGAACAGACATGAAAATGCATTCCAGAAAAGTAATGTGTGCATAATATGTGCATTATAGGGAAGAAAACTATTTTGATTAACAATTTCCCGTTTGAATGAGTTGCTGTTTTGGTGGAGTCTGAAAGGTTCTTCACAGCTCACGCGTTTGAACACTCGGTGGGTGGCGCTGCTCCGGAAAGTCGTGGTTACGGCAATGGGGCTCTGTTAGCAGCGGTGTGTCGCTGAGGATCCGGCCTGAAAGCGCTGCTTCTGGTTCTGACCTGCTTTGTGCTTCCTGGGCCCTCGGTATTAAGAACCCCGCGCAAAGGTTCCCTTTGCCATAAACTGCCTTCTCCTCTCCACCATGACGTGGTATGATTGAAAGCAGAAGAAAGATAAACCGTTTCTCCCTTAAATTGCTGCTGCTGGTAGTCTGTCTACAAGAGAAGCAACTGTAAAACCCTAGTGCCTTAGCTCTCTAACAGTTAGATCATGGGGCTCTTTAACAACCCACATTAAAATCACCCTGGCAGTGGGGCAGGACCAGAGGAGAGTTCCCCATCCAGATGGCATCTCCTTTCCAAGATTTAAGTCAGCTCCGCCTGATTTCAACAAGCACTCTCGGATTTGCAGTGTGTTTTGATCCTTCTCATCTTCTGAAAACTGGGAATTTGTGTCGCGGCTCTCAATTGAGAGAGAGGGTGGTCAGCTTCCACCACCTCCAGTGGGCACTACGTAGTTTTTGAACTTGTATTTTTACACTACTTTTTATGTATTAGGTGGTAATGAAATTAAAATCATAAAAATAACAATGATAAGAATAAAAAAGGAACTATGCACACAGTATATGTACATATGTACTTCACACAAGGAAACTCACTATTGATTCAGAATTACTCCCATTTTAGTGCTGTGGTGATTTTGATATTTCAATTTTTCTTAACTTCTGTAAGAAATATCATGAAAAAGACTCCTAGTGAATCAAATTAAATGGATTTCTAAATCTAATATTTGTTCATTGTTATATAAGATGGAATTTAAAATATCTTCAGCATAATATTTTATTAATGAAAGTAACTTAAGATTAATAATCATCTGAATGTTAAGAATAACTTTAAGGAATTTTACTCTATCAGAAAGTACTCCAAGCTCAATGAAAGAGATTTAATTTTTAATTTGCAATGGTCTGTAAATGCAACTAATGTCCTTATTTTAGTTATTAAAAAGCTGAGTTGTTCTTAGACAACATAACATATCTAAACGCCCATGTTAATGTGGAGCTGAGACCTGGTGTATATTCAGGTTTCATGGTCTCTGTTGCTAACCTTAGCCACTGGCATCTGCACCTAATTTCTTTTTTTACATTTTTTAAATGCATTTATTTATTTATTTATTTATTTATTTATTTATTTATTTATTTATTTGCAGTGGGGTGGGTGGGTGTTTAAGACAGAGTTTCTCTGTGTAACAGCTCTGGATGTCCTGGAACTTGTTTGTTAGCCCAAGCAGGCCTCCAACTCACAGAGATCAACCTGCCTCTGCCTCCCAAGTGCTGGGATTAAAGGTGTGTACCACTAAACCCAGCTTTGCAGCTAATTTTTAAAATTACATATTTTGAGTTTATTTTGTACCTTTTACCAACAAATACTTAATGTTTGTTTTATACTAAGAATTAAATAATCATAAAAAAAAAAGCTTCTGTGGGGACCCATTCCTCTCCTACTGCTCCTGAGATCAAATTCCCCCACATTATTCTGTAGCGGGAAACCTGCTGTAATCTTGCTTTCCTCTATGACTACATTCCCAGTAGAAAGCAAGAAACAAGCAAACTAAAGGCTGAAATCAATAAAATAGAAACAGAGAACAATACAAATACCCAAAGAAGCAGAGTTTGGTTTTTTTTTTTTTTTTTGATAAAATCAACAAGATCAGTAAACCCTGATTCTAACTAAAAGGTAGAGAGAGAATGTCCAAATTAAAAATCAGAAATGAAAAAGAACACATAACAACAGACACTGAATCAAAAGAATCATAAAGACATACTTTAAAAACCTGTACTCCACCGAATTGGAAAACCTAAAAGAAATGAATAATTTTCTCTGTAGGTACCACTTACCAAAGTTAAAAGAAAATCAGATAAACAATTTAGACAGACATATAACCCCCAGTGAAATAGAAGCAGTCTTTAAAAGACTCCCAACAAATAAAAATGGTTTTAGTACAGAATTCTACCAGACTTTCAAAGTTAAGGCCAATACTTCTCAAATTATTCCACAAAATAGACACTAAAGGAACATTGCTCAATTCATTTTATGAGGCCACAGTTACCCTGATACCCAAATCACACAAAGACAACAAAGAAAGAGAATTATTGACCAATTTTCCTTATGAACATAGATGCAAAAATAATCAATAAAATACTTGCAAACTGAACCCAAGAACACATAAAAAAGATTATCCACCATAATCAAGCAGACTTCATTACAGAGATGTACCGATGGTTCAATACAAGAAAAATCAATAAATGTAAACTTCCATATAAATAAACTGAAAGGAAAAACACATCATCATCTCATGGCAATAATCCAACACCCCTTCTTGGTAAAATTCCTGAAGAGATTAGGGATACAGGTAGACATACCTAAACATGATAAAGGCAAGTTACGACAAGCCTGTAGTCAACAGCAAATTAAATGGAGAGAAACTCAAAACTATTCTACTAAAATCAATGACAAGACAAGATCATTCACTCTCTCCATATCTAAGTCTTAGTTAGAGCAATGAAACAACTGAAGGAGATCAAAGGAATATGAATTGGAAAAGAAGAGGTCAAAGTATAATTATTTGGAAATGATATGATAGTATACATGAGTGACCCTAAAAATTCCACTAGGAAAATCCTACAGCTGATAAACACTTCCAGCAAAATAGATAGAAAATTAAATCACAAAATAATCAGTAGTCCTTTTATACAATGACAAATGGACTGAGAAAGCAATCAGGGAAATAACACCTTTCACAATAGCCTCAAATAATATATCTTGGGCAATTCTAATCAAGCAAGTGAAAGATTTGTATTAATTAAAAACTTCAAGTCTTTGAAGAAGGAAATTGGAGAAGATATCAGGAGATAGAAAGATCTCCCATGCTCATGGACTGGTAGGATTAACATAGTAAAAATGGCCATCCTACCAAAAGCAATCTACAGATTCAATGCAGTCCCCATGAAAATTCCAACACAATTCTAGAAAGGATAATTGTCAACTGCAAATGGAAAAACAAAAAACCCAGAATAGCTAAAACAATCCTGAACAATAAAAGAACTGCTGGAGGCTTCACTATTCCTAATTTCAGGTTGTACTCCAGAGCTACAGTAATAAAAATTACAAAGTATTGGCATACAAACAGACATGTTGATGGATAGAACTGAATTGAAGACCTAGACAGAAACCTACAGAACTATGGACACCTGATTTTTTTTTATGAAGAAGCTATAACTACACACTGAAAAAAACGACAGCATGTTCAACAAATGGTGCTGCTGAAGCTGAATGCCTGCCTGAAGAAGAATTCAAATAGATCCATGTTTATCACCATGCATAATACTCAAGTCCAAGTGGATCAAAGACCTCAACAACAAACCAGACACACTGAACTTGATAAAAGAGAAACTGAGGAATAACCTTGAACACATTGGCATAGGAGAGGACTTTATGGATAGAATATCAATACTGCAGGCACTAATATCAACAATTAATAAACTGTACCTCATGTAACTGAAAAGCTTCTGTACAGGAAAGGATAGTGTCATTGTGATAAAGGAGCAGCCTACAGAATGGGAGAAAGTTTTCATCTCTACATCTGAAAGAGGACTAATATGAAAAAAATGTGAAAAGAACTCAAAAAAACTAGATGTAAAAACAACTCCAAATAATCCAACTTAAAAATGGGATACAGATATAATCAGAGAATTGACAATAGAGGAAACTCAAATGGCCAAGAAACACTTAAACACATGTTCAATATTTGTTTAATATCCACCCAGCCACAAGACCTTTGACTACAATCTGCCCTGCCTACAAACTATGCTAGAGCAACTGTGGCACAGAATTTGTGAGAGTAGCAACCAATGTCCGATTTGACCCAAGGCCCACTCTGTGAAGAGGAACTCATGTATGACACTTCTTGAGTAACCAAGAGCCAGAGACTAGATAGTCCGGAGACCTAGAGTATAGGGTTAAAAAAAATCAGTGAAATGATTCCTAATGATAATCTGCTATACTCATAGATCAATGCCTTATCCAGTCATCATCAGAGAGGCTTTCTCCAGTGGCAGATGGGAAGAGATGCAAAGACCCACAGTCAGATGGTTTTTGGAGAAAGAGTCTAAATTGGAGGTCTCCATCAAATCCCTCTCCTCAGAGCTAGGGAACCACACAGAAAATCAGCTGGACAGCATATAAGAGTCAGAAGAGATGGAGGACACCAGGAGAATAAGGCCTCTTGAATCAACTTAGCAAGGCACATATGAGCTCACAGAGACTGAAGCAGCAAGCACAGGGCCTACATGGGTCTGCACCAGGTGCTCTGTGTATATATTATAGCCATTAGCTTGGTGTTTTTATGGGAATCATGACTGTGAGAACAAGTGGGTCTGATTCTTGGGACTGCTCTTGGGACTCTTTTCCTGTTGAGTTGCCATGTTCAAATTGAATATGATAGGTTTTCTACCTCTTATTATATTTTATTTCGTCATGTTTGGTTCTTATCTCTCATGAAGCCTGTTCTTTTGTAATGAGAGACAGGGAGTAGATCTGGGGACCAGGGGGGAGAGGAGGTGGGAAGGAACAGGGTGAAGTACAGAGAGGAGAAACTATAACCAGGATATATTGCATGAGAAAAGAATCTGTTTTCAATAAGAGAAAATATGTGAGTCTTGTATATACCAAGATGGTTTTGAACTTGTGGGACCAAGGATCACCTTTAATTTCTGATCATTCTGCCTTCACTACCCAAATTCTGGGACTTCGGGCATGTGCTACCGTGCATGTAGTGCTTGGAACCAACCCAGACTTTTGTTCGTGTGAGCAAACACTAAACAAATGAGGGACATCCTTAGTCTAATCACCAAACCTTTTTAAGTAAAACTCAGTCTAGAGTGTGTATCAGCTGGTAGATAATACAGACATGGCATTAATAAAGACAGTAAAGCCACGGGGTTTCTTGATAGATGTACATTAGATTTAGAGAAACAGTAGAATGTGGATATATCTATCCCAGAAGATGCTTTGACCAGGTGTTATCTGACAGGTGACAGAGCAGGAAACATTCTACGTCAACAGCACAAGGCAAGAACATACACTAAAGTACCAGTATTGTGCATATTTGAGGAAAAGCAAGTTGTTAGAATTCTAAGAATTAAGTTTTAAAACAGCATACCACATATGTGATATCAAAACAGCGTGAATGAAAATTCACTGCATTTCACTATATCCAAATACCATTTGAGTTTTCATAGTGGGCTGACAATGAATGATTAAACAAAGCAAGAAGAGAATATATCCACAGTTGGTGTCTTAAGGTGTGCTACAGAGGAAGCATTTGGCCACACACATATTACAGAACTTCTTCAGGATTGTACACAAAGGAGTCACATGACACAAATATGTTTTAGAAAATGTGCTGGTGGCATGTATTGAAGTGGCATGAGACATGTATAGGGAGCTTACAAACTGTTGCAATACTAAAGCAAGGCATTATGAGGACTGGACTACAGTACTGGCAAAAGAGAAATGATAGAGAGAAGAGGAGAAGGAGGGGAGAGAGGAGAGATAAACAGACAGAAGAGGGGGCTAAAGTATACAGTTACTGGCCTGATGAAGAGATGGGATCTGTAACACAGGAGACAGAATTCTCCTGTGTCAGAATGAAGCAGCTTTTCCAGGAACTAGATGATAAGGGTGCTGCTACAAGGATTGACCAGCTTGACCTTTTGTATATGATAAAGTATTAAGCCTCATTTTATCCCTGGAGAAAGTGCATCAGATAGGACCATATAAGAAGGCTTTTTGAAGAAATAGTGAGTCTCCACAGCAATAGCTACAGAAGATTTGAAAAGTGAGTGAGAAGAGTTATGTGATATGATTGCACTTATGACAAGAAGTGTGGGAATAAAATAGCGACAGGTACATAAAAATCTAAAGAGAGAACAAGAAAGAATAGCCTCAGGAAAAAGAAATATTTCAGAAGAAAAATATCAAGGCAAGAAATAAAAATACAGCATTTTGCCTCAGCTGTGAACACAATCACATGTTCATACTTATATCTGAATATTAATTAACTATACAGAAATTTAGAGGGGTGTGGGAGATAAAGTGCCATAATAAAAGGATGTCTCCATTGTCTTCAAGCAATATCCAGAAGGCAAAATTGAGGGGAAAAAGATTTCTATGTATGTTATTTAGCAAATGAGTCAATTCCAAATTCTATAAAAGAGGAGTCAAAAACTTACAGTATCCATGCATCCCTCTTAGGGTCTTCCTTGTTTCCTCACTTCTCTGGAGCTGTGGATTGTAGTCTGACTGTCATTTCCTTTACATCTAGTATCCACTTATGAATGAGGACATACCATGTTTATTTTTCTGAGTCTGGGTTACCTCACTCAGGATGATATTTTCTAGTTCCATTCACTTGCCTTCAAATTTCATGATGTCATTGTTTTTTACTGCTGAGTAGTACTCCATTGTGTATATGTACCACATTTTCTTTATCCATTCTTCAGTTGAGGGGCGTCTAGGTTGTTTCCAAGTTCTGGCTATTACAAATAATACTGCTATGAACATAGGTGAGCAAGTGTCTTTCTGGTATGATTGAGCATCCCTTGGGTGTATGCCCACAAGTGGTATGTCTTGAAGTAGATTTTTTTCCCAATGTTCTGAGAAGTTACCATACTGATAACAGATACCTCCATGAGTAATCTGGGGATGGGGGGGCAGTAGTGGGGAGGGAATGGGTGATGAGAACATGAGGGAATGTGGTGGTTGAACTGGGGGAGGGTGGGAGGGGGAGAGCAATAAAAGAGATATCTTGATAGAGGGAGACATTATAGGGTAAGAAGAAACCTGATGCTAGGGAAATTCACAGGAATCCACAAGGATGACATGTGGGGGACCAGATCCTACCTTTTGAAGAGTTCTTAGATAGAGGAGAGAGGAATGAGGAAATATTAAGCAGAAAGATAGACCTAGATGACAAGGAGAAAGACAGAGACACAGGATACATTCAGGAGGGCTTGAGTCAATACCCAACAGCTCCTAGGTTTATTCAAAGGGGCTTTTTATAATATGCCAAAGGGAGAGGCGAAAGACATACCCCTTGCAAGATCAAAGTACACTGTGCAGCCAAGTGTAGACCCTTTCAAACACCTGATTAACTTGCCTGTGGAAAAATCATCTCCTTCTGGAGCACTTCTGGGTAAAGCAAATCTAGATTCTCTGACCATGAGTAATTTCTCACTAGATAACTTCTGTGGGCCTCCACAGTTTCCCCTTCTTAATAATATGTGAGGGTTTAGAGCTTAACTCTATGCAACTCTGAATCAGGTTCCCACTGAGACCTTGAAAATTCTCCTGCTTCCCATGGCTGCTATACCTCCTAGTAAAGGAATAGAGGATGATAAAGTTGGAATGGCCTTTTTGAATGGGTCTAAAATGACTACAGCAGTTTTAGCTGCATCAAGCCCCTTTTTAAATCAATAAACTCCTGATGTAACTGCATCAAATAAACCAGTAAACCCTTGATGCAGCTGCATCAAACCTAAAGACTCCTTAGTATCATCATTCACATTAACAGGCTAACATAATTCTAGCATGAATATTACTATACATAATTACAATTCTAACAAACTTACATCCAAAAGTAAACTCTTAAGAGAACTATTTACACTTTCTAAACTTTAGCAAACAACCAAAAGCAATATCTTAATAGAACTATTTATATTTTCTATTCACAAAACATAGAGTATGTTAACACAAGTTAATATTAACCCACTCAAGGGAAAGAAAAAATATTTTTTAAAAAAGTTAAAGAGCTGAGAGTATTAGCTCTCCCTTTTCTTTATAATTTTTTAAGCTGAATCTTGAGCCTGGGTAAAAATAAATAAATAAATAAATAAAAATTTAAAAAAAATTCTACAATTCCATTTCTATGCAAAACAATGCCATTTTTTATACAAACAGTTTATGAGTCACCACAGTTAATAAAGTGTATATGCATATACAAACAGTTCATAAGTCATTACAGTTGATAGAGTCTATATGTATAAATGAATTTAAAACTGTCCCATTTCTGCAGTCTGAAAAGTTCAAAAAGTCAGTTCTGATACCAGTCTTACAGTTCCACTGAAAGCTTTCTGATACCAATCTTAAAGTTCAAAATATGAAGAAACTCATAACCCAAAATGTTTTGCAGTTCCCCTGAATGCAACAATTCAGTCCAAACAAGAGTTTCTGAAACCTGGCTTTCAGCTACAGAGACACTTTATGGCAGTCTTCCCCTAAGCAATTTGCTCCATGGCAAAGCTTATGTCACCATAACTGAGCCGCTGAAAACCTTTCGAATGAGTTCTTGTAGACAGCATGAACCAGGGAACTGTCGCTTAAAGGAGCCACACATTTGTTCACCACCAGCAAACAGAAACTGTGTGACTTTAGCTGCTGGCTCCCAGTCTGCTTTTTTACAGTCCTGGTTTGTCTCTCATCTCTAGACCACCAACCCAGAGATCCTGTGTCCTGAGGCCCTGAGGCTCTCAACTGCCTCACATCACAAGGGCTCAAATGACTTCCCAACTGCTATGAACTTCAACTCTCAATCAGCACCCAGGGTCCCAGAGGAAACCCAGCCATTATGAGCTGCAACTTCTCATTACTGGTCCTGCTGGTGGCTCTGCATTCAGCACTCCGGTCTGGAGTTTGCATGGCTGATTGCTACCCTCAGAGCAGCCCTACACTTCACCCTGTCACTGGGAGCTCAGGCTGGCCTCCAGTGAGTCTCCCCCATTCAGCCTGGAGCTGCTGCTCCTAAGGACTCAGATCCTGTACATGTCATTGCAAGGAGGATTTCAATACCTCCGCTGCTCTCTCCATACCAGGACTCATCCCACCCAGGCATCCCATCAGCCAGCAGTTTTCCCCAGGGTCCTGCACTGCCTCTTCAGTGGTTCTGCCCTTGAAGATGCTGCCTGGCCTCTGCAGGGCTTCCCTTGTTCACCACTACTCACATGTTGTGGTAGTCAGGCCTACCTCCCTGTCCCTAAACTCACACATGCAGACTCAAAGGCACCTGTTCCCTGGTTTTCCTGATGTGCACCCCGAGGGCCTCTTTCTCTGGAGGATTTTCCTCTTGCACAGCTGTCACAGTGCCATGCACACTCCCTCCAGCTGCTCTCTGACAGACCTGCTCTGCTCACTGGGGTCCAAAGTCTCTGCTGCACTCTCCAAGCCACTGCTGCATCTTGCTGTTCACCTCTCCCAAGGCGGGACATCTCTGCTGCTTTCTGAAGCTGGCAGTCTCTGTGGCTTCTCTTTCTCCGACTGCCAAATCCACAGTGGCTGCTCAGTCCCAGATGCTGTTTTGTGCATCCTAGGTCCTGCTTGGGAAAACCTGCTCTTACCCCAAGTTACTTTACATTAAACCTTAACCATATCTCTAGACCTAAAGCCTATATTTCTCAACCTTCACCAAAACTTTTTTTTTACAACTGTAAGCCTAACTTAGTAAATAGAAAGAGAGAGAGAAACAGAGAAACAGGCAGAGAAAGATACTTGCTGCAGCCTAACTTTAACTACTGTGCTTTATATTTATAATTTTACTCCCAAAGATTAGAATATCACTGCCTCTTTTAATTAATTATTGGGAATGCCTCTTAACCTGCAGTGTTCCTTCTCTTTATCCTCCATACCTAAGTTTCATATTCTGGCTCCATCTGTGGGGGACTCACTCCCACCTTTTGAAGGGTTCTTAGGTAGAGGAGAGAGGAATGAGGAAATATTAAGCAGAAAGATAGACCTAGATAACAAGGAGAAAGACAAAGGTACAGGATAGCTTTGGAAGGGCCTGAGTCAATACCCAACAGCTCCTAGCTTTATTCAAGCAGGTTTTTTATAATATGCCAATGGTAGAGGCAAAAACACACCTTGCAAGATCAAAGCACACCACACAGCCAAGTGTAGACTCTTCCAAACACCTAGTAAACATGTCCATGGAAAAATCATCTCCTTCTGCAGCCCTGCTGGGTAAAGCAAGCCCAGATTCTCTGACTATGAGTAATTTTTCACTATATAGCCTCTGTGGGCCTCCACAATGACCCCAGATTAGACTACTAGCAATAGTGGTGAGGGTGCCTGAACTGGCCTACTCTGGTAATCAGATTGATGAATACCCTAACTTCACCATAAAGCCTTCATCCATTATCTGTTGGAAGCAGAAGCAGACATCCACAGGCAAGCACCAGGCCAAACTCTGGGATTCCAGTAGAAGAGAAGGAAGAGGGATTATATGAGCAAGGGGGTGTGTGTGTCAAAATCTTGATGGGGAAATCTACAGAGACAACTGAACCAAGCTCATGGGATCTCACAAACTTTAGACCAATAGTTGTGGAACTTATGGGACTGGACTAGACCCTCTGCATATGGGAGACAGTTGTGTAGCTGGGTCTGTTTGAGGGCTCCTGACAGTGTGATCAGGATCTATCCCAGGTGCATGATCTGGCCTTCTGAATCCCATTCCCTATGGTGGGATGCCTTGCTCAGCCTTGATTCAGGGGGGAGGGTCTTGGTCCTACCTCAACTGAATGTACCAGTCTCTGCTGTCCCCCATGGAAGGACTTACCATTTTGGAGGGAGGATGGAGGGTGTGTTGGGGGAGAAGGTGAGGGTAGTTGGAGGAAGGATGAGTGGGGGAATCTGTGGTTGGTATGTAAAATGAATAAAAAAAATTTAAAGAAAAAAACATAGTTTTTTTCTATAAGGAATGGAACAGGGCTTGGAGTATGAACTTACAGTATTATCACCAAGGTATGGAGTGAGGGCCTGGTGTGGAAGATAACTAGGTTATTTTGCTAATGGTTTTGTAAAGCTTCTTAAAACTTGAAAGTATATCCATATGTCATTTAAATAAAATAATTAAATTTAAAATAATTTTTGAAAGAAAACAAGAAAGGCAGTGGTTTGTGAACCACCATGGGAATTAGGAGCTGTCACACACCTTTGCTTTGAAAACCTAGAATGAGAGAGAAAGGGCATCATACACTTACTGGAGTTGGAGGGGTGCATGGAATGAGAAGATGGTGTTCTGCTAACACGAACTTGAAACCACAGGAAAGTTCATTCACTGGGGTTTCATAACTCAAGAAAACAGGAAGGAAGACATGCAATGAGGGTATTAAGATATGAATAGTAATGTTATATATATTCAGGGTGAGCAAGATGGCTTAGTGAGTAAGAGCACTCACAGCCAAGCCTGCTGCTGACTTGCATCCAATCCTCAAAACTTTCATGGTGGAAGGTGACAGCTGATATCTGCGAGATACCCTCCAACTTCCACATGTGTCCTCACACATACACACACACTCATGTACAAAAAAAAATACAAAAATATTAAAGTGTATATTCATATAACTTAATGGAAATGGAATTTTAGATAGACAAATTATTGATAAAATAAATACTAATACACTTCTCAAACTACATTTGATGCTGACATATGAAATGTCTCAAATATGAACAAGACAACCCTAAAGCCTGTGTCAAACAAATCCTCTTTTTTCTCTCCTCTTTAGTAGGTGACAGTGATAAGCCTGCTAAGTGACTCACAATATTTCTGGAACTTCTGCCTCACCACAAATATGGGGTGGCAATTAAAAGTAACAGAATCCATGCCTTGAAGCCAAAATATTATTTCTCATCATAGGATCACATTTTCCTGACTTCTTGAGCTCATAGAAGGTACCCAGCATTGCAGAGGGGGCAGGGCTAATGGGAACTGCTTTGCCTCCAGCAAGTTCAAGTTTCTTCTGGGCTGCCAAGCAGCCCATGACTAAAGGACACACACAGAGCACTCCTCAGTGGTATGTTTGTGATTTGCCTTTTAAAAGCAACTCTGACCTTCTCGTAATTGAATCAAGACAAGAAAGTGAGGCAATTTAGTTCCAATCCACATGGCTTGGAATACTTTGAAATGTTTCTTAGTGACTAGGCCATAAATGCAATAAATCACCATGTTTAAAGATAGCAAGCTTGGAACATACTTCATTTTGTATGGTGAAATTTGCCCAATGCACACAAATCCTCAAACCTTCTAAATCCAGGGGTGGAGGCTCAGGCCTGTAACCACAGCACAGGGAGAACCAGAGCTAAGGTCCTTGGTGGCTACATAGTGACTTTGAGGCCAGCCTGGGCTGCAGAGAAACAAGAAGAAAGGAAAGGAGTGTGTGTGTGTGTGTGTGTGTGTGTGTGTGTGTGTGTGTGTGTGTGTTTATTGAGGTGTGGGGGGTGGGGGGGTGATTTGTTATTTAAAAATCCCCAGACCTTGAGAGTTCCTGCTGTGGAATATTTGTTTAACCAGGCAAAGTTGTGTTACATTTGTTCATGGTGCATTTGTTAACCATGTAAAGATGTGTTGCATTTGAGTTAATTAAATAAAATTAATCTGGGCTCAGAGAGGCAGGGTTAGCAACTGGTTGACAGGAAGTAGCAGTGAGGAGCCTAGTGGTTTTTAATTGTTGTTTTGTTTTGTTTCAGTTGGAGCAATGTGGAAGGGAGCAGCTTCTGGGACACCAGCAAAGACAGAAAGTTAGCCAGTTGCTACTCTAACTCACCAAGGTCATAGGATTTCACCCTAGGCTTTGAATCTCGAGTTTTGTTAGAATGATAGAGATTTAGTTAGAACTACATTTAGCAGCAGCCACAGAGCCATTGTCTGGGGAAGCAGAATTCCCCCCAGGCTTAGCAGCTGGGCCACTGTGACAAAGGTAAAACAACATTTTGACACTCCACGTTTTGCATCACATGTACCAGGCTTTTTCTTTTGGGCCACCAACCAGCTCCCAAATCATGACATGGAGATTTATTAGTTTTGAATGCTTGGCCTAGCTTAGGCTCATTTCTGGCTAGCTCTTTTAACTTAAATGAACCTATTTCTCTTTATCTACCTTTTGTCTCAGGGCTTTTTACTTTTCTTCCTTCTACCAATCTTACTTTCACTACTTCTTGTGTCTTGCTGGGTAATGCCAGGCTTCTTGCCCAGGGCATCTCCATTGTTCCCTTCTCTCATTCCTCTTTTCCTAGATTTCTTTTCCAATTTATTCTGTCTTCCTGCAAGCCCTGCCTATCCTTCTCTACCTAGCTATAAAACTTTCAGCTCTTAATTTGACAAATCAGGTGCCTTAGGCAGGCAAAGTGAAACAAATGCAACACATCTCTACATAATTAAACACACACCCTTACATCATTAAATAAATGCAGCATAAACAAACGTTACACACCTTTACACAGTTAAAGTAATATTCTACAGGATAAGCAAGTGTAATACATGTTTACATAGTTAAAATAATATGCTACAACAATTTCCACTATTCATCCTGCTACTGAATCATTAATGCTGGAAAGCCCTTTTTTGAGTGATAAGCCCATCCCATACTTAAAATTTTGTTGACCGGCCTGGAAACTACCAAATTATACTTGATCAAGTAAATCAACATATTCTCTCCTGTTCTGTGCTCTGTACATTTAAACAACTTTCAGCTCCTCTGTGGGGCAAGGTACCCTATGTTTCATGCCCATCATTTTCTCCTGGACATCAATTCCTAACTTTTTTTTTTTTTTTTTTTTTTTTGGTTTTTCGAGACAGGGTTTCTCTGTGTAGCTTTGCGCCTTTCCTGGGACTCACTTGGTAGCCCAGGCTGGCCTCGAACTCACAGAGATCCGCCTGGCTCTGCCTCCCGAGTGCTGGGATTAAAGGCGTGCGCCACCACCGCCCGGCAATTCCTAACTTTTTACAACTAAGTTTGTTTTACATTGCCTCCCCCACCTCCCAAAAAAAAAAAGAAAATAAGAACAAATCATTAACTCAAAGCAGTGGCTAGCTCCAATTTCCTCAAAGAGATCTCTGCCCATTTCCTCTGAAATTGTACTAGTTGTTGCTTTTGATTCATGTATGCTTCTAATGCAGAAGTTCCTAGAAGCAGCAGTTTCTGAACCTCCCAAAGGGTCAGTTAATAAACACATTGCTTGGCTCCGTCTTCAGTTTCCGACTCAGTGGATTAGACAAGAGACCCAATTTTTGCTTCTCTGAGGAAGCCTCGGTGATGAGGATTGCTCAACTAGAGAATCCTCTGAGAACATGGGGTCTGATATTTTACATTTCTATTGTAACCGCTAGTCCACATGACTAATGAGCCTTCTAAGTCACCTGTGAGTATAGGAAGTCATATTGCAAGTATTTTAAAAATGTGAAATATTCTACCTGTTGAAATTTAATCATAATAACATAAATTCCTTCATCTCCAATGAGCTAACACAATTGAACATTTTTAAATCAGGTTCTTGGAATAGTTGATAGAAATGCATTTGTGGTGGTTTGAAAGAAAAGGGTCCTCAAAGGGAGTGGCAGTATTGGGAGGTGTGGCCTTGTTGGAGTAGGTGTGGCCTTGTTGGAGTAGGTGTGGCCTTGTTGGAAGAAGTGTGTCACTGTGGAGGTGGGCTTTAAGCTCTCATATATGCTGAAGCCACACCCAGAGAGAGAGAGAGTTCACTTCCTGTTGCCTGCAAGATGTAGAACTCTCAGCTTCCTCTCCAGCACCATGTCTACCTGCATACCACCATGTTCCGTCATGATGATGATAGACTGAACCTCTGAACCATAAGCAAACAACCACAATTAAAAGTTTTCCTTTATAAGAGTTGCTGTGATCATGGTGTCTCTTCACAGAAATACAAACCCTAACTAAGACAGCATTTTTATTTTATTTATTAAGTGAATTAAGACAGTTGATACATAAGAAGAGCAAGCACAAGATTTTTTCCAGTAATGCTAAGTGCTCTATCATCATCTCAGATACTTTATATTGTACACCAAACTAAACTTGTGTCTGGCTGGCTACTGTCACACATTAGCAAGTACAAATTAGGTCATGTGCCCAAGTTTACAGAAGTAGGAAAAGTATAATCTATATTTCAGTTAAATTCAGATATTTATCCCAGGCAAATACCTGCAGTTTGATGGTACCACATTAAATGTCAAGGCAGGCCTGTATAAAATAGCAAGTTGATACAAATGAGGAAACATTGACAATGTCTTCTATACAGCTCTTCTTCCTTCACATTGCTCTAAGCTAGAGGTGCTGAGCATTACCTCCCTGATTAATGGGAATCCATCAGCTCAGAGCTAGTACCTGAGATGTAAGTTTCATGATTACAGTTTCATGGGCCATCAAAGAAAAGACTGTTACATGTGAGGATGGTAAAAAAAAATAAAACTTGTTTTTTAACTTCCATTACTTGTACATTAATTGTGAGCAGATGAACACATTACTGAAGAAACCCTAGGGGAAAAGTCATAGAAAAGCTGCTTCTCTTGGCCTGTTTTCTGTAGCATGTTTATTGTATAAAGAATAATCTAAATCTCATTTGCCATCAAATCATACCAATTGTGACTTTTTGTTTTCATTGCTGAGAGCTGAACCTAGGGCCTTTATGCATGTCCCTCAAATGTCCTACCCCTATGCTATATCCCAGGCTCCACTTACTTTTCATTTGGGGAGAAGGTTTCACCAGGACTGGGTTTGAACTTGCTACCTTTCCACTTCAGCCTCCTGAGTCACAGGTCCTACTTTGATTGTGAAATGTAAATATACCATGGGTTTCACCAATATTATGAAACTGATTTTGTTTCATTAATAGTAAGAAATGTAACATACTAATGTAAGATATTCACTGAAGAAATTGCAAAATTGAACAGAAAGTAGATAATATGTAGAAAGTGATCACCTTTCCTGTAGAGATAAAACTCTTAATACATAAAATCTATTCATTATAAAAATGAAATTTTCTCAAAGATGTCAGTTATCAAAAATGTAACATAACAAAAATTTAAAGATTACAGAATCTTCATACATGCTATTCTATGAAAGGCCCCTTTAAAATATAATAAGTATAGACAAAATGTATCATGAATGGTGAATCCAGATGTTTGAAAATAATAATAATTAATGATTCTTCCCAAAATGGTAATGGTCTGAAATCAATGTCAGTCAATATCCCAGAAGAGTAAGATGGAATTTGAAAGGATAATTGGAAAATACATAACTATCCACAAAGATTTCAAATATTTTGCTTGGTATGACAGCTCTCAGTACTCAGGTGGTTGAGAGAGAAAGATTCACATAAAGTTGACACCAGCCTGGACTTTATAGTAACAGGATAACCTATAATTCAGAGTGAGATATTATCTACACAAAAACAAGACCTTGAAGATTTTTTTAAAATGGGATTAGTTACCACAAACTATTAAGAGGTATTAAAAAGGTAATAGTCATTACTCAAAGCAACCTGATACTGATACAGGTATAATTAGTTTAAAAAGCATAGGCAAACCTACTCTTTCTTCCCAAAATCCACATACACATTTGGAAATCTGATTTATGGCAGAACTGGTCTTACCGTGAGTAGAGAAAAGATATAGCTTCTAATAAATACTAGGATTATGTTTATTTTTATGAAAACATAAAATAAATTTTTTCTCACATCACATACAAAAACTAATTGTATAACCAGGAGGTAGAAAAAAAGCTATAAAACCTTTGTAATGATAACATAGAAACTCATTTTTATGTTGTTAGATATGACAACATTATCTCAAAGAAGAAGCAAAAAGTTACACAAACAAAGGAAATGATTAATAGAATTTTATGACACTATATGATAACATAGAGAAAAGAAAATGCAAGTTTCAAACCAAAGGCAGAACCAGAATATGATAAGTAATCTTGTAGTTCTTTTAAAAGTCTACACAGCCCAATAAAACCCACAGTAAGGCACTTCATAAAGTATATCAGCGTGGTTATTTGAATGAGAATGCCCCCATAGGCTCACACATTTGAATGCTGGGTCCCCAGTTGGTAAAACTGTTTGGGAAGAATTCAGAGGTGTGGTCTTTTGGAAGGAGCGGCAGGCTTTGAGATTTCCAAAGCCTATGCCATGTCATTCTCAGGTAGCTCTCTGTCTCACAGGCTGGGTTTCAAAATGTAGACTTTTAGCTACTGCTCCAGCACCAAGACTGTCTGCCTACTGTTATGCTGTCTTCTATGATGATGATAGATTCTAACCCTGTAAAATTATATGCTCCAAGGAAACTCTTTCTTCTATAAGTTGCCTTGGTCCTGGTGTCTTGTCACAGTATCAGAACAGTAACTAAGACAGTCAGCAAACACAGACATCAGGCAGTATCAAGTGCAAGTAATACATAGTAAAAAGAAATTATTGAAAATTATGAGGATACTCGCATTCTGGAATTTTAGAGAAGTAATTGGCATTCTCTAACAACACTGAGCCTGCAATTCCACAATTCATTGTTTGTTTTCCCTAGAGAACTCCAGCATGTGCTCTTTTCAACCTATTGTTCACAATAAGATGGAACGATGGTGGAGATTTCCCAATATCCAATAGTAGAATTATTTAGTTTTGGTACATTCATACTGTATTACTACTATACAATAAGAACAAATGAAGTATTGTCCCCTCAGACAACAGTAAGAATGAATTTCAGGAGCATAAGGTGTGTTTTAGTTACTTTTCTATTGCTGAAATAAAACACAATGGTCAAGGAGATTTATACAAGAAATTATTTATTTGGGCTTACTCTTACAGGAAGATAAAAGTCTGTCATGGACAGGAAGCATGGCAACAAGTAGCAGAACGGAGTGGAATGCTTAGGGCTCACTTTTTTTATTAAAAAAAAAAAAAAGATTTTCTTTCCTTTTACATACTAACCCCTGTTCCTCTCCCTCCTCTTCTCTCACTGCCCCCACCTACCCCCATCCCACCCCATCCCCTCCTCATAGAGAGTAAGGCCTCCCTTGCATAGTCAACACTGGCTTTTATACCATATCCTCCCTCCTGCATCAAGGCTCAGTAAGGCATGGCACCACAGAAAACGGGGTCTAAAAAGCCAGTTTGTGTACCCAGGGTGAGTCCTGGTTCCATAACTTGACAGAGTGTACCATTAAGGGGATGTGGAGAAATCTGCAGCTAGGGGAAACCCCAAGAACTCACAAGATTGTCTCCAGCTAAGACTCATAGCAATGTCAGAGAGGGTTCTTGAACTAGCCTTCCTCTGCACTCAGATTGGTGTCTACCCTAATTGTCATCATAGAACCTACATCCAGTGACTGATGGAAGCAGATGCAGAGACCCACAGCTAAGCATTTGGAGTTAAGTTGAAGAGAGGGAGGAAGGATTATAAGAGCAAGGTGGGGGGGGTCAGAATCATGATGGGAAAAAAAACACAGAAATAGCTGACCCAAGCTAATGGGAGCTCATGGACACTGGACTGACAGCTGGGGATCCTGCATGGGACAGAACTAGGCTCTCTGAATGTGGGTAAAAGTTGCATTGCTTGATGTGTTTGAGGGCTCACTTCTTGAGCCACAGGCAGGAAGTAGAGAGAGTCAATGGGAATGGCAGGAGGCTTTGCAACCTGTCAGCTCACCACTAGTTACATGCAAGATCTCACTCCCTAAACCTACCCAAACGGTGCCATCAACTGGAAACTATGTATTAAAACATTGAAACCAGTGGAGGACATTCTCATTACACTACCATACATTCAATAAAAATTAAGTGAATAGTAGATGACTGCATGTGATGAAATTCCTATTTATAGCTCAGAAAAGTTAAACAATATGTTAGTCACAGAGAGATATATAGTGAAGTCAAAATGCAAGCAAAGGAATGTTAAGCATAAAGTTTATGACTTTAGTTCTTTTGGGTAGAGAGCAAAGGAAATTGAACTACCTGTGCTATATAAAATTTCATGGGGAATAATAGGAATTCTGGGCAAGTGGCATTTGAAATACCAGCCCTCTATTCTTCACGGAGACTGTATATTTTAAAAATAAACTTTGTACTTAGAAATATATCTTGAAGATGCAAAGAATAGTAGTATGTGACTGATAACCATAAAACACACGAAATACGGTCATCTACATAAGACCTACAAGATGTGACCATCAATAAAGGAATAGATAAAGATACACACAATGAAATGTTTTCTTCATCTATGAAGAACAAAGTTGTGTTACTTGGGAAGAAATAGATACAACTGGAGATCACTACATTAAGCAAATTAAGTCAGTCTCTGAAAAACAAATGTCCCATTCTTCCTCTCATTTGTGGTGCTTATTTTATATAGATGTGGTTCACATTTTATATAGATGTAAAAAAGATGTACAGATGACAAAAAATGTCTATGGTGGTGAAGAGGATTCATGAGAGGGTGGAAAGGAAGAGGTTAAAATTATGATATACAGTATGTTTAATGTACATCGTATACTTGTACGAAAATGTCTTTATTTAACTCAGTACCATGTCCAATGAATGAATATACATATAATCTTATGTTACCCAGTATTATGTACAATATACTAATGAATAAAAAATAATAACCTTTTTAGAAGGTCAGTATTGACGTGCTCATGGTGGTTGATTTTGTCCAAGTTGGAGGGTTCTAGAATCACCTAAGACAGATATTTGAGTACAACTGTGAATGATTATCTAACTTAGGTTGATTTAAATGGAAAGATACATCCTAATGTGGGCTAACATGTTCCATGAACTTGGATTCTAGACTCTGTAAAAGAGAAAGAGAGAGAGAGAGAGAGAGAGAGAGAGAGAGAGAGAGAGAGAGAGAGAGAGAGAGAGAGTTCAGCACCAGCATTAATCTCTGATTCCTGCCTATAGATATCATGTGACCAGCTGCCTCAAAGCCCAGTTGCCAAGACTTTCCCAACATGATGGACTACACTGCAAACAATAAGCTAAAATAAAACATTCCTTAAGTTATTTTAGTCAGGCATTTTATCACAGCAAGGAGATAGGGAACTACTAATATTTACAAAATTATGCCGGCCTTTGAAAGTAAGAACTGTTTGGAAATGCTTTATTTCTGCTCTTTGTTTGCAATGATCACCACCATCAATCAGATGTTGCTGGTAAACCAAGCTGGCCATGCCCAAGCTCCCTCTTCTTTGTTATGCACAATAATTATTGGTCCTTGTAGCAAAGCTTTAAAGCACTCCATGAAAACTGAATTGTCACAGATACTTCTCTTTCATTTCAGAACATGAATGTATATTGAAGTCTACATTTTAAAAGGCATTGTGCCATACAAAAGTCAAGACATTCATTGCTTTATTAAAGTTTAATGTTATTGTCTAGGACTAGCACAGGTTTCTCACAGTGAGAGCTACAATTTCAATTCAATATGAGAGTAAATAATTACTATTGTAAACAAACCATCCTTTAAGTACCTGCAATGCATTCTACCAAAAGCAAGTAGTGCAAAATTCTGAGCCACATAAAGGTTTCACTGTACTTATTAGCATCAAGAAAGTCTAGGGCAAAGCTGAGGGTTATCAACTGTCAGGAATTAATAAAAATTGGCACAAATTTTAGCTCTTACATTAATGCATGGTTCTTTGAAGATCAGAAAAATAAAAGGCATTTTATGGATCATTTGTTCTGATTTATGCTCCATACAATATCTGCTGTAGTTAAAAATATTGATTCTACTAGAATTTAGTATCATTGCTTCTTTGCTGCAGCATTAGAAGTGATTGCTCATGTCTTAGAAATGTTTTATTATGGAACAAGTGAATATATTTTTAGAACATAATGCTGCATTTCAATGTCATTCCAAAATCTGGCTTATAAACCCACAAAGCTGAAAGTTGAAGAGAAGTATGTTGAGTTTCTTAGAGAAATGTAGAAAAGTAAAGGACTAGTCTGATACACAGCCCATGCTTGACAGTGATCTGTTTGCTTTTGGCACAAGTAATGACTTCATTAAGCATGACCAGTCTACGATGGCAAACTGCAAGCTAGCCTAGAACTTACTTAGAATCTGGTCCAAATAGCAGCTAAAATAAAAGCAGCTGAGTTAATGTCCAGTGTTACTTATGTGGAAATCATACCACTCACACATTCTTCATGCTCTTATCAATGCTGTTTAGATAATCCACTTCTTTTAGGTAATGTATGAAATCTATTTTTGTGTTTGTAAACTACACAGGATTAAAAATTTAGAGGCTTAAATTTTTTTCTCTGAACTGATGTGTTACTTTGGGAAGTCATGCTGCCACAAAAGCGTGAAGGAGAGGTAGATGTATTTCTCTGAAGTAATGAATGTACTCTTAGTTTCCAGACTTAGTATCTTGCAGCTACAATAATATATATATAATTTTTACAAACTCTAGTTCTTGGCATTTAATCATGTTTAGATAAGCCCTAAAATCTTTTGCTTTAAAAATAAATCTATCAAGTTCATGCTGATCCATAAACATAATTCAAATCAATAACCCACATAATTTCAAAGGTCTTTCTAGCTCTGTGATTCAATAAAACCTATTTTTGTAAAGGCTACACCTCAGAGAACACTCATTTTAGAATCATAAAACATTTTGATTAAAATTGAATACTAAATTGAATATTAAAGAGAATGTCTAAAAATTATAAGAATGTTTATTTAGTTCCATGGAATGGTTCAAGACAGTTATAAATGTGAAATTTATGGACCAGGGAGATTGTATGACCAGCAAGTATTCACTGCACAAGCATGAGGATCCAAGATTGAATCTCCAGGACTCAGTTCTAGCCAAGCACGAAAGGCTCTCATTATAACACTGAGGAAGTAGAGAAGGCAAATCAGTAGGATCTAGCCTTAGCGAAAGACTCTTTCTCAAAGACAAAAGTATAAAACAAATAAAAAAGACACCAGTTTCAATTTCTTGCCTACACACACACACACACACACACACACACACACACACACACATATTCACTTATACCTGCACATGTTCAACACACATACTTGTGGTGATTTATTGTGCACTCTAATAAACTTACATGAGGATCAGAGGACAGAGCCATCTATTAGATTAGACATTAGATTAGGTCAAGCAGTGCTTGTAAACAGCCTTAATCCTATCATACAGAAGGCAGAGATTGGTCTGGATCTCTGTGAGTTCAAGGCCACACTGGAAACAGAGCCAGGCAGTGGTGGTACACACCTTTAATCCCAGTACTGGGAAGCACACGTGCCTTTAATCCCAGGAAGTGATGTCTGGGCAAAGAAAAGTATATATGGCATGAGGAAATAGAAACTAAAGTAGTTCAGCTGAGATGGTTTTGGGTGAGGACTCAGGATTGGCTGAGGAGTTGGTGAGGTGAGGTTTACTGTGGATTGCTATACTTTTCTAATCTTTCAGCTTTCACCCAAATATCTGGTTCCAGGTTTGTTTGTTTTTTTTTAAATTAAAAGGCCATCTAGATTAGAACAACATCTGTCATTCAACCTGTGGGGCACAAATTCACAAACATGTCACTTGCCGGAGGCTCAGGCCAGGGCTACACGCACCCGGAATCTCCACCCTGCCTGGGCCAGGAGTCCCTAACCCACTGCCTAAGTTTCTGTTGCAGCCTCTCTGTAGCAAACTCCCCAGACTCAAGTGCCAAACACCACAGAATTAGCTACTTTAGCACATTCATTGGTTCAGAAAGCTGGCTTTTTGGCTTCTTTCCTCTCCTGGTGGGTTCTGGCTTTCCTTGGGCCCCCTCTTATGGCTGCTGCCACACTGTCATCTGAATTGCCTTTACAAGCAGATTTGGTGAGTCAATTAAGATTTCTTAAAGGGAGAAATTAGTTAAAAGAGAATTTTTTTCCCACATTAAAAAAGGAGAAACATTTTTACAATGGTAAGTGTATTGTTTCTGTTTGATAATATGATTGACAGTCTGGAAATGGAACAATTAAATGAGAGGATAATTAATGTAGATGGGATTTATGTAATGTCAATCAGAAATATTATTTGTTTAATCATTTTTGTTTCATCATTAAAAAAGTTGATTAAAAGTTGAGTGTCAAGATAAAAGTTTTAGAAATACTTGTTAAAACAGATCATATAGATATTGAGACCCAGACAGAAGAATTTAAAGGTGACCCAATCTCAGCATTGCATTATATGGTTACAGAGAAACAGCCTAAGGCTTTCAAACAGCCAACCTTAATCTATCCAGTAACCATATGGTAACTGCCAAATGGTCAAGGCTGTGTAAGAGCTGACTGGACTCCTGTTCAAATGTTATATTTGAGGAGATTCAAAGAAGTTATAGCATCATATGGTATGCACTCCCCATTTGTGAAGCAGATGTTAAACTCATGGTCAACTTGTAATAGAATTATCCCACAAGACTAGAGAGATTTGGTTGCAGCTGTTTTAGAAGCTAGTCCCCAATTACAATGAAGCACCTGGTGGAAGGATGAGGCTAAGATCATTGAACAAGAGAGTAGAGCTAGAGGTTTTGAAATCTCCCAAGATCAACTTCTTGGAGAGGTAGATTATGCTAATGTAGAAAGGTAATCTCTATATGATAGCTACACCCTGGTTTTATGCTGAATGACAGTCTTAAAGATAGAATTGAAGAAGTAGGAAAGAAAGTTGAGTCATTTATGAAATTTATACAGGGTCCAAAAGAAATTTTCACTGATTTCTTACAAAGGCTGTCTTCAGCAGTAAATAGAACGATACCAAATTTAGAAGCTAGACAAACGATAATTGAACCTCTAGCTCTTGAAAATGCTAATGCACATGTGAAAGAGTAATTAGGCCATTAAAGGCAAGATCAGCACCCTTGGAGGAATGGATCCAAGAAACAATTAATATTGAATCTCATGACCATGATGATACTTGGATAGGAGAGCTGATTACCAGAGGTTTGAAGAAAAATAGTAATGTCAGATGTTTCAATTGTGGCAAACAAGGTCACCTAAAAAGGGACTGTAAATAGGACATTCCTAGAAACAATGTTTTTTCAAGGAACAATGGCAACAGAATGCCCCTCCCTTCTGGATTAAGCAGAAGGTGTGGCAAAGGCAAACATTGGACTAATGAATGTAGATCAACAAGGAACAGACAAGGTAATCCTTTGCCTTTGCCTTTGCTGTTAGGGAACTCCCTGAGAGGCCTCAAACAAGCCCTTATGTCAAATTCCATTCATTCCTTTCCTGTCATTGTGGAAGAAACTCCTTCCCAGAGCAATTCAAGAACCTAATGACTATTGTAAGAAACCATACTGCTCTGGATGATAGAACACCTTTAGAAATTAAAACAAAAGTTTAAGTAGAAATTTTAAACCAAAATTGATAAAGGTTAGATTTGGAATCTTCTCAAATAGGGTTGGTGAAGGGATTTGTTTTTGTCTTTCAGGAGAAAAAGACTAAGGAATCTGTAGATCACTGGACAAATGGGACATCTGAAGAAAAAGGACAAATCATCCAGAGAAAATGTCCCACAAAAAAAGATTCTGTGCAGTAAACCATGACCACACCTAACAGTGACTTTGAAGTCTCCAAAAGGATGATATGATCCTCAAAGATGGTTCTATCAGGAAAATGATAATACCACTAATCTGACAAACACCACCCAAAGATTGGATTTAGACTACAAACTACTCAGGAAAATTTCGGCATGGCTAGCTAAGATGATCCAGCCTCACAGACTACTCGAGAAAGGACTTCAGATAAGCCCTGCATTTCCTTATTATGCAGAGACTGGACAACAAATGATACAGCTAACTCTCCCAGTACTTGACAATTAACCAAAAAAAATTCTTTTCAGGATCCCCTAAAGATGCCTTCACACCCCCCAGACAGCAGGAAGTAATTTTATGAACAAAATGTCCACATTCTCAAGAGGTGGGATGGGGTTTTTTTGGTGTTTCAAAAGGTTGTGGATAATTGTCATTGTTTAAGATGGTTGGTTACAAGTTGTTATTGTTAATGGTCAGGATAAAGGCTAAATAAAGGAGATTAGATTTAGGATTCTTGTTTGACAAAAAAAAAAAAAAGAAAGAAAAAGAAATAGAGAAAAAAGAGGATATAGATATACCATAAAAGGTAGATTATTGAATCTACTCAATAAAAAAATAGAGAATATAGATATAACAAAATAAAAGGTAGGTTATTGAATCTACTCTGAAAAAAAAAGAGATATAGACATAATAGGATAAAAGGATAGATTATTGAACCTACTCTGAAAAAAAAGGATATGGACATGATAAGATAAAATGGTAGACTATTCAATCTACTTTCAAAAAGCAACTACTAGTTTTAAATATTTTACATTAGATTGGATTTTTGTATATTGATACAAATTTGAGATTAATTTTGTTAGAAAATACTGTACATATACTTCTAATTTTGTTCAAGGTATTGTACCTATATAGCTTATGTAACAATGTACTGCAACTTGCTAGTCCTTGAAAGTTATTATTACCAACTAATTAGGATATAAAGAAATACAAGTTAGTATTTAGTCACCTATTACAATTGAACTTGCAGTCATATTTGCTATGCTTTCAAGCTCAAGCAGAAATATATTTTAGACAGACAGGTCATCTCCAAACACTTCAGAGATCTACAGAATATAGCATTTAAGATGCTTTAAGGGGACTGGAGAGATGGCTCAGAGTTTAAGAGCACTGACTGCTCTTCCAGAGGTCCTGAGTTCAATTCCTAGCAACCATATGGTGACTCACAACCATCTGTAATGAGATCTGGTGCCCTTTTCTGGCCTGTAGGCACACATGCTGTAGAAATAATAAATAAATAAATCTTTTAAAAAAAGATGTTTTAAAAACAGTTTCTTTTTTCTTTTTTCTTTCTTTTTTTTATGACTATGAGACATGTCTGCTCCTGACACCTCCAATCTACTTCAGTGAAGATGATGGGGATTAAAGAAACTCCTAATGGTGTAGATGTAACCAACCGTCTTATTAAATAAGAAACACAGAGCCGATTCAGAGAAGAAAGCCAAGAGGTCAGAACTAAGAGCCTTACCCTTCCTGCTTCAGCAATCCTGCTTCAGCCAAGAGAGCTCTTCGAAAAAAGGGCCTACTTCCTGAGTGTATGTCTTTATATAGTCTAGCTGTTCTGCCTTCTCATTGGTTGTAAACATAAACACGTGACTGCCTTGTCACTGCCTGTATGTACCGCCCTCCAGGTCCTTAAAGGCGTGCGCCACCACCGCCGCCATGCACTAAAACTCTGACCCCCAGGCAACTTTATTTATTAACATACAATTAAAATCACATTTCAGTACAAGTAAAATACCACCACATAATGGAGTTTACTTTCTTTGTGGCAAGTTAGCCACTGGACAAGAAAATGCCCTTGCCTCAATTGCTGACAGTATGCTGTCCAAAATGGACAAGCAGGACACAAAAGAAAAGACTGCCAAACCTTGCTAAGACAAGATAGGAAGGCCTTTTAGGAAATCCTGCTTCACAGATGAGTCTGTCAAATATGCTAGGCCTGTAGGCAAAGATCGATGCCCCAACACTGCAAAGGAACCTCTCAGGTGACTGTCCAGGTAGCCAGCTATTTCTGTCATTTCTCACAAATTTTTGGAAGTCACTTGTTAGCACTTCCTGCTTACTTAGGTAATATAATTTCCTTCTCTGGTCTCTGAGGGAGTTCAAGATTAGATAGTTATAGTTTTCCTTGTTACCAAATTCAGAAAAGAAACTCACTAAAGATTTATAAGGTGTATAAGTTTGAAAGACATCAAAGGATAGTTTTTGGTTGGTAACACAAGTTAAGATAGAAAGTGAATTAGGTACTACATTTTGGACTCACCAAAATAGGATAAATAAAGGAGTATTTTCTCTGAATCTGTTAAATGTTAATGGAATGGACATTGTTAATGTGATTCTTGACTGTATATATTGTATATAATTATTTGTATATAATTTTTCTTATAGTAGTTATAACTTTCTTTTATTATTATAGACAAAAAGGGAAATGTGGTGACATATTGTGTACCCTAACAAACTTGTCTGGGGATCAGAGGACAGAGTTAGCCACTAGATTATACATTAAAGTCAGGCAGTGGTGGCACACAGCCTTAATCCTATTACTTGGGAGGCAGAGATTCCTCTGGATCTCTATGAGTTCAAGGCCACACTAGAAACAGATCCAGGCAGTGGTGGCACACACCTTTAATCCCCATACTGGGAAAAACACACACACACACACACACACACACACACACACCCCTTCAATTCTAGGAGGTGATGTGTGGGCACAGGAAGGTATATAAGGTGTGAGGAAACAGGAATTCACTTTCTTTAGGCTAAGGATTTCCTAGAGGTAAGAGCTAGTGGCTGGCTTCTCTGATATTCAAACAAGTTTATTAGGGTAAACAATATATCACCACATATACCCATGCACACATAATATGAAGGTTACTATAGAGTATACACATGGGCCTAACAAACATGCATAGAATCTAAAGATCTAATCTACATTTAAATTGAAATAAAATCATGTTTTATATAATCCTATATGAATCAATGACAGCTTGTAAAATAAATTTTGTATATAGTTTGGAGCTTTTTTTAGACACAATATGTTCAATATTTCTCTATTTATTAAATTACCATTCTTTCACTCCCACATTTTCCCTTCCCTTAGTTCATATTAGTTAGCTATAAAACATATTTTCATATTTTTAAACCATCTTACAATAAGCAATTATTTGGCAAAAGCATAGAGAATACTAGAAACTATTAAAGGCAGAAGTCTGAGGACAGTTAATAAAAAGCCTTTCCCAATGAGGCTATTGATGGGATTAGCATATTTAGTAAATTTTTTATTGTAACTCATCCTAGCTGCTTTATCTAGGCAGCTTTTATATTAATGAAAGCCCAAAGATATTGACTGAATTCTTCCAGAAACAAAGTTCTTATGCGTTTGGTAAGAAAACTAAAACATAGCTTCACATCATAAAGATTTTTATCCAGTCTGTCACAATGACTCCTGCAAACCGGTTCTTCCTGGATATTCAGGTATGGATGTAGTTATCTTTATAACTACCCATCCACATTGAGAAGATCCAGAGCCTATTATTCACCTCCACAGAGGTAAGGATAAATGCAGTGTAACCATCAGCACCACGTTGTTTTGGTTCCATAGTAAAACACTGGTCTAAGGGACTGCTTGAGTTAAAAATAAACAAGGCTGGCCACAGATTGAAAATCTTAACTAGTAAGTATTTATTTTTGCCAATAAACTGTACATCACTCTAAAGTGTCTGTAATGTTTCACATTGAATTACAGTCTCATCTATGCTCAATCACGTTCTCATTATTGTGTCAACAAATTCATATTTTCTGGGTGGGGCTAAAATATATTGCAGAGAAAAAAGTATCATATTACAAAGGTTGAAATTATTCTTAAATTTTTTATTTACTTTGTTCACACTTAAAGTATATCTATAGTAAAGTTTTATTTAATATAAACCAACTAAAAAGTACAACACTCTTACACATAAATATATCACATTGTCTCTTCTAGTGAGGCCAAGTGTTTCCCGTCCTAGAAAAACGGCAGAGATCATGAATTGCATTTTGTTTTCAACACAGGTTTTCCTGTCTCCTCTTATCTGGAGCTCCCTCTAACTCCCTAGTGTTTGCAGATAGAACATTAGCATCACTGATTTCTTTTCAATATTTTCTAAACATTTTCCCATTTCTTACTCTAGACTGGCATCCCATCAAAATAAGAATTGTTTTCCACTCATCTTAAAGTACCACAAACACAGTTTTACACATTGTAGATAAGCTCTGTCCAAGACAATTTTGTGTGTGCCTCTGTGTGTGTGTGTGTGTGTGTGTGTGAGAGAGAGAGAGAGAGAGAGAGAGAGAGAGAGAGAGAGAGACAGAGACAGAGACAGAGACAGAGAGACAGAGAGAGAGAGAGAGAGGATGGAATTGGTTTTTTGTGCTCTAAAGTACAATACCTATAATCTACTGAGAATAACAAACATTTAAAATGATACTAAAAAAATGGGATCTCAATTTAAATTGAAGTCAAAATGTGGATAGAGGCTACAATATTGGATGGTGTTCTTGCATATAATTAGTATAGTTTCTTAAATTTGATTGTTTTTCTAGATATTGTGATATATATGTATATTATATATGTGATACATATATATGTCTGTGTTTAAATATATATGTGATTTGTATTTTATTTTATAGTCCTTTTTCCACCCCCTCCTCTTATATTTGTTTTCCAAAGCTTTCAGTAGTTAGAAGGAACTGTCACAGGAGAAACAACAAAGAATGAGGAAGGAAATAGTAAACAAATGAACTCCAGTCCAGTGTTAACTAGAATCTAGACTAACTGATGCCCCCAGTGATAAGCCTGCCTCATCTCCAGAAAGCATGAGCACAGGGAACCTAGACTAAGTTCCAGCAAACTACATTTCTTAGCTGTATCAGGAAACATACGCCATTGTCTAATATTGCTATTACCACACACTAAACCAAAAGGAAACAAGCAAGTAAACAAAAAAATAAGCACAAAAAACCTGAATCAAAATTTTACGATGTTCTCCCAAACTTCTAAATGGTAAAGCTATAATCTTAACCCTAGTGCAGACCAGAGCTCATGATGTCTGCTCTTAATACAATGCCTTGGTATATCCAGTACATGACATAACAAAAGTATATGCACAACATCTTAAATATATTTTTGCGATGAAATACTGAAAACTCAAGCAAACCCTTATAGCACTTATGATTAATCCTCAGCTCATTAGAAATTATAAGATGTTAACCAATGATTTGTGGCCTAATGGTTCTGGATAGACAGGATGCCCAATTTATTTTCACAAATTAGTGTTGCTTGAATAAATGTTCAAAGTAAATATTTCTACATGTTAAGATAGTCTTTATAGTCTTTATATTATTTTCAAAAAAACAAAATCATAAAACTTAGTTTTGCCTTTCTGGTATATTCCCATTATCTTTCATGATAAACTCCTCTATGACTCCAATTGTTTAAGTTCCAAAAACTGTGCTAAAATATGTACATCTGCATTCTCAAGTTGTAGTCAAGAAATCTACTGAAATTGGAGTGTCGATGTGTCCTAAGTCTCAGGAATGTCATTTTCAGAGCTGGTGACTATTGTCACCAGAATACACTCACTACCTCCTGATGTTCATAAATAACTTCTGGTTTTGGGTTTTTTTTTTTAAGCCCCATGAGGAAAAATCTTTGCGTTTAATCATATAATTTCTTAGTTTGAAGCTACATTTTTAGGAATGACATCTATTTCATTACTTAAGTTTCAAACATCTTAAGGTGACAAAAATCTAGATAGATGTCGTATTTACCTTCAGTAACCTGCCTTACTTTTTCCTTTCATGCCATATTCTCTTTCTACATTATATATAAAATGTCCTCATATTTCTCAGTAGTGTGGCTGGTAAATGAAAGCATGCAAGAGTATAAATAAGAGGAAACCTTGGATTTCTTTCAACCATGATTTTTAAAGTTACCCTTGGCTGTACTAAACTGTGGGTTGTTGTGGCCGTTATTGTCTCAGCTAAGCATAGACCCTAATTTAGATAATCATAGGATAAACCCGTAGTGACACGCTGTTTCAAACAAGATACTGATACCCTTTCATATAGACAGGGCCTCAGAGACACACTGCATTTAACATCAGCCAGTTGCCTGGAATTGAACTCTATTATTTTCGATGTCAGACTCAACATAAACAGAGAAGGGCAAATCAAAAGGAGAACCACAAAATTCCTGCCTTTTACGTTTCACCAAGAAAAATGGCCTTATCAGAAAAAAAAATCCTTTTATTAAATGGATCACGATAATAAAAAATGTATAGCATGTTGTTTGTGTAAGAAAATGTTGTTACATTTAACATTGTTTATGGTTGGATTTAGTTCATGTTTACTGAATGGTTTCATTAGGTAAATAATTTGTACAGATGACTCATGGTAAAGTATGCTATAGAATTTCAAAGGCCTCATTCTTAATTTAATGATGAGAGAGAAAAAGAGAAATACAGTGAAAAAAAAGAAAACACAGACGAATATGAAGCAGTAACGTATTGGAGCAATATGATTCATACAAACATGCATGCGTGCACATATACATACATATCAAAACCCTACATGATGACTCCATGCTGCCAAATTGACTGCCAATTAGGAGAGAACAAGTCATACAAAGCCAGTTTACAATGGCTTTTTATTGCAATTATGCAAGGGAACATTTTTTTATTATTGTTGTTGTTGTTTTTGTTCTTTGAGATAGAGTTTCTCTGTGTAGCCCTGGTTGTCCTGAAACCTGCTCTGTAGACTAGGCTGGACTTTTCCTAGAGAGATTCTCCTGCCTCCTGAGAACTGGGGTTAAATGTGTGTAACACAATGCCCACATGCAAGGGAACATTTTCATAGTGTTAACTAAAGGATAGGAAAATCACATCACTGGATGTAATTCCAAATAACTAACTGATAAGGTAAAAATTACCCTTCACCTTTCTATAAAGTAGCTGCTCTGGCCCTGCCACTAGGTGATCTTACAGTCATTAGCAATCACTGCATGGTCATAATTAAGCCTGGGAAATGCAGAAACGCGAATTCAGGGACACTGGTCTGATGGCATTCAGTGAAGCACAAGGCTTACAGTGTCTCTAGTGTAAGTGCATAGTGAGTGGCGTGGGTATCCAGTCTGAAGCCCCTTACCTGATGGTGCTTGGAGAGCTAGCTGCTAGAACCTCACAGCTGCTTTCCATTGGAACCATCCCCCAGCAGTAACGCACTGGTTCACATGCACCCATCAGTGCCTGTTCCACAGCATCAATCAATTGCAGCAACTAATTGTGGTGTATTTTGTCTCTGAACATCTCCCAGCAATAGAAGGAGGCAAGCCTCTGGGGAGACTATATCCCTAATCAGCCTTTCCACTTTGATCTTTCCTTCTTGGAATCCTCCTGTTCACCTGAGAGCATTTTACCAGTTAATTTTCTCCACTAAAACCCTTGTCCTCTGTTCTGTTTCCAAGTGATTTTAACCTAAGACACACAGGGACCAATAAAACTTTAAGCTGGATCTAAGAGGAAAAATAAAAATTGAGGAGATGGTACAGAGGGAGAAGGATGGAAGAAAACATTACCAAGGCTTTGGAATGAACTGTACACTAAATACAATCTACAATTGCAATCTCATGACTTATTTCTGATGTATTTGAGTCATTCTCCTTATCTTTGAAATGGTAATAATATTTCACATCCCACTTATAATGGTAGTGTTCTGTTTAGATGATGGGAGAGTTCGTTTGTTTTTTAATGTGTTTTTCTACTCTTCTTTCTTTAACTCTGACTTTGTAACAGAAAACAAAGTTCTATATAAGTCTACCAATTTGTCAGGATTTGATTTTCAGCTCTCTATCTTTTTTCATTACCAGCATTAAAACCAAGGGACATTTTTGAAAAGTTGAATCAATCTCAAACTGTAATTACCAATATTTTGAATCAAAGTTTTATGAAGAGTATTTTTTGACTAAGTCATTCCATGATTAACTGATCATTCTACAAACAGGAAACATTTCATAAGAATCACCTTTGAACCTTAGTGTACCTTTTAGTGATGGGTACAGATTCACTTTGAATATAATTTGTCTCTTTTGATTTAATGCAGAGATTCTCCTCATGCCATCAGAGCCATAAGGAACTGGCACAGTAAAATCTGTCACCTCACAAAAGCTAATATTTTCTTGTTACCTCTTAGCAACTAGGTAAATTCAAAGCTTATTTGCTTTAAATTTATTTTTCAATATTTAAAATCTATGTAATACTATTCCTATTAAAGGCTATATGAAAACCTAATGAAGCAAAGCCTTCAGTATGATAAGTTTTAGATAACTATTCTCTAGCAAGTAGACACAGCCATATTACATACAATATTGAGATTCCATATATAAATAATTGATCATCATAAGTCACATATCAAATACATAAAGATAAACAAAAGAAGTAACTTTTTATATTTCCCAAAAAGTACAAATCACAGTAAATAGATGCTTATTAAAAAGGTAGCCAAGATCCAGCACAAATATATTTTCTTGTTTATTTAGAAGACATAAGAAGATTCAATAAGAAAATAGCAAAGGACTTGATTAAAAGATGGACCATAAATTTGATCAATATGCAAATAAACGTCCGTTTAGCCATTGTCTTCTGCAAAGCCACCTAGCTCCACTAGTAACTAATTTTTTTCAGTGAAAATTTGCTTCATGTCTTTCATTCAAATGAGAAAATGTACTTATTCCATATAATTAATTTTAAATTACAAATCTTTACATAAATCTAAGCTGAAATTACACATAAGAGTTGCATTCTTTATAATTTTAGAATAATTATGATTCCTGAAGTTGATGTATAGAAATTGCAGAAAAAATAGATAAAAATCTGATGTTGCTAGATCCTAAAAGCTTCCTCAGGGGAGAGGGCAGGAAGGCGCAGCATCAACGGCACAGACACTGGGAGGCAGTTGAAGGCAAACAACAAACTCGTTTATTTAATAATGGGGAAGGCCTTACATACCCTCCTCCCAGCACCCAAACTGTGTCCCAATCTGGTGGCATTGTATGGTCATCCCTCATTGGCTGGGCACAATCAGGAACTCTGACAGTAATCAGGAGTCTCACAGGGCCTGTTGCTAGGCCTTCAGGCGGACTTCAGGTTGGTTCATAAGGAAGAATGTTATGTGCATTCCTTGGTAACTGGTTTGAGCCAATTTCCTTGACCCTATGGGCCTGTTCTACTACAATCTGTAGTAAAATGCAATAATGAAAGTAAGTAGAAAGAACAGCTCAAGACAGAACCCAAAATCAAACAAAACATGGCTCTAGAAGAGTTATTCTAAACCAATGGGAGGGTTATTATAAGTATTAAAAATAACATATAATTTTAGGGATTCTTCATAAAATTTCTTGCCAATCCTAAAATGGGCATGATTATAAATTTCTATGTGTTTGGATTCTGTATCTATATATTCAACCATTGCATCAAAAAGCTACATTGATGTCATCTGCTTAACATGAAATCTTCATTTAGAATGGTTTAAATCATGATTTATTAAAGTAGAAATTTTACAATGTGAATGCATTTCTGTATCTTATCTCAAACGATTGTTAATAACTTAATTCTTTTTTACCTTTTTGAAAAATTGAAAATACATTCTTTTCTCATATAACACATCCCAACCACATTTTCCCCTCTTTCTAGCTTCAGTCTTTGAGCCCATGTGAGCCCTGCTTTGTTAATTCTGTGGGCCAGGTTCTCCTTGTGTCCTCCATCTCATCCTACTTGTGGTCTTTCCTCCCCTTCTCCCTCTGGGTTCCTGGGTCTCCAACAGGGGTGACCTGATGAAGACTTTCTCTCTGTGTAGTGTTTGCCTGTGGATCTCTGCATCCATTCCCATCTGTTACCAGAGGAAGCCTCTCTGATGACCACTGGACAAGGAACCAATCTGTAGCAGAATGTCATTAGGAATCATTTCATTGATTTTTTTTTTAGTCGTGTTTGGTTCTACACTAGGTCTCTGTGCTATCTAGTCTCTGGTTCCTGGCCATCCAGGTAGTGTAGGGCATGGGCTCCTTCTCGTGGTGGGGACCTCATGTTAAACCAGATAATGGTTGGCCACTCCCACAAGTTCTGTGCCACTACTGCCCCAGCGAATCTGGCAGACAGGACAGGTTGTAGGTGGAGGGGTTTGCGCCTGGATTGTTGTCCAGGTTTCTCTTTCCATAGCCTGCAGAGTACCTTCTGCTGAAGAGACTAGAATGTAAGGGTGGAGGCTCCAAGCCTGCAGCAATTCGACCTGTATGGATTTAAAGAGCTGTGTGGATGTTGTTTTTGAAAATAGGGCCCCACTGTCAGTTTTCAGAGAGCAACTCTGTCCTAGCACCAACTTGGGTTGTTTAGGAATCTCCACAGGCCCTCCTTGGCCAACAGCTCAATAAAATGTAACCCAGTCCCACCACTGGATGTCTTTCTGGCTACAAGAAATGGCCAGTTCAGACTCTGTATTCTCCATTACTAGAAATCCTCACTAGAGTCACCCACATAGAGTCCAGGAAGTTTCTACTGTGCTAGATTTCCACCAAATGCTCCCAATTCCACCAGTCTTTCTGGCACTCTTTCCCTCCATGACCCCTCCCACCTGATCCCTCTGTCTCCCATTTTCTTAATCCATCTTTCAGTTGAAGGACATCAAAAAATATAGAAAATTTCATAAATTTATATGTCATTCTTTGCATAGAGGGCATGCTAATCTCTGTATTGTTCCAATTTTAGTGTATGTGCTGCTGAAGTAAAACTTTTTATTCCTATGCAATATTATTCCTAAAAAAAGTTTCCCCATAGATATTATGTCCAGAAACTATAAAGTCTCCTAACCACTAATACATTCATTTTGGGTAAAGAACATGTTATATGATCCATCATCTATCTTACGGGGTGGCAAATGTGTTCAATTTGAAGTGTGTAAATAGAACCATGCTTCTGTTCACATAGGAATGTAATATCTCTGAATTGTAGTTTCCTCAAAAGTTACTGGGCTGTAGACTGTAAAGAGTTCTTTGGCACCTGGCTCTGTCCTTTGAGCCTCTGGTTCTGAAAAGGAAGAAGAATATGCAATAAAGAAAGCTCCTGAGCTCCCCCAATTCTATGAGCATAAAATGGTTGATTAAAATTAGTCAGCTACAACCACAAGAGCCCCAATGAGAAACAGACAATGAGTACTTAACAACAACAACAACGACACTTCTATATGAGAATGACAAGTAAACCCAGAAGGCATGTCCAATGTCACTAGGATAACACAAAGTGAAGTCACAATGAAACATCATTTCATAACCAGTAAAATTGTTCTAATTAGTAAGTCACACAATAACCCATGTTTATAGGGGTGTTAGAAAGTCTGAATTCTTACACATTGTTGTTGGGAACATAAAATGGTACTATGACAACAATTTGAAAATTTCTAATATATTTAACATATTTTACCACACCACCACAATTGTACTTCTATAAATGAAAATTTGGGTCCCCAGCAAGACTTGTGCTCAATAACTATAGCTATTATATTTGTATTAGACAACAATTTAATATAGCCAAATATCTATCCACTGGAAAGTAGAAATAAACTATAGCACATACATTTAAAAATATTACTTAGAAATATTAAGGTGTAATACCAGCACAAAAATTGAATGAGCCTTTGAATCATGGTAAGTAAAAGAAACCATGCATACAGAATCAGACACTATGTCATTCACCACATGAATTATAGTAAAGGCAAACCTTTTGTAGAAGAAAGCCAATGTTTTCCTGTGACCAGAACTTCCTGCATTGGAACCCAAGGTTAGGGGAACTCCAAAGAGATGTCTTGGAGTGATAGAAATGTTTTATATCTTGAATGTTGTGATGGCTACTTGATTGTACGTTTATAAAAATTCATGCTATTCTAATCCTTTAACTCAATGAAGTTCCTTGAAAATAAATCACAGTTCAATGGTTAAAAATACAACTTATTGGGTTGGGGATTTAGCTCAGTGGTAGAGTGCTTACTTAGCAAGCACAAGGCCCTGAGTTCGATCCTCATCTCAAAAAAAAAAAGAGAGAGAGAGAGAAAACAACCCCCCCCCAAAAATACAACTTATTGACAAATATTTAGTGCAATTGTCTAGACACTAATGTTTGTTAATTTGCATTCTAATTTCATTTATTGTAATAATAAAGTAATGAGCTATATTTTGAATACTCAGAACCTACCACCCTCAGACTCTAGATAGGTCCATGCAACTCCTCACATGAACATTATTGACCAGGTAGTTTTTCCAGTATTGAAAGTGGTGTGGTGAACCAGAAGAACATACTGTGAAGGAGGCCAGCTATAGAATTTTTATGCTATAGCTCACGTGAGAAATTAAAAGGCTCTTTTAAAGATAATAGAGGCTTGATTTGAAAGACTGTGTTGATTTTTTAAATTATTAATGACTTTCATTATTACTTACTTTGCTTGCCTGTGTAGGCATTTACCCTTGGCATATATCCTGCGAAGTCATTCTATTCTAATTCATGTGGCCCGAGTGATGCATTTTAAGACATTTATAATAGTTATATTAAAATTTAAAATGCTTTTTTGAGTCAGAGTGACACAAGAAACCAGTATTACCAGTCGTCAATGAAAATTAACAGATTGTTGTCACTTGGTCCAATATTGTTCTATTTCTGTTTCTCTCAATTTGCTAGAAAAGAAAATACAGTATATCTTTAAAGTTTCAGAACTCACTTTCTCCATACAGTACTAGAAACTGAACCCAGGCCTTGGCTCTCAGGTAAGCACTCTATCACTAAACTAAATCTTCAACTGCAGAACTGACATTTGAGAGCAAAGTTACTATAATCTACCTTATGTTGCATTTTCTTTACCAAGCCAGGTAAAGCTATCTGAACTAGGAAATCAGAGCAGAAGAAATAACTTCAAAGAGTGTGTTGGTTTGGATGTGAAATGTCCTTCATAGGCTCATGTATTTGGACACTTGGTCTCTAATTAGTGGTGCTGTTTATGAAGGTTATGAAACCTCTAGGAGGTACATCTTTGGGGGTTGGATTTGACAGTTTATTTCCTGTCCCCACTTCCTTTTTAATCTGTTTCTTGTGTGCAGATAAAATGTGATCAGCAAGCTTCTAGCTCTGGTCAAGTGCCTTATTAGCCTGACCTCATGTCTTGCATACAATAATAGACTCTTTCACTCTGGAACTATGAGATGAAAAGAAGCCCCTTTCTACCATAAGTTCCTTTTGGTCATTATATTTTATGACAGCAACAGAAGCATAATGAAAACAGAAGAATTCTGGATAAAAGGCTTCAAAGGGAAACGACTATGAATTTGAATAGAATAATCTGAAATGGATAGTTTTATCCATGGGACAGTAGGGTAGATTTGTTTTCTAAAGCTCAAAGCTTACTTCAATTTACTTGCTTCCAAATCAAAACATTCTCTTTCCAACAGAGAAAGGTGAAGGCAAACACAAAATGCTTAATCAATTTGTGGGCAATCTATCTGAATTCTAAAAGAAAAATAAATATTTATGGCATTTACAAAGCATAATATAAAATTCTGAAAAAAAAAGGAGCTCTGAATGGCATCCTTTTTACAACTACATAAAGAGCTGGCTCTTGGATGGAAATTTGGCTGAAATATTCTACCTTCCTAGATACTGTGTTTACTTGAATGATTCAAGGGAGATTACAAATGTGGAGGTGGCAACTGTCACCATGGGATGTGGAAGACACTCACTACCAGGGTTCTTCCAAGGAGGCAGTGGGCATTTCTTTATAACACTGGGAAGGCACAGCTTTAAAATTGTATAATATAATGATATCACACATGAGAATAGCTAAATAGACTGATGAGCTTATTGTTTACTAATAGTTATTATCTAAAAACTCAATCTAGAATGATTGATTTAGTAAAAATGAGGCTTCTAAAGATCAGTGAGTGATACAGTAGTCAAAACTAGACTCAACTTCTTATTAATATTTGCTAGCATTGTAATTATTCATTATAATAATCTAGGCTAATTGTTTGAGTCTATTAGAGACAATGATAAGTACATTGTACATGTCACTACAAATGGACTTGAGCTTCTTCAAAACTAATACTGCTATTTAATGAAATTGAATTCAAATTGCAACTATTTCAAAAAAGTTTGCCTTCTGTTGTCTTTGTTCAGTACATGTCTTTTGTGCGGTGGTGCATTTAGCATTTTGATGAACTATAGTTGTTCTATATCTGCTCTTCATCACTCGGGGCTCCATTTCATCTTACTGTATCATAATAGCTCCTGAATGTGTTTTGTCTCTCTAGCATGATGCTCACCATCCACTCAGCACTGTTTCTGATAATTAAATAATGTACCTGAACCAATTCAAAAGTTGGGAGGAAACAGTAATGGGAATTTACTCATAAAGAAAATTCAAGGGAGATGAGAGCCTAACCAATATGGTAATAGAGGTGAGAAAAGTTACTAAAGGAGGAAAGATAAAGAATAATTTGGAGACACAAATTCAACAGACACTAGCAACAGTGGTAAGGAAGGAGGATATCTCCATCAGACCTACCATTTAGAAAGAGCATTTGGGCAACTACGTAAAGAATAGTTTGGATTAAGGCAAACTAAGATGTAGGAAGACTTTGTAACAATGACTCACAAGAAAAAACACAGTATCTAAAATATGGTATTGACCAAGGTAATAACAACGAATTTGGAGACTTGTATAACTCAGTAGTTCATATCATTAATTTGACAGTTATTGTATCATTATAGCTGTATATAGGCAACATTTTCTGTGTTAAGAAAAGACCATTTACCCAAGTGAGAGAGAGTGAAAGCAAGAGCGCCAAAGGGGAAAACAGGTAAAGACGGAAGATCAGGAAGGAAGGAAGAAGGGAAGAAAAAAGAAAGGAAGAAGGAGGGGATGACAGGGAAGGACAAAGGAAGGAAAAAAGGAGAGAAAGACAGAGGGAGAGAAGAGGGCAAAGGAAGAGAGGACAGACGGGCTGTTTGCACTTTGCAACACGCCTTACGCCAAACTACTCTGGTCTCTGCTCCTTTTCCTCCTGTAAAAATTCCCCCAACTGTAAACTGATCAGGAATTCTCACAGGTGCAAGAAAGAAGTGAGAAAACAGTCCAAGAGTAGTACTAGATGTCACAGGGGTTTAGTGAGCACTGAGAACCCAGAGGCACCCCTTTGCTTTTCCCCATCTTCCTCAACATTATTACATGATTTCTTGTCAAAATCAGTCTTTGCTCTTTAAAAAATTTGTCTATTTTTCTATATTCTAATTACCTACTTATTTTCTTTCTTAATTATAACTTGATTATACTTAATTCACAAATAAAACATCACACAGTCATGTTAAAGAAGCCATTCAACACTTGCACAGTCCAAAATTCTGTACATCTCAGTAAACTACACAGTTTGGGTGGTTACAACATGGACATTTGCTTAGGGTTTTATATTTTTGTTATTAATTATATTTTTATTATTCTATTCACCACAACAAAAGAGCAAATCAGAAGGGAGTTAAAGGTAGAAAGAAAATAAACTTTGTATTGTCTTCCATGACTCATGTGACTTTTCTTCTACATTCCAGCTTTCCCTATCAACTAATATTACCCTTTCCTGATCTCTTTACTAAATGCTATATTATATCCATGCTTAGAGTTCTCCACACACATACATACATACATACATCATAGCTTAATATGGGGAATAATAAGAGGAAAATACCAATTTTTTTCTGCATTTGGGTGGCCTCACTAATATTACCCTTTTCGGGGTTCATCAGTTTCCCTTCAAATTTCATAATTTCATTTTCTTTACAGCTGAGTAATAGTCCAATTATTAATTGTGCAATACATTCAGTATTCATTCATTTGTTGATAGATATCTACTTTGGTTCTATTTTCTTTCTATTGTAAATAGAGAAGCAATAAATAAAGATGTACAAATACATCTATGATGTTGTGTGGAGTTCTCTGGGTACATGCTCAGGAATGAAATAGCTGAGTCACATGAAAGTTCTATTTTTAAATTTTTGAGGAATCTCCAAACTAATTTCCATAAAGGCTGCAGTAATTTGAGCTCTTGCCAGCAGTGAATAAGGGTGTCTCTTTCTTCATATCTTCTTCAACATTTGCTGTCAGGTTTCTTCATGATAGTGATTCTGATTGGAGAGAGGTAGTATCTCAAAGTAGTTTTAGTTTGCATTTTCCTGATGACTAGTCCTGTGGGATGTTCTGTGTGGCAAATGTGTTGCTCTGATTGGTTGGTAAATAAAACACTGATTGGCCAGTAGTCAGGCAGGAGGAATTATGGGCTAGACAAGGAGGAGAATAAAGCTGGGAAGTGGAAGGCTGAGTCAGAGACACTGCCAGCCGCCATGATGAAAAACAACATGTGAAGATGCCGGTAAGCCACAAGCCACGTGGTAAGGTACAGATTTATAGAAATTGATTAATTTAAGCTGTAAAAACAGTTAGCAAGAAGCCTGCCACGGCCATACAGTTTGTAAGCAATGTAAGTCTCTGTGTTTACTTGGTCGGGTCTGAGTGGCTATGGGACTGGCAGGTGAGAGAGATTTGTCCTGACTATGGGCCAGGCAGTAAAACTCTAGCTACAGACTAGGGATGTTAACACTTTCAAAAAGTTATTAGCCATTTATGTTTCCTCTTTTGGGAGGTCATGTGGTTAGGTTTACAACCAATGAGAAGGTAGAACAGAAAGTCTATATAAAGACAAACACACAGGAAGCAGGTCTCTTGGCTGAAGAGGATAGCTGCAGGAGTGAAGGGTAAGGCTCTTAGTTCTGACCTCTTGGGCTTTCATCTTTGTATTGGCTCTGTGTTTCTTATTTAATAAGATGGTTACTTCTACAGGAAAATGTCTGTTCATTTCATTATCCCATTTTTTGATGTATAGCTTTATTTCCTTGGCATTTAATTTTTCCAATTCTTTGTAAGTTCTAGATATTAACTCCTTGTCATAAGGATAGCTAGTAAAGATTTTCTAGCATTGCATAGATCATATTGTTCTTTGCTGTGCAGAGATTTTTAAATTCCACATGGTTCCATCTGTCAATACTTAGGGCTAGTTCCTGTGCTATTAGACTTCAGTTCAGAAGGTTTTGAGTTGTATTCACTCTGGTTTCTTCTAGCAATTTCACTTTTTGGGGGGGTTTATATTAAGGTCTTTGATCCACTTGAATTTGATTTTTGTACAGTGTGAAAAATATGGTTCTAATTTCATTCTTCTGCAGGTAGATACCCAATTTTGCTAGCACCATCTGTCAAATAAGTTGGACTGAAAAGGGGACCTCAATGGAGAAAATGCTCTCATTAGGATCTCCTCTAGGTAAGCTTTTGGCATTACTTTCCAGATGAATGACTGATGTGGGAGGACCTAGCTCATTGTGGTCAGTGCTACCTCTGGGCAGGTGGTCCTAGGCTGTATAAGAAAGGAAGCTGTTCAAGTAGTGGAAAACAAGCCAGTAACCACCATCCTTCCATGGTCTCTGCTTCAGTCCCTCCCTCGAAGTTCCTGCCCTGATATCCCTTCATGAATGACTTTAAACTTTAAGGGGAAACAAATCTTCCCCCCATACAAGTGGCCTGTGTGTGGGCCTGGCTTATCATAGCAACAGAAGACAAACTAGGAAGGCTCTCTCTTTTCCTTTGCATGTTTTTTTCTTTGTCAGAATTATGTGTCCATAGTTTTGCTGGTTTGTTTCTGAGTCTTCTATTCTGTTCCACTGTGTCTAGTTTTTGTGCTTATATCAGTACCAGAATGCCTTTATCATTAAAGCTCTGTAGAATGATTTGAGATCGTGTATTGCTTTACCTCCATCTGTGTTCTCTCTCTTTAAGATGGTCTTTGTGATATCATGTGAATTCTTGAATTGTTTCTTCTATATCTGGAAATACGACATGGGAATTTTTATGGGGACTACTTTACATCTGTGTATTAGTTTTCATTGTACAGCCATAATTTGTGATATTGGTTCGGTCAATCCTGGAGCATGAAAGTTCCTTCCATGGTCTAGTGTCTTCTTTGATTTACTTCTTAAGTGTCTTGAAAGATTTATAAACATGTGAATGTTGAATATAGTATTAAATATCTTAAGTACCAGCATGTGAAAATATTATAATTTACTGATAAATATGTGAGAAGGGGAAACTAATGAAGCTTTTGATAGTTTCCTGTACTATTTATCATAACTGTAACAATATAGAACTGTCATGTGTATTTGTGTACACACACACACACACACACACACACACACACACTTTTCTAGAAATGTCTTTAAGTCATATACCCTTCTAGGTCTATTCATCAGGCCCTTTTCAGTGTCCATCTTTCTAAAAGGGTTCCATAGCCCTGGATGATAAGGAGATGTGGTCAGCGAGGTCTTAGGACATATCTCTCATCTACTGAGTCTGATCTACAGGGAAGAAAATCTGACTCCATCTTTTCTCCAGATCCCACACAGGGAAAGAGCATGTGATTGTATATATTGCAACAAATAATTGCAAAATTAATAACCTAATACAGATTCCTTCTCAGCCTTCAAGGCTACAAATTCAGCACATGCTGTATAGAGCCAGAGTTAGGCATCTTCAAGACTGTGTCTTAATATGTTTCCCAATAACTCAAATCCATATAAGTAAATCCATAGGTGAAAAACACAGAAAGATCAAGTATCCTGTAGCTTCTTTTTATTATTTAACTGTTGTGGTAAGTTACATTAATGAACACAAGGTAATGGAATGGGAAAACAGTATCACTTAAAATTAAGTGAAATTGCATTACATATTTAGGACCATAGAGTGCTTAAATTCTTCAAAATATGTAGATTCTGTAAACATAAAAAATAAATATACCATAGAGTTAATAATTCATATTTTATTAAATCAGATTATAGATGCTTTTAATTTTTTGTACCATCTTGTATATTCTTGTAAATGCTATAATAAATGCATATTACATATAATTTAAATACATATATTGAAGAATTTTAGGCCAGAGAGAAATCTAATTTCAGGCCATGCCTCTCAAATTATATGAATTTTGAATTGCTTTTCTTTCACTCGAAATGCCTCCTTTTCCACTTAAAATATGCAAATTGATGGCGGCTGTCCAGAGATCCAAAGCAGCATAAAAATTCAGGACATTATCAGAACTTTTTAAATGAAGATCTAATAGTTAATTAAGTGCATAATACATATGTATGAGTATATTGTATTTTTAATAGAATACACAGCTGCTTGCTAAGGGGTTGAAGTCTCACTAGAAAAAATATTTAATTCTATGCTAATGATCTAAAGAGAAAAGGAAGTGGCAGGCGATAACATTTTGCTTTAATATTAAATATTCTCAGTGCCACAGGACTCCTCACTAATTCAGTATTAATTAAAAGTATTTTCTCTCGCAATAGCATACTTCATTGTGGTAGTGTTACCATGTCTTTAATTACTTTTAGTGAAGAATTCTACATTGCTGACTTGAAAAAAAAAAGCAAAATAAAATAAAACAAAGAAAAAGAAACCACCAACAACAAAAACAAAATTCTTGTCTTCTATGTTATCAAAATTGTGTGATGGACCGAAAGCGGTTAGCAGTATTTCATACTAAGCGGAGACATTGTGGGAGTGACCACGTTCTTTTCAATCTCCCAAGAAATGCCGGCTGACCTGTCCATCTTCTGCCTGCCTACACATGTTGTCTTCTCCATTTGGATACAGAAACCTGGAACAGAATTCCGTAGATTAGATCTGCTGCCCTCAGCCCACATCCTTCCACGTTACTCCCGGAAGTCTAACCCAGTGCTCTGCGGTCAGCCTGGCTCTTTCCTCCTTGCAGAGAACATCCAATGGGAGCACCATTGGCTTCGGGCACCTTGAGACCTTGAGTGCAGAGCCACATGGGTCTGCTCGTGAATGACTCCATCACATGGTTTGTGTACCAGCACTTTCCTCCAGCTTTTGTCTTCCACTTTCATTTCCAAAGGAAAAGCAAGGAACTGCCTTGTCTCTGCCTCACTGTGCTATCAGACTCCATCTCTGCATCTCTGTGAAAGCTTGATTCTTTCGTCTTCCTGGGGCCTAAGTAGAGGTCTCTATCCCTGGGTCCTCCCTCCTCCACTAACTAAAGCATACCCGCAATGAATATTAATTTGTAGTGTAAATTAGCATCCCTAATATCTGGGTTCTGACTGATTTTTGGCTCCTTCTTTAGAGTTTTCGATCCCTGACAAAAGCACTCTGTGTTTATATTCCACAGTTTACCTTATAAAACCAATATTAACGGCATCTAAGTCATGGGTGTAGTTAGAATCCAACAAATTTATACATATAGGTGTCTACATATCCATTTGTATATAATGCCTCAAACAGTGCCTTGTACACAGTAAGGAAAGCACTATATAAATGAAATATTGTTGTCACTATAAAGGAATATTACATTTCTATACACACATAAATTGAATTTCAAAAATCCCAGTGCTAGGCTGAGGCAGAAAACTGCAGTGAGATCAAGAATTTTTGTTATAGCTTAAGATTCTGGCTAAAAACAAAATCCAAAAATCCTAGTTAAATTCACACAGACACTGGAAAGGCTTAGTCAATGAAAAAGGACACCTTAAGAAGAAGGAGTCAGCCTGAGCTTGCAGTACCTGGGCACAGCTGACCTTAGTGTCAAGAAACTAATTAATAAGCAACAGCAAGAATAGAGGGGGAAATGTCCTAGGATGTTCTTGGTAAGAGGTATTTAGACCCAAGACATAGGTTGGCACCATACTTTAAAATCTGTGGGATCAAAACAGTATTTGAGAGAAGAGTTAAGGGTTCCTTAGAGCTTTCCCACACTTTTGACATCTCCAGGGGATCTGAGAGATAAACAAAATACTTGGACTGACTCGGAACAAACACCAGTAACGACTGACTTACTGAGCAGAAAGCTGTTTCCTTCAGCCCTCCAACTGGGATCATAGGCGACAGACTGGCTGGAAAAAGGCTTGTGTGGAAAGCAACAGCTATTTCAGACAGGGTTTCAGATGAAGACTTAATGACTCCTTAGGCTTCACCCATGCTCTGACTCAGTTCTGAACAGTGTGCTAGCAGGTGGTGAGACAGTGCCTGGAAATGGCTGGGCTCCTGGCTTTATTCCAGTTGCAGTACTATAATTTTGTGCCTACAGCAAACCTTTCTCCAAATTACACCCACACTATAATCAGCTGCAGAGGCCTTTTGTGACTATTTATAAAGGGCATGGTTTAATTCACCCTTATAATTTAGCTGGTAGCATTTTCTGGAAAAGTTTGAACAGCTATGCAATACAAAACTGCTTTTATTAAGTGCACAGTCTCCTTTATAGATGTAGAGTATGCCACAAAGCCATGAAATGCTAATTAATACAGCTGCCACCAAATTCCTATGTAAAATTCTAACGTCCCTCATTTTTCAGCAATTGCAAACAATCTACAAGTGCCTCAAAATTGTCTTGGCCTATGCTTGACCTAAACCAAAAATTATAATGAGATCTACAGAGATTACCCATGCAGCTGGCAAGTCTTTCACAGGAGATATATGGGGTTCATGTACATTTCCCAGCACTAGACTCCTTGGATAGTGGAGATCTGGAAGCCTTGATAAACTGTACATTCTGAGTCAGGACATGTGTGATGGAGCTACAGAGTCTATGTTTCTACAAGCTGCAGCATATGCCAGGCCAGACTACTCTGAGTAGTAATGGAGCTGGTGTCAGGTGGCAGCATCTGGGGAGAATTGTGGGTCTATTTGACACAGTGTGAACAACTGCCTTGACAAATCTTTTTGGTGGTGATGAAATTCTAATTGAAGCTGAAATTGGGAAAGCTGACCTTCACACTGTCAGACTTTGTCATCATTTCATTTTCATCATCATAATCAAAAATAAAAAACAAATATCCAGAAATAGATTCATAAAAATAAATTCACAAATAAGCAGAGCCTCCATAGCTGTACAGATGACACAAATATACATATCTCTGTAGCCCATTACTATATTAGGAACCAAAACTATTCCTCAATTAAATTTAAACTTTGTATTGCATTTTACTTATTTATGGTTTTGCGAGTGTGAGTGTGTGGGGTAGGGCATGAACAGGTCATGGTGCCCTGGTGTAGGTAAAGGAAAATTTGAAGAAGTTTCCTCTCTCCTACCATGTGGGTTCTGGTGGTGGAGTCAGATCACCAGGCTTGTCAGCAAGTACTCTTAACTTGTGAGCCATCTTGCCAGAGGTTGACTCAGGTTTAAGACAAGAAAAAACAGATGTTAATCATTGAAAGGATAAGTCCTTTTTCCCCCAACCCCATCCCTCGTCAACAAAATGAGAAAATTCAATTAAATTATTTATATTTCTTTCTAGGTCTACACTATTAATATATAACATACCTAATTCTTTTAAATTAATGTGTGACATTTGTCATCAACCTGAATCATGTGTTAACTACATACAACATTATTTCTTTGGTCATCCAAACACAATGAAATGAATGACAGAATTATTTGCTCATCATTCATTGGTATATTGTCCCCAGTACAATAACAACAGAATTAACTAAATAATCTCAAATGTTTAGTTGAGAAATATTACTTGGTACTGAAAATGGCTTGTCTACTAATAACTATAGGTTTATTTTTGTATTATTTCATACTTGATGCAGAAATTCAATTTCCAAACTTTATCACATGTCAACATAATCATATAGCTGAGGAGAACACTGATATGGTTTTCAGCTCTACTGTCTAGAAAGTTCTACTCTTTGAGGAGAAGCAGGAATTCAGCATTTATAGTTGCTCACCAAAAATGACAACAGCCTTCAAAAATTGTAGCACTGTTTCTGTTCTTCTGGCTGAAAATCAAAGCATTTTAAGTGTTTTTCTTAACTAGCAAAGAGCCCTTCCAGCTTGAAGAGAAGATGGTTTAGAAACAGAAAACACACCTGTAATAATTCTATGTAGTCTACTTTTAATCAAATAACTCTTATCTACTTATGTATATCTAAAAATTCTGTCTTCACCTTTCTGCCTAGCTACCTGTTTGTCTCCATGACAGGAAAACACCAGAACATAAAGACAAATCTTACTTGATTATTAATAGCTTTTTTGTATTTATACTACATAACCACATACTAGGGATATTAAATGTAACAAATAAGGTTTATTGTATTTACTTACATGAGTTTTACCTACATTTTTTTTTTACCGTTTTTCCTAGCAATAGTTCACCTTGGTAGAAAATTGTAATATAATAATAATATAATAGAGAATGATTGTCAAATGAGTTGTACAGTATTTTATTATCTAAAATATTATTTTTCAGAAGAAAAAAGTAAGTAATTTAGTACTTCTCTCATGATTCTGCAGTCAATGAATAGCAAATCTGACTTCAAAGCCAATAATTTTCAGTTTTCACATTTCCTCAAAATTTCTGACCCAAATAGCCTAATGGCTTTTTAGAAGATAGAATAAAACATGAAAATCCCTCATAGTAGATACTGAGACACAAGATGCTTTAACTGTCTTCTGTGAGAAAAACACATAAGTGCAGCAAACTTCTCTTTCCAATTTATTTAGTATTTGTTTATTTTCATTTTTAAAAAGAAATTATTTATTTTACAAAGGCAAGAGAAAGGAAGAAGATGAAACAGTACATATTGTTCATGTGATTTCCATGATAATCTTCCTAGGGGATTACATTCGGATGCAATCAGAAATAAAGAGAGTGATGCAGGGGGCAACCATCTCTACCCCCTGCACACCACCTGTTGTGTTTGTGAACCCAGAAATGAGCCAGGGCTTCAGAATGACTGTCTAATGATTTGTGTGCTCATGGAGTACAAATGTCTCATGGAGATGGACCCCACCTTCCTTAGCAGAGAATGCCTGAGTCACTGAGCATGATGTATTATTATCTGTTTATTTCATCAATGCAAGTCATGAGTGTTCACCTCATCTTCCCTTTTATGTCAGTAGGATGGCTTCATTCCACACTCATTCCCTCTTGTTTTGTTCAGAGGCTCCAAGTCGTACCCCTTTTCCTTTCTTTACATAAATATGCTCTGTGGTATTTACTGACATCAGAAAGATAACAGCGTGTAGTCTCCTCTATTCAACCTTCTATTGCACTGTTGTAACATTTTGCTGTCTATTATTCCTTTCACTGTAGGAAGACAATCTTAAAGAAGTACATTTTTGAAAGATTTATTTTCTCTTTATTTATGAGTATGGATGGGTTGTCAGCATACATGTGTCATGCATGTGAGTGCCATGGATCCCTTGGAGCTGGAGTTACAAGTGATGGTGAGCCACTTGATGTGGGTGCTGGGACTGGAACTGGTTCTTTGCAAGAGCAACAAGTGCTATTAACTATTGTAGGTGTGTTAGTTTTGTTTATGTTACATTTGTTTAGCTCTGTAAAACTGTGTTACTTTGCCTGTCTAAAACACATGACAGTCTAATAAAGAGCAGAATGGCCAATAGCAGGGCATGAAAAAAGATAGGAGGAACTGGTAGTCAGAGAGAATAAATAGAAGGAGAAATCTGGGTGGAAAAGAAGAAAGATCGAGAGAACAAGGGCCAACCACCTATCCACACAGCCAGCCATGAAGTAAAAATGAAAGTAAGATTACAGAAGTAAGAAAAGATGAAAGCCCAAAGGCAAAAGGTAGATGAGTTAATTTAAGTTAAGAAAAGTTGGCTAGCAACAAGCCAAGCTAAGGCCATGCATTTATAATTAAGTATAAGCCTTCATATGTGATTTATTTGGAAGTTAGATAGTGGGGCCCCCAAAGGAGCAAAAGCAAACAACAACATTTTGATGTACCAGTGTGAGCCTGTATTTCCATGTAGGGCCTGAGAAAGCTGGAAAAAAAAAGAAAGAAAGAGAGAGAGACAGAGAGAGAGAGAGAGAGAGAGAGAGAGAGAGAGAGAGAGAGAGAGAGAGAGAGAGAGAGAGAAAGGAAGGAAGGAAGGAAGAGAAAGAAAGAAAGAAAGAAAGAAAGAAAGAAAGAAAGAATAGAGAAAGATAAAAGCCTCAAGGCTGAATAGAGAAAGATAAAAGCCTCAAGGCCAAAAATAGTTGGGATAATTTAAGTTACAAAAAGCTGGCTAGAAACAAGCCAAGCTAAGGCCCAGCATTTATAATTAAGAATTAGCTTCCATGTGTGATTTATTTGGGAGCTGGATGTGGGCCCCCCAAAGCCAAGAGTAAACGAATAAAAAACAAGCAACAACAATTTACTGCTTAGAAATCTCTTTAACCCCTGTCCCAATCTTTCTCATATTAAAGCACATGCTGCAAATTGAAACATATAGAGCAGTTCCATCAGCTCAATAACAATGCCTCCACTAGCCGTTTTCTTTAAGTCTATCATTCAACCCTTAATCCCCTTGGTTTCTTATTGTCAAAATTCCATTTATCTATTCCAAACTAACTGTTTTAAATATTAAAACTTTAAGTAAAAAAATCTACTGATTAGCTTATATGATGCATCCTATATGTATATATATATAGTCATATAAGGTGAAATTGTCAAAATCCAAAAGAATAATAATACTTACTGCATATAAAATACTTTGACATAAAAAATTATCATCTTCATTTCCCAAAATTTTACTCATTTAAAATTTTTTTGAAGGCAATGATCATTGGGTAGGGGGAATATACAACCACTTGTTAGTTCATGTCTGCACACTGCACACTGAGCTTCTCCTTGGTGGATTTCAGAAGATGTATCTTTTTGTGTTCTCCACATTCAAAAAGTTCTATCTGATGTACTTTCAAATTTATTTTATGTTCAATTGTCAAATGATGGAATTATATGGATTACAGTGTAAATGTAGTTTTTAAATACTTGCATACATTGCATAACAATCAAATTAGGGGGATTAGAATGTCATTGCCCCACAAACATTTTGGGAGTAACCAATCATTCTATTATTGGATTTAAGCCCATTCCATGAGATAGAACCCATGCCTGACACTAATGGGGTGGCCAAGAACCTGAGAAAAGATGGGCAATCGGCCTAGGAGAAAACCAGATACTATTCTTCTGCTAAAGGGACATAAAAATAAAATAACTCTTAACAACATTCTGATACACTCATAGATAGTGCCCCACTCAGTCATCTTCAGAGAGGCTTCCTCTAGTGTGCATAGAGTGAGGGACTTTGGAACACTCAGTCATAAGTGGGGCATCTTCATCAAACATCTCCCCTCATGAATCAGGTGTCTTTGCAGAAGAAAAAATGCAAAGATTTTAAGAACAAGTGGGGATAGAAGAGACCAAGGAATCAAGGCCCTTTAAACACAGCTTGACTGACAAACATATGAACTCACAGAAACTGTGTCAGCATGCATAGGGTCAGCATAGGTCCAAGTCAGACAGAGTCCCAGTGCTGAGAGGGGGAAGTGGGCACAAGCCCCCATCCCTAACTAAGAAGCCATATCTAATTGAAAACCACTTTTAAAGAAAAAAATTAGTTTTCTCCAATGGAGTTTCATTGGGCATATATACCATACTTTAGGGAGGTCCTATTCCCAGACTCCAACACAAAATAAACTCAATGGTGTTTTTACACATTTTTTCTCATGTTGGACATTTTTCATTCTACTAGTCTTTTGCACATATATTATGGCTTTCTATTTTGTTTTCTTATGAGTTTTGTTTATGTGTGTGTGTAGCTGTGTGTGTGTGTTTCTTGTGCTTTTTTGTTAGTTCTGATTTGTCTGTTTGTTTGCCTTTCTGGATGGGTGGGAAGGTGAGATTGATCTGGGAGGAGATGGGGAATGGAAAAACATTATCAGAATATACTGTATGAAATTATTTTCAATAAAAAGAGTACCATCACCTCAAATACTTATTATTTTATTTGTATCAAAAACATTTTAAGTTTTCTTTTTTTTTTTATGGTTCCAAACATTTTATTAAATCACCATGTAAGTAGGTCACCGATGGATCAGGGCTGTAGGACAAGAACTCTGAGCCATTTGTCCTGACAGCCCTGAGCAGGGGCAGAAGTGGTTTTTTGTTTGTTTGTTTGTTTGTAGGGTTTTCTGTTGTTATTGTTGTTTGTTTGTTTTTGCCGAATGTCATTTATTGAAGGAGGGAGGAGGTCTTAAATACAGGCTTACAGCACAATGGGAGAACCCTGGAGCGCAGAAGTTCGCTACCGATGTTATACAACCTTGCATCTAAGCTGTTATCGCCCATTATGCAGGATACACAGACAAGGAACTTCCCTTAAGCAAAACCCGGGAGGGAATTAGCATAGGGAGGATATCAAGGTCAAGGTCAGCAAGCAAGGCAACAATTACCCAAAATGGGGGCCAGGGCCCTACAGGTTCCCCTTTTACTAATAAATGAGCTTCTGACTTAGGTTGTGTGGGATGTCAGCAGGTCACCTTACCCATCATGGAGACGCCTGCCCAGGCCACAAGTTTTCTTTTTTAGCTGCTTATATCTTTTTATTTTACTTTCCCATCTAATAATTCCTTTTTGTGGTTTTGATGGAGAAATTTTCTGGCAAATTTTGCATCTCTACATCTCTGTCTTATTCTCTCTCTCTCTCTCTCTCTCTCTCTCTCTCACTCACTCACTCACTCACACACACACATACACACACACACACACACATACACACACACAAAAAAACCACAAATTTTTTCTAAACAATTGATATGCAATCCTGATGAACTGAAATTAAATAATAAGACATTATAAAACAGTGACAATCTAGAAACTACTCTTTGTAGGTTGTAACCTTTATTTTTATATATATAATTGTAACTTCATGTATTTATCTAGCCTTGTTGAATGGAATGTCCATTGCAATGCATGGTACAGCCAAAGCAAGCCACTGAACTCTGAGGTAGCCACACAATCGTGGTGTATGCTGAGTCAGGAAAATGAAACACATTATGCTATTTCCTTCACTCATAACACTCATGAAGACTACCAATGGGCTGAATTGCAGTGAAAACCATGACTCCTTCCATCTTTCTGATTCATTTCTCACTCTCATGCTATATTTGGAAAGTTTTCCTTTAAGATTTTCAGAGCCTTGTCAACCATTCTTCTCTAAGACTTGTCATTTTTGCAGAGCAGTTCTTGGAGGGATTGTGAAACGTTGTGTTTTCTCACCACCATGTTCCTCACAGAGAGCTGTAACTGACATTCTGAAAGCAAAATTAAACACATATATTAGTTGTATTTTGGAATTTGACAAATCACTTCTTTCCCTGACTCATAATTAATTCAGTTTGACTTTAAACGTGGAGCCTTTTGTGCACCTGCAGTAACTGTTTCTTGTAAGTGAAAACTTCACCCACTTCAAGATGGTTTATAAGGGTCAGCTGTAACAATGTTAACTCACAATTTGACATTTGAATTAACAGTTTAATAGCCAAGAGTGAAATTCAACTGCATCTTCCAGCATTCTTTGACTAAAGCTGCTTGAGATGTAATAATCTCTTAAATTTTCTTTTTTTTTTTTTTTTTTTTTTTGGTTTTTCGAGACAGGGTTTCTCTGTGTAGCTTTGCACCTTTCCTGGAACTCACTTGGTAGCCCAGGCTGGCCTCGAACTTACAGAAATCTGCCTGGCTCTGCCTCCCGAGTGCTGGGATTAAAGGCGTGCGCCACCACCGCCCGGCAATAACTCTTAAATTTTCATCTCTGGAATTGCTAAATAGCAGTAGAAGGAATTTGAGATCCAGGGAAAGGTATTTATCATTCCTGATGACTTTAATCCTCTCCCCCTCACAGACTTTGAGTCTCTAAATCTTTCTAAATATAACATGAATATACTTACTGCTCAGTTCTAATAACACAGCTTCAATCCAGGTCACCTCTGAACTAAAATACTTTAATAAATGGTCATCCTGCCATCAAGCCTACTTTCCACACCTTCAGAGCACAGCTCAGCAATGACTTCACATGCCTTTCAAATAAAACTCTAGCACTCTATCAACCCCTGTTTTTCTCAGTATAAAATCCGATTGTCCAGTATAAAACTCCTCCCTCAAGTCTCCTTACTGGTTACTCACCCATTTATAGATTTTCTAATGAGATTTGGCTTGTGAGTTCTACAGTTAAGAATCTAATCTCCATGCCTTTTTATGCTATTGCTTTTGTCTCAAATACATCATGTACACAACAGGCACACCTATTAGATCACCTACTAGAACAGAGTGTAGGTAGTTTGAATGCCAGACATCTATTGTGAACCTACTCTCCTGATTGATTTTGATTGTGTATTAGAATCACCAAGAACTTTTAAAGATTTCATTTTCTGGGCCATAGTAAGACCCACTAAGTTAGGCTACACTATAGGTATCAGTAGTTTTTTGTTTTTTGTTTTTTTTTTGGTTTTTCGAGACAGGGTTTCTCTGTGTAGCTTTGCGCCTTTTCCTGGAACTCACTTGGTAGCCCAGGCTGGCCTCGAACTCACAGAGATCCGCCTGGCTCTGCCTCCCGAGTGCTGGGATTAAAGGCGTGCACCACCACCGCCCGGCATCAGTAGTTTTTTTGCATCAGTAGTTTTTTAAGCTTTCCATGGGATTCTGCTGTACAGTCAAAGTTGATATTAACTGTAGGAAGAGAGTTGTCTAATTTTTCCCCTTAAAATTTAAGCCTCCCTCTGCTCTATTATCCAGAACTTCCATTTTCTCACTAAGGCTGCATTTTTTTCACCTTGGTTATAAGAATAATGTCAATACTTTTTTAAATCCACAGTCTTATTAATCTGATGTATTTTTAAAAATACCAGTTGCTGATGATCAACTATATCAGGTTTCCCTTCATTCCACAAAGTACTATACAAATCAAATATTTCATTCATTGAAAACTCTATTGATATTTACTAAGTATGAAATGTACAGTATAGTTATCAAAACCATTAAATGAATTCTGCAGTGAACTCTTTCAACTAGTTTCATGTGATAAATATGCTTTTCTTCATTCATAAATGTATGCTAAGAAGTTGTCTATATTTGACATGACATTGAAAACTCAAGAAAATGGCAGCAACAGAAAATGCCTCACATAATCACCATTTCAATTTCAAAACTGATAACTTATTTGTAACTGACAGAATACACATACATATATATTGTATACAACATGTTTTGAGATACACACAAGCACACACACACACACACACACACACACACACACACACACTGTGTAATGACTCAGCTGAGCTAGTTAATATATATGTTAGCTCATCTTTTTAAATGTCTCAGTTCAAAATTGGAAATATAGGTTTCTTTCTTACTGATTTTTCTTTTCGGATTTTGACACATACTCTTGGGCTTAGGGAAATAGGTAGAAATCATAGGTCAGAACACCTGAAGTTCCATATCTATTCAAGCTGAGAATATGGTTAGGAGCCATACTTTGTTAACTAAAGACGGAACTGTGAACTGGACTTTCTAATTATATTCTAGGATTTCAGTGGAAAACACGTATTCTTCTTACAGGAGACAGATGCATGTGGAAGGAATGATCGAAAAGAATTCAAAATTCAAAGGAAGGCCTACTTATAAAGGTGTGGGTAGCATAGAGACAAACAAAACTTCTCAAGCACTTAAGGACCAGTTAAAGCATGAAGGGTTTGTCATCACTAGCTGTCAGTGAACTACAGAAAGAGCTAGACAGAGAGGTTAGAGTTGAGGCTGTGGAAGACATATCCCCTTAGCCATGTAGAACATGTGGAACACACTCATCATCAAGACAGCAATTTGACATGAAAGGCACAGAAAACAAACACTTTCCCCTCTCCTTCCTTCTGTGATCTTGTTCTGGCAACTGTCGCTGACCAAACCTTACCTCATTGAGTAGAGTTTCAATGTTGTATGCTACAGTGGTCACCACCAGGGGACAGAGGACAGAAAAAAAAAAAAAAGATCTGGACAAATGGTTGGAGAATATCAAACACATCAGAAAATGCATTTCATTCTACAATATGTTGTGGAAGTTATTTTAAAATATTAAATAAAAATACAAGAGTGGAAACTGTTACCTGTATGGTATCATATGGGCAAAAGCAAGTCACTAAGATTTGTTGGAACCCACAGTACGTACAATACACTGCTAATGTAAACTATGACTTCAGTAAATTACAATGTATCTAGATTGACTTAACAGTTCTAAGAAATGTTTCACACTAATGCAAGGTTTTAAAAAAGGGGGAGTCAATGACAGGGAGCAGAACTACAGGTTGTATTCTTTGTGTGTGTGTGTGTGTGTGTGTGTGTGTGTGTGTGTGTGTGTGTGTGTATGTGTGTGTATGTGAATTAAAATTGTGTTGTCTGTTTTTATTGTGTTTACTTTAAAAAGTAGTCTTTTTTCATCATTTTCATACAGAATCCCACCTTTCTGAGAAACCTGTAATGAAGTGACAATGATATACCACCCTGTAACACTTAACTATAGGGAGTGGATGGTGAAGCTGAGAAACACATTTTCTAGTTGTGCTTATAGGAATAAATTCCTATCACAAAGAAGGAGTTAGTTAGCCTTCCTATCCTAAAACACACATTCTCTATCCTTTAATTCACTCACACAGAATAGGATAGCTTCCTTTTCTTCTAAGTGGTCTCAAAATCCATCTGACCACCTCATAGCTCTTGGAATGCTTGATTTTTTCAGTTAAAGCTTAAACAACTTTATTTTCATAATATTCTAGGTGTGAAAGACTTTTGTTCTATGAAGGCATATTTTTGGAAATGTTTTCATTGTTATAATAATGACTCCTCTGCTAATGAGTGTTATTCAAGTGCATGTAGGAATGAAAATGTACCCACAAAAATATCAAATATGGGTCAAGCAGATTGTTCAGTCATTGTTCAGTCATTGTTCGGTACCCCAAAATATATATGACATGCAAAGATAAAGATATTATGTGCAAGAATATCTAATATAAAGATTTGGGCATCTTATGTCATTTTTAATGAGAATGAGAAAACCATGGGTGTTTATGAATATTGTCACTATTTCCTGTAAGAACTTGTGCTTTAAGCAGAAATAATGAATGTAATTTTAAATTTCCATTTGTGAAGAAATCAAAGAGCAAACCATGAAAAAACTAAAGAATAACAGCACTAGACCTCACATCTCAAATTAGATGCACGGAATCAGAATTTAGGAAGGAGTGTGGTTGTGAGAGCACAGAGTATACTTACTCTGTCCTTTCTCCTTCCCTCTCCACAAAAACCCTGTGCTCCATCCTAAACGTTCTGCCTCTCCACCTGAGAAGAGGACTGTAGCAAGTGACGTTGTCCATAGGTCTGCCTGCTCGGCTGCTCAGCACCAGGATCACAAAGCCCTCCCTCTCCAGCTGCTGCTGTGCATCACCAACAGCTGAGCTTCAGGGTTGCCCCTGAGACATTGAGTGAGAGTAATTTATACCATTTATGGCTTTGTTGATAAGACTCAGATATCAGCCACAGCATCATATTTGAGATGTGTTTCCATGACTACACTTTGCTTACTCATGAGCAAAAGTGCAAATGCCGCTGGGCTATAAATGATTCTGGCTGTTCTTATCTGCATTGTTTGCGCACACTCTGATCCTCAGAGGCTGAGGGCTAAACTATCACACAGAGATATGGATTGCTTTTGGATTTGCAGCTGCAGCTCTTGTTGGATTACTTGATGCCTTTCATGGGCTGTTTTCTCTCACCCATATCTACCCAACATCTTTTCTTGGCAAACCCATACCAATTACTCACCTAGTTCATGTAGCTGTGAGACTTCCCAGAAATCTGTGGCAGGTTCAGTCTTCTATAGGGCTTCAACAGAAAAGCAGTAACTTGGCTACTGCTAAAAAAAAAAAAAAAGAAGAAGAAGAAGAAAGGAGAGAGAGAGAGAGAGAGAGAGAGAGAGAGAGAGAGAGAGAGCGCAAGGGAGCAAGAAAAGTTGAGAGAGAGGAGGGGGGAGAATGCCAAATTCCTTTTACTTCTTTCTAAAATTATTATTTTTAAAAAAGGAATATTTCAGAAACTTGATCCAAGACCTAGTGTGCTGGCCAAAGGGAGGCTGTGCTTACAAGCGGCATTATTTAAGGAAGTACATTTTTTTGGCTTGGGTTATGTGTTTTGTCAAAGTAGGATGAACAACAACATCTTAGTAGGTAATGAGTTCAGAAATGACTTCACAATTTGTTCTTGGCTTCATGACCAGAGGTCCCGGGGCTCTGCAACACCCTGGGAAAGCTGTTAAGGGAAAGAATGCAGGATGCAGAATGAAAACAGATCACAGCTCCCTCAAGCATGGGAGAGAATGCCATTTCTCTCATTGCCAATATTTGTGTTCGTTCCTGTTGATCTCAGAAATAACCATCGAGAATTTCCAGTGGCTGTTTTGGAAATGTGCCAATGACTTTTATTTCCCCTGCAAAAGGAAGAGAACAGGAATCAGTAAAAATGCAGTGTATACACAAAATCACAATGATGTAAGAAGAAGATCTAGTCTGGAGCTCTATGATAATCCACTTGCCTTGTATGTGTGAGGCTCCAGGTGTGATCCCCTCCATAGCCTCAAACAGAAAAGAAACAAAAAAGAAACTGCACATGCCTTCTACAAAAATCCCCTTTCAATATTTTATAAATACACAGTCACCTGCTACAGCACACAATATATACAAGCACAGGCAGGTAAAGGAGTTTAAGTCAGTTTATATATGAAGACTCAAACACAAATCTACCCACCAGTCTTACAGAGTCTTTAAATATTGTTATTTTCAGAGGAATAAATACTACCAAATCTAAAATAGCATACTGGAAAGTTTAGTTGTTTAGGGTCTTTCTTAGGTACATAGTTTCATGAATGCTAAATGACATATTTTTTAATCTTAGCATTTTGCTTCCTTCAGTTACATCTGATATACCATATACATATATACATATACATGTATACACATACATATAAACAAAGCAATGAAAATAAACGTAGAAAAAAGGCATGAGGTTCTGATCAGATTTTATAATTTGCTCATACCTTGGGCTAGTTTCCAGTCTCTTAGCCAGCAGATCGAGTTTGACGGCTGTCCTTTAACTAGTTGGGCGATCCAAATGTTATTCCTGAACTGTTACCTAAGGTGTTAGCAGCACCAATGAGAAGAGGGAGCTCCTCACATTCCCTCGGTAATCTGGATTGGTTGTCACACAGACAGACATTTACTCCCGTGGGTCAATGACCAAAGAAGCTCACAGCGCACTGGGGAACTCTCAGTTTCTCATAGAACAGAACCAGAATATTCATCTGACAGAGTTCACCATTCCGGGACTGGCAAACAAAACTGGCAGTGAGGACATAGCTGATGCCCTTGGGAAGGGGCTGTGCACTGCAGCCTCTAATCCTCAGACCTGCATACTGATGCCGTGTGTTGCTGTCGAACAGGCACTGTACATCGTAAGGTAGTCGCTGACACAAGTTTTTATTTGTGATGCTTGACTTTGATTGTCTTTCCAAGCAGCAATTCACTGTTTCATAAACTGTCCTCCATTTTTGTTGGAAAATGGCTTCTAGATGATGCTGTCCATGGAAAGACCAGTCAGTCTTGTGCAACCAAGTCACTGGTTTTGCTGTAAAATCAGATTTTTTTTTTTTTTTTTTTTTTTTTTTGGGTCAGAAGCTACATAATCCTGGGTAGTAAGATAGAGAATAAGGTATTCGTAAATATGCAGGTGGCAAGGCTGGCAGAAGAATTGTGGGGGAGGAAAAATGAAATCACGTCCCAAGCATTCTTTCCAGGATGGCAGCAGTCCAGGGTAATCATTCTGCCACCAAACGGCTCACTAGTCCCCTAGGAAATGTTGCTTTGCTGAAGGCTCAAAGTTGGTCCATATTATTGGATGAATAACCACTCTATGTGGTGGTTGCCATACAAGCATTAGGAAGAAAACAGAAAACTTTAGTTGTTTGGAATACATCCTTTTCTGGACATTATATTCATGAATCCACTAAGAAAAACAACAAAACAAAACGCTGAGATGACCCAGTGTTTTGAATTTATTGGCACAAAGCAGATTGTTCCAGCAATCACCCCAGAGCCTTTTCTGAAATAACTTAATGAGCATTCACACATAGTTTGCACAGCATCTTGATCACCAAGTAGTCTATCTTACTCCATTCAAGGCTGTTCACACAGATTCTCCGTGAGTCTTTGCTCGTTAACTAATAGGAGTCTTTGCATCTAGTCTTCTAGAGATGGTTGAAGGTGTAATGTGTTCTTAACATTCTGATTACTGAAAAGTCATATTCTTACTTTCTTCCAACAGCGTTTCTCAATGGAGCGGCAGTAACATTGTATACTTTCAGTTGATGACAACTATCTTCGGAAGTTTTTCTAAACCACATCTCAATGTCTTTCTGCTTTAGATACCTGGGCAGATGCCCAGGGAGTCCATCTATTAGAGTTGAAACATTAATGTAGGAATAGATACCTTGGGATTATGAGCTACTTACTCAAGCAAGTTACTTGACTTTTTATAAGATAATCGAACTAGATTTTATGTATACTATTTTCAACTGATCTTAAAGTGATACTGGATATACTCAGTTTTATGGAAGTAAGATATAGTTTATGAGGAACAAAAAGAACATGATTAATTTATCACCTAGAGTAAGTTATTCTACCACTCCAAGGGCAAAAATCCAAGATAGGGACTGGTTTTTGAAAGGAAAGTAGTTATCTTTGCTTTGCACATAATACCTAGGGATAGTCAGATGTGTTGGTACACATCTGTTTCAATCCAACATTCAAGAGGTGGCACAGAATGACTACAAATTGAGATTGTACTTCAGAAACAAAGAATCAATAGCAAATGCCCTACTGATATATCCTATTAGCCACATAGCAGTGTCTTCCAGAAGAGAGTCAGTAGTGTTGTCCACATATTTTTAAGAACCTTCTGAATCAGATAGGGCACAAATTCTAATTTCCAAACAACACACATTACAGTCCAAGCTAACTAAGGTACTTTGTCTCCTTTTGTCCTTCATCATAAACACAAAAAAATTTAGCTTTGTGTACTGCTGGTAAGTAGATGGGGACATCTGAGAATGTTATTTTTGTTGCCTTCAGAATAAAAAGTCCAGCTAAGGGACGCATAGATGGTTCAGCCAGCAATGTGCTTGACACACACACAAAAGCAGGATGCCCTGGTCCACAGCCCCATGTAAGAAGCCAGGTGTGACACATGCCCTTTAGCACAGCTCTGGGGAGTCCGAGACTGAAGGGTTGCTTGGGCTTCCTGCTTGGCTAGTCTTGCCAAATTACTTAGCTCCAGGTTCAATGAAAAACACCACAGAGAGTGCTAGAGAAAGACGCCCACTATCAACTCAGACTCACCATTACACGAAAGTGGACCCAAGTGAATGCACACAAGTACACAGGCATAGTATACAGATAAACACACACCACACACACAAACAATCTCTCTCTTTTTAAAAAGTTTGCAACTCACAATGGTAGTATGTGGCATGACAACTTTCTCATGCTAGATTGAATATTTTAACCTGTCCAATGTACCCCATGAAACACCTAGAGAAATCCATTAAAATCTGATTTTTAAAGGCATTATCTTCACTCTCTGATACACATGTATCCTACCAACACATCCATGGTCACTGGCACTTCAAGGTCCAAGTGGCATGCTGTCCTCAATCTAACAGACAAGCATAATATCCTGTGCGATGATCCCTGGAGAACCTATTCTGACAGAAATCTGACTTGATATCATCCTCAGGTAAGATGATGAAGATGTAGTTTCCTCCTTGACAAATGAGAGAAAATTGCTTTCTGTTGCTCTTAGTTAATTACTATAGAGGAAAGGAAATGATCCAGGCAAAGAACTACATGCTGCATGCTGGAGACTAAATTAATTTATGGCAGTAGAGATAAGACATCTGGAACAACAGCTGAAATTAGAGTCTCTGCCTGATTAATCACACGGCAATAAAGTCATATTCTACCAGATCCATATATCTTCGGCACAATACAAGATAGTTGTTTAAACTGGAAATGTAATTTTAACAATTCAACCTGAGTTTTCAAATATTTGTTAGACTTTGAAATAGTCTTCAACTATACAGAATTTGACATTTAATTGTTATTTATTTTATTTGTTTATTTCTGGTAGTGGATGTTGAACCAATGATCTCCTGCATGTTAGTCAAATACTGCCACTGAGCTATCTCTTCAACTAGTTTTTAAATTAGTTCATCACAGTTCCTTATTTATTGTGAGCCTCTGTGTGTTTGTATATGCACACATAAGAATGTCACATGTGCGGTCAGAGACCACTTACACCACGTGGCTTCTAAGGTTAGAACTTGTGTCTTCAGACTTGGCAGCAGGTGTGTGCAGCTGCTAATTTTCCAGATCTTTTGTATTTTATTTTTTAATTCCCTTTGAAATAAAGTTGCTGAGCTGAACAAACTGGCCTTTACTTGGCCCTGTAGCTCAGGCAGTTCTGGAAGTGCAGACTCTCCACTCAGCCTTCTGAAACAGAATTACAAGGCTGAACTGAAGAAGAGCACTCCTTCTGTTTCTGTTTGTCCCTTCCTGCTAGAAAGTTCTATTTTGCAGAACATAAAAAACATGGAGACTTTGTCAGCATATGTATGTCTTGTCCAACTTAATAGGTATTCTTGGCCAATGTCCAAATTTAAAATATTCAGTTATGACAAATGTCTCCTGACATTACAATCCTGTGTTATAACTAGATAAATATAAACAGAATGTCAAAACAAAACAAAACAAAGACAAATATTGACCAAAACTCTATGTCTTGCCTGCTCTCAATGAGACAATACTTGCCATGCCTTTTTGAAGCATTGTGTGTGTATAAGTCTCACTTCCAGACAGGTGTTGAAAGCTCATTGGTCAGCTGGACTGTGGTGACACATGCCTTTAATCCCTACACTTGGGAAGCAGAGGAAGGCAGATGTCTGAGTTCAATGCCAGCCTGGTCTATAGAGCGAGTTCCAGGACAGCCAAGGCTACACAGAAAAACCTGTTTTGAAAAACCAAAAAAAAAAAAAAAAAAAGGAGAAGAAGGAGGAGGAGGAGGAGGAGGAGGAGGAGGAGGAGGAGGAGGAGGAGAAGAAGAAGAAGAAGAAGAAGAAGAAGAAGAAGAAGAAGAAGAAGAAGAAGAAGAAGAAGAAAACGTGGTGTTGCTTTTATTTTGGCCATCCCTCTGATCCTCTGATGGCTGAAATAACAGTTGCATTATTGACTCTTGAGGACTTGCTGAGGGCTTCTTTAAAGGAAATGCCCTTTTTATACTTCTCCAAAAGGCTCTAGACCTGTAAAGTGGATTAAAGCTATGATCTGAGGGAGAGGCTGTGGCACTTCATTGCAGTGACTCAAGTATATAATCATTAACAGAAGGTTTTCAATCAGCTATCAGATCTGTATATATCAGATAAATCGAGCACACATTTCCCGGGCTGCTTGAACATCAAGACTCATCTTCTCTCAGCCAAGTGACTCTGCCTCTAATCCTTTGCAATTTAGAGTTATCTCCTTGTCATTGGAAGGCTGCTGTTGCTTCTGGACTACTGCATTCTAAGATCTTTGGTTGCAGACGTGCACTTGCAACCCAGCACTTGGGAGTCTGAGACAAGATATGTGTGAGCGTGAGGCCAGCCTAAACTGTATAAGGAGAACGTGCCTCCCAAAACAAAACTGGTGGCCTAGAGTGGTGTTTCATATCTGTTATCCTAGCCCTTGAGAGGCTGAAGCAGGAGGATTTCCTGAACTATAGACTAATGACCCAATCAATAAAAAATAGAAATAATGGCATTCACCTCGGTGATATTCTGTCACACATTTCCAAGCTGAGGACTGACACTACCATGATTTCCAAAGGAAATGACTTCCTTCACAGTTATCACTCAAAGCTTTGATAAAGTGAGGCTGCTCTAAAACTCAGGTACACAGGAAAAGGAACTATAAAACATGTCTTGATAACTATTTTCCAGCATTACTATTTCTCTGGGTTTGAGGTTAGTCAGTGTTCAATATATTAAGGAGATTATAGCATGTCCACCATGCTGAAGTCCTGGTTGCTGTGTTCAGATTTAAGTCAATATACTTGAGCAAAACACGGGAATCCTTCCCAGCCATTGTACATAGCAGGTTCTCCAGAGAATCTCTAGTAAGGTACCCATGACAACAATCCAGCCCAGCACAAGTTACTTCTTTTTCATCTTACATAAAACCTTTTGAATGATTCTTACTCGCATTCTTCCCTTGGTATCTATTAATACGACTCTTGAGAATATTGCCTTTAGAGGGTGTATGTCATTTCTCCTTGTTAAACCACATGATCCCAGCTTCTGTACTCATTCTTTAATTGAGTATCTGGAAGCAATGGAGGTAGTAGAGGCAGAGGTAAATAAAGTCAGCATGGCCAGCCTTATGATATGACTTCAATGAAAATGCTCCCCACAGGTTCACTTGTTCCAGCACTTGGTCACTAAGCTGAGGCAGGCTGTTTGGGAAGTTGTGGAACTTTCAGAGTATATTTCTTAGCCATCAAAATTGGGCTGCTACAGGGGACCATGAAAGCCATAGCCACTTCTGTTTCTGGCTAAGCTCTTTTCGGGTCTGGCTACCATGTGAAAGGCAGCAGTTACATGCTTCTGTGGTCACACAGATGCTCTGCTGAGCTTTTTCTCCACCTTGGTGGACTGTTTTCTCTGAATCCATGAACCAGAACTCCCTTAAGTTGCTTATGGCAGATATTTTGTCAAGGTGACAAAAAAATAGCAATAAATATACCTTAAAAAGCTACTTCATTCAGGTCAATCAGAATCCCCAGCAGGACATGAGCACCTTCTGTTGGAAAACTAAGAGTCAGTGGCTGTAGGCTGGTGAAAATGTGCAGATTTCATTCTAATTTGTATGATTATAATCCTCCCTAATCAATATTCCAACTTTTACATGAAAGACTTAGTACTAGAACTCAAAATTTGCTTTAAGTTTGCAGCTCCCACAATCAAAACTTATTTCTATTTGTTTGATTTTTAATTAGTAGTAACATATCTATAAATCAACAAAAAGTTTATTTTTGAGAACACTCAAAAATGTTGCTTCTCAGAAGTGACTGTACTATGAGCTTGGCATTTTTCTGTAAACTCTCTACTGCCTGTCTCCTCCTGGCATTCTGTTTCCTTGAATGTGCATTTGCTACTGCACATTCTCACAACCAGTATCTTAGTTTTTGCTGATGATGTCAACACAGGCTTCCAAAGCCAATCTTTGTGTCCTGCCTGTGATAGTGTTTTCTGGTTATCATTTTCATTATCTATTGAATCATCTAGTGTGGAAGACTCGCCCCCACTTTTTCTCCAGGGTACTCTTGAGTAGGAAGAAGTGAAAAATATTTAGATAGAAATATAGAGGGGAGAGAGAGAGATAGAAACACAGGATAGCCTCAGGAGGGCCTGGATCAAAACCCACCAGCCCCTTCTATCTCTTCTAAAGGGTTATTTATAGAAATATCAAGGGATGGAGCAAAATACACCCCCCCCCAGCACAGCCAAGTGCAGACCCTTCCAAAAAACTGGTAACCATGCATGTGGTCAGTCCATCCCCTTATGCAGCCCTGCTGGATGAAGCAAGCTCAGATATCACTAAGAAACTTTTGTGGGCTCCCACAGGTCCCTCTTCTTAATTTTTTCAAGGGCCCTTCTGGCCCCTCAGATAGACTGAGTCTGTCTTAGGTCATTCTCCCTGATTATTTCTGCCACATGGAGATATGCTTTTCATCAAGCATACTCTGGCTTAGGTTGGAAGCTATCAAGAAGAAAGTTGCCTGTCTCTGACAGCTAGCCTCTGGCATGGGGGGTACAGAGCTTAACTCAGCTCTGAATCAGGTCCCTACTGAGCTTGCAAACATTCACAATGATCTCCATAGCTGCCTCACCTCCTAGTAAAAGAGTAGAGGATGGTAAAGATGGAATATCCTTTTTGAAATGAGTCTAAGGTGATTACTGCTTTAGCTGTGCCAAGAACTTTTTTAGATCAATAAACTCTTGATGCAAACCACATCAAATAAACTGCATCAAACTTAAAGATTCCCTTAGCTTCACCAAGTTCTGGTTCATTAATAACAACAAAATTCTGGTATGAACATTAATATACATACTTACAACTAGCATGGCAATTTACTATATCTATTCACACTTCTTACAAACTTACATCACTACGTATTTAAACTTACATTCTATAGGACTATTTTATAAACCTTAGCAAACATCTAAAAGAGACTTCTTAACTGAACTATTATCACTATACATATTTACATCTTTTCCAAACTTACATTAAACATTTAGACTTACATCCAACACTTACCCTTTTCACAAACTCACATTCACCATATACTTATTTATACTTCTTACAAACTTATAAAGGAAACTATTTTACAAACTTTAGCACATATCTAGAAGAGATTTCTTAGAACTATTTACCAAACTTGTATTCAAGAGGAAACTCTATAGAACTATTTTACAGACATTATAACAGAACTAACTTACACTCGAAAGAATCTCTTAACAAAACTAATTTATTTTCTTACTACAAGATAGAGAGTATAAAAATCATAAGCTACCATAGTAAAAACTATGGGTGAACTCAACACTGCTTTATTTCTAAGTTCTGAGTTCATGTTCAGGTTTGATATGAGACTCCTGTGGGTAGCCAGCAAGCTTCATTTGTGACTAAAGGTACAATTTTGCTAATGGTACAATTTTCTCTTCTTTTAATTTTTAAAGCTGCTTTTTAAGATTACCATGAGCATTTTTGATGTTGTCAATGTTTCCCTCCTGTATTTTAAGCATAGTTCAATCCCATAAGTTTTTTTCACATCCACAAAGCAATTTCCCAGTGTAAGGACCATTTTCCCCTTGTTTTGTAAAAGATTTCAAAGTAGTTTTTTGACAAACAGCATCAGCACTTTATTTCCTGGGAGGCAAGCTGTTCACCTGCTCTTAGTTCTCAAGAGGTAAGATTAAACTTTCTAACATCACTTGGAAAATAAACTGCATTTTGAGCTGAAAAACAGAGTTTCTGGGCAGTACTGCCATTTTGAGCTGAAAAAAACTACATTTCCCAGACTTCCATTCTCTATAGTGTCATGCTATTACTACATTTCCCAAGCTGCTTTTCAAACTACATTTCCCAGGATGCCTTTTGGGTCCACCACACTTCTGTTAACATTTACACAGTTTGTTTTTGTATTTTTGCTTTTACCACAAGAGATTTTTGAGTCAAACTTTTGCTCTTTTACTATAGGAGATTTCTGATCCCCCTGTGCTGGAATTGATAGTTGTATCTCTTCCACCTGACACTTTACCTAGAGCTGACTGTGTCTGTCCACTTGTACATATTCAGACAGGTGCTTTGGTGCCAGAAGCAAAAACCCCTCAGGGCTTGCTCTTCTGCCTTACTGGGTTAGTGAAAGAAAATGAATGTCCTTAAAATAAAAATCTTTTCAAAGATATTTTTGGGAACTCGTGCCCTGCCTCTCTCATTGCAGGGAGGATTTCAAAATCTCCATTGCTTCTTCCATGCCAGCAGACCCTCCCCACCTCTGTTGTGGCTTCACCTTGGGAAAGGTTGTCCCAGCTCCACTTTCTGCCTGCACTTTCTTGCTAGGCTCTAGCCACAGGGAATTCTGGCTTTTGTTTTTAATGCTATCTTGAAGGAGAGACAGAACTAGCAGAGAGGATTTGTCATATTCTACGAGGGTTTTTTTGTTTTTTCTTTGAGCAATTCAGATAATTTTCCCATACTGAGAGATGTTGTTTCCAGATGAGTTAAAATTTTTGCTCTTACAGAAAGAAAAAATCTGAGAAAGAAAAGGTCTAAAAAGTTTTTAGTTTTTTAGAGAGAGATGACTAAGATTTTCCCAAAACTTCTGTTCTCTAAACTTTGACTTCATGGTCAAACAGAAACTAGTTTTGATTGTACTAGGCTGTAATGGTGCTTACTGGCAGAGTGGAGGATTTTGTCTCTCCCATGTCTGCCTAAGAGAAAATTCCCCCCTGCTTCTCCAGGCTCAAATCTAAATTGTCCCAAATCAATATCCTCAGGCCAAACGCTTCTACAGGAATAATTTTCTGCCTGTTTTTTCTCATCTTTGATAGATTTTTCTGATTCTTCCCCAGGATTTTGCATTCATATCCCCATAGTTGGAAAATTAAGCACATAGTTCCTCTGTCTTGTTGCTTATCTTATCTTAATTTTTTCTTAAAGTATATTCCTAACCCAATATTTCTATATTCTACCTTGCCAAAACATGGCAAAATGGTCCTTCAGGTTCCTGATTCACAGAGGAGACTGCCAGACATTTTATAGGACACAGGAAGAAGCAACTGAGAGACTTTAGGCCTGTAGGCTGAAGATGGATGCCCCAACTCTAGAGAGGAACTTTGGATAACTGTCCAGGCTGGCAGCTGTCTCTGTCATTCTAGATTTTTGGAAGTTGCTTACAATGCATTTCCTGTTTACTTAGGTCCTTCTGAGGTCTTTGATGTAGTTGAAGACTAAATATAATTATAATTTTCCTTGGTTACAATAAAAGATAAGTTAGATATGAAACCTTAGACTCACAAATATAGGATAAATAGAATATTTTCTTTGCATTTGCAAAATATAAATATACTAGATATTGTAACTGTAATTCTTGCTTGATAACTGTTTTGTTATATGTAATTTTACTAGGTTAAAGTTAAAAATCTTCCTTTTTGATTAGACAGAAAAGGGGAAGTGCTCTGGTGTGTCTTTCTATATACTATGAATTTGTGTTGCTCTGATTGGTTGATAAATAAAATGCTGATTGGACAGTAGCCAGACAGGAAGTATAGGCAGGGCAAGCAGATGAGGAGAACTCTGGGAAGAGGAAGGGCTGAGTCAGGAGTCACCAGCAAGACACAGAGGAAGCAAGATGACAAGGCAGAACTGAGAAAAGGTACCAAGCCATGTGGCTAAACATAGATAAGAATTATGGGTTAATTTAAGTGTAAGAGCTAGTCAGTAATAAGCCTGAGCTAATGATTGAGTAGTTAGAATTAATATAAGCTTTTGAGTCGTTATTCTATAAGCAGGCCACAAGACTGCAGGGGCTTGGAGGAACACGAGAAACATTCATCTACATAATTGAAAAACATTTATAGTATAATGTTAGGGGCCATGCAAGAGGAACACCAAATAGCTTTGGAACTCATGGAAAATGGCTCACTGGTTAGCATAACAATGGTGGATGTGCCTTGGAGAGGCAGAACCTAAAGGACCTCACACTGCTACTGCCCTTTGGATCACTACCTCCTTTATAATCTGTGAATTATATGGAAACTCTAACGAGGTTTCTAGCCTCTCACTGGGCAGTGTCACTGGCACTTAAAATAATGGTTATTAACTTCTTCCAAGCATTGATGCTGGAGCAGACTAATACATCAATCACCACCTTCAAAAGAATTTAGACATGTAGGTTGTTAGTAAATTTAGGTTAAGATATTTTTGTTAATGGCTTTGATGCAAAAAATCTTGGAGAACAATTTAAAGTTTAGAAAGGCACACTTTTAATAGCTGGTTGAGGGACTCATTGAGGTCAAGGAAAAAGAACAAAGGCAGATGGGTTATTACTAGTTGACATGCTTTTTTTTCTAAAGATAAGTTTGTTGACCAAAGGTGATGAATAATTTCTTATACCCATTTCTAGCCTCAGTTTTCTGATATTTTAAAAAATTGTTGATGAGTGAATGTGCACCCTGAGGACTTAAAGTAGAAATGATTGTTTTTATATATAAAAGTCTAGATTTGTGATTCTTTTAAGTTTTTTGTAAGATTATCTTTTAAGATAAATCATAAAATGATTGATCCTTTTTTTGTAACCACAAAATGTAGCCTACCAGTAAAAGAACTGGCTTAGAAGAAATCCTTGCTTGCTTACACTTTATTAATCTATAAGAAGTTGCTTAGACTCAAATGTCTATGAATTTGTTTTTCACCTGTAATATGAAAAATGTTTAATCATGTATGGGTATTGGGGGACATACTGTTTTTTACTTGAATTTGTTGTAATCATTTACTTGAAGAAAAATAGAATGTAACCACATCGCAATTTTTATACTGCTTAAAAGATTTTGCTGGAGTATATAAACTGTAGGGGAAAAGAAATAAAGAGACCCTGACATGTTGAAGACGTGTGTGTGTGTGTGTGTGTGTGTGTGTGTGTGTGTGTTTGTGTGTGTGTGTGTTTGTGTGTGTTCCCCTTTTTCACCAGCCAAAAAGAATTTAGTTTTGCTCCCTCAGAGAAAAAGTCTACCTTGTGATCAGTCACCAACTCCATGTCTCCTCTCAGTTTCTCTAACCTGCTGAGGGCTGGTCCTTTGGCAACATGAAATTGAATTTTGTGAAAATAGCTTTGCTATACTTTACAGTTAAGGGGTGTGTGTGTGTGTGTGTGTGTGTGTGTGTGTGTGTGTGTGTGTTGAATTTATCAATGTATGAGCATTATGAAGACTTTTGTTATAGGTAATTTTCTTTTTAAACTAGTTCTGCTAAAGAACGTCTATAGAATGTGCAATGTGAATACAAGCCTCCTTGCTTTTTCAGTGTGTAGGATGGTTCCAGCTGCTACAGAAGCTATCAAAATGGAGGGTGTGGTGAGGAAAAGGAATAGGGAAATGATATAATACATTATCTCAAAATGTTTTAATTTTTTTCAAAAAATAATATAGACTAAGTTTTGATCATGAAGGTTTATAAAGACCGAGACTTCACAATTGCAAATTTTAAGAACAAGTAAAAGCATCTATGTCTATGGAAATCATAAAATTACAAGCAAGATCTTCCATGGCACACTATTCTTAGTGAGTAATCTAAAATTTGTTGGGTTACAGAAATAATCACATGAAAACCTGTTTTGCTCTTAATTAGCTGTAAATAGGAATGGGGGGAGGTAGGGGGAAGAGGTACAGATAAGGCACAACTGTAGCAAGCTCTAAGGAAGAGAATCCTGTAAACTGGGAAGTAGAATCTGACTCTTCTCTGTCCCTTTATGTAGATGCTAATTAAAAGGAAAAGTCCTAGTGGTCCCTACATTTGATAACTGGGGCTCCTAACACAGGAAATACACATAAAATTGCATGAATGTTTCCTTTCTTGAAGAACAAATTCCCTTGAGTCATCAAATATATAAAGCAATTAAAAATCCCCAATTGTAAATATAAGTATCTAATTATTTAGCCTTTCTCCTTTGTGGGCTTTTCTTTTTCTTCTAAGGAATACTCACCTTGAGGCCTACTGGGCCAAAGGCCACTGGCCTCAACATGTACATCAGGAAATTATAAGCTTTCACATGTATCCAGTAAACAATATTCTTACCAACTTTTCTTAATTGAGTTATTGTCTTTCTAAGCCTGGACTTTGGTTGTTGGAAAACTGCCATTGGATTTCTCTATAATTATGTGTCCTCCATCACTCAACTGTAAATAATGACTGTGTTTCCATTGCAGTTAAATTACTCACATAATTCTCTCACCACCATCTTTTATTAGCCTGATACTTGTCTTGGCTAAATAACAACAACAATAATAAATAATAATAAAATAAAACCAAAAACAATCAAAAATAAACAATAACAACTAAAAGTATACCTTGAATATCTTCACATTGTCTTTCCTGCACTGATAAAATAGCTAATTTTAATCCAGAAATTTAAGTTACATTTTATTGTTGGCTGAAACAAATCAGTAATCCAGCTGGGAAAATAAATCCCATGGCATAATACCTAATAGAATTGTATATCCTGGGCTTCCTTTCTATGCATCAGCAACCAGAGGCTTCCAGCTCTATACCCTACTTAACTGTTGAACAATAGAATGATTTCTTCTCAAGACTGCTGTAATTCTTCCCATCAGCCTTACTGTGCAGATTGATTTTGTGCAGATTGACAAAGAAAATGGAAAGCCTAACACTTACAAGGGTAAAAGAAGAATTGACACAGGAACTATAGGGGGAAGACACTTGTGAGGATTTGAATCAAAATGTCCCCCATAGGCTCATATCAAGTGGCACTATTGTGAGGTGAGGCCTTATTGGAGGAAGTGTGTCACTAGAGGTGGGCTTTGAGGTTTCAGATACTCAAGCCAAACCCAGTACCTGCTGCCTATATTGGGATGTAGCATTCTCTCAGCTCCTTCTCTAGCACTGTGTCTGCCTGAACACCACCATGTCACACCATAACAATGGACTAAAGCTATAAACTGTAATTCAGCCCCAGTTAAATGCTTTTCTTTATAAGAATTGCCATGGTCATGGTGCCTCATCACAGCAATACAACCCTAACTAAGACAACACAATGGCTTAGTATAGAATTGAAATAAATTCTAAATACAAGGAAAAGTAGAGAGTTAGAGTCGCTGAGAAAAGTGGAGCTAGGTGAATAGAAAAGCTTCTAAGAGAGGTATCAGAGTCAAGGTGAGTTTGTTACAAACAGACCTCCCAAGCCCTGCAGTAATTATGCTCTTGGAAAAACCACTCCATGACAGGGCTTGATGAGTCCACCTAGGCCTTTATCCCAACTAAGTTTGGTCACTAAGGAAACATTCTTATTTTCTTTGAAAAATATATGTCCACTTCTGATTAAGTTGCTGGTTTCTCCTTAAACACCAGCAGAACCATCTGTCAGAACTTAGTAGAACAGGATATGTGACTAATGATGCTAGTTATGCATCATGATCATGGAGAATTTCTACAAATCAAAAGAAAAACAAATATGAGAAGTTAGAGTTGCAGTTTCTAAGCCTGAAGGGTTGGTGTTGAGAATATTCTAAATGTTTGGCAAGAGGACGACAAAGGCAAACTGGTAGAGTTCCCAGGATGTGTTTTGAGTGTCTCTGGAGAAAGAACTGGGTGTTCTCAGCTAACTGCCCATGTGGCCTATGCAGCTCCAAGCAGAAAGCTGACCCACACATAAGCCGTTGTGTGGATTCTTTCAAGTTTACATGAAATTCTCAAACTTTAGTCTAAAGAGCCCCAGGAAAAGAGTCTTATGTCTCCCAGTCAGGAGACTGGGAGGAAAAGGAACTTTAGTTTGGAGAATTATGATCATGTATGACAGGAAACTGGGAATGTTTACATCTGATGGTTGAACCTAGACTCCAGTTCCTAGAGACATGTGTGAACTTTTCCTTTCTCATGAACTTACAAACACTTCAAAGGTTTTTGACTGCTCGAGAAGTAAGACTTTCCTGTTTTCCTTCTAATAGGAAAACCATAGCCAGGGGTTGTGGTTGTTTTTCCAAGGCTTTTTAAAATATTGTTTCCATAAAGTCAACCTCTGTTCTCAAAACCAGATTCTATGCACATTATTCTCAAGTATGACATTTCAAAGCCTTGGTAATATAACCAATGTTCCCAATTATGTCTCGTTACAGCAAGAACAGAATCTTATTGAACTTGTGCCAATAGCTAATTGCCATGAAAATATGAATATTCAATAAGAGTTTCCAAATCCTAAAGGCATTAAGTAGGGAGACAGAAAAAATATAAATGTTTCATTTCTGCCTACAACAGTACAGTGACATAAGAAAGCATAATAAAGCATTTCTATATCTGGAAAAAAAGCATGAATGAGCAGGGATGCTCCAAATTGCCACTCCAATGTTGGAACAGCATCGTCAGAAACCCCTCAACCTCTGCACTGATTGTTAGCATATATTGCTCAGGTGAGATGTGCAGTCTCCAGGTTATATGAACCAGTTCACAGGAGAGTATAGTGACCTCATGCTAGTTGTAAACGCTTTCAGGGGAAGATCTGAGTGGTACAAAATCTTTAGAATGTCCATGATTAAAATGTCACGAGAATTCCTAAGGAAAAAAGAATTATAAGACTCTTTACCTATAGTTCTAATAATCATAATGCTAAAATCATAATAAAATGTGTTTAAAGGATTATTCATCTCCCTTACTTAACAAAGATTTTCCTTGATGGTGACTATGGAGAATTTGTTAAGATTGCCACTAAATGTCCTGATATGGAGCTGTCTATAATCCTTTCTAACACAGGATTTGTTTTAAAATTTGTTTTAACAGACATGAAAGCTAATAGGCATGAAATGCTCAAAAGCTCTTGTCTACTCACATACTCACAATATCTACATTTCCCCTGAAACATGGCTTTATTTTCTTCCACATTAAAAAAACAAAACAAAACAGAAACAAAAAACAAAAAAACATTTTGAGTTTTGACGAAGCTCTACATAGAAGCCTTTGACTCTCCTCAGTTTATCCATGTGTCTTTGAGACTGTGTTTCCCAAAACACAGTTCTCTGGGAAGCTGTGCTGTGTAGTGCCTTCCTGAGACACAGCTTCAGGAAGTGAAGTGGAGGCAGAGCTGGGGTGACATTAGGCACCTCATCTGGCTCCACTAGGAGCTCTAGAGCTGAGATCAGCTTTTACAGGTGTCTCGAGGGTGAAGGGGCTGGGCCTACGCATATGCTGCCACAGCAACAATTCTTGCCATCCACTTGGAAAGAGAATAATCCTGCCTGAGGCACAATGATCAATTTTGAAACCCCTTTCCCCAATAGCTCGGAGATAGATAATTTAGCCCTGGGCAGAACACTACAAAACATGCCATAATGAGTACCAGGAAGTCTCCAAAGTATCCTAGAAACTGATTGAGCATTCCTTTCGATTCTTGATATTGGACCTACTTTTTGTGAAATACGTTGCTTTTTGAGTTTCATTAACCATTATTTGATAAGAGCAATATGTATTTCATAGCACTTATTATTATAGAATGTTACAAATAAACTTGTATGGTCACATTTTTGTTGCTTCTTTTTAATGTGAAAATTTGGAGTGATGTTGACAGCTTCATTCATCATTGTATCAATAAGTTCCAGAAAACTGACTGGCATACAATAGTACTCTATAAAATCTAACTGTGTAAAACAATGAATAATGAGCACCTTGTCATCTTTTTCTATTTCCCTCTTTGCACTGTGCATCTTATCCTGGTGCAAATGTAATTGGAATGAAAACAAGGCCTACTAATACATTGTTAAGGACATCCATTCTTTAATTACAGCCCACACTTGTCAGACATTTTAAGTATTCCTTAAAATCACTATTTATATTTTAAGATTAAATCCTTGGTTCAATAGAAAATCCTTTTTCCAATGTGTTTTCAGCTCTCAGCCATGCAATTATTAGCCTGCTTTTGAAGACATGCAGATTTGGAGAACATAGTCTCAAAAATATTTCCAATCTCTTATGTCTCTCAGGATGTTCTAATTTTCTGACTTTCTTGGTACAATGAAGAATTTCCCTCAGAGCCCTGATAACGTCTCTGGAACTGTGTAGCTATTGTATCTTCTGAGGGAGTGTTTCCAGTTAATCTGCTCCGAAGTTATTTAGTTCTTGTGGCTGAGTCACTGGAGATAAATAGTCACAGCAGCGGCTCTGTCTGGTTTGTAACCAAGCTGCAGAGTTTTAATGTCTTTCTCCAAATGTGGTGGTATTGTGTTCCCCAAAATATTGTGTACCCTAATAAATTTATCTGGGGTCGGAGAACAGAATAGCCACTAGATACAAAGGCTAGAAAATGGTGGCACTCACACCTTTAATCCTAGCACTCCAGAGGTAGAAATCCCTCTGGATCTCTGTGAGTCCAAGGCCACATTGGAAATGGCCAGGCATGGTGACACACGCCTTTAATCTCAGAAAGCAGCCTTTAATACAGGGAGTGATGGCAGAAAGGAAAGATATATAAGGCGTGAAGACCAGAAACAAGAAGCATTATGCTGGTTACGCATTTGGCTGGTTAAGCTTTTAGGTTTTGAGCAGCACAGTTCATTTGGATATGAGGACACAGAAGCTTCCAGTCTGAGGAAACAAGACCAGCTGAGAAGTTGGCCAGGTGAGGTTAGCTGTGGCTTGTTCTGTCTCTCTGACCATCCAGTGTCCACCCTATTACCTGGCTCAGATTTGATTTTATTAATAAGACTCTCTAAGATTCCTGCTACATCCAATTTTAAATATGTTTTACTTTTTCCATTTATCTCCCCTAATCTAATTACTTATTGCTGAAGACTTTCTGACTAGTTTGCAGACCACAAGGCCTGCCAAGCCATTTGAGTACTATGAGGCTGGTAAGGCAATTTTTTATTTGCTCACTGATGGCAACACAAACTAATCATTAACAATTACTGCTACTCTATTAAAGTGCCATTCACACTTTGTAAATCTTTTTGTATTTCTTCTAATATACTACATTTCTCACAAAGTATGTTTATGTTTTTCCTTGTGAATTTACAACAGAAATTAAATTGGTCAGGCAACTGTCTATCATCAAGCCACAAGAACCTATAGGGTCAAACTTTAGCTTACCTATGCTGTTGGAACACCATATGACCAGAGCATGCCCTTCCTTACTCAGCTGACACTCTCATAATTGACCCTGTCATTTCTATAACTCTACCTAAATATATGATAACAAGCATGGTAGTGCTTTGGGTATGCATGACTATTTCCTGTAACCTCACCAAGTGACAACCTTTTCTGTGATGGGACTGTGATTGAATGTAGGAAGTCTCGTTTTAGACTTTAAAGAGAGTCTTCTAAGGCAGAACGCTTTCAAATAAATGTATATACATCCATTTCCCAGATTGCAAGCAAATTTCTTGAAACTAAAAATGTATAATTGAATGATATGAAGTACCTTAGCAATCAGCCAACTCATGGCTGATCTTGATTATCAACTCCAAGAATCTACTAGAAGACAGAACTAAAGGCGTGTCTTGAGAGAGCTTCAACTTGAGTGAGAAGAATATGTGTGGTACATCGTCTCAAGAAGAGAACGTGATCTGAAATAGGGGCCCATCTTTATGTGCTTCCTGACTGCAGGTGCAAAGTGCCCAGACACCTCAGGCTCCTGCTGCCATGATGTCCCCACCGTGATTGATGTATGTTCTCAAAACTTGAACCCCCTCAAGAAACTCTTCCTCCTCCTCTTCCTATTCTTTCTCCTCCCCTTTGTCCTCCTCCCCCTCCTCTTCATCTTCTTCATAGCATGTTTTTAAAATTCACTTTATTTCCGTGTGGGGGGGTGTTTTGCTTGACTGTGTGTCTGTTCATCACTCGCATGTCTAGTGCCCTGGGATATCAGAAGAGGATAGAGGATCCCCTGAGACTGGAGTAACAGACAGCTGGAAGCTGTCGTGTGAGGGATGGAAATCAAACTCAGATCCTCTGGAAGAGCAGCGAGTACTCGCAATGGCTGAGCCATCTCTCCAGCCCCACAAACCCTTTCCTCTTCAAGTTACTTTTATGGAATATTTTGTCCCCACAATGAGAAAAAGTAAATTATCCATTTTACCACTAACACTGGGGAAAAAAACTTGCAGTTTTTAAAGATTTCCTGAGCTACGTTGTATTCATCAACATTTCCACTGTTTTTTCTAAATTCCTGCATAGTATTAACTCATATTCATCCAAATTGTCCAAATATTGCTTCTTGCAGTAGGTAGTATTTGCTGTGAAATGATGACTGCTTCCAAACACAAGAAAAAGACCACATACAGCAAAATAGAGCATTTGGAATTTCGATTGGGAGAAGGACTTCTTAGGTTTATGGAAGGAACTAAATGAGAACAGAAAATCATGTTAAGTAGTGAATTGTTACCACCTCATTACAATTTACTTTGAAATTTTATAGTACATACTGATAGTTTAAGAAAACAGAGCTAAGTCAGGCATAGTTCCTGCCTGTAATCCTAGTTTTCAGGATACTGAAGCAGGATGATTGCTTTAAGTTCAAGGTAAGGCTGGATTACAGATCAACTCAAGCTATAGCATGAAACCCTGTCACATACACACATACACACACACACACACACACACACACACACACACACACACACACACACAAATAAATAAAATAAAATAAACAATAAAAAATAGATAAATAAGAGAATCTGAAAATAGCACAAACATAAGTAATAGAGTCACTCTGAATCAAAGTTAGAATCATGATGTACATTTGAAGCAATGCAAAACCATGGCAAAAGGACAGGTTATTTCTAAAGTTTTATTGAGACTATTAACTATCTTGAAAGAATGCTTATTAACAGTTTATATTACTCAAAACATCAAAATTGAATGGAAAGTTCAATGATATCAATTGAAACAATAAAGTTTATTTGAAACTTAATATATGCCAGAGGAACAAATTTCTCAGCATAAAATCACTCTAATACTTCATGAAGATGGACTTTTTATTCTATGTGCCATGTTAATCTTCAATAACAAATACACTAATATTTTGTATATGATTTGAAATTTTCTCTTTATGTGCAAATAATTAATGTAAATTAGTAAGTAAAATAGCCAAACTTATGGATAAATATTTTCAAGATTTTTATAGTCAACCAATAGGCAGAAAAAAAAAATCTAACTCATTTTAATCATGGAAATACAAATAAAGGCATCCCAGCATGGCATAGCTTGACAGAAAGAATAGTACAACACTGGTTGTTGATACTTTTAACTAGTGGCATCACAAGGTAGCATGTAAGATAGTAAATCATGAGCTTACATATATTCACCAATGATCAGGCAACAGTACTTCCTGAACTTTCACTTATTGGATCTACCTACATCTCCACCATTATTTCTGATGAAATATAGTCAACTTCAAGACAGTCCCACTGAGGCAGAGAGATCTTTGAAGGACAGGTGTATGCACAGAATAGACACACTTATATATGGGATAACTATTCCTTTAAGACATCTAAGACTACTAATATTTCACAAATATATGCAATGCTTAAAATTTTATGGTTTGATCAGAACTTAGACATCCTAGATTTCTTCATTTATTATTTACAACGAAGGTATTATCATCTATAAATTTATGCATATCCTTTGCAGTTATTATCCAAATGTGGCCCTTGCATGTGAATTTAGTTTTCTTTCCTTACTTTCTTTGCATATTTTATTTGTTTCATCAAAAAGTAAAATTGATGAAATATATTTCCAACAGGTTATTTTTATAGGTTGCATTCCATCAATGTCTTTGGTTTTTAGTCACTTGAACATGTCTCAAAAGAATGAGTTACTTCAAAATGAGATTTTTGAATTATAAGCATAATGTTCATGTGTTTAGGGGGAAAAAAATAAAAGAAGGAAATTGTTTTCAAGAAACCAGATGAGTAAGCTAGCATAGCCAAAGGGCAGTAGCATCTGATGTGGTGACAGGCTTTGCATGCTTCATGCATTAATGTGTAGTTTCCATAGCAGCCACCACATCACATGATAGTTCAAAGTAATTACTAATTGCCAAGAAATCTTCAAGGGAAACACCCCCAACTCTGATAAAAATCTTAAAATCAGGGAAAAGTTTCTGAGTTGCAGTCCTTGAGTCAGACAGAAGCACCCTCCAGATCTCTGTTTCATGGCCCATTAAACAGGAGTAAAACCATTTCCAGCCCCTTCCCTGTGTCAGCAGGTCTCCCGATGCTTTGGGAAACGTGGTGTGTTGTGTTCCACTAACATACAGCATCACAGATAACTGTAACTAGAAAATTTCCAGAGTGTTGTGTTTTAGCCCTTCATCAGGGAAAGAAGCAGCACCATTTTTGCCTCCAGGGCCACAATTAGGCGAGCACCAAGGTGACTATGAAAGCCTGTGTCATAGGCCTCTATACCCAGGACTCAGTCTTTTTCCCTCTGTGTTACTGTTTGGTGTCACTGGGACAAAATGCATGAGGCAAACTTCAGAAAATGAAGATTTTTCACATGCTCACAGTTTCAGAGACTTTAGTCTGTGGTCAGCAGGCCTGGGACAAGACTGAAACATCGTCCAAAAGGCACGAGAGAGAAAATGGACACATCATGTGTGTCAGGAAGCAAAACAAAACTGAACACAGTGTCTCAAAGAACTGACAAGAGTGAAGCGATTCCTCGGCCAGGACCTGCCTCTAATGATATATTATAATAAGGTAGAAATCACATAAAACTCATTGAACATTATATTGAAAATGAAGAACTGCATGACATACTATTTTCAATTGAAAAACTCTTCCATTGGGGACCATCTGTATTCTTATTTGTTTTTTATTGATATGTAACTATTACTTAGCATAATATTAGTATGTAAGGGATGTTTAGTGATTCATATTCTCAATGAAGAAAGAGATGAATATTGGTCATAAGAAAATACATGCTAGAAAATTAAAAGTGGCCACCTCTGTTTGGAAATAGACACCTGTCATTGGTGTTAGGTTATCATTTCCTCCATTTTTCTTCATATCCCTGTCCATTCAGAATGTATTTTATTTCTCTGGTTCATTTTAGAGTAACAAATGAAAGTTGGGATGGTAGTGTATAAATGAACTTATAAAATAAATCTCTTAATTTATTAGCCTGTTCAGTGCACAAAATAAGCACCAGAGTCTCATATTGAACCTATAATACACATAACTTGGTGTATAAATATACACACATTATTTTAATGAAATTTCTCATCTGGGCTGATAGTGCTCCCTCTAAGAGCCAAAGATCACCTTACAAAAAAAAAATAAATAAAATAAAACATGAGAAGCCCTCTTTTGAGCTGTTGGCCAGAATGTCCAAGAGTCTCCTAAAGCATACAGCCTATTGCTGTTGCCTTTGGTTGTGCCCAATGTGGAAGGTAAGTCCATTTTGTTGAAGAGACAATGCACTTCAGAAACAGGACCCAGAGATCCTTGAACTGGACTGACTTTAATGCCCCCTCATATCGGAAGGTGACATGCAGGCTTCCTAACATGGGAAGCAGCCAGCAGCCTCACCGAGCTAGACCACTCCTAACCACAACAATGACCAGCACAGCACAAGGAGCCTAAGGGTGCAGCAGTGGCACATGCCCCGGGAGTAACCAGCAGCTCTTTAACTGGACTCAAACCTGCTCAACAAGAGGAAAACCATGCCTAGTACTGGAAACCTAGCCAACTACTCGGTAATAGTGAAGTCATGGTTCTTGGGGGAAGACTTACATCTTCTTCCACAGGCACAAGGCAAAGAGAGCTAACTGGGAACCGAGTGAGCTTTAAAACCTCCAAGCCCACCTTAAGTGACACATCCCTCCAACAAGGCCACCTCCTCCCCACAGATGCTAAATCATCCCAAACTCTTTCATCAACTGAGGACCAAGTGTCCAAATATATGAATCTATAGTAACCATTCTAATTCAAACCACCACATTCAGGATCTTGAATGAAAGATGTTCTACACTTCTAGATTATTAACTCCAGATGATCAGTTTCAGTATCTAAAACCTGTTTAGATTTAGATAAATGAATGGATAGATAGATGATAGAAAGAAAAAAAGAGATAGATACATACATACAGATGGAGAGAGAGAGACAGAAAGACAGACAGATGATACATACCTATGTACATACATACATACACACATACATACAGAGAGATAGAGACAGATAGATAGGCAGACAGATGATAGAGAGATAGATAGATAGATAGATAGATAGATAGATAGATAGATAGAAGATAGATAAATAGATAGATAGATAGATAGATAGATAGATAGACAGATAGATAGACAGATAGATAGATAGACAGATAAATAAATGATAGACACAGAGAGAGATAGATGATGAATGGATAGTATGTAGATGCTAGAAGACAGATTCTTCCAGCAAAACATAGTTTTCCCTATTTTATACTTTAAAAGGCAGCACCAACTGAACATCACTTGCTCTGTGCTAGCGTTTAGATACTTGTACTGTACACCTTGTAGAGTTCAATAATGCATCCCTCAAGTATTTCAATTCCTCATAGTGTATATAGATTTATTAAACGGCCATACCACCACTCCAGCTTGTGCACACCCCCATTCACATCTCTCTTCATTGGGAAGATCTTATACTAGCATTTGCTCTCCAAGAGCTTCAGCTCTAGAAAGGGAGTGTTCTTGAAATTATGAATTCCTTCAGTTTTACAATTGTCAGCTCTGAGACCCAGAGGCCATCAGACTCCCCGACTTGTTTGACAGCAAAGTCTCTCAAGATCAGTTCTCAATCTACATTTTTAATTAGCAAATTTACTCAAACAATAACATTAATTTGTTCTCCATGTTAGTTTATTTTCCCTCTAAAGAATGCATTGAGAGTACCAAAGCTGGGGCTAGAGAAGTAGATCAGCAGTTAAGAGCAGGCACTACTCGTACAGAAGACCCAAATTTGTTTCCCAAGACTCATGTTGGACAACTTATGAGTGATTATAGCTTCTATTCCAGCAGATTTGACACTTCTGGTCCCTCAGGCTCCCTCACTCATACATCACACACACACACACACACACACACACACACACACACACACACACACATACACGAAAAAAAAATACTTTTTTACAAAAAAGAACACCAAAGCTTACCAAAAAAAATTACATCGTATCTAATTAACCTGATGTCATCTTACTAGAATATAATCACATTTTTTTCAGTCTTTAAAGACACAAGTGGTGATTCAAACAATTGTGACATGTCTTAGAAAGCCACTCAAGCAATATTGAGGAGCCCAAGAATGCCTGAGCTGAGAGTGCAGGATTTACATTTGCAACTATACAAGTGGCATAGAAAGGAATCAATTAACTGATATTCATATTCTTTGGAATTTAATGTTCCCACTTCTGGTTCATGTTTGGACTCCATTATCAGGTTATTAGACAAACTATAATTTTAAAGCAATAACTCATTCTCTCTTGTCTAATTCTGAATCTCATGAGCTTTCGTTAAATGCTGATGACTGACAATGACCATGAGCGTTGAGAGACTTGTGTTATGGAGTCTAGTTACCTGAACAAAATCTTCCTATTTGCAGTTTTGTGATTTGGCAAGTTATCTTTTAGTCCTTATTTTCATTGTCTCCAAAACAGAGCTAATGACACCACTGAGGGGTATTGCAGGATTAAATTTGATACTTCAAGTAAAGTGCTTTGAAAATGGTTGGCATAAAAGCAGCACCCAAGAAATGCTAGCAGTTACAGTCCATTCATTGACAATTTCTTTTTCATGGATATAAAGCAAGTGACAAATTCTGAACACTGTTTTATGAACCCAACTTGCATCCACTCCTTCCCAGTGCAGGGTTTGGTCAAGTACATTAGCATTTCTGTTTCTATCTACATATTTTGTAAATAAGTATCATAATATTTGCTAATTTACATTATAGTATGGACGTTAGCTGAGTTGACACATGTAAATTTATAAGATAGTATTTTTCCTATAGTTAGCACACTGTATATATTTACTTATTTATTTTTCAGAGCCTAGATTTGATTTATTATATTAAACAAATAAAGAGAATGTTTATTTTTACATGTTAAGTATGATTCATCTCATTTTACATACCAATCACAGATCCCCCTCTTCCTTCTCCCCACCCCTTCAGCTTTCACGCCCCAACCCACCCCCTATTCCTTCCTACAAGAAGGTAAGGCCTCCCATGGGGAGTCAGCAGAGCCTAGTACATTCAGTAGAGGCAGGTTCAAGCCTGTCCTCCTGCCTCAAGGCTATGCAAGGTGTCTTACCATAGGTAGTGGGCTCCAAAAATCCAGCTCATACACCAGGGATGGATCTTGATCCTACTGCCAGGGGGCCCCTTAAGCAGATCAAGCTATACGACTGTCTCACTTTTGTGGAGGTCCTAATCCAGTCCCATGAAGGCTCCACAGCTGTTGGTCTAAATTTCATGAGTTCTCACTAGTTTGATTCAGTTGTCTCTGTAGGTTTCTCCATCATGATCTTGATGCCCCTTGTTCATAGAATCTCTCTTCACTCTCTTCAGCTGGACTCCTGGAGCTCAGCCTGGTTTTTGGCTGTGCATCTCTGCATCTGCTTCCATCAGTTACTGGAGAAAGGCTCTATGATGACAGTTAGAGTATTCACCGATGTGATTACTGGAATAAGCCAGTTCAGGCACCCTCTCCACTATTGCTAGTAGTCTAAGCTGGGGTCATCCTTGTGGATTCCTGGGAATTTCCCTAACACCCAGTTTCTCCCTATTCCCATGATGTTTCCCTCCATCATGGTATCTCTTTCATTGTTCTTCCACTCCATCCCTGCTCCAGCTCAACCATCCCATTCCCTTATGTTCTCATCACCCATCCCTTACCCTCTATTGCCCCCGTCACCACCAGTTTACTCATGGAGATCTCATCTATTTCCCCTTTCCAGGGCTATCCATGCATCCCTCTTAGGGTCCTCCTTGTTAGCTGGCTTCTCTGGAGCTGTGGGTTATAGTCTGATTGTCCTTTGTTTTACATCTAGTATCCACTTATGAGTAAGTACATACCATGTTTGTCCTTCTGAGTCTAGGTTACCTCACTCAGAATGATATTTTCTAGTTCCATCCATTTGCCTGCAAATTTCATGATGCCATTGTTTTTCTCTGCTGAGTAGTACTCCATTATGTATGTGTACCACATTTTCTTAATCCATTCTTTGGTTGAGGGGCATCCAAGTGAATCTTACATACTAAAATGGTGTATGGTCATAACAAATAGAAGCCTTGCTTGAATGAGAAATAAAAAGGTATGTAATTATTTTCATTATTTAAATAAAAATATCTCTTACTCTTATTGTACCAAAAAAAAATATTTTTTCTGTCTCACATAAAGTAGTTTGGGATGATAATAACACATTGTCCCCAAAACTGCACTGTCAAATTACCTGCTTGCTTTGGAATAGATTGTGGTAAATTAGCTGAATAATACAGTAACCTTGCCACCTCCTAATTCCTACCCAAATTCTCCTTGGATTTGTGGATTTGTACATAGGAGAGATTTAATTAAATTGCAAAAGAGTACAAATGTCAACATTTTTATTGTACAAACAACTACTCTACCAAGTGGAATTTGTCAGGCATGCTGATTAGCAAATCCTTACAACAAAGGTTACAAAACCCTGGGCCTCTGAGAGCAACAGAAGCAGTTGTGGTGGCGATTTGAATAAGAATGAGAAAAGGAAAGCGGTACTACTCAGAAATACGGTTCACTTTTATTTTAGTATTTGTTTCCAGAATGTCTTTATTGTGGTTATTTTTAGATTATCACATAAAGGTCTGCTTGTGTATGTGGAGTGTATGCAAAGAACAAATAATTAGCCAAAATATTTTAAAGGAAATATCATAAGGAAAAATTTAGCTCCTCCGAATAGTCTCTCTCCATTTTCCCTTTTGCTCATGTGTGTTTTGTTATAGTATTAAATTTGTATATGCATTAATTAGGAGTTTTTATCCTTAAATATCAAGTGTTCCCTTAGGCTAATTTGATGAACACCACAGATATTGTCCCTTGCTTGCTGTGTATTGCATGGTTCATTCCAGTAATTATAACGGATGTAATTATTCCTGTTTCCTGTGTAGAAGGAAGCTATTCTTTTGAGTACATTGAATTCCTGACACCTTGTAGAGTGTTTAACTGTGTCCTGTAAGATGACAGAAAAATAGAGCTACTTATTTACAGTGTGTTACTGTCATGCATTGTGAACAAAACAGTCAAGAAAGAAATAAGATTGGTGCCCCAGACATGAGAACAATCAGCACTGCCTCTGCCCTTGACATCCAGGATGTGTTCAGCCCAAGATGCTTTCCTGAAGGTCCAAAGAAATAGGTATTCATTTTCACTTTGAAAACAGAGACAAAGTACTGTCATTGCTTGAGGAAACTAACAAGAAATGACATGTAATTTGTCCTTACCCTGCTCCACTCTCTGGACAGCTGCTCACTCCATGTGACCTAACATAGACATAACTTTTTCATAACGTTTCTTCCTTATCTAAGCAATGTTCCAAAAGAATCATTGTGTTCTATTCAATGAGAAACCAAGTGTACATATATTATTTTCACAATCTACTAGTCCAAGAAAGGAGAATGAGCTCCAAAACGAGTTGGCTCTTTGTGATCACTCTGTTGCCTGTGGACAACAGTGACTTAGCCTGAAGGGAAGGTCACAGGCTTAATTTTCATGAGGATTCTCTTTGTTCCCCAGTTGTTGTATGTAACCTTATGTGATACAAAGACTTCCTCAAACAACATGAACATCACAGGTTCTTCTGTACCTCCCAAATAGGCAGCTACTCCACCTAGACCCCAGTGGTTTTAGGGTGGGTGTGATCGGGCACAGCCATGAGATCCTCCGTGACATACACTCACTTGGCAAAGGCCTAGAAAAGTTTCTGGGAGTTAAAGTCAGACCTGCTGCCACTAGAAAGGTCTTTTCCAAGTCACCTTTCTGTGAAAACTGGCATTTCCCACCACCATGAGTCCACAGTTCTGTGGCTTTGGCTACTTCACAGAGGAACCTCAGCCTCAGCTGCATTGGCCATTCAGAGCTGCTCCACAGGCTTGGTTCTCAGGGTCAAAGGGCTATGGTGCTTTGATCTTCTTCAAAGGGTTGTTGTTGTTCAGGGTTTATTTTGTTTTTATTTGTCTTGCCATCTGAGCACTCATTTCATTGCATTCTATAGTATGCAGACAAGTCTTTCCACCTTCTGAGGTCAGGCCTAAGGGGGAGGAAGAAAGAAAGACAGAGGCTCCACTAAAGGGAAAAAAATGCTGAGATGGACTGACCATAACCAAGTGGTGGCTTCTCCTTCCGCTGCCTCCTGGATCACTGGCTCACCCCTAGGAAGAAGTGTAGTGCTGGAACACAGAAATGCTCCTTCCTGAGAGTTCTACATCAATGAGGTCCATTTGGGCTATGTCATGATGTAAAACTCTGCTGAATTACACTAAAAAACAGTTAATATGTATAGCTGGGCATGCATTGTAGAATTCTACTCCAGAGAAACAATGGTATCAATATTGTATCTCCTTTCCTTTTTCAACAAGCAAAGCTATGAGTAAAATTAAGGACAGCTTCAAAAAACTAGAAACCATAGAAACAGGTTATCCTATAATTATCATTGGGTATTTCATGTCATGTGATCCAGATACTGCCAAATATTCCCATGTAGGTATGTGTGCCCACACACATGCTCATGAATAGAATCAAACGTGCTCGTATTCTACTTCACTCCTTGATAGAGTCTCTTCTAGGGTTTGGAAAAATAAAAATTGCTACAGACCCAATTTTTTTATGCTCTGACTTCCTTATAGCTTTAGATGAAAAGGGAAAAGGCTATGTATTAAAACAAAAAGTCCAAGCCACAAGTGTTTTAATATATCCACTTGTCCCAACTCTACCATTTTGTATAGTCAAGTTTCTCTAAAATGCAGCAAATTTTTATGCGGGGGAGAGAGAGAGAGAGAGAGAGAGAGAGAGAGAGAGAGAGAGAGAGAGAGAGAGAGAGAGAGACAGAGACAGAGAGACAGAGAGAGACAGAGAGACAGAGACAGAGACAGAGAGACAGAGAGAGACAGAGAGAGAGAATGGAAGATGGCCAGAGTTCCAAGAGAATTGATGAATTGATATTAGATCCCTGAAGCCTGGATTCACAACCCATGCATTTGGGGATTCTATGTTTTGTCTTGCCTGTCCCTTACCTGCCTTGGAGGGTTCTGATGTAGATGCCCCACTTGGAAACATTGCAAACAGCCATGGAGAGGCTTGTTATGCAGCTTGCCTTGAAAGGACTCATCAGGAGGTGAAAACTGCAAGTACTCAGCTTGCAGGCTGTGGATCAGAACTTCTAGATATGGGGTGCAAAGTCATAGCAGAAACCTGGTTACCAGCTGCCATGAATAGGTTCAAGCATAACCATTGTCCAGAGACAGTAGCGAAGCAGCCCCTGTGGATATTCATAGACTTTTGCATTGAAGACGACACTGCAGATCTATTTCAAGTCTGATTCTGAACTAGGAGCAGACAAGAAAGCAGGTTGTCCTGTTTTGCTGTGAGGGCACAGGTTTTGTCAAAGTCCATCCATATACAGAATGCAGAAGGTTTTGAGTTTTGTGCAGCTGGACAGCATTAAAGAGTGAGACATGGAAAGTTTTTGGCCCAGAGATACCATGAAAAGTTTTGTTTCCTACCTGAGCTGTGCCAGCAACCTTCAGGACATGTCCTTCATCAATATGACTCCAAACACATAGTTTTGAGAGACAAGATAAGTGGCATTTCTGTATATGTTCTTCTTATTTACAAAGTATGGGCAATCTCTGGAAGATTCAAACGACATATTCTTTCTTAAGGGAAAGCTACACAAAATACTCATGAGTTGCATTCATTTGGAAACTCTCAGCTTGAAGTCCAGACTGCTAAAGGAATCAGAGTCAAAGAATCAGAATGTTCAAACACTAATCAGATGAAGTAACTGGGTCTGAAAACATCCACATGAGAGGGGGCAGTTTCAAATCCCTCCGACCTCTGCTAGAGGAGACGGGCACTCTTCAGACCCTTCTCCTAGACCACCACAGCACCACTGGTTCTAGCTTGGTGCCATCCTGCTTGTGCTGAGCCTCTGCTCCCAGCTTAGCGTGCTCAGCTGCTCTGGGAACTCCATGATTGTTCTGAAGAACCTAGTGGGCTCCACAGCCAGGCTGAGCCAGTTAAACTGAGGACTCCATCCTGTATTTCAAGAGAGCCTTGATAAAGATTTCAACTGTTATTCTGAACAGAAGTTTTCCCAGATTTCGTCTAAGCTGCAGCAAATATGGAGGGACCTAAGACCTGAATGCAAGGTCCAGCTGTGTGCCAAATTCTATGATTCTACATAGTTCCAATATTTCATTCTGGGGGTCCAGTAACTACTGAGAACTAACTTCATGGGAATCCCTTACAATGGAAGAGTTATTTATCGACAATCTGATTCAGGCAGGAAGATCAAAGGTCAAGTCCAGCATAGGGTATATAGGTAAATATCTTCACCATACATTCCTAAGAGAAGGTCAGAAATAAAGAGCATTGGAGGGGAAGAAAAAATATGATAATATTGACTGATCTGAGTCTGAAGATCTGAGAACTGCAATGGGCAGAAGACTGGTGATACACATTCTAGTCAAGCCCAAAGTCCCTAAAACTGGGAGTGCTGAAAACCAGTGCTGAAAGATGTGAACATATGTCTGTGCTGTCCTAGCTCAAGATGAAAGAGGAAATTTCACTACCTTCCTTGGTTTTGTCCTGTTCAGGCCCTCCATGAGTTGCATTTTAGATCTAAAATGGTAATGTTAATATTCTTTCCTCAGTCTACTCATGAAAATGCTATTCTCAAACACTGTCTCAGAAATATTCAAGCATGTTCACCACCAATCTGGGTATCTTTGACCCCAATACTATTAATACATACAAATTACCACAACACATTTAACCATACCAAGCATTATAACAGTAGATGATCAAAAAAAAAAAATAACAGAATTGTAATTGGAATAAAAGGAATGCTGCATGGCTTTTAAAAAGTAGTTTTGAATTGAGGGTAAAATAGACATAGACTTATGAGGAGAACTCACCAAAATTTTCATATTTGGCCAAAAAAGAATTTATGTGTGTAAATGTAACCATCTTATTAAATAAGAAACATAGAGCCAATACAGAGATGAAATCCAAGAGGGCAGAGCAATAGCTAAGAGCTAAAAACCTTACTCCTCACTGTCGCTGTTGTCCTACCTCTCCAAAAGAGAGCTATTTCCTGTGTGTTTGTGCTTTTTATAGACTTTCTGTTCTGCCTTCTCATTGGTTGTAAACCCAACCACATGACCGCCTCATCACTGCCTGTCTGTACAGACCTCCAGGTCTTCTATGGTTGGTATTGAGATTAAAGGTGTGTGTCTCCATGCTGGCTGTATCATTGAACACACAGAGATCGGCCTAGCTCTGCCTCCCAAGAGCTGGGATTAAAGGTGTGCACCACCACCGCCCAGTTTCTGCTATGGCTTGCTATAGCTCTGACCCCCAGGCAACGTTATTTATTAACATACAAATAAAATCACATTTCAGTACAAGTAAAATATCACCATATGTAGCTAGAGTTTTCCTGCCTGGCCCACAGTCAGGACAAATCTCTCTCACCTGCCAGTCCCACAGCCGCTCAGACCCAACCAAATAAACACAAAGACTTATTTTGCTTACAAACTATATGGCCATGCCAGGCTTCTTGCTAACTGTTCTTATAGCTTAAATTAATCCATTTCCATAAATCTATACCTTGCCACGTGGCTCGTGGCTTACCGGCATCTTCACATGCTGCTTGTCATGGTGGTGGCTGGCAGTGTCTCCCTGACTCAGCCTTCCACTTCCCAGAATTCTCCTCTCTCCTTGTCCCGCCTATACTTCCTGCCTGGCCACTGGCCAATCAGTGTTTTATTTATTTGACCAATCACAGCAATTTGACATACAGACCATCCCACAGCACTTCCCCTTTTCTTTTCTTTTTTTTTTTTTAAAGAAGAAGGTTTTAACTTTTACACATATCCAAAGCCAGCTTGGTATATTTGGGAATTTGGGCGTAGCTTCTCTTACTACTTCCTGCTGGAGGGGGGCGCTGTATCTTATGGGGACATAAAGAAAATTTTAGGGTTATGGAGTAGTCCGTGAGGGTGTATCGTCTGAGCCAGTTGCCTTCAAACGGTTCTGGATGTTGGATCATCTGGGCCTTTGTGTCATCGGAGACCTTTCAGGGGGTCTTGGCTGGTCAAACCTGATGTATCTTAATCTGGAACAAATCCATAGCCTCTGGCTTTCTGTGGAAACAAAAGCAGAGCCTCCTTTCCAAAGCAACATATCCTTACAACCAAATTTTGAAGTCAAAGTACCTTTAAAATATACATTTTGGCATAACTCAACAGCTTTTGCAATCAAATGTTTTTCTTCAGTTACGAATATCAAAGAGAACATAATCCAGATTCTCTGTGTGGTAGCCATCTTTTGTGGCTTATTTTTTTATATTAGCTTGAGTCTATTGCTTTAAACTGCAGCCTTCTAAGCCTGAGATGGCACTGTGGCTGCTGGCTCTACCCACTTCAGTTTCCCAACATGGAGGTGGTACGTTTTCCCGCCAGCTCTGGGAGCCATCAACTCTCAGAAATAGTGGGTCTGTGCTTCTATCAAAGCAGCGTGTAGCCCAGAAACCTTTTTGTTTTGTACTAGTGAAGGCTAAATCCACCACGCAGCTTAATGCGCCACTTGCAGAGGCCTCATTCCTGCCATATTGCAGGTTGAGAACACATGCCAGGAACCCGCCATAGTAGCTCAAACACGCAGGCTGTTGCTAGCTTGAAAGAGACAACTAGGAACTGTTTTTAGCTCTGTTTTAGAATCTTTTTACTCAGGTTTTAGGTGAAAACTTTTGCCAACACGTTGAGCACCATTATATGTGTAGAATGTTAAAATTAAAAGAACCATGTCTATCACAGTTTTTTAACTTAACAGGTAAAAAATGAAATTTAAGAATACTTTGTCCAAGGAACGATCACACGTTCAGACTAAGTATTATAATTCTCTCTCTGTGCTCCTAATCCAGCATCCTTTTCAATGTTCTCGTCATGATAGGAGCAGAAAGGGTATTTCTTTTTATTCTTAATTTTGTTTTTGTTTTTTTAATATAGATTTTTCAGTATGTAGGCCAGAATAATAATGTACTTATCATCCTCCTGTCTCAGCTTCAAGGGTGCAGGGATTCCAGATATGCTGCACCATGCCAAACTAAACAATGACATCCTGCCTCAGAAAAGAAAGTGGTGATCTGTAGAGAAAGATGCTTGTATTAGTTTGCTTCCTGTTTCTGTGATAAAGCACCATGACTAAAAGCAACCTGGGGAAGAAAGGGTTTATTTCTGCTTACAGCTTATAGTACAACTTGGAAGGAAGTCATTATACACACTCAAGGCAGGAACCTGTAATCAGAAAAAGATGCCAAGGCCACAGAGGTGACTTGGCTTTCTTTCTCATTCATCTCAGGATCATCTGCTTAGGGGTGGCGTTGCCCATAGTAAGCAGGGTCCTCTTACTATTTCAATTATTAATTTTAAAAATGCCCTACAGACTTGCCTACAGGAAAAAATGATAGAAGGATTTTCTCAGTTGAGGTTTCTCTTCCTGATAATTGAAGCTTGTGTCATGTTGACAAAAACTATCTAGAACAGTTATATTTAAACAGCAACTGGAAAATGTAGAAGAAATGGATAATTTCCTATGCACAAGTAACCTATTACAATTAAATAAAAAAGTATAAACAACATAATTGATCTACAATAGTCAATGAGACTGAAGCAGCAATACATCTGCCTAGAGCAAAAGATCCAGAACCAAATGGATTCAATTATGAACTCCACCAAATCCTCAAAGAGGGCTTACACAAAAATCAATCCTTTTTATAATATAAAGGCAAAACTAATTGTCGTAGTTAGGATTTCTACTGCTGTGAGGAGACACCATAACCACAACAACTCTTATAATGGAAAAACATTTCATGAGGATGGCTTACCTTTTCAGAGGTTCAGTCCATTATCGTCATGGTGGGACATGGTGGTGTGCAGGCAGACATAGTGCTGATTCCATCTTGATCAGAGGGCAATAGGAAGTGGACTGTCTCACTGGGTGTGCAGTGAATATCTGTTCTATCTATGACCTTGAGGTACAGCCCCTTGAGATGTAGCAGGTAACTGTTCTACCTATAACCTTTAAGTACCTGCCCCTGGGGCATGGCCTCAGGGCTAAGATGCTGATCTCTTCTCTCCCTCCTGGGCTTGGATGGTGCAGACTGACTCAGGCAGTAGAACAGTGTGGGACAGTACCTTAGCCTTCTGCTATCCTGTTTAATGAGTTTTCTTTCCTAATAAATTCCTTCTACCCTTTAAGCAGACTCTGGTGGATTTCTTGCTTTAGGTGTGGCTTGAGCATACATGAGACTGCAAGTCCACTTCTACACTGACACACTTCCTCAAACAAGACCACACCTATTCTAACAAGGGCCCACCTCCCAATAGTGCCACTCTCCTTTGGGGCCGTTTTCTTTCAAACTACCACATTGAACCCCAAAAGCTTGTAACAATATCATAATGCAAAATGCATTTAGTCCAACTTCAAAAGTTCCCATAGTCTATCACAGTCTCAACAATGTTTAAAATTCTGAGAATCATGCAATCTCGTAACTGTAAGCCCCTAAAAAATTAAAATAAAGAAGCAGATCACATATTTCCAACATATGGCACAGGATATATATTATTATTCCAAAATGTAGGGAATGAAGTATGGTGAGAAAATACTGGACCAACGCAAGACAGAAAATCAGCTGGGTAAACTCCAAATTTCGCATCTCCATGTTTGATGTCAAAATGCCCTTCAGATTTCCAACTCTGTTCTGCTTTGTTGACTGCAAAGTACTCTTTCTCTTTGTCTGGTTCCAATCCCTGTTAGTAGCTTTCCTCAGCAGATATCCCACTGTTCTAGCATCTCTATCATCTTGGGGTCTCTAAGGCAATCCACCATCACAGCTTCACCTTTTCATTGCTTCAGTTTCTCCTTCACAGCTTCCACAATGGCCTCTCTAGGCCTCTGTTCAAGGATACCCCTGACACATGCCTGGTCTCAGCAGCTTTCCTTAGTTGTGAAGGAAGGTTCTATAATGCCTTTCTTCTATCCTTGACTCTAAAGCCAGAGCCATGTGACCAAAGCTGCCAAGTTCTTGTTTGCTGGAACTGTAACATGGTCTCCTTGTTTAATTACTGCTTCACCAGCTTGATGTTTTCCATGATTTCTTTCACTGCCTAAGCTTGGCTGTCCTGAAACTTGCTCTGTAGACCAGCCTAAGTTTGAACTCACAGATCTTTCAATTACATTTTCACCAGCTTTCTGTTTTTGATGATTTCCTTCACTGCCTAAACTTGGCTGTTCTGGAACTTGCTCTGTAGACCAGGCTGTCCTCAAACCAGCCCTTGCCTTCCAAGTGCTAGGATTAAAGGTGTGCACCACCACACCCAGTTCTAAGCTTTTCTTTAATTCCTTTTCACAACTTAGCTGAGTGAGATCTTGACCTGAGGTCACCACTCCCTTTATTTCATTTCTTAATCTGTTTCCTAGAACACAGGACTTAGCTCCATTCTACTTCCTAGTCCTCCTTTTTTCCTAAAATTTTACATTGCTCCTTTTTACTATCAATCTGTATAAGAGTGTGTAGTAATAACCACACAACAGAGTCAACACTAGGCTGTTTTGAGATTTCCTTTGCCAATGGAATTAATCCAAATCACTTCACTTTCAAGTCAGGCAGACTCTTCAGACAAGTGCAAAAAGCAGCCACTTTCTTCACCAAAATATTACAAGAAAAATTTCTAGGCAACATACTAAAGTTCTTCTCCTGTGAAACATCTTGAGCCAGCCTACCACAGTTCAAATCACTCTTAGCATCACTGTCTTTCATGCTTCTACTGGTATGGACCGTTAAACAGTACTTAAAGCACTCTACTGCTTCCTTAACCCAAACTCCCAAAGTTGAAATTCCTCCAAATAAAATCATGGTCAGGCAAAACCCTAGGCCTTAGTACCAACTTCTGTCTTAGTTAAGGTTTCTAGTGCTGTGAAGAGACACCATGACCATAGCAACTCTCATAAAGGAAAACCATTTAATTGGGGTGGCTTACATTTTCAGAGGTCTAGTCCATTTTAATCATGATGAGTAGCATGGCAGTGTGCAGGCAAACATGGTTCTGGCTCCATCTTGATCAGAAGGCAATAGGAAGTGGACTGTCTCACTAGGCATGGATTGAGCATATATGAGACCTCACAGTCCACCATAGTGACACACTTCATCCAACAAAACCACACCTACTCCAACAAGGCCACACCTCCTAATAGTGCCACTCTCTTTGAGGGCCATTTTCCTTCAAAGAACCACAAGAGGCCACTGCAATGTGCTATTGCCTCCTGTTCTTTGTGACAACCTGACTTGAGAGTTTCTTGTACTGCTTTTTCTCTCTACATTGAATGAAATGGTACAACCTGGTGCTCAAGAGCTTTCAAAGCTGTGTGGTTTGAGTTTATCAGCACACCAGCATCACCTATTAACAATGAATTTCACAACAAGGGTTTCACGTGGTGCTGATGATGCTTACCTATACACTCTGCATGTCATTATTATTGTGGAAAACAAGTATGGTTGAAAAGATGGTTAGATGTTCTAGTAGACTTTAATTCCTTATACAGGGGGTTATTTCATTTCCTAGTAAAGTGTTCTATCAAATGTAAACAATCTTTTACAGTCTGCACAACGGCTTGGACTGGTAGTGTATGTCTTTAACTCCAGCACCCAGGAAGTAAAAGCAGGCCAATGACTATGAGATCAAGGTCAGCCTGGTCTACTTAGTGACTCTCAGATCAGCTGGGGCTACACACTGAGGCCATGTGTCTCAAATGAAATAAAAGTTATATGATATCATGTCTTTTGACCATGATAACATTCATATTGCATGTTACCATCACTATGATAATGACAGCTATGAAAGTATCTAGAAAAAGTTCTATATTGTAATTATCTCAAGTTTCTCATTTCTACAAACAGATCTTTCCTATGTCTTTGATTCAAAGATGAACTCTTACAAGGTCTAACTTTCTTGGCTTCTCAGTTTCCATTTCAAGGACTACACTGTTGAAACCATGACATTTTTCTGATAAATATTAACCAAAGCAATTTATCCAGAGTTTCCCCCATGATACTTATACACTACTGTAATTTAAATATCCCATCACCATCCTACTGAAAAATAGTAAGGCTATGGACTGTTGAATAATTTGTAGCCATGGTTACTTGTATTGGATGCTCCACCCAGGTGTAAACAACAGCCCAACTAGATTCCAGTTTATCTGAACAGTTACATAATGTGTTAGTAATAACATGCCCTCAATTACAAGTACATAACAAGATTAAAATTCCTTGGCCAACATTAATTTTCTATATCCAAATTTAGATTGAAGGTGAATAAATAGAAAATATGACCAGCATTCTAACAAGACACAAATAAGATCTATTTGTTCTCATAAAAAGTGTATTAATTTCTGTTCATGATATTCAAACATTGATCAATAAACAAATCTCTTTCAAATCACAGATAGAGTGTATACAATATTTAAAATAACAATATTATGAAGGTGTGTAAGGTTCTTCTTTATGACAAATACAGTTTTACATAAGTAATTAGGTGCTTGCTCAGCTACATGTAAGTGCCTCTGTGATCACTGTCCATGGCAAACTCCAGGTAGCTTGGCAATAAGCTTATCAGTGTCAGTATCTACCAGTGTTACTACACTGTGTCTGTTGACCACCTTGGGAGCATGCTGCGGTTCATGTATCTCTAGCTGACAAAGGTTAGACCTCTGTCTCTCCCAGACAGAAAATAGCAATATTAAATAAAGACATTGGAGTAGAATGACAGAACAGAAGAGAGGGGAACACAAAACCCTGCTAGTGTTAGAAATTCCCTCCAGCAGATCTGTAGCATTCATAAGAGAATACATTCTTTAGTCACAGAGTTGGACAGGGTCATTATAAAGTATGACTGTATGAATTCACATATTTGTAAAAAGCCTGTGAAGTTCTTTGTAAACAATAAAAAGAGGATTGAAAATTTGAAATTGAAATTGAGGATTGAAATAGAAATTAAAGATTTGGTTTAAAAATGAGAACTCTGGCTCAGTACTTAACCAAGTTTATCCAAATCTATATTTAATCTACTGGTAACTTAAAAATGATTAGAAACTTGCAAGCCATACAAAGAGTTAAGAGAAAATAATTGTTGGCCTGATTGTTGGCATTAAACTAGATCAGGGGACCTATAGAATCAGCTGTCTGTGTTGGCAGTGTTGAGCAAGGAAACTATGGAATGAAAATGAGGAGAGAGAAGAGGATGGAGAGGAACGGGAGAGGAGGGGAGCAGGGAAGGCAGCGTTAAAGAGGTAAGCTTTTGAATGAAACTCCAAGTCTAGGACTTCTTCACTTATCCAAAGCTGCAGTTTTTAGAAGATCACTATCATTCTGAGTCAAATCTTCCTCTCCCAGTCTCACTCAAGCCGTTTCATATTTGAAAGTTAAATTTTCACTACACGAAGACTTGTAGCTTTGCCTTCTGGGTTTTCTGTTCATTAAAAGTGAGCAGAAGGCATCCAAATGATCTTGTTTTAACCAGAAAGGTCTTAGAAATGATGACCTTTAGTGTAATTGGTGCAACATAGTCATGATTAACCATTCTGAGATAACAAAACTATATCTTCATCAAAGCAAAGTGTTTGAGAAGGGAGCCATATATGGGCAAAATCTGTAGGGTATGTGCAAATATACACATATTGATATAAATATACTTATTTGATATGTATATACACAGACTTATATATGTATATATGAACACATACCTCTCTATATGTATGTAAGAGAGATATAAAATGTTTTTTAAGTTGAAGTTCATTCTCCTGACTGAATGTCTTTATATAGACACACCAATAGTTAACATATAGTTAATAAATATCTATAATGTGTAGAAAATGCTTGTAATTATTCTTGCTAACACTAACAGACAATTTATATTACTCTCACATTAATCCTAATTAAGAATCAAGTTAATTAAGGAACTATTTTAAAAAATGAATACGTAATCTTTACACTCACACTCAGATTACTACAACTATTGCTAATCATTCTTGGTTTGTCCTGATGGTTAGATTGTTTCTATTACATCCATGTTGCTATTCTTTTGTCTTGTTTCTACATGTTGTCCATGATACTAATTTTAAGGTTAAACTTTCAAAAAATAAAAACTGAGTCTTGAGATCTGAAGAACTTTTGGACATTTTAAAAGAATAATATTTTATTTAAAATTGTTATTAGTTACTTAATGGTTTTCAAATCAATTGTCTTTATGTTAAAACATAAAAGGAGTTATTATGGAAAAAAGTAAAATATCTCATCTTTACAGCTTTTTCCTCTTTATTATAAACTCTATATATATCCATAAGAAAATTTCTATCCATATACAAATATACATACATGAGTATTGATGTGTATTTATATCTGATGTAGTTACATATGCTTATTAGAATATTAACAGTTATATATAAAAAGGCTTCCACAAAAATTAGTTTACTTAAACTGTCCCCTTTAAGTGAAAATAGGTTGTTTATGTTGATTTGCTAGTACAAAACAAAAAAAGAGGTTTCTAGGCTACACGCTGCTTTGATAGAAGCATAGACCCACTATTTCTGAGAGTTGATGGCTCCCAGAGCTGGTAGGAAAACATACCACTGCCATGTTGGGAAACTGAAGTGGGCAGAGCCAGCAGCCACAGCACCATTTCAGTCTTAGAAGGCTGCAGTTTAAAGCAATAGACTCAAGGTAATATAAAAAATAAGCCACATAAAGATGGCTACCACATAGAGAATCTGGATTATGTTCTCTTTGATATTCGTAACTGAAGAAAAACATTTGATTACAAAAGCTGTTGAGTTATGCCAAAATGTATATTTTAAAGGTACTTTGACTTCAAAATTTGGATGTAAGGATATGTTGCTTTGGAAAGGAGGCTCTGCTTTTGTTTCGACAGAAAGCCAGAGGCTATGGATTTGTTCCAGATTAAGATACCTCAGGTTTGACCAGCCAAGACCCCCTGAAAGGTCTCTGATGACACAAAGGCCCAGATGATCCAACATCCAGAACCGTTTCAAGGCAACTGGCTCGGACGATACAGCCTCATGGACTACTCCATAATCCTAAAATTTTCTTTATGTCCCCATAAGATACAGTGCCCCCCTCTAGCAGGAAATAGTAAGAGAAGCTATGCCCAAATTCCCAAATATACCAAGTTGGCTTTGGATATGTGTAAAAGTTAAAACCTTCTTCTTTAAAAAAAAAAGAAAAGAAAAGAAAAGGGGAAGTGCTGTGGGATGGTCTGCATGTCAAATTGCTGTGATTGGTCAAATAAATAAAACACTGATTGGCCAGTGGCCAGGCAGGAAGTATAGGCGGGACTAACAGGAGAGTGGAGAGAACAGGAAGATGGAGGAAGTCACTGCCAGCTGCTGCCATGACAAGCAGCATGTGAAGATGCCAGTAAGCCACGAACCACGTGGCAAGGTATAGATTTATGGAAATGGATTAATTTAAGCTGTAAGAACAGTTAGCAAGAAGTCTGCCACAGCCATACAGTTTGTAAGCAATATAAGTCTCTGTATTTACTTGGTTGGGTCTGAGTGGCTGTGGGACTGGCAGGTGACAGAGATTTGTCCTGACTGTGGGCCAGGCAGGAAAACTCTAGCTACAAACATTCTGATAATTTTTCCTTGTATATGCCACTATAATTTTTTCAACAAAGTTTAGATACTATGATTGACGAATGGCCAGAAGCTTGATAAGTAAATGAGATTGGCCTTGTGCATTCTTTTTGTTGATCTTTAAGAGACAGAGAGAAGGGGAAGCATCTTGTTGCTTTTGGCAGCACCAAGGCCAAAAATTATTCAAGGTCCATAGACTTTAGAAACAAAATCTAAAGCATGTATTTTCTTTGTTCAACAAATATGCTGTAATATTCACTCTTCAAAATAAAATCTTTCAGAGCATAATTATATCCATGTTGTCCATTTTTTGCTGTGGGAATAGCTTTTGGTGTATGCTGAGTGAGGGTACGGTACTCCCTTTTATCTGGCTACTGTTGGGTCAATTGGATGACATAGAAAAGAACAGAATGACATGAGTTTTCAAAGAATTTGAAATTGAATTTCAACTTACAATTTAGTTTTTCCAGTGAGTATACTAACTTAGTGGTGAGGTCACACAAAGTACAAGGGATATTACCTCTTTTTATTTTTTTATTCTGTGCCTTTACCAAAGAAGATAAATGACCAAGCACTGTAATATTTAGGAAGCTCAATTAATCAAAGCAGTTTTCTCATTCCATTCTTAAACGGGAAAAGGATGTTAACATGCACAAAATATGTACACCCACATAGCAAGAGGAAAGCAACATTGAAAGCAGCCTCAAATTCTCTATCCTCATGCAGTTACTGCTGCATGTGATCACTGTCGACAAAATGTTTAACGCATGAAAAGGCAGAACATTCAAGTAATAACATGTTTGATTTTCTTTCTGTGGAGTTAGCATGTCAATAACTAATTTCATTCTTTCAATGATATAAAGACTGCATTAAGTTTGTTCCTAGGTAGCTATAGGATTCTCAAGTTCCCTTGATGTTGCTACAATGACAGGATTCTGTCCTTTTTAGATGCTAAGTAATATCTCATTGTGTATTTGTAGCACCTTTTCTTTATTGCCCTTCACTTGTGGATGCGTAGGCTGGTTCTCTCTCTTGATCACTGTGAACAATGCTGCACTAAGTATGTGCATTTCACGTCTCTTCCTCATATACTTTGGATAAATATTTATTAATGGATCTTCTGTTGGCTCTAGTTTTCTACTTAAAGAAAACCTCCACAATCTTTTCTGTGATAACTGTACTGATTTACATTTTCCATCAGTCCACATTTTTTCACACCCTTTTTAATGTTTATCCTTTATCTTTTTGATAACAGTCACTTTAACTGAGTGAGGATGTCTCATTTTGTCTTTGGCTTGCATTCTTCTGGTGTGTAGTGATGGTGAGCATTTTTCAAATATCTGACTTATATGTATATCTTCTTTTGAGAAATATTTATCCATGTCTTTTGTCTATTCAGTAGCTTGAACTTCTAATATGTTATGGCTCCCAATTCTCAAATACATGTGGCAAATATTTTCCCATTCTGTGTTGCTTCTTTACTGTCGGGTATTTCTTTTTAACATAGAAATTTAGTGCATCTACTTTTGTTTCTGTTGCCTGAGGGTTTTTTTTTTTTTTTTAGCTAATTCAATAAAATGCTCTCTATAACTGCATGCATTTCCTTACAGTAATTTTGTTCTTTTTATATTTACATTTAAGTCTTTAACTCATTTGGAATTTATTTTTGTCAATAGTGAGAGACACGGTTTACTTTCATTCTCCTTTTGTAGACATACCAGTTTTACCAACACCATTCATTGAAAATAGTTTTCTCACAGTGTGTGTTTCTGGCAACTTTGTCAAAAAACAAGTTGGCTGAAAGAATATGCCTCTGGTTTTGAAAATATAAAATTACTTGATGCTGTAAGTGAAATTCCAGTTGTTTTAACACTCTGGTGAAAATAAAAGCCAAGATAGAGAAATCTTTTCAAGAAAACATGTACAACTCTTGGTGAGAACCATGGTCCCTCTAACTCCTTCCTGCTGCTCCTCTCAGCCCATCTCCATCCTTTTATGTCTCCTATTGACCCACAGAAGCATTTTCACTCCTCAGCCACAACACTTGACTAAGATATATGTGTGTGTGTGTGTGTGTGTGTGTGTGTGTGTGTGTGTGTGTGTGTGTGTGTTAGACAGCAGCAACAAAAGAATGGAACACCCACCTGAGAAAGACAAGACTAGATATCTACATCAAGAAGTACCTCAATCCGCACTAACTCCAGATGCCCACATCTTAGCACAAGAAACAAAAATACATATAACCAAGACAGTATGCTTCCTCCCAAAGCCAGTAACTGTGTTTTACTAGGCCTTGGGAAATCCAATTTGTCTGAAGTATAGGACAAAAACATCAAAACAGCAATTATAAATATGTTCAAGGACTATAAAGAAGAGATGAATAAATGCCTTAATGAATACCGCAAAAGCACAAACAGTGACTTGGAGAGTGGAATGAAATAAAATCTTAAATATTTTAAGACATGAAAGTAGAAATAGTACCACTAAGGAAAACTCAAACTGAAATAAAACTGGAAATTAAAAACGTAGGATGCCAAACTTGAGAGATAAGCCTCACTAATAGATTATAAGACAAGGAACAGAGAGTTTCAGGTCTTGGAAAACCGGGAGAAAATATAAGTAGCTCAGCTAAAGAAAAAAGTTAAATATAAAAAATGCCAAGCACAAAACATGCAGGAAATCTGGGACACCACAAAAAGATAAATGTAAGAATAATAGGAACAGAGGAAGGAGAAGAAACCCATGTCAAAGGCACAGAAAATATTCTTACCAAAATGATGGAAGTAAACTTCCCTCTGAAAAGGAAGTTGCCTATAAATGTACAAGAATCATACTGAATACCAAATAGATAGGACAGGATCAGAAAAGATTTCCCACAACACATAACAATCAAAACACTAAATCTGCAGAACAAAGAAAGAATATTGAAAGGAGCATAGGAAAAATATCAAGTAGTATGTAAACAAAGTCCCATTACCGTGACACTGGCCTCCTAGGACAAACTCATTGAAACTGGTCAGTGTCCTAATGACTGAAAATTGGGCCATACATACAATAGAGAACTAAATTAAAGCTGTTAACAATTGAATGTAAATTAACACAAATACTAAAAACTATGGGTCACAACAAACGCTGTTCAAAGAAGTAAGTTCATAGCACAGAGGCCTACATTACAAAAGAAAAAAAAAACCTGGGGAGATCTCATATTACTCATATTAGTAACTTAGGCAGAAAATTACCAAACTCAGGGCTGAAATAAATGTAATAAAAACAAACAAACAAACAAAAATAAACCCAAATAATTGTTAAAATAAAGAGTTCTTTAGAAAATCAAGGAGATTGACAAATCCTTAAAAAAATTAACTAAAAGACACAGAGAAAAGATTCAAATTAATAAAATTAGGGACATAAAGGGGGAATATTATAGCAGATATTAAGGAAATTCAGAGAATCAATCATAAGGTTATACTTTTAAAATGTCATCCTGAGTGCAATAATGCAGACCAAGAAAGACAAATATGGAATGCATTTGTTTATATGTGGCTGTTATCTGTTAAGTCTGTTAATGACAAATAAGCTACAATCTGCAGAACCACAGAGGTTAGGTATAGAATAAGGGACTTGGGAAACAGATAGAAACCCTAGGAAAGGTAAGTTATGGGTGGATGGGGAGGGGACTGGGACGGGAGGAACAAATAGGGAGGGGAGGGAAAAGGGAATGAGAGAGGAAACAGAGGGAGAGACAGCTAAAACTCAGGGCCATTTCAGGGGTAACATGGAAACCTATTAGATAGACTAGAAGCTTCCTGACTATATATATACACACATACAAAGTAGATCTCAGTGAAATCACCAAATAGTGGGAGGAAAGAGTCCCAACTAGCCATTACTTATTGCCAAATGGAGCTTCCAGTACCAGCAAGGGATTACATCTAATAGGGTTGCTGACCAAAGGGGCCTCAGAGGAGCCTCAAACAAACTGGGCTTTTACCAAGACTAGAGGTTGCTCCTCAGAAATTGATGGCAAGGCCCCAGTGCTGAAAATAAATACAACTCATTGAATATGAGGAAGCTTTCAATTCTGCATATGTGGTGATTTGAATGAAAATGGCCCCCATAGGCTCATAGGGAATGGCACTATTGGGAGGTGTGTTCTTGTGGCAGTAGGTGTGTCCTTATTGGAGATATTGTGTGACTGAGGGTGGGCTTTGAGCTTTCAAAGCCCGGCCCAGCGTCACTTTATATTTTCTGCCTTCCAATCCAGATGCAGAACTACCAGCCGCTCCAGTACCATATCTGCCTGAATGCTGCCATGCTTCTCACCATGCTGATAACAGACTAAGCCTCTGAACTGTAAGCCAGCCCCAACTAAATGTTTTCCTTCTTAAGAGTTACTCTGGTTATGGGGTCTCTTCATAGCAATAAAAGCCAAACCAAGACAACATTCTAGAGTCTTTGGTACAGAAATGTATGCTCACAAAGTAGAAAAGTAAGCACCAGCATGGCCACAAACATTCTGTCTACAATAGTGTTCTGCCTGCAAGATATACAAGAGTAATGATGGCACAAAGCTTGTGGTAACCAATCAAGATCTGATTTGATTTAAATTACACTCCAAAAGGCGGAATCTATATATTCAGCACTGTTTGGGTGACCAAGAAACTGCTACCAGATATCCCAGGGACCTATGGGAAAAACAAATACTACTAGCATAAAAAAATGCAGCAATAAAATGGCTCCAAGGGTATTCTGTTATACTCAGTGCCTTGTTTAACCTTCATCAGAGAAGCTTCCTCCCTTATGCAGAGAGTGAGAAACCTTGGAACATTCAGCCTTAAATGCCATGATGTCCCTATCAAATTCCTCCCTTCAGGGCTCAGAGAACCCGGCAGAAGAGGAGGTAGAAATAGTGTAAGAGCCGGAGGAGCTAAAGGACCCCAAGAAAACAAAGCCTTTAAACCAACAGAATCAACTCACACATGAATTCCCAGATACTGAGGCCATGTGCACAGGACCTGTATGTTTCTGCATCAGATGGGGTTTTAGAGCTAAAGGAGAAATGGGCACATACTCCCACCCCTAACCAAGAAGCTAACTCTGATTGACAGCCACTTGAAAATGAAAATTTAGTTTTCTTACAAGGGAGTCTCACCCAGGAAACAAACTATTCTTTAGGGTAGGTCACATGCCCAGCAGTAGCTTGCAAACAGAAAATGAAATTAAAGCATCTTTGGTGATTCCTTGTCTCATAATATTGTGTCAGGGTTTTGTTTTGCTTTGATTTTAATTATATCTTACTTTTAATTTCTATTTTTATTATTTTATTTGTATATTTTTCTTTCTTTTTACTCTACAGGTCTTTTGTATATAATATTGCTTCCAGTTTAGGATTTTTGTGGGATTTCTGAGTGTGTGAACTAGTGGGTCTCAGAATCTGCATCTGTTTCTCAGATCTTTTCTTGGGCTCTTTTCCTACTCTTTGTTTGTTTTGTTCTATGCTGATATGTTAGTTTTTGTTTTAACTTATTTTATTTTACTAGAGAGGGGGAACTGAATTCAGGATATATTACATGATAAAAAAATACATTTTCAATAAATGGGAAAAAATGAGAGCCATAAGGACTAGAGAGATGACCCAAGGTTTAAGAGCAGCTGTTTCCAGGGGACTTGGATTCAGTTCCCAGGACCCATACCCATTTTTTTTACAACTGTCTCTAACTCCAGCTCCAGGGTATCCAATAACCTATTCTGTTCTCTGCAGGTACTTGCACCCATGTGAGCTATATACACATACATGTATGCATAAGTAAAAATAGAACAGATCTTTTAAGAAAAGAAAACTTTAATAAAAAGACGGATAGGACTTTGCTATACCTCATACTACCAGCAGATTCTAAATTCTTGTGGGACATATATAAGTTTTAAAAATATATCTGGAATAGTTATAACTGTATTATGTATCACTATGATATCCTGTGGAAGAAAAATGAAATCAAAATCCTTTTGAACTGGATGTATCAGCTCACAATTGCAGTCCTACCATTAGGCAGGAAGACTGCAAGTTCCAGGTTAATTGGAGGTCATAATGGTCCCTGACTAAGAAAATATTCTTTTGAAGTACATGTATGTATATTTGAAACATGTGGTGCTAGAGAATTGACACACCTCTAACACAGGTCAGTAAAGGTTTATTACTGGCTTTGCCAGTTGAAAGCAAACTAAGTTGTATGCGCATTTATCTATCAACTACATATGTTTCCACTTTTATAGTAAAGAATTTTTACCATGTAGTTTCAAAGGCTAAGAAGACCCAATAGCTTCAGTTAATAAATTGGAAATCCAAGACAGCCAGTAATATTCTAGTTTATACCTAAGTTCAAAGACGAGAGAAGACATGTGTCCGTTTGGAGTTACTCACCAAGAACAAGTTCTCTCTAGTTCTGCCTTTTTGTCTACTCAAGACTTAAGTAGACTGGATGACGTCCAACCATATTGGAAAGGGCAACTATCCATACTACTGATTTATAGGTTAATATCCAGAGAGACCCTCTCAGACACACACAGAATAATATTCAACTGCACATCAGGGTACTCGTTGACCCCATCAGTTGACACATAAAATTAACCACCTCTCTCATCATGTGATGAGCATGACAATTGCAGTTGCTGTCCTCATGGAATTTGTGTTCTAGTGGAGATGACAAAGATATTTCATAATAAGTTTTATGAAGAAAAACAAAACAGAGTAAAAGGACACAGAGAGAAGAAAGATAGGTTGGGGTACACAACACTCCTAGATAGGGTGGTCTGAGAATGCCTCTTTAAGAAGTTGACATATAAACAAATATTTGAATAAGTCAGGGGGAAATGCATCCTAAGCAAAAGGAACATCGTTTACAATAGGCTGAGAAAGGAAGTTTTTTCTGATCAGTAGAACTAGATAAAATGAATCACTTCTTTTTCTTCAGTTATATTCAACTGTTAGTGTGGTGAGCCACAAGAATGTATCATAGAGATTTAGCTGTGTAGTAAAGCTTGATAGACTGGCCAAGGGTCTATCAAAAAGCAAGCCATTAATTATATGAATATTTGGTGCTATCCAGCTCTTTATATTTCAGCTGTCTTCTACTGTGAAATTCTTGTGTGCCCAAATATTTCCAGACCTGCAGAACTTCTAGGTAACTAACTCCCCTGCTAAGCCTAGGAGACAAGCTGGCTGGAGTTTTGCTTCTTGTGCAAATGAAGCTCAGACCATCCCCCTGCCTCGGGGCCTATTGGCTCCCAGTGCAATTGACTGAGAATAAAAGATGTTTTTACATATCAATGTGGAAGGTAGAACAACATTCCTGAGGAGGCAGAAAACTGTGTGGCAAGGGAAAAAAAGGACAGGCATTTTCTGTAGAGCAGACAGAATGGCATGGCCAGAGAGAAGAGTGGGAGACAGAGGTTTTGTACACGGTAAGGCAGAACTCTTGTAGAGTCCATCAGTGCCAGGAGTAGAGAGTAGTAGAAATGGAGAATAAGTAAACAGACGACAACGAAGATAAGGCTGGAAGCATAAGAGCTTGGTCGTTAGCAGGACTATGAAAGGGAACCGGACAGAACTGAAGCTATGTAGACAGCATTTCAGACCAGAGAAATAAAGTAGATGAATAAAGAGCTTGGTATGTCTAGAGTTATTCCTGCCCTGAGTGCCTGATGGAGATATAGCTGTATTGATAGAATCTGTCTTAGAGGAATAAAGTTAGCAGACGTAAGAGCATAGTGTATGTAGATTTTTTTTTCCCTCAGATATCCCATGATGGATGTATCGAAATCCCGAGGACCCCTGGGTATTCAATATGTTAGTGTTTGAGTATGTTATAGGGAGAGAGTTGGATCTAATCCAGGGCTTTGATTGGATAAGGAAGCACAGGATATGGAAATTGAAAGTACATGGAAATGAGGTATGTAATGGACATCAGAAGAGAGTGGAGAGTGGTAGAGATTGTTTACTAGATTAGTTGACTAGAGATTCTAACAGGACTAAAGAAGTTACAAGTAGGTTGTACTCTTTAGGTTGTACAAGTGTACTGGGATGATAGGGGATGGGGTTCTATGCTCAGAATGCCTGAAATACTAACTTTGGAATTTCAGAGACATTGTCCAGAGAGTGTAATGACAAGGACAGAGTAGGGGGAGAAAGAGCCTGAAATTTCAGGAAATTGTTAGAAATAAAGAGCTTAGAAGCCAGGAAATTAGGCAGATATCTACAGGTCTGCTGACATTACCAAAAATGAGGACATTACCAAAATAAAAACAAAAATAAAAGACAGAGCATCACTGGGCCCTGTCAAAAGTATTTCATGTAATTATTACCCTTTCTTGAATGTGCCACATTTCCTCTGACATTGTCATATTCTATGTCTGTTTGGAATAGTCTTTTATTCCTTCTTCCACAATAGATACTGCTTTCTGTGTGAAGCCTATCCTGATTCATCTATAAAGCTTTGCTTTCTCTGTGATGCTATAGTACTTTATAACCACATCTATCATGACACCAAAGAGAAGTCTTAGTTCATAGATTTTCATCTTTGTGTAGAAAGTAATTTCCCAGATGCAGAGATACTATCTTATGTATCTTTGCATCCATACAATAAACTTAGATAAATGAAGATTTTTTATTAGAATATAAGTATATTGAGAGTGTGATTATATACACCCAGTATATTACACTATGTGATGCTGTCTCAAGAAATATTGTTATTAGCCTTAAAAAAAATCTGTGTCCCACAAAACTAGAAAACCTAAAAGAAATGAATAGATTTCTTGATATAAATGAACTACCAAAGTTAAATTAAGATCGGATGAGCAATTTAAACAGACCCATAGCTTCTAGTGAAATGGAAGTAGCAATTAACAGTCTCTTAAACAAGAAGTAAAGGAATGAATAAAAGAAACAAGGGAGAAAGGAAGGAAGACAAAAGAAATCCTACAGCCAGACTGATTTAGTGCAGAATTCTAACAGATCTTCAAAGAAGAATTAAATTCAGTACTCTTCAAATTATTCCACAAAATAGACACTGAAGGAACATTTCTTATTTCTTTTTACAAAGCAACTATTACCCTGATATGAAAACCATACAAATATCCAACATAGAAAAACTATAGACCAGTATCTGTTACATTTCTTATGAATATAGATGCAAAAATTCTCAATAAAATGCTTACAAACTGAATCCAAAAACACATAAAAATGATCAAATTGGCTTCATACCAGTGATACAGGGATAGTTCGACATACATATGTTGATAAACATAATCCACCAGATAAACCAACTGAAAGACAAAACTCAAATAATCATCTCATTAGATACAGTAAAGGCGCTTGATAAAATACAACATTCTTTAATGATAAAAGTCCTGGAGAGACTAGGGTTACAAAAGACGCACTTTATCATAATAAAGGCAATGTACAAAAACTCCACAGCCAAAATCAACCTAAGCATAGAGAAACTCAAAATGCCTCCATTAAATCCAGAAAAAAAGATGAGGTTACCCAACTCTCTTAATTCAATTTAGTACTTGAAATCTCAGCTAGAGCAATAAGTTAATAAAATGAGATGAAGAAGTTACAAAGAGGGAAGGAAGAAGTCAAAGTATTTTTATTTGCAGATGATATGATTTTATATATAACAGACCTTAAAATACCACCAGCGCCAGGCTGCAATGACACACATCGTTAATCCCAGCACTTGGGAGGCTGAGCCAGGAAGATCTCTGTGAATTCAAGGCCAACCTGGTCTACAAAGTGAGATCCAAGACAGGCACCAAAACTACATAGAGAAACCCTGTCTCAAAAACAAACAAATGAACAAACAAACAAACAAAAAAATAAAAACAAAAACAAAACAGAAACAAACAAAAAAAAGAAAACAGGAAAAAGAAAAGAAAAGAAATTCAAAGAATCATCTCTTCAATTTCATATGAAAACCTCTCTCTCTTTCATTCTCTTTCTTCCCCCATACATATACATACATACATACATATATACATACATACATACATAGAGAGAGAGAGAGAATCCTGAATAATAAGGGAAATGCTGGAGGTATCACCATTCCAGATTTCAAGTTATACTACAAAGCTATCGAAATAACAATAACAACAGATGACATGGGCATAAAAGCAGACACATTGACCAATGGAATCAAATAGAAGACCCAGAGGTAAGTCCACACACCTGTGCACACCTGCTTTTTGACAAAGAAGCCATAAATACACACTGTAGAAAACACAGCTTCTTCGGCAAATGATGCTGGTCTAACTGGATCCTGCATGCAGAAGAATAAAAATAGATTCATGTCTATCACCCCATACAAAACTCAAATCCAAATGCAAAGGACCTCAACAGAAGACTAGATACCCTTTATCTGATAGAGAAAAAGTGAGGAATGTGCCTGAACTCATTGGTGTGTGAAAAGACTTTCTGTTTAGGATTCTGAAGGCACAAGCATTAAAACTAGCAATTAATAAATGGGACTTCATGAAGCTGAAAAGCTTTTGTATGGCAAAGAACATATTCATTTAGGCAAGGTGGCAGCTTACTGCAGAATTGGAAAAGAATTTTAGTAATTATTATACATTGGACAGAGAATTAGTGCCTCACTCAACCCACATGAGAGAAGTTTCTTCTTGCAACAGATGGGAATTCACATGAGAAACACAACTGGACAATGTCTAGAGAGGGAGAAACTTTGGAGCACTCAGTCCTAACTGCATATCTCCTCTTCTGAAAGCTCAGAAAAAGCAGAAAGACTAAGAACCAGAGGTGATGGATGGCTCCATATAAAACAGTGGCTTCCAGATGCAATGGGACTGATACAAACATGAACTCATGGTGATTGTGTCAGCACACTGAAGACATATACAGGTTCAAGCCAGATAAAGTCCCAGAACTTAGATGAGGAAGTGAACATGGATTCCCACCCCGAGTCAAAAAGCAATCTGCAATTGATATCTGCTGGTAAACGGAAAAAAAAAAAAAATGTTTACTTCAATAGAGTCTGACTGGGTATTTTAACCACACATTAGGGCAGGCTATGTGTGATCATTTGAATACCTGCAATTCATAGAGCAATTAGCAAAAAGTAGTGGAGAATGACCAAGGCTGTTAATGAAGAAAAGCTACATTTAAAACCAGGATCAAATAAGAAATGAGTCTCATCTGATCTTCTGCATTTTCTTCATATTCTGTGGGAGGCATCACTCTATAAGCTAGTTGTAGATCAAGGCATGAAATGGTATTGACACTCCCATTCTGGTTGTAACACAGTGGCTTTGAGACTTTGGTACAATATCTGGAGTTCCAGCCATCCTATTATATCATGAGGTAAATCAGAAAATTAAAACAAAATGTGTGCAGAGTAAAAAGAAGAGAAAATGTTTCATGGGATTTTAATTTCATGGAATATTAATCCACAATTACAACTAGATTCTGCCACAATTTGAGGACTTCGTTCACACAGGCTGCTTTGTGCTTGAGCTTCTGTGTGTTTAATTATTCAAAGTCTGTAACCAAAGCCCACGTTTTAGCTCTCCCTTCCCAGTGTATCTCACCTGCCATTTCCTCCAGTGACCTTGAACGTTGACCCTGACATTTACAGCATTCTTTGCCATTTCACATGCTCTCTTAGATTATTATCTTTCAATTTGTACATTTTAATCACTTAATTAAACCACAAATAATCTAGGAACAGGAACTTTGTCTGTCCATTCACTTATTTATGGACTTTCTGTTTGAGACAATGGCAACCAAAGTTGTTATGGAGATTATTTTGTATGTGCTTGTATTGACATACATTTTTATTTCTCCTGGATTCAATATTCAGGAGTGGAATGGCTAGTTCTTACTGTGTGTATTTTCATACTTTGAAGAAGATAAGGAGATGCCTTAGAAAGTGAGTTGTTGTGTTACGTACCAAGCAGAAATGCATGCTTCGCTCCTTCCACAGCCTCCCTGATATTCAGCTGTAGCTAGAGTTTTCCTGCCTGGCCCACAGTCAGGACAAATCTCTCTCACCTGCCAGTCCCACAGATGCTCAGACCCGACCAAGTAAACACAGAGACTTATATTGCTTACAAACTGTATGGCCGTGGCAGGCTTCTTGCTAACTGTTCTTACAGCTTAATTTAATCCATTTCCATTAATCTATACCTTGCCACATGGCTCGTGGCTTACCGGCATCTTCACATGCTGTTTGTCCTGGTGGCAGCTGGCAGTGTCTCTCTGACTCAGCCTTCCACTTCCCAGCTTTATTCTCCTCCTTGTCCTGCCTATACTTCCTGCCTAGCCACTGGCTAATCAGTAATTTATTTACTGACCAATCAGCAACACACTTGACATACAGACCATCCCACAGCATTCAGCTAATCGAGTTTTAGTGTTCTACTAAAAATCTAGGACTGTCCCAATGTAGTTTTAATAACTGATTAAAGTGATTCCACAATAGCCAATAATATTAAGCATATTTTCTGTGCTGTCTCCCTTTAGTAAAGTGTCTTTTCAAACCTTCTGTTTATTGTGTTATTTAGTTTCTTCCTACTTTTATTTTAAGGACAGAGTCTCATGTAGCTCAGGTTGGCATCAAATTCACTATGCAGCTGAGGATAAATGAGAAGTTCTGCTCTTCCTGCATCTACCCCCAAGACTAGAAGTGCAGGCATGTGGCTCCACATCCATTGTTTTCAGTGCCGGGGGGGGGGGGGGGGGGAGGCATGCCACTCAGGCAAGCATTCTGCCAAATGAGCTACATTCTCAGCCCCTCATGATTTCTGAGAGATTTCTATATATTCTAGATATAGTAGGTTTGTCAGATATGGACTTCTTTTCAGGGTGTATTTAAAGAAATGTCTACTTGCTTCAAGTGGGAAAAAACAAATAGTTAGGATGTTCTATGTAGAGAGAGAATAACATAAGACACAGGAGAAAAGCAATAATAAATTTAAGAGTATTTGTTAGAAATATCTGCAGCTATATTTATACATATAAGGATATAAAGATATTCTATGACATGTGAAACAAACCAAAAAGCCAGTGAGGCAGTAAATTACGGCTAGTATTAGCTATGTCAGGCAGAGGTACAAAGGAGCTGCAGGAAGAGCCACCTCCCTTTGCCTCGATCTGGCTTTTGTCTCTCCTCATTCCTGTGACTGATTGTGGATAGTTGTCTACAGTTCAGCTCATTAGCTATTAATGACTGGGTTAAAATTTCCTGTTGTTCAACCCACGCAGCCTTCTAAAGGTCCATTTTAAGCTCCTATTAAAGATTACACAGGAAACAGATTGACTATTTATGGAGCAACCTTGAACATATTTTCTGGCAGGCATCTTCCGAGGCCAGCATTACCTCCGCTGTGGCTTCTTAACTTCTTGGCTTTACCTCACTAACTGCTAAGCCTGGATGGGTATAAGCAAGTCCAGCCATTTTAATTCAAAAACAGGAAAAGGACCTGAGCGTTGTCAGTTTCTTGCTAAAGAATGAAACAACACTTAAGCCACATCAATAATAGAGTGACCAAATGCCAATGCATCAACACAGAAGGTTTTAGAAACATTTCCTACCTAAACTATAAAGGAAAAGGTGAAGGAAAGTTTTTATTGGAAAAAAAATTCAAATTGGCTTTAAATCATGAAAATGTTTGTAAGAAATATATGTCTTCATAGTGAAACAAAAAATTCTATATAGTTATCTAGGGAAAGATGGACCAAAATAGTGAACACTGAGATGTCTCTAGTCCAGTGGTAACATCTGGTATCCATAAGGACCCTAGTTTGATGTTCAGAAGGCAAAAGGGGAGAAAAGTAATAGAGAAGTAGTAACTAATAAATTAATAAATCGTAAGAGAGAGATTGAACCATTGAGTGTCCAGCCCTGGACAGGCCATGTATGTCACATATGTGCCCACCACCTTTCCACAGCCATGACACTACTGCATGGTTGAGGAGGAGAGGAGCCAGAGTGCAGCAAAATGCTGTCCGCTGAGCATGACATGGCTTGCTCAGGAGAGCAAGTGGGCCACAAAAAGGAAAAGGAACAAAGAAGGATGTGAAAGTAGAACGGACTTGTCGGGGAGAGAAAGTAGTTTACCGAGAGTGGGAGGAGAGTGAGAGGGCAACTGAGCAAAAGGCATTATATAAACGAGTGAAATGATCAGATTTAAAACATAAAAAACAAAAAGTAAATGCCTATGTTGAATCAATAGCACATGACTCTCATTAGTAAATTAAGCAATTGCAAGTATGCATTCTATAACTTTATAATCCGGTTTGTATTTCCCTTTGATTTCCATAGGCTCACATCAAAGGAAGAAATGGAAGGCATGGAGGCAGCTTTATCATGCTTTTCACTCCCCCAGTGAAGCAGCCACAGGGAGTTTGGCATGTAAAGCTGTCTGTCACTTCTCTAGCCAACATTCTGCTTCTTGATCCTCTCTAGGTTTAACTACATAAATCAATCATTCAAATGCCTGAATTATCTGCATTTCATTTTCAACAAAATCCTGATATCAAAACATTTACCATGCCACGCTAATCTAATATTTTCATCAGGCTGAGTAGATCGGTAAACAAACTAAATGCACATTTTTAAAGAATGTGTATACCCAGTACACATTAAAAAAAAAAAACCCTTAAAAAAACTGAAATTATGTCCTTTTACCACTCTTTACAGCATGACTAGAAGCACTTTGAGTCCCACAGCCCCACTTTGCTCTTTAGAAAAAGGTAATGACTAATTTCAGACAAATACGTTTACTTTAGGTTTGATTGTGTGGTTTCTGATATTGTTTCATTTGAATGAAGAAAATGTGTCTCCATTTTGACATCAAAATTATTAAATATCAAAACTAGAATAAAACCTACATACTGATGAATACACGCATTGACTTATGAAAACCAGAATAAACATGGAGTTCCAATGAGACATTAAGACCTACACAGTAAACAATATTATTTACCATTATGGCATTATTTCTTTACTTGGAAAAACTATGAATTCACCTTGAAGAGAAAAGTATTGGACTCTGGGCCCAACTTCTCAGCTCCACCTTAAATGAGAGCTATGTGATGAATGTCCTTGATTAATAATTAAGCTGTTTTCTAACGTGACCTAAGAGCAGCACTACCCTCATACTAAAGCTTATTTCATAGGAGTCAGTGTGTTCCAGGATGACAGGACAGAATGTTAATCCTCAGCAGTAAAAATATTCCTTTTTTAATCTAGCAATATTTTTTAACTTTAAGATGGTTATAGATATTACTCAAGGTTAAAAATTTGTGATTGTACCCTAGGATAAGAGTTTTATAAGTGAATTTCTTAAAGGGAAGCACAAGTTGGCCATTTATAGTAACACTCTGGAAGTAGTTCATAAATATTTTTTGAAGGAATGAATCACTAAGAAACAAATCCCAGTGAAATGATGACAATCTAAATTAACCTTTAAAGTATTTGTGCTTGGATCAAATAAGAACATGAACTAGAAAATAAGTCTAAATAGCCTTTGAGGCCAGTCATTGAGTATGGGAGTGGTATGAATCAACAAATAGTGTGAAATCCATGGAAACTGGCTTCTGAAATAATCTCCAGTACACTGGAGACACTGGGGTGCTGCCAGAGTAGTGGGCAGAGCCACGTCCAGAGTGATTAAGGCTTGGCTGCCCTGCCTACCCCAATCTTCTGCCTTCTTCCTCATCCTCCCCACTTGGCTTGTTTACTCCAATTTAATACATTCATGTTCTACCTGTGTGCCTAATTTTGATATGCTTACTATTATATGTACATGAATAATGGTAAATATTTTACTCTGTAAAATATAATTTAAAATGTGTTCTTAATCTAACCTATGCTAATTAGCAAGAAGGGCTTGTATTTATTTCTTGGGTAAGAAAGAAATTCTATTGTCTGTGTCAAGGTTAATCACTTGGACACCAATTCAGTCTTTCTTCTCTGGCAGACACATTTTTTTTTCCTGTTAGTGAACATGAACTAGGCACTGCACACAGACTCACACGAGCAACTTTGCTCTCTGACCCCTGCAGAAAACAAGTTCTAAACCTTGCTCAACATCTGATTTTATTAAATGCTTTGTCTGGTGCTACCTTCATGGTGCCAAGAAAAGAACCAAATATTTTTTCAAAATCTTTGGCCCAACGTCACTAGTGTTAACTAGACTCAGTCTCACATGCTTTTGCCTGTTGCTATTTTCTACACTGTCTGAAAAGTAAATGTTTATGTACTCATTCTAAAGCAATGGCTGAACATTAATCCTCGTCAAGGATCTTAAGCTGTCAAACCTGTTTGAAACCTGACTGAAATCCCATCTTCCAGATCTGCTTTTTCTTTGGCACTAGACCTCTCTGATCCCTTCAACTTCTATTCTTCTCTCTATATATTGCAATCATGTCAGGGTTTAATAAGTACAAAACCTGAAATAAAGAACTTTATTGTGTATACTTCCATTTACAGTGCACTGCCTATAAGTGGTAAGTTGATGGTTAAGTATAAAAATTCTATTATAACATAAAATTGCAATGTTCAGTAGAAACTAGCCATATACTACATATGTTGACTAATTTTTTTTCTAAAAGGGAATGGATTATAAATTGAATTTATTGTGTTGGTTTGAAACAAAATGGCCCTCAAAGGCATTGGCTCTATTAGAGGATGTGGCCTTGTTGGATGAAGTGTGTCACTGTGTAGGTGGGCTTTGAGCTCTCATATATGCTCAATCTATACCCAGTAAGATAGACTACTTCCTGTTACCTGCAGAATCAAGATGTAGCTCTTTCTCCACTCTTAGCTCCTTTTCCTGAACTGTCTGCCTGCATGCCACCATGTCCTGCCATGACGATAAGAGACTACATCTCTGAAACTGTAAGCCACCCAATTAAATGTTTCCTTTATAAGAGCTGCTCCCCTCCTTTACTAGCTGCAACACTCAAGAAAGCAGGTCCTGCACCTTTTCTGGGCAGCATAACAGAGCTGACCCTGTTGACTGGGGCACAGGTAAGCTGGTCCAAGAATGTGAGTATGGAAGATCTGGCCCCACCCTTCATCTGCCATATGGTGGCATGGGTGGGAGAGAGATGCCCTCCCCCTCCCCCTATTTCTGAGGCAGGTGGGAGAGCTGGCCCTGAGGTCATAAGAGCCCAGCAGGAGAGCTGCACTTGCCTCTCACTAGCTGCACCACTCAGAAGATCAGGCCCTGTACCTCTCCTGGGCAGCACAATAGAAATAACCCTGTTGATAGAGATGTAGGAGAGCAGGAAAAAGATGACCCCCTTACCTCTTGCCCATCCCCACCTGTGAAAGATGAGGGAACTGATCCTCTTCCATACCAGCTGCTGCATGTGGGGAACCTGAGCAGCACAGTAGATCTGACTCTGTTGATGGGGGTGGGGGCAGGGGTGAGCTGGCCTTGAGGGTGTGAGAGTGGGATAGCTAGCCACACTTCCCTCATCTGCCATGTGGTGGTGACGGCTAGGTAAAGATGCCCTCTCTCACTTACCCCTGCCACCTGTGGTGGGTGAGGGAGCTGACCTTCCACCTTACCAGCTACAGCACTCAGAAAAGTGCACCTGCACCTCATCTGAGCAGCACAATAGAGCTGACCCTATTGACAGGGGAGTGGGTGAACTGATCCTATCGAGAATGGGATCTGCCCTAGCACCTTGCCTGGGCAACACAATAGAGCTGGCCCTGAAGGTGTAGGTACAGCCCACCAGGAGGGCGTGAAGGCAGAAGAACTGGCCCTACTCCTTGCTCATCTCATCACCCCAAGGGGTGAACTAACTGGGGCAATGCTGGAAGGCTCAACTTGGTGAAGATGGGGGAGACCTTGGAGGCTGACCAACTTTCCAACCACCCAGGCCCAGAACCAGGGTTATGAGTTGACTCATCCCACTATCCAAGCCATCTATGATTGGCTGGAGCACATGAAGGGGCCAGTCCTGCAGGCCCAAAGCTGCAGGATCTCCATGACACAGAGTAACGACACAGTATTCAAGAAGAGTCCCAGTGGGGCCCAGCATCAACAGTGTAGCAGAAACCAGAGGCCTCAAACCAGACCAATGACTCTTAGCAATTAATACATCCAAGTAAAGATATATGGATAAAAGCTTTTACTGTGTGACTCATTATGTTACACTACAGCTTCCATGATGAGATTATTTTTTGCTTTTTTTTTTCTCTTAAGTTTTATTTGGGGGTGGGGAGGTTTCAAGGGCAGAGGCCAGATACCAAGGGATGGGAAACAAATAGAATGATGTGAATGGAATAAGATGCATGATGTGAAAGACACAAAGAATGAATAAAAAGAAAGTTTAAAAAAAAGAATTGTTGTAGTCATGGTGTCTCCATGCAGAACTAGAAACTCTAAGATAGTTATTAACAATGAATTTCTACAGGGAAAAAGTATTACATGTAAACCTTATTAGAAGATTCCCAATTAATTATGGCTATTATGGTGGCTTTCACACCCTTGTCATTAGACATGCTAGTGGTTAAATGCAAGAAACTAACTCAACCCAGGCAAAAATAAAATTACAAATAGTACCTGAATTTGTTCAATGGCAATGGTATTTTGTTAAATATATTAGAATATTATGGATTAATAATCTATTCTTTAACATAATCTGTTTGAATGCTTTCTTATTAGGATATTGGGAGGGAAATGTATCTCCCCATAATTGTAAAGCTTCCTTTATACAGAGAATCTTGCTATCCTCAATACTCACTTGCAGTAGAACCTCCCATTAGCTGTATTACCTTACAGACTGTGAACAAGTTCAATAAAGCAAATAAATGCTAAAGATTGCATATACTGTGGCTTTTGGTTCTGTGGACTCAGACACCACGATCTTGAATAAATATGACTACACAAAAGTGACTGCATGCCATAATGCACATAGTTAACTTATTGTTAGATTGTTAGATTGTGACATTTAATATATTTCCTTCTCCATGAATTTCTGAGAAGTAATTAGGTGGAGTTCAGTTTCTAACGGGTAATAACTAAGCTTCAGTAATCATGCTTTGTAGAGCAAGTATTCTAAAGGTCATATGGCATGTTAGGGGAAAAATGATGAATAAAACCCACAATTTGATGTATATATGCATATATTGCAGAACTGAAGGTGTATCTCAGTGGTAAAGAGTATATACTTACCATTCATATGGTCATGGGTTCAGTGCCTAACCTCACCACAAAAGGTAGAGAAATTGGAAACTCCATGTATCACATCTCACATCTACACCCAAACTTGCTATTATCTGTTTTTATAAAAATAGACTACTTAATGCCTATTAACTATCATATCCATATGGTTCTGATTGCCTTCATTTTATGTTGTATGCTGTTATGCACCTCTTTATGTGCTTATTGGGGATATCATCTCTTGATAAATGGCTATTTAAAACATTTGCCTACTTCTATGTGAGTTTTTTTATTAATGAGGTATGAGTTTCTTTATATTATAAATATAAATTCCTAATCTGATTAATAAGTTCTAAAATTTTCTCCTATTCTATAGATTGCCATTATCTTTCCTGATAGGATATATTGCAAAACAATTTTAATAAAGTCTAGTGATTCTTAAGAAAAACATGATGTGTGTTTTATTTTCAAATAAAATATAGTAGAAAATACTCATGAATTTGAACACCTGTGGAAAAAGAGAAATTTTAATGAAATAAATCACAGAAAAACTCTGATGTTAATGATAATAACTATCAAATAAAATTAACAAAAAGAGAGAAGTGAAAAAAGAATCATAAATTAAAACAACATGGTAAGCTATAGGGATAAAAATCAAACATACACACATACACACACGCACACACATACACACACACACACACACAAACACACACACAAAGTACTAACATTTGAAAAGGTTTAATTATTCCATAAAGTACAAATTTGTGGTTTTGGGATAAACATATTTAAAGCAAGAACTATATAAACACTAAAAATTTTATAATGGGCCAAAAGAAATCCTGAAAATTTGAACGAAAGTCAAGTAGTAGTAGCTATGTTAATGTCAAGGGAAAATAGGTTAAAAAAGAAACAAAACTAAACTGCTGTGTATAATATGAAAAATACTATTTAAGATAACCTTTGTAACTTATTCATCAAAGAACATATCAGCTAAGGTATATTATTTAAATTTTACCCAAACTGAGAAAGAATTAAAACATGTCAAGGAGATAAAACCATGATTAGAAACCTAACATTAAAAGCATTAAGCCAACATGATACTGTTCATCATGACTCCAGAGGTCATTCTGAACACAGCATGCAAATATGGTTTAAATTGCCTCAAACAATGCTTTAAAAAATTTTATATTAAATAAACAAAACTATAAAATTCTACTAAATACTGCACACATCCTTAGGTGTGTCAAATCAGGTTACACTTTAAAGTTCACTAACAAATTCTACCATGCAGCCATGTTGGACAGCTGACACCTTCAAAGGTAAAATTCTATACAGTAAGGTGGACCAAGAAACATTTTTATATACTTCTTATTGAAATGTATCACTTAATAAAACAAGTATATGACAGATAATTTTCTTAACACTTAAATTATGGTAAGAATCAACGTAGGCTCTATCAATGATACTGAAGCCATGTTTGGACAAGTCAAAATTACAAAGGGCAGTAAGGAAGAGAGCTGACTTCACAGGCTTTCCTCTGTAAAAAGTGGCTTCCTCCTGAACTTTCCTAATATACATGTGACTGAGCGCCACAATTTACTTCAACTTTTCATTGATTAAAAACTGAAAATAGGAGTCATAGGAGATGGAGAACACCAGGAGAACATGGTCCACTGAATCAACTAAGCATAGCTCACATGGGTTCTCAGAGACTGATGCAGCAAGCACGGGGCCTGCATGGGTCTGCAGGTCCTCTGTGTATGTCATGACTGTTAGCCTGGTATTTCTGTGGGACTCTCAACAGGGAAGTATGTAGCTGGAAGTTTTCCTGTGTCCCACTCGGTCTGCAGCCACTCAGACCCAAGTAAACACACAGAGGCTTATATTAATTAAAACTGCTCAGCCATTAGCTCAGGCTTACTACTGACTAGCTCTTACAAACAGACTAGATATTGTAACTATAATTCTTGCTTGATACATATAATTGTACTAGGTTAAAGTTAAAACCTTCCTTTTTAATTATACAGAAAAGGGGAAATGCTGTGAGATAATGCTTTTGCACAATGGTTTAATAAAATGCTGATTGGCCAGTAGCCAGGCAGGAAGTATAGGTGGGATAAGCAGACAAAGAGAATTCTGGGAAGAGGAAGGCTGTCAGGAGATGCCAGCCCATCGTCCAGGGAGCAGCATGTAATGACACACAGGTAAAGCCATGGAAAACGTGGCGACATATAGATTAACAGAAATGGGCTGAGTTTAAGTGTAAGAGCTAATCAGTAGTAAGCCTGAGCTAATGGCTGAGCAGTTTTAATTAATATAAGCCTTTGTATGTTTACTTGGGTCTGAGCAGCTGCAGTCCGAGTGGGACATAGAAAAACTTCAGCTACAGAAATGGGTATATCTCTGACTTTCTTGCCTGCTCTTCAGACTCTTTTCCCCACATTGGGTTGCCTTGTCCAGCCTTAGTGTGAGAGGTTTTACCTTGTTTTATTGTACCTTATTTTGTCATGTTTGATTGTTGTCTCTTGGAGTCCTGCTCTTTTCTGAAGGTAAAGAGAAGGCGAGTAGGTGTGGAGGAGAAGAAAGGTAAGGGGTAGTTGGGGGAGTGGAGAGAGGGAAAAATGTGGTCAGGATGTATTATATGAGGAAAGAATCTAGTTTCAATAAAAAAAAAACCTGAAAATAGAATGAAAGAGTAAGATTATAATTTAGGCTTTATCTTTTCATTGGCTGGAATATGAGGTCACATTCTAACAAGTATACCAGAGGAAATTATATTACATGTGAAAACTGCTTTCAGAGACATAAAGGAGAAACAAGAAACCAATGTGTGGCAGAGAAGGAAAAGGAAATAATTATGCTTTGCCTAGGTAACTTGTAGACTCTGGACTATTACTGAGGCAAAGACATAATTCTTGAAGCAAGTATTACACTTTAGTAAAGAATGTAGTAGATACAGGTACTTGGAAAAAACATACCCGAAAAATTCATGCTTAAACTGGGGAACTAGCCCAGTGGGCATGAGAGCTTTATGTGCAGAGTATATTCCTGCATCCATATAGAAGCTGGCTGTAGACTTTTGCACCTGTAAATCCAGCCCTGTGCATGGAGTAGACAGGAAGACTTCTAGGGCTTGCTGGGTGCCATCCTTGCTCCAGCTTCAGGCAGTGACAGAACCTTTCCTCAAAGGAATAAGGAAGGCACTCATAGAGCAGGACACCCAACATGCTCTTATGACCTACACACAGACACACACACTACTCACCCTACACACATAATACACTCACTACTCACAAATCACATTGGCACACATATGTAAAGTTAATAAACAAATACAATTAAAAATAAAATTCCTTCTTATATTTATACAGTAGGAAATGCTGAGTTGGAAAGATATATCAGTGGGTCATGGTGCTTGATGTGAAGCCTAATGACATGAGCTCTGTCTTAGGGTCCCACAGGATGGAAGGAGAGAACAGACTTACAGATTGTCTTCTGACCTTCACATGCAGGCTGTGACATGTAAACACCTCATGCTCTTCCTTGTAAATACATAAATGTAAACCTAAAAATTAAATCAATATTTATTTCCAAATTAGAGGTACATATTATAATACACATGAACTTTGGAAATATATTGAACAAATTTGTAAATTGGTTTAAAGGAACTTTAAATCTTTTGGCAACCATAGGAAGAAGGAAATGATGTGTTGTATGGAAGAAAGAGATGATTTTGCTGGGAGCTAGACTGAGCCATCTTGGCAGAGCACGACAAGGCTAAAAGAGAAAATGGTGGACACTTATACATTAAAAAAAAGTAACTTTTTTCCTTCCAGGAACTAAAACTGAAAACCCTATATTATACTTTCGTCCAGCGTATGCCCTACACAAAACCTTAAGTCTTACGACATGCTCAATACCACCAAGGAATGAGCCAACCGTCCTCTCTCTTTTAAGCTTCCAGATATTCAGTATCTGGCTATAAGAGAACAAATCTAAAGGTCAGTCACAGGAGATTAGGTGGGCTTGCCTCACACTGAAGACCTCTGTCTCTTTTCTGAGAATCACAATTTCTTATCCTGGATCACACATAACTACCCTAGTACCAAGCCCAAGAGCATACTTCACATATGAAAGGAAGCCTGTTGGGATAATTTCTGTAGCTATTTGATATCACAAGGGACCTTCAAATTATGCTCTACCTTTCCTAACAGCTAGGGCTCAGAAAAGAAAATGACATGTCTTATTCACCTGGCAACTGTAGCACAAAGTGATTTGTTGCCTTAGATGAGGGAGATATTGGGGAGGGGAGTTGATCTATTTTTGTTTTAATTGTTGTCCTATTTCTTACTGTAGGGGTTAAACCCAGGAAGGAGACATGGTTGCTTTTCAACCATTTTTTTCCTCATCAATGTATTTTAGACAATATTTTCCTTATAACTTTTTTTGAAATGTTAACACCACATATGTGTATTTGTTATTCATTATGTACCTATTTTGATTTATACATTATGATTTATACATTAAAGTTTGATTACTCCCCTAAGGACCAATGTCTTGTCCCTTTGGAGAGAGATCACTCCATGGAGATCACACAGTTATTTCACACCATTGAGTGCTATCATATTTTAGTGCAATTTACATGCCCTTTACCCTAATTGCACAACTGGAATGGATCACTAAATTTTGCTTTAATCCTTAGGAAAAAGACTCAACGCTGTATTTGTGAAACTGCTGTGGGGAAATCACTTAGATTAAGCAACTAAAAAGAATGAGTCAATTGGGGTGTTTCTGGCATGAATTCAAAAGCTGGGAACTTTTCATCCTTCCCACTACTGGAACTTAAGAGAAAAGATGTTCCAAGATTTTAGAAATACTCTACATATAATTAGCAAATTGTGGGTATTATAATCACTCCCTGTTCTTATCTTGTTTCAAATAAAGAGTTTGAATTTCAGAGAAGCATATTAAATCATAAAAGCAAGTCTATCTAAGGCTGGGATTGAATGGCATTTGCATATTGAACTCGATTTGCTTATTAGTTCTTATTAGCTATGTTTATCCTACTAAATATTTGAAATATTTGAAATAGAGAAAGTAATGCTAGAAAAAGCCTGCCATATGTGTATATAGCCACACAAAGGAAGGTTTCCCTTTCTTAATAAATCACTGTTTTTTGAAATCACACATGCTTAATACTATGTAATGGGCTGTTTGTGTCCTTTATGTGGCAGAAGAAGCAGCTTTTGCCTGCTTTGCTTGAGGAGTGAAGAAGCAAGATGAATCTTCTTTCCAGCCCTGTCCACCCTATTCATTAATAATGTGTCTCTGTCCCACCTGCCTCAAGGTGAAAGTAAATAGCTTTCTGCCTCCATGATGTATCCCTCAAGGTTTCTTAAAGAACTTAGAAATAGGCTAGATATGCATGTTTTATTTATTTATGCTTATTGCTTATTTATTTATGCCTACTTATACATTAAAATGTTTATTTTTGTTCCTGCCAATAGAAAGCAACTCTCATGCTCTATGTCTTAAGCTTTTAGAAGAGAAATTTGAAATGGAAATAAATGATGCCATGAATTTTTCACACTGCCATCACCTGACGGAATGAGAGTGAAGTCAACCATGCACAGGATGACTGGAGATTGACACAAATATGGTTGGAATCAGGCCACATGCCAGCTGCATGCCCTTGCAAAAGATTGCTTCAGCTTTCTGTGTGTTTGTGCTAGCTTCCAAGCTTCAAGGCCGGAAAATATCCTAGAAGCATTTCCAGCACATTATAAGCATCCAAAGATACTAGTTGTAAGATGAATGCTAAACTAAAAATAAATGGCTAAAATTAAAAAAATGGAGCCAGATATTGGGGTAAAAACTGAGAGATCAGGGAAGCAGAAAGAAGCCAGCTACATTCTTACTGCTAGAAATCCTCAGCCAAAGAGAGAGACCTATGTCCTGTATACTCACACCTGTATGCCTTTCTGTCCCTGCCTTCTTACTTCCTTTCTCCACCCAGCTACATCACTTCCTTTCTGTCTGTACTGACCTCCAGACCTCCATGGTTAGTGCTGGGATTAAAGGCATGTGTCACCACGCCTGGCTCTGTTCCCAGTGTGGCCTTGAACTCACAGAGATCCAGATAAATCTCTGCCTCCCAAATGCTAGGATTAAGGGTGTGTGCTACCACTGCCTGAACTCTATGTTTAATATAGTGGCTGGCTTTTTCCTCTTATCCTCAGAAAAGCTTTATTAGGGTGCACAAATAATATATCACCACAACCAGTTATTAATGACAATAAACTATTCTGTTTTTTGGTTCTCTGTTGTATATAGTATTGAAAAAAATCTCAACTTTATTGGTGACTATAAAGAATGGAAGTTATTTAGTATCCAGATACTTATATTCTAATTCAAGTGTTCATGTATTTAAAATGGAAATCTCTAGAAGAGAATATAAACAAGCACAAAGAATATAAATTGTTGTTATACCATACTATAATTTTAATTTTATAAGTCTTATAAGCTAAAAAAATTGGTAAAGTGATTAATCTTTGTCTTCCTCAAAATAGATCTAAAGGATCTAAAAATATGCTTCTTAAAGAGTAAGGACAGATAAATCCCTGAGGTTTCTACTAAAATGTAGGTTCTGATTGAGCCACTCTGAGAGGGGGATCTCAGTGGGGATATGCATGCAAGACCAATGCTGTTACCTACAAACCATGGTTTAAATGAGAGGATCTGCTATTGTCATATACTTCATATTGCTTATGGTGAAGGATCTTGTCAGCATGCTGTGCTAGAAACATAGATGAGCACACTTGTGTATCTCTCTCCAACTGCAGAAGTTATTGAATAGCAATGAACTCACAAGTTGCTGTGCGTACTTCTGAGGCTAATGGACACATGGAATAAATTCAAACTATAGAATTAAAGTAGCCAGCAGACGACTCCAAACCGTATGAAACAAAGCAAAACACTAAGGTTCTGAACTGTAGTGAGGAAAAAATCAAATGAATGAATGAAATGAGAACTGCATTTCATTTAACACTTTTGTTGAGATAATAATATAGTGTTCCAATAACCTTGGCACTAAGACATCGTATTTACTGTAGAACATTAAAAGCATATAAAGAGTAGTGAACCAACATAAGTATTTCTACGCACAGTGACAGGGAGGGGAATGCTTTTTACAGAGTTGTGTATTTAAATACTTAAATGACACTTAAAGGATATTCATATAGGTTAATGAACAGGAAAAATACAGAAAGTTATTTAATGTTCTATCAATTTATTATATGATACATGTATTTAATGTAATTAGGGAAAATTGGTTCTCAAAAAAATGATGTTAAAAAACCAAAGAGGTTCCCTCCTTTTAATTTAATGTCTTTTAAACATTACGTCAAAAGAAAATACAGAAATTGTAAAATAAACTAAGAAATATTTATCATCTCACTATATACAAAACAACTACAATGGATAAGTACCACAGCTATGAAAAAGTTGAAGATTAAATCATAAAACAAAAGATATAATAAAGATAACTGTAGGAATAAATAAATAGGAAAAAACAATATAATAAAAAATAAAGAATATTTACCATTAAAAAAGAAATATATATTTAATATGAATGTATACTTCACTGACAAAACTGGAAACAACAACATATGAATTTTCATTTATTTTGGTTGAAACCAAAAAGTTTCCCAGTGGGGAATGCTAGAAGAAGTCTAGCAAAATAGGTGTGCTTGTGTACTCCTAGTGAGAACACAAACTGACATATCCATTTTAGAAGGCAACTGGGCAATATCTACTGAAACTTATATTGGGTCCACTCTGGCACTTGACAGCACTGTTTCCATAGTAGAACTTTAGAAACCTCAGCATCAATCCACAAATCATGGTGCATTTTCCAGTGAAACTTCAATAGAAACTGGTAGGAAACCATTTCCTGGATAGGCTGTTACACCTTCAAAGACACAAATTTGTATGGTCTGAGCACTGAAAAATTATGTCTGTATATTGCATATTTACAAATGCATACATGTTTGGAGATTATGTAGAAATGATATACATAATCTATTATTGCATAAGCCTCTGGTAGCAGGTAAATAGTGGCCAGAGAAAAATAATCTCTCACATAAACCTTTCAATATTTTCTGAACTACGTATCACAGGCATTTATTATTCAAAAACTGTTGTATAAAATCCAATTATTTTCATCATTACTGAGGCTGTAGTACAAATCATATTCTTTTTTATCTTTATAATATATTTATTGGTGCTGGAGATTAAATTCTGTTGGAGCTTCATAACTACTCCATAGATGCTTACATTGAGTGACATCTCTAACCCCTAAACTATGATTGGAACACCACCTAGGATTCTGTCATTTAAATAAACAACAATTTAGCTCATCATTTTTCATTACTGACCACGTTCTTCTAACTGTTGAATTTACAAATTCCCATAATTATACACAACTGCTGTTCTCTATTGTGCCTGTCGTAGGAAAACTGTTGCACTCAGTGCTGTGTGGGCTCTGAATATTCATATATTTGATCTCATTTCCATAAGACCCACGTTGTGCATTTTTTGTCTTCTTTCAATTGTGAGACCAGTGGCTCTTTTATAGACTTTTTCTTTGTTCCAAAACACCCCTCTGTAGTTATTTTTTTCTTAAACTTCTTATATATGTGGTTATTTTTCCAGGTCTTTCTGCTTCAACTATAAAACAGTAACATTCATATCAATCTTGTAGAGTGTATGTAAACATAAAATAAAATTATTTCTGTTGGTGCACATTTGTAATTCCAGCAGTTGGGAGATTGAGGTCGTAGAACTCTTGAGTTGGACTGAATCTCATTTGGGGTATACATAGAGACACTGTCACAAGAAAGGAAAAGTCAGAAAAATTATTACCTAAGCTATTAAAAAAACTACAAAAACAAGTAACACTTTCTATGTACCACTAATGCTTTTATCATAATTATCTTGTGATTTTTATTAGTGACACTGTTACATTAAACATTATTTTGTGTGCCTTCTCTATGTTTACATTACATATTGTCCTTTCAGTAGAACACTCTATTTAAAGAAGCATCCATTGTTTACTTAAGTATCTGATACACCAATATCCTCAGTAAGGTTGACAGAGCTATAACACTGCTCCTTGATTGATCAGAGCATTTGAAATGAGAGGTATGCAACTATTCTATAAAAATTTTTAACATACAGATCAACATGTAAATGACAGCCCCTGACTTATTTATGTATTTTCTCAAGAGAAATGCTCAACCACAGACACTCCCTTCATGCCCAATAACTCCCTTGCCACCACCAATTTATAGAAACACACATTTGATGGAGACTGATGAGCCTATTATAAAATACAATTCAAAACACAGCTTCTCTCAGAAACCTGTCAACTTCTTGTATATAGAGTCACATCCTCTGTGATTTATTTTTGTGCCCTCTGTTTCACTTATAGACTTGGTCTTTGTTTCATCTGTTGTTCTCTAAAATCTTTTGCATGACTTTTTTGTATAGGGTATGGTGACTCTTTGGAAGCAGTGGCTCTGATTTTTTAGTCTCATGTTCTCAGTCCCAACCAAAGGGCCTGAAACACGGTGGTTACTAATATTTATTAAGTTGTAATTAGTTAAACTTAAAGAAAGACTAATCACAGGTTTCATGTCTATAAAATTAGAAGGTCTTGGGAAGAAAATTTAATCAGGGAACTGATCTATATATACTGGTTTTACATAATTTTCACTATATTTTGAGTGATAAACTTAACAAGACTACTCAAAGATTATACCTTACCATCCCATATAGAGTTGAAGACAAAGAGAACTGTACAGTACTATGATTTGAGTGTCTTTTCAGAATTCTGTCCTTAGCACGGCAGAATTAAATGCTGAGGTGTTCGTGTCATGGAGCCAGGATCCAATCCCTTGCTCATGGGAAGAAGCTAGTCCCTGCCCCCCTTACCCTCTTTGCAGTCATTAACAGGCCTTTCTGTTGAGTTGAAGCTCTGTTAAGTATTCACTCGTCTCAAGTTCTGGGACTTACCCTCTAAAACATTGACCCAGAACAAACATTTATTTATAAACTACTGTTCAGTGTTCTATTATAACATTAATAACAATAAATACATACACAAACAAATGGCTGTGACACAGAGCAGCTACTGAATTTGTGTTAGTGAATATTTGTTTCTAGTACCTACTGGCTGGTGTTGTACCATGATCAGCAATTTACTAGATTGTATTTCTTATGCTACTTCTGGTTTCTTCTATCTCATGCTACCATTTGGTACACTAATTGAGTATAGTCACTATTTGCTTTAACTGATCTACTTTCTTGTTATTTGAAGATTAAAAAAGATTTAATGTGCTACGAAGACCTGATAAGAAAAAAGTCAATAATTCTGGACTATCCTGCATCCAAGTTTGTTGACTTTCATATCACTGACCGACTTTAATATATATCAAACATCTCAGATGAGGTAGCACAGAGATTTCATAACTGTGTTATTAAAATGAACTTAACAACAAAATCTATTTACATGTATATTTTATATAGTTACATGTGTGTATATATTGTAGATTATGGAAGTTGGTTATAAATTACAAAAACTTTTAAACTAGAAAAATATTGCATGATTAAGGGTTTTACTTTGCTGCCAAACACATTTGCCCTCACTCTACAGTTTTGGTTTGTGTCTGATCAAATGAAATCAAGGGGGCAGGCTGCTGGGTAGAAAGGAACTGAGGAGAGATGAAAGGACTTGGTTCCTCAATTTTCTCCCATTGGAAATGCTCTATAACTACATTTTACACTTCCTTTTATGGCACATGTTCTTTCAGGGACCTTTTTACCTAGCTGCCTTTCCATCCATTGTGGAACTTATAGTTGCAAGACTGTAGACTGAGCACTCAACAAGGTAACCCACAGCTCAAGATAAAACTGACTTTGGCATCAGTTGAGGAGTAGTCTTGTTAAAAGCTTATGATAATGATATTAATTAATACATAGCTATATTAAGAAGAGGGGAAAAAGCCATTAAACCAAATGTAAAATAGAAACAAACTTTTGCAAGAGTATGAAACCTAAACTAATGACATTATTATCAAGAAGTTGACCATGCTGGGAGGCCCTGCTATGAACAGGAGGTAACCAGGCAGGACACACAATAGTATGAAAAGAAAACCTACTCATTATCTGAGGAAAGGTCAGAAAAAGAAGCAACACATCTGTGACTCAAATGCACAAGAGCAGAGAGACAATATAGAACTATAATAATTTCAGTAATCATAGATATGGTTACTATTTTCAAAGAAATATAAGATAATTTATAATTGATCCCTTAGGTTCTGTCTAGCATCCTTTATCATTGACACAAATTTAATTATTATAAAACAATTACGGATAGCTGTGCAGAAAAGAATTTAGAGATCACAGAATTGTCCATTTGTTTGACATGAATAATTAAATTAACTGACAGAAAGAGAGAGACAGAGATTGAGAGAGATTGAGAGAAGAGATACCCAGCTTTACAGTTCTCCTAGGTCACTGGAGGGAAAGTAAGGCATTGTTAAACGCGGTTGAGAGTAGTAGTGTTGTGTGTAACTTTCTTTAAGTCTTTATTATATGTACATTCTATGTGGTTTTGTTTTTGAATTATGTGAATGAGTGAAATCAGTTCATACCTTTGAATGGGAAAACAGACCAAAGTCTTCATGGCAGCATGGTTTGGGAACTGTCAGCAAGCAGCGTCTTCTCTGGCAACCAGCCACATCGCCATCATGACAACCCAGCTTTGAACACTCTAAGATCACTATGAGAATATTCCAGCTGCAAGGAATAAATGCTGAAACCTTGATCCTGCGACAGCAGGTCTGATTCAAGTCACAACCACTCTAGACAACAGTATAAGTCAGCATTCTAAGCAAGACAAGCTTTAGATGACCCTGTAACTACTGTCACCCACAAAATTGTGCTGTGCTTAAATATGCCTAAAATAATCGACACAGGGTCAGAATCTCAAAGTTTGAGACAACACTGTGTCATGCTGAACTGGACTCCCTCCTTGCCTTTGGTGGGTGAACCCTCTGCATTCTGCTGGGCATGGTGTTCACAGAGACACTCCACTCCCCCACACTAAAGGTCTAGTTCCACAAGTCTTTTAGCATTCACCATCTTAGAACTATCAACACTAAAGACTTGTTCTTCAGCTGCTCACTATTTCCACCTCAGAAGAGTAAAAACACTCCAGTCAGCACAGTGTTTACAAAAAAACTTAGCTAAAGAATAACTCAGTAATTTGAAAATTAATAAGTCCTCCTTGGTGGCACTACAAAGAAACATAGATTACTGTCATTATTTATAGATTCAAGATGTAAAAATTAATTTATTCATTAATTTTTGTATAGCTCAGAAATATATCACTTTTGTTGTCATACACAGGCCTGCACAAAGTAGCAAAAAATTTGAGTTGCTGTAGGAATATGCTAAGATCAAAGATGATGCTCTGATTTCTTGTGTTGACTTGTACTGATAAGTGGATAACAGAACATTTAGAGAGTCATGTACTTCAGTGCAAGAATTCCTACTTTCAGATTTTACTGGGTAAGGTTTGATTCCCAACTCTAGCTTCTGTTAGTGGACAAATGAGATGAGTCACTTAACAATCTCCTTTCCCCTTTTGTGCTATGAAGAAAATAAACACTTACCAGGATGTAAGGGGTAAGCTTTTTCTACAATTTTTCATGATGTTTCTTTTATGTTTGTTTCTTTATGTGTCTGTTGATTTGAGATTATAATCCAAGAAATGTTTTATTCCAGGAGCAATAGTTTAGTAATCTCTCAGTTCAGTTTTTGCAGAAACCTTATCTTACAAATGAAGGCATTAGTAATGAGAACTGATTTTAGAAATTATTAAAAAGAAGCTATAAAGCCAAAAACATACATCTAGAAATTCAAATGTGTACCTACATGGAATCTCAGATGACTTAAAAGAAAAAGAAAAGAAAAACACTGAAGAATCACTTGGCAAGAATTTCAATTAAGTGTAGAGATTCATGATTATATGTTGCAAAAATTTCCAAATTACCTCACAAAATCAAAGGAGTTAAGCTAGCAAAAAATGTAACTTTATAGTAGAATACATTGTAAAGTAACTCCCACAAAAAATGATAAAGAGAATTTTGTAAGGCATAAGATAGATAATAAAACAGGGTTGGTAAATTGTTTGCTGTACAAGCAAGAAGACCTGGGTTAATCCTCAGCACCCATGTCAAATACTAGATATGGGTAATCCACAGTTACAATCCCAGAGTTGGAGAGGATGAGACATGAGGATCCTTGTGGCTCACTGGCCAGCCAGCCTAGCTTAATCAATGGCGAGCTCAAGTTTCCAATGAAAAACTCTATCTTATAAAAAACAAAGTAGGTAGCACCAGAGAAAGGAAACACAATGTTGACTTCTTATCTCCAAAACACAAGCCTGCACACACACTCACCCCTGAACTAAATGTGCACACACACACACACACACACACACACACACACACCCCTGAACTGAATGTATACACACACACACACACACACACACACACACACACCAACATCTGTGTGTAAAAATACATGTTTTATATTGTATGGAGTTCAAAATTTTATCACTAGGTAAACATAGAGCTTTTGTGTGGAAATAGACTAGGCCAAGAAAAGAGAGAAGCTGAAGTGACTTTGTGAGCTTTTCTTCTTTTGAAAGCACAGGAAATGGTGGAGTTGGGTTCTAAGGTTCCAAGTGGGAGGAAACAGAGAGAGATCCAGCCCTAAAAGTGGAGAGCTGCCTGTGAATTTAGTAAAGCAGTCACATCCTTGGTCACACATTTTTCACTTTTTGCTGACATTTCTTATCTTTAATCATGACTCCCCATTCTAAATTTGTGAACTATTCCAGGTGCCTTCCTTGTATTGCCCATGATAGCCAGCATTTTGTTGCACTCACATTAAGAACTCTACTAAAAATTGTTAATTAAAAAAAGAAATTGGTGAATATAGAAAATATTAAGTACAAAAAAAAAAAAGAATGGAGTAGTCAGTTCCAACTAATGCATTCACTGGTGCACTGTTTATGGTTACAAACACAAAATACATTTATTTTTTTCTCTAAATAATGAAATTCTAGCACTTTATAAAGAGAAAATGCATATTCTTCATGCAAAGAAACTCAAACAAATGTTAAAATTCATATTGATCAAAAAGAAAGCAATTACCTGTAGCATGAATCTTAGAGAGTCTTATTAATAAAATCAAACCTGAGGCCAGTTATTGGGGTGATGCTGGAAAGTCAGAGAGATAGAACAAGCCACAGCCAAGCTCACCTGGCCAACTTCTCAGCTGGTCCTGTTTCCTCAGACTGGAAGCCTCTGAGTCCTCATCCAGAATGGGTCTCAGCTGAATTGCTGCTCGAAAGCTTGAACACTTAACCAGCCAAATGCTTAACCAGCCAAATGCTGTTAGTTTCTGGTCCTCATGCCTTATAAACCTTTCTGCTTTCTACCACCACTCCCTGGGATTAAAAGCGTGAGTCACCATGCCTGACTGTTTCCAATGCGGCCTTGAACTCACAGAGATCCAGAGGGATTTCTGTCTCTGGAATGCTAGGATTAAAGGCGTGTGCTAACATTTTCTAGCCTAAGTATCTTGTGGCTTTTCTGTTCTCTGACCCCAGATAAGTTTATTAAGGTACACAATATTTTGGGGAACACAATACCACCACAATTACCTTTTGGGAGGTGTGGAAATATATGTATATCTTAAATGTCATTCTTCTTTTATATACTCCCATTTGGAATTTATCCAATATATAAATGAAAGATTAATCTTTAGTGAGACTGTTATCATGAAGCTACTTCACTGTACAAAAACTTAAATTTGTTCCAAATTGATTCCAGCAACAATTCTATATTCTTTCTACCAGATTTATAATGTATTTTGTGTTCTAAGTAGATGTGAGCAATAACCAAACTTTATTTCAGTTCTAAAGAAAGTTATTTCTTACAATGCTGACTTTAATTAAAGTCTTAATTAATTATTAATCATGTTTGCTTCATATCACTATGTTCAGAATAATATTTTATCTTCTAGAACTTTCTTCCTGCATATTACTTTGATCTTAGCCATTCTAAGAGTTTTCCCTTCTTCACTCTTGAGGTCATGGGATAAATAAAGAGACACTGAAAGCAGACATCACTTCTAGTCCTCCAGGCATTTAATTGGCCTTATGAAGACTATTAATGGACTTCCAGTCATCTATGATCTTATGAAGATTATCAATGGAGGAAGCAGTGAAGACCATACCTGTAGTTCAAATACACTCACTCAACAGTTCAATGGTCGTAAAAGCTGATCCACTGGGCAGTTTGTGGATTTGGTTTATTTGATTTCCCAGGAAAGGACACAGTATGTACAGGCTAGCCTTGAACTTACAATGATTTTGTCTAGTCTTCCAATGATTTATGATTACGTTTGTGCCACCACTCATGAAAAAGTTGACCTATATGTAATTGTCTTTCTAATGTCCCAGTTATGACAAAAAAAAATCATTCCCAGTATTTCAAAACATTTATCCATACATCTTCTATATATCAAATGATCTCCAAACCAATGGGATTCATTGGTGATCAGGACATGATTCATTTTTCTTCTTCCATATTAATGGGAAGAAACAGAAAACTAACATACAAATGAGATAATTTCAATGATGTTTATCAAGTGAATAGAATGATAAAAACATTAAAGGAAATAAACAAGACACAATTATAGGCTGAACCACTAGGAGCAGTTTTCTGAGTTTGCCTTGAAAAAGGCACATCATTTCAAGAGCTGGGCTAAAAATATTTCATAAAAATGGGACTCAGAAAAACAATGAACATAATGAAAGATCTGGTCTTAGGGAAGGCCCAGTGTACTGGCAATCTGATGAGGACAGGGGGGAAAAAGCATGCTGAGCAAGGAAAGAAGGTGGAGATAAATGTTCAGGGTCTTTTGGACCTGTATAATAGTTAATACTAGTATGTATAAGAGTTAACTTTCTGTTGCTTTGATAAAATACCATGACAAAGGTAACATCAACATGACTGCCTCAACATAAGCGGAACAACGAAGACACCAATAGACATAGTAATGTGGACAGAGGAAAGTTCATGAAGCCTCAAATCTACACACCCAAATAACTTCATGCACCTTTTTAGTGATGGAACATGCTTTTTAAGGGCTTTGGAATCTACGTTCCCAGGCCATATTTATTCATATTTGCCTCAAAATGTGGAAGAGTTAGTATTTTTACATCCATGTTTCCAACGTATACGACTTCTTCATCTCTCAGACATATGAACTCAAATACTTAATTCTTCTCCTAATCCAGAACCTTCCCTTCTGCTATGAAATGATAAGGAGAAGATAGAAGCCCAAATTAGTAGTTGTAAGTAATGCTTATACATGTGCGTGCGTGAGAGAGAGAGAGAGAGAGAGAGAGAGAGAGAGAGAGAGAGAGAGAGAGAAATTTTTTTCTGGCTGATTTGACGTTTACTGTGTAGCTAAGACTGGCATGTGCTGCCACACCTTTACTGGGCTTACTCCCATATACTGTGTATTAAAATGGGGTCTCTGGCACTTTAAGTAAAATGTTATAGAAGATAACTAGAACTGGCACTTTTGCAAGCTAAAGGGCACCCTACTTCATTTCTGCTCATGTCCTAGTTTGGTTTCTGGAACCACATGTGTTCTCTCAGGCCTTCAATGTCCAGCTTGCTGTGCTCCGTCTGTGTCTTGTATATTTCATCTTATCCTCTAAAGTTTCTTTATTTTATTGAAGTTTCTGTTTTCTTGCAATCAATCTAGGAGCATTTGCAAAGGTCAGCCTAGCGACTGCTCTTCTGAGACAAAATAAATACTGCTACTCAAAGGAGCCCTCACTCTGAGTTTGAGAAAGGCAAACACATGTCATTGAAAATCACTTGCCAAAGAGTCTGATTATAATCTGAAAAATAAATGTTCTGGGTCAGAATTTCAGAACACAGAAATGGATATTTACTTTTACTCCATCAAAAATGTTGGAAAGGGGAATGAAGCATTTTCAAATTAAATCAAATTAAATTAAATTTTTTTCTTTTGAAAATAATCTTATATTTGTCATTTGGAATATAATTTTTATACAAAAGATGAAAAATTGAAAATATTTTTACTGGGATTCATATAGCTATCCAATCATATAATAAAAAATTAATCTAGTTGGAAATTGAAAATACATGTTCTGATCACAATGGTAACATTTTTTAATCTTAGAATTTCTAGTATACATTTTGTATCTACTAGATGGATATAACCTTTCCTGGCTCGCTTATGACTAATTCAGCTTTATAAACTCTTACATTTCATAAACAGAAAATGCATGTAGATTCTAGGTACTATTTAAAAATCCTTCAACTCAAATAGTGTTAAAGTATAATAATAGTCTTGTGTCATTTTACGTGTTTGGAACTATTCTAAGTGTGTGTGTGTGTGTGTGTGTGTGTGTGTGTGTGTGTGTCTGTCTGTCTGTTTGTTTGTCTGAGTGGTGAAACAGACATAGAAAAATGTGCTAATTTAATATTAAAAAATTCCTATGAAATAGATATTATTGTCTTCATCTTTTCAGATGAGAATAGTGGAACAGAGAAAATATAAATAATCTGTGAAAGGCTCCACTGCTTTTCGATTTTTTTATAAGTGTAAGTGCAGCAAGAACAAATGAATATTTACAACAAACATCGATATCTAGTAACATTTTGGACTTGGCCATGGCACTAGGTAAATATGTATTTTTCTTTTTATGAGTTCAATGAAATGATTGCATATGGTGTATGTATACATTGTGTGTGTGTGTGTGTGTGTGTGTGTGTGTGTGTGTGTGTGTGTGTGTTGGGGGTGCATATGCGTGCACCAGTATAACTAAGAGGACTCAGTACTATTCACACTTCCTTCCCACACCCTGGGTTTGGAATCCTATGATTCCAACAAGATTGTCTGCCCTTATATAGATAGTAAAAATAACCAACTGGGATGCCATGTCATTGTTGGAATTTTAATTGGTTTAGAAAGTGAAGCATAAAATAGTATTATAGTCAGAGCCAAAATGATATTTAAAGTCGATGACTATTTGTGTCTGTGACTTGTGAGCTGTCTCTGCTATGCAGTGTGCGCAGGGTGCGCTCCTTCTTCAGTACCCTCTGCTGAGAACTGCCAGCCTACACCTTTCCTTCATTGGCCTAAACTGTCTACTCCTGGCGTCAGTCTGCACCACGTCACTCTTGATCAGATTTCTTCTGGCATAAAACATGAAAATCATGCTCACCAGAAGCACTACAGATTTGTTTAATTCTATCAACCATGAAATTATGCCATCAATTGTTTTGTGGCATGATGTATACCAGTGGTGATTAAATTACAGGGACATGTAAACAAGCTTTGGAAAAAATCAACTGAAGGTATAAAATTTGATTTGTGTTTCATTTGTCCCATAAAATTAAAAGTTGTCACTACTGGATGAATTTTGAGAACACTCCAATTCAATGGGGGAGATTTTGAGTTTCATGGGGGCATTTAGAACTGTAGGAGGAAAAGGGAGTCTTGCTATGTTTCTGTTTCCTGAGTCTCTATCTGCCATGACTGCTCTGTGTGCTTTATGAGTACTCCTCTGCAGAAGCATAGAGGATATGGCACCAGGTTTCCAAGACGACAGAATAATCCCAAAGGACAACAAAAGAGGGGGTGGAGGCAGCTGGCAGCCACATGAGCATCCTGAGCTGGTGAAAGGCACACCTCAGCAGGGAACTGAATGAAAGCCTCTGGGCACCTGGAAGTCAGTGTGAAGAAGGAGGGCCCCATTCAGGAAGCAGCCATACTGTATGGCATGTGTCCCAGAATTCTACAGTGCTGGGGGGAAATGAAATTGTTACTCCCAATAACTCTGTAAAAGGAATTTAATCTATGCCAAGTCCTTTGCTATGAAAGACAGACTCTTTCCACATGGAATCATTTTTAGTTGGAAAAATCATTCTAATCCCCCTTTCCAAGCAGTGGGCATGAATGACTTATCTGACTTTGTGTGTGGTAGGGGGATGGAGTAAACAGTACATGGGTCCTTGCACTCTCACACCTACCTGCTTGTGAAGAAGGATGCCTAAGATCCTTTCAATGTCTTTGGAAACCCATCCTTCTCTCTACTACAGAGAAAGCCTGTGACTGCTCAGCTCTCTTCATGACAGGACACTTATTTATGGAATAAAATATTAGAAAGTCCGAATCAGCTACACATCAAGTCACCTCATTCAACTCTATCTTATCAGGAATAATGTTATAAAAATTTCCATGTGTCTTGTGGGTCATTTTCTGGGTTAATGCTATATTTGAGAGATGAAATAGATGTGATGCGTTTATGCTTGGAGTCACTAAAACATTCTTGCCATATTATTTGTGTATAAATTTTCTATTACCGACATAACAAATGACCACAATCTCAGCACTTTTAACCATCCCAGATTTATTGTCTTTCATTTCAGTAGGTCAGAAGCCCAGCACAACAGGAGTAGAATCTTTGCTTAGGATCAAGCAGGCTAGTGTTGAAATGTTGGCTAATACTGTGTGTATCAGTCAGTGCTCAGAGACCTCCCCACAACAAGCAATCTGATTTTTGCCAAAATGTGTTCATTCCTTTTGTTTCCAGGGGATGCTTCTTCTGTCTTCAAGGCAGCAGCAGTTCTGAGTGGGTTCCCACTGTGGGTCCTCCAGCATGCACTTCTCCTACCCCATCTCTCACTACTGAGCTCTAGCCAGAGTCTGCCTTGAAATTCTCTCTCCCAGTGTTTCCCTCTACATGTCTCCCACCATCCCTCCTTTACTCCACCCCTCTCTCCTTGTCAGGAAGGTTTCTCACTATGAAGACTAGGCTAGGTTAAAACCCAAGCTTGTGACTCTCCTGCCTCAGCCTCCTGGGGCCAGGATTAGGTATCCATCATGCCTGGCTAGCTGAAATTTTTAAAGTTTATTCTAATTTTTAATTATGCATTTGTATGTGGGCATAGGGGTGCAGTATGTGTACTGCAGAGGTTTCTGCAGAGACCAGAAGAGTATGCCAGGTTCTCTTAAACTGAAGTTACAGGCAGTTGTGGATAACCCTCAGGTTCTGGAAACTGAAATCTAGTCCTATGCAAGAGACAGACATGCTTTTTAACTGCTGAACCATCTCTCCAGCCTTTAGCTTGAACTTTTAAGTTCACTATGTTGCATAAATTCAGATACACTGAACCTGATAGAAGAGAAAGTGTGAAGTACTCTTGAACACATTGACACAGGAAACAACTTCCTGTATAGAACACCAGGAGTACAGACACTAAGATCGATAATTAATAAATGGGACCCCATGAAACTGAAAAGCTTCAATAAGGTGAATGATACTGTCAGTAGGAAAAAATGGCAGCCTAGAGAATGGAAAATGATCTTCACCATCCCCATATCCAACAGAAGGATGATGACCTTCAAAATATAAAGAACTCAAGAAACTAGACATTGAAAAATCAAATAATTCAGTAAAAAATGGAGTACAGATCTAAACAGAATTCTCAACAGAAGAGTCTCAAATGACTGAGAAACACTTAAAGGAATGTTCAACATCCTTAGCCATCAGGGAAATGCAAATCAAAATGACTCTGAGATTCCATCTTATTCTTGTCAGAATGGCTATGATCAAAAACACAAATGATAGCTTGTGCTGGAGAGGATGTGGAGCAAGGCGACTGACTACTCCTCCATTGCTGGTGGAAGTACAAACTTGTACAATCACTTTGGAAATCAATATGACAGTTTCTCACAAGATTGGGACTCAATCTACCTCAAGACCCAGCTATACCACTCTTGAGCACATACCTAAAGGATGCTCAATCATACCACAAGGACACTTGCTTAACTATGTTCATAGCAGCATTATTCATAATAGCCAGAACCTGGAAATATGGAACTGAAAAATGGGTAAAGAAAATGTGGTACATTTACAAAATGGAGTATTACTGAGCTGTTAAAAACAATGACAGCAGGAAATTTGAAGGCAAAGGTTGAAACTAGAAAAAAATTATTCTGTGTGAGGTAACTCAGACCCAGAAAGATGAACATGGTATAGAGTTACTCATAATGGAGACTAACTGTAAACTAAAGGATAACCAGACTACTGTGCATAGACCCAGAGAGGCCAGGTAACAAGAAGGAACAAAGGGGCATGTACAGATCTCCCCGGGAATGGGAGATAGAAGAAATGACTGGATTACTGAAAGAAGGAGGCATTCTGAGGTCAGATAGAAATCTGATGGAAAGAAAACTCCCAGAAATCTATAAGGATGACCACAGCTAAGATTCTTAGTAATTGCAATACAAGGCCTGAACTGGCCATCTCCTGTGAATATATATATATATGAACATGCCAAACTTGACAGGGTAAAGTCTGTGAGACCTCAACCCAACATAAAAAACTATAGGCCACTGAGAAAGCCTGGGAGCAGGAGAGGTGGTCTTCCCCAGGAAAGAGCACACCAATTAGTTGTCCAGTGCCAAAGGTTGGCCCTCAAAACATATGTACAAGTAATATATAGATTTACAGTTTATATTTGGAAATATAAAAATGTATTCCTAAATGTACATAAATGTATGTAATAACAATTAGTAGAAGAAAGCTATGAATTTGAAGGCGAGAAGGGAGGGGTTTATGGGTTAATTTTGAGGGAGGAAAGGGAGGAGAGAAATATTGTAATTAAATTATAATTTTTAAAAATGTTTTAAAAAGTATATATGAATTATTCTTATCTTGAGGACTTGCTCATTAAAAGGCATATTTTCAATTGCCTCAATGTTACATTTTTGTAAAACAAATTATTCTCTCCTCTCCTGAACATTTATTATGTTTTTTTATTGTTGTTTGCTTCCTTTTGAGATGGGAATCTCACATTGCCCAAGCTCAAACTTTCTACGTAGCTGAAAAGCGTCTTGAACTACTGACCCTCAGGCTTCACCTGCCCTGTGCTGGGATTATAAGCACGTGCCACCATGTCCTCCACATTGCTTTGCAATTTCTCCTATGTCTAAATGGATGCTAAAATGTGTTTACTTTAGGACTGGAGGGCATCAATTTACTTTTTTTTCAGAGTAAACATTATTGTAGTTGGAGAGTTTCTCTCTGGTTCCTGCCAAACACCCACAGTCCGACAGCCCACTTATAAAATAATCACTCAGATGTTTATATTACTTATAAACTGTATGGCCATGGCAGGCTTCTTGCTATCTGTTCTTATACCTTAAATTAACCCATTTCTATAAATCTATACCTTGCCATGTGGCTTTTGGCTTACCGGTATCTTACATCATGCTTCTCCTCATGGCGGCTGGCAGCGTCTCCCTGCCTCAGCCTTCCACTTCCCAGAATTCTCCTCCTTCTTTGACCTGCCTATACTTCCTGCCTGGCTACTGGACAATCAGCATTTTATTTATCAATCAATCATCCACAGCACAGTATTGTTGTTTCATCTTCGTAAAATACAATTAAGAATTCAAGAGAAAACTGGGGGGAAAACATGCTTGGAAGTCTGGTTCTGTGCTAATGCATAGTACATGCGTGTGTGTGTGTGTGTGTGTGTGTGTGTGTGTGTGTGTGTATGTGTATGTATGTGTGTGTGTACCAAAATCAATGACAGCATCATGTCTGTGTTCACTAACTGCTAAAAAAATTAATATTTTATACCATGAATATTCTGTTTTAATACTTCCTTGCCTTCTTTCTTTTGTTCTTGGAGTTCTGATCTGAATTATGCCTATTGCAATAGCTGCAATCTCCTGCTTTGCTTATACCTTAACATCTGTTTACTTCACTTTTATGGTGCATACTCACCAGACAGCAGGCACCTGTCCTCTCTGTTGAAGCTTTTTGCCCTATTCACCTCAAGCCTCTAGTTCTCCAACACAGATTTGTTGTAATCTATTTCTGCTTGCAAAGCCCACTTTTTACATGTAAGGGGGGAGTCTTTGAATATCCACATTTGCTATGTGTTATATAATTGGGTGCAATGAAACAAAACAAAAAAAATGTCCAGTCCCACCCCTCAAACCAACCATGTACAATAGCTTTCTTCAGGATCACATTCTTTTTAGATTGTGTTAAGCAGATTTTGCATCTATATTAAAGCAATAAATCCACAGGAGTCTGTTTAAGAAGTATTAGGGAAATTTATAAAGGTAAATTGAGGAAAAACACAAATACAAAGCAGTAGACAGCTGAAGTCATCCTCTGATCTGACCAGGAGCAAATCCACCTTGCAGGCAGGAGCCGGGAGAAGGGGCATGTAACCCTTCTCCATCTCCTTTTAAGAGGTCACATAAAATGGCAGAAAGCACCACCTCCTTTGGAACCCATAGCCCAAGGTCATGAGTAGAGCAAATACCACTACATTTTCCCTTTTTGTCTAATAAGAAGGCTCTAAACTTAATGCAAACTATACACAATAAGAATGATTATCAAGTATTGTCCAGGAAAAACAAAGGATAATAACATAAGCAAAAATGGAACTATAACCAACAAGAATAACATCAAACAAGAAAAATATGCTAAATGTCCAGAAGTGTCCAGAACATAAGTAAATGGCAAATTGCCAAGATTACTCCAATAGTTGTCCTATCTTGAAGATTCTAACTCTAGTACTGATATGTTCTAGCTAAGATACAAGAAGATTGTAACTGTAACTATCTAGTCTTTAACTCCATCAAAGACCTGAGAGGGAAAATAATAATACCCAAGAAAATGAAAAATGCAAGCCATTTCCAAAAATCTTGTGAGAATAGACAGAGACAGCTGACAACCTAGACAGTCACCTAAAGTTTCTCACCATCGTTGGAGCATCCAATTTGACTACAGGCCTAGAATATCTAACAGTCCATTTTCAGAAGCAGGAATTTTGGAAGACCATCTTACCCTGTCTCGGCAAGGTTCAGTAGTCACTTTTCCTTTTGTCCTGCTCATCTGGAAAGAACAACATTCATATTGTCAGCAGTCAATGCAAAGGCAGTTCTTTGCCCAGCAGGCCATTTTGTGCCAAGAAGAACAAACTTCCAAATGGAAATGTCTAGAAGCCCAACATACTCTCGGGATCAGATTGGTGCTGCCAGGAGCAATCGTGTCTCACATCTAAGTTATTTAATAGATAATTCTAAGTTATCAAAACATTTAAATGCCGTATTCTCTAGGTCTATAAACTGAGTGATGTTCTTAGGTATAATGGCATCTTTCTGGATTAAATAGTCATTGTTGTGGGGGCACCATCTTCTCTCTGGAGACTTCAGATATTGCTATTGGGAAGACTTATTTTTCACTGTAGAACGTGGATATTGTTCTGTACAAATAAAACACTGATTGGCCAGTGGCCAGGCAGAAAGTATAGACGGGACAAGGAGAGAGGAGAATTCTGGGAAGTGGAAGGCTGAGAGAGACACTGCCAGCCACCGCCATGACAAGCAGCATGTGAAGATGCCGGTAAGCCACGAGCCATGTGGCAAGGTATAGATTTATAGAAATGGATTAATTTAAGATATAAGAACAGTTAGCAAGAAGCCTGCCATGGCCATACAGTTTGTAACCAATATAAGTCCCTGTGTTTACTTGGTTGGGTCTGAGCAGCTGTGGGACTGGCAGGTGAGAGAGATTTGTCCTGACTGTGGGCCAGGCAGGAAAACTCTAGCTACAAACGGCGCCCAACGTGTTGGCAAGGGTTTCCACCTAAAACCTGAGTAAAAAGATTCTAAAACGGAGCTAAAAACAGTTCCTAGTTGTCTCTTTCAAGTTAGCCGCAGACTGCGTGTTTGACCTACTATCTACTATGGCAGGTTCCTGGCGTGCATGCTCGACTTGCAGTATGGCGGAAATGAGACCTCTGTGTCGTGGATTTAGCCTTTGCTAGTACAAAACAAAAAAAAAGGAGGTTTCTGGGCTGCACACTGCTTTGATAGAAGCATAGACCCACTATTTCTGAGAGTTGATGGCTCCCAGAGCTGGCGGAAAAACATACCACCACCATGTTGGGAAGCTGAAGTGGGCGGAGCCAGCAGCCACAGTGCCATTTCAGTCTTAGAATACTGCAGTTTGAAGTAGTAGGTTCAAGGTAATATAAAAAAATAAGCCACGTCTAGGCTGTTCATGTAGATCTCTTCCATTTCTCTATCATCGGGCGATCCCCCTGTCTTTCTTGGGGTCCTGTTTTCCAGGTAGCCTACCTGGTGATGTGAGTAGCAGTCCAGTCATCCTTGTTCTACATCTAGTAGCCTCCTATGAGTGAGTATATACCATGTTTGTCTTTCTGAGTCTGGGTTACCTCACTCAGGATGATTTTTTTCTAGATCCATCCATTTGCCTGCAAACCTCATGATGTCATTGTTTTTCTCTGCTGAGTAGTATTCCATTGTGTGTATGTACCACATTTTGTTTATCCATTCTTCAGTTGAAGGGCATCTAGGTTGTTTCCATGTTCTGACTATTACAAACAATGCTGATATGAACATAGCTGAACAAGTGCTCTTGTGAACAGCCTGGACATGAGTGGGGGTAATGAAGGGGGAGGGGGGAGGGAGAGCTTGGGGGAGTGGGAGATCCCAGCTGGATCAACAACAGAGAGCGAGAACAGGGAATGGGAGACCATGGTAAATGGGGACCACATGAGAATGGGAAGGGGCAAAGTGCTGGAGAGGCCCACAGAAGTCCACAAAGATGCCCCCACAACAGACTGCTGGCAATGGTCGAGAGACAGCCTGAACTGACCTACTCTGGTAATGAGTTGGCCAAACATCCTAATTGTCGTGCTAGGAACCCCATCCAACTACTGAGGGATCTGGATGCAGAGATCCAGGGCTAAGCCCCAGGTGGAGCTCCGGGAGTCCAATTAGCAAGAAAGAGGAGGGTTTAATTTGAGTGAGAATTGTTGAGACCAAGGTTGGATAAAGCACAGGGACAAATAGCCAAATGAATGGAAACACATGAACTATGAATCAATGGCTGAGGGGTCTCCAACTGGATCAGACCCTCTGAATGGGTAAGACAGTTGATTGGCTTGATCTATTTGGGAGGCATCCAGGCAGTGGGACCAGGTCCTGTGCTCATTGCATGAGTTGGTTGTTTGTAACCTGGGGCCTATGCAGGATCGCTTGGCTCGGCCTGGAAGGAGGGGACTGGACCTGCCTGGACTGAGTCTACCAGCTTGAACTCAGTCCACAGGGGAGGCTTTGCCTTGGAGGAGGTGTGAATGGGAGGTGGGCTGGGGGGAGTGTGAGGGGGGCCGGAGGGGGAAGAACAGGGGAATCCATGGCTGATATGTGGAACTGAATTGCATTGCAAAATATAAATAAATTTAAAAAAAAAAAAAAACTAAAAAAAAAAAAAAACAAAAAACAAAACAAAACAAAAAAATAAGCCACATAAAGATGGCTACCACACAGAGAATCTGGATTATGTTGTCTTTGATATTCATAACTGAAAAAAAACATTTGACAGCAAAAGCTGTTGAGTTATGCCAAAATGTATATGACACCATGGCCCAGATGATCCAACATCCAGAATGGTTTGAAGGCAACTGGCTCAGACAATACAGCCTCATGGACTACTCTATAATCCTAAAATTTTCTTTGTGTCCCCATAAGATACAGGGCCCCCCTCCAGCAGGAAGTAGTAAGAGAAGCTACACCCAAATTCCCAAATTATATGTAATTTTACTATGTTAAGGTTAAAACCTTCCTTTTTGAAAAAAAAAGAAAAAGAGAAGTGCTGTGGATATTGTTCTGTATAAATAAAACACTGATTGGCCAGTGGCCAGGCAGGAAGTATAGGCGGGACAAGGAGAGAGGAGAATTCTGGGAAGTGGAAGGCTGAGTCAGGGAGACACTGCCAGCCACCGCCATGACAAGCAGCATGTGAAGATGCCGGTAAGCCACGAGCCATGTGGCAAGGTATAGATTTATAGAAATGGATTAATTTAAGATATAAGAACAGTTAGCAAGCAGCCTGCCACGGCCATACAGTTTGTAAGCAATATAAGTCTCTGTGTTTACTTGGTTGGGTCTGAGCGGCTGTGGGACTGGCAGGTGAGAGAGATTTGTCCTGACTGTGGGCCAGGCAGGAAAACGCTAGCTACAGTGGAAAACTTGAACATTATTAATATCAAAATGGAAAGTTTGGATTTATGCTGGATCAAAAAAAGTTCCCAGAAAGCAAGGACAAGTGTGAAAAAAAATAGAATCTTGAAAACAATGGTCCCTATATTATTGGTTTTCTTCTGTCTCACACCAGGTGGCTCTTCTGATATGAGACAGAATCTCTTAGTTTTTATTTTATCAATATGCTTGAGTTTAGAGAAGCAGAGAGACACATTTCAACTCCAAAGCCAGCTTGATTTATAATTGAATCGGGAACACAATTACTCTAGAGTTAAAGAGATATAGAATTTAGGCATTGAGATACTACCCTGTACAGTATATTAGTACCAATAGATCCTTCCTTTATGTGGTAGATGTCTATGTGGCCAAGGCTTTATGATTTCTTGAAAATGAGTATTTCTATTATTCTGTAAAGAGAAAAAACAGAAGATATGGTAAAGAGACAGTCTTTTAAGTCAATAACTATAATAGGCCATTCTTTAGGTAACAGAGAGGGCAAGGGTATCCCATTCTGTAAGGAGCCCATAGGCTGACTTACTTTATTTATGGCTCTCAGATCTGTCAGCATTCTTCATTTACAAGATTTCTTTTTAATAACAAACAGAAGAGAATATCAAAGGTTGGTAGATCCTTCAATGTGTTGAGCATTTAACTGTTCCTAAATCAGCTGGTGTAAAGCCTGTAGTTTCTCTTGTGTCATAGGCCATTGTCCAACCTAGACAGGTTTATCCATTAGCTATTTTAAAGTAGGGCTGTTAGTATTTCTGAGAGTTCAACAACAGTTATGCAGCCTGAATGGTTGATGGCTGGTTTTTTTTCATAGTATCTTATAATATTATTCCTAGAAACATGAATTGGTCTATATTCTACTCCTGAGATTGGAGAAATTTTAATCTGGGTATTCCATTGCTGTAACAGATCTTGATCCTTAAGAATCACTGCTACATTTGCCACATATGGCTTCAGCCTTTCTCTTTGTCCTTCTGGCCCTGTGCATTCAACCCATCTCGAACTTTGTTTTACTTGAGATAGGGTTTCAATCCCTAGAAATTGGACATCTACCTTTTGAAGAGGCCAATTTGGATGGGCATGATTTTAGTATAATTATAGTCACATCCACACCTGTGCCTACTAATTCTTCAAGGACAATGTTATTAATTTGCACTTTAAGATCTGGTCTTTGTTCATTTGTGGAAGTCTGCCAAAACATTTGTTTTATGGGTTTTTTTTTTGAATTTTTGATCCATCTATCAAAGTTGTTCTATCATCCAGTGCAGTATCATTCTTTACATTAGATGCTGGGTTATTTAATTGTCCTTGGGAGAACTTTCCTCTAGAGTGATTGGAAATGACTGGACCAAATTTGATTTGAGGGCCTTTGAGAGGGCCCCTGAGGTGTTTCCCACCAGTAAAATGTTGTCTCATATGTCTCTTATTAATCTGCATGCATTGATCCAATGTCGGCATTTGTCACATCTTCTGCATAATCCAGAATGTTGGGGTATCCTGTTCGGGTTATTTCTAGAAGAAGCATTGCTTAATGGAACACCCTGTGTACAGTTCAATTTTATATGACCTGATTATAATTATAGTTTTCCTTAGTCATGATAAAAGGTAAATTAGATATGAAACTTTAGACTCACAAATATAGGATAGATGATAAAATATTTTCTTTAAATTTGTTAAATACAAATAGACTAGATATTGTAACTATAATTCTTGCTTGATAATTGTTCTGTTACATGTAATTTTACTATGTTAAAATTAAAACCTTCCTTTTTGATTAGACAAAAAAAGAGGAAGTGCTGTGGGATATCTTTCTACATGCTGTGAATATATGTTGCTCTGATTGGTTAATAAATAAAGCCGTTTGGCCAATGATGAGGCAGAATAAGGTGAGGCAGTACATTCCAACTGGAGAGAGAGGAGAAGAAAGGAGAGTGGGGCAGATGCCAGCCTGATGCCCAAGGAGCAACAAGATGCCTGCCATGTGGCAACATATAGATGAATAGAAATGGGTTGAATTAAGGTATAAGAGCTAGCTAGCAAGAAGCCTGACCCATAGGCCATATAGTTTGTAAGTAATATAAGCCTTTGCATGTTTACTTGGGACCAAACAGCTGCAGGACGTGGGTGGGAGAGATTTGTCCCAACCACGGGCCAGACAGGACCAGAGAAACTTCCAGCTATACTGTATTACTAGCCATATTGTTCAGTCTGGTCCCACGCCTATCACTTCAACACTAGAAATTTCTTCCTCTCTATAAAGTGTCTTTTTTTGTTTAAAAAAAAAAAAAAGTCTATCAAAACCTACTTGCATATCTCTTTGCTTCTGTGTTGGCAATTGAACTCCAGTTCCTATATTCTATCTGGCTCCAGCTGGAGTCATAAGCATCCACTGCAACAGATAGAACTTGGAAAGTCCATGTGTCTGATCACTATCAGGAGGCTGCAGTTTTAGTTCTACTGAACAGAAGCACCCTTGATATTTGGTAGAAAGGAAAGTCAAGAATGTACTTTTCAGACAAGTGTGTAAACATTGGCTGAGATGTTACAGAGGCCCTGCGATCTTCTATTGTGACTTCTCTACCAAGATTATTAGTACAGCATAATCTACCCCCAAAGTTTTCAAAGTGTAAGCCTTGAAATATCATCATTAGCATCAACCAAAAACTTTCTAGGTTGCAGACCTCAGCTGTCCTCCAAATGAGTGGATTCAGAGGCTCTGAAGGTAGGGACAGAGAATCAAGTTGGTTTCATATACCAGAATTGAGAACCAACGAGAAATTTTCTCACAGAGCAGGTCATGGCTAAGCTTTCAAACTGGATTAACAGAATCACCAGAAATCATTCTGAAAATGAGATTCCTGTTGCTCTACGTAGCTCCCATGAACAAGACTGCAGGAAAGTACAATTTTACTAGTATTTCCTGAGTGAGTCTCCTTTTCACTTAAGTGTTCATGACTGTCTAAGTATTGTTCTGTGTTCTTAACAGTTCCTTTTTAAAAGCACCATTCTCTTCTCTTTGCAACTGCAAAGGAAAAGAAGACAATTACATATGAAAACGAGATTGTGTGAAAGAACATGCTCATGTAGCGAAGTCAGCATTTCATACACTGGTAATCCTAGTATGTAGGAGATAGGGGCAGGAGGACAAGAAGTTCAAGGTCTTCCTTAGTTACACAGCAAGTTTGGGGCCAGCCTGGGCTTTATGTGATTCTATGCAAAAGAGAAAGTGGGGCAATTTTGCTCATTTGGTACAACATTCATTTAGAAAAACACTGCATTCTCAAGGTGTCTATTTCCTGATATTAAGCTAAGTGACTTGTATCACAGATACTGAATGTTTGTTGAAATTACAGATGTTTAAATTCATTGGACAAGATCTGTGGTCATTAACGGACACACTAGAGTACATAAGCATCATTAGTACATCTAGAACATTTTTACCATTCCAAAATGTGTCATCGTCTGTTATCCATGCCTGAAGAATAAATGATACAGAATACACCTATAAACTTTCCAGGTATAAATAAGCTATGGCATCAAGTTCTTGGTGAACAGAGTAAAAGTGTTGAAATAGTTTATCTTTGATGTTTCTTCCTTCTCAAACTATGATAATTAAATTACTTTAAAAGTGCTGTGATTAAATTACTTATCAACTTTTATACACAGTCACTTCCAGGAACCCTAAATGATGATTAAATGGTGTTCCTTTGAACTTCTGTTTGTTGGCATTTATTGAGTTGGCTGCAGGCAAATACTTCAAATTTATTACCCCTGTCAGTACAAAGCAAGCACAAAGACAGGAATGTCCTAAATAGTTTGTTCATACTGTCAGGCACTCACTGTAAATTTGCTATTTCTGTTTGATAAAAACATTTCAAATAATAACCAAGTTCTTGGTGATTCCAGAAGACTGAATTAGAGTTTACTCCCAAAGAAAAAGAGTAAATAATTAAATATCCCAAGCCTATGTTCTTTACCATCCCATGTTGGGTTTCTATTGCTTTGGTAACTTTTGATTAGGAGAAGTTTGCTTTGGCTGATGGTCTCATAGATTACATTGTGGTTACTTGCCCCATTGCCTGCAAAGAGGCAGCCTGTCATAAATGGAAATCAGTGGCAGAGAAAGATATTAGTCTTATGGTAACCAGGAAGCAGTGGTGGAGACAGGAAGAAGCACACCCCAAAAACTTAGCTTTCTTTCACTTTCTTAGCCTTCAGCACATATACCTTTGGGAGAATTCAAAATCCTATCTACAACAGTACTCTCATGTCAATGACCAACTTTTGTAAAAATAATACTTGTTAGAAATATGAGTCTCATTCCCAGCTCTGCAGCAGAACACCCTAAGCAGCCTTCTGTGACATCATGCCCCGTCCTATCACTGATAGATCCCACAGATCTTCCCCTTGTAATCTTCCTCACCCCATTTGTTGTTTGCCCCAGACCCCAACCCTTACAGGTACCTCCTGTTAATCCAAGAGTTACTCCTCCTAGGGCAACAAGTAGGCTAAAAGCATACCCACACCTCTCCTAGTGCTCCTGAGATCTAACACACACACACACACACACATACACACACACACACACCCAGTTTTATCCTCAGTTCTGTAGTGTGAACTCTGTTGTGATCTCCCTTTCCTATCTGACCCCATCCCCAAGAGATCACAAAGAACTTCTCCTCCAACATATCCTCCCCCAACTCATCCCAGTATCCCAGCCTCCAATACCAGCAGGCATTCACTGTGAACACATCAGCTGAGGAGGCCAGAAAAACAGGCAACACACAACCATCACATGCTCCAAAAATCAAGAAACAAAATAGAAACCAAGGCAAACAAACACCCACTCAACAAAGACAAATCCAGAAATCAGCACCTAGACCTATAATCATCCCAAACCAAGATGCCTAGACACCAGTGCAAAGACAAAATCAATAACAGCTAGGCAACACGACCCTACTGGAGCCCAGCTATCCTACCACAGCAGGCCCTGAATATTCCAATATAGCTGAAGCAGAAGAAAAAGGTGATAAAAATCCTTAAAAAAGAAACGAATAAATATCTTAAAGAAATCTGGGGAGGAGCGGGAACAATTTAAAAAACTGAAGGAAATTTAAAGAAATCCAAGAAACTATGAACAAACAGTTAAAGGAATTGAATAAAACTGTTCAAAAAATAAAACTGGAAATAGAATCAATAAAGAAAACACAAACAGAGAGAACTCTGGAAAAGGGAAATTTAGGAACTCAAACAGGAACTACAGAGGAAAGCTTCACCAACAGAATACAAGAAATGGAAGTGAGAATTTCAGGTGTTGAAGTTACAATAGAAGCAATGGATACATCAGTCAAAGAAAATGTTAAATCTAAACAACTCCTTTTACAAAATATCCAGGAAGTCTGGGACACTATGAAAAGACCAAACCTAAGAATAATAGGAATAGAGGAAGGTAAAGGATCCCAGCTAAAAGGCCCAGAAACTATTTTCAACAAAATCATAGAAGAAACTTTTTATAACCTAAGGACATGCATATCAAGGTAAGAGAAGCATACAGAACACTAAATAGACTGGACCAGAAAGAAAAGTCCTCTTGCCACATAATAATTTAAAACATTAAACATACAGACTAAAGAAAGAATGTAAAAAAGCTGCAAGTGAAAAGACCAAGTACCATATAAAGGTAGAACTATCAAAAGTTCACCTGACTTCTTAATAGAGAATCTAAAAGTCAGAAGGGCCTGGACAGATGTGCTGATGACTCTAAGAGAACACAGATGCCAGTCTAAACTACTATACCCAGCAAATCTTTCAATCATCATTAGATAAAATAAGATATTCCATGTTAAAGTCAAGTTTAAATGATGTTTATATACAAATCTAGCCTTATGAAAGGAAGGTACTAGAAAAAAAATTCCAACATAGGAGGTTAACTACACCCATGAAAACACAGGAAATAATCTCACACCAGTAAAATCAAAAGAAGGGAAACACACACACACACACACACACACACACACACGGCTGCCACCACCAATATCAACAACACCAAAATAACAGAAATTGTTGAAAATAATCAACAATTATTGGTCATTGATTCCTTTCAATATCAGTGGTCTCAATTCCGCAATAAAAAGATACAGCCTAACAGACTGAATGTAAAAACAGAATCCATTCTTCTCCTGCATCCAAGAAACACACTTCAGTTTCAAGGATAGATATTACTTCAGGTTAGGTTTTGGAAAAAGGTATTCTAAGCCAATGGAATGAAGAATCAAGCTGTTGTAAGCAAATTAATATCTAACAAAATAGACTTCAAACCAAAATTAATCAAAAGAAATAGGGAATGATACTACATACACATAAAAAGGAAAAATCCACTAAATGACACTGCAATACTTAATGCCTAGACCCAAAACAAAATGGCACACAAATTTGTAAAAGAATCTCTGCTACAGCTTAAATCACATATTGCCACTCACATGCTAAAAGTGGGAGATTTCAATATTCCACTCTCAGCAATGGACAGGTCATCTGGACAAAAGTTAAACAGAGAAATACTGAACCTAACAGACACTATAAATTAAATAGACCTAACAGATATTTACAGAACATTTCACCCAAACACAAAAGAATATACATTCTGCTCTGCACCCCATGGAACTTTCTCCAAAATTGACCACATACTCAGACACAAAGAAGTCTCAACAAATACAAGAAAATGATGCTAATAGGCAAGTTCACAGCACTACAAGCCTACATGAAAAAAATGGAGCAATCTCATACTAGCAGTTTAACAGCATATCTCAAAACTCTAGAATAAAAAGACCTAACCACACCCAAGAGGAGTAGATGGCAAAAAATAATCAAACTTGGGGCTAAAATCAATAAAACAGAAATAAAGAGGAAAGTATAAAAAATTTAGTGAAATAAACATTTGTTCCTTGAGAAGATCAACAAGATAGAAAAACTCTTATACAAACTAACCTAAAGACAGAAAGAGAACATCCAAATTAACAAAATAAGAAACAAAAAGGAAGACATAATAACAGACATTGAGGAAATCCAGAGAATCAAAAGGACATATTTTAAAAAATCTATACCCCACTAAATTTGAAAATCTAAAAGAAATGGATAGCAGTCACTAAATCAAGATCAGATAAACAAGTTAAGTAGACCTTTAAACCTTATTGAAAATAGAAGAAGTCATTAAGACTCTCTCAACTTAAAAAAGCCCAGAGCCAGATGGATTTAGCACAGAATTCTACCAGAATTTCAAAGAAGAGTTAATTCCAATACTCTTCAAATTATTCCACAAAATAGAAACAGAAGAAACATTGCTAATTCATTTAATGAGACCAGAGATCATGATACCAAAAAAACTAAAAAAAGAAAGAGAATTACAGACCAATTTCCTTTATGAACATCAGTGCAAAAAAACTTAATAAGATACTTTCTAACCAAATCCAAGAACACATCAAAAAGATCATACACCATGACCAAATAGGCTTCATCCCAGAGATGCAGGAATAGTTTAAAGTACAAAAATCATTAAATGTAGTATTTCATATGAACACACTGAAGGACAAAACCCATGTGATCACTGTAGCTGAAGTTTTTCTGTGTCCCATCTGTCCCACAGTTGGGAAAAATCTCACCCACAGTCCCACAGCCTTTTATAAAATAACCACACAGAGGCTTAATATTAATTAAGGCTCAGGCCTACCACTGACTAGCTCTTACATTTAAACTCAACCCATTTCTGTTTATCTATATGTTACCATGTGTTCCATGGCTTTACTTTTGTGCCATTACATGCTGCTCCTTGGACAGTGGACTGGTGTCTCCTGACTCAGCCTTCCTCTCCCAGAATTCTCCTTGTCTGCTTATCCTGCCTATACTTCCTGCCTGGCTACTGGCCAGTGTTTTATTAAACCAGTGTACAAAAGCATTACCCTACAGCACTTCCCTTTTTCTGTTTAATTAAAAAGGAAGGTTTTAACTTTAACATAGTAAAAACATATAACAAACAGTTATCAAGCAATAATTATAGTTACAATATCTAGTCTATTTGTATTTGGCAAAATTGAAAAAAACATTCTATCCATCCTATATTTATGAGTCTAAAGTTTCATATCTAATTTATTTTTTATTATAACCAGGTAAAATCATCACTATCTAGTCTTCAACTACACCAAAGACCCCAGAAGGATATAATATTACCTAAGAAAACTGAAAGAGCATTGTAAGCAACTTCCAAAAATCAAGAATGCCAGAGACATCTGGCTGCCTGGACAGTCACCCAAACTTTGTCTGCAATGTTGGGGCATCCATCTTCAGCCTATAGGTCTTGAGTTTTTTAATCACTTCTCCATGTGTCCTGTAGAATGTCTGGTTGTCTTCTCTGTGAAGCAGGAACCTGAAGGACAATCTTGCTTTGCAAAGTTCAGTGGTCACCTTCCTATGGGTCCTGCATGTCCAATTTATACAACATATCATCAAGCAGTCAATGCAAGGGCACTTTTTTGCTCAGTGGCTGACTTTTGCCACAAAGAAAGAAAACTCCATAATGAGTTTCTTCAATGCCCATTAATCTTGAAGTAGATTGGTGTTGCCAGGAGCAGACATGTCTCAATGTTCAGAAAGTCTAAATTTTTAAAACATTTTAAATGCCATATTCTGTAGGTCTTTGAAGTGTTTGTAGATTACCTACCTAATTGAGTTATATCTATGTATATCTAGAAAACTTAATAACATGTTTGATTATTATAGATGACTAATTATTAATCTGTATTTCTCAACTATACACTGTAATTTCAAATGAGTTGCACAAACAAAATACTTTAAACAAGAGTAGAATATACATACAGTATAGCAAAATTAACTTTAAATTTGTATCAATAAACTAAAATCTATACCATTGTAAAAGATTTTAAACAAGCTGCTCTTTAAAAGTAGGTTCAACAATCCACCTTTTTATCCTATATTTCTATATCATATCCTCCTTTTTTCTTTTAGAAAGAGATTGACTATGACCAATAACAATTTGTAACCAGCAACATCTATAATCCACTTTTTGGGAATGTGGGTGTACTTTTCTAGGCTACTTCTTGCTGATAAAGGACTCTGTATTCTTATGGGGATCCTGAGAAAATTAAGAATTATGGTCAAGTCCTGACTGGAATAGTCTGTGAGGCTGTATTCTTTGAACCAGTTTCCTTGAAATTGTTCTGGGTGTTGGATATCTGAGCCTTTCAGAGGGTCTTGGCTGGTCAAACCATACTAGCCTGGAAGCAATCTACAGGTTCTCATCTTCTATGGAAACAAAAGCAGAACCTCTTTTCCAAAGCAACATATCCTTAAACATAAATTTTGAAGTCAAAATACCTTTAAAATACACATATTGGTTTAACTGAGCAGCCTTTACAATCAAATGTCTTTCTGCAGTTAAAAATCCCAAAGACAATACAATCCAGACTCTCTGTGTAATATCCATATTTATGTGGCTTATTTTTTTATATTACCTTTACTGTCTCTTTAAAGACTTTATTATTTAAAACTATCTATTTCTTTATATAACTGCATATATTCCTTTTTCTCTCTCTTCCAAGCCTATGTACATTTTTACACACATTGCAATCTGTCTTATTGTGAAACTATTGCTTTAAACTATAGTATTACTATGACTGAAATGGCAGCTTTGGCTGCTGGCTCCACCCACCTCAGCTTCCCAACATGGCAGATCTGCATTTATAGCCAGCTTTGGGGGAACCATGCTCACTGCTGCCTCTGAGAAGCAGTGGGTCTATGCTTCCATCCAGCAGCGTGCAGCCCAGAAACCTCTTTTTTTTTGTCTGTATTAGCAAAGGCTAAATCTAGCATGCAGCATAATGTGTGGCTTGGAGACACCTTTGTGTACCATAGGAATACATCATGCTGCAGGTCAAGCCCACACGATAATGTAGCTCACAATTTGCTTGAGAGATACAACTAGGAAGCTGTTTTTAGAATTTTTTTTTTTTAAGCTTTCTTAGGTTTTAGGTGGAAACACTTGCCCCACATTTTGGTGCCATTTGTAACCAAAAGTTTTCCTGTGTCCTGCCTGGTCCTCAGTCGCTCTGACCCAGCATGTAATGGCACACAGGTAAAGCCACGGAAAGTGTGGCAACATATAGATTAACAGAAATGGGCTGAGTTTAAATGTAAGAGCTAGTCATTGGTAGGCCTGAGCTAATGGCCAAGTAGTTATAAATAATATTAAGCCTCTGTGTGATTATTTTATAAGCAGGCCATGGGACTGCAGGGCCCAGGCAGGACTGGAGGAACTTCAACTACAGATCATATCATTAGATTTAAAAAAGGCCTTTTATAAATTCCAATGTCTCTTCATGATAAAAGTCCTGGATAGATTAGGGATACAAAAGACATATTTAAACATAATAAAAACAATTTACAAAAAGTCTATAGCCAACATCAAATTAAATGGGGGAGAAACTCAAAGCAATTCCATTAAAATCAAGAATAAGAAAAGGTTGTCCATTTTCTCCGTATCTATTCAACATAGTACTTGAAGTTCTAGCCAGAACAGTAAGAAAAATGAAGGAGATAAAGGGGATACAAATTTGAAAGGAAGAAGTCAAAGTATCGTTGTGTGCAGATGATATAGTGGTATCCATCAGTATCCCTAAACATTCCACCAAAGAACTCCTATAGCTGACAAACACTTTTAGCAAGGATCTGAATACAAGATTAACTTAAAAAAATCTGTTAGCCCACCTATACAAAGGACAAAGGAATGAGAAAGAAATCAGGGAAATAACACCTTTCACAATAGCCTTAAATAATATAAAATACCTTGGGGGTAACTTTAACCAAGCAAATGAAAGTATTGTATAATAAAAACTTCAAGTCTTTGAAGAAAGAAATTGAAGAAGATACCAGTAGATGGAAAGATCTCCCATGCTCATGGATGGATAGGATTATCAGAAAAAATGGTCATCCTACACAAAACCATCTATGGATTCAATGTAATCTCCATGAAAATTCCAACACAATATTTACAGACCTTAAAAGGACAATTCTCAGCTTTATATGAAAGCACAAAAAAATCAGGAGAGCGCCGGGCGATGGTGGCGCACGCCTTTAATCCCAGCACTCAGGAGGCAGAGGCTGGTGGATCTCTGCAAGTTTGAGGCCAGCCTGGGCTACCAAGTGAGTTCCAGGAAAGGCACAAAGCTACACAGAGAAACCCTGTCTCAAAAAACCAAAAAAAAAAAAAAAAAATCAGGAGAGCTAAAACAATCCTGAACAATAAAAGAACTTCTGGAGGGCTCACCACTCCCGATTTTAAGTTGTACTGCAGTGCTATAGTGATAAAAACAGCATTATATAGCCATAAAACAGACATATTGGTCAATGTAATCTAGCTGAAAGCCCAGACATAATTCCATACACATATGGACACCTGATTTTTTTTTTTATAAAGAAGCCAGAAATACATACTGCACAAATGACAGCATCTTCCCCAAATGGTGTTGGTCATACTAGATGTCTGTATGTATAATAATTCAAATAGATACATACTTATCATCCTGCACAAAACTTAATACACTGAACCTGTGTAGAAAGCCGTGCACGGCCGCGCCGCAAAGATGGTGCCGGCGTCCAGCTTCCGCCTTCCCGGTGGCAGGTGCTCCTTATTTGGCTAAGGCTAGGATCTGGCTTGCTTCTGCGCACCTGGACCTAAATAGCCTCTGGGTAGCCTACCCCAGTCTGCCACGTGGGTACTGCGGATAGGTCCAGGCGCGTGGAAGCAAGCCAGATCCTAGCCTTAGCCAAATGAGTTGTTTATCTCAGAGAGCACTCACCGTCGGGAGGGTGGAAGGCAGAAGCCAGCACCATCTTTAAGGCGCAGCTGTACGCAGCTCTCTACAGTTCCCCCTTTTTGTTTATTGCAACATGCAAGAGTAGAGGCCTGATCTCTGTAAGATTGAATCAGGGACATTGTACTGACTCTCACTTAGGCGTCAGCCACCCGAGGAGTGCCAGACCCGATACCCTTTTCACAGAGGTGGGACTTGAGGTATCGACCCATGTGCAATCAGGCGTGCTCTCCTTGGGGTTCGATATGCAATGGGCCCCAAGTGCAGTGCTCAAGCCTCGCATCCCGTGTTAGGGAACTTAATGCTTCATGGTGGCCAACCATGCTTGAGGGGACTGGCCCGCCTCGACAGCTGTAAAGGCCTGGATGATCATGGCTGCATTGCGATGCTGAGAAATCCTAAGCAGGCAGATACACCATATACAAACCAGAGAAACCAGCACCATAAGGCCAGCTAAAGCCCCTATGCCCGCTCATTCCTTAAGATGATTCATGGCCATCAAGATCCACGAGGACAGTCCCTCTGCCAGTCCAGCGTCCACTCGGGTAGAATTTACTGTGATAATGGCCATCCTCAATTGCTCCATCATATTGTCAAATTCTCCAGACAAATTACCTAAAAGATAGCTAGACAATTCTTTAGATAAATTTGCTGCATATGTGAAATTGTGATATTGTATGCTAGTAACACACAGGCCAGCATATTTCCATTGACACCCCAATTGGGCGAGCTGCCAAAGCACGTCCATCTGTTCTTGGACCAGATCGATACGTTGATTTACGATCATCAGGCCTCCTTTTAGCTGAGCATTTATGCCCTTTTGGAGATTCGGGCTTGGGCCACATTGGCAGAAAGATTATTCAAAGTTTGTGCTGTTTGCACCGTATGACTCATAGCTATGGCGGCTGTGGCTGCCCCTGCAGCCACGAGGGAAATAGTGGTAATGATAGCGGCAGTAATACCAAAGTTTCTCTTATTCCTGAACAAGGTCATAGCATGCGGGGCATCAACAGGTACAGGCACCCAGCGAGGCAGCTGAACAATCATGGCAAATTTATATGATGTACTATTCCAACATTGAGTATAAAAGCAGGCAGCATTATTGCAATGGTGAGGCACATCTCTACTTACTATGAACATAAAAGGGGAATATACACACACTGGAGTAGGCTGATATGAAATATTGTATAAAGGCTCAGCTCCTTCCTCAGAGCAGCCTGGATTAGCTGCTTTAATGCCGGTCACCCTAGGACTCGATGTGACTGTCTTAGGAGACACTTTTGTGCCCCAACTAGGACGGGATGGTGAGGCTACCCGAAACTGCAAACCAGGGAGATACGACGTCACACTCCTCTAGGAATCTCTCTAAAGTACTTTTCTTAACCTTTAAGTTCTTTGATCTGAGCAGCTCATTAAGAGCCAAAAAAATTGGATGCAAAGAAGAGGCGCCCATAATTAGTTCTAAGATTTATCTACCTTTTGGTTCGCTCATCCGCAACCTGTTTACTTTCGGTTCGCCGCACCACGAACTTTTCTCTCTCTCTTTGTCTACAGAGAAGAGCAATATCCCCGCTTTTGTTGCAGATCCCCACCTTACCTGGGGACTTACCAGTGCACTGCCCTGACTGCGAAGAGTTCTGAGCCTTCAAGAGACAGGGGAGGTAAAGGCTCCCCGTATGGGCCACCACTTGTCGCGTCTGCCTCGACTAGCAAGGAAGACACAACACCAGGCTCTTCTCCAAGCAGTTTATTCAGGAACCTTGAGACAATCTTCTGACCCCAGGGAGAGCCAACCCACAACCTAAATAGCCTCTGGGTAGCCTACCCCAGTCTGCCACGTGGGTACTGCAGATAGGTCCAGGTGCGCGGAAGCAAGCCAGATCCTAGCCTTAGTCAAATAAGGAGTTGTTTATCTCAGAGAGCACTCACCGTCGGGAGGGTGGAAGGCAGAAGCCAGCGCCATCTTTAAGGCATGACTGTACACAGCTCTCTACACAACATAAAGGAATACAACACATCTTTGCATCATTAAACAAATATTCTACAGCATAAACAAAAGTAACACATCTCAAACTAATATTCCACAATGCACTCCTCCATTTCTCATGGGAGTGCATACTTGTAGAGCCACTATGGAAATCAACATGGCAGTTAATCAGAAAACTGGAAATTGCTCTACTTCAAGATCCAGCTATACCACTCTTGGGCGTATATGCAAAGGTTGCTCCACCCTACCATAAGGACACTTGCTCAACAATGTTCATTGCAGCTTTATACTATAACTTCCAGAAACTGGAAACAACCTGGATATCCCTCAACAGAAGAATGGATAAAAAAAATGTGTTACCTTTACACAATGTAATATTACTCAGCTGTTAAAAAATGACATTACAAAACTTGTAGCAAATGGATGGAACTAGAAAATATCTTGAGTGAGGTAACTTAGATCCAGAAAGATAAATATGGTATGTATTCACTTAAAGGTGAATATTAGCTATTAAGCAAATGATAACCAATCTACAAACCATAGATGCAGAGAGGTTAGTTAAAGAAGAGGAGTCTAGGGGGGAATGCATAGCTCTCCCAGGGAGGGGCAATGAGAATAGATTTTATGAGTGGACTCTGGATAGTTGGGTACAGAAGTCGGGGATCAGGTGGGTGACAAAATGAAGCAAAGGGAGAAAGCTTGAGGATAAAAGACTGGAATTGGGGGGCACTTAGGTGATAGTGTGGAAACCTAGTGCAGTGCAAACTTCCTGGAATCTAAGAAGGCAATCCTAATGTGGATGCCTAGTAATGGGACATATGGAGTCTCAACAGGCTAACTCTTGCAGTCAGGTGAGGTTTCCAGTGGTGGGGACTGGGTTGAATTCAAATGAGTTGTTGGCCAAACTGACCCCATGGAACTACCCAAACAACCCTGGATGTTGCTAAAACAAAGGATTGCTCTCCTCAAACTGACTTTGGGACCCCTTTGCCCAGGACAACACTCACACAACTCATTAAACACAGAGAAGTCAAGCTGGTACCTCACCTTATGTTTTAGTTTCTTTAGTGAGAAAAGGTACTCTGCAGGCTACCAAAAGAGAAACATAAACACGAATCCAGCCACAGAACCTTGGATGGACCTACAATCTGTCCTGCCTGCTAAATACGCTAGGGTATTGGTGGCACAGAAGGTGTGCCAGTAGCCAACCAATATCTGAGTTGACTTAAGGTTCACTCCACAAGAAGGAACCCATACCCAGCACGGCTTGGGTGTCCAAGAACAAGACACTAGATAGCCCAGAGACCTAGGGTAAAACCAAACATTACTGAATAACAAAAACAACAATAACAACAACAAAGAAAAACCCCAAGACTCTTGATGGTAAAAAAAAAAAGGAAAAGAAAACTGGAAAGTGCAATCTCAGTTAATATCTTATATGTTAAAAATATCTGATTTGATTACAAATAATTATTTGACTTTTCTATTATTGTTTCAAGCAAATGTCTTATTTTTAGTCTGATGTAATCCAATCTTGCCTTGACTTTAGCACCCTCCCATTTCAGCCTCTGGCATCCTGAAACTACTATTGCCCATCACCATAACAAATGTTAACATATGTCTTTTCTGTTTATAACACGTGATTACATTAATTATAAACACTATACATTTAGAGTAAAAGTAGACCTATATTAAAAAGCACCTAGTTTACTAGCTAAATATTCATGACTGGTGAGTAAGAACTCCATGAAAAATGACTCCCACAATAAGGCACTAAACACATTTAGCACAACTTAAACAGCAAAGTTTTCTAGGTAGGTACTTTTCATTATTTCTGTCTTAAGAGAATTTTGCTAATCATAGTAATAGTAACTATCATATAAAAGAACATATATATCAGGAAAAATTGAGATGAAGATAAAATTGATCAAAAATAGATAATTTTATTTATAGTTTCTATGTTACACAGTAACAATCAGGAATGCTAAGTAAGTGCAGAGGCTTGGTTTCTTCACATTTCCTGTCCATTTCTAACATGCTCTGCAAAGTTGATTTAATAGTCACTTTAGCTTTTGAATTGTCCAGGATGGAAAGTTGTTATATGTTAAAGACAAGGGAAGGACAGAGCTATGGCAAGTGGTCATAGTCCAACCAAACCCAGTCTGCTGGCCTGAGGCTTTGTGCAGAACCCATCCGTTAAGGCAGATTTTCCCTGACTGGCGAGAAAGCAATAGGCGCTTTGATTCCTTCGATGACGTTGCTTTTGCTGTCCAGTTTCTGGGGGACCTGAAAGTGCATCTTACAAGCAGAGCTAAGATGATTCTCAAGTTGTGACCCTTTCTTATTTTTTTCACTACTATTAAAACTAAAACTTGGGAAAGAAAGCATATGGTTTGAAGAAATATGGCAACCTTTATTTTTTTTAATTTATTTTTAATTTCTCAATATGAAAATGCTTTGCTGTCCATTAGTCTTTATTCACCATCAGGCTTGAAACATAACCGTACTAAGCAGAAAGAATAATGTTAAGAACTAAGTAATTTGACATTTTAGCATCACATTTTTAAAAAATGAAAGTTATTTAATGAAAAATTTTGTTAAGAAAGAAAATTATATTTAAGACTTAAATTACATTTGATCTGATTCAACCATGATCAGTTTATTAAAGTAGATTTTAATTTTAATGAGAACTTTGAAGTGATTTTTGTATATTGTGAAACATTTCAGACTGGACTAGAAAAATTAGATTTTCTTTGGTCATATTTTGCTTCAGAAAAGGGGACTTTTATAAATTAACCAAAGTTTCTGGAAAATCAGAATGATTTTGAAAGTATAAGCAAACCACAAACCATTGAATTTAGTTGTGAGATTTAGCTGTGATAGTTACTGGGTTCTATATTGATTTAGAGAGAAATGGGGTCAGACACTCCACTCTACTGAGGATGGAGAACACACTTTAGTAAAATTATGAACAGTGGTGAACCTTCAACAATTAGTACGTTCACTTCTTCTCAGACCACTAGTTTCATCTTTTACTTGAATCAGAATAAAATACTATTGAAAGGAAACATTTCTTCACAAAAACAATTTTTGAAGAAACTTGTATTTATTTCTCAGGTCTGTAATATAATAAAATCATACCACAATTTTTCAGTTTCTGTTTCCATTATAGTGTTTGCTAGAACAAAATACCTCACAAAAGCAACTTAAGGGGAAAAGTGTCCATCTTGGCTCACAGTTCCTGGACAAGGAAGCCAAGGTGCTGTGGGCTCAAAGTAGCTGGGCATGGAGCATTCACAGCCAAAAGGCAGAGAGGGATCAACACTGGCTTTCTCATTCTCATTCAGTCACAATTAAGGTGGATTTTCAGATCTCAGTTAACGTAGTCTAGACCAGTGGTTCTCATCCTTCCTAAGGCTGCAAACCTTTAATATAACTTCACGTTGTGGTGACTCCCTAAACAAAAAATTACCTTCGTTGCTACTTCATTACCAAAATTTTGCTACTGTTATGAATTTTAATGCAAATATCTGTGTTTTCCCATGGACTTAGAGGACCCCTTTGAAAAAGTCTTCACTACCCCCAGGGTTCAGGATCCACAAGTTGAGAAACACTGGTCTAGACAGTCCCTCACAAGCATATGGAGGCTTGTGTTTCTAGATCAGGAAACTGGTATGTTACTGCTCTATCTGTTTGGTGGCATGAATCTGTAAGAGTGGAGTCTAAAAATGAGGTGGACTAAAGTCTCATGTAATAGCTAACTTCATTCAGGGCAGCAGAAAATTTATATTCTAAGAACATTCTAAGGGTCATGTGAGCAAAGTTTACTTGAGTTCAAGTTATATGCAATCACAAAGGCAAGGTCACATTTGTTCAACCCGTGGAGAGTCAGGAGGACAACTCGTGCTTGGAAGCACCATTCTGAACAACGGGTAAGATGATGGTACCCTAAAGTAAACCCTCCCCTATTATTACACCTGGGAGGAGCACAAAACACATGCCAAGAACAACCAGTGTTACAGAGGAACCGAGGTCACAAGACTCTTGTTTACTTGGAGTTTTCTCACAAGCTCTCAGAAATCTCCTTGCACAGCTTTATTCATTTTTCTTAGTGCAGTATGTCCAGAGTGGTTTTGATTCAGGGTGTTGTTGACAAATGTAATTGTCACTTAATGCATGAGTTCCCTACCAGTAAGCAAAGTGCAAACACAGTGAATACCATCAGACCACTGAAAGCATTTTGTTATAGTCTGCCACCAGGAACAGGATCCATTCCTTCTAATGCTTCAGCTACTGCACCAGCCATAGCCTCGTAAGAAATGCCTGTAAGTGATGGGAAAATGCATCAAAAGCTTCTGCTGTAACTGCATAACACCAAAACTTAAATACCCTCATCAATCTTGTAAATATATTTCAATGCATAATTATGAGCATGCCATAAACTGATTGATTACAATTCAACCACTGATTGTTAACCAAAGAATAGTCAGAAGCAAATATTCCATGAAAACTCCCATCGATTAACATATGATCACCATGTTGAATGATTTTTCCTTTTTCATTTCGGCATTTTCTAGTAGGAATACAAATGTTATGACGCAAATAGATTCAAATCCTAAGGAAAAGATTAAATGCTGTACCTATGGATGGTATGAATGAGTCTATTATGGTCCGAAAACCCAGGCATAAATACAGAGTGATTAATAAAGATGACAGGAGCTGTACAGATGTGTTCAGAGACACTCAGCACAGATACATGGGTCAAAGCAGCTAGCACCACTAGAAAAAGATCCTCGGGTCACATAGGCCTTTGTGTGTTTCGTATAATAATATCTTCTCACTTGGTGCACAGGACCATTACTTGGCCCTAGGTGGGAAGATGACTTCGGATGATATGGTTAAGATCATCTTTTGCCCTTCAGCTGGAGGTTTGCTATCTTTCAGTGACTTCTGACGTCTCCAACCTCTCCACTAGCATATTTTATGGCCCTGGACTATAGGAGCAGAAAGAGGAATCCATAATGTTTTCATGGATCACACATCCTTCCATTAAACCCTCTCTACATTTATAATCCTTCTGCAAGATTTCTTTTCCCTCTCAAGTCAGGTCAGTTTCCATTCTCAGTATATCTCTATCTTTCATGTGCTAATTTATATATGAGGTCAGTTTGCGTTGAGCCTCAGTCTTCCTTCAGGATGCCTATTTTGAGTGAGGATGGGCAAATGGGATTCCAAAGCTACCCTTGTGATTGGAAGACTCTGTCTGATTCTTTCTTAGTCCACATAATAAACTGTCATTCAAATTTGAATAAACAGCAGAGTCAGTTAAAACATTCAATGGCTGAGAAAAATCTAATTAAATCTGATTGATTACAACAAGTTATAGAGCTGTAACTGTTAGCATTTAGACATTACCTGGCTGGTCCCTTGGGTACCTAGCCAGTAAGCAGACAGTACCCTAGCCCGCTATGGATCCTGACAACATCATCCTACGCTGCCCATTTGTGCATGCACTAAGCCCACTTTAAGAGGTGGCCTCCGCTCCCCTTTCTCTCTCTTTCTTCCTTTCTCTTCCCACAAGGCTGCGTCCTGCACCTCCTCTCTTCCCCCTTTCCGTCTCTTCTCCTCTCTTCCTCTCTCATTCCTCCTCTCTCTTCAGCCTTCATCTCCAGAAGCGCATTCTGTATCCTTCTTCCCTTCCCTTAATAAAATTGTCTACATGAGTGCTGCATGGTGTGAGTGACTCTCTGTGGTGCCCCTTGGCTCCCACCTGCCAAGGCTGCTGCCCACCTTTTTTTAAAAATTCAACAGTAACAATTAGGGATGAGTAAAATCTCCTCCTGTGTGTATGTGGAGCATGTGGAATTTGCATATAAATCATATGCTCCTTGTCTTTTTCAAAGAGCCATTGTTAATCCTAAAGATGGGAGGAAAAAGACCACCAACCCAAATCATCATGACTAAATTAATTAAAGAAAGCTTTTTGTATTCATTTAAACTGCCTGCCTCCCCCTAAGTCAGGATTCAAGAAGTCAGCATTGGATTTGAAGAAGGTAAGGTTTTTATAGCTCAGGAGTACGGGTTTCAAAATGGGAATTTTGGCAGGCAAAATAGGCAGGGTTACAGGAGCAGAACATAAGTATAACAAGTTAGTCAAAATGACCTCCTGAAACAAAGCCATGATTGCAAGGTGGACATAACAACAGGTGATCATAACAAGGTAGACACAACAACCCTTTTTGAAGCAAAGGTAGGATTGAAAGATGATTATTAACTTTTTGAAACAAAGTCATGATTGCCCTTCCTGGAACAGATAGTACAGAACCATTTGTAGTTAAGGTTACAGGTAGAACATAGCCCAATCCTTGAGAAGCAGAGGTTTAATCATAAACAGGAATGAACCTAGTTTGTCTTTACAATAAGATGTTTTTCAAGTCTAATATAGAGGCAAGCTGGTTCTTTACCATCTATAAAAGCATTAAAAGTAATCCCTGTGGGATTTTTAGATGTAATTTTATGTAGCTAGAGTTTTTCTGCCTGGCCCACAGTCAGGACAAATCTCTCTCACCTGCCTGTCCCACAGGCGCTCAGACCCAACCAAGTCAACACAGAGACTTATATTGCTTACAAACTGTATGGCCGTGGCAGGCTTCTTGCTAACTGTTCTTACAGCTTAAATTAATCCATTTCTATAAATCTATACCTTGCCACGTGGCTCGTGGTTTACTGGCATCTTCACATGCTGTTTGTCATCATGGCGGCTGGCAGTGTCTCTGACTCAGCCTTCTACTTCCCAGCTTTATTCTCCTCCTTGTCCCGCCTATACTTCCTCCTGCCTGACTACTGGCCAACCAGTGTTTTATTTACCAACCAATCAGAGCAACACATTTGCCATACAGAACATCCCACAGCAATTTTAGGCAATACCTATCTTCCTTGGAACTCCGGTGTTGCCACTCTACACTGGTGAGCCCTAAGCAGGAGAACACAGGCATCATGCAGCTGGAGAGCTATGAACTCTGGTCTGACAGTAAGGGAGAAAGGAGCCCCAGAAAGTGCCTGGCCTCATAATCAGGAACCATGAGCAGCTGAGTGGCTGTGGAATCCATTAGGCCCACCCTGCAAAAAGATGTGTCTGGCAGAAATTTTCTCTCTCTCTCTCTCTTTTTTTTTAAGTGGACAGGTCAGCTACAATTGAAACACTGTGATGACATCTATCTGAACAGCATAAGTATCTAAAGCAGCTAATTTTGCTCTGTGTTTTTAGGTCCCCACATTTCTATATAACTTTAGAAAGTTTGAACTCGAAGCTCTGATTCCATTGAACAAAGCTGGGACTTGAGTACCAATGGGTGGACCCAGTGAGCCTCTCCTGTCCACCCCTTGCCAAGCAGGCATTTATGTCTGTGAACCTCCTTGGAAAAGAAACCAGAACGATAGGATCACTGAGCTTTTAACTATGTAAAACCATCTGAGATGCCCGGGGAGCTAAGTAAAGCTTGCATGTCCTCAAGCCTTAGTTCCTCAAAAATAAATTCACCTGGGAATAAGGATGCTGGACAGTAAGCCAAACCACATAGTCTAAGGTTAGAGGAAAATGACTTTCCAGGGAGAGCCTTTTTCTTTAAGGGTGTAGCCCTGGCGGGTTGACCATGCTCCAATGGAAGCTCATGCATCGAAGACTACTGGGGCAGTGCCAACTGTACTGGACGGGTTATTTTTAAAAAGAGGACACAAAGCTCTGTGGGTAGGGAAGTGGAGGTAGAGCTGAGACAATTTTTGGGAAGGGTGAATATGATCAAAATATATTGTATGAAATTCTTGAAGAACTAATAAAAAATAAGGAAAGGAAAATAAGAATTATGTCAGAGGCTGGAGAGATAGCTCAGAAGTTCATTGTCCTTACTGCCCTTCCAGAGGACCTGAGTTAAGCTCCCACCACCTACATAGGACAGCTCACAACCATGTAACTTCAGCTCAAGGGGATCCATGGGTACTCTCCACGAGTACCAACACATACATGGCACACATATAACCAGACACACACAGAGACACTTGAGTTAAAAAAGAAAAGAAAACAAACAAACAAAATAATGAAGTCATCACACAGGGAAGCAGGGAGACGGGGTGGAATATCTTTGTTAACACTAGGTCACAAAGTGCTCAGAATCTAGTCCTTGTCTAGACTTGTCTTACTTTAAAGAGTGAACAATGGACACGTTCCAAAGAAAATCAGATTATTACAAACATTTTTGACTTTGTATGGATTTGCATTTGGTCTCTTTTGTTTGACTAATGGACAAGCCATTTTGTTCACAGGAAGGAGCCACCAATGGACATGAATAAAATGTAATCAGGTTCTTGGAGAGCAAGTGAGACATCCAGTGGGAAAAAAAACAGGATAAACCATAGCAGCAGAGATTATGGTCAACTATAGGAAGGCAGGGTGTTGGGATTTAAGTTTGGCCTCTAGCAGATTTGCTTGTGGTGTTGCTTCCTTGGAGTCAAAAAGTAAAACCAAGGAGAAATATTTCTTAATTTCCTACAAGTGATGTTGGAAGTTTCTAGAAAAGAGAATCCTTATACCTATTGGAATTTATATGAAGTTGGTGAGGTTTACCACTACAGTGATTGAAAATACAATAGTTATGTATAACCTCTCTGGCTACTTGTTTCAGAGGAGCAAGACAAGGTCATTCTAGGGGAAGAAAAGTGTTGACAATGAATATGGCCATTCACATGGCTTTGAGAAGCCCAGAGTAATGAGGCAGTGTGAAATTATAGAGAAGGTAGTGAGAAATAAGCCTGGTAAGTTATAGACAGGTAGGATCAGGGCACAGCTTATCTGAAAAGCTTGAATTGAACTTAGTATGAAATAAGAGAAAGATTTTTATATTATTTCATAAGATGAGTTTGGCATAACTTGTCTAACTGGCTATGCTCTAAAAATATAATCATACTTCTTATCTCCATCGAGTATTCAAGATTTTTTATTCAACTTAAGAACCCTTTAAAATGCACACTTCTTCTCTGATTCCATCTTTCACTGAGTGGTCCAAGAATCAGGGAGCTAACTCAATGAAAATGATTCTGTTTCCACACTCCAGCCAGAGCAGGAAATTTGGCCCCTTTTGGCTCACAGTGCAACAGTTTTTCCTCCCCTACTGTCGCAACGCCCTTGCTAATGCACACACCTGCACAGGATCAAATGGCCACTGTCTTTTAGCCGCAAGGAGACAGATCTTACATAAATATTTGTTTTCTCAGGATGTACTTCCTATAACAGGATGTACAGCGAACTGGCTGAGTCTGAACTCAGGCTGAGTTTGAACAAGCAACACAGATGTTCCTAGAGGATCAACGCTAAATTTCACAAGCTCTGCCTCCTGGCAGCTGTTCAGGGAATAAACTTTGTAACCCTGCTGCAAATTGGCTGCCAGCTCAAGGAAACCAAGTGTTCTTGAAGCTACGAATAAACTGCAAACAATGTGAACAACAGTCTCTCCCATTCAGTGAAGTCCCAGGTGTGAGTATTTTGTGTCCACTTATTACATTCCCTAACTCTCTGCCATAGAGGAGAGTGTCCACAACAGTATTTACCAAAGATGAGGAAAGGAACAAAATGGTCAACGGTGGAAAATTAATAAATAAAGTAGTACCTGAGCATACAAGAAATTAAGATTTACCAGTCAAAATAGGTTAGAAACATGTAACAAGGTGGATAAATCTCATAATGTTGAATATCTATAAAAGCAAGTCTAAAGAAGAGACCAAAAGTTGGAGCCATGTGTCTAAAACTCAAACTAAATATTTAGTTAAAGGGTGTGTGTGTGTGTGTGTGTGTGTGTGTGTGTGTGTGTGTGTATCATATACATATGTTGTATGTATATATATAAATATATATTATATATGCTAAGTGAACAAAAATGTGCAAGGCTATTTGAGCACAAAAATGAAGTACTGGTCAGTTGTACAGGAGTCAGAAAGAATTGTGACATTGGACAGGAAAACAAGGCTCCAAAGACAATGCAACTTCAGGTCACGTGGAGATGTACCTCTTTGATCATTACACATTTCATGTCTAAATTCGTATATACCCCATACATCATGTGTGCATACTCAATCATGATGCTCATGATTGTAATAACAATTGACCTCAGTGCCTCAGTGGGCTCTTAAAACTAAATTAAGTTGAGTTGAGTCAGTCAGTCTTTGGAGTGTCTTCTAGACTGTACCTCAAAGAGCTAGCGACCTGAAGATTCATTTGTGCAATAGTCGTGAGGTTTCTTTAAAGAGAAAGAACTAAAATACTGGCTCTTTCCTAGCTTTGCTCTGGAAATAAGTCAAGACGGCTGTCACCACAGCACTAAACACTGGACAGCGTGTCCCATGAGCATTCAGGTCTGTGATAAAATCGGTATCTTCGTCTGCTATAAACCCTCTCCCTGTGAGCCACCATAGCATGACAACACAGTCTTTTAATCACCCATCCACACTCCTTCTGTTCAGCATCTCTGCTTTCCCAAATTTGCTACACATCTTTTCACCAACTTTGCTACTTTCTCCCCTCACCTTAGTTCTCTATTTGTTAAGTTTGTTGTTGCTGTTGCACACTTATTTATGTGTGTACACACCTGTAAAGTCAGACAACAACTTGTCTGTTTCTACCATGTGGGTTCCAGGGATTAAACTCAGGTTATCAAACTTGGAGGCAATGTCTATGCCTGCTGAGTCATCACACAGGATTTGAGAGGCAGAGTATGAGAGGCTTGCGAAACCTCAAGCTTTCAGAGATATTCTTAGAATAACAACTCTTTATGGCCATTCTATAAAAACCAAATTGGAAGTCAGTCATGTTCTATTACTTATTATTATTACTATTTTTAAACCATGCTAAAGGAGTCAACTTTGATTGATTCTTAGTTCAATTACAGCACATTTAGAATTGTCATCTAAATGTTTGTAAACACATGGTAGTACTCATATTTTTAGAATCTTAAGCTTAATTTGCCAAGAAAGAAAAAAACCCTCTCTGAAACTCACTTTCCATTACTTCCTGTGGATTCTTTTCTCTATTTTAGGATAACTCAGCTTAAGATCCCCTTCATTGCCAATCATTTTTAGATAATGAGGACTTCCAGCAGTAGGATCTCCTAGCATACATCTAAAGACTCACACTGAAGTTTGGACTGTAGTTTTTCAGTGAGTTCCTGATTCTGATTTTAGAAGTTGTAGGTAACTGATCTAGCATGTGCACAGGGTTGTTAAAATGATGAACCTTTCATTGTGAATCAGCTAGCTTTTGGTTTTGAATGTTTCATTCTTGATCCTAGGGCAATGAAATGAGCCTCTGAGACAGGCCAGGTAATGACTCCAAAGGCTCTGGTGCTCTCATCTCAGGAACATTGGCTAGGTCTCTTTACAGTGTGTATGGAGTTTTCAGATGATTTAAGGTGAAGATCTGAACCTGCAGTAATGGTCCTGGATTATCCAGGTAAGAGCAAAGTTCTCATGAGGATCCTACTAAGAAGGTGGCAAGAAGGTCATAATACACATGATGGAGCACAGGCTGCAGAAAAGATGTGACACTGCAGGCCTCGCAGACAGGCAGTAGGCATGGGACAAGGACTGTGGGCAGTTTCTAGAAGCTGTAAAAGACAAGGAAACAGATTTCTCCTTTGGGATCTCCAGATCACGTGAACGCCTGTGCACCTATTTTTATTTTTTAAAGTGTTTTTGCAGTGGATTGGGAAGATGGTTTAAAGTATCTGCCATACAAAGAATGAGGATCCATGACCAGTTGCATACCACCTACATAAAAAAGCCAAGGGCATCAGAGACCACCTGTAACTGAAGCGGAGGGTTGGCTGTGAGCAGAGAAGACCATAGGATTCCTGATGCTCATTGACCAGACGGCTTAACAGAGCTGATTACCTCTGAGTTTGGTAAGACATTCTGTCTCAAAAAAAAAAAAAAAAAAAGAAAGAAAAGAAAAGAAAAAGAAAAAGAAAAAATGATAAAGGAAAGAAACCCAACGATTGCCTTTCACTTTGATACAAATATGAACAGAACAGCAAATAAGAAATCAACACACACACACACACACACAGAGAGAGAGAGAGAGAGAGAGAGAGAGAGAGAGAGAGAGAGAGAGAGAGATGCACTCATGATATGCACATCCATTTGTCTTTTTATAGCTATTATAGTACAGAGGATAGAACCAGGGTTTTATGTGTGAAGTTATTCTAGAATTCTTACCTACAGAATTTATAAATTACCACTCTAAGTCACTAATTTTGTGTGTATTTGCTACTGCATAAATAAAAACAAAATAGAAGCTTATTTGGATTTGTTTCTTTGTTTTCTGATTGATTGAAACTCAAAAAATCTTAACCTTCAACCTGCCCACTCTCTTTCTGGGCCAGCTTGGCAAAGAACAGAGTAATATTTTCCCTCTGCCTCTGTTCCTTTTATGGGTCAGTGAAAATGTCTTCTGAGTATAAACTAAAATCCCCAACCTAACCCTACTGCTTTTAGTTACTGTAACTAAAGGCTCATTCTGATAGTGTAGTGTGTTAACACTGCATGCTGGGATGGTGGAGATGAACTGGATTGGACTGGCAAAGAAGACATTTTTTCAATAGTTCCACTTCATTTTTCTTCCTATACCAGTTAATTGTTGATGTCGTCTGTCCCCCATCTCTTCTTCCTAGCCTCTAATCTTCATATATTCATCACCACCACCATCATGAAATTGCAGTAGCTAGATTTCCGTACATGAAGTACATGCCTGGTGCTTCACATGACCAATGAGCCCATTTAGTCCTAGCAACAACTACAAGGGATGTCACTGAAATGATCTCAGTTCTAGAGAGATACTGAGTCCTAGAGATTAGCTCACTCAAAGTTGTAGACCAGGCTGCAGCAGGGCCAAGGCTGAACTTCAGAAAGTATAGCTTCTTCATCTCTGTCTTTGCCTCACCTTCCCAAATGGAACCTATGCACTTGGAAGTGCTAAGAAGTCACATGCAACACAAAGGATACACACTTCCATTCTGATCCTAAGTATTGGAGCAAATGGGAACTTAGTGCTTAAGCAACAACCATGGAGTAGCTTGCATCCCATCCAACTCTCTGTGGTAAACTAAGAAAGAAAAAGCTGTCCACACAAAGTGTTGACCTTGCTTTTATCAAACCAAAATTAAAATATTAGAATTGATTAGGGGAAGTAAGAGTTATTGAAAGGAATGTGTACTTTTTAAAGTTGTCTTTGTGATCATAGCTTAACCACAGTGTGCCTCTAAGTGGTTCTGGCAGCTGTACATTTCTTACCAGGTCAACTTGTCCTTGACAGTAACTAAACAGAAATTGAAACATTTAATTAGAAAAGAAAAAGCATCTACATGCCTTTAAAAATATCATTGTGTATGATGTGTGTGTGTGTGTGTGTGTGTGTGTGTGTGTGTGTGTGTGTTCAGATGCTTACAAGGGTCAGAATTGGAGAACAGAGGTCCACTTTGTGGATTCAGTTCTCTCATTTCACCATTACATGGGTTCTTGGTAGTGAACTTGGGTCCCAAGGTCTACACATCACTCACCTTTAACCCTTGAGCCATCACACTGTGTCTATGTAGCTTTCTTTTCTTTTCTTTTTCATTTATTTACTTATTTCTATTTTCATGTTTATTTCATGCCATGTTTATTTCATTGGATGTAATGATCTCCAGTTCAACACATGTTGCTAAGTGTAATAAGATTTCATTCTTTGTTATGGATGAATAATACTACATTATGTATCTATGCTGCAATTCCTTTATCTATTAGTTAACTGATAGGTTGTATCCTGAGTTCTGGAGAGATCTATCCACTCAAGATTATACAGCAGGCTGCAGCAGGGCCAGTGTTGAGAATCAGAAAGTCCGGCTTCTTCCTCACTGCCTCTGGTTTACCTTCCTAAACAGAACTTATGCACTGAGGGAGTGCTTGTTTACAGAGAATTAATGTGTTGTGTGGATGTGGAAGTCTAAGTGCTTATTTGAAAAAATTAATAATTATAGATAAATACCCAGTGTGGAATTGTTGGACTGCAAGGAGTTTTAGTTTTAAAATTTGGTGGTACAACTACAGTAATTTACATTATAGCTGTACTAATACAGTCCTAACTGTAGTTAAAGTTTTTCTGTGTCCCACCTGGCCCATGGTCAGGACAAATCTCTGTCACCCACCAGTCCTGCTTGGGCCTGCAGCTACTCAGACCCAAGTAAACACACAGAGACTTATATTACTTATAAACTGTATGGCCATGGCAGGCTTCTTGCTATCTAGTTCTTATATCTTATATTAACCCATTTCTATAAATCTATACCTTGCCACATGGCTCTTGGCTTACCGGTAACTTTACATCTTGCTTCTCATGGCAGCGGCAGCTGGCAGCATCTTCTGACTCAGCCTTCCACTTTCCAGACTTCTCTTCTCTGCTTATCCCACCTACACTATACTTCCTGCCTGGCTACTGGCCAATGAGCATTTTATTTATCAATCAATCAGAGCAACACATTCACAGCATACAGAAAGACATCCCTAGCACCTTACAACAATGTGCAAGGGTTCTCACTCCTTCACATCCTCTCCAACACTTCCTGTCTCTGGTTTTTAAGGCTATCTATTCTTAATGGAATGAGGTGGCTGGTCTTGCCATAGCTTTGATGTGCATTTCCAAAGTAAGTCATGTTGATCCTTTTTCACAGACTTTTGCGAATTTGTATGTCTGCTGTTTTTTGTTTGTTTTTAGAAATACTTACTTAGGTTTATACAGTGCCCATTTTAATTGGGTATATTAGGCTTCCATCACTGTGACAAAATGCTTGGGAAAATCAACTTAAAGGAGGAAAGATTTATGGTAGCTCATGCTCTCAGTTCATATTTCTTGGCTACATTTTTTCCAGTCACAAAATGAAGCTTCTAGTACTGGGGCTGGATTACATCTACTTGAGTTGTTGGCCAAGAGGTCATATAATAATCTCCAAAGAACCCAGGTATATGCCAAGACTAAAGGTTGCTCTCCATAAACTGACAGCAAGGCTCCATTGCTGAAGACAACACCTACACAACTCACTGAACATGGAGAAGTAGAGCTGGTCTACAGAACCTTCACCCGTATATTCTACCACATCTGGTATAGGAAGGTACTCTTCATACTACCAAAAGAGAAACGTAAATACCAGCCCAGCCATTAGCACTTGGATCAACAATGTTGTCTTTCCTACACAATATGCTAGTGCAATGGTGGAACAAAACTTGTGGGAGTGGCCAATCAATATCTGATTTGACTCAAGTCCACTCCATGAGATGGATCCCATACCAGACATTGCTTGAGTAACCAAGATCCTGAGACTAAATAGCCCAGGGACCTAGCGTAAAACCAAATACTTCTGCTCTTTAAAAACAGTGGCAGTAAAATGACTCCTAATGACATTCTGCTGTACTCATAGATTTCTGCCTTTTTCAGTCATCAGAGAAGCTTCCTCCTGCAGCAGATAGGGACAAAAATAGAGACCCACAGACAGATATTATGCAGAAAATGAGAGACTTGGAACTCTGTGGGAGCCACAGAGGCTTCCTACTGAGAAATTACTCAGGATCAGATAATCTGAGCTTGCTTTACCCAGCAGGGCTATAATGGTATGATTTGGTCACCAGTGTGTTTACCAGGTGTTTGGAAGAGTCTACACTTGGATGTACGGTGTGCTTTGATCTGGCAAGGTGGAGGTCTTTTGCCTCTCCCCTTGGCATATTATAAAAAGCCCTTTTGAATAGAAGATGAGGCTATTGGATATTGACCCAGGCCCTACCAATGCTAGCCTGTGTCTCTCTCTTTCTTCTCATCGTCTAGGTTTCTCTTTCTATCTGATATTTTCTTATCCCTCTCTCTTCATTAAAAAAAAAAACCTTCAAAAGGTGGGAGCTGGCCTCCCACAGAACACTCAGCTGTAAATGAGATTTCTTTATCAAATCTCCCTTTCTTTATTATTGTTACACACAGACACATATGTGTGTGTTGCATTCATGCACATGTGTATGTGCAAAGGCATTAATATAGCATACTGTTTTTGTTGTTTGTGTGTATATGGTTTCATGGCTGAACACTTTGCACTGAATAGCTAATAAGAAGACTCACCCCAGAAAGTAGCTAATTCTCCTCATAGTAATTAGTTGCATGTAGTTCTTTGTGTAGGTGTGGGACCACGTGAAATTTTCCTCTTGTGTCAACATATCCATTGGAGTTGCCAATACTTCTTATGCAGCAATTTCTAGGAGATACTGTTGGAACAGACTTTCCAGTATGCTGGCACTTACAATTTTCCCTCTCTTTCTTCTTTGATGTTCGATGTTGTGGAATAATCTTCTTGCACAATTCAAAGACATGTTATTCAGACTGTTTTAATAAAAAGCTGAATGGTCAATAGCTAGGCAGGATTTTCAGGGCAGAGATGATGCTGGGAAGAAGGCAGAGATGCTGAGAGACAGAGAACAAGCAAGACATGAAGGAAAAGAGGTAACAGCCATGAGCCACATGGCAGCATATAGATTAATAGAAATGGGTTAATTTAAGTTATAAGAGATAGTTAAAAACAAGCCTAAGCTATTGGCTAAGCTTTCATAATTAATAAGTTTCCATGTCATGATTTGGGAGCTGGCTGGTGGGACAGAGAAAGACTTGCAACAGTTCTGTGAGCTATAGATGCTGGAAGTTTAATGTACGTGTATCCATTAGGGCTGGGCTCCCCATGATCTACCATCTTCCTCCACAGACACCTGCTCAGCAATATTCATTGCCACCCAATATTCATTGCCACCCTTCAACCATGTATAATACATTATAAAAAAATGGTACATATATATGTACTATGTATAATGAAAATGGGGTACATGTGCACAATGGAATATTATTCATCTATAAAGAAAAATGAAATTTGCAGGCAAATGGATGCATCTAAAAAGTTTATATTTAGTAAGGTAACCCAGACCCAGAAAGAGAAACGCCACATGTTCACTCTCGTCTGAGGTTTCAAATCTTCAGGTGTGAATACACAATATGGAGTATCCACAGAAACCAGGAAAAATGTAAACGGACCACAGATATGTGGAGTTCTTGAGGCAGAAATAGCAGAGTAGAGGTAATATGAAGTGTGAAACAGAAAACCACAACTAACATGTCTTGACAGTTTTAATAAATTATAAAGAAAATTATTGACATCTTTTAATGTATGTGTTCTATGTAGTATTTAAGTAGAAAGTCATCATTGTTCTCATGGAAATAGATTTGCTTAAATATGCACATATGTATAGTAACTTTTCTTATTAGCCTAATGAACCTAATCAAAAGGGAACTTTGCAAATCTGGTAAGCTTCAACCACACAGATTAGAAGATTTTTATCTACTATTAAAAACCATTTGTGGTCATTCTCAAAAACAAAGCTGTTCAACAAACACCTGGAGGGGTTTAGTGTCCTGCTGATTTAGACCCTCAGAACTCCAGCTCCCTTTCTGCCCATCTCCTGGAGTCACCCTGAACTAAGTAGGAAGGTGTGCCTGCCATGCATGCCTGGTCTAAGCCTGGTCTAAGTCTGTGCTGTGGGAGCTGTGGAAGGAGGAAGAGTTTGTCTGGGTGATGTAGAAACATAGTTTTAAAAAACACAGCACAACAACATTACAAACAACACACTGCTCTTGTGACTTGACTACAGGACAGTTGGAGATGGGTTGTAAATCTGTTCTTAGTCATTTTCTCCCACGAGCCTACTCCAAGTATCAGGACTAAAAATAATTCCAAAGTTCACTTCGAAAGCACGGACTTTCAAATGCACACTTGTCTCTTCTGTTGCTGATGACAAATTTGAAGTGAAAATTGGACTTTTTCCTCCCTCTGCAGCAAAGGCCATCACATCAAACCAAACCGCAGCACTTTGGAAGTGAAACAGTCCCTTATAGCGGTGAGTCACTAAAGTAGTGACACCAATATCCAGATCTTTCATATCTAAATTTTAACTTTTTACTGTATCTTCTTCTCTGAAGCTTAGAAACCCTTTCATGAAATTCAAACAAAATTGCTCTGGAGCCGGGCGGTGGTGGCGCACGCCTTTAATCCCAGCACTCGGGAGGCAGAGGCAGGCGGATCTCTGTGAGTTCGAGGCCAGCCTGGTCTCCAAAGCGAGTTCCAGGAAAGGCGCAAAGCTACACAGAGAAACCCTGTCTCGAAAAACCAAAAAAAAAAAAAAAAAAAAAAAAAATTGCTCTGGAAGGAAAAGCAAAAGCTCTTTGAGGTTATACTTTTGAATGATTCTGGTTACAACAGCATTTGCAGAGGACTTTAGAACAGCAAGGATGGGACTCCCAGAAAGAAGACAGGACCCCCTGTACTGACTCGAAGCTTTCCACTCTGAACTCAGTCAAGTAAACTTTACTAGACTTTGGGTTAGTCCTTGTGAAGAGTCAGTTAAAATTAGGGAATTGATAACAGAACACGATGTGGATTCAAATATGAAAACTACAGTTGTACTTATAGATTGTTGTACAGATAGATTGGCTTGTTGGGGCCTAGACCTTGGCACTTACAGAAGGTTAATTCTGTGTACTGTAAATAAAGGAAATGTCATACTCAGTGGAGCACGGAGAAGCATGTCCCATGTAAATCATATTAAATAATTTCTTAGGGAAACAGTCAACTTAACAGGCTCAAATCTGAGAAAACATCATCTGATTCAATGAAGACTAAAGAAACAGCTTCGAAACAGCCTTAGCTTCTGTCCTTTGATTTCAAAAGCGATAAAAGGTTGACGTTCTATAGTTTCCATACATAATGATTATGATCCAAGGATGAAATCCAGAAAATTTTAGGTAATCAAATTTTGTTTCTACGTTGGTTCATTTTGAGGACTAGGTTCACAGTGAAACTACCCAGTTGTTCGGCAGTTTGGTAACTTAAAAAACAAATCAAAAGGAGGACAAAACAAAATGCTACAAAACTGTAGATCTAATTAGGCAAAACAGAAAACTGCTGAAATAGTGAATATGCTTTTGCTTGGTATGTCTGGAAAGTAATGAATTAGTAAGAACTCCTTCTTCTTTAGTGTTTCCTGCTGCTTTCACACACACCCAAGGCTGGGAAATTTATAAAGAACAAAGAAATACTTCTTATAGTTGGGGAGGCTGAGGGTCTAGTATCAAGAAGCTTCCAGAGCATCACACAATGAGGATGAAAATTTTGAGTTTATAGCTCCCTCTTTCTTCTTACAGAGTTACAAATTCCAACATGGGGCCCAGATCTCATCACTTCATCCAGTCATATTTACTTCCTAGAGTCCTGACAACATATTGAATTTGGGATTGTTGTCAAAATATGAGTATATGGTCACATTCAAGCCACAACATACTTCAAGGTTGCAGAGGGAGAAGAAAGTCTGTCAGCCCTATGTTCTCAGGGTCTCACTCTATATACTTCTTTAAAAAGACAGTGCAATATAGCATTCAAGTAGAAACGACACCTTTATTAACCAGCACTGGCTAAACAGTACCTGCTTAGGTTGGTCTTCCATGCATGTTTTCTTCAACATATCTCATTTTCAATCATTTGTAATTTTATTATAAAAATGCTTCATTACAATGATAGCATGTCTCCATTATATGGATGGAGATACAGTAATGGCAACGAAAGTCACAAAAGCTGAAAATGCTTGATTATTTACATGGCACTCAGGATCACATACATTACAAGGCTGCCACGGTCAAGCTTCCTCGGCTCTTGTCTGGGTAACCCAGCCAACTCCTGTCTGCAACTTGGGTGTCTCTAGACTTGATGATATGTGTTTTATAACTTTTAATGTAACTAAGAACATCTAAGTAAATAAAAAAAGTCACTACAAACACCAAAGCAATCAGGGAAAAATGCCTGGGAAACTGGTCAATGGGATTGTGAAATACAAAACTGAATCTAAATGCATTTTGACTGTTAAGACAGGGTTATGAAAAGGAACTAAAAGAAATTTCCAAGGAAATTTTAAAGCTAACTTTAAAATTGCAAATCTACCATAGTTTTCACTACATTATTAAAAATAACAGCTGTTATAAAATCAAGGCACTTTTTTCTCTCATTCAAGTTTTCTGGTATCGGTAGCAACATAAGACACTAGGAGGGTTTTAATCAAAAAGATGAATATGTAGATAGTTTTCGAGGCATTTAACTCAAAATGTTCATCAATAACTATTTGTTAGTCACTGATTAAAATTTAAATTTACCATCAAATGGGGTTTGTAGAAGTAACTCAGTAGTTAAGAGTGGAATTGGGTTCCCAGATTACAGAGTCAGAAGCCCCAACCAGCCTGTGACCCCAACTCCAGGGCATCTGATGCATCTGTGGCTTCTATGGACACACACACACACACACACACACACACACACACACACACACACTGAATGAATGAATCAATAAATGAATCAATGAATAAATGAATGAATAATAAACTCTAAAATAAAATATTCTTTATAATCAAATAACAGCAAAGTTTATTGAGGGTTTCACACATGCTTTACTCCCTTCTATATGGTTAAAATTCACATAAGCTTTAGATTGACAGCAGCCATTAAAATGCATGGTCTATTTTGTACCACTTCCTAAAAGGACAAAAATGAGTCAAAGCAAATGAAGTATCTGCCCAAGGTTAACCAATTAATAAGGGAGCCAGACTGTGAACCCAGACTGCTGCAAAATAGCATACTAAGCAATCTGTGTTAACTGATCACATTATTAAATAAACATTAAAAATATCAACATAGTGAGTAGGTGTGCAGACAAAAATATGCAAAAATAAATAACTGTTGTTCCCTTTACTACTTTCATGAGTGTTAATAATACAGATACCAACACATATATCTGCTGTTCTATTTTTGTGACCTAAAATAATATTAAGGTTCAGAGAAACTCTGAAACCATGACTGGAGAGAAGAAGAAGACTTTTACGATGTCTCTTCTGGAAATAAGATAATTCTTTAGAGACCTCTGACAGACAAGCAATCCTGGGTTTGAAATCTTGATTTGGCCGTGTAAAATTAACCTATCACAGCCTTTACCTCTACCAGTTGGCAGCATTCAGTGAGGACCCACACATTTCTACATTTTCAAAAAGGTTGAATACTCTTGTATTGGATTAAGTAGAAGAGTAGTTTTTCAGAGTTGTATTGAAATAGGGTATTCTACAGTCACTAAAGCTTTACTGGCTCTAAGAATGGAAACTGAGACTGTATATGGGTTAGTCTGGATCCTCTGCTCAAGGATATGTAATTGGAGTTGTCAAGCTTAAGCCAGGAAATAAGAAATGTGATCGGAATGGCGGCCCTCCAAAATCACACAGTTCTGCACAGCTCTCCACATCAGACAGAAGGACAGGCAGCAAAATCTAAAATATCACAAACAAAAGGCTAATAAATAAAGAAATAACATCAGTGAATACATCCCATGCCCTAGGCAGGTTTTTTACAATAATTTTATGTGTCTATTTTTTTCCTTTATTGAAAATATTTTTTTTTCATAAATACATCCTGATTACAGTTTCTCCTCACTGTATTCCTCCCAGTTTCTCACTACTTCCCTCTCCTACAGATCTACTCCCTTTCTGTCTCTCATTAGAAAAGAATAGGTTTCTAAGAGATAACAAGGAAACATGACAAAATAAGATTTAATAAGATAAAACAAAGCCATCACAGCAAGGCTGGGCAAAGCAGCCCAACAGAAGGAAAAGAGCTACAAGAGCAGGCACAAGAGTCAGAGACCTGTTGTGGAATTTCACTTTAACTGTGTAAAGGTGTGTTACTTTTGTTTTTGTTGCATTTATTTAATTAGGTAAAGATGTGTTGCTGTTTTGCCTTGCCTGCCTAAGGCACCTGATTGGTCTAATAAAAGCTGAATGGCCAATAGGTAGGCAGTAGAGGGATAGAAGGGGCTGGCCAGCAAAGAGAATAAGTAGGAGAGAGAGAGAGAGAGAGAGAGAGAGAGAGAGAGAGAGAGAGAGAGAGAGTGAGAGAGAGAGAGAGTGAGAGAGAGTAGAGATGAGTAGAAAGGAGTAGAGAGAAGGGAGAAAGAGAGGGAGACACCTGGGCCAGACAGCCCGACAGCCACCAGACAGCCAGACCTGGAGGAAGCAGTGAAAGTAGGACATACAGAATGAAAGAAAGGTAAAAATACTGAGGCAAAATGTAGATAAAGAGAAACGGGTTAAAATAAGTTATAATAGCTTGTAAGAAATGAGCATAAACTAAGTCTGAGCATTCATAACAAATAATAGATCTCTGTGTCATGATTTAGGAGCTAGTGGGTGGCCCAAAAGAAAGCCTGTTACAGAGACACTGGTTCACACACTCAGGAGTCCCGTAAAAGTATTAAGGTGAAAGCTATAATATATAATATATATAATATGGTGCAGACCCATGTAGGCCCTATGCTTGCTGCTTCTATCTCTCTGAATTCAAATGAGCCTTGCTAAGTTGATTAAGAGGGTCCTGTTCTCCTGGTGTTCTCCATCCTGTCTGAGTCTAACACTATTTGCATCTCCTCTTCCCCAGGGTTTCCTAAGCTCTGACAAGAGGGATTTAATAGAGACATCCCATTGAGAGCTGTGTGTTTCAAGGACTCTCCCTTTCTCTGTGTAGTGTCTGGCTGTGGGTCTCTATAACTCTCCTCATCTGCTGCCAGAGAAAGCTCCGCTGATGATGACTGAATAAGGTACTGATCTATGAGTACAGCAGAATATCATTAGAAGTCATTTTATGTAGTATTCGGTTGTACTCTAGTTCTGTGGGTTATCTAGTCTCTTGTTCTTGGACAGCCAAGCAATGCCAGGTATAGGATCATTCTCATGGAGTGGGCCTTAAGTCAAATCAGAGATTGGTTGGTTACTCCCACATGTTCTATGCCACCATTACTCTAGCATATTTTGTAGGCAAGACTGATTTAGGTCAAAGATTTTGTGGCTAGGTTGTTGTTTATTTTTCTCTTTTGGCAGCCTGCAGAGTACCTTCCCACACCAAAGACACTACTAGAACGTAGGGGGTAAGGTATGCAGGCACCAGCTCAACTTCTCCATGTTCAATGAGTTGTGTGGGTGTTGTTCTCAGCAATAGGGCCTTGCGGTCAGTTTGTGGGGAGCAACCTACTGTCTTAGCAATAGTCTGGGTTATTTGGGAGTTTCCATGAGATGCTTTTGACCAACAACTCTAGATGAAATCAAGTCTGGGTACTGGAAGTTTTGGTGGCAAAGGATGGCCAGTTGGGGTTTTTCTCCCTCACTATTTGGAGACTTCATTAAAATTGCCTTTATGTATTATAGGAAGTTTACACTGCACTAGGTTTTCATACCATCCCACAGATACCCTTCAATTCTTGCTGTCTGTCCCCTAACTCCCTCTCTCAATCTGACTTCCCCTCCCCCTTTCCACCTGACCATCCTATTCTTATACCCCCCCACTCCAGTCCACCCATAAAATCTCCTCCCCCTCCCAGAGAGATCCATGTGTCCCTCCCACTCCAGTCCCTTTCCCAAGTCTAACTTCTCTGGGTCTATGGATTATAGCTTGATTAGCACTTATTTAATACCTAATATCCAGATATAAGTGAATACATACCATACTTATCTTTCTGGGTCTGAGTTACTCACTCAGGATGTTTTATTCTGGTTCCATCCATTTGTCTGAAAATTTCATGATGTCATATTTTTTTAACAGCTGAGTAATAGTCCATTGTGTAATTGTACCACATTTTCTTTATTCATTCTTCTGTTGAGGGCCATCTAGGTTGTTCTCAATTTCCATTATGAATAGAGCAGTAATGAACATGGTTGACCAAGTGTCCCTGTGGTAAGATAAAGTTCCTTTGGGTATATGCCCAAGAGGGGTATAGTTGGATCTTGAGGTAGATCGATTCCCATCTTTCTGAGGAACCGCCAAGGCAGGTTTTAGAGCACACTGCATATGATACTTATAGGAAGGTTGGGCTAAGCACAAGGCACCATTTACATGTATAAAAGAGGAGCTGGAAAGTATAGAAAAAAAGCTCAAGAGAGAAAGGCTTTGACTGGGAGGCTTGAAATAATACTCAATTGTATTAATAAGTCAGAACCAGTGTGGATTAAAACAGAGGGCAGCACAGTATAATTCTTTATTAAGCATGCCAACCTAGATTACAAGGGGTTGACTGAATTTCATCAACAAGCCATTTCAAGAGTAAGCTCAACAAAGACCTGAAAACAGGGGGTAAAAAAGATACCCCCCCCCACATAACCATAAACTCGAGGTGATTAAGTAAAAAAGAATTCTCCATCTAGAGATGGAGACTGAGGATATGCAGAGTTCTAGGTGGCCAACTTCAACTGAAAGATTCAAGAATATCTACCCCTTCTCTCTCTCTCTCTCTCTCTCTCTCTCTCTCTCTCTCTCTCTCTCTCTCTGTCTGTCTGATAAAGTTTTAAGTAAGTTACTGGTTTTGTGATGGACCACATTCATAGATGTCTTGAACCACATGTGACCTCTGAATTGTATGTATCTGGATGAAGATGCTACACAGCAGGTATGTTATGCAGCTTTCTGTAACTATGCAACACATCTGAGATAACAAGCTTACAAAGGGAAAAGGCTTATCTTGGCTTATGGGTTTGGAGATTCCAGTCTGAGAGACTGACCACACTGTTTAAGCTCTGTGGCAAGGCATCGTGATAGGAGCACATGGTAAAAAGAATCCACTCACTTCTTAAGCCAAGCATTAAAGAAAGCAAGAAGGGGCCAGATCCACACAAGCCTCTACTAAAGGACACCCTCATGGCTAAGGACCCCTACTGCTCTGCCTGCCATCTAGTCACCCTAGGACAAAGCAATTTACACATGGGTCTTTGGAATACATTCAATATCAAAACTGCAGTAGTAGCTAAAGGGTAATAATTGATTTAAGAGAAAATGATGATGCATTGATCTGGGTACAGTGATGTGGGGTTTGAATTCCCTAAGGGGCCTGCAGGCAGGCAATTTAAATTTTGGTATCATACTGTACAAGAACACTTAGGGCAAACTCAAGCTTCTCAGACAGGTAAAGCCAAAAAGACAAGAGCACTGGAAACAAGAAGGAAGCTTCTGTACACAGACACCTAAATTCCCATGCAAAATGAGTTCAGTCAACAGGTTTGTAAAATTTTAAAAATTTAAATTTATTAGGATGTATTAGTAGCACAGTTACACAGAGTAGAGTTAAGGGATTCACCAATGATGGTCACCAGTATGTGCTTCTTTGTGGCTTTTAAACCCTATTTTTCATCATTCAAATTTATTCAGATAATAGTTGAATTTCATACATAGCTTCACGATGTGGGTCTGACAGGTCTTCCATTAGTAAAATGAATGAAAACATATCTTTCATGAAAGGCACATAAAATAATCTAAACTAACACTGAAGGAATTTTGATCACCTTGAATTTCTTTACATTACAAAAGAAAACAACTTCCCCCAAAGTAAACAGAGGTGAATGTAGTTTATGATTCTCCCTACACTTACATATGCACAAACTTCAACAAGGAGACTGTAGGGGTGGCAACATCTGAGGCAAGTGAGAAAGCGCTCACTGGCAAAGTTTACAGAAAGTCTTAACGTTACAGGGTGAGTTAAAAAGGGAGATGAGCTGGGAAGTGCTGTTCAGTCTGCCTACACGAGGGCCCACAGACACACTGTAAACGATTACAGGAGGAAGGATGGCACTAACTAACAGAGTTCAGTATGCAGCACTATGTAACACCCACGGATGCACACACACACACTCACTGATCTCGTTAAATACTACTATTCAATTTCGAAGCGTAATTGTCCTCTTAATGTCAGAAATCAGAGTGTAGCTTTAAAAGAATATAAATTCCAGCAAGTGGTAGGGATTTGAATGTCTAAGGGAAAAGAAGCGCCATTTGACATAAAGTGATAAACTTGAAACCAGTTACATATGAATCAAAAGCTTGCATACTATCAGTGATAGAGTGTTTTCTGCTATCTTCCCAACAAAGAACTGTCATGTATGCTTAAGTACAAGGGATTTCTCAAGGAAAATACATAAATGAATATCTCAAAGTTCACATACTAAAAAATTTTTACCCACAAAAATGCTTTCCTCACTCATTTAAATTTTATTGTAAATAAAACCATGGTTATTTAAGTGTATAAAATTAACCTGGCATCACCCGAAGGCAATGCAGATGTGCCATCCAGATGCTAAGCTGAGCTGGTACATGGACTAAAAGTGAAGTGTTTTTAAGTCTAAGGTCCTCTTTCCTCAAAAATCTGGAATTTTAGCTTCTTAAAACAAATCTAAGGTAAAATTGAAACATCATGCACTCTGTGAAGAAAATGTCAATGCACACAATGTTTAACTAACTGATACAAAGGCAGGTGTTCCTCACCTCTGTAAGAACATCCCCACGAAACACATAACCTTTAGAGAACAACTCATGTTATTAAAATAGTCTGTGCAATGTTTGTACAAATAACATTTTATGAATACAAGTATACATATAATCAAGGTAAGGGTTTGTGACATTTCCTAATATTAATTACGGTACCTAAAATTTATAGGACATGAACATAAATAAAGCTGTTTAAAACTGGCAAACACAGAACTAATCTGTCATTCATTACAAGGTACTTAATATTTATGTTATTTCCAAAGCCATCACACTAGAATCGTAAGTTGCCATTCTTACAACCTAAACATAATATGGGAAATCAAATGTTATAAATACATCTTACATTTGCATATTTACACTTACACAGAAATCATCAGTACACTAGAGCCCAGCTTCATGAGCACACCTCACTTTCACATCACAGGAGCATCTTTCACCTTTGAGAAAGTTCCTCTGACTTTCAGATAGAGACACAAAACAGAACAACTTTGGTCAGGTACAGGATGCATTTGCTGTATACTACATTCTGTGTTGCTGGGAGGCTCTAGTCTAGAGAGATCCATATATAAGTACTCATTTGGTTTGAAAATGCATTTTACTATCAACTGCAAAACTTAGAAGAGACCACAATCTTTAAGATTATTTTTGATGATGACGTCTGTTACAGCATCAAACACAAACTGCACATTCTTAGTATCTGTGGCACATGTGAAGTGGGTGTAGATTTCCTTTGTGTCCTTTCTTTTATTGAGGTCTTCAAACTGACACTGAATATATGCAGCTGCCTCTTCATATGTGTTTGATCCTGAGATGGAAAAAGAAGGAAAGAAGTATGCAAAAAGTTATACATGTATAGTATAAGTAAAATGCACTTTAAAACACAGATCAATTTTCCAAATATAAAATAAAGGGACTCCATAACCCCACTTTCCCTTCTAGAACAAAATGTTGTTGTTTTTTTCCAAATGAAAAACACCTTGTGTAAAGTAATCTTTACAAGCCATCTCTAAACTTAAAAACTCCTTTACATGGTAGTCTATGTGTGCTCTGTTTCTGCTTAAGTCTCCAAGAGCCAGACCTCTTTTCTATCACCCTCTATCATCTACATCCCCAAGCTGGAGAAGTCAAGCCACCAGACCCTAATGGTGGCTTAGTATTATTGTGCTAATTGACTGGTGAATCAGTAATGCTAGCTGAATGTTTCCCTCACCCCTTCATAGCTACTCATTAATATGCTTTTGTCATCCCTTTTTATTCAAAACATATATCAAGTCTGTAATATGGTTAAAAGTTGTGAAGTTAGAAAAAACAATGGTGGCATACTCCTGCTTTCGGGTGAGGGGCTAGAGACTGGCTCTGAGTAAGAACAATTCAGAACTGGGTTGGCAGGATCGGAGGATAAGCACACACAGACCCAGAAATTCCAGTTGTTGGGTGTAGGCTTGGTAGAACTTCATGTTATGGTCAAAGAAGATTCACAAAGAGGGCTAGAGCATGGCCTTCTACTTCAGGAAATGGCCTGGCAGTCCATGCACTGTCACTGACACATGGGATCTGGGAGCATCACATCATGAGCGGCCACTCAGAAGTAAGGATGTAAGCAGTATTGCAAGACAACGTAACATGAGTGAACTTTTGGGGTACTCTCTGGATCCAAGGAGCCAGACACAAACATGTACATACCCCATGTGACCTAATAGTTGTTTGCAAAACAATCAAAATGGGTGCGTGAGGAAAAGGCCACTCTTAAATAATTTTGTTGGGGGAGAAGGGGAGATGCTTAGTTGAGACTGAAAGGAGGCAAAAGGGATTCTGGGTATTGGACAGATCAGTTTCTTGACTCAGGTATTAGATATTGACTTTGTATTTTTATATTGTGTATCTACTTTTCTTTCCTTTTCTTTTTGTTTCTTTCGTTTTTGAGATTATAATATAATTACATCATTTTCCTGTTCCCTTTCCCCCCTCCAAACCCTGCCACATATCCCTTCTTGCTGTCTTTCAAATTCACAGCCTCCTTTATCATTAATTGCTGTTATATGTAAATATATATGTGTTCATACATATATGTTCCTAAATACAACCTGCTCAGTCTGTGTAGGTTGTTTGTGTACACGTTTCCAGGGCTGACCATTTGGCTCGTCCCTGGAGAAGACTGTTTCTCCTGCTCCCAGCATTCCTTAGCTGCCTGTAGTTCTGTATAGGGTTGAGGTCTCTTGAGTTTTTCCCCATCTACATCGGCGTGTCTACTGCTCTTGTCCTTGTTCAGCTCATGTTTAGGCAGCCATGTTGGTGAGACTTTATGTGTGTACCTTCTGAAATCACTACGAGAACAATCCCACAGGGAACTCTGATCTTCTGGCTCTCACAATCTTTCTGCCTCCTCTTCAGCTTTGTTCTCTGAGCCTTAGGTGCAAGAGTGATCTGTGGATGTATGAATTGGAAGTGGGCCCCACAACTCTGCATTTTAATTGGTTGTGGTTTTCTAAACATGCCTCACATTACAGTGTTCATGTGCACTTAATATTGCCGGAAAATAGGTTAAGATATATAACGGAACAAAACCTATTAAATCTCTCTTTTGTAATAACCCAAAATTACTTGTCTGCCTTTCAAGATTCTGTGCTTGTGGATTCTGTTCTTAGGTGCTCAGTTCCACATCTGGGGCTCAGTATGTATCACCAAAGCTCAGTACATAAAGTACCCCTTATTCTGGGGCTCAGTGTATATCATGAAAGTTCAGTATATAATGTGCCCCTTCTCCCGCAGCACTGTTTCTCTGCTGTCCTTCACAATCCAGTATTCTGACTCATTCCACAAATGCTCAAAATGTGCTCTACATAACAACCCATAATTAACCAAATCCAGATAGGCTCTATGTCACTAAAAACTCCTATAGATGATACAAACACTACTTGAGTTTTGTGATATGCTTTACTGGCTCTCAATTCTTTTTCAGCATTAGGTATCCTAAACAGAATGCAATAACTCTATCTTGCAAGCCCTAACCACTTTTATCACATCATGCAGAAAACTACAGTACAATGAATGACACAGGGCAAGGCTAGAGAGACTGTTTAGTGTCCTGGGATAGCACAGATGATAAAGCCACAGACCCTGAATACATTTATATTTTAATTATTTTATATAATAACCTTATAAACATCATATTCTATTAAATATGCTCTAAAATTTGGATGCAATGAACAATGGCTTATTGGGTTAAGGAAGCTATTAAAATATAACCACTAAATTAATTACAAATGTGTTTGGGTGAAGGAGTTTACGCCAAGTACATAGTTCATTTGCAACATATATTCTGGGTAGCTAAATTGCTTCACTCCAAGGGCTAGCAAATTCATGAGCAAACTGCTGAATACATTCTATGATCTGATTTTCAGTCTGAAAAATGAAAGAGCAAAATGTGCGTGTGTGTGTGTGTGTGTGTGTGTGTGTGTGTGTGTGTGTTGCAATTGTGTGTACATGCACGCTGGGATAGGTATTTTCAATATGTGAACTTTCCTAAATGAATATATGATTGGGTTAAAGCAACTTCAAAACTAGGAAACTGGAAACTTTATGAGAGAGTGAAAAGAGGAGAGAAAGAAAACAGTATTAGCTTTGTTTATACTTCAGTGCTAAAAACTGTGTTCAGGAAGCAGTTGAAAATAGAAGCAAGTGGCTGCAGAGAGAAATTTGGGCTGAAAACATAATTTTGCACAGTTAAGAATAAATATGACTATGAAAGGATAGTTTGGGAAAGAGATCACAGGGCTGGAGACGGACGTTGGTGAAATGGCAACTCACAATGATGGGGGAAGAAGTGCACGGCAAGGCAGAGACAAAGGCAGGACACACCCAAGTGGCTGGCAGGGCCACATAGCCTCATCCACACAAAGCCATAACCATACGACCCAGGAGCTGATGTCGATGCAAGAAGCAACTTAGCCAATCATAGAGCAGGTAGTGCAGATTTGAAATTATAATCTTAGCCTTTGGGATACCAAATAATTATGTAATATTCCTGTGTTTATCAGACACTTCCTCTCTGTTTCCAATGAGACTCTAATTAAAAGCAGCTTGACCGGTGCAGGTCTGGGTGCAGACACGACGCAATGGGGTCTGAAGGTGGACTGTGTCTGCATTAAGCTCTTCTTCTCAGCTGCCTGAATGGGGTTACCCCAGGACCGGCCCCACGGGCCAGCCAGCATCAGCTGTGTGAGGACACTCACCCAACACTCACCATCACTGCGTTCACTGCATCGCTAACTGAAATTTTATTTGGACTATAAGAAGTTCTTGAGAATTTTTTGTTCTTTCAAACAGACTGAGGTAAAGGTTAAAATATTTCGATTTTAGATTTAGAGTTCATACAAACCAGTGGCAGTTTTATTTTTTAAAGAGACAGAGCCCATCACTTAACTATAAATATGAAAACCAATTTCCTCTGCTTATATGTGAGGGCTGGAAGAGTGAGTGGGTCAGTAGCTCTGTCCCTGGTATTCACTTTTTGTTTGGGGAGATAGGTTCTCATATACTCTGATCTGTCTTTGGACTTACTATGTAGCCCAGATGGTCTTGAAGTACTCATCTTCCTGATTCACCTCTCAAGTCTGGGGCTCACAAGTATGAACATTGACTCATTTTCAATAACAGCTTGGGATGTGCTCCAAGGAGCTAAACCAAATTTAAACCCATGCATTATTCCAATTTCCAGTTTTACAGACGAGGCACTGGAACCTAGATAAATACCTGGTTTGATCAAGATCATAGATCTAATCTTGAAAAAGTTGGGTCTTTACTTCAAATCTGCTTTCCTCTTGGAGGACACTGTCCATAGCGGCAAAACTCAAGCACCATTAAGAGTCTCATGATCGAGGACTGGATTTCTTAAGAAACTTTCCCTGACACCGTAGAGGAAGGAGCTGTTGACTGGTTCTTCTTCACTGTCTTCCTACAGTCCTAGGCATCGTGTGTGTGTGTGTGTGTGTGTGTGTGTGTGTGTGTGTGTGTGTGCATGTGTGTTTGATGAGATAGCAAGCAGAGACAGATCTTAACTTTGTTGATCCAATCTGTGATCTGTACGAGCAAGTCAGTTTTTAAATTCATAAAGACATGGAGCCATTTCTGGAAATCACCTAAAGCTTTTCCATAAAGTGAATAAAGGATTTTCAGAAAACTCATCCACACCTTCAAGAACTATTTGTGTTCAGAGGCAGTTTGGAAAATCCAGTGTAAGAATGAGTAAGCTGATGAACTCAAACCAACAACTGAAAAATCTTGCCTAAGGGGAAGTTTCACTTAGAAATACATGATTTGCTAAGTTATTCTAAAAGTCAAATACCTGCGTATTCTGGGTAGCATATTGTGAGGGGGCTCTTTTTGATTTTTTCTTCAAAGAGGTCCTTCTTGTTCAGAAAAAGGATGATGGAGGTGTCTGTAAACCACTTGTTGTTACATATACTGTCAAACAACTTCATGCTCTCATGCATTCGATTCTGCAACAAAAAAAATCATTTTCATGAGCAGTGAAGGTTTGAGAAACAGTTTTTTAAAATGTAATTAACATATTTTCCCTTTATTTTACACACTGACCACAGTTTCCTCTCCCTCCTCTCCTCCAGTTACCTCCCCCAACTCCCATCTACCACCCCGCCCCCATCGGCCCACTCCTCCTCAGTCTCCATTCAGAAGGGGTAGACCTCCCATGGGCTTGAACATAGCAAGACACATCAAGTTGAGGTAGGACCAAGCTCCTCCCCCTACATAAAGCCTGGGCTAGGTAATCCATCATGGGGCATGGGGAACAGGTTCCCAAGAGCCAGCTAAGTGCCAGGCACAGGTCCTGATCTCACTGTAAGGAGCCTTACAAACAGACTAAGCTACATGACTGTCACACACATGCAGAGGGCCCAGGTCAGTCCCATGCAAGCTCCCCAACTGTTGGTCCAGAATCCATGTGTTCCCATGAGCTCAGGTCAACTGTCTCTTTGGATTCCTCCATCATGACCTTGACCCCCTGGCTCATACAATCCCTCCTCTCTTTCTTCAGGATGACTCCCAGAGCTCTGACCAGCATTATTCATAAAAGCCAGAACCTGGAAACAACCCTGGATGCTCCTCAACCTAAGAATGAATAAGGAAAATGTGGTACATTTATACAACGAAATATTCCTCAGCTATAAAAAACAATGCCATAATGAAATTTGCAGGCAAATGGATGGATCTAGAAAAATATCATTCTGAGTGAGGTAATCCAGATTCAGAAAGACAAACATGATATGTACCCACTCATAAGTGGATACTAGATGTAAAGCAAAGGATAACCAGACTACAACCCACAGCTTCAGAGAAGCTAGGTAACAAGCAGGACCCTAAGAGGGATGTATGGATCGCACTGGGAAAGGGAAATAGAAGTGATCTCCTGGGTACACTGGGGGTGAGCTGAGGGGATGGGGGATGGGAACTTGAGGGATTGGGTTGGAGGCAGGATGGAGGGTGAGAGTAAGGAAAGAGATGTCTTGATTTGGGTGGCAGGACATTTTGGGGTTAGGGAGATACCTGGTGCCGGGGAAACTCCCAGGAATCCACAAAGATGACCCCAGCTAAGACCTCTAGCAATAATGGAGAGGGTGCCTGAACCAGCTATCTACTGTGATCAGATTGCTGACTACCCTAATTGTCATTACAGAGCCTTTATCCAGTAACTGATGGGAGCAGATGCAGAGATCCACAGCCAAGCACTGGGGAACAGTTTTAAAAAGAACAAATGTTGCAACAGGCCAGATCTTTTCAGCTGAAAACCATTCAACACTCTGAAGGACATCCCAGTTGTTATCTCAACTTCAATTTTGTCTTAACCTGTTCTGTCTGAGTCACTCTGGCTGATTTCAAACTCAAGCAAAGAAAGCCTTAGCGGTGTACTTCCTGTGATGAAACTGAGGCTGGCCCCGAGTGAAAGCAATTACCTCCTAATGGGAAATGAATTTCTCCCCTTTCCCCCAAGCAACAACAATTTTCTAGAAGCCAGCAGGAGACCCTGCACAACCAGGCCTGTGACAATGATCAACTGGACCACAGTTTGACCCAGACAGTGGGATGATGCATGACCCCCCACCCCCTACCCCGTTTCAGGCTTTTTCTTTCCCATACTGAATCCAAGAGCTTTTCTCACTATCCAACAAGAGTCTAGGATGCTGACACCTTGTTCTTCCCATAAGGCTGTACTGAATGAATATCTTCCTACTTTGTCCTGGCTAGCCACCTTCTATTTAGAGTTCTGAGGAGATGGATGTCCAGGGCCAGTGGACTGAGAGCTCATAATAATTCCATGATAATACATTTTTGTCATTTCTACACGAGCACAACTTAGATTTTAAGCAAGTTGAGTGTCTCAACATCACATAATCATCACTGGGCTCAATGCCCACTGTGTAAAGTCTTATGCCCCAGATCCTGCTGCCGCAGCATGTTGCAATCAAGGGATGTCTATGTATAAACACATCAAAGAAATGTCACTGTTGTACAGATCACCCAAGCTTAAGAGATAGCTGGAAGCTTTAGAGACTAATTATTAAACCGAGCGAACCGAAATCCAAGTAGCTCAACACTGTGGATATTAGCAAAGACAACTTGCAGTTTTTGTTCTCTACCCTTTGTGGGGGTAGTCTGTGTTCAAAGTGGACACTGACATATTTTACAGTGTAGGAATAAAAGAAATTTGTATGTGACATTGTGTTTTCCCTCCTGGCCAACAACTGTATGTACTTGATCTAGAAAAACCTGAAATCTCCCCTAAATTTTCCTTTGCACTTAAGTGCCAGAGTTTTAAATTCCTATTCAAAACTGCTTCTCCAGATTGATGATACATTATTGAGTGCTATTTGGAAATTATTTTTCTATAAATAGCGAAGGATAACATATATGAAAATTACAAGCTATTAGAGTAACACGTGAGGAAGTAGGAGCCTTGGAGCAGATGCAGGAAATTCTCAGGCAGCTGTGAGTGAGGAGCCCTGTGCCTCCTAAGCATCTCTGCCCTTCACGCAGCAGTGGAGGAGCTGAAGCGAAGAGCCTGAACTTTCAAATACTTCATGCACAACAAGGATTTCTCAAGGTTTCTCAGAAGAGTTACTGGCAACATCTGCTGCAGCTCCTGGCATTTCATGCTGCACCCTAGAAGTGCTTCTACTTGCCATTTCTTCATCTTCAGCTAGAACCAGGTCGTAGTCACTCAGGGCCACACAGAAGATGATGGCGGTCACTCCTTCAAAGCAGTGAATCCACTTCTTCCGCTCTGACCTCTGACCTCCCACATCGAACATTCTGTAAGAGGAAAATTTATGACTTGACACCACATTAAACGTTCAAAAGCTCCGAGGAGTTCTGTAATGCCAACAAAAATGTTCCGCATAGCTTAGGGACTGTGGGATGGGAAGAAAGGAGAAAGGGACATAGTGGGTGGGAAAAAAATTTTACCAATTTGTTTTCTCAAAGGCAAAGGGCGGGGGCTAAGTTATTTTTTAATAGAGTCTTTGATCACAGCAAGGGTAACTCCAAACAAAATACAAAATACTCTTAACAAACAACACATATGGGGCCTTGAGGTGGCTCAGCGAATACCTAGCAGCCTGAGTTCAATCCGTGAGTCCTCTCCACACGCACTCTGTGGCATGTGTGTATGTGTGAGTTCATGCACACACACACACACACACACACACACACGATAATAATAAATTAAAATTTAAAAATGTATAAAAGCATAGACACCCATTAACAAACATATGAAAGCGCTGAGGACATCAACACAACTACAGATTAATGGATCTCACTGCTTATAAACACTGGCAGTCACAGGAAGCAATGGAGGAAGCCCGGGATCAAAGAGAGCACACTCCACTTGCCAGTCCCAAGCAGCAGAGCCAGAGGACAGGGCTGCCCTGTTCCTACTGAGAAATGAGTTCTGTCAGAGCAGAAAGCAAGATGCTGATGGAACCTCAAAACAATTTCAGTAAGAAAATGGTTGTGCAGCAAAGTCATTTTAGAAAGGGGCCAAGAGGTTTGTGTAGATTATAGAATAAAATGAGAGAGAAGAGGTGAGGGACCTTTAAAATAAAAATCCCTCCGTTGTTATATAATATACAATCCTGGACAACTGGAGGCTAGTGTACAAGGTTCTGACACAATCAAACAATAGAACACCAATGACCTTTTCTTCTTGTTCCTGGCAAGTTTAAAAGTTAAGCAAAAGTTTAAATTTGCATAGACTACATTATACAGCCCAGAAATAACTACTTATATAATGGAAACACTGTGTAAACTGGCACATTTTTAAAGGCCCCATTTATCTCGATGGTGCACTAATTAAAACCATTCCTATTTAATTCCCTACAGAGCAGTAGTGGCCTACAAACCAAATCTGAATCCGTCCACTAGTACAAATGATGTTACTTTCATCATTTTGGTTTAGGTGGAAGCTGTTCCTAAAAGTTTGCTATAACAAAATGATCCCACCCCAGCGTAAACCAGAGTGGATAGGTTAGAAGTAAACAGAAAGCAGAGTGGGTAAGATGTGACCCACTGTAATAGAGATCAAAGAGGAACAAGGGAGAATTGATTTATTTAGATCAATATTTGTTACACTGCCTAAGAATACAATTTATAAAGAGCTTCCCCATAACCATAGCTAGCTTCTCCACACAGCATGCATCACTCCTCCTGTACCAATCCATCCCATCCTCCACTGTCTCTGAGATGCTTTGCCCACCCAGTTAAGTGCTTCTGTGTTACTGAGGTGCTTGATGTCTACAGCTGTGTTACTGAGGTGCTTGATGTCTACAGCTGTGTTACTGAGGTGCTTGATGTCTACAGCTGTGTTACTGAGGCGCTTGATGTCTACAGCTGTGTTACTGAGGTGCTTGATGTCTACAGCTGTGTTACTGAGGTGCTTGATGTCTACAGCTGTGTTACTGAGGTGCTTGATGTCTACAGCTGTGTTACTGAGGTGCTTGATGTCTACAGCTGTGTTACTGAGGTGCTTGATGTCTACAGCTGTGTTACTGAGGTGCTTGATGTCTACAGCTGTGTTACTGAGGTGCTTGATGTCTACAGCTGTGTTACTGAGGTGCTTGATGTCTACAGCTGTGTTTCTGAGGCACTTGATGTCTACAGCTGGCTGATGTAGGAGTGAAGACTACGCTCAATGGTGTAGCCAGGCTCCCTCCAATCAACCAAGAGGCCTGAAGACTCAAACCTAGGGTTTCTCAGACAACATGAAAATATCCTCAGGAGTGCACCACAACTTTTCTTTGAGCCTGATAGCCTGCTCTACCAACTCAGGTCTGCCAGTGGCTTCACACAGCCTAGTCATGTCTGTTCTCTGGAGAATACTGAGCGGCACTAATGGCAGTCAGTACCAAGAAAGGGAGCTACTATAACAAGTATCTACAGATGTGAAAGTGAAAGGGGTTTAGGACTGAATAATGAGTACCATCTTGAAGTGTCCTGAAGCACTTCACATAAAAAGAAACAACTAGACTATCTTGAAATATAGACAACAAAGTTCATTTATTTCAAATTCAAATGAAAGAGAAACCCCTGGAATTTCAATAGTCTTAGGGAGTGCATGTACTGTGATGAACAGAAGAATGCAGACACAAAGCTGGTTAGAGACACTAGTGATGAGTTCTCAGAGGAAATGGAAAGGGTCCCCTGCACGGGTAATGCTGTAACAACAGGCAGAAGTGGTTGTGTTCTTGTCAACATCAGAGTCTGTAAATGATGGACATGTCTGCTTCTAGGAACACAACAGCAGAAAAGTAAACTGAGGAAGAAACTTCAAGCCAGAAGGGAGTCCCTCCCCACATACAGGAGAGAAGGACATGTGACAGGTCAGGAGGCATAGGTATAAGCCAAGGTGTGCCATGAATTGACAGCAGCTACCAGATGCTAACAACAGGTCAGGAATACGCTCACCCAGGGCTGTGAGGTGGATGCCTCCCAACATACTGATTTCAGTTCTAACCTCCAGAACAGGGAGATAGTGGATTTTCACTTGTACACGAACCCAGTTTTGGGCAATTTGTATGGCAACAAATAGAAAGTGAAAATATTACTGTGCAATGGATATATTTTATTCATAAGCTCTACTTTTGGCCACAGCAATTACCATCTCCTAAAAATTAAATATCTGCATTTTTTACCTGCCTTTTTCCTTGAAGAATTTACAGCAAAGACTCTGTCTTTCTTTGCTTGTTTACGTCCCCAGCATTTGATACAAAAAGGACTCTATAAATATGTACTACTAAATAAATAAACCATGCCTACTGTCACCTGGTACACTGATGGAGTTTTATCTTTACACAGTTTTTAAAAAAGAAAAAAAGACTCATTTTATTATTACACTTCTGATCAAGGGCAACATTCTAATAGTTAAGCATCTTAATGGGGTTTACCCAGCTACTTAATGGGGATATCTATGTCCAAAACCCTTCTGCTCTAACCAAAATGCCTTCCAATTCCTCCTTAGACCACCCCAGTTCACAATTAGCCATTTCCTTACCAAAACACAGCAATTTAAGTTTTCAGTCCATGGTACTAAAAACGAGGTAAACTACTGGATGTGGTAGTATACACCTTTAATTCCAGAACTCCAAAAAGGCAGAGCCAGGTGGATCTCTATGAATTTGAGGCTAGCCACAGTGAGTTCTGGCCAGCCAGTGCTACAAAGTGAGACCCTGTTTCAAAAACAGAGCAAGGCAAAACAAACAAACAAAAACCCTAAGTAAACAGAATTTTTAAAAAACCAGACCCAAAGATGTCTTGGAGTTAGGCAAATACATTTTAAATCTTCAAACAATAAATGTCTTTATAATTAAATGTCCTTCCACAGTTTTAAGACAAATGGAGCAACAAATGAATATGTCTCCAGACCAGATGGTTGCATATGGTTACTTAATGACCTACACATTTAGCAGGAAGGCTACCTGGCAGGAGACTCGGTAGGAAGGGAAAATATACCCACCATGAGGCGCAAGAGAAGGAATGGAAGTGAAAATAAGGGTGGACTCAAAACCACATGTGCTATGTAAAACCTGCACTGCAGACACAGTCTACATCGTCACTCAAGACCATGGGGAACAGTCCTTTCTGGAGTTAGAAGAGATTATGGGAACTCAGAATGGAACTGATGTTCTTTGGAAAGCTTAAATATGGGAATCCCTGATAATCAGTGACAGTGACATCAGCAGGTAGGCTTCACTTATAATACACACACACACACACACACACACACACACACACACACACACACACACACACAGAAGCAGGCTGAGATGGAATTGTCTGTCAATAGTAACTGTGCTCCAACTTCCCAACATGGAGTACTGAGCCTTCATTAGGAAGTGAACTGACAATGGTTTGTTTTCTAACAAATCTCTGACTGAGAATCTCCTTGATTAAATTGCTTTTAGAAATTCTGTTCCATTATCCTTATCATTTTAGAGACTCAAAGCTACCTGAAGCAGTCTAACCCATGATTCATAGTAACACTTTCTTTTGAATGACTATCTTGAACCAGAGCATTTTATAAGCAAAACAAAAAGGCAACATGAACTAGTCCATTTCAAGGTGCTATAGACAGTGATGTGGAACAGATGAGTTAGCAGTGGCTGCTAGTTTTCTCTTTTGTTCCTTTTTCCTTCAACTTTTCAGATACTGTGGTGATGGTGTAGAAGAAAAGCTAAGGGAATATACTTTTATCAACCATATACATTTGAATTTCTACAAACCAAACAAAGCACTAAAGATAACCTGAAAAACAAAATGTGTAATGAGTATATTAAACAATGATTTATCTAATCTCTCATAAAACTTAAAAAAAAATGAAACCTTAACAAAACATAGGGTATGAATATCAAGACAATTTTCATAAGGGAAGAGTCATATATCATAAATTTCCTTTCTAATAGTTTCTGTAGTGACAAGTGGGGTCTGCTCAGTCTGAGTCATCGGATCTGTAACTTTCTGTGGGGGCATGAAGGCACTTGGCTGTCCCTTACACAAGAATACAACTGTAGTGCTCCCTAAACCAATCTTACTCACACTGGTTTAAGAAAACAAAAGGAAACCCTCACCTGCTGAACAAGAAAAATGATACAAAACCCACGCAACACATTTAATTCTAGCATTGTATTCTTTCTCTGGAGTTACTAATTAGCTGATATTTATATGGTATAGGGAACATGGTATTTAATACAGTCTGAGTAATCTACTGTCAGGTTTGTGTGACAGAGGGGCCCAGCAAGCTGTCCAAGGGCTTTACATCAGGATCCCTTCCTCTGGACACAAAACTGACACTTAGGGAATGTGTCATTTTAAATGAAATTGAATCATAAGACATGTGGTTTTGAAAAACAATTTTCTCCAGGTCCTGAATAGAGTTCAACATATAGAAACATAATATGAAGGAAAAAAAGAGTAATAATTATAATCTTAAATAAGTATATCATTTTGAACATTAAGTAACAGCACAGTGGTCTTGGATTTCTGTGAAAACACAGGTATTTTGTTTCAGTAAAACACTCTGTAGTCAAGTTATTGTTCTCAGGGACACATCTTTATATGAAATAAGTGCCTCATTTTCCTTGATTCTATCATTATTACTCAAATGAGAGTGAGGGGGACAAAATGAGGAACATCATGGTACATGTGCAGCAGTCCTAACTGGTAAGCCATTGGTTTAGCAAGTGGAGCAATAAGAACAAAGAAATGGGGAATACAAATCAAACACAAGAAATCCGGTAGCATGTCATCTACAAGGGAAAACTGGATGAAAGTCACTGTCACGGGGCTCTGGGGCTGGAGGTGGACCTGGTAAATTAAAACTGGGATTTGGCTGTGACTCAGTCCTTGTGTTTCTCTCTTTTTTGAAAAGTATTATTTATTAGAAGAGAAACGCAATTTTATGAATGTCTGTATGAAGGTTATTGCCTTCCCCTCAAACTGGCTCATTCCAAGTGAGAAGTTGGAGGGAACATTCCCCCAACCCCTTCCATTCCTAATGCGTCATTCTGTACTGTTCTTCCCAAGCAGGTTCACACTGGACACACCTGAAGCAAACATTGCCCACCACCAGACTTCAAATATTAGTTTGCTTCATGAAAAAATCCAAAGGCACCTTTCTTTAAACACATTTTTATAAGTAAGCCCATATTCTAAAACTAAAGCTCCCTATTTTACCTAAAGACAGACAGAGATGCCTTCATCAGACATGGACCTATACATTAAAGACGTAGTTTTGTTTAGTCAAAACACCCAGACTCTATTATAGTTCGGGCACTGAAAAAATAGCAGGCAAAGGGAACTTGTCTGGTTATTTTTTCTTAAATAAAAATCAACATATTCTTTTGAAAATGTTGTTCTTGCTCATTTCCACAAATTTACTTTGTCTAATCGTATGAAAAAAAATTTCCAGCAGTAAAAATATTATAAACATTTGTTATTTTGCTTTTTGCTTCTAAAGCAATGCATTTTATAACCAAGCTTATAAGCCATATATTTGGAAGTTACTCACTTAAAATGGAGATCTTTGAAAGTAAAGTGGGTTTCCACGATCCCCGTTGTTTTCACCCTGGTTCTGAGAACATCCTGCTGAGTCGGGATATAGTTTGGCTGTGCTATTCTGTCCAAGTCATTCAGATAGCTGAAAACAAGCAAACAACAGACACAGTGCTAACAGGAACTAGAGGCAAAACTATTACTTAAGACGGAAACTACAGCATATTTTAATTATGTAGTGTTCTTAAGTTTTCAAGGATCTTTATGAGCATATAAAACAACCAGTTTAAGTTTCCATGTCACGCAATTACTCAAAAATCTTTTAGTGTCTGTTTAAATTTTTTGTTTGTTTGTTTGTTTTTTGTTTTTCGAGACAGGGTTTCTCTGTGTAGCTTTGCGCCTTTTCCTGGAACTCACTTGGTAGCCCAGGCTGGCCTCGAACTCACAGAGATCCGCCTGGCTCTGCCTCCTGAGTGCTGGGATTAAAGGCGTGCGCCACCACCGCCCGGCTCTGTTTAAATTTGTTAAGCTTCGTTTTCAGTCACAGCGATTCAAAGGAAAGTGGCTCTGAAGTGTCTGAACTAAAAACATCATAAGCTTGTTTCCTAAAACTCTTCCTTACACTTTTAGGGAAACACCGTGCTTGGGTCGATACTTCCCCCTCTGTTGAAGATTTCACAGGTCTTAATTGTAGAGGCAGTGGCAAGAAAGCTCAGCAAAGACTGGATGCGATGTTGTTTCCTGCTAGCCTTGTATTTCACACAGGGAAACCCACACTGTTCTGTTCTCTAATTCAATAGCTCTACAAACATTGAGTCTCCCAAAACAATACGGCTCTTGTCAGTGGTCTTACTTGCCCATCACTATTAGACGATAAGACCCTATTGTTAAAGGTACTACACACTTCGGCTTAAGATACAGAAAAAGCAAGCTGGAACAGTTTCTTCCCTGAAGGCAAGCATTCAAGTCCCAGAGGTGCTATGCAGGCTGCTGGAGAGAAAAGGCACTGCTGGTCTTGTGAACCCTATGAATCAAAATTCTAAGCTGCCAGGCAAGATGTTCCCATCTTTCAATAGTGGTACCACTATTACAGGGGTAACCAACTGCCATCTGATAAGAATCCTGTTAACAACTTGTGTGGGGAAGTTGTAGGCCCAATTATAGTTACTAAATTGATATAACATAAAGCTACTTTCTAAATATGTATGTTTATACTCACAGACAAAAGCTACTCTCAGCATTAATGAGAGAAGCCTCTCTTTACAGTAAATGGTGGTGAACGTTGAACCGCATGGATGTCTAAGATAAAGAGAATGAGTGATGGCTGAGGGCTCAAACCTAAACAAGACATCTATACCACCCTGTCTAAGGCACGGAGAGCTTACCAAGAGTAAGAGGGTGCAGGGAGTATCTACGTCAGATCAGTGCTCTGAGAAAGGCAGAGTGTATTTTTGGAAGTTTCAGTGACATTCTTAGAAGTATACTGGAGACAATCCTTTTTCTATACAGTTTCAATTAGAGATTACATATGCATGAGGCTTTTTGAAAACGTGGGTAATAACAGCATTGCTACTACAAACATACAAAAAAAATAAATGACAAAGAAACTATTCAAATATTGTCACTCAGGAAACACGAGTTGTATAAGAACGTGCCAGGCAATTCTTCAGCACAAGTGACATGGAGACAGATTTACCAGCACATAATCACTCATTGAAGTTGAGTTCTGAAGCTGTGGCTACTTACTAGGCTGCAGAATCATTCAGCTGGTACTCTCTGGATCTGTTGAAGCAGGCTTGCACACCACTGTCTTTCCACAATCTCTTTATGACTCCAGCAAGCTCAGCAGTCATAAAGCCTTCTTCTGCAGCCCCAGCAAGCACAAAGAGCTGGCGAGCATCATCCTGCACATTCGACAAAACAAGAGGTGTTAAAGATAAAAAAAATTACAGATGGAGAAATACACAAGAACAAAAACATAACTGTGAATTTCCTTCATGCTTTTTATAGAAGTGCCACAACTTTTCTTCAAAGCACCACTTGAAAAGTTGGCTTATGCAAAACAAAACTATAAACATAAATCACAAGCCTATGCTTTGTGGTGCAGGTGGCAGCTATTAGAGCACCTGGGGCTGAACGAATAACCAAAGTCACAGCATATGAAGGGGCCTTAACTACCTTAACATCCACCGAAAGAATGCTGTAGACTGAAGATCATTAAACAATAAAAAGATGAATGATACAAAAAGTCATTCTCCAAATTTTTTTAATCAAGGAAGCATGACACCGTTAAAGATTATCTAAAACACAGTCTAAGTAAGTCTTAGTTTTTGATACAGTTTACAGATGCAAACTACTGTCAGGGAAGAGAGAAATCAATGTGAAGAAAGCAACAAGAGTTTCACAGGATAGTCTGTAGATTCTCAAGAGACCTTAATATACACACATGTTAACAATCAGTGAGGAAGCAGCTGGGAGCAGGTGTTTGCTAACCCAGACATGGGGGTGGGGAAATAAGTACAGCTTTGGAGGAGACATACCCACAATGCATGTGAGGGTGAGGGAAAACACACACAAAGTTCTAAATGAAAGAAGACTATATAAAGTTGGTCTGGTTCTGCATTAGTGATGAAGCTGCTAACAATTTTTGAGCCACACATAATCAACCACACTCAGTCACCGTTGCCAAAGAGAAACAGAAGAGGAGCCTCTAAGTGTAATCCCAGTTGTCTTACACAACCACGCTTTCACAGAGGGGGGACAGGAGGTTAGGGGAAAGGAGCTTCTACTTCATGTGCACCTTATTCACACCAAGTCTTCAACATTTGGGTTGTAGCTCAGCATATCTTTACTAAGACCAGACGCATATTTATGTTCTCAGCTCTGATGGGTAATTACCATCCCTGGTAGCACAGTGGAGACTCTAGGTAGAAATAATTTAAAAACAAAACCAAACAAAGCCTAGGTGTCACAAGTTACTACTTTACTTAGGTTAATTTTAGCTTGAGATGTGTGGTTTTGTACAGTAGAGGAATAAGTCATTGTTATTCCCAAGGACCATCCTTCTGAACTACAGCGGGCTCTCCAATCTTCAGGTTGAAGGTATCTGAAAAGTTTGCATGTACTGGAGAGGTATAGTGTTTTTATATATTTTTATTCTTATCATTATTCTATGTACAATTTTGTATAAAAATCTATTACCCTATATGATCAGGTATTATTAACAGTAATCTAGAAATAATTTAAAACATACAGGTAGGATTTCTAAAGATTATGTGTTAATACACTTTTTGACTTTTCTAAAATAGGTTTTAACTACACAGTCCAGGCTAACTTTGAGCCTGTGATCCTCCTACCTCAGGACTAACTGCTGAGATTACAGGAGGGACCACCAAACCTGAAAGCCATTTTATAAATAAATTTGATCACCTTCAGATTTTGGCATTTGCTGAGTGTTCTTGAACTAATTGCCCACCACTACTGGGGGATGAATGCATTGCAGTTGAGTCTTACAGAACTGTGACGAAGGGTGAGGAAGAGAAGTGTCTCAAGACAGGCTTACGGAGCAGACAGGCTTACGGAGCAGACAGGCTGATGATACAAACTCATTTGACTGCTAATTCATGAAACATTTTCTTTTCAGCTGGAACTCATCATGGAAACTAATTAAGTTTCTCAGCATGGGAACACATTATTCAAGCATATGTTTCCCTCTTTAGTAAACCACAAGAGAAATGCATGAAAGCCAGCAACACGCACACATCCTTAGTAAAGCATCCCATCAGACTGCAGCCACTCTTGGTACTATTGTCCTAGTTCCATTAAGCAATAAGGCCACCTTCTAGAAATAACCTATACACAAAAAAACCTTGCAATTTTTATTTACCAAACCACAGAAAACATAATTTTGTTTAGAAAAATACTTAAGTAGGTTTTTTAAATATATTACATTATGCAATCTTTCATCAATTTTAGTAAAGTTTTGGCAGAAGAGACCAAGACCCTCCAGTCTGGGTCATCAGATCGGAGCCTTTTCTTTCATACTTTCGAGGAAGATGCCCTAAAGGAAACACAGAAGGAACTTTGGACGTTGTCTTTATAAACTGCTCTTCCCGAGGCATTCAAATGTCTCTTCCTTTTTTAGACTGCACACACGTCAGTGAGACCATGTGATCCTTTTCTTTCTGTACCTGCCTCATTTGACTTAAGACCATATCCTCCAAGTCAGAAGAAAACGTTGGTCAAATTTGCAGAGACAGAAAATTAAACTGTGCTCACCTGGGACTAGTGAAGTGGGTGAGGAAACAGGAAGTGTAGTTCAAAGGATAAGTAGCAAAAGGCAGGTTGAAATTAGGTAGTGCAAGGAGCTAATGCCCAACACCTAAACTAATCGTAAAGTTGTATTTTATTGGAATTATATTAATTAAGTTCATTTTAGCCACTCTTCTCATTCAAAAATGTAAGATGTGAGATGATGGACTGTAGTGGGTAGCTGTTCCAGCTTTGACCTTGAAGCACTGCCCCTAGTGGGGCAACAGGTAACTGCCACACAAGCCTGCCCCTTGGGCCTGGCCAAGATGGGAGCCCTTAAGACCCAAGATGTGTAAGGTCGGCTCTCTTGGCTCCTCGTGATGCTGGATGGCAGACCAAGTCAGAGTTCTCTAAAGAACCACGCTGGACTACACCTCACCTCTCCCAGGTCCTGTAACCGACCCCTTTACTGGTTGTAAGTTACCCCGAAATAAACCTCATTTAACTACCAGATAAACTACGTGAAGTTGACTTTTTAGTTCTCCGTTTTAATGTACATTTTAAACTTGCTTTACTATAGTAATGAGATGATGGACATGTTAACTCACTTTCCTGTAGTAACTATACTATTATCCTGTAGATCCCATGACATCAAATCACAAACTTCAAAACTACACAGTAAAATTAGCATTAAAACCTCTCTTCTTCACAAAATGTCAAGGAGCTTGTTCCCCTACAGTAACTGGAAGCCTGGCATGGTGTGATGGTGTACAGCTATAATCCTGGTACTCGGAAGGCTGACATAGGAGCATCTCAAATACTAGGACAACCTGGGCTACCCAGTGAGTGTAGTCAGTCTAAATTACAGGGAACCCTGTCTCAGGAAAAACTGTCACTGGCTGGACATTTAGCCATCAGCCACAGGTGAGCACTGAGGTAATGAATTTGAGCAGAAAGCATTATAAAAAGCTTTCTACCTAACCTTTTCTGTCACACGGCCCCAGGCAATTTGCCTCAAGGACCACATCCAGTCACCCAGTCATCATATAAATCAGTAAATGAGCAACCAGTAAGCCTTTATTGTCTAAAATTATAAAATAATTGTCTAAAAACTAAAAGTCCTTCCTTGTTTAAAACAAGAAAACTTAAAACTGTGTAGGATAATGACTGTTTTTATCCCATTTGGAAAAACAGTCTTTGTAAAATGTATATAAAAACAAAACTCAAAATCATTTAGAGACATCCACAGGAGCACATAATGTCAGAGATAAAGGGACAGTGACCCCGGAAGCTGGGACTGGAGTGTGGTTAGGGAAGCAGCTTACAGGGCCATGCTGTGGTGTTAAAAGCAAAGAAGGGCTGGACACACAGCTCAGTTAGACTTAGTTCCACTTCCAGCCTACCGGCTACTCCAAACCAGACCACTCTCCACATACAAGACAGCACTGTGAGCGTCATGTGGTGCACAGATTATGAATATAATGCTCACATACATAAAAATAAAACAATCTTAACTTTTCTTTTTAAAGACAGAATGGACATGGACATGGAAGCAGGCCAGTTAAATATGACCTGAGAGTGTAAATCCAAGCTGATAACTGCGCTTTGGAACCCAGAAAGGAGCCACTTACTTCAGTGTGCCATAAGCCAGATAGCACAGGCTTTCCCAGGGGTAGGCTAGACACTTGGCTGTGGTGTGCATTTTGTCTAAAACTACCTCAGACTTTACAGGATTCAGAAGTCTCTACCCAAGCTGGGGAAGATTTCAAAGGACCAGGATCGTTGTTTTTGACATGTGAAGGGTCACAAAGGCAAGAAAGAGTACACTTCCTGTGGGGCACAGAGCAGAAACTCTGCATTTTCAGGACCAGACACATCAGGATTCATTCAAAAGCAAAACCGCTCTTTAATAGTCAAAGCAATCTAAACTATGAAAACCCCAGGGGAGGCTTTTAAAGCAATGGCTAGATGACTAATCATGACACAGATGACAAAATTCCAGATGAAAGTAATCTTTGCACAGAGAGCATCAAAAGGCCTTATAAAATACAAGGAAAGCAATATGATAAACTAGATCAAAAACAGAGATAACTCTGAACTGAAGCTATAAGGATAACTTTCTGCTGCCAGGTCTGACATATGGACATCCCTTATCCCAATGCTTGAATCATCTATAAAATTTGCCACTGATACTGGAAATCACATACAATGATAGCTTCTCTTCTGTGTAACCCACTACATTCCTATAGATATGCGGCTATACATGTACATATATATACATGTACATGTGTGTATATATATACCATATATATACATACATACATATATATAGATATATATATATATATGTATATATATAGAGAGAGAGTTCGTAAAAGCTACGATCAGGAAATAAATCAATCAATCCTTTGGTGTGTTGGCCACACTGTGGCTCAATGCCAACCTCAGATGATGAAGGGTTGCTTTATGAAGCATGAGACGGCAACAGATTTTCTCTAAAATCAATAGTAAAAAATGATTTGAGACAAGAAGATAGTCATTTTACTTTCCCCCTTTTAAATAGTATTTTTAAACAAATCTAGGTTAATTTTAACTCATTTAAGATTGTAAAATTTTTTTACTAAATTTCAGTGAATTTATGAGGAATCTTGAGCTTCATTGTATCAAGAAAGGAAATTACTGGTAAATGTATTACCAAAATTTTTTATGCATGTTTATGATAATAAATATATGTTCAAATTAATAAAAAATAAAAATACTGGCATTTATGTTTTTCATGTGCATGTTCAAAAGTCAACAGAGACACAGAAATGCATGGTAATTATAAGTGAAGGGAGGCAAGAAAATAGCCTATGCTGGAAGCAGACATTACATTTCAAATTTTAATGTCATTTAGCTACTTGCATAGGTATTTCTCAGGATGGAAACAATATAAAACCATGGGCTCCTCACCATTTTCCTCTAACATAAAGTGGGATACTACTGTAAATGCCTCAGATGCTCATCTAGCGGGCACAGCAAGGAAAAATGCCTCAGGGACATTTTGAAGAAAGAGTAGAAATTACTGGCTATTAAAAACCTACACTATGTAGAACAGTCTGAATTTAATGCATGCCAAGAAGATAAAAATACTAACATAAACTTATATGATAAAGGTGGTAAGATAAATCAGTACGAAAGAATGTAGTTATCCAAAAATACTGATGAATAATAAGTTATAAACAGGGAAGCACAAATACACCTTATTCATGCTGATGGATAATAAGTCATAAATAGGGAATCATAAATACAGCTTATTCTATTCATCCAACAGAAAGTTTCAGAGGGACTAAAGAACAAACAAAGATACTGAAATTGACTTTCATACAGAACCTTTAAAGTAGCTATACATGTTTGGTTAAATCTTTGATGGAGTGAAGATGTTCTAAATTAGACATAATAGAAACAATAATATAGGGAGTTTTAATAATGAAAAATACCCAACAATGAAATGAAGAATAATAAACAAAATATGAGAAATTACCATTTGGGAACCAAAGGCTAATTCATGTGTACTTACAAACCAGCAAACAATGGGTAAGCAAAACACAGGGCACAGCCACAACAGAAGTACAAACACAGTAAGACAGGCTGTGGAGACTATACAAGGGGAAGAACTCACATTACACAAACCAGGCAATTCCCTTAACCTTGGCTGCCTAGAGTAAGAAAAAATATACAGTCAGATCGCTGTCAAGGCGAACTGCTAAGCATTCCTCAACAACAATCTTGCAAATCAGGCAAACAGACATAAAGCAACCAACAAGCTGACGAAAACAAACCACACATGTATTCAAGGAGAAAAGGGACCACCTCCTAGGGGCCAAGTGAGGCTGGAACATGCTTAAGTGGACCTCAGGCAGGCTCCAAGGTTCCTCACAGTATAAGGCATCTTAAGTGGCTTCCAAACAGTGAAATTATTTGCTTGGGTTTGTTTTCAATTTATTTCAGATCTAACCCTACTAGAAAAATAAAAGTCCAATAATATATAAATTATAACTTCATATTTTTAAAGCTATCCTAGTAAATACATTCTCTGCCAATTACCATGAACCTATATAAACCTGCTTTCTGGCTGTCCTTATTCTGTGCATGTTATTGTAGGCTAGCCCACAGTTCTAACTAAAGTACCCAGGGCCTAGTATGTGTTATCAGTTCTACATAATGCTTCCTACCACACAACAATCTAAATTATTAATACTTTAGTATCCATAGGTGGACCACCCTCACTCTGAGAAAGCCTTAAAGGGACAGCAGTCATAAATTGAACTGTACTATATCAACCTTGAGAATTATTTGCTGTGGAATAATCCTTCTATATACAGTGAATATGTATTACTCTCACTGGTTAATAAAGAACTGACTGGCCTATAGCTGGGTAGGAAGAGATTGAGCGGAAGAGCCAGACTAGGAGGGTGCTGAGAAGAAGAAAGGCAGAGTATGGTGTAGCAAGCTGATGCAGAAAAAGAAAGATGGACATGCCATACTGAGAAAAGATACCAAGCTATCTGGCAAAGTATAGATATAAATATGGGTTACCTGAAAATATAAGAGTTAGCCAGAAACATGGCTGAGCTATTGGCTGAGCATTTATAATTATTACTAAGCCTCTGTGTGTTTATTTGGGAGCTGCTGGTGGGAAAGAAACATCTGCCAACAATTATTTTTATTTTTTCAATCAAAATAGATAATGTGTGAGCTGTGGCCATACCATTCTGAACATGCCTGACCTTGCCAATGTATACACTGTGTATAAATCTGCTAACTGCAGAAATTACCGTATATTGGTCACAATTTCTGAAAGTCTATTTCTTTCCCCCTCACTTTTCAACAAGCAAAGTGCATATTAAGATATAATCTCAATGTAGATGGGAGAAATCTCACAGAGCCCCACCCCCAGATGAAGAGCTCCAAGCAATAACCAACTGCTGAGAGAGGGTGAGATAGTCTCCCACAGAGACAGCCCTCTTGCCCCAGCATGTATGTATTTATTCATTTATGTGTCTATGTAACAACAATGGTTAAAAAAGAGGTATCTGAATTAGGGAGAGAGGGAGGAGGGAGAGGAAAGGTGAAATTATGTAATTATACTTTAATTATTTTTTTAGTTTAAAAAGATATAATCCCAACAAAAACAAGCAGGGTTTTTTAGTGTCTGTTTAGTTTCAACAGAATTAAAGAAAAATACTTCTCAAGTCCATTTGGAACAGAAATCCATAGTGGTCTTGATATTTGGTAAAAGTATAAGAGTGTAATCAAAACCTACTAGGTGCCAATTCATCTGTGAAGCAATATAAACTAACACCCTGTGAGTCTGTCAACAATAACAGTACAATTATAGAAAATAAAATCAATAATTTATTGAGGCCTGTTATGTCCAAGACATGTTATAAACAATCAGTATTGATTTTTTTCTTTCTTTAAATCCTATGCAGTAGATGTTCTTTTGTTTCCGATTCCAATATAATTAAACATGATTAGAGGCACTGAGTGACATAATTGGTGACTGGTCTGTGAAAGAAACAAAACTACATCAGCATAGGAAAAAAGTGTCTATACGCACAGCCAATTGCATGTTAAAGGTTGTGTTTCCAAGTCATTGGGGAATGGATTGATTACTTAATAAATGGCAATAAAGCAGGAGACAAATTATATGACATATTTAGATCCTATTTAATGGAAAACACCCACAAATAGGTGGATAGACATAGTAGAGAAAAACCATAGTACTATAGAACTTGTAATTTTCAGGTTGAGAAGTTGGGCCAGTCTTTAAGTGACTGTACACAAGCCTAGCTCAGGTCTCCAGCTCCCAGGTAAGAAGCCAGACATGGCAGACTCCTGAAATGCCCTGGCTAGCCAACCAGGCTGAGTTAATGAACTCCAAGTTCAATGTGAGTCCCTGTCCCAAAAAATAAGGTGGCGAGCAATTGAGAAAGACAAAAGATGATGTGGACCTCTGCTTTCCACACAAAATGCACAGGAACACACACACACACACACACACACACACACACACACACAGACACACAAATTCAAGATCATCATTGGCTCTACCACACGTTTGATGACCCTGGTTCAGCAAGAACAACAGTAATTAGAGTAACTGGACAAAGACAGGAATGTTAGAATTAATTGCAAAAAAACAAACAAAAACAACCAAGGAAACTAACAAAAAACTTCCGTAATAAGAAAATATTTACAACAAAGAGTAAATATCTCTAATATTCAAAGAAAACCACTGCAAAAACATTTAACAAAAATGAGAATACTCAGAGGAATCCACGAGGGAAACACAAACAGACAAAATACAAAATAAACCATTCTCATCTTCCATAAATGTCAGAGAAAAACAAAAAGGCTAAACTGATAATCTTCCCCATTTGTAAGCTGTTCACATTTAGAATGCTGGTATGTCTAAGTCAGTGTGACCCTCAGAAAGCAGATAGTGAAAAAGGCTTGCTACCAAAGATAATTCACTCTGCCTTCGCTTGTAAAGCAGATCTGTTATCCTTAGCAGAATTAAATATCTACTTTCTTTCACCTTATAACACTCACAGGAATTGCTACTTCTGAAAAGGGAATTTTCAAAGTGCCTTTAAATATGCTATTCCTTGGTTGTAGACTGCCTTTTCTTCACTTTTGCCTATAAACTTCTTACTCAGGTTACAATACTCAGCTCAAGTGTGCCTTCCTTATTTGCAGGCCCTACTTAACTCACCTTTATATTCCCAAGAGTAATTGCAAGGGGCTTGTAGTGGTTTAAATTCTATGTAGATACAAGGCGCCCTGAAATACAGGACAGGCAGAAGGGGAAGAGACCACGGGAGAACACACCCTCTGTGTGAATCAGTAACTGAGGAAGGCTCAGGGCAGCAGAGATGATGGACTGTAAGTAGAAAGGGACCATGGCTGCGTGCATCTACAGAGCTGAGCAAAGTGGATGCTCACAGATTCCAAACCTCTGAAGAGCAGTTAACCATAAACCAGTGCATTTAAGGCTAAGCCAAAGGATCTTATAAAGAAGGTTTTAACAAAAAGAATTCCTCCAGAGAAAACATGAAAATCAAAGAGCTTCTCATAAAGCTGCTGCAGTGCCCCTGGACCACCTCTCAGGACAGGCTCTGAAGCACTTCTCCTGCAGCCACAGTAGGGTCTGCTTCGCAGTGAGTGAGTGTGGGTTGTTGTTTGGTTTGGTTTGGTATTGGGAGATGAGGTTTCACTTTGTAGCCCAGGTTGACCTGGAACTTACTATGTATCTTAGTAGGTCCCTGAGTTCAAACTCAGGACAATCCTCCTGCCTCAGTTCTCCCAAGTGCTGGGATAAGAGGCACGAGACTCTATGACTGACTTATATAAAATGAATTTGCTAAGTTTTCAATCACCATAATTGGAATTGGTCTAAAGTACGATTTCTGTTTACTTTTTCTCCTTAATCTCAGTGTGGATTCCATCTGCCCTGTTCTTTTAAACAGAGGTTAAAAAAATGGTGCTGCTGATATTTCCAAGAACATTTCAAAATAATTTTTAATAATTCATAATATTCTTCTAAATTTTCTTTCCTTAAATAAGAGTTGATTATATCTAGACTATTTTGTCTCATCTACTATTCATTCACTCTGTAATGTATGCGTTTATCATTTATTCCTTTAACAAGTGTCCTGAATGTATTGAATGAATAAATGATAAATACATTATTTAAAATGATCTTGACCACAGTCCCAAAATTGTACCTTTCCTATCTAGATTTCGTTGTCCTACACATTTGCTACTCTGCAGACTTCCAGCTGCACACCTTTATTTTCTTCTACTCTACCCTAAACCCCTGCTAATAATTGTTCTATTTTCTCTTTGATACTTGACTATTACATTGGTTTTTGATTTCACATCTACGTGAAGCCAGACAGTACTTTTTCATATATCATAATATTGTTGAGGTTCATCCATGGTGCAAAAACGGCAGGATTTCCTTTCAGTGACACATGAACAAAAAGCAAGTAACAACCCTAATATATACAGACAAGGCATGGAGAGAAAGAAGGAGAAGAAGGCACCTTGGGGAAAGGACCAGACTGTTTCCACAAAACGGAAAGCATGCTATGGGTCAAAGGAAGGAGTCCAGCCCAGAGCCTTGATCGACACTAAGCCTGCCGCACTAACGGCCTGTGGCAGTCCTGCCATGTAACCCCCTGCCTTCCAGCTTCTCTACCAGGCACTGGCTTGTCTCCTGAAATCCCATTTAGCTCTGAAACTCTGATTCAGGTCTTTAAATAGCCAGTATTTTCCTGCTCCAAAGATAAGCAAACCCATACCGATTTCATTACTCAGGGTCAAGTAGTTGTTGTTTTAGTCTAGGCCCAAGAACAAGTAATCCGATCATTTCAGTGCTGAAATGTTTTTGTTTTGTCTTCTCACTAGGAAGCCCTAGCTGACCTAGTACTTCCTGTGTAGTCCAGGTTGGTCTACAGCAGTCCTCCTGCCTCAGATGCCCAAGTGTTACTGAGATATCTAAACTCGTAAGCCAAAATAAACCTTTTATCCTTTTAAGCTAATCATCTCTGGTATTTTACTATGGTAACAGCAGATGAGCACATGGGCACAGAGGCATCTAAGTGTTATGTTTGGGTATAAAGGAGCTGCAAATGTCCATGTGCTAAATGTTTGGTCCCTGGCTAATGGGCTATTGAGAGACATCTGGATTGGGGGTGGGGTGGGTGGATATAACATCATCAACAGATTAAACTGCTGAAAAATTTAGAGGTGAACAGGCAAATAGAAGGGGGGCCTGGCTGGTGGAATCAGGTCCCTGGGCTTTGTCTTTGAAGGTACTATTTTGTCCCTGGCCCCTTCCTGTCTCTTTGTCCTGCCTACTGTGATGTGATCCACTGTTCTATCACATACTCTCCAGCATGATGTTCAAGCCTTACCTCAAGACCACAGCAATGGAGCCAGCCAACCTTAGACGCTTAGAGCCAAAATCAAGTTGTTCCCACTTTGAGTGGGTTTGCCCAGGTGTTTTGTAGGATTGACAAAAAGTTACTATGACTCTAATATACCAGTTATATAGAAAATACTTCAGTGATTTCTGAACAGTCCAGATAATTCAGAGAAATAGCAGCAAGGTGGAGAGAACATGCCTGTGCATTTCTTTCTTCCTTCACTTACTTCCTGACTCACTTCTGTCCTTTAGACTTCTTGTCCAAGTAGCTATCTGGCCTCAGTTATGTAGCTACAGCACTATCCCATGAGACAGTCCTCAGACCCGCTCCAACAAACTGATGGACTTACCGCCCGAGCAGAGTCTCCGAAGTCTATCTTCAACCTCCCCATGGCCCTAATGATAGCGATGATGGACTGGATGGTGTTACTGTAGACCACCGCCTTGTACTGTTTACACTCCTCTTCTGAGTAACCAGCTTCGTGGATAATTCTAAAGAGATGAGAGGAAAATAAGCACACTTCCTTTTCAGAAGTCACTCGCAGCCATAAACATAACTAATATTTCCATCTACTCACTTCATTTGCTTCACAATCGTACTTTTTCCGGATTCACCAGCACCTAGAAGAGAAAATAAAAATTTTCTCATTTAGTATTAGCACTTAAGTATCTCCAGCTCCCAGTGCGCACACACATGCATGCGTGTGAACCACACTCTGTGTCACTTACATTGAATCTGGTATTATATTAAAACAAGATACAAAGCAGCAACTAAGGAGGATGAGGAAGTACAAAGACCTAAGGTACCACACACATATCACAGTCAGTAGGAAGTGGTCTCAGGACCAACCTCCTTCCTTCTCGACCTCCTCCTTCCCATTCTCTCTGTGTGCTGGGGATCAAACCATGGGCCTCACATATTCAAGACAAGTAAATGCTCTACCACTGAACAATACCCAGCCTTGTATTTAGGATTTTGGTAAGTAGATTTGAGCTATTCTTACCACAGGAGGAAAAATGGGTAACTGTGAAATGATGAATGTTAATTTTTTTCATGATCGTAATCACTTTACTATATATGGATCTCTTAACAGTATGTTGCACATCTTAAACCATAATAAAACAATAAAATTTAAAATGAACTTTGTTTCCAAACATAAGAATTCTCAGATTTAAATCTTTTTCTATTACTTCATACTACTTCCTTTCAATGTCAAAAAACTCAGTTGAAAAATTGTTTCTGTTATTGTATATTCTCTAAGCATTAAAAGAATTCAGTCTTTGGCTGGGCATGAGAGCTCGCAGCTTAACCCTAGCATTTCTGAGGCTGAGGCAGGAGACTGACACAAGTTGAAAGTGACCTTGGCTACTGGGTGAGTTTCAAGGCGGCTAGTGAGACTCTATCTCACAAAACCAAACATATGAAAATAAAGTAAACCACCTCTGATTGAAAATTGAAGTATTATAAATTGTTTCACTCATAGTTTTGTTCCACATTGGTAGATATTTTAACCGTTGGGCAAATATCTTAATAGTAACTTTTGGCTCCTCTGAAGTAGAAGGACAGTAGTATCAAGGAGCCACTTGAGGGACTGGAGTGATGGCTCAGTGGTTAGAAGCACTTGCTGATCTCGTAGAGGACTCAGGTTTTGTTCCCAGTGCCCACACTGGACAACTCACAACCACCTGCAATTCCAGTTCCAGGGATTCAACATCCTCTTCCTGACCCTGCAGACACAAGACATGTAGGTGGTACATATTCATACATACAGGCAAAAGACTCATAAAATAAAAATAAAAATTAAGAAAAAAAAAATCCAGAGAGCTGTAGAGATCGCTCAGCATTTAGGAGCACTCCCAGGTTTGATTTCCAGCACACACAAGCCAGGAGATTTGATGCCCTTTTCTGACATCCACAGGTGCCAAGCACATACATGGTACACGTACATACAGGCAGAACATTCACACACATACAAAATAAATACATCTAGAATGAGGACGAAAGGGGAAGGGGAGGGGGAAGGAGATAATGGATGAGGGAGATAGAGGAGAAGGAAGGGGAGGGAGGAGGAGAAGGAACATCCATATTCATGGTAACCACAGCCTCCAGGGACTCAGCATTTAAGAGAACTTGTTGCTTTTGCATAAGACCCTGTATCCTAGCACCCACATGGTGTCTTTATAACCATCCATAACTCCAGGTCCAGGGGATTTGACACAGTCTTCAGACCTCTATTGGTATCAGGCACACGCGGTGCATATATACACACATGCAGGCAAAACACTCAGACACATAAAACAAAATTTAAAAATCAAGAAAAAATTAAAGGAGCTACATGAAGAAATTTTAAAGAGAAAATGTTAATAGCAAAAGCTCTGCACTGCATGCCAATCACCACTGCTAAGTCCTAGCACCCGGCCAGTGTGACTTATGAATGCTGGGCACGGACAGTGTGCTCCACAGTGCTTTTTCCATCTTCCTTTCACAGAAGTCACAGACTCAGGACATTCTCCAAACTCCCCCTGCTTGCTACCTACAAAAGTTTTCCTCATGAGCTGCACCCTAGCTTTCTGCCATACTACTACATAAATACTGCCAGGGAAATGGGGTCCCCTTTCATTCTCACTGCATTTAGCAGTAGATGATCTTACTATGTCACATTAGACCAATGAAGCCGTTTTGTCTGTTGAGAACATTTGAGCACAAGGCACAGGAATATCTGACAACTCCACCCATTTGTGCCCTCTTAGACCACATATTCAGAGGAACTTTGTCCCTCTTTGAGAAAGAGCCTAGGTCATGTATTTTGTGAGCCTCATTCTCCCGTTTTCCTAGATGTGTTCCCACAGTGCTTTGTGCTCAGCATTACTGAAGAACACAGACTCAAGAATGCCCAGAGCTAATCACATTACAATCCTTCAAACACTGATCTCCCGTCTCCACACCCCCAACGATGTTGTCCTGCTTCCTCTATCAACCTTCTATCAACCACCCACCACACTTGTCTCCTCTGCCAGCCTCTCCCAGAGTTCTACATGTGATACTTGCTGCCTTCCTGTGTCTGATTCTACAGGAATTCTCAGCACCTGTCACCACATAGTCAGCCAACCAGAAGGCAGAAAAGCTCTTAGGTATATTTAAGATTTTAGAACTCATAGATGCTAAACTTAGGCATGGCCTTTGTCTTTCCCTCCTGCAGCCACAGACAGAGAACATGGAAATAGACACACACACACACACACACACACACACACACACACACACACAGCATCTGAAAACAAGTTGTAGTTAAATGACCTATCTGAAACATCTCAGGAGGAAACTGCCTAAGGTTTACTAAATGTTTGATATTCAAGCAAATTTCACAAGATACCCTCACATTAAATAGAAAAGCAGGCACTGAATAAACAATAGGGGTATTCTTTCTTACAGACAGCCTTTGAATCTTTCATGGCATCTGCCCATAAAAAACAATTCCAAGACAAACAACCCATCATTTATTATCAACAACAGTGACTTGGCTCTGTGAAGGCACAATTGCAGGCATTATGGCCCACACTTTTCTCTAAACCAGGGGTGGGTCCCCTGAGTAGCACAGGGTAGGCAGTCTCTAAAGACTTCTGCATTTCTAGAATACTGAAAGTACAGGGAGCAGTGTGTCATGCTATGGTAGAACATGCCAAAATCTAGGATCGGGACACAGGGTGATCCCACAAGCACAGAGAGCTTTGACGAATGCTCCCCTAGTCTGTGCTGTTAGTAAGACAATTTGAAGGCCAGAGAAAGCTTCAAGTGAGAGAAGCCAGTGAGGTTTGACATCCCTGCAAAGAAGAAAATCAGGGGATTGAATGAGACTGTTCTCAGTTGACTATGTATGCACAGATTAGAACTTTTGCTTTTTTTTTTTTTTTTTTTTTGTGTGTGTGTGTTTTCAGGATAGGGTTTCTCTGTGTAGCCTTGGCTATCCTGGAACTCACTCTTTAGACCAGGCTTGCATCAACTTGGAGATCCACCTGCCTCTGACTCCCAAGTGCTGGGATTACAGACATGCGCCACCATCACCCAACTAGAACTTTCAAACCTTACAGTGGAGGGAAACTTTTTTGATGTTAAGATTATCTTTAAATTCTAATTCACATTTTAATCTCTTAAAATAATTGGTGACATGGGGTGCTTGGCTTATTTTGTAAGGAGCATTCAGCACATTGCTCCTACTGACATCTGTGTAGGGTTGAAGTAGAAGCCATCTTATTAACTGGTTATCTACTCTTTCCACTGGTGATGAAATCTCTGGACAAGAGATAACTACAGGCAGAAACCCTGAAAAAAAAATCTTTTAAAACTCAGCAATGTATGTAATTAGTTTTCAATCCTCACTTCCACACTGAGAGAATCCTAGCACAAAAATTATCAATCCTTGCTCTTGCACGTTTCAACATTCCAAATAGTGATACTCTGTCTCCTTACATCACCAAAGAAATAGTTTAAAGGTTGTACTCTGCAAACTTCAGTCAGAACCGTTGCGTTTGAGAGGTCAGCAGGAAGCAACGTAAAAATCAAACAACAAAACCCTGTAAAGCGACAGAAAGAAAAGCCCGCTTCCCCTGGAAGTACTCCACCAGGAGGCTATTTTCACTGAAATCCTGAGTTAGATAAGAAAAAACAGTCGCCCAGACTCTACCAAGTGCAGCCTCAAGGGGGACATGAAATGCTCACGAAGAACGTGTCCGTCAGAAGAGTTTACAGTGTGGAAGCATTTTGGTCACAAGGCCCAGAAGCTCAAGGTGACTGGTCATGGTGATGTGAGACTTGAGAAGAGAGGAGGAGAGACAGTGAATCCCAGAAGACAGAGGATATGTGAAGACATGATTGGTCATGATGGGCCTGTGAAGCTAAATGTGGGTGCATTGAGGGGAACCCTCCCCCTTCCCCAGGGTCTCCTTGAGGAGGAAATGACTGGCAGCACACTGCACCTCTGAGAGCCAATGCTAGGCCCAGCAGGGGTGTGAAGTGGAGCTTAGCGGAAAAATAACTGCAGAACAGGTGCTAGAACAGCAACAGTGCCTAAGAGGAGCCCCAGGACACAGAGGGAAGGAAGGCCTTGCAGTAGGAAGCGCCATGGGGCCACAGAGTGTGCACTGAGGAAGGCTAGTGTGAGGAAGGGCAATGAGTAGGAAAACTTAAACACAGGAAGTCCCAGGTCAAATAACTACTTGGTCCAAATTCCTTGAACATAATTATGGGCTTTATCACTAGAAAAATGGTAACCTTGTATGTTTCTGCCCCTGACCTTGTTAAAGGGCAATTATCAGAAATGTTAAAATTTTAATCCTGGAAAAAAATCTAAAATAAAATCAGAAAGCACTCCTGACTTCAGAAAACATTTGTTTGTGTTGTTTATTTTTGGTGTTTGATACAGAGCTATAGTCAAGGCTGAGTCTTCAACCTACTTGTAGCTAAGGATGACCTTAAAGTTGCGATCCTCCTGCCTCCGCCTGTCGAGTGCTGAGTTTATTAGCGTGGACCACCTAACTCTATGCTTCTGGGATGGAACCCCAGTGCTGTTCTGGCTATGGAACCAAGGGCTTCATGCCAAGGGACACGCCTGCCCCAGCACTGGAAAGTCGTTTGTCCAATTCCGTTTAAGATCGCCTTTCCAACGCTTACTTCCCTGCTGCAGGTTGTAGGCCACCAGCAGCAGCAGCTGAGTAGCTGTAACATGGGGATCTTGTCAGGTCATCGTAGTGCATGCCAGGCACTACTACGGAATTTCTGTTTATAGCAAATTTAACAACTTTCTTTACCTTGAATAAACGTAAACTACTGTTTAAGTTAAAGTGGAATACAAGTCAGCCACACGGCACTTAGCGAAGCTCTGTTTCATAGTGCTGAGGTGATGAAGCGATGGAGATAGAGACCTTTGTTCATTAAGATAATGGAAAACACAGGGGATGCAAGGGCAGACCTAAATGAAGCATCAGGGGCTGTCGCTTCTCCTCCTAAATGCAAGGAGAAAAGATTGCCCTGCTTTCTTTTCCATAGGGAACTTATTTTTAAAAAAGTACAATTAGAAGAACTTTTCTCACTTTGAAACACACACACATTTTCTCCCTCTCTCCCTCTCCTCCCTTTCTCCCACCCCCTTATAAAATGTGAACATTTGAGGAGATGGTGCTCCCAACCCCACAGTTTCAATGGGAAGGCAGCTAGCTGCCCAACTTCTTTTTGTCCCAAAGACAAATGTTACCTCCCCTCTAGATAGAGGCTGGTGCGCTAACACAGAGGGTCACTGTACTTAGTTAGGAGGGGCTGTATGTGAGCGGAGGGCTGCCCAGTTCTCCTCCCTGAGGACGCCATTACTGCTCAACTCAAACACACATACTCAGTTTTGCTACACAATCTCTCAGAAGACTCTATAATATACACATTGACTATCACTTTAATGATTATTGAGTAATGAACGTAATTTCTCTACTACATAAAGAGGGTTTCTGGCCTGGGTGATTTTTGTTATCAATTGGAATTCCTCAACAGTAGCAATAATCTATTATACTTTTTATTTTTCTCTAAGAGCTCCAAATATATTTAAATTATATTTACAATGTGCCTGATATTCTAAGATAGAAGAATAATTTCATAATGACTGTAAACACAAAAACTTAAGACCTCAAATGAATCCACTTTCTTCAATTAATATAAAATTATTCACCAAGGCATTCATATCTAAGACAACTAACACATTACTACAACCATGAAGAATGAATATAGAAGAAGTAAATCATCATGCCCATGAGTTATATGAATGCTTACTACAGCACTAGTCACAAAGCTAAGGTATTTATTCTATGAATCTCACTGAAGTGGATCAAGAAAATATGATAAGGACATGCATGTCCGTGTGTGTGTGTGTGTGTGTGTGTGTGTGTGTGGTCTGTGAGTGTTCATATGTTTATGTGCATATTTGAAATCTGTTGGCAGCGTATCTTAAGTATCCTCACCATAAACAATAATGGTAAGTGTACAGCAATGGCTATGTTAATTAGATTGATTTAACCACACATATACATATATGCTAAGCATAACACTATACACTGTAAGCATACATCTTCACATCTATCTAAAATATATATGTATATTGTATGTCAAAAAAAGAAGAAAAAAAATGATCCTACTGACACCTTAATCTTGGAGCTCCAGCTTCCAGAACTGTGAATGAACAGTGTATGGTTAAAAGAAAAGTGAATATGCTTGCTAGGGAAGACCAGAAAGACAGGATAAAATTCAGGAGAACTGTATGCAGCATTCTGCTCATTCCTGGCATCTCTGTCAAACACACCACACAATTCAGCCAATGAACTGCCAGGCCAGATAATACCACAACTCCAGTGACCCTCAAAATTATGGTGAAGAAGAATGGAGGACTAGATGCTACAGGCATATTCCTGTAAGTGTCTACAGTGATTTTTAATCCAGTGTTTCTTTTTTCACAGCAATAAAAATAGCCGATTCTATTCTACTCTGAGTCACTTTCATGGCTCTACGAGAGTCAAACAATATCCAGGTCTCTATCTGAGTCTGTGTTTATGCTTTCTTAGCAAGTGTCAAATACTATGCACTGTACTTAGTTCGGTTGTCAATCACCTAACCACCAACCTCCAAAGATGGAATTATGTATTTTGAGCTGTCCACCAGTGTATACTACTAGGATTGAAACTTCTTATGTTTTCAGGTCTTACATCAAACAGACAAACATCTCACAAATGACTACATGCAACTCAGAAAAATAATTAGTCTTCTATGATAGCCAAACTTATAGTCGTATTAGTTAAGTTTTCTAAATATACATAGATATAATTCAGTTCAGTAAGTAATCATCAAACACTTCAAAGACCTACAGAATATGGCATTTAAAATGTTTTAAAAACTTTGACTTTCTGGACAGTGAGACACGTCTGCTCCTGGCAGCACCGATTTACTTCAAAGAGAAAGATGGACATCGAAGACACTCTATATGGAGTTTATCTTCTTGGCAAAGATAGCCATTTGGGCAAGAAACTGTTCTTGCCTGGACTGCTTGACAAAATGTTGTATCGACTGGACATGCAGGACCCATGGAAAGGTGATCACTGAACTTTGCAAGGCAAGATGGTTCTTCAGGTTCCTGCTTCGCAGAGGAAACAGCCAGACATTCTACAGGACACAGAGAAGCAACTGAGAGATTCTAGCCCTATAGGCTGAAGATGGATGCCTCAACGTTGCTGACTGTCCAGGCAGGCAGCTGTCTGTATCATTCTAGATTTTTGAAGTTGTTTACAGTGTATTTCCAGTTTACTTAGGTAATAATATATCCTTCTGGGGTCTTTGATGTAGTTGAAGACTACATAGTTATAAGTATAATTTTCCTTGATTATGATAAAAGATAAATTAGATATGAAACTTTAGACTCACAAATATAGGATAGAATATTTTCTTTAATTTTGCCAAATACAAATAGACTAGATATTTTAACTGTAATTCTTGCTTGATAATTGTTCCATTATATGTAATTTTTCTACGTTAAAGTTAAAACCTTCCTTTTTGATTAGACAGAAAAGGGGAAATGCTATGGGATATTGCTTTTGTACACTGGTTTAATAAAACATTGTTTGGCCAATAGCTAGGCAGGAAGTACAGGTGGGGCAAGTAGATGAGGAGAATTCTGGGAAGAAGAAGGCTGAGTCAGGAGTCACCAGCCAGACACAGAGGAAGCAAGATGACAAGGCAAAACTGAGAAAAGGTACCAAGCCACCTGGCTAACCATAGATAAAAATTATGGGTTAATTTAAGTGTAAGAGCTAGTCAGTAATGGCTCAGCTAATGGCCGAGCAGTTGTAATTAATATAAGCCTCTGTGTGTTAACTTGGGGGATGCGAGTGGAAGAGATTTGTCCCCGCTAGCAAACTGGGACACAGGAAAACTTCCAACTACACTACTGTGTCATCAAGGATAAGTCCAAACTTGCTATTAAAAACTAATGTAGTCTATAAAGAAAGTATAGCTCCATCAAAGAGTGAGACAAGCACCATGGTTTTACCCATCGGCAAATTGCTTAATAAAAGATATCTGGATTATCATAATTATTTGTGCATTTAAATAATTTGGTTGAAGAAATGTCCAAAGAAAACTCACTTTCACAAGATTACATAGTTAGAAAAGGTAGGAGGGCATTTTGACATCATTTGCAGATAACTGGATCATCTTTGATTCTGTATCAAAATTTTATAATGGGTAGTTTCTATTTTTATTTATCTGTTGGTAATTTCTTATACAAATACAATGTATTTAGATTATATCTTCTCTGACAACTTCTTAAAGTTGGTTAGAACACAGAATCTGAAACCATCTCTATGAGCTCTTCATATTTTTGCATATTAAAATCCATTGTAATCTTTGAGGTGGATGTTTTTACGCATGTGTGTTCTAGAAACTGGCTTACTGATTTACACAGAATTGAATGCTGACATATATCATTATTAAAATTTTAAATCCTCTTTTACTATGTATAATTTCATCAGAAAAGGTGTTATTGTAGTGAAGCCTTAGATTCCAATGCCAGAGACAAGTATTTTTCTATCTTGAAAACTTAAATGTTATCACTCACTGTACTGTTTATTGATTTCCCTGTACTTAAGGACTAACTTAGTTCAGTTCCCCAAGTCAGACTACTATAACTTGTTGCCCTTGCAAGTTAAAATGTTTTCCAACAAAAGTGTGGTGAGTCATTTCACAATTCAGTTACACCTCTGCTTTTCTGAGGAAAACCATTATGCTTTGGGACACAGCAGAGACACTTTGGGTGTGCTTCTGATCCAGTTATGTAGAGTATTAAGAAAGTGGGCCTGGGGGCACGCACTTGTAATTCCATCAGAGACAGGACAGTTAGGACTTTAAGGACAACCTGGGCTACAGAGCAAGATCCTGGACAAAACAATACCAACCACAGAGTTGTAAAGGTGTGTACAATTAAGAGTAAATATTTAACAGAAAGTAGTTCTTACCTCTTTGACTTTCCCTTTAATCAGAAGATGCAGGCTGTGGAATACAGTAATTACTAGTACAATCTGATGTCACAATGCAGTTCCAGCATTCTGACCCATTATTGCTGTGGTACCACTAGTATCAGGAACAGCACAACAGGAAAGCCAACAATATTCTATGAATAACTTATGAAAATAGTTTCCTAGAATGCCCTACACCCATGGTCACTCCAGTGATTTAATGTCCTCTTTACCTAACTTACTATACTCCCCAAATAAAGAGAACCCATGCTTTTCACCATCATGATATCCCACTGTATACTGCTCTACTTATCACGCAGCAGCAACTCAACACGTAGTAATTCACTGGCCAGAGGGAGAGAAGAAACATGCCACAAAATATAAGAAAACAGAGTAGGTACATGAATTGTGGGAGGAAGCAAATTTTGTAGGAGAAAAATGAAGAGTATGGTGGCAGTTTGTGTCTGGCTGCCCACTGGAAGAGGTTCTCTCCCCATTCTACTGAGGCAGTAGCTGGGCAATGTCCAAGGGCAGCCCATGAGCAGAATGCTTCCCTTGAAAGCTCAAGGCCCTGAATTTGGTCCTAGCAATGCAAAATATAAAGGTGGGAACACGTCTGTGATCTGGCAGCTGCATCCCTCGTGCTCCCCTGATGCTAAAAGGAAACCAGATCACCACACTTGCCACCAAAGCCCATGTCACACCCAAACAAAGCAAGTGTGGCCATGGGGCTTCTAATTCTTGCCCTTGTATATGCGAAGACCTATTCCTACAGTGTGGATTCCCCAGGCGATGAGGGAGCAGTAAGATGGCAGGAATCTGGGTCTCTGAATGACTGTAAGGCTACCATATGACTCTGGGCTACCATAAGTATCTTCTTTAGTTAAGTTTCTTATGTATAAGAACTTGACTTTCAGGAGACTTTTGTTTTAAAATTGGCCAAAATATACCAATGTTAAAAGAGTAGGTAAAACAGCTACATAATAGGGAAATATTCATAATGAATAAAAATCAAAGACTTTTTACAAAGTTGTGAAATATAATTGATAATAAAAACTTCCAATATTAACAAAGTGCAGCAGCTGATAAAGAGTCCTGGGGTGGGGTGGGAGGTTGGGGGTAGAGAGATGGATCAATGGTTACATTTTCAGAATACTTGGTTCAGTTCCCAGTACCCAAAGGGTGACTCATGTCTGTCTGTAACTTCAATTCTGTGGGAGCCCATTTTCAGGTTTCCTAATGGCTATACCCAGCAGGTCTGCATACAGAGGATGATTAGACCAGGGCCTGAGTGCAGGTGTCTGAGATGGTCTGCACTTGGCTGTGCTGGGGAGAGGTCTTTTGCTTCACCCCTTGGCATTTCTATAAATACCTTGGGGCAGAGACAGTCAGGGCCCATTGGAATAGGTTCCAGGCCCTCTCAAGGCTATCCTGTATTTTCTATCTGTTTATCTCCATAATCTAAATCCTTGTATCTAATATTTCCTGCTACTCTCACTCAAGAAAACTCTGGGGAACTGTGGGGTTGGTGGGTAGCCGCACTGCACAATTCCAAGGGTTCAGATGTTCTCTTCTGGCCTCAGACCAGGAACATTATGTAGTATACACACACACACACACACACACACACACACACACACACACACACTCATACACATAAAAAAAAAGTCTTTTTTTTTTTAAGAAGAATCCTTGGTGGTATCGATTATCACCCATTTACCAGAAATGTTCCAGGACTCCAAATGATACACTTATTCAATGCATACTGTGTCTCAGGTACTACTTTAAATGTTAAGGATATAGTATTACTTTCAATCAATAAACAGTAAAATTATAAGAACTCTTTGAGGAAAAGCCGTAAACATAAAAATTTTAAATTATTTATAAATATATGTATCATGCAATAAGAAACTCATAAGAAGATATAGCATAATGGTATTTTATCTGAGTGATGTAATTTTATTCATCAAACTTGTCTGTAGTTTCCCACTTTTTACATTGTGCATAAAACTGAATAAAAATTATGTAATTTATTTAGAAAAACTCAGTCACATTTCTCCCATGATTAAAATTGAAGAAAATCATCCTCTTGAAACTCATTTGCATCTACCCACCTTCCCATCTCATCACCCATGCACATAAATCTCAGTCTAGTTGTAGAAAATTACTTTTATTCTCAAAATTTCATGAACATCCTTGCCTCCATATTCCCTGCCCTCATTCCCAAACTGAGCCCTTTGCCAAACTGGGTCCAAAGAAAGTAAATGACACGTTTAGCGCCAGAACCTCTGGGGTCCAGTTCCCCACCCGAGGGAATTCCCACTTTAGAGACTATGACAGTGACAGACCCTGAGCTGGTCCGTGGCCCATCACGGCAGTAGAAGGGACAACGACGTCAAGACTACACTGTGCAACTGAGACTTAGGCAAGACCTCAAGACCTTATTTAGAGGGAGCCAAGGCAGGCAGGCTCTAAGCAAGCTCGTGCCAGAGCACCAGAGGCCTTCGCCACCTTCAGGCCAAAGGAAGCAGTGCACATTGCCTGTCGGGGCAGGCTAAAGGGGGCTCAGGTGAGCCACTACTCTTGACTTCCTTCAAACCCATCTTCTCTCCCCCACACCAGTGACAGAAAGCAGCGAAGAAGGGGGACAGCATGTAAAGAAACATTTTCCTGCAACATCACAGTAATTGACTGTTCAAATGACAGCTTTATTAAGGCTCTGATGGTAAATTTTATTTTTTAAACAATTTGTTGTTTCTTCCTACTAATCAGCAGGTGATGGTCTGATTACAAACTAAATTCAGATGATATTTCCTTCCGCTTGAAAGCAATCACATGAATTAACTTTTGCAATCCTCATTACTAATATATAAGGAACAGATTTTGGAACATATTTAGAAAGAGACCTGGACATTACTTTTGTTCTGCCTTCCTCATAATGTGGCTTATCTTTCGAATGTAAGCTGACTCCATCTTTATATGAGCTTTGCAATGAGTGGGAAGAAGCAAAGAAAGAAAACGGAAAAAAAAAAAAAACTTTCCTAATAAAAGCATAAATCCTAAAGTTCCTATTGCTTCTAGTCACATCTCCATGGCTACAACATACTGTTCCGACTGCCCTTGGTTTAAACTAAGACTCAAAGACATATTCACTAGGTATGTGGAGATGTATTACAAAACAGATACTCAGGACTGCTGGATATAGGAGATAACCAAAGTCTTTTTGCAAAGTGCATGATCCTGTTCTCTTCCTTCCTTTCCCTCTGTCTCTTGCTTGTCGAATTAAGTATTATGCAATTCAATATATGCAGAATAAAAAGTTGAAGCAGTGTCCAGTATGGGTTCCAGCTCATGGAGTGGGCCTACAGTCAAATCAGACGCTGGTTGGTGACTCCCATGAGCTCTGTGCCACCATTGCACCAGCATGTCTTGTAGGCAGGTCACCACTGTAAACCCAAGGGTTTGTGGCTGGGTTGCTGTTTACATTTCTCTTTGGTAGCGTGAAGAGTACCTTCCTGTGCATATAGGGGTGAAGAATCTGTTGTTTTTATTTTTTCCTCTTTTACGTTGTAATACTCTTTTTCATGTAATATAAGTTGAATGTCTTGAACAAATGAGAAATAAGGGAAGTAACTTTTAAAAAAAGCCATGAATTCAATAAGGATAAGGCAATGGTTAAGTATAGGACTTAACTATGCTGTTAAAAACTCTTCACTCAGATTGCTTTCTGCCATTTAGTTTTTACCCATGTCAAAGAAAATAAAGGATCCATCTTGGATTTAGAACAAAAAAAATCTAAACTATAAGTAATGAATCATATTTGGTGAACAATGTCATGCCCCCTTGCAGAATATAGCTGGGTGAGAGAATATTCACAAGTTTTCAAGTAACATAAAACATGAAAGTTACATTTGTAATTTTCATTTTAATTTTAGAATTTCCTCTTAAGAGAAGTTGTTTTGGGCTGTCAAATTCTGATCCCAAAGAGACTGCCCCCTGCATGTTAATTCAAAACTTAATTGCATTTCCCACCACGATGGGTGGAACTGTACCAAATCTTTACTGTAGCCCTCCAAGCACAGAGCATAAGCATTCCACAGCTGGATCCAAAGGCCTTTCAGACTCACCTCTTTACATACCACCTGAAGCCACACACATTTTCAAAATTACCTAGTTCATACAGACAGAACACTCCAACCACTTTTATCAATAATCATACTTGAAAACTCCACCAAAGAAATAAAGCGTAAAATTCTCAACTCCCTAATCCAGACTGGAAGGAAACAGCCACATGAAGAAACTATTAGAATTCCTTTGTATTCATTCAAAATCGTGAATTATGTAGCTACCATATAAAAGGCACACTGTGAGACACCAAGGAAAGAGATCACGGGAATAAGATTTGTGTTTCCTGCTTATACAAAGGGGAGAACAGGTGGCAGGATACTTCACACTGAACGGTAAGAAAAGGAGGTGATTAGCATACATGGTGCCTTTACTTAAATTACTAACACCTGCTATTAATATGAATCAAAAACATATGCAGGAACTCATCGTGATAATTGAAACTAATGAAAAACAAGCAGTGACAATAAAGGATTACAAAGAAGTAAGTTTAAATAAAGCTTGCAGACACACAAACAGCAAAGTTCAAGGTCTGCTGCCCTATTTGGAGTTCTATTACTCCACTGCCATTTCAAACACTATGCTTCAAACCACCCTTCTTGGAAGGATCTTGAGAAAAAAAAAGATTACATCCAGGAGATGGTGCAGAAAAAGACAAACTGTTTTTTCATTTGAAGGGTGGTGAGGGAGGAAAAGCTAAGGAAGGAGAAAAGCTACAGGTAAATAAGCAATCTCATGAAAAGCGGGAGATCCGTCACACAGAAGACATTACACCATGTGACACTCCAGAGACCAGAATTCACAACGATAACAGCAGTTACAGATACGGAACTGGGGCTAGAGAAAGAATAATCCATTATCTGATGCCAGACCATATTCTGCTTTATCACTTGTCAATAGGCTTGCCGGCCTCCACACGAGACCTTTACTGTTAATGCTTCACTAGAGGCCGTCAATATGTGAATTTGAAGGAAACAGGAAAACACTATTAAGTAGCTGGCACTCCTGAAGAGCACAGACTTTGTCTACCCTGATTCAGGCAGCGATTTTAAAATTTTAAGTTGCATATTAACATCAGTGAAATTACCATATAGCTCTTACATTCTGGTGATAGCCAGGTCTGCAGAAAATCAAAGTAGATGGAAATCAATAGCCTTGCTGCTTTTCCTTATCATCTGTCTCCCCCAGATGAGAGAGAACCTAAGGATGATAAATGGCAATGTGGCTTCATATCCCGACACTTCTCCAAGCCATAGATGCAGTGAACTAAAGTCAATATAAAATCATAAACAAGAATTCTTAATACTCAATAATTTAATACGTTTCTCTTTGTAAGGAAATGTGGAGTTTGTGGATTCTTTTGGCTCTTTTTCTTTTTTCTTTTTGTTTAGAATGAGGATAAACATTATATCAAATTCTTTAAGACTGGCCCCAACATGGCTGAGTAGAGCAGGAGCTACTGGCCATTAGAAACATAAAGGTTTATATAGTTAAAGAAATGTTACAGCATAAATTATTTAAAATCTTAATCTGATAATATGAGGCAGAATTAGTTTGTCTTAATTTGACAGTATTTTAGTGTCTTATTTTTCTAGTTGCTATAGGGACTAGAGAACCCAAAGCAATAGATTTCTTAACTGCCAATATGTATTATCCTTTGCAAAATGTCTTTTCTAAAGCTATAATACATTTCTTGTGAGATATAATGGTGCTGTTAAGTGCAAAAACATGTGTATGTCAGAGTTAATGAAATATGCTCTGAATCCCCTTGATCTATCCCCATTAATAGATATTAATATCCGGCTAATGCTTCCATTGGAAATTTACTATAGTTAACTTATAAGAGTTAATGAAATTAATAGGCTTTAAAAGATATTCCACACCATTAGTCACGGGAGAAACCAATATGAAAACCACAAAAACGACGGCAAGGATATAGACCTTAAAATGAAAGTGAGAATCTGGGACCTGTGGAGTCTTCCTCACACAGTTCTGTTCAGAATGTGAACCATGCAGTGATTTGGGAAAACACTGCAAGATCTGAAAAATGTTAAACAGTTACCGTTTGACTGACACTTCCAATCCCACCTATATGCATCCAACAGAAATGAAAAAAAGATCGCTGTCCAAAACATTGTACATGGGTCTTCACAGAAGCACCATTAACAGCACAAAGATGGAAAGAGCCCACGAGTCCACTGCTGGTGAACACAATGCAGCTTGTCCTTAGCACAGAACTGCATGACCATGCACAGAAATGAAGTTCCCATTGGCTCTTACTGCAACCCTGGCCAAGGGCTGCAATGTTGAGCTAACTGAAGGAGACCAAAACAAAGGTAGCACAGTATAGCACACAGCTTCATATGAAATGTCCAGAACAAGGCATTTATAAAGACAGAAAGTAAATGAATGGTTTCCTCAGGCGGGGAGTTGAGGGTGGCAATGGAGGTTACTGCTGAAGGCCACAGACTTGCTTTTCGGAGTTATTAAAATAGTTTAAACCTGACATTCGGTGACAGTTGGACAATATTGTGAATAGACTCGGAGAACTATCCTACTGGACACTTGAAATGAGTAGATCACAAGGCTGGTAAATGGAAGCTCAAACCTCTCACTGAAGTTCATAAAACTCAACAACTGAATGTGAGAGAATCATTGCGGTTTAAACGTGAAATGTCCCCACTGAATCATGTGCTTCAATTCTTGGGTCTCCAGCTGCTGGTGCTCGTTTGAGAACCTTTGGGAGGTGAGGCATGGTGACAGAGGCGGCTCAGGGGTGGGCACCCTGCTTCCAGGGAAACGGACTCTCAGCTTCCTGTTCAGCCCAAAGGCGAACAGCTGCTCCACCCTCACACTGCCACTCACTCTGCCTTCCTGCCACAGAAATCCCTGAAACTAAGTCAAAATAACTGTCTTCTCCTTTAAGACGCTTCTCTAAGATAGTTTGTCAAAATGACAAGAAAAGTAACTAATAAAATAATGAGGAATTATGTTCAAAACCCGGAATATGGTTAGCTCACTGTTGTCATTTTAATTACATCATCTTGAAACTCTAACATCTTGTTCCTTGCTCAGAGAAGACCAAGCCTCTCCTACACACAACCTTTTCCCCACCCTGCTCCTCTCACCCTCCAGCATTTCTAACCGCACAGTTGCTCAAGCCTGGTAATTTCACATCAAGTAGAAGTTCCAAGATTTCATACCAAGCAGGTGGGCGCTATGTGATGAGAGGCTGATACAGTTATGTTGCTTTACTACAATACTATCTGAGTAAAATCTTCTTTGCTGGAAATTTTAGTCTATAGGTCTCTAGCTTTTCAAAAGACTGAAGACTCAGACAACTGAGTAGACAAGATAAATCCAGTCCTGATGGAAGAAGCCTGTGATCCCAGCTACTTGGGAGACAGAGGCAAGGTTACAAGTAGAGGCCCCCAACTAAGCCATGGTGAGGCTGAAGCCAGTAAGACCCTGAGCCCAGAAATAAAAGGTAGAAGTGGGCAGAAACACAGTTTAGTAGCAGAATGCTTCTGCAGTGTGAAAGGGCCTAGGTTCAAAGCCCAGACTCTCAAAGAAAAGGAGAAAACATGTCTTCATGTAATGACATTAAGGGGGCAGGAGGACACTGTGGGCAAGGCCCAGTCATGCGTCACATACACGATCTCGCCACAACTGCCATCTCTCACGGGTGACTCTCACTCTCTGATCTGAATCCAATAATCATTTAAAATGAAAAAGAATATCATGGCTCAAAAATTCTGCAGCAAATGAACTGGGAAATGAAATAAAGGACAAAAGAGCAGAAAGAAGATAATGAGAAAATATCACTTACATTTAAAATAGGTTAGATGAAACCAACACAGAGTAAGGCGAAAACAAGAAATGGACCAGACAGCACAAGAGCTGACAACCGAGGAATACACAGGCTCTGTGCCCATTCAATGCCAGCTAGCTCAGCTCATGCACTGTCAAAAAATAATGTCTTCAGAAAAATACTTCCGAGAGACCAGTGAGCCAGATTGCTGGAATGTGAGCAAGGAGCCTGCTTGGTTCCTGAGAGCACAGCTACTGCAGGCTTCTCATCCTAAATGCAAACTCCAGGATCCTTTTTAGCAATTGGTCCTAACACATTTATACATTTTAACTGTGGGGAAAAAAAGCCAGCCTGCCGAAATATTCATGAACAGGGGTTATATAAAGATCTATATATGCGATGCATTTTAAATGTATTACATGTGATGGTTTGATAGCCAACACAAAAAGTATACAGAAAATGCCAAAAAAAGGTAAAGTTTAAACATATATAGACAGATTAAATATACTGTATGTGCATGCATAGTGGATAAAGCGCTTTCTAAAGGCCATGCATAAGGCTGGGAATGGTACTGGTTTTCTTTTTCTCAACAAATCAAAACCAATATGACATACCAACTCACACCCACCAATGGTCGCCATTTTATATATATATCATATAGGCACGCAAGGGCATGGGAAAAATGGAAATTTGCACACTGAGGGTGGGAATGTGATACTAGAGAAAACAGCACAGTGGTTTAAAATAAAAATGTACTTAAATGGCCTAGAAAGATAGCTCAGCAGTTAAGAGCACTGGCTGCTCTTCCAGAGTACCTGGTGTTCAATTCCCAGCACCCACATGGAAGTTCACAACTGTCTGTAACTCCAGCTCCAGGGGATCCAACAGTTTCACAGAAACATTCATCTCGGCAAAACACCAATGTACATAAACCAAAAATAAATGAATCATAAAAAATGTATTTTAAAGTAGAGTTACAATATGATCCAGCAATCTTAGTTATGGATACATACATACATATATACATACATACATACATACATACATACACCAAAACCAGAGTCTCAAAGAGACATCTGTCCACTAATGCTCACTGCAGCATTCACAACAGCCAACCAGTGAAGCAACTCAAGTATACATGAGTTGAATAAACAAATGTAACATATAAATAATGTAATATTAGTCAACCTTATAAAGAAAGGAAATGCAGATGCATCTGCCAACACAGATGAACCTTGAAGGCATGCTGTGTGAAATAAGCTAGATACAAAAGACAACAAGGCTAGAGAGGTGGCTCAGTGTTTAAGATCATTTGATGTTCTTGCAGAAGATCAAAGTTGAGTTCTAAGCTTCCAGGTCAGATGGCTCAGAACTCTGTCACTCCAGCTCCAGAGGATCTCAAACCTCTTCAGGCCTCTAGTGGCATGTACATATCCACATACACACAAATACACATGAACTAAAATACACATAAGCTATATTTTTATGATCCCACTATTTTAAGCCTTTCATATAGAACAGTCAAACTCAAAGAAATGCGGAGTAGAAAGGAGGGTGTTAGGAGCTGGAGGAAGCAGTAATGGGGAGATAGTGTTTAATCCATAGTTTTGGCATGGGCTGATATTAAAAATTCAGAGACCAGAGATTGATGATGCTTAAACAAAAGGTGATTATACTTAATTCCATTGAACTGTATATAGTGAAAATAGTTTGAATGGTGAGTTCTTATTGTGTATATTTTAACACGAATAAAACTGTTTCTGCAGGTATGGTTATTGTCTACATACATTCCTGTTTCTAACAAATTTTACAGTGATCTCAGAAAAATAATCCAGTACATTATTGAAAGGAGAATTAGATCCACAGTGAGGATTCCTAGGACACCTTTCAAACACTCAGGTTCATGTCAGTTCGCTATCATTAGGTAGTGCCAGGGCTTAGGCTGCTGGCTGAAGTTCTGAGTCAGCACAAGGCAGTGCAATGGAAAACTGAAGAGCATCTTTGGTTATCTGAATGGTTAGGCACACTACGCCGTATACAGAACCTCTCACTGTACATTGAACATCTCCTCAATGTGCTATTGACCTGCGTCTTGAACACATTTCTGAGGACTCTCTGAGTATCTATCCTACTTGGAGACAAATGGCAATTGTATTAGCTCTATTTTCACCATGAACACAGACCTTTTTGTGTGGTTTTAATATATGTTTATCTTAGCAATGCAACTACGAGAAAAATGAAGATTGTGTGTATCCTTTGGAAATTCTAGAGAAGTTGAATGCCATATCCACAGATCATATCCTTGTTGGCACACTGACTGAAGTTCAGAAAGCCTCAAATGTTTCTATTTATAGAAGAAACACGATTGGCTTTTGCAGTTAAAGTGCAGAAAGCATTTACATACTGAAGAACATGAATTACCCTTTCCTCCTTTTTTCTAATACATTGCAGTTAGGATGTGCTAAACATATTAAACATAGGAAGACAGGTTATCTACAATTTTGTTTGAAAATACTATATAGGGCAAAGATTGTTTGTTAAGAAAGGGAGCAATGAATGTGATAGGGATGAGAACCACAAACTGTCCAATTCTAGATTTCTTTTCCCTCCACACATGTCTAACTCAGCTTTCCCGGTACTGGCACAGACCATCTTAAGCACAGGCAAATGAAGCCATCTCGCAAACTCTACAGACATTGAAAAAGTCTACCTTCCACAGAATGTTCAGAACTGCGAAGAAGGATATTCTTCTCTTCCTTCCATCCATCCATGTGCAAGTCCTTAGAAGCCGGGTGGGCACGGGAAAACTTTCAGTTACAACACACCCCTTAGTGCAGAGCTGTAGAAGGACAATGGCCACTTTCATATTAGCTGTGAGGCTACACTAGAGTTCTCATTCTAAGTATACCTCAGCACCAACTGTTCTCAGGTAGCTTCAGTCATGACACACAACCACGGAACACCCATCCATTAGCCATTGTTTTTGACACTACCATGCAAGTCTTCACCCCAGGTAACACACTCTGAAGACAAATAAATCACATAAAAAGTACTATAGACCTTATCAATTCATAAGCCTGAAGGTTGAATAGCAAAGCACCAGGAACGTGCTGGAGGAACTGGAGAAATAACTTCAGAAAACACAGGGATGTATGTGTGTCCATAGATAAAGGTAGGTAGGAAGACTGACAGACAGACAGATGATTGATATCATATTACACAGAGATTATCTTATAGTTTTGCATTCCCATACTGGGATATAAGGTTACTATGGCAGATAATAAAAATGAAATGAAAATAACTTCTTTATTTTTTTTTGAAACAGGATCTCATGTATCCCAGGTTGACCTTGAATTTGCTATCCAAGGATGACCTTGAACTTCTAATCCTCTAAGAGCCTTCACCACACAGGTGTTAGAATTACAGGTGTGAATTGCCATGCTCAATTTTTCTGAAATAATTGTATAGATGTAACTGTTCAAAATTCACATAAAATTTGGTGTAATTGAAGTCAACCTATAGGTTAAAATCAAAATTCAAAGTGAATCCTAAAGTGAAGGGTTCAAAACATTAAGGTCAGTTTGTAAACATGCGAAATGGAATGAAATGTCCCCTTTTCCAACAGCACTATGTCACTGTTTAGACTCAAACACATGAAAACTCTCTGCCCATAACCAACACCTTCGTATGAAGGATGCATCCATCTGCCTTTTAAAAGAAAACAGTACCTCTCTTTTTTGAAAAAAAAAAATGTTTTTAAGAATTTGAAAGTTTTATTTGGCCCAATGATTAATTATCCAACTCGTTGCATGTGTTTTGTGAAACACTGTAGTTTGATCCTTTTGGGACTCACCTCTTGGTGTGGACTCAGGGCCCAGGGTCCCTTTTATTCTTCCCTTCCACCCCTTTCAACCATTTCTAGCCCATCTTCATTCCTTTGCGACACCTCACTTGACCTGTAGAACAGTTCTGTACCAAGGACCCCACAACCACCCTGCTTGGGTGGGACTCAGGGACCCCACAACCACCCTGCTTGGGTGGGACTCAGGGACCCCACAGATTCCACACATGGCTGGAACTCAGAGTGGCAACAGCAACCAGGGAAGAAGGCACCCACCCAACAAAGATGAGACCAGTTGTCTACATCAAGAAACACCTCAAATGTCTTAACTCCAGATGTCTAGGTATGTCCAAGAGCAAAAGACAAACATGAACCCCCAGAAGCCAGCAACCCTATTCTTATAGGCTCTGTGAAAAGATTATACTCCTATGACCCTTCTTTTCACATAATTAATTTCTTCCACCTACCTTACTCATGCAGGAATGTGTGTCTCCACAGAGAAAGAAACTAACATCTTCCTTCTTGTATACTCTATACTTAACATTGTCCCTAATGAGCAAGGGTAACTAGGTGAATGTTTTCACTAATATCTAAAAACAATTACCTTTAAGCTCTCACTGTATAACAAACACTGTGGGAAGCACTCTGTAATCACCATTCATCCATCCTGACAATCATCACATCATTACCAAGGCACATTTTGAATGGTAAAGCTTATTCAGTTGATCTCCAAGTCAGAAACTTGCAGAGGTGAGATTCCCAGACAGCATCTGTCTTTTTAGGTAGCTAATATACCATGCTTAGCAGCAATATATTTTATGACATTATTGTGAAAAACACCTCAAATTACAGAATTATTTAGCCAAAAGAACTGCCGAGTAAGAAATGATATGAAGGCAACATAAAAACAAGAATACAGAAAAAAAAAATGTTCTGCCAAAAATGTTAGAGGTAAAAAGAAAATAAAGGCTATCTTTAAAACAGCTATCCAGCATCTCACTCCCTGTGAATTGCTGACATACCACATGAAGTATTTATGTTTTAGCTAAAGATGAGAGGTGGAGTTTTATTTTTACACTGAGAATAGCACACCAGACTTCACGGTCACTTTTCCATTAGCAGATTCATGAAGGAATCTTAACAGTACTTGAAATGACATGCTGAGGAGGCACAAGACTGAACCCGGTGTAGCAGAGCTCTAGATGTGAAATGAGACTTGTGACAAGAGCCTCCCGAGGAAGAAAGGACATGGGAAGGTCGGCTAGTGTCTGTCTGCTGGCAGCGGGGGCACTACAGATCGGGGGGCACTACAGGGCTCCTAAGGTACTGCAGATGAAAACCAGTTATTTTTAGGAGAGTTTGGAGAGGAGAAAAGCCACAACTTTTCCAGAAAGTCATTCCAGAGATGAATACTATTTAGAATCATAAAATTCTACTTATACTCAATACAAATCCTTGAATAACACAGCTTAAGTTCATTTCCTTGTTTGGTCCCTCGGGAATGTGCACAACTCTTGGCTATCACAATCCAACTTCACATGAAAAATTTGGGGCTTTTCCTCTTCAGAGACAGATATGCCATCCTTAGATTTTTCTCAAAGGCTTTGTTTCCTAGACTTCCCAAACTCCCTTACTGTTTAAAGGCCCAGTGAAGAGGTGGTGATACTCTAATGCACAAATGTCAACCTCTTTGGACATCTTTCTGGCTTCCCTGAATCTTTGTAAATTCATCCAAGTGAATATAAACAATCACAGGTATGTTAACAAAAAGCTGAAGTGGAAAAAGGTCGCAAATAAAGGAAATAGAAGCTAGACAAGCCTAGGGAAGGCTTCAAACGATCTTGAATACATCATTGTGGAAATTTAGAGAAGAAACTGCTAGATGTAGCACAGGAGCACTAAAAATGCCAAAAATGCCAATCCTTCTTAGAAACAATTATTTGACAGGAGAAAAAAACAAAAAAGCGTGGCTATGTCTGAGGCTGAGACCTTCCTGATTTCAGCAAAGCCTTAGTAATGGGTTGCATAACGTCACTGCACTCAATACAAGGATGCAAAGCCAAACTCAGGCTTATCCAATGAGTTTGCATCTAGTGCTCAGCCCTGCCAAAGAACCCTTCTGTAATGAGTTAGGACCAACATCTGGATGATATGCTACAAAGTGAGCAAAAAGATGTGAGGAAAACTAGTCTCTTCTCAGAAACCATTAATAATGACTGATACAAACTCTTCACTCATACAGAATTTAATATTAAATATAAAACATATACTAAAAGTGTTCAATTACTCACATATGTGAGTGTTGAGCTAAGTAGCTACTAAGGTAGTGCAATTAGTAAGTCAACAGTGAAGGAATGTAACTGTGTCCTGGCACGGGTGTGTGGGTTCACGTGGGTCCATGGAATCAAGACTCAGAGGCATCTTAAGAATGAATCTAGCCTTTCATGGCTTCAGGGGAGTCCAGCCTGGAAGGACTGAAGCACTTTCCCTTCACCCAGGGCATTTTTATTTACTCTCTATTATATTTTAGCCAGTTAATTTCTGTACCTTCAAAGCACCCTAAATGGAGCTCCCAGAAACCAAATGCCAAGTGCAAATTACTTGATTCTCAGGTACCAAAGTCTTCCGGGTTTCCTGAACCAAGGTTTGCACCTTGGGAGACTCTCTGATCCTTGACTCTCAGACAAGATTCTCATAGGGTGATAAGAGAAACAAAAAGGTGTGGTTAAACAAAAGAATGAGTAGGGCTAGGTGCTGCTCTCTGGAACCAGGCCAGGAGCTCAGCAGGAACGCACTACAGGGTCAATAATGGAGAACCCACTATAAATGGGGATATGAACAGGGCCCACCAAATGTTAGTACCCTGTGATGCTTAGGCAACAGCTGGACTTCGCGAACAGGTCAGAGTACACTCACAGCTGGGCTACTAGGATACTGAGATAAAGGAGAAAATGTAATAAAGATGACAACAGGGATAAAACTATTAAAACAAATTCTTGATAAAATAATAAAAAAATCTTGGTAGAGTCATCTTGTACTCCTAGTATTTAAACTCTTAAAGATGTTGTAATGAGGAGAAAGGACACCTATATTGCCACAGGGAGATAACTACAAGTTCAGGGAGACAAGCGGAACAGAATATGCTCGCTTCTCGGGGGGGCCCAGCAATCTTCCAAGCCCTCCCTGATGCTGTAAAGTACTTGGCTGCATTTCCTATAACAAAACCAGCTTTGCAAATTATTTTTTTCAAACAAAGATTTTATAGGGTGACAACGAAAAACATTTGCATAAGACACCAATCAATCTGTGACTCAGGGTACTTTGGATTGTGAAATCCCATCTCAGAAACAAACCTAGCCTCAAGTAACAATAATACTGTAGATGAACATATATGTAAATTTAATTTAATAAGAGCTCAAAGGAGTTTTTCCTGAAGATCTGTAATGACCTCCTGAAAATATATGACTTCTAATGAACTCCTCCTTTATTTTTGCAAACATTACCAAGGAGTGGAAGTTCTCATTAGCACACCCAGGGGCAAACACTGTCCATCTCGAGACTCATCCTCTAATTAGTATCTTCTAATAGATTTCTTTTTAATCATCAAAGCTATATTCAATATGTCAAATACTTCTCAAAACAAGATACTGGTATGACAATTAATTTCTTACTCTATAAACTAACCACCAGGCAAATGAGTAGGTGTGCCTCTGTGGGGCAGCCACAGTGCCTCAGAGGCACAGGGACCTACCAGTGCGACAACACTCATAGGGCAGTGAGAATAAGTGTCCAAAGGCAACAGTGCTTAATCGGCTGCAAAGAACACACATGTCTCTCAGCACACTGACACGAAGAACTACCAACAGGTGCTCTGTGGAGGCCAAGCTACACAGCCTAATTTTATATATATATATATATATATATATATATATATATGACCATTTTTTGAGGATTTATAATAAACTCTCTGATTACATTAAAAAGAATACCACCTTTTGAAAGCTTCAGCTTTCTTTAACTCAACATTTGTTAGATGTAGTTATGAAGGCTCTCTGCCACTGTGACTAAACAGAAAGAATATAAAGCGCATACCTCCTGATTTCCTCAGGAGATACATTGTGTTAGCAAAATATTCTCCCCATTAAAACAGACTTTGTAACTGCTATAAAGGGTATAATATGTGTTTCTTGCAGTCCAACACATTATTCTCAAAAATTAAAATTTTTACCTTCTTTAACCCAATAACTTCCTTAATGTCATAACTTACAAACTTATTATAAAAATTCTATTTTCACAACTTCATGTGGAAAAACAAAAACTCAGGATAGCTAAAACAATCCTGAACAATAAACGAACTGCCAGAGGTATCCCCATCCCTGATTTCAAGTTGTACTGGAGAGCTACAGTAATAAAAAACCACATGGTATTGGCATAAAAACAGACAGGTGGATCAATGTAATTGATCTGAAGACCCAGACATAAATTCACACACCTGTGGACACCTAATTTTTGACAAAGAAGCCAGAAATACACACTGGAAAAAGAAAGCATCTTCAACACTTCAACAAATAGCACTGGATTCAACAAATCAATCCGGATGCCTGTATGTGGAAGAAAGCAAATAGATTCATATTCATTACTTTGCACAAAATTAAAGTCCAAGTGGAATAAAGACCTCAACATAAAACCAGACATGCTGAATCTGACAGAAGAGGATGGTAGGGAACAGGCTTGAATGCACTGGTAGAGAAGACAGCTTCCTGAACAGAACACCAATAGTGCAGGTACTAAGATCCACAATTAATGAATGGGAACTCATGAAACTGAAAAGCTTCTGTAAGGCAAAGGACTGCAACATTGGGACAAAGAGGCATCCTACAGAATGGGAACATTTTTACCAACTCCACATCCAATAAAGGTCTAATATACAAAATACATAAAGAACACAAGAAAGTAGATATCAAAAACCCAAATAATCCACCTTATAGATGGGGTATAGATCTAAACAGAGAATTCTCAATAGAGCAGTGGTTCTCAACTTGTGGGTCATAACTGCTTTAGGGGTTACATATCAGATATCCTGCATATCAGATATTTATATTATGATCCACAGCAATAGCAAAATTACAGTCATGAAGTAGCAATGAAATAATTTTATGGTTGGTGGGTCACCACAACATGGAAGAACTGTATTAAAGGGTCTCCACATTAGAAAGGTTGAAAACCACTGCAATAGAGAAATCACAAATGCCTGCAAAAAGCTTAAAGAAATGTTTAACCACCTTGACCATGAAAGAAATGCAAATCAAAACTACTTTGAGATTCCATCTTACACCTGTCGAAATGGCTAAGATCAATAACACAAGTGACAGCTCAAGCTGATGAGGATGTGGAGCAAGGGGAAAACTCTCTCATTGCTGGTGGGAGTGCAAGCTTGTACAACTACTTTGGAAATCAATACAGTAGTTCCTCAGAAAATCGGGAATCTATCTATCTCAAGACTGAGCTGTCCCACTCTTGGGCATATTCCCAAAAGACATCTACAACAAGGAAATGTGCTCAACTATGTTCATTGCAGTGATATTTGTAAAAGCCAGAACCTGGGAACAACCTAGGTGCCCCTCAACCAAGAATGTATAAAGACAATGTGGTATATTTACACAATGGAGCATTACTCAGCTGTTAAAAACAATGACATCATGAAATTTGCAGGCAAATAGATTTAACTAGGAAAAATCATCCCGAGTTCAATAACCCTGACCCATAAGTATGGTATATATTCACTTATAGGTGGATATTAGTGGTTAAGTAAATGATAATCAGGCTACAATCCACAGACTCAGAGAGGTTAAGAAAAGAGGAGGGCTCTAGGGGGTATGCATGAACCTCCTTGGGAAGGGGAAATAGAATAAATGTGAGTAGACTGGGGATGGGTGGGAACAGGACCAGATAGGATCAAGTGGTAGAGAGGGATAGTAGGAGAGAGTGTGGAGAGATAGAGCTGGAACTGGGGAACATTGGGGGCTGGGGGAAACCCAGTGCAGTGGAAATTTCCTGGAATCTATGAGCTTGAACTTAATTTGGACTCCTAGTCATGGAGGTTAGAGTCTGAACAGGCCATCATTTGTAGCCAGGTAAGACTTCCAATGGTGGGACTGGGTTGCATTCAGTTGAGTTATTGACCCACTAGGTCCTATGGAGATTCCTAAACAACCGAGACTGATGCTAGGACAGAATGTCCCTCTCTGAAAACTGACAGTGGGACCCCGTTGACAAGGACAATATCCATACAGCTCATGGAACATAGAGAGATGATGCCTACATGAAACTTTCACCTCTATGTTCTAGTCTCTTTGGTACAAAAAGGTACTCTGAAGGCTACCAAATGAGAAACATGGACACCAACACATCACAAAACCCTCAACATATAATCAGTCCGACCTGTAAGATATACTGGGGCAATGGTGGCTCAGAACTTGTGGGAGCGGCCAACCAATGTTTGGTTTAGCTTGAGACTGACTGCATGAGAGGAAGCTCATACCCAACACTACCTGGATAGCCAGAAAACAGAGACTGCACAGCCCAGAGACCTAGGGTAGAACCAAACACAACTGGCGAAAAAAAAATCAATGAAATAATTCCTAATGATACTCTACTATACTTAATGATATTCTGTAATACTCATAGATTAGTGCCTTGTCCTTGTCCAGTCATCATCAGAGAGGCCTCCCAGGAGCAGATGAGAGTGGATGTGGAGACCCACAGCAGACATTATATAAGGAGACTGTCTAAATTGGAGATCTCCATTGGGTCCCTCCCCTCAGAGCTCAGGAACCCCATGAAGAGAGGGAGGAAAGATTATAGGAGTCAGAGGGGATGGAGGACACCAGGACATGGCCCACCGAATCAACGAAAGGAGGCCTCACATGCGCTGACAGAGACTGAAGCAGCAAGCACAGGGCCCACTAGGTCCTCTGCATATATAGTATGGCTGTTAACTTTTTTTTTTTGGTAGGGCTTCTAACAGTGGGAGTAGGTGTGTCTCTGACTCTTTTGCCTGCTCTTGGCACTCTTTTCCTCCTGTTGGGTTGACTTGTCCAGGCTCCACATGAGGGCTTTTGCCTTGTCTTGTTGTTTGCCTTGTCTTGTTGTTTGTCCCTTTTGTCCAAGGTCAACTCTTGGAGGCCTGCTCTTTTCTGAAGAAGAAATGAGGGAAGTGGATATGGGGGAGAGGAGAGGTTGAGGGGTAAGCTGGGAGGAATGGAAGGAGGGGAAACTGTGGTCAGGATGTATTGTATGAGAGAAGAATCTATTTTCTTTCTTTCTTTCTTTTTTTTTTTTTTCAAGACAGGGTTTCTCTGTGTAGCTTTGCACCTTTCCTGTAACTCACTCTGTAACCCAGGCTGGCCTTGAACTCACGGAGATCTGCCTGCCCCTGCCTCCTGAGTGCTGGGATTAAAGGTATGTGTTACCACCGCCTGGCTAAGAATCTATTTTCAATAAAAATAAAAATAAATAAATGAACTCTGGCTTTGATTTGAAATGGATATCACATTTATTACTATTTAAAATCTTTGAAAGCCAGGAACAAAGTGGGTAGATACTGTCCGGTCTGTTTCCAAACTCTAACCTCAATGTGAATCTCCCCTGGATACTTACTCCAGGGTAGAAACATCTGACTCTTAGTTATATGCAAACCACCTGACTGAAATACAAAACTGAACAAAGTAGATCTTCTCTTATGGGATAAAAATTTTAACACAGGGAAGATCTTACAATGTCACTTGATCTACTCATCTGATTTCCTAATTAGCAATGTATGGTCCAGAGACTCAACTTGGCTCTATGAAATACTGTTTTTCAAACTACCCTGATGACTGTTCCATGCTCACATGTGCAAATAGTTCCACTTCCCTCTCAATTTCTAAATGTCTTCAATTACCCAAGGGACAGGGGAATATCAATCCACACAGTCTGACTGAAAAGCAAAGGGCAAGCCCTGGAGCCAAGGCCTGAGCACGGTGTCACTCAGTCACAAAGGTACTACAATACACAATGAAGGAAACCCAGAAGAACTGGCTCACAAAGGTCTAGGTGCTACTGTGAAAGCACAAGACACTAGAACTTTTGCTAGTCACCACATCACTTACTTATTACGTGCGACAGGATAAACCTCTCGGCTTCATACTGAGACCATGGCAGGGGACTCAAAGACCACAAGATAGACAGCAGCCCCAAGCCTTGTCATCGTGGGCTATGGGCAACAGTGCAGCCGCTATACTTAAGTCGACTCAAAAGCTTTGGATGAAACTTCAGCCGGGTCACAGTAAGAGAAGGGGCACAAGGCCTCGAAAATGATGGAGTCATCCCTCTGGACAAATCCTAGGGAAGTCTGGGAGAAGTTCAAACGTGATAGATTTCCGAAAGCCAGTATCAGTGGCTTGCTACAAACTAAGGAAATCGTGATTTGATTGTTGCATTGTAACTTTTTTATTTAAAGGTCACCCTTTAGAAAAGATTTTAATATACACGTGAAAATACTGTTAAATATTAGCATGACAACTAAATCTGCAAATGTCTCGTCAAGAGTTAGGGGTTCAGCTAGAGATTGTTTTGCCACTATCAACAAATGGATTCTAAAGTTTACATGGAGAAACAAAAGATCCTGAGTAGCCTTTGTGATGCTGAAGGAAAACAGAACCGGAGCACTTCCATTAATTACCTGTCCTCAAGATTCAGTGCTCAGTTCTCCTTATCCAAACCATTTGTTCTCATCCAAGAACAGAGGAGAACCACCAATGGGCCAAAATAAGGAGCCCAGCTGCAGACCCACACTTTAGTCAGTTGACCTTGGACAGAGGCACAAAGGCAATGCAATGGAGGCAGACAGTCTCCACAGATATAAAGAGTGCTGGAACTAGACAGCTGTATGAAGAAAAAAAAAAAAGAATCTAGACACTGTTGTAAAGGATGAAGCAATAAACCTCCTAGAAGAAAACAGAAGAAAAACCTGAGTTGGTGTTAACTTACTAGATTCAGCACCAAAGTAGAATGTGTAAGTTGGACCTTATCAAAATTGCACACTTCTGCCCAGTGAAGACACTACCAAGAGAAGAATACTGGCAGAAATTGTTTCCAACATATAGTAGAAAAGGGCTATTATGCAAAATACAAGATGGTCTGTCAGTTTAAAAAATAATTTAAAAAGCTAAAATATAAAATGCGCAAAGAATTCGTAATGAAACATATTAAAAATTAGGCCAATGACTTTAACAAGAGACATAGGTAGCAAATTAGCAAGCAAAAAGCTGCTTCCATTTCAGAGCATCAGGAACGCACAAATGAGTGTAACTCTTACACTTTACACATACAGGAACGCCCCAGTCACAAGCCTGGCAACAGCAAAGAGGGGACAGGAGGGAGTCGTCTATTCACTATTGGTGGACATGGAAAAAGTAACAACCAGTTTGTGAGAGTTTGGTAGTTCCTATGTCACTGCTGCTGAATCCAACACCTTTCCTTTCTGTTGACAAGGAGTTGAAAATAGGTCTATACAGAAGACCTGTACACAGATGCTTATAGCAGCTTTATTCATAATTGTAAAACTCATACCACCCTGGAGACAGATAGTAATAACACAAGGCCAAGTATGGATAGGTTATCCGGGCATAGGGAAATCACTGTCTCCTGTTCAATACTGCTATAAATGTAAAAGTGCTACAATAAGAAGTCTATTCCTTTTGAAGGGCAGAAGCAGACAGCAATGATTCCACTTTGGTCTGCAGACCTCCCGGCGATTCACCAAGAGATTACCACACACTCTGGAGCTGTTTCGCTGCACAGAAGGCACTCCCCTACCCCACTGTGAGATCACAGTGTAAGAATACGCTTTTCCTGTTGGCTTTCAAGTCTTTGGAGCAAGCCCACAACACACGCCTATTGAACACAGCGCCGTGTTTCAAGCCATTTGGGAAGAGGTCTGCACATCAACGCGGCATCCTGAGGCAAGTAAGGCCTGCAGCCACAGCTCTTCCTTCTTTGTGTCAGCGTGGAAAGGCAGCCTGCTGGCTGGGGGGTACATTCGCTTCCTAATTGTCTGCTCAGTAACACTGATTTTTTTTTTTCTTTTTTTCCCCTTAAACACCTAACTGCATAACTCTGCTATCATTCCTCCTGGAATACCACTGCTACTTAAAATTTCAAAACCTCAATTATAATCACTGATCTTTAATAATAAAGACACCAGCCTACTCACTAACTTTGACACCTTAATAACTACGCGTGCAGTCTTGAAAAACCAGACTACACGCGATATATTTAAAGAAGTAAGTACATAGGAGATTTTCTTTAATTGTGATGAAATCATCTTATTCCAGAATAAAAAAACAATCTTTAATAACAAAATTCTGAAATGGTCAATTATCATAGACCCTGTACACAAATTATATATATATATATAATATATATGCATATATATATGCATAATATACTGTCTGTCTAAACTGCAGAATTAAACATCTCTTGAAACTGGTATGATAAAGAAAATTTTAATTACTTATTAATACTAGAACAAAATCATTCTGATTACAAGCATCCTCGCCCCAAATGATGGGCTGATATGAACTCAGATACTTTGTCCTTCAAGTGAAGAGACTATGAAGGGGACCAAGCGTTTCCTTCTAACAAGAAAAGCACTAAAAGTCAAGAAGTTACGCAGTACTAGACATCAAGTCAATAACGTGGAAAAACCTCGGTACTTCTGTTAGTTTGTAACTGAAACATGGATAGGACATTTAAGACTAGTTCAAAAGCAGACTAAAAGAAAATAATGTTCAATACATCAATACACATTTTCTGTAATATGTCACAGCTATTTGTCCTGAGTATATGTCACTAAGGTAAAAACATATTCTATAGAAAAGTAACCTACTTTTAAAAATATTCTGTCTATAACCTACTAAACTATAAACCCAAGTCTTTCACAGTTATATTCCTCTCATAATTCTGGAACACAGCCCAGAACTGCTGATCCCAGAACTCCAGTTAGAACCACTGAAACCATCTAAGTTCTTGCTACTTGGGGATAATGTCATTTCCAAGCAATATCGTATAGTTCTATCTCAAACATAGAATCTATTCATGATTTCCTTTAATATAAATAAAGAAAAACAGACCTTCAAGAATTGTGTAATAATTAAATTATCTATCATCATGAACTTATATAAAGGTACTACAGTAAATTCCCTCCCCAGCATGAGACTGTTGTCTGCCATATGGCTGACCTCCATGACAGCTTAACTTAAATGGCATGTCTTTCTCTCCTCCTCTGTATGTACCTCCTACAGGCAGCTGCCAAGAGTCATAGTTTGTGTGACCTTGGGTATTCTTTATAAATAAATATCTAATAAAATTGTCCTCAAGCTCAAAAAAGTTAGATGTGTGTGTGTATAAATATATATGTATTTTCATATATATATATATATATATATAAACTCAAACTAAAAACTAGAATACTGGAATTCCTAGTAACTTCAGTCTGGAAAATCATACTCACGCAGAGTATGCAGAACTGTCCTTTTCACCAGCGTGGAGAAGTGCAACCAGTCCCTGGTACCAAGGCCAATCCTTTTCTCAAAACGTAGCCACATAAAATTTATCAAATCCACACAGATACTTTTAAATACACCCTTAAAAATGCTCATAACCCATCACTCAGCCACAAGACAAGTAAGGTCATAAAAATAATAACTAAGATAAAGTATCCCTTGTATCTACTTCCTGAAAAAAATCAACTTAGTGGCTAACTAAAGCCGGTTTCCATGGTAATTTATGCTTGTAATATGTCTCGGTATAATACGAAAGGAAATAGATGTCATAGAAGATAATTCCCGAGATTAAGAAAATCCAGTAATCTACACACAAACAAGAAAACACTGTCTTCTGTTGGCATTTTTAAACATTTTTTTATTATTCTTCTCTCATACATTCACATTACATCCCAACCACAGTCTCCCCTCCCTCCTCTCCTCCCAGTACCCTCATTTCCCCTCCCCCCAGATCTACTCCTCCTCCATTTCCCTTCCAAAAAGAGCAGGCCTCCCAGAGATATGAACCAAATACAGAATAACAAGTTGCAACAAGACTAGGCACAAGCCCTCATATCATGGTCTTATAATCCTGAACGCACTCAATTTCATGTGTTTGTGTTTCTTAATTTTCCTCTCCTTGACAACAGAACAAAAGATGTATATCTATCTCTTTACAGTGGTGGTTGGGAACAGATATGTAAGACTGTGTTTAGAACACTAAAGTCATTGACAAATATGACCCCTCAAAATAAAGTCAAAAGAAGTCTTCTTTTCTATATCCCCATCACATTAGTTTGGGATAAGAGGAACATTCTGACCCAGCCCCCTCTGACTTGATTCACAATAACCCCACTAATTTCCCCTACAGTATTGTAGACACACTACTACAGCACATTCCCAGTCAAACCAGAGTTGGAAATGTCTTTAATTTCAATGTAGTAGTCAAAAACAAGGCAATTTTCAAGTATACTCAGAACATTACTAGAAAAAGGATATGTTAATATCTGTTTGCTAATTTTAAGATCTACAGTTTACAAGGAAAACATTAAACCTAGAATGTAAAACTTTATTATGGCCACAAAAAGGAAGGCATACAAAGTCAAAATGTGATTCATTCATATGATCTTCCTTCTTCCAATCTCCCTCATAAAAGTGGGTAGAAACCAGAATGCTAGGACATGGATACTCCTACCTTGTGCCAAATTCTCACAAGTTCAGTGTTCTTGTTTCCTTGATTAATGGGAAAATCATTGATGTTTAAAAAAAATTAAATAGAACAGTCTGCAGTCTATCTTCAGTAAATACAGTGCATTAAATATAATTAAGTCTCCCTTCAAAGATTCGGGACATGAAATTGCCTCAGGTTTTTCTTTGAAGTAAATTTCACTTTTTATTTGAAATATTTCAGCCCTAGATACTGAAGATGTAAGAAATGAGAGTAAATGTATATTAACTCCAGTTTTATTCTGGAATTAGTTTCTCATATTCTAGTTTTTAAAAAACAACACATACTATTTTAATGCATATATATGTATATGTATATATGTATATATGTGAGATTAATTCTCATCTTTTAAAAATTCAGATTAGGCATATGTTATTATTCATGTTGAGTTGCTTGTTTATTTTACCAGCTATCACTGTTATTAACTTATTCAATAAATATGTGCTTAGCATATACTCTTCCAATCCTTGTCCCCATTAGTGAGAGACCCTTACATTCATGGTTGCAAATGTCCACATTTTGAAATAATATAAGGAAGCTTTTCTCAGATTCTACCACAGCAAAGTACTTAGAAAAACAGCATCAAGAGGTTAAAAAAATGCAAGTCAGACCTGAAGAAATGTAAGACCCAATCTGGCAGTTCATTGTCCTTATATTTTGAGCAAATAAGTGAACTGTCAATCTCAATTTGCTGCTTTGTAATATGACACTAACACTATTTACACTAGCTCTAGAAAACTGAAGGAAACATGGATCACGAAAAAGATTAAGAAATAAACAGTAAAGTATATTCACACATTGTTTTAAAAATCAATGAAAAGGAAACAGACAATATGCTCTTTATTTAGAAAAAAGATTTACTTTATTTTATATATAAGTATTATATATAAATATAAAATAAATATACAAATATACCTATGTGTATATGTGTTTGTGTATGTGTACATGTGTACAGATGTCCCTAGTGGCCAGCAGAGGGCATAATAACTCCTGGGAGTTAAGGAAATTGTAAGTTATCCAGTTTAGGTGCTGGAAACCAAACTGGAGTTATCAGCCCTTAGACATGGAAGACTTGTCAATCACTTTTGGAAGCTGAAAGGCTAAATGGCTAACAGCTCTCAAGCTGAAATTCAGGTCCCTTCCTATACAAGTGTCAGTCTCACTCCCATCTCTCATCCTGTCTTTCTATAGGTAAGGTTTCTTTGTTCTCATTGTCACTAAATTTCTTGAGGGCAGAATCCACTCTAGACACAGGTTTGGATACATATAATACAGATCACAGCTCACAAACAGACTTAGTAGTTTTAACTGATTATTTGAATTTAGGCAATTTAAAATTAGGTTTAGATTGCCTGTTGTGTTGTGTTTTTTGCTTTTGGGTTTTTTTTTTCATATCAACACAAAAAAAGGAGCTACTTGGAGGTACAGTAATAAGCCTTTTGATTCCTATCATAGATGATGCCTCAAGGAGGAATTTGTTCTACTGAAGAAGGTAGAACTACTCTAGGAATGAGGGTTTTGCAATCTGAGGCATAAAAGGAGAGTGCAGAACCATCTGGCATTTGGGAGTAGGCACGGAGCATGCAAAGCAGCCCAGGCCTGTGCAACATCACACCTAGCACAGAGCATGTGGTGCTAGCGAAACTGTTCCACTTTGTAGTTTGTATGCAGTTGTTTGGCTTTGTAGTCACCTAAATCTTCAACCTAATCATATGTTTGCATAATTAGATATATTCAAATGATATTGAAATACATTTAAATCATTACCAGGAATCAGTAGAAGTTATTTTATTAAGGATCCAGCATTCAATATTGAAACTCATGACTTTACACAGGCAGGGCTGGGATAGGTAGGCAGGAAGGCATCCTGGAAAGAGGAACAAGATAAGGGCACAGAGAGAAATCAGAGACGTCTGGCATGCTTGACGTCATATTCAAACCTGGGAAGGGCTCAAGCGTGGCAAAGCAGAGTCATGGGAAATATGCAGAGGCAGAGTGGAAACCAAAGCACACAGAATCTTTAATACCATGCTAATAATTAGGGTGGTGTTCTGTAAGGAATTGGAACCACCAGGGACTTCTGAGAAGCTACTGATAAGATCAGAGCTGTCAGTCAGAAGGCTGTAGAGGCTGAAGGAATGCAGGTAGGAAGACAAGGTCAGAGACTATTGCAGCAGACAGACTCAGGTAAAAATGGAAAAGGAGGGTGGTGCGGACCACATTCCAAAAGAGGAGCAGCAAGCCTCAGGGAACAGTAGCACAGGAAGAGGAGGTACCCAAGTTGACAGGTATTGGCCTACAATACCAAAATCTGGTTTTATGTATGAAATATTTTTGCCAAGAAAACAAGAAGTTAAACATCTGGGTACCTGGCACCCTCTGTAAGAGTTGAAGTATTACAGCACCATGGCAGGTCTTCTCATCTGCCTATGAGCATGAACTTTGTAACAGCTCAACACCATTAACCTAGGAATTCAAAGACAAAACCCAGGATCATGGGCACAAAGTATGACCAAGGCAGCAGACTACGCTACAACAAAATAGGAAGACCACAATCGCTAACATGAGAGCAGTTACGTATCTGTGGAATAGATTAGAATACAGCAGGCCAAAATAACTAGACTGCTTTATTTGATGGCAAATGTTTAAAGACTGTTTTCTCTAACTCTTATTAGCTTCCCAAAGACTGTTCCATTCCAAGATATGTGGAGCCTGAAAAGTCATAGAGTTGGCAGTCTATAAATACTTGTTAAATGAATTACATGTGTTTAAGAACCAGATGTTGTGACTAACTTCAAGTAAAGCCCAGTCCACAAATGATACTCAGAAATCAAAGAAGCTGATGAACATGTGCTATGTCTGATCATCAGTACTTAACATTATTAATGAGAGGGTAAGCTATAAGATCATAATTCCCTTCTAGATGCAATAAAAAGCATGCTGAAACTTTGGATTAGAAAAATATTAGTTATGAAAAACATGTCATGATCAATCATTTCAAGTTCAGTTACTATAAACTTCATCATCTGACTCTTAGCATCCTCACACTTTGCAAAAGTCTCAATTAGTTTGGGCTGTTCTGACACCAGAAACAGATTAGGCAGCTTTGAAAATGAAGTATCTATTCCTCCCAGTTCCAGAAGCTGGACATCCATGAGGAGAACCTGTCACTGTCTACTTCCATCCTGTGATGAAGGCCTGATGCCCCTGCTGAACTCCAGACCTTCAGACCCCCGTGGGCCCCATGCTTAGTCATTACATTGGGAATCCAGATTTTAGCAAGAACGATGAAGACACAGCATTTAACCAGAGAGCAACTGCCCTTTATTTATGTCCAACAAAGTCATTTCATCATGAAAGTCAACCCAAGAAAACAGTCATGAAAACATTATGAGGGCACTTCCAGCCAGACCTGAATGATCTTATCATCAAAGGGACTTCACTTGAAAGTCCTTTCACATGTAGAAATAGAAGATTGATTGTCACTAATTATAATTTTGGGTCAGTCCTCAGGAAGTAAATGTTTCCATGTAGAATAACACTGAACTATTTTTCCTCAAAATGTCCTACTCAAATTAGTCTCCAGATTCAGATCAGAAATTTATAACATAACAATATTTAAGCATGAGAGACATTGACAAATATGTATGTGTACACAGGTGAATGTAAAAAAAAAATGAGGACTCACTTTATACAAGGTGCTTGTTAAACCTTATTGATAAGATTATATGAAGTTTCATGAATGTGGAGAAAAAAAGACAAGGCTTGAAAAGTACTTATGAGGAGGATAACTATAAAAATGCCAGGCGGATCATTTCCTCTAGGGTTGTGCTTTTCATAATGTGGACTGACCTATGGGCCTGCAGCATCTGGATCCCCTGGGAGCTTGAGAAAAAAAACGCAGAATCTGGACCAAATCCTATACCTTGTGAGTGACAGTCTGAATCTGAGAGCTTAATCACATCTATGTATGCATGTTATAAGTCTAAGAAAAGCAGTTCTAAAAAAATGGGGTTGGCACTTGTGATATATCAGGGATGGCTAAGAGGAAGAATTTCAGGAGAAAAAAATTGTTTACAAAAGAGACCTAACTTGGAGCAGACGACAGAGAATATAATATTCAAGGGCTGGAGAGAGGGCTCTGTCGACCGGAACCTGAGTTCTATTCTCAGAATCCAAATTAAGTGTCCAACAGCAACCTGTAGCTCCAGAGGGAACCACTGACAACTACATTCATATGCTCATACCACCGCACACACACACACAAACACACACACACACACATACAGAGAGAGAGAGAGAGAGAGAGAGAGAGAGAGAGAGAGAGAGAGAGAGAGAGACAGAGACAGAGAGAGACAGAGACAGAGAGAGAAGAATATATATACATGCACATGTATATATATATATGTATATTTGTATATATATTTAAAAAGAAGATAATGTTTTGTTTTGAAATCTACTGGTCTGCTGGTGTGGGTTTTTTTTTTCCTTTTTGTACTTAGAAGAATAATGGGGAAAGAAGCAGATATGAGGAGTGTCATCCAGATGGAGATGGAAGAATATCCAAGTGGCCTACTTTCCCGGGCAACCCTCTTGGCAAAGCCTACAAGCTTGGGAGGTAATCAGTAGCAAAGGCAGAAGGCAGATGGGGACAAGCAAGGCAGAGTCAGACCTCTCTTCATTTCTCCTGTGGGCCAAAGTTCTAGAGGTAACCAGCAGGACAAGGGAAAGAAAGGTTCCATGCAGTCTGGTGGGAAAGTGTGGCTAGGAAGGGCTGAACTTGCAGCTCCCGACTTCACAGAACCTGTGAGCAATGGGCAGAGTGTGTGATTCCCGAGGGTCAAAATGACCAGAAAATGCAGAGCACTCAAGACAGTTCAGAGCTTGGATCCGCCATAATGACCCTGCACAACAGGATGCCTGAGGAAAGCAGTAATTGGGGAGGACATAGCATCCACAACAGTCGGTTGAGACAGAAAGAGAGGCTTGTCCAGCTGAAGCAGAAACAAGACATAGTGGACTAGCAGGTGCAGTGACAATTCCATGGGGTTTTCCAATAGGTAAGAATTACCCTAGCTGCCACTGATGACATCTCAACATGAAAGTCAATAAGGATCCCCAGTATAGTACCAGGAACTTCCACAACTAACAACATATCAAAGATTGATGGTACCATAAACTATGGAAGGAAAAACAGTGGGGGGAGGAGAAAGTGTCTAAACAAAGGATGAGAAATACTGTCTTCAGCCTTGAACATATGGTGTTAGGAACCTTAGAAAACCCTAACCTCTCCTGGCATTCCACAGGACTGACTGGAGAGTGGAACCATCCCAATATGCACAAGGCTCACTCAGGTGATGCACTGTCCCATGTGCACTATTGGAAAGTAGCTACAAGGGGACATACTCTACTGTGAAATGGCATCAGGACACTGAACAGCAGACCCCCTCAACTTTTCAAACTATGTAGACGGGGATTAAAAATCTGGAAAATAAAAAAGACAAACAAGCAAACTTAAGGGTTTAGAAATGGTTTCCAGCAACAATGGCACCACTAAAAGGTCAGCATTAATATAAATTAATATAAAAGGCAGGCTAGGTTATCACTGACCAGATGAAATGAGGATACAGAAGGAGCACAGAGAAATATGGAAACGCCCAACCCAATTATGAAGTATTTCATCCCAGAGGAGAGAAAAGACACAAGACATTACCTCTTTAAATAAATACCGATAGGTGTGGTTACGTGGGTGTCTGTTATACTTCTCAAGGTTCCAGATCTGTGAAAAAAGTATTTAATTTAAAGCCACTTCATTAAAAAATCCACAGTCTAGTGAGATATGGTGGCAAATGTCTATACTTCCAGCTTATTTTAGGGAAGCTGAAATAGGAAGGTTCAAAGCCTATCTGGGATATACAGGGAGTTCAGGCCAACCTGGGCTATTGGAGACTCCAACTCAATAAAAGAGGGAGGGAAAAAAAGGTTTATATAGGGATATAACTCTGTATATCCTGGTATATCCTCTGTATATAACCTTGCTTAACATTCATGAACACGTCAGTTCAATATGCAAAAAAATCTACCCATAATTGACTAAAGGAAAAAATCTATCCATAATTGACTAAATTATGAAAATGTAAAAGCAAAACCAGAAATAATCTAGTATTATGAAAAAGATTTAAAATCAGTAAAAAATATATGAACGGCTTTCTTTGCCTCATATTACTTTAATACTAGCATGAGTTGAAAATGTCTAAGGACCAGGACACAGGGGTCTTGAAGAAGTGTGAGGATGCCAGAAAGGATGGAGGTGAGAGGCACAGCTGCTTAGGCAGATGAGGATGAAGGAGAAGGCAGATGCAGAGTGCAAGTCTCCCATCAACAGAGCAGATTTACCAACCAGCCAGGACACATCCTGGATACAATTTGTTCCAAGTGACTGCAAAGATCTGTGAAAAATCAAGTCACTGATGTATGTTTATAACATATAAAAATGCATTTTAAGTCTTAAAATTGAATTAACCTCAGAACCACTAATCATATAAGAGTTTTCTTCTAACTCCCATTGTATTATAATGATCTCACTACAGCTTTACTTATATGGCTTGTGCCTGTAAAACACCATGATACACAGAATTAGTACACATTAAGAATGCCAAATAAAAGGCAACTTTAAAGAAGGAGAATTACAATATAGATTAGGTAAATAAATTCCAAAAATAAAAGTTCAAGGCCCAGCCTTAGGAGGGTAATGCAAGCAGGGCTCATTCCTTCTAACTCCAGGCTGAACCTGAAGGGACTCTCAACAGTTTATCAAAAGCACCAACACTAACAGGTTTAACAACTCATAGTTTAAAATAAAGGCTACTACCACTTTTCAACAGATGCCTCTCCTCCCCCAAAAAGTAAATTTAGGGTAGGTCTAGAGTTTTTTTTTTAAAAAAAAAAAAAACTCGGGAATCCAATGGTGGGACTCCTTGCTCAACCTTGATGCAGTGGGGAGGGGCTTGGTCCTACCTCAGCTTGATGTGCCAGGCTTTGCTGACTCCCCATGGGAGGCCTTACCCTTTCTGGGGAGTGGATGGGGGTGGGGTGGGGGGAAATGGGGGGAGCAGGAGGAGGGGAAGGAAGGGGAAACTGTGGTTGGTATGTAAATGAATAAAAATTTAAATAAAAATATAATAAAATAAAAAAATCTCAGGAATCAAAAATATGGTAACTTTCAGAATAATTTAAAATGTTTTGAATATAATCAACTCCCCCAGGGAAAGGCACATTCTTCTGAATCTGTCCAAAGGATGTTTCAAATGATGTCCAAAGCCTTACAGGTTTGTTTTATTTCAAAAACAAGGAAGAAAGGAAGGAAGGAAGGAAGGAAGGAAGGAAGGAAGGAAGAAAGGAAAGAAGAGAGTGAGAGAGAGAGAAATCTAAAATGAAAATAAGCAAAAAAAAATCACAGCATTTATTTTATCAATGAGTAATAACATGGAAGAGAAATACTGTAAAATCATTTACGAAGTCTTCCAATTTCTTAAAATTCATCTCACAAATGTTTCCCTGGTGTGGTACCAGAGAAGAGACTGTTAACTGAAATCCAAGGTCCACGAGGAATCAGTGGTAGGAGCAGAAAATAGTAATTGAAATTGATTTTTACCTCTAGAAGTTCTTGCTATGTACACATCTTTGCTAAGAAAGTCAACAAAACGATTAATGTATAAGACAGTAAACGGCTCAAATTATAAGGCGGGGCTGAAACTCCAGTGTCTGTAACAGTTTCTATTAGGAACTCGTGCCATTTTCTGAGAACTTCAGTACATTAACTTATTCTGTCCCCAGCCCCATGAGCTAGATATATTTATTATTCAGTGTTTATTTAAAAAAATGGAAGCTTAAAGAATGTGGACTACTTAAGGTCTCAAGAAAAACAATTGCCCTGGGAGTTCTTGATCATCTGGCCTCATTCTGGAGACCTCCCTGAAAAGCTCAATAAACCAAGGGGATGAACACTATTCACAGGTAGCATAGGACCCACTTGGATGCTATACCACACAGAGCTTATAGGCAATTAGTATCAAATATGCTCAGAAAAACATGACAGAAATTGGCAAATTTATAGCCATAGGCATTCTGTAACACTAAAATCCCCCAAACTGAAGTGCATCCCCATACTATTAATTCTATTCTCTTTCTCCCCTTTTTTGCCTATGGAAATTTTGGTATTTAATATAAATATATTACTTCTTTAAACATGACTGGTAAGCCTAAGACTGATAAGAAAAGCATAGAGCATACTTTATAAATGCCACCAATAATAATCCCTACCACTTAAAGACAAGGAACACAAAAAGAAGACACTGGGAGGGAGTTCTCAGCATACCCTGCTGGTCATCACATTACCCTAGGTGACACACAGCTATGATAGGACATGCCTCCTTATGTGGCTGCATACATTTTATACAGTCAAACATGAAGAAGTCATGTAACAATATTGTCCAAAACAAAGTACTGAGAATAAACACCAACAAAACACATTCCCTCCTATCACTTTATTTACCAAGAGTCACACAGTAGTTTTCTGATCATGCAACAAGTCTACCACCAACTAACTTTTATAGCTATGTAATGAGTAACATATTGAGTTTTAGTTACTCTAACCAGCAAGGTGTGTGTGTGTGTGTGTGTGTGTGTGATAAATGGGGACATACTGGGTCAAAATTTATTCAAATTACCCCAGATACAACACAGATGTGTCAATTCTTTCCACATAAGGCCTACTAGTCAAACTTAATGTTGACTCATATATGTATTCACTTTACCAATAATGAAGAGAAGGGTACTACAGGCCACCCCATGAGAGGGTAAACAAGTCCCACGGGATTCATTCTCTGAAAGCCAAACCCACAGAGCAAGGCAACCAACAATTTTTTTTTTAAGTCTGCAATTTCAGTATGGTGCAATCAGGAAGAAATAATTAATTTAGACTAGATGACCACGAAAAACCTCACCGACCAGAAAGAGGAGAGAGAAAAGCTAATCTTTCACATTACAATTTGAGTATAGTATCAGGGGTCAATACAGGATGTTAGAAATCAGTGATTTTAGGATTCCATAGGTATATAAATTACAACAACTACTATCCATTTCATAGTATTATACATAAAATTTCAATGAAGGTGGCTGGCTGATGGGAGCTGCTATAACACACACCTGACACAATCCAGTCCAAATTGTCCTGGCGTGCTCTGTATACACATTATATGGAGTTCTCTCCTAGCAAGGGTTCAGAAGAAACACAGAAGCACGATCGCTTTCTTTAAAAGTCCTCTTACAAGTTCTCAGGCACACTCTGTCGGGACACACAGGAACTGTGAAGGCAGCACAGAACAATAGCACGGAAAGGAAGGCCATTTTGCTAGGAACAAGAGTAAAGGGAACCCTTATTACACAGACTTAGAAAGCTTATTGAGTTGGGTCCTGTGAAGAGCCAACTTACAAACCACAACTTGGATATTCAGATGAAAAAACTTCATGTTTTTATGCATTATAATAATAGTAACAGATCACTATTATTACACTATTGCAGCAGTATTTTGTTTGGGTTAGCTTTTTCCTCCTTGCTGAGTATAACCAAATGAGAAACATACTTTTCACAAGTATGTTGTGAAAAAAAATGAAATAATGCTATAAGACCATCAAAGCTCTATGAACAAGAAACAGAATGATGTGACTACCAGCTGCCAACATGTGCTACCATCCATTAAGGAGAGAAGAGCAAAGGGCAGAGTGCAGCATCTCTCAGTGCAGACCCTCCACAGACTGCTCCCTGGACCTGGTGCCATTTGGGAGTGCTAGAGAAGGATTCCTTTTTCTTGCTCCCTATGTACTCCATTTTGAATGGGTGGGCAGCAGGGTGTATCTAGAGCTGATGACCTCTTCTTGTTCCATCATTACATTCTGGAACTGACAACTTGTTATATGTTTGTTTGTTGGGCAGGTCCACAAACTGCTGATGATACCTGCAATCTCACCCACACCCAATTAGAAGCTTCGGCATTTCCACTGGTGGTGTGAGGGCAGACGTTCTGGAGATGATGATGGGGTGAAGACATTTTATATGCAGAATAGACTTGAATCTTTGGGAGCTACACACTTGGCTGTGGTAGGTTCAGTAAAAGTCAAGCCCCATCCTTAGAACCTGTGAATGTTGCCTTATCTGGTAAAATTAACTTTGCAGGTATAATTATAAATATTAAAGTGGGTCTGTTAGCCTGGAATTTCTAGGAGAGCTTGATATAATCATAAAGTTGTAATAAGTGAAAAAGAGAAGCAGGGGAGGAAATCCCCACTGGCCACTGCTGGTTCTGAAAACGTAGAGGGCTGCTATAAGCCAATGAAAACATACAGCTGCCCCTAGAGTGTGTAAGGAAAGTCAGGAAGCAAAGCAACCCCTAGGATCTCCCGAAGAGACATCCTGCCCACATCCTTTTTAATCCAATGAAAACCCATTTGGGAATTCTACCCTCCAGAAGCCCATATTAAAGCTGCTGCAGGTTGAAGCCATTTAATATAAACTAATAAACATTTACTTTAAAATTATTTCCTTCTTTTTGTGTTAAGATTTCTAACCATCATTTAACAAATTATGGCAAAATGCAGCCTGAGCATAATGAGTGCTCAGTTAACCTTAGTTCAAAGGCTCAAATGCCACCTGGGATCTGAACTTCACCCGTGCTTTACCCCAGGGAATCACAGACTGGGTAAATCATGCTAAGACATGTGACCAAGGAACATGTGACCTGAGAATATGACCAATACACTCCATTCCTCTCACGTGAATTTGTTGGTCTTAAATGCTCCCAGGCAATGAGAACAAACAACAAAATAAAAATTCAGATTCTGGCTGGGTACTCAACTTGATGTTTAAAGGCTTACAATCAACGTTTGTAGGCTTTACCAAATTCTAGAAGGTGTCTATTCTATCCTAAGTCACTCACTCAATCCTATAAGGCAGGCCTTATGGTTCCTGCTCTTGATACTTCTCATAAGCCTCAGGTTCTAAATGAAAAGTGCCCCAAATAAACATTTAAGCAGAAGATCTACTTCTACCAAAATACAAAAAATAAAAATAAACACGCCTAGGTCACCAGGGCAGCTGAGCAATAGATTCTGCTGCAATACACTGCCAGTATCACTTTCTAGCACTTATTATTATAATACGCTGAGTGGAAAATTAAATATTACAGCCTTGGACTTGCTTTTGGATACCATTCACTTACTTTTAGTCTCATATTTTTACTAGCTCTTTACCTTTAACTGGCTGCAGATACTGGGAATTTATGAAGAATATATTCCTGCATAATTTTACATAATTTAGCACACATTTACACATGACAAAGTAAAGGGACAGTGAAGAAAGTGCAGAACACGAAGAAAACATGAGGACTTGGCCCCCTACTGTGTTCACGGCAGTTGGACTCAGGCGGGGTGAAAGGCTAAACACTGGACATCAACCTCAAATAGGCTTCATCTGTGTTAACGGTTCCTTTAGGACGAGTGGAAACCCTGAGAAGATGGAGGTGGAGGGAGGCTGGGTCTCAAACAAAAGTTCACTCTGCAGGCAATGCAGAAGGGAAGAAAGGTTTCAGATGGAGCAGACGGCATAGGAAAGAGGGCCACAGGGAAAGGAAGGAGCAGAAAATCTTTAGCAATGAGGCTGTGTGAGGCAGAGGCCCTGGGGGTAGGGAGTCGCGTTGGGTGAGCAGTGGAAGATTGAAGAAAAACTCAACATATTCAAAACACAGTTACCCAAGCAGTGGCTTCCATTAGAATAACCACTAACGCAAATCGACCAGGGACTGAGAAACACACAGTTCAGCTGGAAACGGCAGGTCTACTTGTCCAAGGAAACAGCCTTTTTGATAACCGAGGCTCTGGGCCAACAGTAAGGAAAAAGATAAAGCAATGCAAAATTAAAAGCCTGACCAAGCCAGAATTTCTCAACTAGGGAATTCACTGTGCAAGTGCAAAGGAAGTGGAAGGCTGACTGTGGAGGGCCATCAGCAGAAGACTTCCCCCAGGCCTGTAATTAAACCACGCTAAAGGAGGGGGGGCTGTGGGCTGTGATTTGCTCGTTTGTTTGTGAAAGTGGGTACAGTGATAAGGAGGACTGCAGTGATGGAGAAAATAAACTCCGAGCATTGCAAATGAACAATTAATTCATGAAAATTGTACTGTTTTAATCTAGTACATTTTATCTTAGAAAAATCATCACCCAATTTTATTCAATAAATACCAGGAGTACAGCATAGTCTAACTGAAAGACATCCTAGTTATAACCATACGGCCCTTAAAATTATGAATTCCAGCATCTCAAAAAAAGGCACTTTCCCCTGAAACAATTATCCATGCATAGTGGCAAGGATTCTAAGTATACATCCATTCATGGAAACCTCTTAACTTATTCAAATACTAAAAGCTGAAAAGTAAAGTGAAAGATTTAAGTGAACAAAACCCCAACCTGATCCCCTCAGGTCAGTAGACCAGACTCAGTCCTCTCTATTTGCTTAATTCACTGTACTTAAGGGACAGTGAACACCTATAACTTAAATAGTAAATATCAGACACCCAGCGCCCAAATAATTACTAATTATTTACAAATCTCATTCAAGAATCTTCTTTTAAACATGTTTCAGATGTTTGAAAAAGCATATTCTTTCATGAAAAATGTAATGCAACCAGACAGATAGACTTTTAAATTTTTTATGCTTTAAGTATCTTTAAGTAAATTGTTGAAAAACAACCTGAAGATAAAGATACCCTACTAAAAATTAAAGTGACATTGGTCGCAGGTTACCTAGATACCATTTTACTTCTCACTCGACCAGCTTTTTTGTGTGCCATGGAGCAACTTGCACACAGTCTTAAGTAACCAAACTTGGATCAAAGGTCAGAATTCACAGCTAAAGTCTGATTTTGGGGGGGGGAAATATTTCAAGTATTACAAGAATTAACATTTGTGAAATAAGTACACCAGCTTTTTTTTTTTTTTTTTTTTTTTTTTTTTTTTTTTAAATAGGAACGAGGTGTCAGAACTCTGGCAAAGGACAGGACAGCGTAGAAGTGAAACAAAGGACGGAGGGGAAAAAGACAGCGGTACACTGGAATTCTAGACAAAAGACACACTTGTAGGGAAAAGGAAAAACTCAAAGCTAGAAACAACACTTAAGGAACCCATTTGCCTTTGTTTGTTTGTTTTTTATAATTTGGAATCTTTCTAATACACTGGTTTGGAGGAATAAGAACAGCATGGCTTCTGAAAATCAGACTCTGGTACAGCTCTCATTACCTCACCGCGGATGGTTTGAGAGATCAACTTCAGTTGTATGCTACGCACTGAACTCTATTTATTATTCATCTAAAACAGTGGTTCTCAGCAGAGGCTACATTTCTGCCTCCAGGGGGCGTGTGGCAACATTTTGGGAGATTAGAACCTTGGGGCAGCCATTGGCATCTAATGGGTGGAGGTCAACAATGTTGTTTGACATTCTACAGCACACAGGACACCCGAACCGAAAGAAATTATCAAGTTCAAAATGCTAACGGTGTTAAAAAGAAATACCATGCTCTCTGTACCCTGCAGAAGCAAAAATCCTACTTCTCAACCCTTTCATGGTTTTCTAGTTAAAGATAAGCCACACTAAGCATCTCATTTTAGAACTGCTTTAAATATGGTGGACGGCAGCTCCAACTAAGAACTATGGTGCAATCCACTAGGAGATTCAAAGCAGGTGCACTGAAATCACAGGAAAAGGATTTTCTAATCCCTTTACTTCATGTTTATTGTAAGTCACCCAACGGGCCTCTACATGGTTCAGTATCAAGTTGTGTCTCTCCCGTGGTCAATACTCTAAAAACGCACTGACCTCATGAAAACACAGTATCTTTTTAATAGAAAAACTCAGGCCAATCTTATTTACAGGGAGAGATTTATGGGGGAGGCTGTAGAGGGTGAAAAATATCACCCAGCTCTTTAAAATGCAAAGTTATTTCACAGTTTGCTTGCAAAATGAGTCAGATCATTATTACTTTTAGTCATGCCAAGTTTGCTTCTTCTAAGCCTACTAGTAATGGAGAAAGAAAGAAATAACCACCATCTTTCTGCAGTCGTTAAACCAATGAAACAGGAGCTTACTAAAAAGCAGATTTGTGCAGTGATATTTCTCTTTTATCACAACTGTTAGAAAAAGACAAACAATCGCTGGAAGTGCAAATGAAGATTCTAAGAAATCTGTCATCTGCCTAAATACCTAGAGTGTGGGAGGAAAACAAACAAAAGGAAACCCTGACTCACAAATCTGAAAGCCATAACCTGTGAATATTTTCCTAATAGATCGCTCTATCAAAATCTGGATTCACTCCCGCCCCTCACCCCCCCCCCCCCGCCGTTCAAAAAACTGGAAGAAAGACATCCACATCCGCTTTCAGCAAAACAGTTTTAAGAATGAATAAAAAAGCCTGACGTGCACCTGTCCAACCTCACTGGAGCATGCACCGCAGCGGAGAGGGGACCCTGGAGTGGAGGATGAGCACCCTGGCACCTGTCAGGGCTGTTTTTCCCCCCGCGAAGCATCTTCGTCTCCTACTATGCAAGCAAACGTAAGCCAACTTTGGTAGTTTCCATCCCCCACCCAGGCAAAATCCAGCATCCAGCGCAGCTCTTGTCCTTACGCAGGAAAATCTACTCAGCGCCCTTTCCCACTCACTGAGTCGCCATACGAAGTTGACAGGCGAGATCACTGGGACCCCACAGAGGCCACACAAAAGGCGCCCCGAGGCCACCCAACGTGGCACTTTCCCGGCGTGGGCAAAGCACAACGCCGCACCACACCTCTCACCGCGGGGTGTCCGTGGAAAGGGGGTCCTCCTCGGCTTTTAGGTTCAGAATTGTCCCTCATCTAGGGAAGGCAGAGCTCAACTTCAAAGACAGGGTTCCCACGCGTTCCGCCGCCCAGCCACGCTCCGCGTTGCCCGTGGGGTCGCGCGACAGTCACCGCCGCGGCCGAGAAGCCGCCTGCGCTGTGCAGGGGCTGGGATGCCGCGCTCGCTCCCCGCTGTGCCCCGGCCCGGGCCCCGGCCCCACGGCCCCGCTCACCCAGCAGCAGCAGCTTGACCTCGCGCGCCGCCTTCTCGCCATCCTCCCGGAGGTTGCGGTCGATCATCTTGCTGCGCTCCACGGCCGCCTTGTCCTCGGCGCTCAGTGTGCAGCCCATGGTGGCCGAGCGTCGCCGCGCCCTCGGCGCCGGGGCCGGCTGGCAGCGCGGGCAGAGGCTGGCCCGGAGGGAGGCGGCCCCGCTACGTCCGCGGCTCCGGCAAGCTGGAGGCAAGGTCTGCGAGCCCGCACGCCGCCGCCTCGGGCGGCCGTCCCCGCCGGCGACACTCCGCGATCCGCGCCTGCCGCCGCCGCCGCCGCCGCCGCAGCTGCCGGTGGCCGAGCCGCAGCAGCTCCCAGCCCGCGCGAGCTCGGCGTCCGCGCCGCCGCGGCCCCGCCCCTGCCCGCCCCGCGACCACTCCCAGCGCGCGCGCCCGCCCGCCGCCCGCCCGCGCACGTGCCCTCGGACAGCGCCCCCTCCGACGGCCGCGCGCCCGCGTGATCGCAGACCTAGGCGCTTCCCGCGCGGGCCCCCGGGGCGCCCCGCGCGCTCGCAGACCTCTCCGGCCAGAGCCGGGAGCCCCCACTCCTCATTTCCCCCCTCTTGAGACCGCTGCCCGGATCAGGGCGTACCTGTCCCTTATGGGTGCGGGTGGGACGGTTGCCAAAGTTGCTGCGAGCAAGAACAGAATGGCAGTCCTGGGCATTTGAGCATGCCCGGCGCCTGCAGCCAAGCAAGGGTTTGCAAAATGTGTGGGCTTGTGTGAAGGACCGTGGGAAACGGAGCGAAATGAGCCTGGGGTCCTGGGGAAACCGAGGTGGGGACGGTGAGCAACCGGAGGGAATCGTGGAGGGAGTCTCGGGGCTACCTATGTCCACTTCCTCCCTGCCACTTCTTTCTTTTCCTCTAGCTTTCCTTTTGATCTGTGCTCACCTCCTTTTCTTGAGGGAACGCATTTTGAAGGATTTCTTCCTAACCCGAGAAAACGTTTGACAAAGAATCAAAGGATGTGTTTTAAAAATGACAGGAGCAATAGAACGCACAAACAAGTCTCTGTGGTACATGTAATTTCCTAGCGGATTGTGTAGCCATGTTTATGACCGTGTGGGAACTCCTGTGCCCGTGGGCATGTCCTTCGTTTTTGCAGGCCTTCGCTTCCTTGCTGGTCAATGAGCAGGTGATCCACTGTAGTCCATCCTTCCAGCTCCAGGCCTAGGCCTAGGAGGTTTTTCGCCCAGCCTAAGGCGAGGAGCATAGATTTCAGCTCTGGGCTCTCCCTGTCAGTTGCACTGATTACAGAAAAAAATGTTGACTAACATGGAGCCACTAGCAAAGAAAATGCCTTCCTTGATGAGGTAAAAATTAGGAAACTGCTCTTTGGGTCCCATTTGAAAATCATATTTTCTAAAACTCGTTTGGAAAACCGGTCTTGAAGGTATGTCTGAGCTGACACGGGCACAATAGCTACAGGCTGGACCCCTCAGAGCAGGCAGAACTTGTGGGTTCCCGTTTTGTTATAGGGTCAGACCTGCTGGGCACAAGACAGGCAATTCTAAGAAACGCCTCAACGTTTCCTACGATTTTTCAAAACAGAACAACAAAAACTGCACACTTTTTTTTTGGCGTTGTGACTCCTTCTATCTCCTCTGTATTTCCTGGCACGCTAAATGTTCATCAGGAATTCCAGAATTAATGAAATCAACGTTCAACCCCGTGTGAGCTAGCCATTCGCAGCTGTCAGTTAACTGTCCTTCCTGTAAGCTTGGAGCCCAGCTGAAGTGTGGGGCCAGCAGCTCAACCACAGGGGAACCAGGAAGACCTGCACGCTGGCGAGAACAAGTACAGACCTTGTGTTGGGTGAGGTGAAGTTGTAAAGAATTACATGGATCACCCCTTCCCTCTGAAAAGCTTGTCGAGGAGGTGAGGAAACGAAATAAATGGATGGAAGTGAAGCCAAACTTCTCAGAGGACCTGAAACACTGGAGTGGGCGAATGGAAAGAACTTTTGAGGGAGTGAGAACAGGGTGTCAGCGCGGACTTTAAGGATCATGTGCTGGAGCAGGCCTCCATAGCGACATAGTTGATGAGATGGTTTCAGCAACAGGGATGTACTTTGACATTTCTCAGGTCGAGGAAGGCTAAGATTGAGGGGCCAGTTGATCCAGTGAGGAGTCTCTTCCTGGCTTGTGCTTGACCACTTTACTAAGTAGAAGAAAGAGAACCAGGAGTGAGAGAGGGGCATGACCACTTTACTAAGTAGAGGAAAGAGAACCAGGAGTGGGAGAGGGGCATGACCACTTTACTAAGTAGAGGAAGGAGAACCAGGAGTGGGAGAGGGGCAGATTTCTTTCTGCTTTCTCTTCTTTTACCGTCATTGGTGCCGCACTTTCAGGAATTCCTCTGTATCCACGTACTTCCCAAAGGCTCTGCCTTCCAGTGCCACCACACTGGGTGTTAGGGCTTCAGGCTAAGAGCTTTGAGGAGACATAAACCTTCAGTCCAGAATAGGGAATATTTTGTTTCATATGAATATCTAGGCAAAGTATGCATAGAAGGTGACAATTTTTTATGATTGAAATGAAGTTTGCTGTGATGAATGAAAGGGTATGGGGCAAAGCTAAGAGAGCTGTAAATATTAAGATGAAGAAGTAGACTTGTTACAATGAGTGCTGTGTCTCTACATTTCTCTGAGTTAGGTAATAGATGTATAAAAGGAAAAAATGCTCCTTACATCATATGCAAAACAAAGGAGTTACTAGCAAGTAATGCAGATATGTGATGATAACCCTCACTCAGACTAATAATTTATGTAATTATGATATTGTAAAACATGATTCAACAACCTTGTCAAGAAGGTGGAACAGGTATTATTAAATCATGTAATGTATAGAGAGTGAAAGAGTAAAACTGGAATTACAGAGGTTAAAAAATTGCTTCTGAACACTTGTTTTTCTTTAGAAGATTATGGTTGTTTTTAACAGCTATGCTAAGACATAAATTACATTCCATAACATTTGAAACATACAGTTCAGTGGCTTTTAGTGTAGACAGAGTTCTACAACCATGACCTACTCTTTGTAAAATGTCTGTAACACCCCCAAAGAAGCCCCACATCCTTTAGCTATTGTCCCCAACCCATTCTATCCCCTCAGCCCTGGAAAATCACTAATGTCATTTTCTTCCTTCTGTTGCCTCTTCTACACATTTACATAAACAAAAGGAACCGTATAATGTTCAGCCTTTTATAACTGACTCCTTTCAGTTACCACTATATTATCATTGGTTTCCTATGTTACTTCTTCCTATTGCTGAATGACACTGAGCATCATATGCTAAGAGATAGACACATACATCAAGAGAAAAATTGGAACAGATTTAGCTAAGAGCATTGGTTTTAAAATAACTAAACTGTGTCATATTATTATCACATACATTATCTTTGGAGAAAATTGTGGATATTTAATGTATAAATGAGAAGACACATGTGACTTGTTACTTCAATGTGACTTCAACATGGTAGGTCTAGAAGTACTGAAAGAACGCAACAGCAGACAAAGCTGCCTTGGTGTGAGGGAAAGCGGTCCACAGTTCCTGCAAAAGGCAATCTCAGAAGCCCATTCATCATCGTCTAAGTCTTAGACTCTTAAGTCGTAAACATCCAGAACTATGTGAACTTCAAAGATTGTGTATTTTTCAGACATCAAGTGGGACTGGAGTCAAAAATGAGATTACAATACCCCAGAAACAATTTCTGGCACTAACGCTTTCTCTACTACTCATAACACTTTTAGAAAAAATAAGCAAAAGTTGCTTGAAGTGCTGATTTGAATGGATTAGTGTGTGGAGGAGGAACACAGAGAAGATGGAATCAAGATACATGTGGGGATGGGGAGTGAACCAGGAGAGAGAGGTCTGAAGGATGGTGTTTGTCACTGGCCACAGTGTTAACAGAGGCTGCCAGTGATCCCTGGCCCTTTAGTTGCATTGATTAAGCCTTCTGCTTAATAAATCAGAGGAGTTTGGTTTGGAGACTCGCTAGGAATATTAGGAATAGTTAGGGGAGCCCAGAATCTGCTTCCAGGTAGAGATTTACAGGTTGAAAACTGAAACTATTTTCATTAGAGATCATGTGAGTTTCTAAGCAAAGACTGGGGAAAACCTTACTGAGTTGATACAGAGGATGTGCTGGTTAGAACTAATGGTCAGCTTGACAAAAACCTAGACCAGTGATTCTCAACCTGTGGGTCACGACCTCCCCCTCTTTGGGGTCGAATATCAGATATCCTACACATCAGATATTTACATTATGATTCATAACAGTAGGGAAATTACAGTTATGAGGTAGCAGCAGGATAACTTACGGTTGGGGGTCACCAGAACATGAAGAACTGTATTAAAGGTCACAGCATTCGGAAGGTTGAGAATCATTGGCCTAGACTCACCTACGAGAAGGACCTTTGGACATGTCTGTGGGGGTTTAGTTGGATTACATCAACTGAGGTGGGAAGACCTGCCCACTGTAGGTGGCACTATTCATGGCACTCTTTCATTATAAGAGTTACAACACCACGGTAATGAAACCAGATGGGGGCTTTTTCTCCACTACCACTTAGCCATCCAAGCATGGAGGCATTGACAGCATCTACAGGCAGCACTTTGGTTATGGGTAGTTGCATATTCATGATGAACCTTGTTCCATGGCAATATTTAGTGTCTCTCAAGAAGCTTCACAGACAGTGGCCACATCCAATGAGGTTGATAAGAGGAGGTCATGGAGTCTGTGAGAGTATCATCAACCATCAGACTAATTTGTAAGTGCATGAGAATGTTGAAGACATCTTGAAGGACTCAGGAATATTGGGACAATTTTAATTTCCCCAAGTTAAAATTTATTTGGGTGATATAATTTCCAGCTGAAGCTAGTAATTTTGGAGGTCTGTGTTGGTGAAGCCCAGGAGGTATAGGTGAAGGAGGGAGAGGTTTCAGAAAAAAATAAAGGAAACATAATATGTCACTTTTAAAATGTCACCTAGGACATATATAAAGAAAAAACACTCTCAATTGTGGGCTGGAAGAGTAGGCTCTAGGCCAGTAACCCGGTATTCATGGGGCAGTTCAGAGTTCTGTCTTCAGCTACATACATGTCTTTAAAAGTTTTAAGTTCTTCTAATTGCAGTATCCTTGTTTGTGAACATGAATGTGGTGAGTTAGATCATCTGTAAGGTTCCAATTATTGTGGACTTTCATGAGCTGTCATTTCAATAGGATAGATGCGTGGCAAATACAAAAAAGCATTTTGATATGCTTTTATGCACAGAAGCCTCACCATATAGGATGAAGTAGTGACTAAATACTGGGACCATGGCAGCTGAATGAGGAGATGCAAGGATCTGACCCCCGGAATGTGGTAGGCATGTGGGGTAGTAGTACATGGAGACATGGGCTTGAGAACTTTTACTTTCTTTCTGTCATGACTCTCTTAGGTGCTTGCACAGGGAGGGAAGGAGCCCACTATGGTATGAACGAAGGAGCATGGCTTCCCTATTTTCTGATTGTACCTCTGATCTTGTCAATTCACTTGTAGGACTTATTCCCCATCAGTTTTTCAATCCAGCGGAAATCTTCTATCTATTGACTGACCATATGCCACTTTCCTGTCCTTCCTGTTTTCCCATGGATTAATTTCTCTCCTTACTCAATTTAAATTCTACTTTCTATCAGGACAATTGTTCCTTTGTAGATAACCCCCCCCCAAAAAAAAATTCCACTATTGTATTCAACAGGGAAAACTTAAATTCCAGCTGACTCTAGCCTTTGTCTGTTTGTATCTGTACCAGTTAAAAACAAGTTTCACTGAAGAAAAACACCAATCAACAACTCTACTTTCCATTTGTCTAGGTAAATAGTTGACTTTTTCTTTTCCTCAAGGCCCAAATGTTCAGATTGTCAAAGAATATGTAAATCCTATAAACTCTACTCTCAAATACTCCTGGAGTAATACATCTAGACCAATGTACTCCAATTCAAGGTATCTATGGACCTATTCTCTAGTTCCTCTGTCCACTCTCACCTTGTACTACTTTGTGCCCAGTAACAAGAGTCAGCCTTTAAAATGTCAGTGTTCCTCATTCACGTGCCAACCTGGAGAATGTTATCTACATTTGTTACAATGCCTTACAAGGTTTTGCTTGGTGCCCTCTGTCCACTCCTTTCAGCCATGTTACTGTCTACCTTTCTGCCTGTTTCTCTCCATAGTTCAGCCTCACTGACTGCTCTGTTGTTGCCTGAACTTTTCAACTGCATCCCTTCTTTGAACCTTTGCCCATATACCCTACATAACGAGAATATTATTCAGCCAGGAGGTTGTTTGACTCATTCCCTTATTTCATTCAAATCTATGTTCAAATGTCACCTAATCAGATGGGGAATTATCTCCGTCCACCCAGCCATCTCTCTTTATTTCTTTACTATGAACTATAATTTCATTCTAACTCTTATCATATAGTGCACATTTTTGTGATTGCTTATCTACTATCTTCTTTCTCTGAATATGCATTCAAAAGTGCAGAAATTCTCTTTCATTTTCTGTTTTGTGCCCAATGCCTTCAATAGAAAAACCCATAGCAGGAAGCTGAATTCAGGAAATAAAACCTATTGCTTAATTCATTCAAAATTATTAATTGAAGATCTCCTCATGGGCTTAGAACCAATCTTAGCATTAGGATAAGGTGGCTAATAAGACAGGTAGCAGCAGAAATAAAGGCAGATGAAGGAGGGGGATATTTTAAAAATATGTTGATAGATAAATTAAGTGAAATAAAATAAAAATAGTGTAAATGCTATTAAGATGGTAAGACCACTTTTACAAGTATGCACCAGTTCTGAAAAGCAGACATCAAGACTGAGCTAGATTTGTCCGTGATTTATTGTAAGTGCCCAGGAAAGTCAAAGGGAAAGTATTCATGAACAGATTGCGAGAGGCCTCAAAGGAGAGCAGCTCAGAAACGCAGAGGAAAGAAAAGAAAGGCCTAAAGGACCTCTACTCATTATATTCTGTGTACATTTTGCTCACTAAAGAAATCCTGCAGTAGGCAGAAATGGAAAAAATGACTAGCATTTGGTGTCACCACCGTGCTCAGGCTTGGGCTGAGGCAGACTGGTTATCGAGAGCCAGGAGGGTAAGTGAGAACAGGACCATGAATCTAAAGATATGGTGGGTGGAGATGTCAGCCAACCACACTCTCTGGAAAGCTGACCTGAATGACGAACCTCAAGAACCATTCAAGAAGCTAGTCAAGGAGGGAATTTAGAACTTTGTTGTAGAATATTATTTTAAAATGTGTTGCATTTGTTTGTGCTCTGGAACATTTGTTTAATGATGCAAAGATGAGTTGCGTTCTTTTATGTTGCATTTGTTTAACTCTGTGAAGCTGTGTTACTCTGCCTGTCTAGAATACCTGATGGTCTAATAAAGAGCTAAACGGCCAATAGTAAGGCGAAAGAAGGGTTAGGTGAAGCTGGCAGGCAGATAGAATAAATAGAAGGAGTAATCTGGGAGAAGAAAGAATGAGACAAAAAGGAGAGGAGGACTCTAGGGGCCAGCTACCCAGCCACACAGCCATGGAGTAAGAGTGAAAGTAAGATTTACAGAAGAGAAAGGTAAAAGCCCAGAGGCAAAAGGTAGATGGGATAATTTAAGAAAAGTTGTCTAGAAGCAAGCTAAGCTAAGGCTGAGCATTTATAATTAATAATAAGTCTCCACATGTGATTTATTTGGGAGCTGGGTAGTGTGCCCCCCAAGACAGTAAAAGCAAACAACAGAATTTTCAGCAAAGAATTGTGATACATAAGAGCTAAGAACTAGATAATAAGAAACAAGATTTGAGTGAAAAGATTCCAATCTTTTGGGCAGAATGAAAAATCAATAGACTGGAGCTGAGTCTGGCATGGTCAAGGAGCCTCCATGTTAGATTGATTGTGGTGTATAGTGAAGATGTAAGAGGTAAAAAGCAAGAAAGACAAGGGCTGCGAGGTGGGCAGAGGCCAGGTCCCGACCTGCGGAGGCCGTTCTAACAGGTCAGACATTCCCGTAATGCTGTTCTCCATTCGTTCTAACAACTATGACTGTTTCTTTTTTAAAACAGAAGATCTCAGAAGGGTTGTGATGACTGAATAAGAAAATAATGTGCAAAATTGTCCCATGGTATGCTCGTAATTACACTGAAGTTACTGAGATCAGACTAAAACCAAATTAGAGAAAGAGACAAAGATGGAAGGAATAGTTAAGGACTTTGAGGACTAAGAGGCATGGATAAGATCTGAAAAGGACAAATTACTTGATAGCCAAATCCAGGGTGAATTATCTGCTTGTAGTTTGTTAACAATAAGATTATATGTGTGTATGCCTTTCATTCACATTTTCTTTTTCTTTCTTTTTTATGTGTGTGTGATTTTCAAACATGAGTTCCTGTGTTCCACTGTTTGACTTCATTGAAATGTTAAAAGTGTTGTTCTAGTAAAGGATCAAGCCAGCCTTTGGCCAAGCTCATTGAAAGGGCTCACTTCTCAGAGCTACCTGGGTTGACTGGAGTGTGTTTGTTTATTACATTGGATTTAAAAATAGCTCTGTTGACACCTCCTCCCCTGTTTGGGCTTCCTGCTGGCTTCGCTGTTTCCTGTTACTGCAATGCTCTGGTGAAGCTGTGAGCTGCCATGTGTGTCTCTTGTTCTTCTCAGCAGGACTGTGACAGAAGGCTGGTAAAGGACAGACAGTGGAGCCGTCCAAAAGGACTCTGTGAAGCACCCAGAGCTTTTCTGCCCTAGTTATGGCTGGTGGCAACATTATTCCACACACAGGTATTAGAAACTTAGAAACATTTGTTGAATATCAACACCTTATTAGGCTACATATGGGATGTTTAAGGCGACATGAAATAAAAGGAAGTTGTAATATAAAACATAAGCTCTTCTGTCTTTCACAGGGTGGACAGAATCAACCACACCTGTGTGAGTTTCTTTTCTAGTGGATGCACCTGGGTAGGTTATCGGCTCCAAGCCTTCCTGTGTTACAGTATTTGTCATGAGCCCAAGCACACTGGCTCACATATTTCTAACTTGCTTTCATTAGGAGTGTGGATTGAATGGCCCTACATTACTGTTTAGTCTTATTTTGTTGTTGTTGTTGTTGCCTAATTTTAGGATTCCCTTTGGTCAAATTATTCTTTCTTTGAAGCAAAGGACAGTCACCTATCCCAGTCATGGTTAGACAGAAGAGATTCAACAAACACATATGACATGAGGGGAAGGGAGTAAGTTAAATATAACTTTCATGGTTTTATGAAAAGCACTAAAAGCTTTTAATTATAGTTATAATTAATTATAATTATAATTCTTGAACCCTGCTGCTGAGACAGGCTACCTCACTTCATTCCATCACTGTAAGAATACAGCCCAGGAGGTGGTGTCTGCCTTTGCCTTATATCTGCTGTGAGGCTCGTTCACAATAAGGCTTTGGGTAAATGATTGTCTGCAGTTTCCTCATCTGTCAATAGGTAACTGAATCGTTGTAATTACTTGATAAGCCCTTGGGTGGAATACAGAAATGAAATGTTTATAACCCCAAGTCAGCCGCTGCCTACCTTCTCTGGGCATTCTGAGTGGAATAGACTGCCTCTGCTTCTGCTTTAACACACATTCCGTCTGTCCCAAGTGGACTGGGATGTCACATGTAGAATTTATAGAAACAGACGTGAGTACACACACACACACACACACACACACACACACACACACACAAAATTTTCCTAAAAACTGTAGGGTGGAACAGAAGAGATGGCTCAGAAGCTAATAGTGTGCATTCCTCTTAAAGAAAATGCAGGTTCGGTTCCCAGCACCCACATGGAGCGGCTCACAACTACCTAGAACTCCAGCTTCAGGAAGAGCTGACGGCTCTGGTCTCCTTAGGAACCTAAGGTTATGTGCACATGTGTGAGCATGCTCGTCCACGAACACACACATACTTAAAAGTGAAAATCTTTAAGAATAAATAATAAATAAATAAATAAAACTTATACGAGGTGTTGCTGAACAAGATTCTATATCCCGGGAAGATCTGTCCATTCTCTCTGCTCCAGCATTTATTTCCTGGTCTCTGCCTTCCAATGCTCTCTGCCTTGTTTTTTTTCTCTCCAGTCCCCTCAGGAAGAAGTGCAATGCCTTGAATTTTCTGCAGCAGAGAGTTCTAAGCCTCTTTTGTTCTTGGAATGCCACTGGTATAGATGCCCTCAAGATCTTGCTTCTCTTTCAGATCCTTTGTCAAAGTATCTTATTTCCCCTCTCAAAGAAAATAGATCTGTCCCTCAGAGAAATTCTGTTTTTATCTGTTAACGTAGTACTTTTAGTTTTCTTTCACTCATATGGGAGAGAGCTGTGGAGAGTTACAGAGACGCCGGATATATAAAGAAATCATATTCAACACTCCATTTTCAGGGGAAGGGGCTCTCTTCAGGGAAGACCACAGTCTTCTCCCCACTACCATTTCACTTCTCTTAACCTTGATCATTCCTAATCTAGCACAGCAGATTCCTTGAGAATCTGTGTTTGAAAATGAAAGACCAAACTATAATCTTTACATGACTGCATCTGAAAAATGCATTCTGTGGATCTGTGGGAAGCAGCACCATTTCATTTGTGAACAGGCGAAAGAAATCTGACTTTGCTTGTTTTTCCTAATGCTTCAGACAGAGAACAAACAGAGATGAAAAGAGAAGCAATGGGTTCCAGTTCCTTCCTGAGAACTTGATGTTTCCGGGTTTCAGATACCAGGAAATAGTTCCGTGTCCTTCCCACACTGTCCTCTGTGCACCTTTTGTTCTTCACCAGCTAATTTGAGTTGATTTCTATTGCTTGAGACCATGAGATTCCTAATATGAGAAACAGTAACAAAACCGGGCTTGTTAGAGTTATTACTGTTAACACTGTTCAAAGCTTTCAGGAAAACCAATCTTCCTCTCTGTTCCCCTCCCCCTCCTGCCCTACCTCCATCCCAAGATATATTTATATATTCTGCCTCATTTGGCTCTCACAACACTCCTGAGAAGTAAATAATGTGGCATTTACTGTCCCCACATTCAAGATGAGGAAATTGACTTTCAGAAAAATTAATTGGCGTGACCTTGGTTACATAATCAGTGGTGGCAGAGGCATAAAAAGAGGACAGAGCTTGTAAGTGACGCCCCAGAGAGTTCAGAGTGCCTTCTAAGTGAGCTTCCTAAGTGCTTATGTAAACGGTTCCTCTCTGAGTGTGGGCACTGGTGAATTCTCACCATCCGTAGACATTGGTGAAATTACAGTAGCACTCCAACGCTGGACTGAGCGTCCACTTAGCGCCGGAGTAAAGCAGTCCTGATGTTTCACTTGTAGAGCACAAAGAACCGGCTTGATGTGGCAGCAGCAGTGTGAAGCTAACCACTGTTTTTGCCAAGCCCCCCTGAGAAAACAAAGCCAAGGCCGTAGTCGGCCGAATGTGGTGTGCCAGCCAGTGTCGGCTGGACTCTTTCTTAAGTGATGCCGCATGTTAATGCAGATCACTTAGATGATACTCTAGCTTAGCACAGGATGCCCTTTACTCTCCCTCGAGGAGCTACAATCCACACTTCAAACTGTGCTTCAGCCCATAAGTCCCTAAAAAGAGACTCTACATCCCAGGGTCTATCTACCCTGTTACTGGGTCTCAGGGAACCTTGTCTTTGGGCCCAGTTCTCATATATTATGACTAGATTTCTAGGAAACAATAATTGATGTAAAATCCAAAAGACATTTTGTGAGAGCTTTATATGTATTTTTCTCTCTCAGTAATAACACAGGTTAAATAAATAAAACAAAATACAAAGACACATATGTAAGAAAATGCCGTTACTTTGTGTACTAACTTAAAATTTAATCTGCCAAAAAAATTTCCTTTCCTATATGTGATTTTCTTCACACTAAATGTTATGATACTGCATGCGTGGGGCCTGGCTGGCCAGGGTATCCCATGCATGAGGGAAAACATGTGCAGATGTAGCAGCGGCAGAGGGAGAGCCATGCCATTCCTGCATGGTGGAGGTGGGGTGGGGGGGGGTGGGGGGGGTGGGGGGGGTGGGGGGGTGGGGGGGGTGGGGGGGTGGAGGCGGCAGCGGGTAGACATTCATTCACAACCCAGGCGCTGCATCCAGGTGGAAATGAGCTTATTATAATGGGAGATAAAATAGGAATGACAAAGAGAAAGATGGGAAAGAGGGAGGCAGGAAGAAAGAGAAGAGAGGCAAAGTGGAGGTGTGTGCATCTCACGGCGAAGGACGGAAGAAGTTCCTTAAAATGAGGCTTTTACGTCAAGACGCAGGGCTCCGCCAAGGGGCGGGACTTCAAGGGTCAGGTAGGAAGAACAACACTGAACACAAAGTTTTGGAGTGTAGAAATGTAATAGTAGCCTGAGATACAAAAATGTCAATATTTGGACAATATGTTGGCTATATAATACTGAACTGTTAATATGGTACAATGACATATTGAAGAGCCATTCAATGGAAGCAAAATATAAACCATTTACATAATCTAAAATCTCATCACATGAGGAAAATTAAAAATAAATGACCTAAATACATCTCTTTATCATATTTTATTTAGTCTATTTTATCCAAAATATTAGTTTTAATATATAACCCATGAAAACATTATTATTAACTTTTATGTTAAAAAAATCATTTAAGATGTATCTCTGTTCTGAGATTATATTTTTAATAATTAAAATGACATGTAGCCATGACAAAGTATTGTTTACAGGAAGAATATTATTAATGGCTTTAGTCTTAATTCCATTTTTAACAACTAACCAAAAATAAAGCCTAAATTTAGTTCCTCATTTGTACTAGCCATATTTCATGTATTCAACAAGTATATTTAGATCTCCATAGAAAAACCTGTGAACTGTATAATATAATTCCAATTAGACTACAGCTAGATAAAAGGAGTTAGGTACTCATAGATTATTTTTAACTAAGTCATTGTTAAGTAAAGATGAAGGGATTTCTCTCCAAACTGAATTCTCTTTAGCTCTACAATGCTCTTTTCTGTTTCCTAGACCTGTTTTTTTGTTTGTTTGTTTGTTTTGCTTCATTCTTCTTGAATTTTCTAGGCAATTGTGGTTGTTGGATCTAAATTTATCTGGGATGATATTGTGATGTTATTCAATTTCACCGTATTTGTCCTCATCTATATTATATATAGAATAACAAGACAGACTGTAGGGTCTATATAAATACTGTACTCATCTGACCATATATGTATCATAACATTATACAGCAAGTGCTGTATGTACAGATAATTGTCTAGGCCTAAGAAAACACAAAATTGACACAGAGAGAAAATCTCTGTTCATGAACAATGACCATCCCAGGAGACAGTCAACCAAGAGGAAGTCAATAAGAAAGGAAATGTAATTGGAGTGGTGAGAAGCTAAAGATTAGTAGGCAGAAGCCACTTTGAGTAGTATGGAGGAGGAGAGGAGAGGAGTCTCCAAACTGGGGGAATGTGAGCGGAAATATGAAGCATGAGGAGGAGGCAAGTCAAAGCAGGCGTGGAGGAAGAATCCTAGGTAACACAGGTACTGGACGGCAGAACGAGGGCCAGGTGGGCAAAGTGCAGGGTTATGAAGTAGCTGGAGAGAAGGACCCACCAGTGTTGCAGAAGTGAGCAGAAGCTGGAGCATGCCTGCAGAAAGGTGAATTCGAAAATTCACAAAGAAGAAAGTTAATGAGTTGTTAATGATGGTGAAAATGATAGCTGATATGACTTGTGGTGCTTTAGGAAAGACAGGAAGATGATTCAGAGTAGCACATGGCTGTTCAAAGATCAGTAGAAGGTATGGTCAAGTGGATGTCAGGGACAGTAAGATGAAACAGACGAGAACCAAGTGTGACTTCTCCCTAGTTTCCTTTTTTGGGGGCGTGGGGGGCATGTGAGTGTTAGCAGGCCTGTTTCATAGGAGAGAAAAACAATGACAGAATGGGTTAGCAGAGAGAATCACCACTATCTGTGAACATTTCAGGCCAATTAAATATTTAGTGAAGATGTCAGAAAGGCTTTTGAACACATGAGTCTAGAATTTACAGGAGGAGGGGAGGCCTCAGCTCCCAAAGAGAATCCAGGCATGAGAATCCTGGAAAGCTCCCTAATGCTACAGCCAAGAAAGAGAAGATGTGGGTAGTTATCGGTGAAATGGATTGTTGGGTCGTAGGTAGTAGAATGAGTTTGAGGTGACAGTGAGACTGGAGGAAAACGCCAAGCTATTGGGTCAAGGAACCTAGAAGTGAAGGTTGCTAGAGCAGTGTTGCTAACATGAATAATGCTGTGGAAAGGTCAAGCAGGTCAAATGTGGAGAAATTCCTCTTGGAATTGATGAGTCTGGTAACCTTGGTCAGTGGAAAGGACATTAAAGTCAAATGTATACTGTTTGATTGATTAATTGGAGAAATGAAGTTAGAACAAGAAAAGCAAGTGAGTGGAAACTGCTGAGAAGAGGAATAAAAAGAGCATATAGTAATTGTAGATAGGAATGGGGGAATTGTTTTTTTAAGAATGGAAATTACAGAGATTATCTGTATGCACAGGAGAAGTGATCTGATAGGAGGACAGTGAGTTCATCCATGTATGAATGGTAGGACTGCTGGAGGAAGTGTGAGGGACCTCTGCCGTAGTTTTCAGCGAGCAGTGAGGCCAGGTGTACGTCAGCTAAGGGTTAGAGCCTGGGATCCGTGAAGACACGCAAATCACAAAGAGCTGAGGAACTGTTCACTGGAGCAGAGGTGGGTGAGGAACAGGTAGCTGGAGCAGAGGTGGGTGAGATATATTCTCACCAGGAGCCAAGGACAGGATGCTCATGTCTTACTCTCAAGTCATGATGAGTGAGCTACATTTTAAGTCATGAAAAGTTTAAAGTGAGTGCCGTAAGCAGTACACCTGTTATGTTTTCAAAGGTGGCAAAAAAGAAAAAAGAAAGAAAAGAAACAAAAATGAGGCTTCACGTTGATTTTAGAATTAGTTCTCTAGGAACTGTAAGAATCTAGTTGACCCTCTTTTCCATCTAACCGGCTTATGCCTGTTCTGTGTTTAGTTATCTGGGAAGCACTTGTTTTCTGTATGCAGTGGCACTCAACCAAACTATGGTAAATACCTAAATGTCTTCGAAAACAGGGGGTGTTGAGAATCCCTCACATGGAATTCATATTCTAGATGCACTCATGCACATCCTATCGATTAGAGGATGCTGTGTTGCTGCAGGATTCTACATCACGTTCTGAAAAGATTTTTCCAAAATACATACATAAACACATGTGAAAAATTCATTTAAAGATAGTCAAGAATGACTAAAATAAATTTGGCTACAACATAATTTTAGCTCTTGAAAGACAGAAAAACACAGAAATATGTTTTAATAATCATGTATGATTATTGTAACATTGAACCTAATTAGTGCTAAGGTGTTATTAAATATCCTACTAAATAAATCAGTATACCACATCACGAACCAGATTAAAACTCTTGAATAGTCTGCTTTTTAAACTTTTAAACTGCAAAACTGTCCAGGTTAGGTAGCAAGGCACTCAGAAGAGTGACGGAGGAGAATGCAAATTCCAGGCAAGTCTAGGCAACATAATGAAGTCAAGGACAGTCTGGGCAACTGGGTGAGATTCTCAAAATTAAAAAAAAAAAAAGAAAGAAAAGGGAGGGAGGTTCAGGGGTACAGCTCAATGGTGGACCTCTTGCCTATTATAAGCAAGACCCAATTTTTAATCCTCAGTACAAAAAAGGCTAATTTTATATAATGCATATCAAACTGTATTTTATTTCTTATTTATTTTTATATGTATGAGTGTTTTGACTGCCTACATGTATGTGCAGCAAATCCACGGGAGTCAGAAGAGGGTGTAGCACCCCCTGGAACTAGACTTGCCAACTGTTTGAATACTGCATATGGGTGCTGGGAGCTGAACCTGGGTCCTCTGAAAGCACAGCCAGTGCTCCTAACTTCTGAGCCATTTCTCTAGCTCCGCAAACTACATTTTCAATTGGAGTATTGTACGGACTGTGATTTCAGCACATTCACTATATGTGTGCTTGTCCACAAGTTAGTATTTGCATGAGGAGTCAATATGGAACATGAATATATTAGTTTTTTTATTTATTCATTGCCTTTAATTTCAGTAGGTTTATTGTTTAGTTCAATAATACATTATATTACTGGGTAAATGGTATTATGACATCAATCTGTCTATGTTATCTTACTGAACTCTTCATTGATTAGCCAAGTATCAAAGAAAATTAAAATGTAGTATATTTTATTGTTTGCTACTTGGTACCAGTCTATCAAACCACAGTAAATGTAAAAAAAAAAAAAATGCTTCTATCTCCTCCTTCCACTCCAAATGATAATACTCAGGAGTTCAAATGACTGTAACTGCACCTTTGCTCAGAGTAATGTCCCAGTCACTTAGGATATGTCCCTTTCATATAGCAATAGCTTCAGACTTACACATCATTACTTTTTGAACCTTCCACTTGAAAACTGATTTCCTGGCAACTGCCACTTTCTGCTCTTTTTTCTTTTTCTTTTTCTTTCTGAAGTCCATGAAAGTGAGTATCTGCTAGTGCAATTGGTTCCATTACCCAAGTACTTCGACCAATCAAACCAAACATGAAAGTGTCTACTTCACACTTTACTGATAACTTCTTTGTTTCTTAAGAATTTTAGAGTTTATTTTTATTTTTATGTATGTGTGAATGTGTTCCTTAAAACTGTGTCACTACTGAGCAGCAAAGAAAACAAGCATGTACTGCTAAGCTGAAGTATGTTTTATCTGATATTTTTTTTACAAATAATATTTGTAGTGCCTCTATACTTTGAGCATATATAAATTAAATTTCAACATTTCTAAACTCTGTTCTTATGATCACATGTAATCCTGATGTAATGAACTATGTCACATCACAGCCAGTCCCAAGTACTTACGTCTGCTTTTGAACACATCTTTGTTAAGGTTTGCAGACTGAACGACTGATCCTGAGTCTTTGCATCCCAGCCTCACTCCAAGAACAGAGGCCCTCCCTACTTCCTGGCTTCTCTGGCTAGTGGCATGTGGACAGATGTGATAACATGCTGGCTCATGGCCTAGATTTAAGAGGCCTTCAGTGTTTTGCTTGCTCTCTCAGGCCTTTGGCATTGCCACAAGAGGGACAAATCCTCATCCAGGTTCCTGTTCCCTTGAGAAGGGTAATTATCATGTGAAGTACTATGCCAGCTGAGTGGAGCTCAACTTAATTGGCCTGTGATCAGTCTGAAGCAAAACCAACCCATATATTCATCCATTCACCTCTCCCTACTACCCAATCCCGCATTTCCATTCCCAACTGAGCACTCACACCTACACTTAAGTATCCTGTTGATTTATTAGCTAGTCTTTCTGGTGACAGATATTTTATATTCGTGAGAAAAAATACATTGCTTTAAACCACCAGATTTGGGATTGATTTGTTATTGAGCAAATGTGCCAGTGATCAATGGGCCTAATAGGTCTCCTAAATTAGCCACATTTTTTTTTATTAAAAACACAATCTTGGACTTACCAAATTTGTAATCATATCATCATTGTAAAAATATTTATCTTAGATATTCAACATTGTATAACTTTTTGAATACATGTATTTATGTGTAGAAGTTAAAGAAAAACTATTGGTATTCTGTCATCTCCTTATACCATGTAGATCCTGAAGATCAAACTAAGATTGACAGCTTAGCAGCAAGTCCCTTTTCCCACTGAGCCCAAATGTTGAACTTCTGAACTGAATTCACAATATTGTTATAATTGTCTAACAGGCAGATGTTTCACCACCAAATTTTTCACTTCTGATATCATTTTGACCTCTTAGGTTAATGGAAAAATACCTTTAATGTTATTTGAGTCAGTTTTTCATGTTTTCTTATTTGAAGCATCTAATAGTACTTAAATAAAAATGACATCATAGCTATTTCCTACACTTTATATGTGCCAAAGAAAAACTGGATTGAAATAAGTTAAATTATTTTTAAAGAATCCTTGTGATATAAACTAAAGCTCACTCTTTTAAAAATAGAAGGTAGCAACTGCATGAGTGATACTGAGAAAATCCTTGTGTGTGTGCTTGTGGTGTACAGATGCTTACGTAAGTGTATGGAGGAGAACCTTGTGTGTGTGCTTGTGCTGTATGGATGCTTACGTAAGTGTAAGGAGGAGATCCTTGTGTGTGTGCTTGTGGTGTACGGATGCTTACATAAGTGTAAGGAGGAGATCCTTGTGTGTGTGCTTGTGGTGTATGGATGCTTATGTAAGCGTAAGAAGGAGTTCCTTGTGTGTGTTTGTGCTGTATGGATGCTTACGTAAGTGTATGGAGAAGATCCTTGTGTGTGTGCTTGTGGTGTGTGCATGCGCATTTAAATATGTAGAGGTCACAGGTGTCTTCTTTCTATTGCTTTCTCCCTATGTTTTTTGAGACAGGCTATCTCACTGAATGTGGAACTCACTCATGGTTCTAGCTAAACTGGCTGGCTAGAAAGCCTCCTGGATCTGCCTGCACACACATGCATGTACACACACACACACACACACACACACACACACACACACACACACAAACGCATATTCTGAGGTTATAGAGGTCACTGTGCTATACCTGGCTTTTTGCTTGTTTGTTTGTTTTTGTTTTATTTTTTAATCAGCTAGCTTCTTATAAGTGTTCTGGGAATCCAAACTCAGATCCTCATGCTTGCACAAAAAGGATATTGTTCACTGAACTGTGTCCACAGACTTTGAAAAATCCTTTTGAGAGTAATTAGAGCTTACATGTTTGAAATAGCCAGAAAACTAATAGGATTAGAAAAATTAAACTATTAATTTTTGAAGTAGTGATTGATTTGTGTATTCTTCTAGTTACTATTAACTGCACTGTGGTCTCTATGGTGAGTAATAAACACAGACAATTTTTTTTGGTTAAGTTCCTATTAGATATCTACTTGTTTGAAAAGTAAATGCAACTAATTTTTTTCTTAAACATTATTTTCGTGTTTGAGGTGATTACCTCCAAAAAAGTCTATTTAAAAATAAGAAGCTTTAACCAACAATAAAATTAATATTTTTAGATTTACAATATTTAGCAAATGACAGCACTATTCTGACAAGAGATTACAAAGTTATACTGCAGCAAAATTTTGTATTTATCTGTTGTAGAGTATTATTTTAAGGTGTGTTACTTTTGTTTATGTTGCATTTGTTTAACTCTGTGAAGTTGTGTTACTATGCCTGTCTAAAACACTTGATGATCTAATTAAAAGCTGAATGGCCAATAGCAAGGCAGAAGAAAGGATAGGCAGGGCTGGCAGGCAGAGAGAACATATAGAGGGAGAAATCTGGGAGAGAAGTAGCCAGAGAAGGAGGAGTACTCCAGGGGCCAGCCACCCAGCTACACATCAAGCCATGGAATGAGAGTAAGATTTACAGAAGTAAGAGAATGGGAAAAGCCCAGAGGCAAAAGGTAGACAGGATAATTTAAGTTAAGGAAAGCTGGCAAGAAATAAGCCAAGCTAATGCTGGGCATTCATAATTAAGAATAAGCCTCCACATGTGATTTATTTGGGAACTGGGTGGTGGGCCCCCAAAAGAGTAAAATGCCAACAACATGTATCTGCCTTTTTATTTCATGTTCCCTGCTGCCCTTGCACAACAGGCTTTTCTGCCAAGTGTCTCACAGAAGCAACTGCCTCAGAAGCACCTCGGATGACACCTGAAACCCTGGCAGTGCCAGCCCAGGGTGCCCGTACTCAAGTGCAGCTTATTTCTCAGGGAGCCTACTGTGCGCATGTTCGTCAGAAGATTGAGATTAGTTATGCTGAAATTGGGGAGGCTCAAGAAAAAGTAGGTGGTTCTTGAAAGTTGTACTTAATAAATATTTGCATACTAGACATAGAACAGATGGCAGAAATACAAAGGTTATACCTACTGAACTCGGGATTGGTGATTTTAATGGAAAAATTAACACTAATATTTTGATAAAAATGAGAAACCCTGAGCAAATGATATTATGAACAAATTAATATGGTGTGCTCTGGCCAATCTAGTAACTGAGGGTCTCTCATACACACACTAGAGCAATATACTTTTAACTGGCCTCTCTCTGTCTCCAATTCTTCTTCCAAAGGAAATAATGTAGGGAAGAAAGGAGGAGATGGGGTGGAGAAAAAGTAGGAAAAGGGACTATAAAGTTTCTCTGTACCAATTAGAGAGCAAGGGGCTGTGAACACAGAATATAGTATCTATTCTGTGAGCTTAGTACACTTTATGGTAAAAAGCAACATGTCCATGTTTGGACTGGATTGTTCTAGTCATTATAGTCATCTCTGATGTCTTTGGTCATCGTGAAAGACCCTAACCCTTCAGGCTTACACCCCCCAAGCCCCAGGAAATGAGAAACTAAAAATCTAGTTCCAAGGGCAAGCTGACTCAATCATTGTTCAACCACCCCTGCTACAATGTAACGATGTAAGAAGATTTCTGTTAAGAGATGTGCTCAACTGTGACTGGGATAGTTGCAGGTGTTCCAGGAAGGACCACTGTGACCTTTGTGTAAACTCCACTCCTGCCCTGATACCCTCCTTGAGGTTTCAGGAAGAATGTGTATGCGGGCGTGACTGTACCCACTCTGTGATCACCCTGTGATCAGGCCATGAAATTGTATGGAAATTGTAATCTTGTGGGTTTTGTGGTTTTTTCCTTTAAAAACATCCATATGGCTGCAATAAGGTGCGACCGGAGCAGAGTTTGCGCGACTGCACAGTCGCTTCTTCAATAACCACCTCTTGCTGTTGCATCAACTGGACTGGAGTCTGGGTTCTTGGGGCTCCCACTTGAGACCCTAGATTTTGGGGTCTAACAATTGTAACTTTCTCACTGTGACATTGCTTCAGACATTTTTTGTTAGGAAGTTAGTGTGGGTATCAGCAAACATAAGTAACTTTTATGTTGATAAAATTGCTAATTTTCAATTAATTGGCTTCCTGATTTTATAAGTAAACAGATAAAAGTATCTATATCTTCCTCTTCAGTGTTGCCCTATATCTTTTTCTTAGTCTATTTCAGAATGAAGTCATTGCCTCTGATTTTAGGAACATCCATGAACGGAATGTTTACAGGGGAGCTAGCACATGAGGGCAAAACACCCTTTTGGGGGGTTCTACTTCTACCTTTCCCAGGGTACTCTTGAGGAGAGAGGGATAAGAAACTTGTAGATAGCATGATAGGCCTAGCCAACGAGACAAAAGATGGAAACACAGGATAGCTTTGGGAGGACCTAGATCAATACCCAATGACTATGAACTTTTATTCGAAAGGGCTTTTTTTAAAAAAAAATTTTAATTTTTATTTTGCAATACAATTCAGTTCTACATATCAGCCACGGATTCCCTTGTTCTCTCCCCTCCTGCCCCCCTCCCCTTCCCCCCAGCCCACCCCCCATTCCTACCTCCTCCAGGGCAAAGCCTCCCCCGAGGACTGAGATCAACCTGGTAGACTCAGTCCAGGTAGGTCCAGTCCCTTCCTCCCAGGCTGAGCCAAGTGATCCTGCATAGGCCCCAGGTTTCAAACAGCCAACTCATGCAATGAGCACAGGACCCAGTCCCACTGCCTGGATGCCTCCCAAACAGATCAGGCCAATCAACTGTCTCACCCACTCAGAGGGCCTGATCCAGTTGGTGACCTCTCAGCCATTGGTTCATATTTCATGTGTTTCCGTTCGTTTGGCTATTTGTTCCTGTGCTTTATCCAACCTTGGTCTCAACAATTCTCGCTCATATAAACCCTCCTCATTCTCGCTAATTGGACTCCCAGAGACCCACCCGGGGCCTAGCCATGGATCTCTGCATCCAGATCCCTCTGTCGTTGGATGGGGTTTCTAGCACGACAATTAGGGTGTTTGGCCATCCCATCACCAGAGTAGGTCAGTTCGGGCTGTATCTCGACTATTGCCATCAGTCTGTTGTGGAGGTATCTTTGTGGATTTCTGTGGGTCTCTCTAGCACTTTGCTTCTTCCTATTCTCATGTGGTCTTCATTTACCATGGTCTTCTATTCCTTGTTCTCCCTCTCTGTTGTTGATCCAGCTGGGATCTCCCACTCACCCAAGCTCTCTTTCCCTCGACCCTCGCCCTTCACTACCCCCACTCATGTCCAGGCTGTTCATGTAGATCTCTTCCATTTCTCTGTCATTGGGTGATCCAAATGGCTGAAAGACATTTAAGGAATTGCTCAACATCCCTAATCATCAGGGAAACGCAAATCAAAACAACTCTGAGATACCACCTTACGCCTGTCAGATCAAAAACACTGAAGACACCTTATGCTGGAGAGGATGTGGAGCTAGGGGAACTCTCCTCCACTGCTGGTGGGAATGCAAGCTTGTACAACCACTTTGGAAATCAATATGGCGCTTTCTTAGAAAATTGGGAATCCATCTCCCCCAAGATCCAGCTATACCACTCTTGGGCATATACTCAAGGAATGCTCAACCACACCACAAGAGCACTTGTTCAGCTATGTTCATATCAGCATTGTTTGTAATAGCCAGAACATGGAAACAACCTAGATGCCCTTCAACTGAAGAATGGATAAATAAAATATGGTACATATACACAATGGAATACTACTCAGCAGAGAAAAACAATGACATCATGAGGTTTGCAGGCAAATGGATGGATCTAGAAAAAATCATCCTGAGTGAGGTAACCCAGACTCAGAAAGACAAACATGGTATGTACTCACTCATAGGAGGATACTAGATGTGGAACAAGGATGACTGGACTGCTACTCACATCGCTAGGGAGGCTACCTGGAAAGGGCTTTTTTATAACGATACCATGGGGCAAGGCAAAAGACTTCCCCCTTGCTAGATACAGCCAAGTGCAGACACTTCCAAACACCTGGTATCCAGGCCAGTGGTCCAGTCTTCCTCTTATGCAGTCCTGCTGGTAAAGCAAGCTCAGATCTCACTAGGAAACTCTGTGGCTCCCACACACCCTGTAGCATACACATGGAGTTAATTGTCAAACAGAACCACAGATATATTGAGTACCATTATAACTTTAATTTAAAATGTTCAAGAAATTAACCAGTAAAACACATTACTATAATCATCTGGTATTTTCTTGCTATTCTGAAAAAAATTTCCAGTCAAAATAAAACATCTTTTTCTACTGGATTCTGAAATTCCAAATTATGCCTCTTTGCTTACTGGATGTATTCAGTGGCCTAATCACAATATGTGGATTGTAATGAGAAGCCAAGGTGTGAAAAAGTAATGCTGAGAGTGATTAGGATTACACTTCTTTGGAATTTATTTTCTTCCCTTCAGTACCTGAGATTTTAAATTTCTCAACCTGTTAAACCCCCACCCACCCCCACCCCCACCCACCCCCCGCCACTTTGACCATTTGTGCTCTGACTCTAATGTGCATTCTGATAACCTGGTAATCTTGTTAACTTGCAAGTTAGTGTCCCACAGATCTGCCATGAAGCCTGACCTTCTGCTTCCCTGGAGGGCACTAATACGATGCATCCAAGGAACAAGGCCCAGAAAGCCAATCCCACAGGCTAATAAACTGCTAGTGTTATTAAAAGAACTGTGACAAATAGCCACACACAGCAGGAGTTTTGATAACAGCATTGCTACAGTCCCTAGGCTAAGCAGCAAGCCCTGCAATACTAGGGTTCACCAGGATTCACCAGTTTAATGTAACGAGCAGCAGAAATGAGCTTTCCATTGTAGTAGGTGAATATTACAAATTGCTAATGTAATCTTCTATGCATTATCTGATACCGGGATGTATAACTGTCAATCAATGAAAGCAATGAAGGTATAGATTATCTAGGTGTTTTTGCTAAAAATACAAATTTTGGTTTGCAAACTGTATTTATGGAGGTTTTTTTTTTCTTTTTTCTTTTTTTTTCTCCTGTGCAACACAAATGTTTATTGAGGGGATGGGACCATCCATTCATCTCGGCAGCAGCCTTCCTCATGGCTTCTAGCAGGTTGTTTCAGCTCCTCCAACTTCCTGGCACCTGTGTGGGTCCCCACCCTCTTCTGTGATGGGGCAAGACAGTGCAGAGTTTCCTCCATCTTGTATTCTCACGGAGTCCATTTCAGGTTTAACTAGAATCTGATCTCCTTGATGGAGAATACCATGGAAAATTACCAAGCTGTTCTAGGGACCTGAGGTCAGGATGTCCTAAGCTAATTCATCTTCGCTTCTATAAAACTGCCTGTTTGTGTGGAACCCCTCCAGCTAACCCCTTATCTCAGCTTCTGTCAAACTGCTTGCTTATGCAAACCCCACCCCTCCCCACCTCCCAAGCTGCAGAGTGAGATGCCAGGGCTTAGTTTCTTCAAAAATCCTGTTCTGGACACTCAGGGCTACACCTATGTCCCCAAATATTTGGGTGTAGTCCTGGCTGGCTAGAATAAAGACTTTTAGTTGGCTATAAACTGTACCTGAGTGGTCATCTCTGGTGGACTAACAATAACATTTGTGGTGATATTGTGTTCCCCAAAATATTGTGCACCCTAACAAACTTATCTGGAGTCAGAGAACATAACAGCCACTAGATATAGAGGCCAGAAAATGGTGGCACACATGACTTTAATCCTAGCATTCCAGAGGCAGAGATCTGCCTGGATCTCTGTGAGTTCCAGGCCACACTGGAAACAGCCAGATGTGGTAACAAGAGCCTTTAATCCCAAGAAGTGATGGCAGAAAGCAGAAAAGTATATAAGGCGTGAGGACCAGGAACTAGGATTGGTTAAGCTTTTAGGCTTTTGAGCAACAGTTCAGCTGAGATTCATTCTGGATGAGGACTCAGAGGCTGCCAGTCTCAGGAAACAGGATCAGCTGAGGAATTGGCAAGGTGAGGTGTCTGTGGTTGTTCTGTTTCTCTGATCTTTCAGCGTTCACCCCAATACCTGGCTCAGGTTTGATTTTATTAATAAGACCTTTAAAGATTCGTGCTACAAACATTGATGGCTTGTCCTAGGACACTGAACAGCTCCATGGCAGCAGCTTGGGGTGCAAAGCCACACACCTGGTAGATCATGTCCCACACAAACTTAGTTTCTCAGCCTACATACTGCTTCTTCTACTCTGCAGTCACTCTTGAAATACTTTTGTATTAACCCACTGTATTAAGAAAATGAGCACTTAAAACAAAACAAAAAAATAGTACCATTTCAGTGGAAATCAGAATCCTCAATTTTCTCTGATTTTTGAATTAAAATAGCCTCATTTGTTTGAGTACAATTAAGTTCTTTGAATGTGGCTAGGATTATTTTCATAATTCTATATTTTCAGTTTTTCCTTAGAATTCTGGAACCTGACATTGCACTATAATTTGCAAAACTGAATCCATTCAGAAACCATCCTTGGTAGAAAAGGTAATACCAGGAAGACAGGCAGCACACTCAGTGCAGTGTTTCTCTGTTTGTGTTAATCAGATGTGGGAGAAGAGCATCTCAGACACAAGAGCAGCTTCATTCATTGGCTAGAAATGAGCAGTCTCATCTGTGTTTGATTGGCTAATACTTAGCGCTGTGGGATGTCACCTGGGTGTGGAAGTAGGCAGGTGCCTGTCCAGAGCACAAAAAGGGTACTCGTGAGCTACATTTCTCTCTGTTGGAACACCCTTCTATGAATATTAAATGAGAAATGTCACAAAGAAGAGAGGAATACTACAATACTTTCATGACACTTTCTAGAATTCTTATGTTTCATCCTTATCTCTATATCTGTTTTTTTTGTTTGTTTGTAAACAGCAGGCTTATTCTGTATGTGTTTGTCTTATTAAGAGGATTTGATTAATTATGTGCTTAACTGAGGAAAGCATGTTTTTCTTGGGGGAAAGTGGGGGGTTTGATATAAAGTACTTCAGTAAGTAACATTTCTTTTAGTATTGATATTTAAAATTTTTTGTCAGGGACTTTCATTTTTATCTATGAGAGCTACATCTTTTATGATTTTTCCCCCTGAAATAAGAACAGTGCTACTACAAGGAGTTAAATATAATTCCTATGTAGCTTTTTCTTACACCCTGAACAGCAAGCACTTAGGCTTGTAAAGTAAAACCACTGTATCTCATAAGCCACATCCTCAATAGAGATCTTTCAGAGGAAGCACTTTTTTCCCCCAATCGAAACATAGTAAGAGACTTAGAGCCTGAAGAGATAAAATAGAACCTGTTCTTCAGGTCTCATTCCACATCTGCACCTGTCATTTATTGTTTTGCAAGTGAACTAACTAAAAATACAGTTTGGATGGGTTGTATGGAATTTTTGTTATTGGCCCACTATGAAGTCATGTGCTTAGGACCGGAAGTCACTGGATGATTTTCATGTTGCTTGAAAGGGGACGCTTAGTGAGCCTCCCTATTTTATTCTTTTTTTTTTTCTTATTTTGAATTTGAAGTAAAATAATAATCTCAGATTGGTAAGTTCAGCATAAGTTTATGAAAATACTCCGCATGTGATTTCAACCTTTAAATCCGCAGAAACTCAAGGTTTTATTCCTTTCCCTCTCCGTGCATTTCCGGAGAGCAAAGTCCCTTCCACACTCATTCTTCCTCTGTCTGCTCTGAGGCTGTGCTTATGTCCAGGACTAATAATGACACAAAATTCAGTCTGACTCTTAGTCTCCTGCCTACTCAGGGAAATGTCTGCATGCCACCTCCTTCTCTCAGCTGCTCTTTTTCCTCTCATCTCATCCCCCTGTCACTGTCCTTCCATCTCTTTCCTGGTCTCCTGTGGTTACAGCTTGTGCCCAAAGCCCTTTCTGCCAGGTATCTTTCTCTCCTTTCTGAATGTACACACTCCTAGTGTCTTCAGCTCTAAAAATACTGTAGGATAAGTGCCTCTGTTTCCTTCCCTTCAAAGCCAAACTACTTGAGAGAGCAGAGCATTGCACACCTACCCATTTCCTCAAGTCTAATTCAGTCAAGAGCCTGTAGCAATTTGGCCTCTGACGTCCCTTTTAAGAGAGCAAAAGCATCAGGAACTCACTCCACTTAAACTGCTTTCCAGACAGTGTTTAGCATGGACTCCATGGCAGTTGATAGAATTGACAGATTTCTCTCTGGTTTGTCTTGCTTCCTACACCCCCTTTTAGCTCACACCATCTTAAAACAAAAATATTTCAGTGAATTATGAGCAGATGAAACAAATCTTTAAGCATAAAAGAAAAAAATCAATGTCCATTTTATTATAGGACCAAAAAGGGCAGCAAACTGCCCTGGTCCTAATATTATATATAAGAAGTGCATGTATCCTTCTAATTAGCTAAGTGTATAAAGCTATGATTTTACCTTCAGCTGTCACCATAGGAAGGACTGTCCTCTTCTACCCTCACGTCATGAGGTGGAGAGCATTGTTAGTGTTGCCTGAACTGACCTGTCCTGGAGAAACCGCCATGCAGGGAGCAGGTGCAGCAACTGCCCTAATGTTCCCATGATATCACAAAAGGTACTAAGCTGAGGAGCTGCATCCAGTTTTTGTTTCTCAAAAGAAAAAATGGGGAGGGAGGCTTAAAACATACTAATCTGAGGTAAGTCTTCTAGAATGCAAGTCACTCTATTTGTTCCTGAATACAAATTTCACATTTAGGATGATAGAAGTATGGTGACACTCAGAGCTGGCTAGACAAAGAGCCAGAGAGGTGTGACTTATCCTACTTATTTATGCTCTTACAGCTCTGGGGACAGACGTTGAAATCAAGGTGTAATCATGACCACTACCCATCCGAGGCTTCCAGTGAAGAATTCTTTGTTGTCCTGTACACTTCAAGTAGTCTCTGCCAGTGCCTGGGTTCCTCAGCTTATGGACATTCCATTGCTGTCTCTTGGGTTCCTCAGCTTGTGGACTTGCCCAAGTTGCCATCTCTTGGGTTCCTCACCTTATGGACTTGCCATTTCTGTCTTTTGGGTTCTCAGCTTGTGGACTTGCCGTTGCCGTCTCTTGGGTTCTCAGCTTGTGGACTTGCTGTTGCCGTCTCTACCTCTGTGCTCACATACCTTTGTCACTGGGTGTTTTCCTGTCCAAAATCTCTTTCTTGCTTAGACAATAGTCATTTTGTATTTAGGGCACACTGGAGTCCAAGATGACTGCACTTGCAAAGACGTACATCTCAAGTTCTGAGAAGGCATATGTCCTAGGCTAATGCTGACTGAGGTCCATCTCATTGCCCCTCAGAAGACCTCAGGTGCTTGCCTCCATGGCCAGCATCACAACTATCTCTTCAGAACATTGTGTAAGATGATGAGAGATAATGTAAGATAATAAACCTTTATGTCGTGCTTGAGTAGTTAAGTACTGGAGTCATTGGCTAAACAGCAATAGATGACAGATACCACAGCATTAAGAAAGGCATACAAGTCACAGTACACTACTTATCGGGGAAGAAAGAATATTTTTACACGAGCATAATTATTTTCTGCCTTACTTTGCAGAGCCTCAGGGGTACCTTTGAAATCATATAATGTATGTAAACACTGACATCATTTAACTGATATTTATGATAGCCCTATATTGTTTGAAGGGTGAAAACCATGAAGTGTCATGCTATGGGAGTGCTAAATTCTAACTGGCCACAGTGTAGCATGTTTCTAAAATGGATAAGTTGTGATGTAGGTGGGGAAGTCTATTTGTTGTTAAGACAAAGGAAAGTGAGTGAGAAGAGCGCACAGGTGCTTCATGGTCCGCAGGATAAGGACCCAACAGCGCAGTCAATCCACGACATGCATTGCCTGGCTTCTCTATCTGCAAAATGTCCATGCACTGTCTTTGTGAACTTAGACATCATTTTAAGATTCAAAATAGTATAATTGTATATTAAAGCAGGCGTGGGGACCGTGTGCTAAGGTTTCCCACCACTCTCATACACTGTGTTCAGCATCAACATACATTGTGAAAAGATACTTTTTCAGGAAAAAGGTAAAATGATGACTCATACAGACATACAAATATACACACATTAAGACCTTATTTACTGCTACCATAGGAACATAGGAGATGGATAACTGGTTCAAAGGAGTCATAAAGAAATCATAAACCATCACAGGATGAGGGACTACTGATAGGAACTTAAATGGAGACAAAACTAATTGTCCACAGAGAAGCCAACTGAGTCATAGCCAGGCATGTGACTTATCAACAGTTTCCTACAATGCACTAAAACTTATGAAAAGCCCAAAGAAATCAAACAGAGCTACCTTCTGATGACCCAGCAGGCTCTGCTGTTGGAAGATGTATCGCTTCCCACACAGTATTTTAACTCTGAGTGCTTGTTCTTTGAAAAAGAAACTGAAGGTTAAGGTTGTTTTTGTAACCTGTTTACCTTCTTTACTTAACTCATAGATGAGAAATAAAAAATGACCCTTGTTTGTAGCTTAACTAGATGGTAACAGGTCCTATTGTATTTTTCCTCATTAGATATGATATTGTCAGTTTACCACCTGAAGCTTGCTCACAGCAGATTGATTTTGTTTTCTAGCATTTTGACCTATAAAGTGAAGATTTATTAAGCCCCCAAGTGACTGTAAAGGAGACATAGAGTGGACCTTCTTCTCAAAAGAATGGGAAGACACCGTCTGTGTGCTTTTCTGTCTTGTACGATCTGTACAGCTCCACTCAGACTTCTCTCTTCCCTGTTTTCTGACTCCTCTTCTGTGCTCGCATCTCTAGCTTCTTTCTGCTCTCTTAACTCCAGGCCAGTGGTTCTCAATATGTGGGTCAAGACCCCTTTGGGTTGCCCGAGTCCATCACAAACACAGATACGTACCATTTATAACAGTAGCAAAATTACAGTTATGAAGTAGCAACAAAAATAATTTTATGGTTGGCGGTCACCACAGCATGAGGAACTGTTTAAAGGGTTATGGCCTTAGGGAGGCTGAAAATACTGGTCTAGGGTTAACTTGGTTGAAATTTGCCAACTTTGGATGCAAACTTAGTATCTCTAGCATAGATAAGGGAGGCGAGGAATAGGCAACAGTGCTGATCTTTCCCCATACTTGCTGGGTGTTGTTTCTGGAACATTTGTAACTACCACACAGTGTAGTCAATATCCAGTGACGTTGGGTCACAGCTTTTCAAGCCCATATTCTTCCTCAGGAGGCCGCAGAAACACTATAATCCTACTGTGGGTAGCTGTCCCTGGTAGAATAAGCAAATACCTGAACAGACCTGTAAAACAAAGGAGTCGGAGAAGTAAATGTGCTCAAATTTATCCTTCAGTCAGGTTTCATGGTCAGGCATTCACATAATCTTATGTATCTCTTATATATATTACATGCCAAAGCCACTTTCCAGGTTACTCAAAATTACAGGGATCTTGGGGAGTTAGTTATTTCTATTGAGTCATTAGAGACTAACAAAATATAAAAAGTTGTAATTGGCACTGTCTGCAAATACCATCTCCTTCAATCCAGGTCACAGCTTGAGAAGGTAGATACTTGGCACAGTGAAGGAACAACCCAGTTCAATCAGTGGAACTAATCATGGGCAAAAGCATTACAGCCATATCGCCTTCACGTTCTAATTTGCACTACAAAGACTCATCAGGGAATTTCATCAGATGAAAGATAGATTTGCAATAGAGCAGCATTTTGCCAGGATCGTGTTGTTCATATGTCCTGTGTACTAATCCATAATTTAGAAATGTGAATGATTTTAGGAAACAACATCTGCAAACAATTGTGTCCTAATTACAATACTGACTTCTGTTAGTCAGAAAAACTGCCTAGCTGACGTGAAGATGCAGGGACAGAATCTCTTCCCCATTTCTTTACTCAACGATACCAGTGCTCTTGTGGTTACACAATGTGTTAAGAGTATCTTTAAAATAAACTGCTTGTGAAAGCTGAGAAAGCAATCTTCATTTTAGAAACTCTTTAGTCCATTTATATGATATGTGAATGATAACATAGACTTTGGTAATCACATGGTAGGCAGTTTCCATGATCCACACTTCTGAGACTTGTGCAAGCATGCTCACTGTCAGCTCACAAATCCTTTTTTTTTTCAGTCTGTTCAGGTATTTGCTTATTCTATCAGGGCCAGCTACCCACAGCAGGATTATAGTGTTTCTGTGGCCTCCTGAGGAAGAATATGGTCTCGAAAAGCTATGACCCAACTTCATTGGATGTTGAATGCACTGTTTGAATGCAAAATGAGCTGGAGCATATGGAATGAATAATGAAAATCATGATGCTGTATGTTATAAAGACTGCAACTTCTCTTTTGGGTGCTCACTCTTTTTCCTCATGTTTGTTTAGAGTCCAGAAAGTCATACATGTTGCGACTACTTGTAGAGAAGCCTGTCCAGTGAGAAGATGAACTCTCTAACAAAGAGAAAGCAAAGCTTGCCAGCCATGTGTGAAAGACTTGGAAGTGGATGCTTCAGTTCCAGATGAGACTTGAAAAGGCAGGTCCCTGCCTGCCATCTTAACTACAACCCTGTGAAAAATCTTGTAGCAGAACAGTCCAACTGTTCTGGATCTCTGGCCTTCAGAAACTGTGGTCTAAAAATAAGTGATAGAGCAGGAGTGATGACTCAGTGGTTAAGAGCACTGTCCCTTGTTGTTCTTGCCAAGGACCTGAGTACAGTTCCCACCACCCATATCAGGCAACTCACCACAGCCAGTAACTACAACTCCATGCCATCTAATACCCTCTCCTAGCTTCTGTCAGCACCTGTACACATGTGTATGTACCCACACACAGACATAAATAAAAATATTAAGATTAAAATTTTTAAAATGTTGACAATTTTACGCTGATAAATTTTGAGATAAAATTTTATGTGGCAATAGATAACCAACATAAAATCCTATGTTACAACAACATATCAACTTGAATATGTAAAAAAAAATCAGATAACAGCTTTTTAAGTATCTTCATCTAATTAGATGATAGTTTAACTGTTTTAGTTATCTGAGTTAGAAATGGAAAACCCTTTTGTCTATTCAAAGGAGTGCCTTGTAGATTTCCATAAATGCCCATGTGTGGAGGGGGAAAGTTGTGGGAGGCATTATACTAGACCAAACAGCCATCAATTCTTTGTTATACTAAGTGATTATATTCACGCTGATTTACTTGGGTTTCTTTTAGGGAACAAATGAAGCATGTCCTTATGTGCTACCATATTTATATGAAAAGCTCTGATCTATGTGGCTACCAGTGGGTTGCTCACTCTTGGAGGTAATTTAATTCTCTTCAGTCTTGATGTGGACTCACTTAAAGCCAATTTAGCATCCATGACAATTACTGGATTAAGCAGACTTACTTTTACTTCCAGTACAATTTCTTCTGTGACTTTATGTGCAGCCTCATTTCTAACATTATATAGACAGTCATGTAGGGAAGGTATTTTGAATCCAAGTAATAAGACATTTTAAAATATTTATGCAATATATTGTTCAATTTATCTAGTTATTGCATCATATATATTCCAGTCACTTAAGGTTTGGTTTTAAATTATTGATTAAAAATAGCTCAGCTTTGAAAGCCAAAACTTTCCATTCCTGTTGATAAATTCTGTGCTTCATAACTGACTTTATATTTCATGTTTGTGTGCATTTAACTAATCCCAGATAAATATAATTGCTTTGTAAATATAATATAATATAATATGTCATCTCACATTAACATATGACTAAAATAGAAAAAGAAAGGATTATAAATTACATAACAATTATACTATCATGAGGGGTGTTTTGTTTTGTTTCACAAAATAGTGGCACCTGGTGGTCTGTCCAAAGCATATTTCCAAGTTTTCCCCAGTTGTCCTTGCAGCTGCAGCGTTTCCCACAGTTGGTTTAGTTCCTGCTCATGATTAGTAGTATCTTTTTGTTTTTCATTTTTTGTAATATTAAATTGACCTATTTTTTCAGTTATGTGTATGAAGTAATGCCTTTAGTAATTGTAGCTAGAGTTTTCCTGCCTGGCCCACAGTCAGGACAAATCTCTCTCACCTGCCAGTCCCACAGCTGCTCAGATCCAACCAAGTAAACACAGAGACTACTTATATTGCTTACAAACTGTATGGCCATGGCAGGCTTCTTGCTAACTGTTCTTACAGCTTAAATTAATCCATTTCTATAAATCTATACCTTGCCACGTAGCTCGTGGCTTACCGGCATCTTCACATGCTGTTTGTCATCATGGCAGCTGGCAGTGTCTCTCTGACTCAGCCTTTCACTTCCCAGCTTTATTCTCCTCCTTGTCCCGCCTATATTTCTTGCCTAGCCACTGGCCAATCAGTGATTTATTTATTGACCAATCAGCAACACACTTGACATACAGACCATCGCACAGCTCTTCCCCTTTTCTTTCTTTTTTCTTTCTTTTTTTTCTAAAAGGAAGGTTTTAACCTTAACAAAGTAAAATTACATATAATTTGGGAATTTGGGCATAGCTTCTCTTACTACTTCCTGCTGGAGGGGGGCGCTGTATCTTATGGGGACACAAAGAAAATTTTAGGATTATGGAATAGTCCGTGAGGCTGTATTGCCTGAGCCAGTTGCCTTCAAATGGTTCTGGATGTTGGATCATCTGGGCCATGGTGTCATCAGAGACCTTTCAGGGGGTCTTGGCTGGTCAAACCTGGTGTATCTTAATTTGGAACAAATCTATAGCCTTTGGCTTTCTGTGGGAACAAGAGCAGAGTCTCCTTTCCAAAGCAACATATCCTTATATCCAAATTTTGAAGTCAAGGTACCTTTAAAATATACATATTGGATTAACTCAATGTCTTGTACAATCAAATGTTTTTCTGCAGTTAAAAATCCCAAAGACAACACAATCCAGATTCTCTGTGTAATATTCATCTTCACGTGGCTTATTTTTATATTAATTTTACTGTCTCTTTAAAGACTTTATTTTTTAAAACTGTATTTGTTTATATAACTGTATATATCACCTTTTTGTCTCTTTCAAGCCTACGTATATTTTACACACATTGTAAACTATTACATCTGAATCTGTCTTATTGTGAATCTATTTGCTTTAAACTGCAGCAGCTGTGGCTGCTGGCTCTGCCCACCTCAGCTTCCCAACATGGTGGTGGTACATTTTCCGCCAGCTCTGGGAGCTATAGTGGGTCTATGCTTTTATCCAAGCAGCGTGTAGCTCAGAAACCTCTTTTTTTGTTTTGTGCTAGCAAAAGCTAAATCCACCACGCAGCTTAATGTGCCACTTGCAGAGGCCTCATTCCCGCCATACTGCAGGTCGAGCATGCACGCTAAGAACCCACAAGTAGCTCAAACCAGCAGCTGCTACTCATTTGAGAGAGACAATTAGGAAGCTGTTTTTAGCTCCGTTTTAGAATCTTTTCTCAGGTTTTAGTTGGAAACTCTTGCCACCATGTTGGGTGCCATTTGTAGCTAGAGTGTTCCTGCTTGGCCCACGGTCAGGGCAAATCTCTCTCACCTGCCAGTCCCACAGCTGCTCAGACCCAACCAAGTAAACACAGAGACTTATATTGGTTACAAACTGTATGGCCATGGCAGGCTTCTTGCTAACTGTTCTTACAGCTTAAATTAATCCATTTCTATTAATCTATACCATGCCACCGGCATCTTCACAGGTTGTTTCTCATCGTGGTGGCTGGCAGTGTCCCTCTGACTCAGCCTTCCACTTCCCAGCTTTATTTTCCTCCTTGTCCCACCTACACTTCTTCCTGCCTGACTACTGGCCAATCAGTGTTTTATTTACCAACCAATCAGAGCAACACATTTGCCATACAGAACATCCCACAGCAAGTAATTGTCTACAGTTACTAGTGTACAGTTATTCTAATATTGATCTTCATGCATAGATAGTGTTAAGGAGCTACTGCGCAGAGAAATTACTTTTACTACACCAAACAAAAGACTGCCTCAGAACAAAAAGCTATAAAAAGAAATTCACTTAGAGGTGAAATAAAATTTGTCATTGCTTCTCTAGCAGGACAGTCATGTGCTATTTCATTATTACTTGTTAGCACACATGGGAGTGTTCTTTATACATATTTCCTAAGAATCTGTAAATATGACCACAGGGTATTCATGCTTTGAACTTTTTGGTTGGTTTCTTTATGATAGGGTATCACTCTGTGGCCTGTGATGACTTGGACCTCACTATGTAGCCCAGCCTGGCTTCAGTCTTGAAATGATGACCCTGTCTTAGCCTCCCCAGTGCTGGGATTATATGCATGACCTATACGCCCATTTTGAACTTTCTTAAACATTGCTCATCAATAGAAAACAGTTGACATTATCTTCCTTTCCATGTATTATTAGCAGCTATGGAATGTACCAGCTAGGTTCAGGAAAGACAAATAAAAAAATTATATAGAAAGAAATGAATATAATGATTAAACACATTTTTCTTTCAAAACTAACACTTTTATCTGCCTGATTTATCTACCCAATCTAATCTACAAAAGACAAAGTGATATTGATTTCAAATACCAGGATAGAATTGTATTTTAGAATAGTAAGTTCACTCATATATATATATATATATATATATATATATATATATATATAGTGAAATTTAGATCTAATTATCATTATATTCTAGAAAATATTGAAAATAATTATAATGGAAGTTCACTCAGAAATGAATTGAATAGAAAATATTAATGTAAACAAACTCATAGTCACACATACTTCCACATGACAGTTGTATGATTTGGAGACTGATTATAATTTGTATAAATTCATATAATTGGATTTGGTACTCTTCTGAATAGCTTACTGTTTGAATATTATATGTAACAGATATATGTAAATAAAATCTGTATTAACACTAGAGGAGGCAAAAATTGAGAGTTTTTGTAGAAGTTTTGATGTTATAATCAATAATTCAAAAATTCAGGCCTGAATAAGAAACTTAAAAAAATTATTTATTTTGAGTATGTGTGTATATGTGTGTATATAAGTATGTGTCTGTGTCTGTGTGTGTGCGTGTGTGTGACATGTGTATGTAGGAGTGAATGTGCCATGGCACACATGTGGAGTGTAAAAGGAGAACTTGTGGAGTCAATTCCTCCCCCTACACCTTTCTACCAGTTCTGAGGATCAAAATCAGTTCACCAATCTTTCTCTGTAAGAAAAAGAGATGAATGAAATAAGACATAAAAGCAGAGTTTTAATTCATTAAGAAAACCTCAATGTAAACAATACTGGAAGAGGAAAACCTAGTAAGCCTATTTAAATCCTATGCAGAAGGTCTCACAACAGGCTAGATCATACCCAAAACAAAGTCAGGGATTGAAGACACAGCAAAGTAATTAGATCACTCAGTGAAGGTCAAAGAGAAGTTTTAAAAACATGGAAGGACATGGAAGAGTTCTAGGATATCATGAAAACTCATATCCTCAAAATCATGGGCCTAGAAGGAGTAGAACACTTAGTATAAAAGATATATTCAATAAAACTGTTGAAGAAAATTTCCTGAACCTTGAGAAAGAGATGCACATTCAGATAAAGAGGCCTCTAAAACACCAAATAGACAAAACCAGAAAAGAAATTCTCCAGGACATACCAAAGTTAAAACATTAAAAACACAGAATAAAGAAGGGTGTGGCAAGCTTCAAGAAAGAAATGTCAAGTGACTTACAAAAGAAGGACAAGGAGAATAAAGTCAAATTACCTGACAGAAAACTTCAAACCCAGAAGGGTTTGGAAAGATGTGCTTCAAATCCTGAAAGACCAGAGCTATCAACACAAACTATTATAGCCAACAAAATTATCTGTTTAAATTGAGCGTGAAGTAAAGACTGTCTGTGATAAATTCCAACTAAAGGAGCTGATAACTACTATGCCATCTCTGTAGAGGATCGTGGAAAGAACACTTCAATCTGCAGAGAAAGAGAAATACACTCAAGAGGTCTCAAGGAACAAATAAACAACATTAGGACAGGTAATCAAAGGAGAGTCGAGAAAACATGACAAAATCAACAAAATGACAGGAATTAATACCCATCTTCCAATGACTTTCAATATTAATTATCATTATAACTAGTTGCTTTTCTATTGCTATGATGGAACTCCATGACCAAGGTATGGTGATATTTTATTTGTGCTGAAATGTGGTGATATCTTATTTGTGCTTTAATAAATGAAGCTTGCCTGGAGATCCGAGGAATAGGAACAGCCATTATAAGTAAACAAAGGAGTCAGGCAATGTTAGCACACACCCTTAATCCTATCACTTGGCAGGCAGGGATCTGTCTGGATCTCTGTGAGTTCAAGGCCACACTGAAAACAGAGCCAGGTGTGGTGACACATGCCTTAAATTCCAACACTAGTTAACCATGGAGGTCTGGAGGTCTGTATAGACAGACAGGAAGTGACAGAGCTGGGCAGGAAAAGGAAGTGATGTAGCTGGACAGAGAGAGCAAATCAGATGGCAGAACAGCAAGGCATACAGTCTAGACAGGAAGTAATTCGCATTTGGAAGCTGCCGAGTTGGTGAGGTAAGGTTGTCTGGTGGCTTTCCCTATTACCCTGATCTCTCTTAGGCCTTCACTCCTATATCTGATTCAGTGTTTTTTATTTAATAAGACCATTTAGAAATTCATCTACACCAAGGCATCTTAAACAAGAAAGCATTTAATTGAGCATATGCTGTGGAATATTAATTTACGATGTGTTTCATTTGTTTATGCTGTGGAAAATTTCTTTAAGGATGTAAAGATATGTTGCATTTGTTTAACTCTGTGAAGCTGTGTTACTCTTCCAGTCTAAAACACCTGATGGCCTAATAAAGAGCTGAATGACCAATAGTAAGGCAGGAGAAAAGACAGGTGGGCCTGGCAGGCAGAGAGAATAAATAGAAGTAGAAGTCTGGGAAGAGAGATCTAGGATTGAGGGAAGGAGGATGTCTCTAAGGGCCAGTCACCCAGCTACACAACAAGCCACAGAATAAGAAGTAAAGAAAGGTATATAGGATAAAGATAAAAGCTTAGAGGCAGAAGGGAGATGGGATAATTTAAGAAAAGCTGGCTAGGAAAAAGCCAAGCTAAGGTTGTGCATTCATACAAAAGAATAAGCCTACATGTGATTTATTTGGGAGCTGGGTGGTGAGACCCCCAAAGAGACAAAAGAGTAAGGTTATCAAAACAACCAACTGCAAGCATATAGTTCCATAGGGTTAGAGTTCATGATGGTGAAGCAAAAGCATGGAGGCAGGAATAGGTGAGAACTCACATCTCAAACAGCAAGCAGGAGGCAGAAAGAGCTGACTTGAAGTAATATGAGTTATTTGAAACTTCAAAGCCTACCCCCAGTGACATACTTCCTCCACCAAGGCTGTACTGCCAGATCGCCCCCGAACAGCTACCAACTGGGATCATGTTTTCAAATGCCAGGGACTTATGGAGGATATCACATTAAAACCACTACATAAGCAAATGGAACTAAGAAACAGACTCAGCTATTTTAATATCTGACAAAACAGACTTTAAACCCAAACTAATCAGAAGAGATGAAAAGGGACATTTACTATTCATTAAAGGGAAAATCTACCAACAGGATATTATTATAATCCTAAACATGCACCTGACAAGCCCAGGAGCACACACTTTCACAGAAACAATCACTGTTAGCTCTAAATCTACAGTTTGGTCCCCAATACAATGACAGTAAACAATTCTTGAGGTACCTTTAAGGCAAGGAGCATTACAACTCAGTCCTAGCCTGAAATAAAATTTAATGTCACAGCAAGTTTTCTAACATTGATTTCTTTTGAAAATTTGTTTAGATATCAAAACTGATTCACAAAAGATATTATTCTACTGCATGACTACTAAACTAGTAGAAATAGAAATGGAAGGAATAAAATCCTTGCTGAAATCAAATAAACAACGTGGAAAAATGTTGAGTTATGATTAAACATTAAAAAGTCATGTAATTTGGTTTAGTCATCAACATTACAAACATCAAACAAAATGAAAGGTACAATTGGAGCAAAATATAGTATCAGGTAGTTTCTAATTTCAGAAATAATTTAGAAAATGACTCAGAAACTCTAGCTGCAAATATTTGTGAAATGATTAGCTGGTGGATCAGAATGCTTATGTGTTGTCGGACTGTTCCAAAATTATAAGGCATATTATTAAGACAATATTCCTTTGAAAATCAATGAAAATGTCTCTGGAAGATCATTTTCTTCTTACAATTAAAAAAAAAAAGACTCTAAAATACTGAAGTACAGCTTAGAGAAGAAATGATGTCCACCATGTTTAGAAGACAGTCACCATCAAATCTGAAGGAAGAGAATACAAGAGTTTCTCAAACACTGTTCCTGGATCTCCTCAGAGCTTCCTGGCCTTGCCTAGCTGTTTGCATTCATGGGTTCCCATAGAGAACAGGTGCCAAAGCAGAGAAGCACAGAAACTCTTCTCATGGAACAGACTTTGCCAGTGGTTGGTAAGAAATGCAAAATGAGCAGCAGACAGTTTTCTCTGTATTCTCCTCCTTTGACCCTGTTCCATTTCCTCGGTTTTTAAAGTGTATCCAATAACGATACTTCCCATAGTGACATCATTTTGCATTTCTTTCCAACGTCCTTGCCTCCTTTTTCCTCTCACCAGTGTGATGAGAATGTGTCCTCCATTACTTAGTGCATGGACAGAAAGCCCTTCTTACCTCCCCAAACAGCACAAACTAGGGGGTTTTTGAGCTCAAGTTGTGCATGGGAAATTTTGTATTGCCACTGCAATTCACAAACAAAATCCCTAATTTTGAAATAGAATATTTAATGTTCTAAATTTGAGACAGAGTCCTGATATGTATGTAGCACAGGTTAGATGAAGACTCAGTTCTCCTGCCTCAGGCTCCTCAGGGCTGGGATTACTCTATGAACTTCAGTGTATAACCACATCTGTCACAGGTACTATTTTCTTCAAATATGCCTTACTATAGTTGGTACTGTCTGAGACAGAAATATTAGGAGAGGAGCTTTATATTGGTGATAAGGGTAGAGAGATATCATGAGCTCAGTTTTGGGCATTTAAACTTGGGGTGACTGTGGGACTTCAATATCAAGACAGCAGCAGATTGTGTGGGTGCAAATGTTGCAAGGGAGGTCCAAAATGGAGATTCATCGAGAGGTCGTACCATGCCAGAAAGTTAGATATGATCTCCTAAAATTGAATGTTGGTGTAAGGATATGGTCCCAAAAGATGAATCACTCAATTCCTGAGTTTCCAGGTTAGGAGACTGACAGAGTATCCAAAAATGTTTAAGAGAGAAACAGTTGCTTTTTACAGGAAAAAAAAAAGTCAACTAACATGTATGTGTGCACTGAGTTTGAAGGGAGAAGTGGTGAAAAAAGGACTTAGAATACAGAACGCATAATGAATACTGAAATGTCATGAATTCAACATAATAGGAACATATTTTGTGAAGTGGAGAGGGTGAAAAGTTGATTAGAATATTCAAGAGAGAATAGAAGAAGTGAAAGTGGGTGTATAGACACATCATTCATGGAATTTGGTGGAGAGAAAAAGAATGAAATAGGGAGCAGGGGGAAGCAATAAGGTTATACAGTTTTCAAAAAAAAATTTTTAGAGAAATATTCTTCTTAGAGAATATTTATTTCTCTTATAGAGAAATATTTAGGATTCATTTAATGGGCTCCTTGTGTCATGTAACATGCACCCCACCACAACAATGGGAAAGAATAGGAAGATGCAGACGGCTGTACACTCTGAGACTGTAAGCCCCCCCCCCAATCTTTCCTAAGAATTCGAAATGGAATACTTCTCTCTTTCTTTCTTTCTTTCTTTCTTTCTTTCTTTCTTTCTTTCTTTCTTTCTTTCTTTCTCTCTTTCTTTTTCTTTCTTCTTTCTTTCTTTCTTTCTTTCTTTCTTTTTTTCTTTTTTTGGAGAGGGTAACAGTCTTGGCTATACTGGAACTCACTCTGTAGACGAGGCTGGCCTCTAACTGAAGAGATCCGCCTGCCTCAGCCTCCCGAATGCTAGGATCAAAGCTGTATGCCACCACCACCACCCTGCCTTCTTTTCTTTTTTTGAGACAAAGTCTTGATTTGTAGTCCAGGATAGTCTAGGACACAGTAATCCTCCTTCCTCAAGATACAAAAACAGAAAATCAAAGAATGAGCTGATTATAAAAGTAGAAAATGAATTGCAGAAGGACTGAGATTAGAGCAGAGAAGAAATGTGTAGGTGAATAAATGAATGAATGGCAGGACAAGATCCAGCGTCATCAAGAGTGACTTGGATCCTCTGGACTGGGGTTACATGCAGGTGTAAACAACCTGATGTGAATGCTGGGAACAAAATTCATGTTCTCTGCAAGAGCAGGAAGCGCTTTTAACTGCTGTGTCGTCTCTCTAGCCCCAATTAAATAGTTAACTTTTCTAAATCATATGATTTTGCAAGAGTATGCATGTTTCTTATTTGTACACATGTCCATGCATGTTTTCATGTGTGAGGACATACATATATGGGGTGTACTTTTGTGTGTGAACATGTGTGGAGGACAATTGTTGGTGTTTGTTGCCTCCCTTCATCACTCCCCACTTCATTAACTGAGCCTGGGTCTCTCACAGCACCCAGAGTTTACCTACTTATCTAGTCTACTACGCAGCTTTCCCTGGATATTCCTGTCTCTGCTCCCAAGAGGTGAATTACAGGTGAACCACAATTCCCAGTGACCGTACATTTTTGTGTGGACACTGGATCTGAATTCCAGTTCTCACTCTGCAACAGTCAGGTAGCCACTGAGCCGTCACCCCAGACCTCATTTGTTTTGTAAGCTATTTTCTCTTTTGTTTTGTTTTGTATTAGACAATGTATTCTTATATACTAGAAACTAAATACTATTAGGAAGATTTTCTTTTCCTTTAAAGTAATCTTGTTATTGATAGGACATACCCTGTGAATGACTATGTTTGGTTTAGCCTTTTCATTCATCCATGAAATGAACATCAATCATGGTAAACCTGTAAATCTACATAACCCGAGCCTCAAGATGCTTTAGTGAGTCCAGAAATTAGCAAGTACCTCTGCATATAGCCAAATAGTAAATCCTTCAGGCTTAAGAACTGTTTTTCTCTATTACAATCACTCCATTTCAATACTGAGGGTAAGAGTAGTATATTTATATATGAATGAAGAGCATAGCTTTCTTTTGGTAAAAATCATTTTGTAAAGTAAGTGGTGTAGGTCACTGGCCAATCTTCTAGACTGGCAATGCAGTTATCTGTATGGTGAATTTTCAGATAATAGTAAAACAATATCTTGAAAGTGAGAATGAATAGCCAGTGATGTATTTCAGTTGACAGAGTGTTTGTCTGAATTCTGGAAGTGCTAGATTTGAATCCTGTATAAACCAGGCATGATAGTGGATGCTGTATTTCCAGCACAAGGGAGGTGGTGGCAGAAGTATGATTCCAAGGTCATCCTTGTGGTAAACCAAGGCTACATGAGACCATGAAGAAAGCAAGCAGGCAAGAAAGAGAGAAGGAAGAAAGAAAGAAAGAAAGAAAGAAAGAAAGAAAGAAAGAAAGAAAGAAAGAAAGAAAGAAAGAAAGAAAGAAAGAAAGAAGAAAGAGAGAACGAAGGAAAGAGAGAAAGAAGGAAAGAAAGAAAGAAGAAAGAAGGAAGGAAGGAAGGAAGGAAGGAAAGAAAAGGGATGCAAGGAAGGAGGCGACTGGGGGACTCTTCATTACACCCTTATCCAGCCCTCGGGGTGAAGGCAGAGTGACACATGGCCTGTTTTGTGTCAGAGTTCAAATTTCTTCCTGTGATCTCAGTACAAAAATAAAGGTTCTAATTTTGAGTCACTGAGGTTTTCCAGATCAGATAATAAGATCTGTGGTCACCCTAGGCTTAAGAGCTAAAGCAAAAAATCCTTTTTGCTCCCCCCTCCGTCTTTCTTTCTTTTATGCTTGAAACAGTTATCTTTTAATAGGAAAAATAAATGGATCTTGACTAAGGCAAAGCTGCAGCAGGAAATAAAATGGATGTAGAAGGATTTCTTCATCACAAAAATTTCCAGAGGGTAGGAGAGTCAGCAAATTTACTTGTTGTATCAAAAAGACAGAATGAATGGAAGGATGAAGTCCAGACACAAGAATAAAAAAGAATGATCATCTAGGAAAGGGATTAAAAATACTCTGTGTTTTAAAACCAGCTCTCAAGCTGTTTCCTGATATCTTGTCATGTCTGCTTGTTAAGGATCGAGCCTAAATACTTGCTTCATTCCTGCTGGGAAGCAAAGCAAGTGTTCTTCAGGAAGACATTTGTGGAGGAAGTAGCTATCTAATAAAGAGGCTATTCTCAGACATTTACATTCCTGTCTTCTAAACAGTTGTTTTTCAGAAAATAGCTAAGATTGGATAAATATTCAAAGTTAGCATGTTTAACCTAACCAGACTTTCAAAGCTGTATTCATTATAAGTGCTTCCTTTTTGATTTATTTATTCTTCCCTCATATATTACATCCTGATCTGCAGTTTCTCCTCCCTCCTCTCTTCCCAGTTCCCGCCTCAACTTCCTCTCTTCCCCAGATCCACCCCTTCTTCTTTTCCCTTCAAAACAGGGCAGGCCTCCCAGGGATATCAACAAAACATGGCATAGCAAGTTACAAGAAAACAAGCACATCCTCCTCTAGGTTTTTAATTCTGGTGTTTTCTCTGTACCTATTGCCTCTTCTTTGCTCTATAGCCTGGCCAGTCATCTCATCCTAGAAGGCCAATCTCCCCACTGCTTATTTTACAAAATAAAGAAAGCAAACATTGTGTTGTAGTGCTTCTTCTCTTATCCCTGAAGGCAGAGCATTCACTCTGCTTTCTATGCTCCCCAGTGACACTGCAAATAGACATGAACACTGTCCCTGAGTGTATCAGTGGAATCGTTCCAGGGCACCCACAGATTCCAAAACTGAGAGTGCACAAGTCCCCTGTATAAAAATGTAGTATTTTCTTGTGACCTATGCAATCCTCTTATGTTCTCTAGGTTGTCTAGATTGTTCACAATACATAATACAATGTTAATTATATATGTGTAATGTGTATGTGTGCAATATATATATATATATATAGTATATGTAATGTATGGTTGCTATGATTATTGTTTAGGAAATACTAATAAGAATTAAGACTTTATTTGATATAGATGCTTTTCCCCTAAAATTTTGAGCATGCAAATGGTTGAGTCCATGATGAAGGCCTGGGCCGTGAATGTGGGGTCTTGTCTTTACCTAGAGCCACTGTGAAGAGAATGCACAAAATTGGCTGAGCCCATGGATGAAGGCCTGGGCCATGCATATGGAGGTGTCTGTACTTAGAGCCACTGTGAAGAGAATGCTGCTCACATTTCACAAAAGACTCATGCTGCTGTTACATGCTAATATGCTTGTGTGAAACTGGAAAATACAGGACATTGGCAGTTAAGTCCCAACCCTGTTACCCACTGTTGCTAATTTACACTTGCCTGGACATTTCTGGCTATAGCCAAGGGGCACAGTGACTATGGGATTGTGGACTGTACTTCCCAGTCCCCTGCAACTAAAGCTATTAACTGGGAGTCACACTATATCAAATCTAGTATCTTCTAAATATATGATGAATTGCATTTTAATTAAAATATAAATACAGTGAATATGGATAGATATATGATAATATACAATAATATGGTCCAGAATATTTGTGATCCAGAAAGGACTTTTACTGGATAGCTATCAGGGCATAGTTTGTTTCTGGTAATAACACTACAAATCTACAAGAACAATGGTATTAAAAAAAAAAGCCTACCTTGGTTAAAATTCACAGGAAATATGTAAAGCCTCTGGAAAACTACAGACTTTAAAATGAAAAGTTTATTAATTTTATTAATTTTAATTTTTTGTATATTTGAGACAATGACACTTTGTGGCTCTGGATTGGAACTTGCTGTATAGATCAGGCTGGCATCAAATGTGTGATCCTCCTGCCTCCCACTGCAGGCATTACAGGCATGTGCCACTAAACTTGGCTTAAAATTAAAAATTTAAAGGTGGAAGAAAATCATTCATGTCAAGTTCTGCATTCATATTTTGTGATGCTAATGCTTAACATCTTCCAATTCAAGTGTTTGAAGTGTGGTAATAGATTTTAAATGATTGATGTGTGTAATTTTCAATGATGTGTTTGATATTTTCAGGGTACTATTTATTCCTCACAGCCAAGTGATGTGTATGGGTGGTTATTTGTACAATTCTTTTACATTGAATGGAAGAATAGAGCCCTTTGTATTCGTGGAGATATTTGGAAGCCTTTTCTAAAGATTCAAAATTGCTCTCAGAAAACACTGGGGGAAAACAGGCTGCATTGTTCTTTCTCCAAGAGTACAAAAGGCAATCATACCCATGTAGTAGAATGTGATAATTACTAAGAATCTTGACAGGACTCTTAAGATTATGTCAAGGAAATGCTTTTCTGTGGATGATTTTTCTGAAAAACCTAGTAAGAGTTTGGAGGGGGTGATGGTGGCACACTTGTTCCCCATTCTGCAGAACACAATCCCTCTGTGTAAATTTCCAAATCGTATTTCTTGAATTTGTGTATGGAACAGGGAGGCATAATTGATTATTAGAGAGATAACAAACAGACATAGAGATAAGGGAGAAGGAGAGAGAGAGAGAGAGAGAGAGAGAGAGAGAGAGAGAGAGAGAGAGAGAGAGAACAGATGAAATGAAGATAATAAGACACTATTTGTAGAAGTGCTTTACCATGTCAGGTTTTGAGTAAGCAGAAACACAATCATTTGATTTAATTTACAAGACAACCTCCTCCAAGGAAGATGAATTAAAGATTCAGGAAACAAATGTCCTCACTGTTCATTCCTTTGTACCTCTTCTCTCCCAAACTGCCTGGAGGTTGAATAGGTTAGAGGCAATCTTCTCATTCATGTTTTAGTAATTTTAAAATGAACTTCTCTCTGCTACTTTTCAGATACTGATAACTAAGTCTGTAATTTAAACACCCAGAATGCTACATTTTAAAAGAAATCTGACAGAAGAAAAAACTGTGAAATATTAAACATAAAAGAAATATGGCAAAACCAAATATTATTCTTAATAGTAATTAAACTAACATCATTTTAATCAGTAATCTTAATGGCTAAATAACAATATTGGAATTTATATTCACAGATTTAGAGCAGAAGATGACTTGGGTTTTATGACATGTTCTTGCTTTAAATGGTAGATTTTTGTTGATTTTTAGTACATAGAAAATATAGGGGGAGGTCACCTTTGAATTCTGAAATATTGCTAATTTAAATTTCCCTAATCATTTTCACCTCTACAACCTTTTATTTTTGTCAGAATGAAAGTATTTGTGGTTTATTTTAAAGCAGCAATCTACTGTGCCACCATCCTTTCTTGAGATAAGTGGAATTATGAATTTTATTTATTTAATACTCATGATAGAAACCTACTGAGAGGTCCACATTTTTCATTAAAAATAGTAATACACTCATTATCTTAAGCTATCTAGTTTATGTAGGTGAGGATTAAGATATAGATTGGGCTCCGAAACATATACATTTATCACCAACATAGTGAGTTGTCTTATTTCATTGGGTGAAACCATAAACAAGTTCATTGTTGGACTTCCCACCACCACAGTATGTCCATTTAGTAGAATCATGTTCTCCTTTACATTATAGGAGCCCTAAAGGTCACCGAGGCTCCTTCTCTCTAAAGGAGCCTTCCTTTGGATCTGCATGGAAATATGATATTCTGATCTGTTTCAAAGATTAGAACATTATATAACATTGTCTCTCCCCTTGAGAGTTAATCCAGCTAATTTTGTTAATCGCTGAGCCAGCCAAGAGATGTCACCTCAGGAAGGCTGATCCACCTGTAGATATGATGAAGTGATGGAAAGGCTTGTTATCTCCTTGAAGACATAACACGCTTTTCCTTCCCGCAAACCCTTTCTATTCAGTGCCTTCTGTAGTTGCTCCCCGCGACTCTTTTGACGATGTCTGCTCTTCTGAGTTCCAACTCCAGTGCTGAACAAACGCGCTGGTCTAACTCAAAAGCCATAGCCCTCACTCTTCCTTTTCTGTATTATCTTGCTTCCCAGTGACCGCTGAGATTCACAGCTTTCCTGCTTTGTTGTATTTTCTCAAACTCTAATGAAATTGTTCCAAAGCTTCCCACTTTGGAACACTTGCCACTTTGGTATGTTTTTACATTTTTATTATTGCAGTCCCCCCACCCCCAGTCTCAACCCAAGCTTTGTAGTAGAACACCTGCTTCATTCTCTCTTTTCTCTCTGATCCCATCCACAATGGATTATTTCCAAGCTTCTTTCCCCCAACTTATCCCAGGATCCCAGCCCCCAGCACCAGCATGCATTCCCTGGGAACACAGCAGCTGAGCAGGCCAGTGAAACAAATGAGCTAACTGAAGACCTTCACCATATCCTCCTCGCTTCCAAACCCAATCCCCTAGTCTCATCTCTATCTCTGAAACAGATCACCAGCTGCATCTTCCTTCCCGCTCTGCTGACATCTCCTGGGGATCCCACAGACCTTCCCCTCCTAACATCCTTCTCTCTACTTGTTGCTGTACCCCAGGCCCCAATTCCAACAGACACTCTCTCCTAACCCACAGACCAATCCTAGGAGGGAAGAAGGTACACTGTCTGTAGATCCTCCCCTCTTTGTTTGTTCATCTAGATCCAGACCCTCCAATCTCAACCCCAGGGCTATAGCAGAGCCTCTGGGGTAACCTCTCTTCACTGTTTTCCCACATTCCAAGGAGATGAAATGAGCAGATCTTGGTTGTTCTCCTCCCTCCTATAAATGCCTTTAGACACCTAGCCTTGCCCCATTCCTAAGTGTCAGATCCCAATATCCAGAAACATATTTTGACTGGAACCCCCAGTAGGTGCAACTATCAGGTCCAAAACAATTTCCTAGCAGGCAACTCACAGCCATCACACTCTCCAAAACAGGAAACAGAAACCAAGGACAAAACAAACAAACAAACAAACAAAAAAACAAAAAACAAAAAAAACAAAGACAAAACCTAGGCCTATAATCAACCCAATTCCAAATGCCAAGATGCCAATGTAAAAACACAATCAATAACTGTCACAGCAACGTTTCGAGTATAGCCCGGTGATCCTACCACAGTAGGCACTGAATATTTCAACTGGCTGAAGCACAAGAAAATCAACTTAAAATCACCTGTATGAAGATAATAGAGGTCTTTAAAGAGGAAATTAATAAACCCCTTAAAAATTCCCAGAACATACAAACAAGGAGTGGAAGGAAATAAATAAAACTGTTCAAGACCTGAAAATGGAAATAATAGTCAATAAAGAAAACTCAAAGTGAGGGAATTCTGGAAATTAAAAATTTATGAATTTTAACATGAGCTACAGAGGCAAACTTCACAAACAGATACAAGAGATAGAAGAGAGAATCTCAGGCATTGAAGATATGATAGAAGACATGGATATCTCATATAAACAAAATGTTAAACCTGAAAAGTTCATGACATAAAACATACATGAAATCCGGGACAATATGAAAAGACCAAATGTAAGAATAATAGAAAAACAGGAAAGGAGAAGAATCCCAGCTCAAAGGCACATAAAATATTTTAAAAAAATAGAAGAAAATTTCTTAACTTAAAGAAGGAGATGCCTGTAAAGGTACAAGATGAACACAGAGCATCAAATAGATTGAACCAGAAAAAAAAGTCCCTTTGCCACAAAGTAATCAAAACATTAAACACGCAGAGTAAAGAAAGAATGTTAAATGCTGCAATGGGTAAAGACCAAGAAATATACAAAGGCAGACCTATCAGGATTAAACCTGCCTTCTCAGTGGAGTGTCTAGAAGCCAAAAAGGCCTGGACAGATGTGCTGCAGACTCTAAGATACTAATTCAGAATAATATACCCAGTGAAACTATTAATCCCCATCAACAGAGAAATTAAAGACATTCAATGATGAAGCCACATTTAAGCACTATCTATCTACAAATCCAGCTCTACAAAAGGGGCTAGAAGGTACATTCCAACCTAAGGAGGTTAATTACACCAAGGAAAACACAGGGAATAAATAATCACAGACCAGCAAAATCAAAAGAAAGGAAGTATACACACACACACCACCACCACCACCACCACCACCACCAATAACAGCAACAACAAAATAAAAGGAATCAACTATCATTGGTCATTGATATATTTCAATATCAATGGTCTCAATTCCCCATAAAAAGATGCAGACTAATAGAATAGATATGAAAACAGGATTCATCCTTCTGCTGCATCAAAAAACACACCTCAACATCAAGGATAGACATTAACTCAGGCTAATATGTTGGAAAATGATATTCCAAGCAAATAGACCTAAGAAGCAGGTTGTTATCGCCATTTTAATATATAATAAAATAGACTTCAAATTAAAATCAATCAAAAGACATAGGGAAGGACAACACATATTCATTAAAGAAAAAATCCACCAAGATGACATTTCAATTCTTAACATCTATCCCACAAACACAAGGATACCCACCTTTGTCGAAGAAACATTCTTACAGCTTAAATTACATATTGACCCTCAAACACTGACAGTGGGAGACTTCAATACCTCACTCTCACTAGTAGAAAGGTCATCTAAACAAAAACTGAACAGGGAAATATAGGAGATAACAGATGTTATAAACCAAATAGATAGACCTAATAGATATCTACAGAACATTTCATCCAAACACAAAAGAATGTACCTTCTTCTCTGTATCTCATGAAACTGTCTCAAAAATTGATTACATACTCTAATGCAAAGCAAGTCTCAACAAATAGAAAGAAATTAAAGACTTTCTAGAATTCAATGAAAATGAATACACAGCATATCCAAACTTATAGGACACAATGAAAGTGGTTCTAAGAGGCAAGCAAGTTCATAGCACTAAAAGCCTACATGAAAAAAAAAAATTGGAGAGAACTCAACCTAGCAACTTAACAACACACCTAAAAGATCTAGAACAAAAATAAGTAATCACACACAGGAAGGGTAGACAGCAAGAAATAGTCAAACTCAGGGCTGAAATCAATAAAATAGAAATAAAGAGAACAACACAAAGAATCAATGAAACAAAGTGTTTGTTCTTTGAAGAAATCAACAAGATAGAAAAACTCTTATCCAAACTAACAAAAATATGCACAGAGAGAATATTCAAATTAACAAAATCATAAACAAAAACAGGAACATAATAGCAGACACTGAGGAAATACAAAGAATCATAAGGACATATTTCAAAAACCTGTACTCTACCAAATTGGAAAATCTAAGAGAAATGGATAATTTTCTCAATAAATACCAGTAACTGATGTTAAATCAAGATCAGATAAGCAATTTAAACATACCTACAACCCCTAATGAAATAGAAGCAGTCATTAAAAGTCTCATAAATAAACAAACAAATGAACAAAATAGTGGGTCCAGGTGGTTTTAGCACAGAATTCTACCAGATTTTCAAATAAGAGTTAACACCAATTCTCCTCAAACTAAAAACAGAAGAAATATTATCCAATTCATTTTATGAGGCCACATTTAACCATGATACTAAACCACATAAAGACTGAACAAAGAAAGAGAATTACTGATCAATTTTCCTTATGAATAGAGATGCAAAAACACTCAATAAAATACTTGCAAAATTGAATCCAAGAGCACATCAAAAAGACCATCTACCATTATCAATTAGGCTTCATCCCAGAGATTTCATGAGTGGTTCAATATATAAAAATCAATAAGTGTAATCCACCATATAAACAAACTGAATAAAAAGCTCATGATCTTTTCCTTACACGCAGAAAAGGCCTTTGCCAAATCCAACACCCTTTCCTGATCAAGGCCCTGGAGAGATTAGGGATACAGGGACATACTAAACATAATAAAGGCAGAGTATAGCAAGCCCATAGCAAATATCAAATCAAATAGAAAGAAACTCAAAGCAATTCCCTAAATTCAGGAAAAGTACAAGGTTGTTCACTCTCTATTTTTACTCAATATAGTACTTGAAGTTTTAGCTAGAGCAATAAGACAACTAAAGTAGATCAAGGGGTACATCTTGGAAAAGAAGTCAAAATATCTTCAGTTGCAGATGACATGATAGTGTGCATAAGTAACTCTACAACACTACACCAGGAACTCCTATACCTAATAAACACTTTCAGGAAAGTAGCTGGATATAAAATTAACTCATGAAAACCAATAGCCCTCCTATATACAAATGATAGATTGCGAAAGAAATCCAAGAAACAACATCTTTCACAAAAGCCTCAAATAATATAAAATATCTTGTGATAACTCAAACCAAGCAAGTGAAAGGCTTGTATGGTAAAAATACAAGTCATTGAAGAAAGAAATTAAAGAAGGTATCAGACTATAGAAGGAATGCCAATGTTCATGTAGTGGTAGGATTAACACAGTAAATTTGCTATCCTACCAAAAGCAAACTAACTATAGGTTCAATGCAATGCCCATGAAAATTCCAACACAATTCCTCACATACCTTAAAAGGACAATTCTCAACTTCATATGGAAAAAGAAAAAACCCAGGTTGTAGCTGGAGATTTCTCCGGTCCCTCTGGGACATGTAGCTACTCAGACCCAAGTAAACACACAGAGACTTATATTACTTATAAACTGTATGGCCATGGCAGGCTTCTTGCTATCTAGTTCTTATATCTTAAATTAACCCATTTCTATTAATCTATAAGTTGCTACATGGTTTGTGGCTTACTGGTACTTTACATCTTATTTCTCATGGCGGCGACTGGCAGTATCTCCTGACTCAGCCTTCCTCTTCCCAGAATTCTCTTCTCTCTTGTCCCACCTATACTATACTTCCTGGCTGGCTACTGGCCAATCAGCATTTTATTTATCAACCAAATCAGAGCAACACATTCACAGCATACAGAACAATTGATATCCACAGCACAAGATAGCTAAAACAATCCTAAACAATAAAAACTGCTGGAGGCTTCACTATTCTCAATTTCAAGTTGTACTACAAAACTATAGTAATAAAAACAGCATCATATTGCCATAAACACAGACCCATTGACCAGTAAAATTGAAATAAAAACTCAGACATAAATCTACACTCCTATGGACACTTGATTTTTGGTGAAGAAGCCAGAAATACACACTGAAAAAAAAAAGATGGCATCTTTAACACATGGTGTTAATAAACTGGATGTCTGTATGTAGAAGAATGCAAATAGATCCATACTTATCTCTCAAGTCCAAATGTATCAAAGACCTCAACATAAAACCAAGTACACAGAATATGATAGAAGAGAAAGTGGGGAATAGCCTTGGACTGAATGGCACAGTCTACTTCCTGAACAGAACACTGATAGCACAGGAACTAAGATCAAGAATTAATAAATGGGACCCCATGAGGCTGAAAAGCTTCTCTAAAGCCAGGGACACTGCCATTTGAACAAAACAGCAGCCTTCAGAATTGGAAAAGGTTTTTTACAAATTCCACATCCAAATCCACATTTAGTCTAATTTTCAAAATATATAACAAACTCAAGAAACTAGATATAAAAAAAACAAATAATCCAATTTTAAAATGGGATATAGATTGCAGCAGGTTATTATCAATTGAGGAAACTCAAATGGCTGAAAAACACTTAAGAAATGTTCAACATCCTTAGCTATCAGAGAAATGAAAATCAAAACAACTTTGAAATTTTATTTACATCTCTCAGAATGGCTTATATCAAACGCATGTCATGCTAGCCTGTCGTTGACTGTTTTTGCTCCTTCATGAGACCTGCCACCAAATTCCCACATAAATCACACATGAAGGCTTATTCTTTGTTATAAATGCCCAGCCTTAGCTTGGCTTGTTTCTTCTCAGCTTTTCATAACTTTAAATTAAACCATCTATCTTTTGCATCTGGGCTTTTCCTTTTCAACTCTTGTATACCATTCTTTGTTTCTTACTCCATGGCTTGCTGTGTAGCTGGATGGCTGGCCCCTGATGTCTTCCTCCTTCTCTGGCTACTTCTTTCTTCCTCCCAAATTTCTCCTTCTATATATTCTCTCTGCCGGCCAGTCCTGCCTATCCTTTCTCCTGTGTTGCTGTTGGACATTCAGTTCTCTATTAGACCATCAGGTGTAGTAGCATGAATCTTAAAGGGTCTTATTAATAAAATCAAACCTGATGCCAGTTATTGGAGTGAATTCTGGAAGATCAGAGAAGCAGAACAAGCCACAGCAACTTCACTTTGGCAATTCCTCAGCTGATCCTGTTTTCTCAAACTGAAAGCCTCTGAGTCCTCATCCAGAATGAATCTCAGCTAAACTGCTGCTCAAAAGCCTAAAAACTTAACCAGCTCTAGTTCCTGGTTTTCATGCCTTATATACCTTTCTGCTTCCTGCCATCACTTCCTGGGATTAAAGGCGTGAGTCACCATGCCTGGCTGTTTCCAGTGTGGTTTTGAACTCAGAGATCCAGATGGATCTCTGTCTTCGGAATGCTAGGATTAAAGGTGTATGTGCCACCATTTTCTGGCCTCTGTATCTAGTGGCTGTTCTGTTCTCTGACCACAGATAAGTTTATGAGAATGCACAATACTTTAGGGAACACAATATCATCACAATCAGGTATTTTAGATAGGCAAAGTAACACAGCTTCACAGAGTTAAAAAAATGCAACATAAACAAAAGTAACATACCTTAACATAATATTATATAATATTTCCCCATTTTTGTCTAAATAAAAAAGGTTTTAACTTTAGCATAATATAGCCACATATAACAAACAGTTATCAAGTAAGAATTAATTTACGATATTCAGTCCATTTACATTTAGCAAATTCAGAGAATTTGATCATTCATCCCATCTTAGTGACTCCAAAGTTTTATACATAATTTACTTTCTATCATAACTAATGAAAACTGCAACTATAACTATCTATCTAGTCTTCATCTCCATCAAAGATTCTCAGAAGGATATAATATTACCTGAGTAAACAGGAAGTACATTGCAAACAACTTCCTATGCAACTTTAGGGCATTCATCTTCAGCCTACAGACCTAGAGTATTTGGCAGACTTTTCTATGAAGCAAGAATTTTGGACTGTCCTACCTTGTTTTGGCAAAGTTTACCAGCCACTTTCTTCTGTGCCCTGCAGAGTATCTGGCAGACTCTTCTGTGAAGCAGGAATTTTGAAGGACTGTCAAGCCTTGTTTTGGCAAAATTCATCAGTCTTTTCCCTGTGTCCTGTATGTTCTGTCTGCACAGTATATTGTCAGCAGTCAAAGGCAAGAGCAGTTTCTTTGCCCAGTGGCTAACCTCCATAAGGAGTTTCTTCAATGCCCATCATCTCTGAAATAAATTGGTGCTGCCAGGAGCAGATGTGTCTCATTGTCATGAAAAACCTTAGGTTAACAAAACATTTTAAATGGCATATTCCATAGGTCTTTGAAGTATTTGAACACTACCTATCTAAAATAAATCTCTATATGATTTTGAAAACATAGGTAACATGTCTACAAATTTGATTGTTATAAATGCCTAGCTACTAACCAATGTTTCCTGATTATCCTAAATAGTTTATAATAATAGCTTTTAAAAACTAGAATTTTGCCTTACATTTTTAAATGAACTGCATAGGTACAATACCCTAAAGAAGAGTAGAAACATAGTTACAATATGTTATAACAAAATAACCCTAAACTTGTATCAATATACAAAAATTCTTTAAACAAGAATAGAAACATATATACAGTTAACAAAAATAACTTTAAATTTGTATCAATATACTATATTCCCCTAAATGATAACAAAAATCCATAACACACCAAATAACCAACACCCTCTCACAACCCAACTCTTGGGAATGTGGACTTTGTGGTCTCCAAACTGCTTCCTGATGTCTATGGATGAGGTATCTTTAGGTCCCTGAGAAATTTTGAGATAATGGCCAAGTCCTGGGAAGACTAGCTATAACCTTTGTTGACGGATATCACATGTCAAGTTTCAGAAGGTCTCCCCAGATCAAACATGATCCATATTAACATGGGAGGAGTCCACAGCCTCTTGTCCCCTGTGGGAACAAAACTTCAAAGCAATTTTTTTTTTTGGTTTTTTTGAGACAGGGTTTCTCTGTGTAGCTATGTGCCTTTCCTGGGACTCACTTGGTAGCCCAGGCTGGCCTCGAACTCACAGAGATCCACCTGCCTCTGCCTCCTGAGTGCTGGGATTAAAGGCGTGCGCCACCACCGCCCAGCTCCATTTGAAAAATACATTATTGGACTTTTTTAAAGTTAAGGCATCCCTAAAGTGTATAGGTTCATTTACTTCATCAGTACCTGTTTCAGCTCTAGGTCTTTTAGCAGGCTTATCAACAATCAAATAATTCAAAATCAACAAAATAACATACAGGATCCAGACTCCCTGTATATTTCCCACCTCTACATGGCTTACTCTTTTTTAAATATTACTTTTACTCTCTCTTTAAAGGCTTTATTATTTTTTAAACTATTCTTTTTTTATGACTACATCCCCTTTCTTTCTTTTTTAAGCTTACCTTCATTGTAAAACACACTGGAACCTTTTTAGAGGTTTTTTTTTCTATCTGGACCTCTTTTACTGTGTATTATTTAGCCTTTTTTGACCAAATGAGCAAATGATAGACTGCTAAGTTACACCTGGATCCTCCATAGACAGTATCTCTTGGCTGGCTCGCCTGCTCTCCAGTTGTGAAAGCCAAGCCTAAAGCTTGTGGACCAGTCAGAGGTGCCAGACCAGGGAGGGCCAAGCCTAAATCTAGAGATGCAGTGCCTACCTTCAACCAGGAACTGCATTCAACCTTCATAGTTGTAGGAAACAGGTACCTGCATTGCCACAGGCGGTTTTTACTTAGCTTGCTATTTTTATTTACCACTGCCTGCTGAACAGCAGTAGCTCTTAAAGGAGTCGTGTCTTTTGGTTTTTATAAGCTTTCTCAGGCACTATGGAAATTCAAGCCTCAGGTTGGTATACCTGTTAAATGTTGTTATCTGTTTTTTATTATCTACAGTGGCTGCCCTTAAGCAACAGTTATCTTAGTCAGAGAATTCAACTCCATTGCTATTAGTAGTGGTTCAGCTTCATGGGCTGCAGCCTGAGAGGATTCTATTTCCTCAGGCATTGACTCTTTCAAAGCTACTAAGGGAACTTATCTAAATCTAAAGAACTCACCATTCAATAGTTTAGATGGAATTCTGCTCAGTCAGAGAGGCTCAATAGCAAGTAGTTAACCTTGTCCCTGTGCTGGCATCTTCCAAAAATACCCTGTCCTCTCAGCTACCACTTAAAAAACCCTTGCTACACCTGGTTCCTCCTTACCACTTCCTGTCAGCTACTTGCTGACTCAGCCTCCTGCTTGCAGGTTAATTTGATCTAATCAAACACACCTTTGAATTGTTAATAAAAGCAGTAGGAAAAAATGCAACACACTTTAAAATAATATTCCTAACACTAGCCAGGATGTGGAACAGAGAGAACATTCCTCCATCTCTGGTGGGACTACAAACTTGTATTGTGACTAAAGAAATCAGTATGGCGTTACTCAGAATTCTGGGAATCAATCTACCTCAAGATCTAGCTGTACCACTCTTGGTCATATACCCAAAGGATGCTCCATCCTACTACAACAACACTTGCTCAAACATGTTCATTGCTGCTCTATTGCTAATAGCCAGAAACTGGAAACAACATAGATGTCCCTCAATAGAAGAATGGATAAAGAAAATATGGTATATTTACACAGTTGAGTATTACTCAGATGTTAAAATAATGACTTCTGAAGTTTGCAGGCAAGTGGATGGACCTTGAAAAACTAATCCTGAGTGAGGAAATTCAGACCCAGACAGATAAATAAGATATGTATTCATTGTATGTGGGTATTAGCCATTGTAGAAGGCAAAAAGTGCTTGTGTACACAGATAAGAACTGGAGAAGTCAGGAATTCATAAACAATCCTTCAAAGGAGAGAGATGTTTAACCTGTCTTCTGGGATGCTGGGAATCGATGTAGTTTACAACCTTGTGATCCTTTGCTGTCTTATGAGCTAGGCTCTGACAATATCATCTGGAATCTACGTTTTACTTATCCCATACCTTTCCCCCCTAAAACTTTGAACATTACTTCTAGGCCATAAAACTCATCCCTGTGAGAGATATTATTTGTACTTTACAACAGCCTAACTGATTTATGTTATTTTAGGGCCAGGCCTTATGTTTATCTGTAATTCTCCCTAGACCCTTATCTTGAACATTGTTTCTAAGTTTACAAGAACCCATTTTACATAGGAAGCCATATGTACTTTGTAAAGAGCTTCAGTGTCTTAAGCTTTGTTGTACTCACATCATTGAGTTGTTATCTGAAGACGTTTTCCAGTGCTTAAATATGGCAAAAATATATGAGCTGATATCACATTCTCAAAGTCTTGGTACCAAAATATCGAGCTGAACTGAGTTTCATTCTTGTATTTCTGTGGATCATTTCCTTGCCAGCAATGAAGTCTACAAGGTCCCTCCACAAGTCATTAAATAAAGGTTAATCAACTTACAATACACAGAACCAGAGAGGTTAGATATAGAGGAAGAGACTAGCAAGGACACATGGATCTCCCTGCGAAGTGGAAATAGATTTTTATGGGTGGATTGGGGGTGGGGAGGTAAAGACAAGATGGAAACTGGAGGATCAGGTGGAGAGGGGAAACAGGTTGAGGGAGGGAATGCTCGGAGAAACAGCTGAAATTAGCATGTATATTATAGCTTTCAGCTTAGTATTTTTATAAAACTCCTGAGTGTTGAACTGAGTGAGTCACTGATTCTTGTGCCTGCTCTTGGGCTTCTTTTCCTTCTGTTAGAATTCCTTGTCCAGCCTGAATGTGATTCATGTGATTCAAATTTGATGTTTCCAAATGAATGAATTTGACTTTAGAAATTTGTTCTGAGTGATAAATTAGGAAGTGTGGCCTATCTTTGTACTATGTATGTACACATACTAGCTACATATATGTACACACATACTATGATATACATACTAGCTCATTATTTTATTATGATTTTAAGTATCTCTGTCACAGAGATTGAGGTGGTGTTGTAAGTTTTGAATACTTTTGAGGCAAACATATATAAAGAATAGTTTAGCAACCCAAGACTCCTCCTGGCTTAGGCAACACACATACTAATACAATTTTCTACTAATACACCCAGCAACCCATTGGCATATATTCACAATGTGGGGTGCCCCAGAGTTCCTGGTAACTCTTGCACCTGGCACTATCATGCATATACAATTGAGGGTGTCTTCCTGGTAACTATTGCACCAGGGAGCAAAACTTGTTCTGAACTTGACTTTTATAACTGTTTATGCTAATGAAAATCTCTGTGTGGCATTTTTCTCATCCCAATCACCAAATTAAGCAAAGTAACCTTTCGGATTTGTGTTTGCCCTCTACCTTCCACAAATGCCTTGTCTTATTATCTTATTGATGCTTCTGACATCAGCAACAATAATTTATTATCCAAAGATACTATTATTTTTTTTATTTTTATCTATTGAGACAGAGCCCTGTGAAGCTTAGGTTGGCCTGGACTTTACTATGTAGTCAAGGTTAGCCTCAAACTTGCTGTCTTCCTGGTTTAGTCTGAGTGCTGGGATTATAGGTGTATACCATCATGACCAGCCACAGAGTACTTTCTTGAAGATTTGTGTGTGTGTGTGTGTGTGTGTGTGTGTGTGTGTGGTCATTACAATTGGTAGGCCTTGTGTGTTGAAGACTGTACAATAGCCAACACTAAGAATAAAAAACCCAACTGTTTTGCATTTAATACACTATTCCTTAGCCAAAACTCACTTGGGCTGGGGAGGTTTTTTTTTCAAATCCAGTTCAAATCCTCACTGTAAATTTCACTCTGTCATCAAAAGAAATCAGCTTTCTAGTATCTTGCTAACAATTTATACCAATCCATCTTTTCAGAAAATTATTGGACAAAAATACGTAGATAAAGTACTTATACTCCTCTTAAAATGTTTTGTTTTAGAGCCCAAAGAAGACACGGGATCTCCTGTTAAGTAGCAGGTTTATTAGAAGAGTACTTAATGCTACAGTCAGACAGATAGCAGCACCACAATGATAAGAATAGAAGGGAGAAGCCTGTAAAGTGTGGCAGGAACCCCAGCGTAGCAGTTCTGAGGACATCCATGAGGAGAGTTCTGCTTCCTGGGCCCTTGCTGTTTCTTCTAGCTCCATGACAGAAACTGAGAAAACACACCTGGACACATGGTGGGGCCCACTGTACTGCTCAGCAACAAATCAGTCTTTACATGCTTCATTTAGCTTCTCCAAAATATCCCCCAAACTGCATCTCAATGGTACTCCACTTGCTGGAACCCTTACTACTGTAAAGGTGCTCTGCTCGCCCTCCCTCCCTCTCTCTCTCTTGCTCAAACTTGAGTGAAATAATCTATAATGATAAACTGCTCTCTAAACCTTACCATATATTGTCTGTGGGTTTCATGAGAGAAAAACCCATAAGCCACCAGCTAGGTGAAGTTTTGTGCCCATTAAACATTCCCACCCCAGCCCCCCAAGCCACTTCAACAAGAGCTGAGAAAGGATCCATTGTTCTCAAAGACATCTTAATATTCCTATAGAAGTAAGTGCTCTGAGGCAAGTTCAGGCCCAAATGACAGAAAGAGTTACATATAGGTTTCAAAAGAAGGGCTGAAAGATTCCATGTCACGTGGTTTGCTGTGGCCTGCACTGCTTTGGGGTTGACCTGACTATGTCAATGAAGGAATAAAGAAAGGACAGACACACAGGCATAGACATAGAAAGCTTAGACTGGGCAGACTATGCACTCTGGTGGAGAGACACCAAGAGTACTAGGAACTCAGTGCATTTCTTGTATACTGCTGCCTGAAGAGGCAGGTTTCTTTCATACAGTTGAATGAGGAGGTGCATCTATTGCACACAGATGAAGGAGGAAGCAGATTTAGCTAATCTTAGTAGGAAGTCTCTTATAGAGACTGCTTATAGTCACCTGTATGGAGGATCCTGTGGTTGATAGCTTCTGCATACACTGTTAACATGTGCACATAGACAGGGGAAGGCTTAAGCCACTCCATGGGTCTGAGGCATGGGGGTCCTTGACATGACCATGCATGTGTCAGCAGTATACATTCACTTAGGACCTCATCTGCTCCCTGAAGTTGTTGAAGAACTCTCCACAGTACATGCTGTGGGATATCTCTGATTCATGGGTATGGGAAGGGAGGGGTCTTGCAATCTAAGGAAACAATGTGGGATTTTGGAGATGAGGGGTAGAGAAGTCACTCAATGTGCTGTCACAAAAGAGATGTAGAAAAGTTCCTCAATGCACTTCACAAATGGGATGTGTTATCATTATTTTCTGACACAAAACAGTCTGTTAGACTGGAGCTGTTGTGTAAACCCACTTATTATAAACACAGAGCTGCGTGACTTCCAGTCTACTATCTAACAATTTCAATGACAAGTAACACCCATCAGATGCAGGTTGACCTAAATCCATATCTCAGTACCAAATGTTTCTGAGCATTCAAGGGCACAGGTGAACTACATGTACTCCTGAACTTGAAGAGTTGGATTTGAGATCATCTCATCAATGATCAGGGCTTTTAATAAAAAGCAATGGGGATTGGTTCTCCTTATCATTCCTGACCATGGTATAAAGGTCAGTTTGAGAACGTGGTAAGAAACTTCCCCACAGATATTTCTTCAAAGGGAAAATCTGCTTATGAATTCCTCAAATAGAACTTTTCCAATCAAGACCTGTCATGAAAGTGACTTAGCCATGTTCAACAGTACACAAAATTGTACCACTCGAGGCCTGAATTAATTCATTTTTTTTCATTCTTGTCAGTCCCTGGATGAAGTATATAATAAAAGTTTTAGTAAAGAGATGATGAAATTACTCAATGGATAGAGACTCTGTCATGAGGGTACGACGACTTGCAATAGATCCCTAGATACTATGAGGTGTCAAGAATGAACCAGTGGTCCTCTAATCTTCCCATGGACGTGTGGCATACCTACACACACACACACACACACACACACACACACACACACACACACACACACCAACAACAACCATACACTTAAAAAGGTCTGTATGAAGGAACAAACAAAATGTCTACCAGTTAAAGTTCAGCCACATAATAGCTTCAAAAGCTCAATTTTGTCATTTATGTTGCAAAACACAAGTCTTAATATTATTCACAAAAATGCAGGAACAAAATGGCAATGGCTTAGCAAGCCAATTTCTTTTTGAAAAAAAAAAAAAAAAAAAAAAAAGGACAGTATGCCCCCAGATCAGGCTAGTGAGTAGCAGCACTCATAGCCTAGGCAACCTCTGTCTTTTACCAAAATGTGAGGGGAAGATTGGTTGTTATTCACTGGCTAAGGCTCAGCATCTACGGGATTGGCTAATTTAGAAAGCAATGAGAAGGAGAAAACAGAGGACAATAGCAATTAGCAACATTTAGATGTTTAAGTATTACAGGAATTCAAGTTTAACTAACAAGGCATTAACAAGAAAGACTCTCAGGGAGAAGGAGGTATGAGCTAATATGCCACTCTGTTAACCTCACAGATTTGAGGAGAAAGGTCTCTGACCCAAACCATGGCCAAACTGAGTAAAGCAAGCTTGCTTTCTTTCTTCTTCTTCTTCTTGTTCTTCTTGTTCTTGTTCTAGTTCTTGTTCTTGTTCTTGTTCTTGTTCTTCTTGTTCTTGTTCTTGTTCTTCTCCTTCTCCTTCTCCTTCTCCTTCTCCTTCTCCTTCTCCTCCCCTTCCCCCTCCTCCTCCTCCTCCTTCTCCTTCTCCTTTTTCTTTTTTTTTTGAGACAAGGTTTCTCTGTGTATAGTTTCAGACCAAGCTGGCCTTGAACTCACAGAGATCTGCCTGCCTCTGCCTTCTGAGTGCTGGGATTAAAGGCGTGCACCACCATTGCCCGGCAAACTTTCTTATTCATGTGCATGGGCTGTCTCTCCCTGAAGCATGGTTCAAGAGATCAGCATTGGACATGGAAGAGATAAGGGTTTTTATAGCTCAGGATTAGGGGGTTTCCAAAAGGAAATTTGATAGTGAAATAGGTGGGGTTATGGAAGCACAACATAAGCATAACAAAGTGGTCATAAAAACCTCCTGAAACAAAGACATGATTGCAAGGTGGTCACAAAAAGGTCGTCATAGCTAGATAGTCATAACAAATCTTTGAAATAAAGGCATAGTTGTCTTTTCATGGACCATGCAGGACATAGTCATTTGTTGTTGAGGTTACAGGTGGGGCATAGCCCAATTCTTGAGAAACAGATTTAATCACAGGAATGAATCAAGTTTGTTTTACTATAAGATGACTTTCAAGTCCAAGATTGGGGCAGGCTGGATTATCAGCTCCCCTCTTGTTGAGGTTGTTGTGAGAAGCAAATCCTTGCCCAAAATATGTGCTCTATTGTCACATGTTATTTTAATAAAAATTATGATGCTAAGTAGAAACATATTGAGATATGATGGGAATCAATAGAAATATATGGTGGTGGTGGGAAAAGATCCTAGAGAGAAGTAAAATGATTTACTCATACTGAGGAAATAGTGAGCAAAAAGCTTCATAGAATGATGGCAAGTTCCAAATATGACTCAGCTGAAGTGAGCCAGAACTGTCAATATGAAGAAGGATACTCACACGTGCTGTCTTTGAGAGTTTTGGCTTTTTATTATATGTTGCTGTCTAATAATATATTCATTGTTCAGTATTATCCAGCAAAAGGCATGCTGAGGATACTTTGAAGGGTAGTTATGTACGATGAACTTGTTTTTACTTGGAAGCAAGCCTTAGAGCTTTGGTAAATTTACAATATTTCAGAGTTATTTTCCAGGCCTGGCTTTAATAATGTTTGAAAGATCTCAGATGCTAATATATTAGTGATATGTGTAAGTCTTAAAAGATACATCTATTGAAGAGAAGCTTTCTTTATGTATTCTATAAAAAAAAAAGTGTCTTTCTCCTTAGCTGTCATACCAGAGACATCTGGGATTTAAAAAGAAAATGGATGGCAAATGATCTACTGAATTGTACACCTAAAAATGGCTGAACTAGAACATTTGGTTATAAGTATTTTAAAACAATTTAAAAAATGTATCCCTGAATGTTTAAGTAATACAGTACTGTGTAAGTACAACTGCTTTGGATAATGGAACTCACACTTATTTTTCATTATTGCTCATGACAACTGATTGTGTGTGTGTGTGTGTGTGTGTGTGTGTGTGTTATGCTTGTCTTAATCAGCATTCTATTGCTATGAAGAGACACCATGACCATGGAAACTCTTACAAACAAAAACATTTAATTAGAGCTGGCTTACATGTTCAGAAGTTTAATCTATTATTGTCATGGTGGGAAACATGGTGGCATGCAGGCAGACAAGGTGCTAGAGAAATAACTAAGAGTTCTACACCTGCATGAGCAGGTAGCAGAAAGAGAATGCCACAGGGCCTGGCTTGGGTTTCTGGAACCTTGAAGCCCACCCCTGCTGTGGAATATTCCTTCACACTGTGTGAATGTATGTCACTATGATTGGTTTAATAAACAAGCTGACTGGCCAATAGCTGAACAGGATAAAGTTAGGTGGGAAAGTCAAACTGAGAATGATGGGATGAAGAGGGGAAGAGTCAGGAGTCACTGGTCAGTTGCAGAAGGAGCAGGAGATGAACGTGCCATGCTAATAAAGGTACCACCACATGGCAAAGTATAAATAAGGAATATGGGTTAACTTAAAATGTAAAAGCTAATTAGTAATAAGCCTGAGCTATTGGCAGAGCATTTGTAATTAATATTAAGCCTTAGAGTGGTTATTTAGGACGGGGAAGATGGGACAGGAAACTTCCTCCTACATACCCCCACAGTGATACCTCCTATAACAAGCCCACACCTACTCCAACAAGCTACACTTCCCAACAGTGCCAATCCCTATGAGCCTAAAAAGGTAATTTTCACTCAAAGTACCGTAATGATCATTTACATGCACAGATGACAGTTGAAGCCATTTAATATCCTGCTCTAACACATTTTAGTATATTTCCTTGAGATAGTGTGAACTGAACTAACAGTCATTATGGCAGCCAGCAGGTTCCAATAATTCCCCTGTCTCAGTTTCCCCACAGTGTGTGCAGGTATTTTACAGGTGATGTACATATTCCTGTACCTTCCTATTTCTCTGCACAGATGCTGGGGATCTGAACTCAGTTCCTTGTTCTCTTACCCACAAAGGCCCGCATTTCTTATGATATAAAGAAAAATTTGAGCCACAGTAGAAAAACTAAATCATACTCTTTGGGTTCTACAACTCCAAGTTCAATAGAAACTATTTTAAAATTATATAAATTATCAATAACTAATAATGATTCTCAAAAAAAACTCTTCAAAAATTATTTTCTATATGGAGAAATTTTCTCTTCATTCCAATCATCCCTCTACCTATGGAAAAACAATTTTGTATTCATTTCCACATTTACATAAATATTTCTGATTTATAAATTGTCTGCACTTTGAATTCTCAGTTTGAGCCATTTTTAATCGGCCTGGGTCTTTCATTAATTTTGAGCTAAATAATGTTTTTAACACATGTTAATATTTAAACATACATGAGAATAATTATTTTACTCTTTTGTGAAAATGGCATGTTAGCAAGGACAGGAGAAGACATTTGCTTTTCACATAAGGGAGAGGAAAAATAATATGTTATTATTTAGTCTTGTTTAACCAGTGGAAGAAAACTTGCATCAGAAATGGTAATCTGTTATATATTCTGTATTATTAACTACAGTGTGCATACCTCAAAATATTTACAAGTTCTTTCAGATCTGTTGCTGCCTTTGAAGCCATTTCTTAATCAGAAATTTATACTGTAGCTCATCTTTTAACTGAAATTCCAAAAGACCATGCCGAATCACTCACAAGTAGCCTCATCTTATGTATGTTTTGGAAAAGTAATACAGATTTTAACAATAGTTGGCTAATTAAAATTCAAACTAAGTTTAATAAAATATGGTCACCATACTTTATTATACAAAAAATATAAATTAAATATAAAGTTCTGATTCTCCCTTAAACATTTGCTGGTGATACAAGTGTGTGTGTGTGTGTGTGTGTGTGTGTGTGTGTGTGTGTGTGCTCATGTGTGCAGAGAGGCAGTGAATGTGTGGGAGATATTTCTGAATCCTTGAATTTCAAAATGCATGCTTTAGCTTCTATAGTGTTTTTTTTTTTTTCTTTGGTTTTTCGAGACAGGGTCTCTCTGTGTAGCTTTGCGCCTTTCCTGGGACTCACTTTGTAGCCCAGGCTGGCCTCGAACTCACAGAGATCCTCCTGGCTCTGCCTCCCGAGTGCTGGGATTAAAGGCGTGTGCCACCACCGCCCGGCTACAGTGTTTTTAATAAACATTTTTGAGATGGATTGAACATTTCCTTAAAAGTGTAATGTTGCAAATAAAAAGAAACATGTAACTACTGGGTTGTCAGGGAGAAGTGTAGTCTGCATTAGATTTTCCTGCAACAAACAACTCTGAAATTTGATTACCCAGGTACCCTGGAACTTATTCAAAGACCAATCAAAGCTTATACATACATGCTTTTTATCCCATATTCATCCAGATACCTAGTGGCGTTGACTGAGATGGCAAATGTTATAATAATCTACAACAAGCCTGCTCAGTAGCTGTGCCTTTGGGGGATCCCTTACCAAGATCTTTTATTCTCTCTGTTTTCTCCAAGCCAGGTGGTTGTATTATTCACGGTTCTTCAGAGAAATTATATCAGTTCAATAGTGGACATAAACCTATCTATCTATCTATCTATCTATCTATCTATCTATCTATCTATCTATCTATCATGTATGTATCTCCACACAAATATGAAGTACACATATCTATACATAGGGAAAGCTATATGGATGGAATTGACTTGTGTTTTCATGGAGACTAACAAGTTACACATGATCTACAGTTGGCAAAATAACAGTGCTAGATCAGCACTTCCATCTGAAGGCTAGTAGGTGCAAGACCCAGGGGCAATTGATATTTCTGTTTGATTTCAAAGACAGAAAAGAGTGTGGGTTCCAGATCAACCCATTCAGACAAGATGGTTTCTTTCTAACTCAAAGAAGGGTCAGTTCATTTATTCGATTCAGGCCCTTGGCTGATGGGGTGCAGCCTATTCACACCAAGGAGGACCATCTTGACTTAGTTTGCTGGTTACATCACATCTAGAAGCACCCTCACAAAAACACATGGAAATAAAATCTGACCAGATGTCTGGCCCACTCAAGTTGCTTATAAAATTGACTGTCACAGTAGATTCACAGGGAGCCTGGTTTTTGTGTTAACACATCTGTAACAACATACTCCAAAATTCTGCCTCGAGAGATGGAAAGAGTCTAAGAATATTCACTTGTTCCTGTTGTTCCCAGTCCAAGTTAGCATCTATATATTTTAATAGCTTAAATGTAGAGAGTGGGTAGTCTGTTGGCCATATATTTACATTTGATTTTGGATGAAGAAGAAAATATTTACTTTGCAGCTAGAGCCCTTAGTATCTGTTATTTCAGAGATTCTAGATAAAGGGGAAGATAAAGCATTATTTCTTTTGGGAAGTTATGTAGCTAGAGGATAATTAGGACAACAGGACCTATAATATGTAACAAAGACAAGATAAGGAGAATCAGTATTTACATTGTATTTCATGTGATGTTACTAATAATGTCACAGGGGCTTTTCATAAATTGAATAACTAAATTTTCACAATAACCCTGTTTATAGGATTAATGATTCCTGATTCATAGGTAATGAAGCTCTTAAGAACTATAGTTGGAAATGAAACCATGGTATGTTTGATTTCAAACATACTGTATCTATACATTCTATCATCATCTCTACTCTTGCCCTTTTCCCCAAAATATCAAATATGCTAAATGCTGAGTATTTTGCTACATGCACTACTTCTTCTGTGTCTTTTTAGTTTAGACCAGTCTTAAATCTTCTTAGCAAATGTTATCTTCAGAGTTCATATGCGTGTGTGTGTGTATGTCTATCTTTTTGGTGAACCCAGTCATTGTAAACACAGTCTGTAATCTAGCCTCCACTAGATTAACTGCTGTGATCAAGATTCTTGACTCACAAAATTAAAGAGCAGAACTTGTATCCATGGTGACTCCACGAATGAGCTGACACCTGGCAGAGCTGACTCGGAAACATCTTGTCAGCCCCTTTAAGGAAAGCACATAAAGGAGAAACAGGATAATGAAAAATCCATTGAACAGCAACTCACGCATAACAGAAATTTTTCAAAAGGACCAAACACATATTTATTTCCTGTGTCCAAATTACTGCAGAAGCAAAGATGAAGAAAATACAGTCTTTGCCTTCTAAGAGCAAGGGTCCTTTGGTGGGAAGAAATACACATGTATATTATACACTAAGGACCTGAATATAGACTACCTGAGGACCCTTTTAATTGGATGTGTATAGGTATGTGTGTGTTGTGTGTTTGGCGTGTGTGTGTGTGTGTGTGTGTGTGTGTGTAGGTATGTGTTGTGTGTTTGGTGTGTGTGTAGGTGTGTGTTGTGTGTTTGGGGTGTGTGTGTGTAGGTGTGTGTATCTGTGTGTGTGTGTGCTGGTTCATGCACTCTTGTGTGTACTTGCATATTCACAGGCATTAGGAGCTTGTAGATCTCAGAGAATAAACACTGTTGTCTTCGTTCACCCAAATTCCACTCTGTGATAGAGACAGGTTGTTTCATTGGTCTTGAACTTTGCCAAACAGGACAGTTAGCTGACTTTCATGCTCCCGGCTCTGACTACCATCTTGTCATCTCTGGGATTACAGGCATATGCTGACATGCGATGCCTTTTATATGGGTTCTGGTGAACTATACTTTGTAAGTCAGTGGATTTATTAACTGATCGTCATCCTCAGCACTAAATTAGCTATTATAGTTTGGTTATCTTTTCTCTTAACTTTTATAGTTTTCTTTTGTATTTATCATCACACTGAACTTAAAAATCACCTAAATTTTTCCTGTGGTACTAAGTAAACACCTTACAACTGAGCTATTTCTCTAGCCATATACAATTAAATTTTATACTGAGACAGGTTCTTGCTAAGTTTTTAGGCTGGCCCTTAGCTCACTATGTAGCCTAGGCAGACTTTCAGAACGTGCTCATTCTGAGGACCTGAGTAGATGGGATTACAGACATGCATGTTATGCACAGTGAATTATTTACTTAATTAGTTACTTATTCTTCAGTAGACCATACAGATTTGAGAGCATGAACTTTCTTTCTCATGCTAATGTATAACAGAAGTTAAACACATACATGTTGAAAAACAGAATAAATCATTGAAAGGTTTAGTCCAGGGAGAGTAAAAAGGAAGAAATAATCCAGGTCTGTGAATTCAGAGATAATTAGGCTGGTACAGATGTGAAAGTTTTGAAACATTGCAAGAAAACAATTGAATTAAACATGAATGCTCTTTGAGTCCAAGTGGTTTAGGAGACAGAGAAACAAGGATTCACATTGGTGGGTTAGTTGCAGTTTTTTATTTAGAATTGCTCAAGATTAAGGACAGAGCCTGGAACACCAACAGGAGTTTTCTGGGAGTACCACAAAAGGAATCCAAGAGGGAAGGAAAGCCTGAGGGCAGAGATTTCAATGGTGAGTAACAGAGATGTTTGTTATAAAATATTTAGCCTTTGAGAATTTGCTATGATAGTTGTTTCATGTTTTTCTGTTTTATTCAACAGATCCTGTTCCATTAGCATCAGTATTTAACTGAAGTACCAATCATACATTTATACCCAGAGGAACCCTTTCCATCTGTCCTGTGTGTTTGACAGAATTTTTATCATTCCATGCTTGTTTTTTGCCTTTCCTTTCTAGTACAAGCACAATTTATGTTCATTTTGCATTGTTTCTTGCAATCTAGAACCTAGGACTATTTTTTTTTTAAGTTCATATACCTGTTTAGAGAGGTAATTAAAGACATCTGAGGTTATGAGTCTCAAATCCCAATCTGGTGAAACTGGTAACCCCATGAATCTTTCCCTTGATGGACACAAACCAGGAAAGAGGTCATATCCTGTTATGACAGAGCAAGAAAGCAACTGTGTTAGGGTTGAGTTCCTGATATTTCAGTCTTCTTCAGCCTCCTGAACTGTGAGAAATTGATCTCTGTCATTTAAGCTAGCTAGCCTTTATACAATATTTAGTTATGGCATACCAAACTGATTAGATGTGTGTGTGTGTGTGTGTGTGTGTGTGTGTTTATGTATGTATATATGTATGTATGTATGTATGTATGTATGTATGTATGTATGTATGTATGTATCTGCTTTCTAACTGTGCTCTGAACAGCTGGCCCACAGAAGGTGCTGGAGTTGAGAATGGAGAGGAGCCTGCAGAGGCCCTAGGAAAACTGTGAGAAGTGGGTGCTGGTGTCTTTAACCTTTTCATGCAAGACACAAGGCTCATACACACACACACACACACACACACACACACACACACACACACACACACGGAAGTGATAGAAAGAGGGGAGAGAGAGAGAGAGAGAGAGAGAGAGAGAGAGAGAGAGAGAGAGAGAGAGAGAGAGAGAACCTTATAGGAATATCTTCCAGGATATACAGAAAGTACTTGATATCTCAGCCATGAGTTAATATTAAATTCAAACTAATGTTTTATTTCCAATCATCTATCTATCTGTCTGTCTGTCTATCTCTATCTGATTGTCTGTCTATAATCTACCTATTATTCTGTGTCACTGTGTATGCTGTATGTGAGAGAATGAAATCACAGCACATGTGTGGTTGTCAGAGGACAACTTTTGAGAGTCTGTTTTCTTCTTTCACAGGGGCCCCAGGGATCAAGTTCATGTTATCTGTATTGTGTAGCAAGTGCTTTTAATGGCTGAGTCATTCCAGTGGCTTCTACATTTCAATCTAACACCACAGGTTTCATTTTCACTGTCTTCCTTTGCATATTGGTCCCTATTTGACAATGAGAACCTTGATTGTAGATATGAATGTATTCATTAACGTTATCAGTATCTCTTGCATTGTTCCTTGCACACTTGACATTTCCCTACTTTTACCTAACTCACTAGGTTGATTCCCACATGGAATTCTTTTGACTTCTTTTTAACTCTCCTATCCTGAACCAAATACTTTCCAACATGAAATCCCTGAGATGCCCTCCTCATTTTTTAGATTTGATCATGTTTCACACCAGACCTCCTCCCCGTGCTATTCATGTATCTCTTCCCAATACTAAAGTCTGCAGTGCTCAGACTCACCTCATAACTCTTAGAAAGAACTGCACAACCTAAGACAAACTTTCATTCTGTGTACCATTATGATGTACCATTGACATTTCCCATGTCATTACATGACCTTCTATCTCATGACTGATGATATCCATTTTGTTATTGCTTTTCTTAATGGAATTTTTGTTCAATAATGAGAATAATTGGGGACATTCAACTATATCGACTTGAGTTTCTATTGGCTGTCATGTTGTATGTACTATACTACCTGCCTCACTCCTTTAGGAGGGGACTAGCAGTGGGTTGCAGCGTTAGCACACGATGGTCTTGATCCCTAGGGCGGCAGGTTCTACTCACACTTTCCTTATCAGAGATTTGGTGCTTGTAGACTCTTCTCCCTGAGTCAGATGTAAAAACTGTTTTTCTGGTTGGCCTCAATTCTCTGAAGAATTGAGATTTAAAAAGGATTTTTTAAAATATACTTTCTGCTTTTGGTGTGTGTAAGCTTTGAATTAATTGTAAATGACTTCATTCTTTGATAGTCTTTCCTTCATTTAGTATATTCCTGTGGGTGCTTCCAATTTTCACCTCATATAGCTACAGGTAATAATGTGCCTGGCATACATTAAGATCTTTATAAATACTATCTAGTGAGTTGGCAGCAACAGAGGATGCAAATGACATTTAAAAATAGCAGCCATATAAGGGAACGGCTCTTTTAGCTTTAAAAAAAAAAAGAAAAGAAAAGAAAACAGAGCATAAAATCTAAAAAAATGCTATCACATTTGTAGAAATAAATAAAAATGTTTACTATGGTTAAAGTGACACCAAGTATCAAAATAATCTTCAGGAAAAAATGTTTTTGAGACAGAGTCTCACTGTGTGACTCTGGCTCTCCTGGAACTCACTGTGTAGACCAGACTGGCTGTGAACTCAGATCCACCTGCCTCTGCCTCCTAGGTGCTGGGATTAAAGTCCTGAGCTGAGAAAAATTTTATAGTACATAAGTTACCAGGAAATACACAACCTTCAGCTCACTTCACAACCCCTGTCCAAAGGCATTTTGGACTATTGCCATATGCATGTAAGCCTCAAGCATACTCAATTAGAGAAATTTCAGAGAATTCTGTCTGCGTTTCTTTCCCTCGTAGCTCTTGTGTATTCAGTCTCGGTTGCCTTTTCTATTTAAGTTATTTTTCTCTCATCACAATCTCAATTCACCCTCCAGGTGATGAAATCTTTTGCCTTTAATTCTTGCTTTCCTCCTGCCATGTTCCCAGTGTACGTTTCTGTGAAAGAGTAAGGCTGGCCACTCCAGTGATGGGCTTTAATTGTCAGCTTAACACAACTTGCAATCTCCTGGGATGAGGCTCAATGAAGGATGTTTCCCTTTCTTTCTTTTTTTTTTATTAAGAGATTTTCTATTCATTTTACATACCAACTACAGATTCCTCTCTCTCTTCCCACTCCCCAGCCCTCCCCCCAACCCACCCCCCATTCCCACCTCCTCCAAGGCAAGGTCTCCCATGGGGAGTCAGCAGAGCCTGGTACATTCAGTTGAGGCAGGTCCAGTCCCCTCCTCTCTGCATCAAAGCTGTGCAAAATGTCCCACCATAGGTGCTAGTCTTCAAAACGCCAACTCATGCACTAGGGATGGGTCCTGATCCCCCTGCCTGGGGAACCCCTAAACAGTTCAAGCTACAATGAAGGATATTTTACATAACAAAAACCTGTGGGCATGTCTGTGTGGGAAGACCCAACCTGAAAGTGGGCAGTGCCATTCCTGGGTTTCAGGCCCTGGACTGTGCGAAAGTAAAGAAAGTCATCAGAACAGGAAGTGTGCATGCATTTATTTCTGCCTTCTCTTTATGGTTTGATATGATCAGATGCTGAGCTAAACTCTTTCTCTCCTAATTTGATCTGTCAAGATATTTTATCACAGCAATAGAATGAATCTAGAGTGCCCATTTACTTAAGAAAAAGTCACAGGACTTTGCCACATCCATTTCTGCCTGAGGTCTTCTCATCAGCTCACTACTGTGGGGCTGCAGGTGGCAGTTCTGTTTGGAAAGGACATGAGTCAAGAGTCATGAAAATCTTCATGTCTAGTTTCAGAACAACAACAAAAACATTCTTGAACAATAAAAATAATCAAAAGCTGCAAAGCTTATTGATATCACAGGGACATGACATCTGAAGTAGCTCATCACTTCTAATAAGTGTGTGAAGTTAATTTTCAATGTCATGATTGGCTTGATCGTCACTGGTGGAAGAGGTAACATTTGTTTACATGTTGTCAAACAGAGACAGCTGCTAGAATCTGCACAGCCTTATTCATTGCAAGGATGAGACTGTTTACATAATTCATCTATCTAGATTTTACCTTTATAGCTTTTATTACAAAACTACTGGCTTAAGTAATAACAGACTTAGTGAATTTTCCTTTGGAAAATAATCGTGACTTTTCTGTAATAATACTTTGCAAGTAAAATTAATGAAAATTGTTTGTGCTTCCATATTAAGTATTCTAAGTTGTAGAAGATGTGATGAAGAATCATGACAGTTGCTTTTCGTCACACACCCATACAGGTAAATGGTTGTGAAGCAGGTCTACACTGAGATGTATGTTTCTAAATGGGGTTTTAGGGAGAGGAGGAAAGGGGGAGTTTCTGGAAAGAAAGTGGAGGTACTTAAACTCTTGCTAGTTGTTCTGTGTCTTCTGATTTTCTACATGTTTTTGAGTCAATTTAGATGTTTGTTGTCCTCAATATTTTACTATTTTATGTTGCTTTTAAAAATATGTAGCAAACTGGGCATGAAGGTGCCTGCCTTTAATTCCAGCACTGGGAAAGTAAAGTCAGATTTCTGAGTTTGAGGCTGGTCTGGGCTACACAGAGCTAGTTCCAGACAGCTAGGGCTACACAGAGAAACTCTGTCTAGAATAAAACAAACAAACAAACAAACACACACACACAAAAAAAAACAAAAACAAGAAAGGGTACAAATGTTGTTATATAGTATTTTCTACTGCTTTACAATCTCACTTTATTTTAAAGATACTCTCTGATTTATGAGGATATAATACTTTATTAAAACGTACTTTCCCTCTGTTTTTTGGTTTTACTTTTTAAATTTTACACCCACTAATTCCTGTGCCCTGGTTCCATAGTTTGTACTCTTGCCTCCCCTTTTTTTAAATCTAACTTCTTGAACTAAGTGCTTAATTTGATTGCATTGCTCTATTTGCTCTATTTGTTATTGGGCAGTGAACCAAGAAGGGGAAGAAGAGTTCCTGCATGAAGGTTTGCCTGTCACCTAATGTGGTGAACGCAGCCGAGACAAGGTGAGCTTTGTTGCACACTTGATGCAGAAGACTTGATCATCTTTTACAGATGCTCAGAGTTGTGTTAACTCTTTTACCCCCAAGGTACATGGATATGAGTTAGGGTTGTGGTGTGTACACTGTTTGTCAGTTCTCTCTCTCTCTCTCTCTCTCTCTCTCTCTCTCTCTCTCTCTGAGTGTGTGTGTGTGTGTGTGTGTGTGTGTGTGTGTGTAGACAGCACAGGTAACCAACCATTTTAAGAAAACAGAAAACACAAAATGAGCTTTGAAAAAAGAGAAAGACGTTTTGTTATTACTTCTAACAAATACAATTTGTTAAATCATTAATTAATCAATGTCATTAATCTCATGAATTATATTATCTTGATCCTCTATAGCAGTGGTTCTCAACCACTGCTAATGTTGTGACCCTTTAATTCAGTTTCTCATGTTGTGATTACTCCCAACCATAAAATTATTTTTGTTGCTACCTCATAACTGTACTTTTGCTACTGTTATTAATCATAATGTAAATATCTGTGTTTCCCAGTGGTCTCAGACATCCCTTGTGAAAGGGTCACTTGATACCCAAGAGGGCGGTGACCCACAGATAGAGAACCACTGCTCTATAGCAAGCACGGGAAAGCTGTTTCTATAAGACAGATAGTAACTAAATAGTTAAGGATAAATAAAACCTTGGTCTCAACAATTCTCACTCATATAAACCCTCCTCTTTCTCGCTAATTGGACTCCCAGAGATCCACACGGGGCCTAGCCATGGATCTCTGCATCCAGATCCCTCAGTTGTTGGATGGTGTTTCTAGCACGACAATTAGGGTGTTTGGCCATCCCATCACCAGAGTAGGTCAGTTCGGGCTGTCTCTCGACCATTGCCAGCAGTCTATTGTGGGGGTATCTTTGTGGATTTCTGTGGGCCTCTCTAGCACTTTGCTTCTTCCTATTCTCATGTGGTCTTCATTTACCATGGTCTCCTATTCCTTGTTCTCCCTCTCTGTTGTTGATCCAGCTGGGATCTCCCGCTCCCCCAAGCTCTCTTTCCCTCGACCCTCACCCTTCATTACCCCCACTCATGTCCAGGCTGTTCATGTAGATCTCTCCCATTTCTCTGTCATTGGGCCATCCCCGTGTCTTTCTTGGGGTCCTGTTTTCCAGGTAGCCTCCCTGGTGATGTGAGTAGCAGTCCAGTCATCCTTGTTCCACATCTAGTATCCTCCTATGAGTGAGTACACACCATGTTTGTCTTTCTGAGTCTGGGTTACCTCACTCAGGATGATTTTTTCTAGATTCATCCATTTGCCTGCAAACCTCATGATGTCATTGTTGGATAAAGCACAGTGACAAATAGCCAAACGAATGGAAACACATGAAATATGAACCAATGGCTGAGGGGCCCCCAACTGGATCAGGCCCTCTGAATGGGTGAGACAGTTGATTGGCTTGATCTGTTTGGGAGGCATCCAGACAGTGGGACCGGGTCCTGTGCTCATTGCATGAGTTGGCTGTTTGAAACCTGGGGCCTATGCAGGGTCGCTTGGCTCGGCCTGGGAGGAGGGGACTGGACCTGCCTGGACTGAGTCCACCAGGTTGATCTCAGTCCTCGGGGGAGGCTTTGCCATGGAGGAGGTGGGAATGGAGGGTGGCCTGGGGGGAAGGGGAGAGGGGCGGGAGGGGGGAGAACAAGGGAATCTGTGGCTGATATGTAGAACTGAATTGTATTGCAAAATTAAAAAAAAAGGATAAATAAAACCATGTGACTTTTTTTTACGACTACAGAACTCCAGTATTGTTAGTGAAAAAATCTACATCAAGATACAGTGAATGAGCAAGACTGTATATGTTCCAAAAAACTACAAGCCCAGGCAGCAGACCAGACATGACCCATGATGCTCTGTGGTGTTGACATCTCCTTGTGTCCCTATGTTCTTCTGCTTTGCTGACTTGTCAGTGTCTTCTGTTTAGTTTGAGTACTTTCATTTTCAAGACCTTTTCTTCTGTATAAATAAATAGGTTTCATTATGACATGTTTACATATGTTCATTGTGTACTCAGATGACATTTACCCTCCCCATATCCCTTTCTCCCAGCCCACCTGCTGGTTTCTTCCTCTTCCCAAGCAGTCCCCACTAATCTTTCCTGTCATTCTACTCCAAGTTCTGAATATGAGAGAAAGCACCTATTTGTCTTTCTAAACCACTCATATCTTAATTTGAGGACCTCCAAGTCAGTCCATTTTCCTACAGATAAGCTGATTTCATCCTTTATAATTGAATAATAGTCCATTATGTATATATACAACATCCGCTGTATCTATTTATCCACTGATGGTCATCTGTGATAATTCCATAACTTAGCTTGGGGTTAATGTAGTGATAAATTGGTATGTAGGTGGAAATTTCCTGTCCTGACCACCTGCTCCCAAATAACTGACTCAGAGACTTAATATAAATTATAAGTGCTCAGCCAATAGCTCAGGCTTGTTACTAACTAGCTCTTACAACTTAACCCATTTCTAATCTATGTGCTGCCCTGAGGCTTGTGGCTTTTGCCTCTATCCAATTTTGTGTGTTCAGTTTGTTCTCTGGCTGGCTGACAATTCCTCTGACTCCCCACTTCCTCATCCAATCCTTCTCAGTTTGGCTTTTCTACCTAACTTTATTCTGTTCAGCTATTGGCAGGTCAGCTTGTTTATTAAACCAATCATAGGGACAAATATTCACACAATGTCCAGAAAGATTATTCTGCAGCACAAGTATGTACCTAGGAAACATACTAGATCACATGCTACTTCTAGTTTTGATGTAAGAAAATTCCATACAGTTTCATAGTGGCTAGATTATTTTACATCCCTATCAATAACACATGAAGGTTCTTTTTTTTCTCTTAATCTTTCCAAGCATTTGTTGCTTTTTGTTTCCTTGGTATTTGTGTGACTCTCCCTCTCTCACATAAATGTTCACATATGCCTTCTTTCAGTTATCATTTTGAGGATATATCCATGAAATATGCTCAAGTGAACCAGTAGCTATTGCTTTTTATTTATTTTTTTTGTACAGTATAACCTATATAATTGAGATGCTATAGTTTATTTCTCTGTTTTCTAGATGGTGGACATTTAGATCACTTCTGGTTCTTAGCTCTTGTGAATTAGGCTTCTATAAATGTTTTCTTTATCTGTGGCTTTTGTCTAAGTGTGGTTTGGTGATTCTATTATTAAAGATATATTGAGGTTTCCCCAAACTTTATGTCTTTCATGAAATCAGGGAAAATTTCAGTCCTTACATATTTACAAATTGTTTTCCCTTTTCTGATTTTTCTTTCTAGAAGTCAAATTCCACAATACAGTGCTTTATAAGGTCCTTGTAATACTTTGCCATCTTGTCTTCAGCCCTTCTGAGTATATCAAGCATGTAATTTTAAGGACTTGTCTTCATGTTTACAGGTTCCTGGTTTGAGCATGAGGTTAACTTTCTTTTCATTGAACCTTTTAGCTTCTCATTCATAGTTTTGTTTTCTCTGTAAAAATTTCTTAATAGTTCACTCATTGAAGTGATAATGTAATTATCTGAATACATTTATATCATGTACTTTGAAATGAAGCCTTGGTTGCTAACAACTGGAACCTTCTAGAAATTGTTACTCCTCTCTTTTTACATACTTAGTAATTTTTGGTTGGAAAATGAACCTTAATTTGTGATGTGGATGTATTTATATAAACACATGCATGTGTGCATGTCAGAGGTCAACCTTTGTTGTAAATCCTCAGGAGTTTGTTTGGGGGGTAGCATTTCTCACTGGGCATTGGGGTTCACTGATTCAGTTAGGCTGGCTGGCCACTGTGCCCATGGGATCATGGAGTTTCTGGCTCCCCAGCACTGGAGTTACAAATGTATGACATCATAGAGGGTACTGCAGAGCAAACTCAGGTCCTCATGTTTGTGGCAAGTACTTGCTGAGCCATCTTTCTAGCCCTGACAAATGGAATTCCAGATTGTTACCACTCTAGTTGACAGCATGAACCTGGGAGAGCAGAGCATAAAAATGAAGTGAACTAAAGTCTCATGCACTAGCCAAGTTTATTTAGTGCATCAGAAAATTTATACTCTGATACTTAAGCAAGGTCAAATGAGCAAAGTTCACTTGAGTTTAGGCTGTATATAGTCACAGGACAATCCATGCTTGGAGACATTCTTGAATGACAAAAGTAAGGTGATGGGTAATCTGAAGCAAACTCAGTCCTAGTTAGTACACCGGAGAGGGACACAAAAGCACATTCTAAGAACAGTCCATGTGGTGGAGGAACAGAGGTCACAAGACTCGCCTTGTTCCTTGGTGCTTTCTCATAAGCTCTCAGAATTCTTCTTATATCACTTCGTTCATGTTCTTACATTAGATAATCCTTCTAAATTCCTGGAATTTCTTTGCTTGTTGTGATGATCCTCCCACCCCCACTGTGTTGTAATAATCTTGCTTACAGAGAGAAATCCATCTCTGCACAGGCTGCTACAGCTAATGCTTAATTCAGCCTTTACACCTTTCAGGTGCTCTCCTTCAGCCTGGCCCTCTAGAGGTACCTTAACCGTGTGCAGCTTTTTGATGAACCAAAGAGGCAGACTATTTTTATTCTAAGTTGAGGCTTATCCTTTATCTGATCCCGCTGCCCCGGGACTCCTGCCTGGGTACTAGTCCCTTGTCCAGTTCCAACATCTTCTCTTTTTAACACTTTAAGCCTGAGAGATTTCTGCTTTTTGCCTCCTAGGCTGTGTGCAGGTCAGAATCTCTCTGGGCACAGGTACAGTAGAACCCTTATACTAAAAGCAATTCTAACGAAGATCAGATGCATTTCCAGGATGTGCCTGCTTTCTTTCCAGGCCCCATAGAACTTGTCTGTGCACACAAAGCACAGTGGTTGGACACAGGTTTGGACAGGGTATAGAGCCTGATTTTGTAGTCTCATTTCCAAAACATCCCTGGTAAGTTTCCAGCTTCTCTGGATCTCTGAATCCATCATCTGTCGCCTCCTGCTGCTAAGGGTTTTGTTTTTTAACTTTACACTGAAAGGGCATGGGATGAGTGTGACTGAGAAGTGTTCCCAACAGAAAGCCACACAACAGCAACAGCAACAGCAACAGCAACAGCAACAGCAACAGCAACAGCAACAGCAACAGCAACAGCAGTTTTCTAGGTGTAAAGTTTTCCATGACTTTGCCTGTTTTGGGTTGTTTTTCTTACCCATAAAGAATTGTTTTTAATGTTCTTGTCCAACATCTATGATTGTTTTCCATGGAAAAACTTGCTAATTTCTTTTTACTGCTACGACCTGCCTTTATTGAATACACAACTTGGCGCAAGTTTTTAAGTACAGAAAGTTTTATGAGAAGTTTGCCTCTTTAGAATATTATGCTGTGTATACATAAAACAAAGTCTATCTTGCCTCATTGCATTAAATGCTAAGGGCTCTATTCTCATTTTCATATTGTCAACATTTTTTTTACAGTCCCACTAAAATAATTTACTAATCAGAGTTTTCCATGTCATTTTACATAATATAAAATAGATAAACCCAGCAAACGTGCATTATTCTCCCATGTGCAAAGGTAGGAGGATTAGCAGAAATTGAGGCCAGCCTGGCCCTAACATCAAGTTTCAGGCAGGCTAGAGCTGCATAGCAAGGCCTGTCTCAATAAAACATAACAACAACAACAACAACAAAACCAGAACTACCAAACAAACAAACAAAAAACAGCAATAACAAAACCCACAACCGCCTATCCCCACCAGGAAAACCTCAGAAATAATACTTCAAAAAACAAAATATTTTATTTTAGATAAAATAGAAATTCTTTGGTAGGCTTTAAATTTTTATAGAAATGTCTTCAATATGGAGTTAGTTCATTTGTATTTGTACTTATCATTCCTGTATTTGGATTGATCTCTCTTATTTTACTCTTTGTTTTTTGATTAATCTTCATTCGTGCTGAAAATTCAGTATCAAAGAATGAAAAGCTTGATTTGAGATATTCACTATTGTACACTATTTTGACATAGTGTTTGCTTTGATTTGAAGTGCAATAATAATATGTGTTACGTGTACATTTGAAACTTCCAGTCCCATGGCCCTGGACCAGAAAAGAGAGAGAGAGGCGGGGATCCCACTCTTAGAAATAGGTGCTAGGCAGGATAACTTAGGCTGTTGTTTGACTGGAATATTTATCTGGAGTTGGTTTCATCTCTAAGAGGTAGATCCAAGTCGATTCTCTGAAGCTGACAAGAATTATTTTTTAGGTCTATAAAAAAAGATAAAAGTTTTAGGTAAGTTAGCATTACCATTGTTTTTAATCTGTACTGAAATCCACATTGTAGAAAGAGCAGTAGACTCATGCCTTTGAGTTGTAATAAAAGCTTGGGGACCCAAATATGATTTTGGGTTAAAGACATGAACACGTTTTTCTCTATCCAGAAGACTGGGTGTACATAAATTGGACAGATGTTTTTGGCACAATGACAAGCAATTTTTTAGTAAGACAACCAAAAGAAATTTAAAAATGTGAGTTTTTCTGTAAAGGAGCAAGTTGGAGGACTGACCTTACTTTGACCAGGCAAAATAATGCAATCAACCCCAAAAGTGTCCACAGTTTAGGCAGAGCCCTGGCAGCAGGCAAGACATGGGGCAGTTTAGCTTACTGGTTAGCTTTACCACAATCCAAGTGGCATCTTAGTGTCCTATATACATTCTTTGGATACCTTAAGGGTTTCCACTTGTGGTTGGGAAGTTCTATCTATTTAAACAATTTAAATGCCATATTCAGAAGGTCTTTGAAAAGCCTGAGAACCATCTATCTATTACATAGAAACACACAAGGAGGCTAAATAAAGCTTGCCACTAAATGAACAGTTTATAAAGTAGTAGTTTATCTAAGGTTAGGATTTTAGAGCTTTATCTTTGTTAAGTTTTAGCCTTAAAATTTGAGTTGAAGATTTAATTCAATTACCTTTAGCATACAAATAGAATACCATAGTTTTTGTATGACTTAGTTTGTAATCTACAGCCCCACTCTGTCCCTCAAACCCACCCATCCCTGAGACCCCAGCAGCTCTCTGAGACATAAACACCACTAATGCTGATTGGACCAAGTAGCTAAAGTGAACAAAGACAAAGGAAAAGACAAATATTACCATGAACCCTAGTAGACCATATAAATTCATAAACCTAGATTATCAAATATATCTTATTTATCAAACATGTTGTTACTTATCCAAAATTTTTAGAAATCTAATGTTAAACAGTTAACAACAATATAAGCAGACAGACTCTACCAGCTCTGATTGGACCAAGAGATGAGTGACTGTTTTCCCAGCCAATAACCCCAGTCTCTAGGCCCTAGGCCCTGGGACAAAACCTGTGCCCCCCCACTCCCACCCATTGCAGCCCCAGTTGCAGGCCAGTGGGCAAGACTCCTGTGGACAGATCTGCCCAGTACCACCACCTCCAATGGACCCTGTAATCTACAAGTCCCACTCTATCCCCCAAACCCACCCGTCTCCAAGACCCCAGCAACTCCCTGAGACATAAACACCACTAATGCCAATTGGACCAAGGGTGGCTCCCTGAGATACAGACATCACTTGCACTGATTGTAGAAAGAGATAGGTAGACTCCAGTGCAAGAATATATTCAACAACATAAAGAGCAATATGGCACCACCAGAACCTAGCCCTTCTACAACAGCAAGATCTGAACCTCTCAATGTAGAAGACATAGAAGAAAACAAGCTTAAAATTAACTTTATAAAGATGATAGAGGCCTTTAAAGAGGAAATGAAAAATTCCCTTAAAGAAATCAAGGAAAAGATAAAGAAAAAAATGGAAGAAATCAATAAATCCCTTAAAGAAAACCAAGAAAAAGCAATCAAACGGGTAAAGAAAACAGTTCAAGACTTGAAAATTGAAATAGAGGCAATAAAGAAGACACAAACTGAAGGAATGCTGGAAATGTAAAATCTGACTAAGTGAACAGGAACTACAGATGCAAGCATAACCAACAGAATGTAAGAGATGGAAGAAAGAATCTCTTGAGTTGAAGATACAATAGAGGAAATAGATTCGTCAGTCAAAGAAAACACTAAAGCCAGCAAAGTCATAACACAAAATGTCCAGGAAATCTGGGACACCATGAGAAGACCAAACCTAAGAATAATAGGGATAGAAGAAGAAGAAGAATATCAGCTCAAAGGCACAAAAAATGTATTCAACAAAATCATAGAAGAAAACTTTCCTAACCCAAAGAAGGAAATGCCTATGAAGATACAAGAAGCTTAGAGAACACCAAATAGACTGGACCCCCCAAAAATTTCCCTTGCCATATAATAATCAATCTACTAAACGTACAGAATAAAGAAAGAATATTTAGAGCTGCAAAGGAAAAAGGCCAAGTAACATATAAAGGCAGACCCATCAGAATAATATATGACTTCTCAGTGAGAAAACCAGAAGGTCCTGGACATTACGCAGACACTAAGAGACCACGGATGCTAGCACAGACTACTATACTCAGCAAAACTTTCAATCATCATAGACAGACTAACGAGATATTCTATCACAAAACCAGATTTAAACAATACCTATCCACAAATCCAGCCCTACAAAAGCATTAGAAAGAAAAATCCAACCTAAGGAAGTTAGATACACCCATGAAAACACAGGCAATAGATAATCCCACACTAACAAATCCCAAAGAAGGGGAACACACACACACATTACCATGAAAAATAACAGGAATTAACAATCACTGGCCATTAATATCCCTCAATATCAATGGACTCAATTACCTACAAAAAGACACAGGCTAACAGAATGAATATGAAAACAGGATCTATTCTTCTGCTGCATACAAGAAACATCTTAACTTCAAAGAAAGACATTACCTCAGAGTAAAGGATTGGGAAAAGACTTTCCATTCAAACAGACTTAAGAAGCAAGCTGGTGTAGCTATCCTCATATCTAACAAAATAGACTTCAAACTAAAATTAATCAAAAGAGATTGAGAAGGACATTACATATTAATCACAGGAAAAATCCATCAAGATAATGTCTCAATTCTGAACATTTATGCCCCAAATACAAGGGTACCCACACATGTAAAAGAAACATTACTAAAGCTTATATTGCACATCAAACTTCACAAATTTCACACACTAATGTAGCTAGAGTTTTCCTGCCTGGCCCACAGTCAGGGCAAATCTCTCTCACCCGCCAGTCCCACAGCTTCTCAGACCCGACCAAGTAAACACAGAGACTTATATTGGTTACAAACTGTATGGCCGTGGCAGGCTTCTTGCTAACTGTTCTTATATCTTAAATTAATCCATTTCCATTAATCTACACCTTGCCACATGGCTTGTGGCTTACCGGTACTTTACATCTTCCTTGTCCTGATGGTGGCTGGCAGTGTCTCTCTCACTCAGCCTTCCACTTCCCAGAATTCTTCTCTTTGTCCCGCCTATACTTCCTGCCTAGCCAATGGCCAATCAGTGATTTATTTACTGACCAATGAGCAACACACTTGACATACAGACCATCCCACAGCACACTAATAGTGGGATCCTGATCCCCCTGCCTTGGTGCTCCCCAAACAGTCCGAGCCAAACAACCTTCTTCCATATCCAGAGGGCCTAGTCCAGTCCCATGGGGGCTCCACAGCCACCAGTCCACAGTTCATGGGCTTCCACTAGTGTGGCCAGTCATCTCTGTACGTCCTCCCATCATGATCTTGGCGTCCCTCGCCTGCAGTATCTCTCCTCTCTCTCATCAATTGGATTCCTGGAGCTCAGCCTGGTGCCTGGCCATGGATCTCTGTATCTGCCTCCATCTCACAGCATAATCTTAAGAGAGATTTTTTTTGATAGCAGAGTGCAAAGACATCATAGAGGTCAAAGATTTAAGAGTGGAAAGTCATAGAACCTTAGAGATAAAAACTTAAGATCATTTGCTTGGCAGAAGTTATTACAATCTGAGAGAATTTGGAAATCAAGTGCAATAATTTTTGGCCATTGATCTGTACTGAGGCCAAGCTGTAGTAATAAAATCGGAGTCCATGGAGGAAGAGAGTTGCAAAGTGGAACATCTTTCAGGGGAGGGGTGTTCCTCTAAGCTCTGAGGGAGCTGAGATAGAAGTAAGCTGCCTGACTGCAGGCTGGAGCTGAGCAGGAGCGTGCTGGAGAAAGGGAGTCAGTAAGTGTCTTTTTGAGAGACCCAGATGGATGTAGAAAGTTGCCCATGTGGTGGGTGGCCCAGAAGATCTTAGAAGCAGGCTGTAGGAGCCAGAGAAATTGCTACACAGTTCCCCAAGTGGGAGGAGACAAGAAAAAGAGTCCCAGGCTGCCTCAGGGGGAACTGTATCTCCCCAGAGAGACCCAGAGTGGTACTGCAGGGGAGAGATATTGGGAGGAAAGGTAGATGTTCATGTGAGTGTGGAGGCCAGAGACATAGCAGGCTGCAGCAGCCCGAGAGGTACCCACGTGGAGGGCGTACCAGGGAGATGCAGCAGCCCGAGAGGTACCCACGTGGAGGGCGTACCAGGGAGATGCAGCAGCCCGAGAGGTACCCACGTGGAGGGCGTACCAGGGAGATGCAGCAGCCCGAGAGGTACCCACGTGGAGGGCGTACCAGGGAGATGCAGCAGCCCGAGAGGTACCCACGTGGAGGGCGTACCAGGGAGATGCAGCAGCCAGAGAGGTACCCACGTGGAGGGCGTACCAGGGAGATGCAGCAGCCAGAGAGGTACCCACGTGGAGGGCGTACCAGGGAGATGCAGCAGCCAGAGAGGTACCCACGTGGAGGGCGTACCAGGGAGATGCAGCAGCCCGAGAGGTACCCACGTGGAGGGCGTACCAGGGAGATGCAGCAGCCCGAGAGGTACCCACGTGGAGGGCGTACCAGGGAGATGCAGCAGCCCGAGAGGTACCCACGTGGAGGGCGTACCAGGGAGATGCAGCAGCCAGAGAGGTACCCACGTGGAGGGCGTACCAGGGAGATGCAGCAGCCCGAGAGGTACCCACGTGGAGGGCGTACCAGGGAGATGCAGCAGCCTGAGAGGTACCCACGTGGAGGGCGTACCAGGGAGATGCAGCAGCCCGAGAGGTACCCACGTGGAGGGCGTACCAGGGAGATGCAGCAGCCAGAGAGGTACCCACGTGGAGGGCGTACCAGGGAGATGCAGCAGGCCAGAGAGGTACCCACGTGGAGGGTATAAAAGGGAGATGCAATAGGCCAGAGAGAAACGTGAAAGCAGATAGAGAGGATCACATTCTGTGAGTGGCAGAAGCCAGCATAAACAAATGATCCATACATACCTTAGGAAAGTCAGATGAACACCTTGGTTTGAAATGGCCAATTCCCCAGAAGGGAGCTTATTTATGCCATTCCTGGGTTTTGGCACCAAATAAATTAAAAAAAAATAAATAAATAGGAAAAGAACATAACTGTGTGGTGGTATTGCGTTCCCCAAAATATTGTGCACCCTAATAAACTTATCTGGGGTCAGAGACAGAATAGCCACTAGATACAAAGGCTAGAAAATGGCGGCACTCACACCTTTAATCCTAGCATTCCAGAGGTAGAAATCCCTCTGGATCTCTGTGAGTTCAAGGCCACATTGGAAACGGCCAGGCATGGTGACACACGCCTTTAATCCCAGAAAGTGAGCCTTTGATCCCAGGGACTGGTGGTAGAAAGCAGAAAGGTATATAAGGTGTGAGGACCAGAAACTAGAAGCATTTGGCTGGTTAAGCATTTGGCTGGTTAAGCATTTGGCTGGTTAAGATTTTAGGCTTTTGAGCAACAGTTCAGCTGAGACCCATTCGGATGAGGATTCAAAGGCTTCCAGTCTGAGGAAACAAGACCAGCTGAGAAGTTGGCCAGGTGAGGTTAGCTGTGGCTTGTTCTGTCTCTCTGACCTTCCATTATTCACCCCAATAACTGGCCTCAGGTTTGATTTTATGAATAAGACCATTTAAGATTCCTGCTACATAACTGCTCTTAGGTATGGTGGAGGGGACGGTGTATTGTAGATATGTGGAGAGCATAGCCAGAGGCACATACAGGGACATCTTGGAGAGTCCAGAGTGGACATGACCAGACTGAGCTGTGCATGTGGGGAGAGGGGGAGGGGCAGGAAAAGAGGAACCAGGTGCAGCAGCCAGGAGGCCGAAAGTACAAGAGGGCAGGTACCCAAAAGAGTTGGATGATATAGGGAAGAGCAGTCCAGCCCCTGGGCTAGAGAAGTTTAGGACAGAAGTTGGGATATGCCACCCAGGAGGGCCCTGTAACAGGTAGGGACTGAGGAGTGGAAGAGAACCTGGAGGCCAGCATCCACTTTGATATCAGTTAAAAAGGCACCTGACCTCAAGCTCTACTATAGAGCTATAGTAATAAAAACAGCTTGGTACTGGTATAAAAACCGACATATGGACCAATGGAATCAAATTGAAGACCCTGACATTAGTCCATGCACATATGAACACCTGATTTTTGACAAAGAAGCCAAAACTATACAATGGAAAAAAGAAAGTATCTTCAACAAATGGTGCTGACATAACTGCATGTCAATATGTAAAAGATTACAAATAGATTCATATCTATCACCATGCACAAAACTCAAGTCCAAGTGGATCAAAGACCTCAACATAAATCCAGTTACACTAAACTTAATAGAAGAGAAAGTAGGAAGTACTCTTGAATGCATTGGCACCAGAGACCAGTTCCTAAATATAACACCAACAGCACAGACCCTGAACACAACAATTAATATATGGGACCTCTTGAAACTGAGAAGCTTTTACAGGGCAAAAGACACCATCAATAAGACAAAAAGACAGCCTACAGAATGGGAAAAGATCTTCACCAACCCCACATCTGACAGAGGATTGATCTCCACAGTATATAAAGAACTCAAGAAACTAGACATCAAAATACTAAACAATCCAATTAAAAAATGGGCTAAGCCGGGCGGTGGTGGCGCACGCCTTTAATCCCAGCACTCGGGAGGCAGAGCCAGGTGGATCTCTGTGAGTTCGAGGCCAGCCTGGTCTCCAAAGCGAGTTCCAGGAAAGGCGCAAAGCTACACAGAGAAACCCTGTCTCGAAAAACAAAACAAAACAAAAAAATGGGCTAAAGAGCTAAACAGAGAATTCACAAAACAAGAATCACAAATGGCTGAAAGACACTTAAAGAAATGCTCAACATCCTTAATCATCAGAGAAATGCAAATCAAAATGACCCTGAGATACCACCTTACACCTGTCAGAATGGTTATGATCAAAAACACTAATGAAAGTCAATGTTGGATAGGACGTGGAGCAAAGGGAACAATCCTCCACTGTTGGTGGGAATGCAAGCTTGTACAACCACTGTGGAAATCAGTATGGCGGTTTCTCAGAAAATTAGGAATCGAACTACCTCAGGACCCAGCCATACCACTCTTGGGCATATACCCACGGAACGCTGATTCATACCACAAAGATACATGCTCAACTATGTTCATAGCAGCACTATTTGTAATAGCCAGACCTGGAAACAACCTAGATGCCCGTCAACTGAAGAATGGTTTAAGAAAATGTGGTACATATACACAATGGAGTACTACTCAGCAGAGAAAAACAACAAAAGCATGAAATTTGCAGGTAAATGGATGGAACTAGAAAAAATCATCCTGAGTGAGGTAACCCAAAGGACAAACATGGTATGTACTCACTCATAAGTGGATTCTAGATATGAAAAAAAAGAACAATCAGACTACAACCCACAGAACCATGGAGACTATATATATATATAGCATGGGGAACCCTAGGAGGACTGTGGCTTATAGTAAGTTTTGGTTTTACTCAATTACTGAGCAAGCCTCAATGAAACATTTCACTATTAAGATAAGAATACATACTGTATCAAGCTGATAATAGAAAAATAAATTAATTAATGTAAAAAAAGAAAAAAGAAAAAAGAAAAGAAAAATTTGAACTATTAAAAAAAAACAAACAAACATATTTTACCAAAGTAAGAAAAGGGAGAACTAGGGACTCATCATTCCTCTCCACATTCTATTCTTTCCCTTGTTTTATATATTTTAAATTTTTTATCATTGGATTCTGCTGGAGTATCCACTGCAGATAAGCACTGGAGGGCTCCTGTTGCAAATCACCCTCTGGAGCGATGGAAGGATCTTTCTACTAGCACTTGGAGGAGACCCGTTCTGGTGTTGGTGTGGGCCCGGGGTTCTGTTTATGTCTTTCCTCAGGACAATGAGGTTCCTCTTTGGATTCCTGAGCACTTTGTGCGCCCTGTGGCTGCTGCTGAAACCCAAAATGACAGAGACCTATTGGGCCTTCATGAAAAACTCTCCCCTTATGATGCCAATGGGGATTGAGAGCCCAATATGGCCAGTTTTGGCAAGCATTAACGTAAGGCTAGGAACTGTAGCCATGCTTTTGGATTCTCCAGAAGTTAATGTATGGTAACTGCTTTTTTTCAAGTATGTTTGAGAATGTGTCATCCAGACACTTTGGAGATTAAGGATAACCCTGAAGGTCACTGACCTCTATTTGTTAACAATAGCATTCCAGCTAAGCCTTTTCATTTTCACAATCCTCTTCAACCTGGTGTAGTACCTACTTTTCAGGAGTGGCTCTGTGCAACATTTATTGGCCTTCTGAAATTCATTTAGCCCCCTTTGAAGATACCTTAAAATTTATGAGCCTCAATGTAGCCATTATAAGACCATTAGTTATGCTCCTTATAAGATGCCTGTTTTTTCTTTGTGGTTCTTAGGTGTTCTTTTGCAGAGCTGCCAGCCTAAGCCATGCTGGGATCAAGAAAAATGGGCCTTGGCAGTTCATGTTCCTGGAGTTGTATCCATGCCAGTGGATGTCCACATGCTCCAGAAGAGAATTTGACATTGCTGCTGCCATTGTTGCTGTTATAGCAGTGGTGGCTACCGCTGCTACTGTTTCTGGGATTATCATTTCATAATTGCTTACTACAGCTAGCACATTGGAGACCCTGGCAGCAAAAGTAGCTACCACAGTTAGTTAATCTTTTATTCTATTGGGCATGATAAATTTAAATAATAGCTACATACATTTTGATTGGCTTTGAAAATTATAAATTTATAAACTCAAGTTCCATTTGCTTTTGGGACACCATCTTACAAGGACTCCAATTTGCAGTAAGGCTCGTTAAGGAAGGGAATGGCTCAGTTGCCTTTAGCCTACTGGCTGTGGGTGGGGTAGGACCTCTGTTGGTCTTTTCTGTGTCGAACACACAGATTGTAAGCCCAGTGCCACTTTGAGATCTTTGGCAGCAGTTAACTCTGCAGCTCACACATGATTGAGCCTGTATGATAATGAGTATTCAGAGACGGGTAATTCCTGGGGGGCACTCACCAACCTAAGACAGAGTGCCTGTGTGGACTGGTCAGGCATCTCCATGATGGGTAAGGTGACCTGCTGATGTCCCACACAACCTAAGTCAGAAGCTCATTTTTTAGTAAAAGGGGGACCTGTAGGGCCCCACCCCCATTTAGAGTAACTGTTGCCTTGCTTGCTGACCTTGACCTTGATATCCTCCCTATACTAATTCCCTGCCGGGTTCCACCCTCCTGAATGCTTAAGAGAAGTTCCTTGTCTGTGTATCCTGCATAATGGGCATTAACAGCTTAGATGCAAGATTGTAAAACATCGGTAGTGAACTTCTGTCCTCCGGGGTTCTCCCATTGTGCTGTAAGCCTGTATTTAAGACTTCTTCCCTCCTTCAATAAACAGCATTTGGCATTAAAAATAAATAAATAAATAAATAAATAAATAAATAAATAAATAAAATAAAAAGGCACCTCAGCCATTTGTTCCAGGTTTGAAATCTAAAGTCATGCAAATAGAATGCTAGATGAAATGCACTGTTTGTGGTGTGAACAGACCCAGGATGCCTCCCAAGGAAACATCTTTCTTGCGATTCAGGTATTTTCGTGTCCCACAGGCATGAACTAAGTGTGCTTACAGAAGAGCAGCAAAGATGTGAAATGTCAGTGACCTGGCACATAATAGTGTAGTGCTGGTCTGGCAGAACTGCTTATCCACTCCTTTCTTTACTGGCCTTGAAGCAGCTGCCACATTGTAGTTTGTCTACGCTGGAGACCTGGGAGAAAGATAATTCATGACCAGAGAGGCTGGGATGAAACTTAGGTTGACAGAAGGAAAGGATATGCAGGTGTAAGTCTTAAGTACCAAAGCGGCAAGAGCCAATTTTCCCCCAGAAATCAGTCTTTCACAGATAATGATGATACTGGAGCCCTGATAGATAGATATTTGATTGTAACTCTGTGAGACCCTCAGCAGAGTATCTAATCCAGCCATGCCTGGGTTCCTGATTCTGAAGCTGTGTGACAGCATGTGTTGTCTTAAGCTGTGAAATTATATCACTGCATTACTTCTATATGACAAATACAGAATACCATTTGTTCCTGAATTTAATGAAATGCTACAGGGTTCCTCTGTTAAGAATGATGCCTGTAGAGCTGGGGAGATAGCTCAGTGATTAAGCGCACTGGCTGCTCTTCCAGAGGACCAAGGGTTTGATTCCCTTCATCTACGTGGTGACCCTCACAACCATTTGTAATTCCAGTTCTAGATCTGATGCCTTCTTCTAGCTTCCACCAGCAGCAGTGGTGCACATTCATTCAGAGACAAAACACACTACACATAAAATAAATTTAAAAAAATAGTGATCTATTTGGGGGGCTGAGAACCTAGCACAGTAGCAGAGCATTGGCTTGAGGACCTAGCACATCGGCTTGGGGCAGGACACGTAATCTGATTTTGTGAAGTCTCCTGTTAAATTTCCAGCATCTCTATATCTCTGAATTCATCATTCACTCAATATCACCAAAAAATAAAACTAAACTGAAACAGAAAAACAAAAACAAATGAAGAAAGGAAGGAAGGAAGAAAAAAAAATGGACTTGGGTTGAGATTGTGTCAGGTAAAATGTATTAAATACCAACCAAAATATTTTCCAGGCTTAAATTAAATGAATAATAATGATAATGAAACCCCAGCTATAATATCAAATAAAGAAAAAGATGGATGAGTAGACAGAATTAGATACACTTACTCGATCTCTTGCCACTGTGCTGTGTTGCGTCCTTCCTTCCTTTTCTCCTGCTTTTAAAGGTCTGTATAGATGCACATTATACACTTCCTCTCTGTGGACTTCTTTTCTCCTCTTGTTTTTTTCAGGTGAAAACCGGGAAATATGTCATCTTTCCAGCTCCATCCTGAGGAACTGCCTTCTTGTCTGTAGAGCACCCCCCCCCTTCTCTACTAGAATCGCCCATCATACTGCTCTCCTGGAACTTCAGACATGGGCTCTTTATTTCGCATTTATGAGCCCAATCTTCATTCCAAGTAAAGCATTCTTTTCTGGCAAAAATTAGAGCTGGGTGAAAGGTTAGTATTTATAGAATTCTGAATCATTGAAATAGAGGTTTGATATGTTCTTGTCTCCTCTTTAATGAAAGAGGAAACAGTATGACTCTGTTGACTTCTGAGGGTCTGTTTCTCTCATGGATTAACAAGATCTTGAATAAAGGTATGGAATCTTCATGTTTAACTATTTTGTTATATTGAAAGAGTTGAAATTGAAGCTCTGCATTGACCTCAGAGGAGGTGAATCCTAATTAACATTACTGCTTTTAAGTGTTTCTGTGAAGACTTATTAGCCTTTGGAAAACTAATGCAGACAAGTTCATTAACTGAGGGGATGTTTGGAAAATGCTACTAAATCACAATCCACTGAAGAATTCTATCCAGTAGCCCTCCACAGAGTTCAGGCCTTGCTTGAGACTGATATTGCAAATGCCATTTTGCCACCTAGTGGTTATCATGATATTTTCTTTGGAAATCAACTTTTTTTTTCAGTCCTTGTTGGTAAAATATAAAAGAAGCATTTGTAGGTAAAGTTTAAAGGAAACATTACCTATACTAAAATCTAGACACACTAATATTTAGGTTGAAATAATTTGGGAAATAATGAAGTTTATGATATTTATTGTTACTGATATATACAAAAGTCTTTTTATTAGTGTCAAATTGGTGAAATTTAAAGACCTAAGCTCAAATGTTCCTTTAAAACACATCTCTTGGGGCTGGAGAGATGGCTCAGCTGTTAAGAGCACTGGCTGTTCTTATGGAGGACCCACATGGCCGTTTACAAACTGCCTGTAACTCTATCTCCAGGGGTTCTGACACCCTCACAGAGACATACATGCATGCAAAACCCCATTGCACATAAAATAAAAATAAATAAATCATTAAAAAAAATGTCTCTTGCTAGTTAATCCTAAATACCAAGAAATGAATAAAATTTTAGTATCTTTTAAAAACATAATTTTGTAAAGGTAGCAACCAATTTTAACGTTTTCTGGACATATGAAAATGAACATCTGCATATGCTATTCAATTTATAAATGACAAAACTAGTGAGATGCCAAAACTGGTTCAATGAAGTAGAAAACAGGTAAATAAATGGGCAAAGAGGCAAAGGTGGCACTTTGTACCGTAGAGGAAGGAACTCAATAGAACATTTTTAGGATACTTTGCAGGCCTCTGGTTTGGGATCATTTTGTGATGCTATGAGCCAGCTATGATGCACAGAAATGTAAACCAGAATCAAATCCAAGTGTGCTCAGAAGTGTGAGCTATAGACAATTCTCCCCTGTGTGCTGAGCAAATTTTGTTAGTACTTGCAGGCTTCCCATATACAGGGATATTGCATGCCTTATTGGTTATGGCACACTTGAAAATAGAATCATCTACTGCTTACACATAAGAGATGCCCAGCTTCTGCTTCTGAATGAAATCTACAACCAAATTTCTACTCACACACTTTCTTTTTTTCTTTCTTTCTTTTTTCTTCCAGACAGGGTTTCTCTGTGTAGCTTTGCGCCTTTCCTGGATCTCGCTCTGTAGACCAGGCTGGTCACACACACACACTTTCTTGTGTTTCAGTGCACACTCACAATGTTTCTTTTTCTTTTTTTTTTTAACTTTATAAATTTTTTATTGAAATGTAAAAATTGGGTATATTTATGGGATATTGTGAGATAATTACACACATACATATATATCTCTCTCCTGTGTATTTAATGCCCCTTCTTTCATTTCAGTTCCTTAAAGGTTCAACACTTCTTTGTGTTAGGAAACTTTGAACTTTCTTCTAATTCTTCATAAATGTACCTTATTGTAAACTGTAGTCATTCTTTGAGATGGCTAGTCATATATTGGCATAATTAGAGGATATAAGAGCTGGACTTCAGCATCGTAGTCAATAGCTTGTAAATCAGGGACAGCAATTGCAAGACTCTACTGGTCAGAGGAATAGGACTTGAGCCATATCTCTGGCCTTGGGGAAAAATGTGACATCCTGAACTCACAATCTAAACCTGGGTTTAAGTGTCCTAAAACTAAGCATGGTTGTGGTGCCACACACCTTTAATCCAAGCACTTGGAAGGCAGAGGTAGGCAGATCTCTGATTTTGAGGCCATCTCAGTCTATAAAGCGAGATCCCAGAGAGGCAGGGCTACACAGAGAAACTGTCTCCAAAAACTAAAGAGAGAGAGAGAGAGAGAGAGAGAGAGAGAGAGAGAGAGAGAGAGAGAGAGAGAAAGAGAGAGAGACAGAGACAGAGACAGAGAGACAGAGACAGAGACAGAGAGAGAGAGACAGAGAGAGAGAGAGAGAGAGAGAGAGAGAGAGAGAGAGAGAGAGAGAGAGAGTCCTAAACCTAAATCTTACATGGTTACTATCTAGTAGGAGGCTTTCTGATAAAGACCAAGGATGTATTATTGTTCCCTCCTATAAGAGTCATTATTAATGGGCCTGTCAATCACCTGGGAAGAAAAAATGACCCTCAGAAAAGATGTCTAATCTAGAGACTTTAAGAAACAGTTTTATAAAGCCTCCCTAGAAAGGAAGATTGGCACAGTGGTCCTCCTGGCCACTGTTCACACTCACCCCTCAAGACTGCACCCAACACTGTGGTCCCTTTGCCTCTCATCCCAAGAATATTTTCCTCTACAATGGTCTCTTTGGCCACTCACTCTCACTAGTGATAGGACTTTTTAGTACTGAGCAATAAGCTTTCCTCCTTTCCTATACCATAGTGTTTCCTTGGATTTTTTTTTCAATAGAGATTATCACAAGGATGGAGAGGACAATGCTAGGTCCCGTTGATAGTCCTACTGTCCCCCAGAATACTAGTAGTAACTCTGCTACCTTGGCTGTTGCTGAAACTATAAAGTTCAGGCTGAAGAAATAGATTTCCTTTCACCATTTTTTTGAATCTATGTCCTGGGTCACCTGAGTGCTTATAGGTGCAGCCCTACCTACTTTTATTGTGTTGCTCATTTTCCAAACTCTCTGTAGCAGAGTAGATGGAGATATGGATTTGTCTTATCTTTCGCTGTTTAGAGAACATATGATAAATAAGAAAATAAACTCATCTCTTCATCTCATATAACTCATATGTATGTTTGAAAGGAAAATCTGGCTTCCAGAAGGTCCAGATCCAGGACCTAAGAAGAAGAAAGTTCACTCAGCCTGGGGACTTTTTACTCATTAGCTGGGAGTCATTGTAATCCGTGTTGTTCCATAAAAGCCAACAACATACCCTACTCCCATAGAGATGATCTTGAATAAACCCATTTCTTTTCACCAATTTCTGTTCCCTAGATTGTTTATCTGCTTGTTTACTACATCAGTGGGCAGCTTGACCCTTAAATTCTACTAACTCCTCATATTTCTTAGCCCCTAGTAAACGTTATTTTATTCTATTTGTATATAATCAACCTTCCTGGCTTCCCACCCAGGAGTGAGATGATGCATTACTTCTCTCTTTTAGCATGGCTCATCTAGTTCAGCCTTCACCTCTGCTCAAGGGGCTTCAATGATTTCTCCCATTATTACTGATGCACCGTATTCCATCAAACACATTTGTGCTCTCTCGCTCTCTCTCTCTCGCTCTCTCTCTCTCTCTCTCTCTCTCTCTCTCTCTCTCTCTCTCTCTGTGTGTGTGTGTGTGTGTGTGTGTGTGTGTGTGTGCGTGCATGCACATGCTTGTGTGTGGGTACCCATGTATGTATATATAAGCACATTCTCACATACATATGTTCATGCAGAGGTCAGAGGTCAACAATGGGTAACATTCTCAGTGCTGTTCTTGACAGATGGTCTCCCACTGGCCTGGACCTTATCAAGTAGGCTGGGCTGGCTGGCCAACGAGCCATATGTATCTTCTTGTCTCTGCCACCATGCCCAGATTTTTTTAAAAAATGGTTCTGGGATCTGAACTTATGTTCTCACGTTTGTAGGGCTGAGCTCTCTCCTCCCAACCTCCTTCTTTTAAAAAGCTGGATATTTTTCACTATACGTCTTGGTTTGATTTTTCTATTGTTGCAATGAAACACCACGACCAAAAAGCAAGTTTAGGAGGAAAGGGTTTAATTGGTTTACACTTCCATGTTGTTCATCATGGGAGGGAGTCGGGACAGAAAATCAAACAGGGCAGGATCGTGTAGGCAGGAGCTAATGCAGAAGCCATGGAGGGGTGCTGCTTACTGGCTTGCTCCTCATGGCTTTCTCAGTCTCTTTTCTTATAGAACCCAGGATCATCAGCCTAGGGTGGCATCACCCACAATGGGCTGAGCCCTCCCCCATCAACACTAATTTGGAAAATACCTTACAGCTGTATCTTATTGAGGCATCTTCTCAATTGAGGTTCTCTCCTTTCAGATAACTCTAGTTTGTGTGTCAAACTGATATAAGATTTTCCAGTACAACTATGTACATATTGTAAGCCAAATTCACACAAATCTATACCACATCATTTTCCAGTCATCTGTCAGTGAATGGCTGGATCATTTTAGCTCTTGTCAGTGATGCAGAAATGAATGTGGGAGTGCGGATGTCTTTCCATAATCCTCTTATCAATTATTTGGATACTCAAAATTGGAACTATTACATATATCAGTGGCAGTTCAACTTTTTGGTTCTCAGGAGCCATGAAAACATGGCAACTTCACCATTTTGTCGACTCACCTGGAATATATAAAAATATCCATTTGTGTACTTCCCTGACTAACTGTGATGCTTTGGTTTTAATTTGTTTCATGTAATACAGGCATGTGGTGATAGCCCATTATGGAGCTTATTTGGATTCACCCTTGAAAAAACTTTACCAATCAAATACTCTTCCTCCAGAGAATCTGAAGGGTTCAGAATTGATTTGGCATGAGTTCTAATTATGAGCATGTGTTAAGAAGTGATTCTAAACCTGCCACACAACAGAGTATCTCTGTCCAGCAGTCAACAGTTATCAGCTCTGTGTGTTAGAGGAGCGGTCCTCACCAGGCACATCAGGACCATCTAGGAGTCATCACAACACTAATTATTGAGTTTGCACTGTGAGCAGTCCTCAGGTGAAAACATCCAGGTGCTGTTGCTGGTCGGGACCACACTTTGCACTTTGAAGACTGTGTATGGAAATGCTGCCACCATCAACATTTAGCTTCCCCGTGACCTAATTCCTTAAGGTTTGAGCACAAAATCTAATTTTAAAAAGTGTGGTAAAACATGCACATTTTCTAGATTCATCTAATTCCAGAAGAAGAAAAATCTGTATGTACATATTCATGTATGGAATTCATTTTCAGTATGAGGGGGATTAAATTCCTATGAATTTTTGATTACCCTTTTCTAAAAGCAAAAGTTATTTGTGGTTCTTCACAGAATAGCAGTTGGATCCAACCTTTTGAAAGTGTTTGTTCAATAGGAAAAGTAATCATGGGATTGCTGGGATTGGAAAATCTAGGAAATGAGCCAAATCTGATTAACCTCAGTGCAAAGTATTTTAGCTATATTTTCAAAAAGATATAATAAGAATGTTAAATGGTGCAAAAACGTGCTATATGAAGCAGACTATGGCCCATTACATTAAGATTATTCACCCCGTATTCTAGTGTTTAATAGAAACCATGACTTTGCACTGGGCACCTGTACAGGACAGTGTGACAAACAAGGCCAGAATGTGATTACAGTAGCCCGAACTTGCTGCTGACTCATTATGTGACCAGATGACTAAACTGTGCAAAATTTCCTTTGCCTCACTTCCCCAGCCCCTCTGTATGTTGTAGAATATTATTTTAAGGTGTGGTACATTTGTTTAATGATGCAAAAATGTGTTGCATTCTTTTATGCTACATTTATTAAACTCTGTGAAGCTGTGTTACTTGCCTGTCTAAAACCCCTGAGTTTAATAAAGAGCTAAATGGCCAATAGTGAGGCATGAGAAAGGATAGGCGGGGCTGGCAGGGAGAGAGAATAACTAGAAGGAGAAATCTGGGAAAGAAAGAAGAAAGAGCAGGAGAATACAGGGGCCAGCCACCCAACCACCCAGCCACCCAACCACCCAGCCACCCAACCACCCAGCCACCCAACCACCCAGCCACCCAACCACACAGTCAGCCATGAAGTACGAGTGAAAGTAAGATATACAGAAGTAAGGAAAGGAAAATGCCCAGAGGCAAAAGGGAGATGGGATATTTAAAGTTAAGAAAAGCTAGCTAGAAACAAGCCAAGCTAAGGCAGAGTTATAGTTAGGAATAAGCCTTGGTGTGTGATTTGTTAGGGAGTTGAGTGGTGAGCCCCCAAAGAACCAAAGAGCAAAAACAAACACCACCACCTGTAAGTCCAAACTATGAGCTTAGCTGTTGAGAACTGGGAGCCCCTTGGCCTGTTTATTGTTTTTGTTGTGCTTTTGGTTTGTTCAAACTCTTCTGAATTTTATTGCTCTCAAAATGTTCATTTTAATGGCAGTGTTACAATGATATTATTTTAAGAATAGCCCTTAATGTTTCAGTTACCAACTAAAGAAAACAATTTTGCCTTAACTTTTCAAGCATGAATTAGTCATTGGGCCTCTTAGAGTTTATTTGAAAAAATGATCTATGGATCTATGGCTCTCCTTTGTTGTATATTTATTAACATTAGCTATGGGTGCAAATATCAAGAAATACTCATTGAAAATGTGTAAGTAGAACAATGATTTTGGTGAATACTTACATTTGACTATCCAGTTCATGACTTTTGTAAAAGTATTCTTTAAAATCTTCATTTTTTTTTAGCCTACCATTTTTATTGCAACATGGAAACACTCTACTCTTAAGAGCCATAGAATTTACACAAATTAATTTATCATCTTCGAACCTACCTTCCTATTTTATAAAATAAAAAATGATTTTACAAATGCTTTATCATAATTATAAAAAGACTCCTGCCTAGGGACAGGGAGGTAGCTTAAAATGGTAATTTTTAACTTATTTCATTTGTCAGTTTCTATAAACCTTGCTTGGTGGCAATAAAACAAAAAACAAAAAACAAAAAACAAAAAACAAACAACAGATTGGAAACAGTTTCAGAAACACAGCATATAGCATGTAGGGAATTCACATTCTTTTAGGTTACACACCTAAGAAACGGAAACATTAGTGTACTTTTGAATGCAAAGGAAATGATATTTGAATACTTATCTTGTACTTGTCCCATTTTGTGCATGTATTTTCCTTTCTGAACTTTGCCTTCACATAGGATTCGAGACCTGGAGGGGAGCCAGCTGCCCTGGCTCCTAGCAACCAGCCTCCCAGGCTGTTGATGCACCTGGAGCCATGCAGTACTGGGCTCCTTTGCCAGCAGCAGTGAAGCAGAGGAAACAAGGTGGCCTTAATGGTTGACTTAATGATGTGTTAAGGATTCTTCCTGGCCGAGGTGCTGTGCTTAGCTTCAGTGGGTTGCTATCAGCCAACATGCATAGAGTATTAAATCTCGAAGAATTTAGGATGGAGTGGAACAGAGTAAAGAAAACATGAAGGTGAAGGGACCAGGAAGTATTTATTTCCTGTTGCCAAGCAACTTTTACAATGTGAATGTGCCAGGCACTTGGTTTTGCAGTCATTCTTTTCTTTCTCTGGATTAAGAAATCTAGCAATACAATCTATTTTATTTTTTTTTTCCTGGGTTCTAAAGAAGAAATAAAACATTACATACTTTTAAAACAAAATTACATATAGGAATCTTAGTTGTAAAGTATATTTTAATCAAGCCCATTCCTTAACATGTGGAAATGATATTTCCTGACAGACTAACAAGCAAATTATAATTTGATTAGACAAGAATCTCCAAGTTTACAGATAGAATGCTTTTATATTAGTAAGATCACATTCTAAGGTTTATTTACAGTATTCAAACAGTAGAAAACTAACATAAAATGTGAACTTGGTGAATAATATTAATAATGATGTTGGGGATACTTGGTAGCTGTTTTGTTTAATTTTGAGATCTTTCTACTATGTAGCTCAGGTTGGTCTTGAACTTACTGTGTAAACTGGTTTCAAACATACTTGATCTTCCTGCCTCACTCTTCCTACTCCTAGGATTACAGGCATGTACCACCGCACTCTATTGCCATGTTATGACTGACAACAAACTAACAAAGATGATGAGTAGCAAAACCAAATCTACCACATTTCGCTCTTATGCTAACAGTGGACCTCAATAATAGGATGTCAATGTTATCTCACAAAGAGCAGATAAGACATAAATAAAAATAATAAGCACATTTATGTGATTAGCCAATAAATGGTTTTCACTTGAGAACTCTAGTGTGATATGGTATTCATATGTCTTTGCAAAATTGGCTTAACAGTGGAACAGATTCCTTTTTGTCAGAACATAGGGTAAAGGGGATGAGTCTAATGTGAGCATGTAAAAATTGGTGAAGTGTACTTTATTTTTTTTATTTTTTAAATTTTTTTTGGTTTTTCAAGACAGGGTTTCTCTGTGTAGCTTTGCGCCTTTTCCTGGAACTCACTTGGTAGCCCAGGCTGGCCTTGAACTCACAGAGATCCGCCTGGCTCTGCCTCCCGAGTGCTGGGATTAAAGGCGTGCGCCACCACCGCACGGCTCGAAGTGTACTTTAAATATTATAAATGGAAAGTAAAACGGCAATGTTGATCTGCAGAGTGGCTGATCTGTTGACTGACTGAACACATGCTCTGAGTGGTGGTTTTGAGCAGCCGCTTCCTTTGCTGCTGCGGCAGGGGGCATTCTCATCGCTTGGTTTCAAAGACCGCACGTCACTTGAAAATAGATGGCTGGTGCCAGAAAACATGAAAGAACATGTGTTTAATATGGAGCAATGCTTTTTATCATGTGTGTGTGTGTTCTCTTTGAAATTGCATTTCAATCACTCATGGAGCAGTTTCCTTCTTTCTCTGTTAATACAGTCCATGGAAGCCTCGCTGACAGGAGCTGTCACAGAAAGACAGAAGTCACATTTACAACCACATCAAGTCTCAGGCAGACCATTTCACTCCTCATTAGAAGGCTTCTGAACAGCGTCTCTGCCTTGTGTCTGTGTTTAAGCAGTAGGAACATATTTATTTACTTTATTAGATTGTAATGTATGAGCATAGTTGACACTCAGGACTGGAGAAATAGCTGTTAGGAGGCTCTTGCCTTGCAAAGCTGAGAACCTGATTTCAAGCCTTAGTATCTACCTGAAGAGCCAGGCATGGTGGTGCCTGCCTGGAATCCTAGGGCTGAGGAGGCAGAGACAGGCATCCGGGGCAGCCAGCCTACCCCACTTAGTGAGCTCTGGATGTGTCATAGGTCCTGTCTCAAAAAACATGGTGAACAAGGGAATAACAGCTGAGATTGTTCTCTGACGTCCCCATGTACATACATGTCAGCACATGTGCACCTACATATGTACACACGCCAGCAAAATTCACACACACACACACACACACACACACACACACACACACACACAACTTGTTCTTCATTCTGAGGTATTTAAAGTGTTCCCTGAGTAAGCTATTTTCAATTGCCACCTGCTTCCTATAGAAAAATTAGTTTTCCCCAGTGGAGTCTCACGGGGTACACAAAGCACACTGAAGGGCAGGCCCCGTGGCCAGCAGTACATGGCCAACACAGAACAAACCAATGGGATTTTGGGAGATGTTTTGTCTTGTAATGCTTTGTTTGAACATTTCTTTTTAATCTTACTGGATATTTGCCTGTATATTATACTTGTCTTCTTATGGATTTTTTTAATGTGTGTTTCTTGTGTTTTCTCTTTCTCTTTTCTTTGCTTTCTAAAGAGAGAGAAAGAAACATCTTGCATTTGGGTAGGTGACAAGGTGTGAAGGATCTGGAAGGAGTTGGGGGAGAGTAAACTGCGATTGGAAACATTTTTTTTTTTCAATTAAAAAACTACCTGAAATTCTGAGGGCTGGTATGTAGCTCAGTTAATAGAGTTAACCTGGCTGTCACAGAGCTCTGGGTTACATTTCTAGAATCACATTAAGCTAGGCATTTTAGGGATCAGCAGTCCCAAAACCTGGGAGGCAGAGGTAGGAAGATAGCATAGCAAATCATCTTTGGCTATGTAGAAAGTTATAAGGCAGCCTGTCTCAGACAAGACAAAAAAACAAACAAACAAACCACAAAATTTCAAAACTCAACCAAAATTAAAACCCCAAATAAACAAACGTGTGTGTATTTTTGTATGTGTACGTGTGTGTATTGTTAACAATATGTACATCTTGGAATGATCATAGCAAACCATGGAAATCCTTTTGTGTGTCTGTCTTTTTTTTATCTTTTGTTTTGTTTTTGAGATAGAGTTGCATATAGCCCAAACTGAGATGAACCTATTTAGTCAAGAGTGACCTTAAACTTCTGCTCCTCCTCTATGTCTTAAATGCTGCAACTATGGATGTATACCACCATGCACAGTTTTATGCAGTGTTGGTGATCAAACTCAGGGCTTGGCACAAGCTGCTGGCTGAGTTACAGCCCATTTCTGGAATTTCTTAAAGAAGATTGTTACTAGATACACTTATGGTTTGAAGTGTATATATGTGTTTTGTATTCACCATAAAGAAAACATGTTCATTCATATTAGTGTAGAAATAATACACATGTATTATTAAAGTTTCCTTTTAATGTGTCCTCTGAACTCATTTCACACTGCATTGCTCGTGATTATCCTTTATATTTGTTAGATGCTCATAAAGGACAGAGCTGAGTCAATGGCACTTTAATTTTTGTAACCACATGATTTTGAATTATCATGAAATCTGCCAAATTTGTAATTAGTGGCCCAACAAATATTTTCCACAAGATTTTGCCAAACATTTTAGGTTACATTTTGCTGCATAGTTCAATGGCTTTGGAATAGCTGCTCTTATATCATGTTCAATGCAGTAGTTGATGACACATGACTTGGGGCATCCATGATTAGCAGCATCATGGAGTTCTGTTGTCACATACACATGATTTCATTTCTACTGAAAATTATGAAATAATCCTTTGTACTGTTGTGTAATTTTCTTATTGTTGCATAATGTCAGGAAATGGTGTCTGAATGGATTGTATGCATAAATTTTTGCAAACTTCAGATCAACATTGTTATTTGATTCCAGTGCACTCAATTGAGGGTGTCTACGGGGGACCCAAAATATAACCATAATAATTATGTCACATTTTCACACTGAGGTATGGTATTATAACCAAAATGTTCAATAATATTTTATGGAGAAATATTCAAATTGTATACAATTTAAAATGTATAATGTGTAAACACAGAATGACTTTTTCTGTAGAAAATACTGAGTCTCTAAGGATGTTGTCAGGATGATCAGCACTAAGCTACCCTAGGGCAGAAACTAAACATTTTCCATCTTGCCTGGGGAGTGGCACAAATTCTGAATATGCTTGTGGACGTATTCAGTCTGTGAGTGGGGACAGGTGTGCAGTCAGGCAGGCTTCAGATGTCATAAGGTAGAGCAGCCTTTGACGCATCAACCATAAGATTCGAACACAAGTATGAAAGTGGTGGAAAGGTTGGGGAATATGTTATTTCCCTCCTAATTGTCCTTTGATCTTTCCCAGAAAGGCTGATGTAATATAGTCTTACAAAATAGAAGCAGACTAACGGCCACATTTTCCCAGTTGGATCTTAGTTCTAGCAACTTTCCTTTATTTTTTTCGCTATAGATAATTCAAGTGATAGGAAAACTCATCAGCCTTTAAAAGGTGAATATTTGTGAATAACAGGATGGAATAATTATTGTGATAATATGAAGTGAATAATTATTTAGACACTGTTACGGGCGTTGTCAGAGACATTTTTGTTTATTGTTTCCAGTTTTAAACATCATTTTATCATGATCAAAGTAATACACATTAGTTCTTAAAACATAGCATTTAAAAATAAAACAATCCATATACAGTCATCTATAAACCAGTATGGTAGGCTTTAGAAATGCTCCTCTCTGGAGATTATCAATGAGCCAATTCTGGTGATTTTCCAAGCACAATGCAAGTATTTTGAGTAAGAGAGAATTAAGCTAATAACCTTTAATTACTCAGTACGACCACTAGATGGCAGTATAACACTTTGGACTCTATTGTGAAAGAAATCCTAAATAATCTTAAAACTATATTTGATAGTAGCTTTTACCAAATCTCAGCAGAAGGCTAACGCTGGGCAAAAAAAGCCAATGTTTTGGTTGAAAGTGTTTCTGACCATTGAAATTATTCCAGTGATTTTCTTTTGCTCATATAAAAAATGTGTGAGTGTGCCTGCAGCAAATAAATTTCTAAGTTACACATACATAGAAATCAAATGCTATGGTTTAGGCTCCTGGTCATTGTCAGAGGAAAGTCAGTCTCCAGATTCCACAAACATATCAAAGCTACCAAAAAAGGAGAATGCAAAGCACTGTCAAAAATGAAGACATCATGAGTGTGGAGGAACCACTGAGGAGTTTTGGAAGTTATAAAGTAGATAAACTTGAACAAATAAATTAGGACAATATTTATCAAGGAACCATGAGAAATCTGACATAAACAAAGAATCGGGCTCTGCAGGGAAGCTGGTGGAACACGTCTCCAAAATCAGAGAAAGCCAAGCTCCAGCTGGGACAGGAAGTGTGGGGACTGATGGGACTTAGAGATCCTGAAAGTTCTGACGTCCAGCCTGTGCAGCCGGGATGGACAGCTGCCTGCAGAGCTGCAGAAAGCTGGTGACGTGCTTTCTGCAGTGCGTGCAATGCCTTTCAGAAGATTCTGCTTCGAGCATTTGTGCTTCACAGAGGCTTTGGCTGTATTTTGCAGCTACCGAAAAGTATTTATGAAATGAAATATTTTTGTGAAAGGCTGGAAAAAATCCCATAGTTTAACAGACAGTTCTTACATTGTACCTGGGAAGCCACACTTTGGGTCAGTGAATGCTTTGGATGTAGGCAGAGTCCATCTTCCAGCCTTCACCCCATGAGCACTGGGATTAAGGGAGAGGACCACACCACCCAGTTAAGATATTCTTGGCATCTGCCGGAAATACTCTAAAGATGGTATTTTTTGTATTTGCCTGTAATAACAGTGTTTCTTTTAAAGAGGCTATGATTATACACTATTTCAAATCCAGACTTCATGGCATTAAAGATTCTGAGGTAAACCTTACTTTTAAAACAATTTAATGAACAATTGTACAGCTCTTTGGCACTGTTGAAGATGTCATGACAGTGATAGTGATAGGTCCTTCCAGATTAGTTATAGCGCTGGGTAGTTATGTCAGCTTGACTCAAGCTATAATCATCCTAGAGGAGGGAACTTCAATTGAGAAAATACCTCCATAAGATCAGACTGTAGGCAAGCCTGAAGGGTATTATCTTAATTAGTGATTGATGCTTGATGTGGGAGGTCCCATCTGACTGCAGGTATGGTCAGTCTGTGCTGGTGGTCCTGGGTTCTATAAGAAAGCAGGCTGAGCAAGCCATGGAGGGCAAGCCAGTAAGCCATGCCCCTCAATGGCCTCTGCATCAGCTTTTGTCCCGTATTCCTCCCCTGAGTTCTTGTCCTGACTTCCTTCAGTGATAAACAGTGGTGTGGAAGCATAAGCCAAATAAGCCCCTTTCCCCTCAAGCAGATCATGGTGTTGCATCTCAGCAATAGAAACTCTGACTGACACTCCCTTTTCTTCCCAGTGTGATGAAATCCCTGACAGGAAAAATAACTGAAGGAAGGGGGCATGCATGTTGGCTCTCAGTTTCAGAGGGCTCAGGCTGTGGTTGCTTGACTCCTTGTGCATTATGGTGGTGTATGTGTGTGGCCAAGGAGAGCTTTCCACTCAGAGGTAATCTTTAGTATAGAAAAGAGTGCCAGAAGTGGCCAGTGGATGACAAACCCTAGAGCAAGCCCATACCACAACAATCTGCTTCCATTATAAATCCATAAAAATATAAATCCATTCATTATGTCAGAATCCTCATCTCTGGAAATGGCTGAACATGAGAAGCCCTTAGAGAAAAGAGGGGGGGGGCTAACTTTATTAATTCTCAAGGCATTTCTTAAGCCTATCAAGTTGTCAATCAAAATTAATCACCATTACTTCCCATCCTGGAGGAAAGGGCAGTTTAAGACTTTATGACATGTTTCCATGGAAAGTACCTGACAGAATGATAAGGCTAATTACACTGTGTTTCCTACGTATGTCCTATTATTTAAAAGAAAGAGTCACAACTTCTGAATGTAAGTTGTATTTCATACAATCACTTAGTTGATGTTCAGTGGGAAAGAAAGTTAAAATATCTTAGCCTTGGAGTCATGTATTTATATGAAACTGTTTTATACAATGCTCTAGAAGAGCAGAATTTTAGGTTATTTTTTCCTTGTGTACAACACATTGTTAAAATCATCCTGCTGTGAGAACAAAGGAAATATACAAGTGGAAAGAGATTTCACACAGACTCTGTGCTTTCTCTTCATGTATCTACATTTTAAATGTCTGCCAATGCCTTTGTGTGAAAACACAACTAAAGCAAGATTCACAGGTCAGACACCTGACCTGCTTTCTTTATCTTTCTGCTGTACTGTGCGAGGTACGGCTCTCTTTCTCTCTATATATCTACATGCATATATATATATATATATATATATATATTATATATTTAAGAATTTGAGGTTTAAGAATTTAAAAATTGTAGAAATAGGCAAGGAAAAGCTATTGTAGCCTCAATTGTTTCTAGAAGACAAATAAAAGGCAACTATTTACATAGACAAATGTGAGGAATTCTAAATAATGTTAACACAAAAGAAATTATTCAATCCTATGCTATCGAAAGGAGGATGATTTTCACACAGAAACTCTGATTTCTGGATTTTGTTTAGTTATGAATATCTGGTTTTAGAACCTAATTTATTTATTTACTTAATTAAATTCATTAAAAGAAAACTGCTGGAGAGTGTCTCTGTATGAATTCATAATGTGGGTTTTATGCTTACTTAAGAATTAGCCTATAAAATGACTGCGTACAGAGCTATGTTCATAAGATGACTGGTATGTGTGTGCATTATCAGAATCCTGAAAGCAGAGGCTAGAGAGATTGCTCAGTGGGTAAGTATGAGAACTGAGTTCAGATCTCAAAACCATTGCAAGCTAGTACATCAGTATGCAACTGCCATCCCAGCATTCCTACAGGGAGTTAGAGACAGAGACTAGAGAATTCTGGAAGACCTAAGTTAGGTAGCTATTCTGACATATGCAGTGGTGACCAACAGCAGATAGTGTCTTAGTTAAGGTAGAATGTGAGGACCAATGTAATTGATTGTCCTCTGACATCCATACACACATGTCCCATAGTGTGTGTGCACATCACACACACACACACACACACACACACACACACACACACACACACACACACAGGTTTAAAACAAAAGAATCCTGAAAGTACTAGGAATCATGATAGTACTATTTGAGTGAGGTTTTGGAGAATAACTTGTCATTTTCCAAACATGTTAAGAGGTCTGGGGAGGGACTATGAAAAGACTCATGAGCAACAGGCTCAGAACAGTAATGACAGGGAAGCATAGGGGAAGGCCAGATGATGACTAGCAAGTCTGGGTGTCTTTGAGAAGTAAATTCTATTCACCTATCCATTAAAGTGACAGTGGAAGCTGAGATAAACACACCAAGAAATCTTCAAGAGTTTATAAGCAGTAGTTAACATTTTTCATTTACCTTTGGTCCAAAATTTATGTTCTTAGTTGTGATGTGCAAGGGCTTTGGTAGATTTGACTTATTATGGGTCTTGTTTCACAGAAGGTTCATATTTAGCACAGAGCTTTTGAGGGATTCCCAGATGAAAGCATGAAGCTGACAGATTAGTGATTTTCCCACTTGAGTCTCACCATCAGATTTGTAACTTAGGACATTGCTCAAGTGTAATATCATAGAGGATATATTAGCATGAGGCAAGGCTATTCAAGGGAAGTTGGATGACAGAAGTCACTAATGAATACACAAAGGCAGTGGCGGCACTGTAGAGAATACAGGTAAAATATGAAAATATTTCTGATGTAGGAACTGTACTGTATTTGGGTTCAGTGAGTAACTGAGTGCTAAGTCAACACACAGAGATCAGGTGCTAACAACATTTATTGAACAAAATTGTTGAAAGGGTTGCTGAGGACACTATTAACTGAAGGAACATGTCAGAGAAACCAGGACTGCATGTGGAGGACAGAGATACAGTTTAGAAAAGCTAAGCAATAATTTTAGCAGAACACCAGAGTTGAAGTGTCTAGTAAGAGAATAGAGACACAGATCAGAATGTTAGCAGAAAGTATGAGATAAAATTTCTGTGGGGTGATGGGATGAGTACTCAACACACAGTCTACAGCTAGAAAGCAAAGGAAGACAAATTTTTCAGACATTGCTTCTCCTCTTTATGTGGAAGTGGGACTCATCATGTTGGAACCAAGATTTCTTACTTAATTGAGAAAGTCGTTCAGTCACTCTAGGAATTATACTCACTGTGGGAACCTCTGCACGATTGTCAACGGGCTTTGAGTGCCTGTGGCTGTTGTGTGGCACAGTCCATTTCCCTTCACAGTTATCTCTGCTTTATTAACTCCACTCCTTTTTCTAAGCAATGCATTTCCTTACATGATTTCATAATTTTTCTCCTATAATTTCCTTGAAACTAAATAAAAGTGCCTTGTGCAGATTGCAAATTCCACAGCATTGTTCCTCACAGTGCAGTGCCTACTGCTTGGTGTTACAATTCCCTCTTAGAGAATTCTAAGGACAATATTCTTTATCAAATGATTGCTTTGTCCATGTTTGGCACATTTTAAAACACAATAAAACTTAAAATGAAAAGCAGAGCCAAAAGGTCTGAGACAATTATATCATTTTTTTATGATAGGAATAACAATGTATCTGAGAGTTTATAATATGCTTTTATTTTAAATTTAATTCCTGTGAGTGCACAGTTAATACAGAAACAACAAAATGCAATTTGGCCTCCTTCTTTGATTCTGCTATTACAATGACCACTGTTAATGGATTTTTTTGTTCTCATGAGGTTCCACCAGTTTAAAAAATAGGGTTATTTTATCACATGCAATGATACACTGAAAAGAACTAATTTAATTACACTGTGCTTTTGGAATTTATTATTCATTCATTTCTAAGTCGAATTCATTTTGTAATTTTGCTTTTGCTGGCCTATTACAGGAAGTTGTGGGCAAGTGGAAGGCTTTTTTCTTTAAGGAGTTGACAGAAGGGAACTAGAAGTGTCTCTCACTCTAATGTGGTTTCAAGGGACTGGTTGGAGGTATAAAAAGTCAGGAAACCAACATACAAAGCACAGACTGACCTTATGGGCACACCAAGCAAGAGGATGGCAAAGGATGGCCAAGTTAGGCAACAGAGTGATAGTGGGCAGAGGACCAGCTATACATTCCTGGTCTTCCAGAAGACACAGCTCTGGGGAAGACTGACAGAAAACTGTATAGTGGCTGACTATTGCTTTCATAGCTACTCATACCATCAAACATATAAATCATATAATAATGTCTCTTACTCTGATTGCATAATCATCAGGCAGTCTTTGGATTGTAATTAGGCATCACATGGTTTTCCCACAAGTCAAGAATGATGTGGCCTGAAGGGTCCAATCCTCCACTTTGATCTTCTTGGTATGTTTATTTATTGATGTAAACCAACAAACTGAGGAAGTTAGTTACATTCAGTGTATGTGAATGGTCTGTATGAATCCTGGAGTCAGCTCTCAGTAATGACAGAGATAAAACTTCTGGAGATGGGGATTCAGCTGGTGGTGCAGGACCTGTTTAACATGAAAGAAAGCCCTGAGTTGATCTCCAACACAAAAAAAACTCAAAATACTCAGGTCTAATGAGCACACAACAAAAAAGAATAAAGAAAAAGGAAGAAAACACATAGAAATCAACCTTCTATGGCTGAGACCGAACAAACAAACCAAAGATCAAGGCATACACAATCCTTTGTAGTCTCAGAAGAATACCAGTAGAAATAGGCTCTTCTGAATCTTCTTACTATCAATAACACTGACACTGGAGTAAATTTGGAACATGACAGTTTGAATTTTTCTTTTCTCTTCTCTTCTTTCTCTCTCTCTCTCTTTTTTAACATGGTCTCATATAGCCCAAGTTGTCCTCAGGATAAACATCTAAGCCTCCTGCTGCCCATTTTCTGAGTTCAGGGCTTATAGTTGCTCATGATCACATACATGTTATATGCTTCTGCGCATCAAACTTTTTGTAAGCTAGGCAAGCACTCTTCCAGACGAGCTACATTGCTAGTCCATGAAAGCATAATTTTTATTTCAATATCATAGTAGTCTACAGTTAGAGAGTCTCAACAAAAGTAAATCATTCAGTTCAAACAGCAAAAAAATGTGTTGTAGATTCCATGGATTTGTATACTACACTGTTAAAAATTAAGCTACTTGTCACTCTGCCAACCAAATATCAAGGCTGATCCTCAGCCATCCTTACCTAACTCTCAGAGTATGAGAAGTATGATGTTAGCCTTTCCTCCAATGGACAGCCTTGTAATAAGGCCTGAAAAAGACAAAAAGAAGAGGAAGAGAAAGGAGAAGAGGAAGAGGAGGAGGTTGAGCAAAAGGAGGAAAAAGGAACAAGCAAACAAAAACTAACCAAATTTAAATTCCTCTAAAAATAACTGAATATTACTAATATAAAATATTGTAAGTTGGGGGCTGGAGAGATGGCTCAGAGGTTAAGAGCACTGCTTGTTCTTCCAAAGGTCCTGAGTTCAATTCCCAGCAACCACATGGTGGCTCACAGCCATCTATAATGAGATCTGGTGCCCTCTTCTGGCCTGCAGGGATATGTGCAGACAGAACACTGTATACATAATAATAAATAAATCTTAAAAAAAAATATTGTAAGTCATAGCTTTAAAAAGTTATTAGAAGTAGAATAAAAATAGGTAGATTTTTAACTACTTTTATATTATGTTCTTAACTAGCCGCAGAAAAATAATGGTACAATATTCAGATATCAGAAAGAAATATTTTAACCAGCAACCATTATTTCATGCTTTAACAAAATGAAGAAATAAAGCAAATTGTTTAAGTACATGAGATTAGGCAAAATATGATAAAAGAAAATGAAATCATTCTGAAAATGAGTGAAAATGGGAAATAAACATGGTGAGTCTGGTCTCCTAGTCAAAACTACTAATTATTTGGAGGTGGATTCTAAGTACCGGTAGCCACTCTCTCTCTAGAGCCCCTTTGTGTAGCCGGCACTCATGTGTTTCCACATACACACAATTAATATTTTTAATCTGTACCTTTCAGCAATGAACAAGCTTTCCTGATAGTTTTTGTAGGTGCAGAAAATCAGTGTCACTGGTTTTGGATGGTCACAGAAATATGCAAGAGGAGTTAAAAATACTGGCCTTATGTCTCCTACAACTTCATTAATAATCTTTTATTTTGAGGTCCGAAAAAAGATACAGTCTTATTATAGGAAGGTTAAGAAGCTGGCTGATGGTTCAGTAGTTCAACATTCTTAACAAAATTGTTCAGTTTTAAAACACTCATTTATCATCATTATTTATTGATTTAGAAAAGAAAAATGTGTTAGCAAATACATATACCAGAAATGGACAGAAGATAATAACGAAAATAGAGGAAATGATGTTTTTTTAATCACTGTAACAAATGAAGTGCTCCTGTCATGAAGGTTTGGTCACACTGGATGTGTTTAGAGGCATGTCTGTGGAAATCTCTTTTCCAAATACAATTATAAAATTATCAATTTAGCCTTTAGTTCACTGACCATTATTTGGATTAAACAAATCATGTAAATTCTCATTTTTATAGAAAAAACATAAAGTTTATTGAAAGCCAAATATTTTATTTAGTATACTTTTGTTTTAGAAATAGAACTCACATGAAGAAGAGCCTAGTAAACTTGTTTGCTGTTTCATGGTCCCATAATGTCATTCATCTGAAGCATGAAGTAGTGTTTGGCATCAGAAGCCTTAATTTTACACAAGCAGGTTGTTTCCATGCTTCTGGAAGGTCCCCATTTTTTTCTTTTGGTTTTCCTTTTGGTCATCAAATATGCCATTTTTTGAACCCACTAACCAAAAACCATTCATAGAAAAATGCAGAGCTGTATTGATATGAGTGTATAAAATTGCTTTTGTATCTAAATAACAACAAATATACATTTTATTGAAACCTTTAACCAGGCAAACATTGCATTGAATTTTTAATAGATTTTTTTTCTTAATTAATCCTGATAAATGTTCTGTAAGGAGTTCTAATCCTCATAACAGGGAATGGAATAAGGTATCTACAGTAAGCGGTTTGTCCCAGATCATGCAGTAAGGGCACAGAGCCCATTATGTTGGCTCCAAGTCATGGGCATATAGATGATTGCACCTCATTACATGGTTCCCACTCAGGCAGTAGGCATTATATGCTGGTTATACCTGTGCACAAGCACAGACAGGACATGCTGAAAGGAAGGTTGTCTTAGTCTATTTTGAAACAATTCTCACTATTCTGCACAAGTGAGATATGTACCAATCTCCACTCTCCAAAAATTACTTCCATTATTGGCAATCTTTTCCCAAGAGCTCATAGTTTTATGATAATAGCAATGTATATGCAATGCAGGGCAAAATTTAAATACTTGATAATTGAAAATTAGTTAAATATCCCCCAAATTATCCAATTTCTTTTCTTGTAAAAAATCCAAATTATAGTTGAATTATGAACAAATGCTAGCAATTTTGGGTGATTTCTAGAGAAACAAGATACATTTAGAAGGCTGCCTATTCTAAAAGAACAGACTCAGTTTCTATTGACCCATCAGTATCACTTGGATGAGGACAAAGAAAAAAAATAGAAGTCAAAGAACATTGAAGGAGAGAATAGTGTTTAAGGAAGGCTTCTGGGTGATGGTGGAGTGGAAATCTGCTCCACATTCAAACATTGCTATTTTCATTAAATGATCTCATCCTGAGCAGAATATGTCTCTGGGTCTGGGAGGGGCATTTGGAGCTTCTTCATTGTTGCCTACTCTCCGCATTGTGACAATGATCAGCATTCCTGTGTATAGATCATGACAAATGGGAAAAGAATCCTGTCACAGAGTTTCTAAAGGTTTAGGAATGTGCCTGAGCTGCACTATCAGACAGCTTAGATGTTAAGCCCTGTGGGAAGGATTGATGAGTTTCTAGGTGAGGCTGACAAAATATACTATAGCACTTAATAAAAACAGAATGAATAATACCATGGAAAGAATGGCTCTAAACTCAGATCCCAAACCCAGCAATGTCCTGTGTTTTCTGTGGCATTTCATTACCAGTTGTTGGTATAAATTTCAAAAGGAGTTTGCACTTAAGTTTTCTGGGATACATATTCTGGGATAAATATTCATATGAATCAAAGAAAATAATCTATTGTCAAATTTGTAGTGACTAATAAAATTATTTTCTTCAATAATGCTAATCAGTGGTTGTTCCAGCATGTCTGGACAAACAAAGCACCTGGCAGCAGATTAACTGTACCTGAAGGTGGCTTGTGACTGTCAGTGTATCAGCAGACCATATGGTAAATTACACCTCTCTCTGGTGATTTACCAGAGGAAGCCGAAAATAGTAGAAATTATTCTCAATAACTACAGTTACACATCACATCTCAGTCACTAAAAAAAAAAAATGAATTGTCTGCTTCACAAGCATTTGCCAAATGACAGGCTACAAATTTGTTGTTTATATTACACATCATCTTCCAAAATGGGCTATCAGCTGAACTTAAAACTGAGAGAATGTTTGTTATCTGCTTACGATTTTGGATTGTTTGCTTTTTTTCCTAATAAATTTGTTCAGATCATGTGGTGGCTAGACTTGGTTTGAAAATTTTCTTAGAAGGAGTATCTATGGAAGGGTGACAGACAGATACCAACACAGTTGTTCAGCTTATTTTCTTTGGCTGGTAATTTCTATCATATGTATTATATTGAAAAGTATAATTAAAAATTGTTAATTGTGTAAATATGAAGATATAGTGGATAAGTGCTTTAAATTTTATGCACTTAAATTTTTCTTGGAGTCTAAATAAAATGTAGATCATGGCTCCAAAGACAGGGGCATGCAAGTCTCTATTTTTATTTGCTGTCTGAAAGTACCAAGGCAGTCAGTTTGTGGATCAGATTGAGTGAAAAGATGAAAAGACTGTATATACTGTATTCCATAGTTCACTATGGAATTTCTCAACCAGTTTGTGCCCTGCATGCCATAAAGGTGAACAAGTTTAATATTATGTATTAGTATATTATATGGGGAGGTGCTTAGTCTTACTGCAACTTAATATGCCATGTTTTGTTGATGTCGATGGGAGGCTTGCCCTTTTGTGAACAGAAACAGAGGAGTGGATTGTGGGGTGGCAACAAAGGCAGGTGTGGGGGAGAGACCAGAAGGAGATGAGGGAGGGGAAATTGAGGCCAGGATGTAAAATAAAAAAATTGATAGCTTTGTTCTTATGACAACTGAAAATATTTGTTGCAGTGAGATTTTTTAATACAGTCCACTATTTGTGTTATAGCCCTAGATTCTATTGGAATTTTTAGACAATTGGCACATTAACCATAAATGCCACCACTTAGAGTCCAAACTCTGTTTCTAACACAGAATGAAAATTAGCTGAAATTCATAATCCTTTGTAATCACATAAAATACTAATTGTCCTATAGCCAGCTGACATGGTTGTAATATTTATTTGTTTGTTTGTTTATTTATTTGTTGTCCTGGAGACCAAACACATGGCCTTGTATGTGTTAGGTAAGAACTTACCACTGAGCTATACCTCCAGCTCTCATAATGTTTTAGATATGAAAATGCTCATTTATCTTTATTCTTTGCTTAAATAAATGATATAACTGTAGCTATGGAAAACTACATCATTATAAATTAACATTTAACAACTTAATTCAGAAAGTTTTAGAAATCCTAGACTTCTTATTCAGTATTTGGCTTCATTAACACTTTTTCAAGGTCTGCCTACACAGCTGAAGTTGGATGCAGTTATATGTCATTCTTTTCTTTTTCAAGTAGCTAATTTAGTAATTTTAACTCATATCAATTAAAAAGTTATGTTTCAAAAACTTGATCCTGTAGCATTGCCTCAACAAATCCTTCTTCCCTTTGTTCTCACTTCAAACTTTTTATCACACCAAAAACGACACCTCTGTTTTCTCCCTGAACATTCTCAAGCACTCTTAGCAGCTCCTTCACCCCCTGAAGTGACGTATTAAGATATGCTACAATTGTTTAGAGTGCCCTGTCTGAGGCTAGCAACTGACTCATAAATCTAGATGTGGCACAACCAGTTCACACTATGGCTGGCAACCTCCTCATCGTGGACACAATGAAAAGATCCTGCAATTTTTTGACAGCACAGTATTCTAGTCCTGTGCTGAACACATACTCACACAGTATTCCCTAAGGCAAGTTTGCAGATTTATCAGCATCGAGTATCATACACTCTTCTTGATTTACGTTTGAGGTCTGTAAAGTTTAAAACAAACTTCTATAGACCATTGCATTTTATTCTGTTGGATCTGAACCAGTTTAAAAATACAAGTTCTGAACTGATCGTTTCACCAGCTGATGGTATGGCCCCATGCATACTCTTTCCCTATTGGCTTTCTGGCAATTCCAGATTCAAGGTTCATGTTATTTAATTCTTACTATGTACATCACTGAAAACAGATTTTTCTAGGGCTATGCCAACTAGAGAAAACTTCAGTACCATGTCTCACTGTGATGTTGAAGAACCAATTAGCTATGTATTTTATGACCATTTTCAACCCATGTGTAAACCACTGGGCTGCATTCTTATTCAGGTCCTCCTCCATTATGCTTACCAGGATTATCTGGAGATGTAAAATCATGCTGTGTTGAAGCAAAGACTGTATTCGTATTCCTGTTACTTCTTTAGTAGCCTTACCAAAAATGTGTTGCTTTTTCTATGAGGAAGTTTAAGACCAAAAACAAAGACTTGCAAATGTGATGGAAACATTTCAAACAAGATGATGAAACTGACTGTGAAAATATTCAAATATTTGGATTCTTAGTTTACTTGTGTGAATGATAAAGAAGCAGTCATAGTGGAGTCCCACTCTCTGAGAGATGGCCACAGCTCATCACGTGGGCTGCTGTTGATGCACTCTTTCTCCCTTATTAAAATCACTTTTCAGGTTTGGGCGAAAGCAGGTCTTTTCAGTTTTTAGGCCTTCTTTTATATTAGATAATAAAGTCATACAGATCTTTAGTACACTATAAATCTGTGCTGATAGTATAGCTATAAAACTGTTGGCAAAGCAAACATTGATAATAAACTAATCATACTGTATTGGCTGAGAAGAGAGTAACAAAACAAGCTATTCCTACCTGATATGGACTTTATCACCAGCTATTATACAGTAAATACTTGAATGCCATTGTTTTGTCCCTAGCGAGGAATATTACCACTTTAGTGGTTCCCGGGTTCCATGATTCATCCAGTGTATGTGCAAATCAGCATCTCTTGTAGCATGCTACTCAACTGGGCTCCCCAGAAACTTCTTCCTTTTCATGGGAGTGTATGACAGTCTGGTATAAGTTTTCAAGTAGGATACATGTTACCCATAGACCATGAATGCATTTTTGGATGAATATGTTTCTGTATTTTTCCATCACTTTCATTGGTTTCTCAAACTATAATTAAAAGATAAAAGTATTCTTCTATACTCTCAATCTGTCTCAGTCCTACAAAGGAAATAAATGACTGAAACACCTTGTACACTCTCCAGAGGTATTACTTTTAGCATATCCTGTGACAATTTTGTATTGAAATAATTGTAATTCATAAGGAATTGCATAAAATGTACAGTCAGTCCTGCTATGCTTTGCTGGGTTTTAGCTAATGCGAACTTTTAAACAATAACAAAACTAAGAAACTGACATTATCACAATCCACACAACTTTTATCAGTTTTACAACCTCAAGTCATTAGTACTTATGTATGGACTTGTGTAGCTTTACCCCATAAAATGTCATGATCTTGTGAGGCTCATATTACCTCTTCCCAATTACAGTACACACTCCTTCATCACCACCAGGCTCCTTTGTACTGTCCTTATCTAGCCATAACCTCTTGTCTCTAACCCCTAACAATCACACATTTGTTCTCCATCCCTCCGATTTTGCTATTTTATATTATATAAATGGAAACATAGATAATCTTTTGTGACTAACTTTTTATGCAATATGATTCCTTCAAGAACCATCTAAATCATTGTATAATCAATGTATTATTTCTTTTTTATAGTTTCATAGTTTTCATAGTGTTGACATTACCATTTTGCTTATGCAATTGCCAGCTGAAGAATATTTGAATTGTTTTTGGCTTGGGATTATTATGAATAAAAGTGATACAAACATTCACATACAGTTTTTTTTTTAGACATGTGTTTTCATTCTTCTATAATGAATGTTCCAGATGAGAAATACTGAGTAGCATGGGAGTGTTAGGTCATTAGTTTTATATTAGTTGCAAAACTATTCCCAAAGTTATTTAATTTTTTTCACTACCAGTCATGTGTCAATTTCTCTGTATTTTTGCTAGTCTTTGTTGGCAAAGATAGCTTTAAGGTCAAGCAGGTTGTACATTTCTTTAGCTATTAGGTGCCATTTCATCTCAACGTTAAAAAGTGTCCATCTAACAAAGTCCCCTTGCTTTAGAAAAGCCTGCTCAGGTCCTTGCTGTATGCAGGTCACTGAGAGGACAACTCATATCCTGTGTGCAGGATCAATCACTAAGTGTGCTTGAGTACGGTAGGTACAGGCAATAGGAAGGAGCTGAGGCTATCCCGGTTCATGACTCCCTGCAGATGTGCCAGAGACCATGGCACACTGAAAATGCTGCCTTGGAATGTCTTCTGGCAACAGTTCTAGCCACATAGCCAAAAACTCTGAAGTTTTTGAAAAATAAAATATAAAATAAAAATTCAAATGAGATCTCTCCAGATTGGTGGATGTACATTTAATCAATGAAAGATACTAGTTCCCACAGAATTCCTATGAATCAACTTTGGTCTAAAGACAAGTTATTAACGGGATGTCCAATCCCCTCCTCACTGGTTTGTGGGCCTCTGGCCTCCCTTGTCTCTTTCTTCTGCTTAGTTTTGGTTAATGGCTTTGAAGACTTTGGATGGTCTGCTTCTCACACCTGTAATTTAGTGGGTGAAAATTCAGAGTATTCATGAAGACTAATAAAGATGTAAAAATGCATTCGACCAATTTTTATGGTTCAAATGCATCTTGCTGAAAACCATAATTTTAGTCAACATAGCATTTTATTTCAACATCCCCTTATATCAAATATTTTCAGTGCCCTCCACAATTGGACTTTTATTATTACCAACCAAGAAAATACTGTATAAACTCTGTATAAAATATAAAAATGTATAAAATCATATTCACTATTCTCTAGCCAGCAAGACATTTTGTATATTTACTAATTGGAACATTTTAAATGTTTTCAATTAGAACTCTCAAGTCACCAATCAGATGTCTTTCTTTTCTTTTTCTGTTTCTTTCTCTCTCTCCCCCAAATCCTCTTGAGACAGGGTCTCTATAGAATGTGTCTCTGGCTATTCTGGAACTTGCTTTGTAGACCAAGCTAGCTTAGAATTCGCAAAGGTAGACTTGCCCAGGCTCCCAAATGTTGAGACTAAAGTCATGTGTCACTATGCCCCATTTAGTTGATGTCTTCTCAATAGGACTCTATGGCTTTATTGGATCTTACTACTTTCAAGAAGTAGCCACAATGTAGTGCATTTTTAATACATGTTAATTTTAAATATACGTTAATATTATAAAATTCTTTTAAAGTGGGAACAAAATAATTTGAATATGCTCAACACAATTGGAATTATAAGATTTAATGCAAGTAGTTGACAAAAACAAAACCTTTGGATAGTTTAAGCCCCAAACTGTTTGTCTGAACTAGTGACATAGAAATACTACCACTTCTTCAGCGTAGAAAAAAAAATTCACTGCAATTTGTCTCAGGTACACCAAGAAAATGGGAAGCAAAGAATTACGGAGCAGAGGATACGAGTGTGGGACAAAAGCAGAGGCAGACTTGGTGAGGAAGGTGCTGTGTAGCTCATTGTATAAAATGTTTCCTGGTCCAAATGAGTGAGGTGACCTAGAGGAAATGGTGACTAGATGTCCCACTTCTAAGTGCTAGCTCCTGCCTGAGGCATTCTGCCACACTGTTCTCATTTATACTAAAAGAATGAACACTGCCAATGGAAATGGACAAAATATAGTTATAAAACACATACCTCCTCCCTTCAATACTCAGGGAGTGAACTGATTAGATTCTACAATAATGTTTATACTTTAGTGTCAATTTTTAAATTGTGGGGCCCATGGAGACCCCAGCTTGTGGCTTGTTTTCATCTTGACTCAAGGTCAGAGAGTCAGAGCTTGTTTCCCCCCTGAAAGGCTGCATAATAGGATGTTTTGGCCAAAAGCGTGGTTACCAGGTGTCTTATACTTTGAGGCCTATTTACAGGATGTTTTGCCGCAAGGCATGGTCACTAGATGTCTTGAGTCCTAAGGAGTTGTTTACACTTGGTTGTACTTTGTACCTTGAACTGTGATGTCCTTCAAAGGGGAGGTCTTTTTGTCACCCCCCCTGCTTTGAGTATATAAAACTCGTGTCTGTGGTATTGACCCAGAGCCCTCCTGAAGCTATCCTGTGTCTCTGTCTTTTTCTTCATCTACATCTATATTTCATAGCTATCATTTCCCAATTCCACACTCCCGCCTTCAGAACCGTTCAACAGGTCGAGTGGAAGTTGACATTAAATCATTTGGGGTATGCATTTCTTAGGTAGCTTACATTTATAGAAACATGAAAACACAATGATTGTCTCAGATTACCCTCAGCTGTATAACCTCAAAGCTATTTCTCCAGTGACGTCTATTCTAAGTGAGCTTGAAATCAGTCATTGAAAACTATAAATTCTTATATTATTCATCTTTCTAGGTTCTCTCTTCTTTTAAAAGCAACAATGTCAATTGTGAGTTTTAGCTGTTTTGCAAATTCAGTTGTCCATCACTTACCGCCATCAAATTCCAATGGTGGGTAACATTGCCCTTGCTGGAGTATTGGCTCTTTCTCTGATATCTATGGAACAGAAGACTTTCTTTACCTCTTCCCCTTGGAGAAGACTACTGGCTAATTTTCTAAGGCTCAGATTCGGATTCATTTCCATGAAAATGCCTTGCCCAAACAGGCTGGATGAAGTGTCTTTGTCTGAGTTCTTTCATGGAGATTAGCTGAGTGGGACCCCATTGTTAAACCTACTGTTTATTTTGTTTACATGCCTGCTTTCTTCCTGAGCTGTGAACTCAATATGTAAAAAGTGGTGTTTTACTTTTCTTAGCATTTGCAGTATTTAACAGGATGATGGTTACTTGGTAAATAGTCAATACAATTTTGCTCCTTAGTTGAATAAATATGTTAATGAAGGCATTTACCTTTTAATAGAAGACAAAGCCCATGAACAGCTACCCAGTCCAAATTAGCTCATCTGAGTGACTGACCTCAAGCACCCTCAAAGCAATCCCAATCATTTTGTGGGAGTCAAATCTTTCTAGATCCATTTGTCCTGTAGGCTTTCTTAGGAGTTGCTGCTCCTAAGTAGAATTGAATCTTGATTCCCTTTTAATTGATTGTATTTTCTTTTCTTTAAAAAAAAATCAGGAGTTAGAGATGTAGCTCAGTTAATATAGTGCTTGTCTACCATAAACAAAGCTTCGAGGTTGATCCTCAGCCCCATATACCATGAGACGTGGTAGTTCATGCCTGTAATCCCAGCACTAGAGGAGACAGAGGCAGGAGGATCACAAGTACAAGGTCTTTCTGAGTTACATAGTGATCTTGAGGCCCGACTAGCCTACACAAGCCCCTGTCTTAAAAAATATACTGTTTTAATATTTCACAAAAGGGACCTTGTCAACCAAACAATCTGCTGATACTCTGTTGTTCATTCCAACTCTAATGTGAGCTGAGAAAATCAACAAAGCTGGTGGACCTCACAATTAATTGAATGAATTCAGGTGCTTTGTTACTACTACAAGATGACCTCTCTGTAAGGTATGATAAATTCATGTTTTTTGTAACTCTACTGAGAAGAGTATCACAAAATATACTGCTGCCTGAACTTCTCTATCACATCTGAAACATGGCTGGGCATAAGGAAAACAGTCTAGTTAAACCATTCCAGTATTCCTACTTCCTGACACTGGCCGGATACTGTGTCTGTCCCATCATTCTCCTCCAATCTGGGCCACAAGATGGCTCTCTCAACACTCAACTCTGAAATACTGTGCAGAGGATCTCAGTGACAGTTAAGTTAGACTAGACTTTGTGGCTTTTGAATTTGATTATGCAAGTTGAGGCTTTCTAACCCTGTGGAGAGAATGCTAGCAAGACTAATTGATAATCCTATTTGTTCAGGAGAGAAAGATCAAGAAAGCATCCAAGGATGCATTCCTCATAGCCACTGCTTCCCAGTTATCAGGGCTCAATTTGATCTTAAATCACACAACACACAGTCTTCTCATCCTAAATCTATTCCCAGGACCATCTTTGATTTTGATAGGGGAGTTTACAATGATATTCAACATTAAGTGGCATCTCTAATTTTTGTTTACTTTTATCATTAAACATGTTTTCTTTTTTCCCAGACATCTTGAAATTTAAACAATAAGAAATGTGTAGAATAAATAGAAATGTTAAGATACAGAAGATGGAGCTAACATTGAAATCAAGAAACGTTCAACCTCCTATTCCATCACACACATCTAGTCATCCAGGTTGCTTCTTTTAATGTTTTTAGGTCAAGTTACATTATCTGAAATTGAAGGTTTTGCCTGTTATATAGGTTGGCTGAAAATATCAAATTACCCAATTTATGTGAAAAATGTGTAAAATGTTTACACAAGAAACATTGAATGCTAATAAGTGCCAAATATTCGCTCTAAAAACATCATTGGTATTATAATTTTAGCATCTTCAAATTTCATAACTTTTATCCTCTGGGCTTCAACTCTATGGAAGCCTTATTTCTATTGCCAGGAAAGAATTTCTCAAATTGAAGTTACATCATAAGATAGATAGATAAATGGTGCATGCATGGTACTTGATGGTGGAATGTGTTTCCTGTCTTCATGATGCCCAGTTTTCATTTGTGATTAGCTATTCCCTGCTTACAGTATAACCCGTGGAGAATCATCTACATGACAGGAATCCTCGATTCCCCATTTCAAGAGCACCTTGTAAGGACTCTGCCGTACTGTTTCTGGGCATTTGTCTCCCAGCAGACGTAAAGCAGTGACTACTGGACTGCTCATCTGTACCTTCCTTGCTTACCACAGTAATTTCAAAGTAATCATGTTGAGGTTTTTCTAGGACTATTATATAGTCCCAGAATATAATTTGAGCCAGTGGATTAAACATGGTCACTAAAACAGTTTCTACTGGAGACAAATTCACTTATCTTTCAATGTTACTAATGTTGTGGAAACAAATGTTTTCCCTTAGATTTTGTTCAGATATCTTTACAACCTTCCACTAGAGAAGACTCTATGACACAGAGCTTGTCTGTTATGTATAAAGTACAGAATGATTAATACAATATATGGGTTTATGCTGTTACAAATTTTTGTGATGTTTTCCATAAAGAATATATCTTACAGTCCTAGAAGCAATATGTTTTTACTATTAAAAATGTATTACCCAGCATTACAAATAAATCATTCATCATAAATTCAACAATTGAAAATGAACATTGTATCTGTGTTGTAGCATTTATGGTCTGAAGTAGCTAGCTAAAGTATAAATTGCATTAATAAAATAAGAAAGTGAGGCTCTGTTTTTCTTTTCGTACTTCATTCTAACACAGAGTGAAGGGCAGAGGCTTGCTGAGTGGCACTGCTGTGCACAGTACTGACTGTATGGCCCAGAGTGCCAGACTCCCAGGGATATGGGGCCTTTGTCAGGAGGAGCCTGTCTGCATGAGAAGAAGTTCAATGAATGTTTTAGCATATTATTCTCATTAGACTGTGCAGGAATTTCAGGCTAAGAATCCAATTAGTATGAATAGATGATTGGTGGCAAAACCCCTGGCTGCCTCGTTTAAAGTTTCCATTTACACTGCAGACTGGAGCTTTTGAAGCAGAGCTCACTGACTTTGTAGCACTCTATAAGATTATAAAGCCATATCTTGTTATTAATATACATGTGATTTGGAGGATAATGACACAGATCACTCAGTTATTTGTGAAGAGATTCTATTTGGATATAAACTTTTTTTTTTTTAAAGTTTATTTATTATTTAATGTGTGTATGTACCTGAGTGGACATGTGTACTATATGTGTGTGGTGCTTATGGAGGGCAGAAGAGTATGGATTCTCTGGAAGTGGACATACAGGTGGCTATGAGCTGCCTGACGTGAGTGCTGGGAACCAAACCTGGGTCCTCTGCAAAAGCATCAGGTGTCCTTAACTGCTGAACCAGCTCTCTGGTCCCTAGACCATAAATTTTGTTTTACAAACTAAAGTGAGAAAATATGGTTTTTGGATGAAAAGGCACATAAACTTTTAGATGCTTCATTTGCATAGCATGTTCATAAAAACAATGGCTGTGAGAGCATCCCTCCACCCACCTCCCAGTGTCGCACTCAATCACACGCTCTAAGTGCTTCCCCACTTGGCACGTTGCAGTGGAAATGGATACATCCTCTACTTAATCACACAAAGCACTGAAGTGAAAGAGATAATTTTACCTATAAGCAAGTCATTCATTGACATCACATGTTGAATTATTTTTCAAATGCATGAGCTTCTAAACTTCATAATCTTGGTTGGTTCTAATTATCATGATATAAATTAAAAAAATGTTTAATCTTTCTTTTTAAGTCTCTTATAGCATTAGGAGGAAAAAAACAGTGCATTTAAAAAGATCTTATTTTGGAAAAAAAATTAAAAATAAAACATTTCCAAACTGTCTCTGTGTCTCCAGTTTGGCCATTGTCTTTTTGCTGTTCCAGGTCACCTCAGGTCTCAGCTCTGAATTCTGATGCCTTGGCTTCTCCTTCATCCTTCTGACTCTGTACTCACCCTGCTCTGGATTCTGACTTCTCATTATGCTGTGTCTAATGTTCCCCTTTCTTAGCTGCCCTCACAACTCACTGGACTTTAGTGATGTGCTTAACCAGTGACTCCTTATACAGCGAGGAAATAACTTGAGGAGTCTCTACCTGACCTTGAGTGACCTTTCCCAGACATTCATTTGCTTTCCTTCTTTCTAGCTGTCCTAAATAAGAATCTGACCTTTGACTTTACCCCTTATTGTTGTATTAGCTATTGACTTCAGATTTCTTCATTTCTTGATGATGTGAATTCAGGTTCACTGTTGTTCTCTCCAATACTATTTCCGACTTAGTTCTTTGTCGCCTCAGTGTTCACATGACTCCTTGTATCCACTTCTCCAATCAATTATATTCCATTTTCATGTAAACTATTCTCATTGTTATAAATCCTTGACGTTGACATTTTATTATGGACTTAAAACTTCAGTCACCGGTTATGATGGCATAGCAATTAGTGCTCTGATGTGAGACCAGTATCAACATAAATGAGTCCTTCATGTCATGACCCAATTATTCCACCAACTTCCATTAACCCTAAAATTCCATGAAAAACTAACTCCATTTCTCACATGAAATCTACAATCCTCTGATTCCTCTTGTTTCCTTTGCTTTATACATGATTGAAATTCTGTGCTCAATTACAGTCACTTCCTTATACACCCTACATCCTCATGATTATTATCATACTTACTTGGAGAAACAAGACTAACCAAGTTTAATTTTTTTATGCACTGAGTTCTGGCAGTTAAACACGACTGAAGAGAAACTTTAAGGGGAACCAACACTGTTAATTAGACCCCTACTACGGCCTGGTAGAACCTTTTCCATTGCCTTAGTTCAATCCCTCTTCTATATTTCTCTTTTCAGCTCTGTTCAGAACATCTCATATTTGAATCTGTGACTTTTTATTTTACTTAGGAATTTAAAGCAATAATGGGAGAACTTCCTTAAACTTCTATATTACATTTACTTACCTATTGACCTTTCTTCTTCCTTAACTACTGCAACTGAGTTGAATCTTTCCTCCCCACTTTTACTCATTAATTTACATCAATCTCCAAAGGCATCACTATACCTTCCATTAAACACCTACTAAACAACAGACCCCCTTACTCCTCTATCCTTTTCATGTACTACATGTTTTACTGTCCCTTTAGAGGAGATCAGCTCAATAAAAGCACAATATTCATGGGCTAGCTACACTGCTTGTCTTTCTATTCTTAAAAAAAAAATCTAGTTGAATTTATAAATCCAACAGTCTTTAAATTTTCTCCAGATTGCTAAAGGCAGGGGTGATGTTCAGCCTTCATATCTGTGAGCAACTATACAGTCCTTTCTTCTGAAAATACGTTATAAGTTTCAGGCTTGAGAGATGGCTCAGTGGTTAAGAGAATACAAGTTAGCTCCAGTATTTCTCTGTCTAGTTTTTGTCTGGATGACATGTCCATTAGTGAGGGTAGGGTACTGAAGTCTCCCACTATTAATGTGTGAGATTCACTGTGTGATTTAAGCTTTAGTAAAGTTTCTTTTACAGATGTGGGAGCTCTTGTGTTTGAGATACATATGTTAAGAATTGAAATATAATCTTGGTGGATTTTTCCTCTAATGAATATGAAATGTCCTCCATCTCTTTTGATTAATCTTGGTTTTAAGTCTGCTTTGTTAGATATTAGAATAACTACAGAAGCTTGCTTAGGTCCATTTGATTGGAAAATCCCTTTCCAACCCTTTACTCTAAGGTAATGTCTATGTTTGATGTGGAGATGTGTTTCTTGTATGCAGCAGAACTATGGATCCTCCTTTTGTATCCATTCTGTTAGCCAGCATCTTTTTCTTGGCTAATTGAGTCCATTGATATTGAGAGATATTAATGATCATTGATTGTTAATTCCTGTCATTTTGTTGGTGGTGGAAGTGTGTGTGTGTGTGTGTGTGTGTGTGTGTGTGTGTGTGTGTTCCCTTCTTTGGCTTTTGATGATGTGAGTTATTTATTGCCTGTATTTTGTGGGTGTAGTTGACTTCCTTGGATTGGAGTTTTCCTCCTAGTACCTCTGTAGGGCTGGATTTGTGGATAGATATTGTTTAAATTTGACTTTGTCAAGAAATCTCTTGTTTTCTCCATCTATGTTGATTGAAAGTTTTGCTGTGTACAGTAGTCTGAGATGGCATCTGTGATCTCTTAGAGTCTGCAAGACCTCTGTCCATGCCCTTCTGCCTTTTAAAGTCTCCATGTAATTCTCATAGGTCTGCCTTTATGTGTTACTTGGTCCTAGTCCCTTGCAACTTTTAATATTCATTCTTTGTTCTGTACATTTAGTGTTTTGATTATTGTGTGGCAAGGGGGTCTTTCTTTTCTCATTCAATCTATTTGAAGCCCTATAAGCTTACTGTATCTTCATGGGCTTGTCCTTCTTTAGGTTAGGAAAATTTTCTTCTATGATTTTATTAAATACATTTTATGTACCTTTGAGTTGGGATTCTTCTCCTTCTACTGCTATTATTCTTAGGTTTGGTCTTTTCATAGTGTCCCATATTTCCTAGCTGTTTTGTGTTAGGAATTTTTTATATTTAACATTTTCTTTGACGGATGAATCTATTTCTTCTATTGTATCTTCAACATCTGAGATTCTTTCTTCCATCTCTTATATTCTGTTGGTGATGCTTGCGTTTTAGTTCCTGTTCACTTACCCAGATTTTCCATTTCCAGGATTCCCTCAGTTTATGTTTTCTTTATAGCTTCTGTTTCAGTTTACAGGTCTTGAACAGTTTCCTTCTCCTGTTAGATTTTTCTTGCCTTTCTTGGCATTTTCTAAGGGATTTGTTGATTTCCTCAAAAGTTTTGTTTGTCTTTTCCTCAGTTCTGTAAGGCAAAGGGCACCTTCAATTGAACAAAAAGGCAGCCCACAGAATGGTATAATATTTTCACCAAACGCACATCTGACAGAAGGCTAAATTCAAATTATATAAAGAACTCAATAAACTAGAAAACAACAAACCAAATAATCTAATTAAAAAATTTTGTACAGATCTAAACAGAATTTTCAACAGAAGAATCTCAAATGTCAGAGAAACACTTAAAGAAATATTCATTTTAGACATCAGAGAAATGCAAATCAAAATGACTTTGAGATTCCATCCTAAACCCCTCAGAATGGCTAAGATCTAAAACATAAGTGACAACTTATACTATGGAGGATGTAGAGCAAGGGGAACACTCCTCATTGCTGGTCAGGGTGCAAACTTGTACAGCAGCTTTGGAAATCAATATGGCATTTTCTCAGAAAATTGGGAATTGATCTACCTTAAGCTATACCACTCCTGGGCATATATGCAGAGGACACTCTATCCTACCACAAGGACACTTGCTCAACTATGTTCATAGCAGCTTTATTCATAATAGCCAGAAAGTGGAAACAACCTAGATGTCCCTTAACTGATGAATGGATAAGAAAAATGTGGTATATTTACACAATGGAGTAATTCTCATCTGCTAAAAAAAAATGACATTAGGAATTTGCAGAAAAATAAATGGGAATTGAAAAAAACATCTATTCGAGTTAAGTAACCCAGACATAGAAAGACAAGCATTGTAAGTACTTATTCATAAGTGGATATTAGCTGTAAAGTATAGAATAACCATGCTATGGTCCACAGACACAAGGAGGCTAAGTAACAAGGAAGGCTCAAGGGGGCAATGCAAGGATCTCCCTGAGAAGAGGAAATAGAATAGATTTTATGGGTTGACTTGGGGCATGTGGGATTGGGAACAGGAAGATCAATTGGTGGGAAAGGGAGAAAATACTGGGAGAAATGACTGGAATTGGAGGCCATTTTGGAGGTGAAGTGGAAGCCTAGTGCAATGGAAACAACATATAATCTACCAGAGTAACCCTAGCAATAAATTCTAGTAATATGGGACAAGGAACCTGAACTGGTCATCTTCTATAAGGCCTCAATAGGCAAAGTCTCAGGTGGAGGAATTGATACACCATCCTGGCCACAAAACCTTCTACCTACAGTTTGTCCTGCCCATAGAGTGTTCTGGGACTGGAGTCTAGCCGAGTACTCCTCAAAGGGAGCAGAGAGATTTCATCCGGCAACTGATGGGAGCAGATGCAGAGTCCCAAAACCAAACAGTAGGGGGAACTTGAGTGAGTCCTGTGGAAGATGGGAAAGAAGGAATGGAGGAACCAGAGAGGCCAGGGATACCAGGAGACCGTGGCCCACAGTGTCAATTGACTGAGACTCGTGGGGGCTCACAGAGATCAGGGAGCTTGTAGGTGTCTGACCTGGATCCTCTGCATATATGTAATGTCTGAGTATCTTGGTGTTCTACACTGAGAACAGGGCCTGTCTGTGACACTTTTGCCTGCTTACATAACCCTTCTCCTACTGGGTTGCCTTGTCCACCCTCGATATGACGGTATGTTCCTGGTATTATTGTAGCATGTTATGCCGTGTTTGGCTGATGTCCCTGGAGGCCTGCTCTTTTCTGATGGTAGACAGAGGGGAGTGGATCTGGGGAAGAGGGGAAGTCAGGGGAACATACTTGGGGGAGGGGAGGGAGGGGAAATTGCTGTCAGGATGTGATCTATGAGAGAAGAATAGACTAAAGAAATAAGCTTAACATTAATTATAGGTCTTTATTTTAAGCACTTTAAAATTTTTCTTTCTTTCTTTTTTTTTTTTTTAATTTTTATTTTGCAATACAATTCAGTTCTACATATCAGCCACAGATTCCCTTGTTCTCCCCCCTCCCACCCCCCTCACCTTCCCCCCAGCCCGCCCCACATTCCAATCTCCTCCAGGGCAAAGCCTTCCCCACAGACTGAGATCAAAGCCTTCCCCACAGACTGAGATCAACCTGGTGGACTCAGTCCAGGTAGGTCCAGTCCCCTCCTCCCAGGCCGAGCCAAGGGACCCTGCATAGGCCCCAGGTTTCAAACAGCCGACTCATGCAGTGAGCACAGGACCCGGTCCCACTGCCTGGATGCCTCCCAAACAGATCAGGCCAATCAACTGTCTCACCCACTCAGAGGGCCTGATCCAGTTGGTGACCCCTCAGCCATTGGTTCATATTTCATGTGTTTCCGTTTGTTTGGCTATTTGTCTCTGTGCTTTATCCGACCTTGGTCTCAACAATTCTCGCTCATATAAACCCTCCTCATTCTTGCTAATTGGACTCCCAGAGATCCACCTGGGGCCTAGTCATGGATCTCTGCATCCAGATCCCTCAGTAGTTGGATGAGGTTTCTAGCACGACAATTAGGGTGTTTGGCCATCCCATCACCAGAGTAGGTCAGTTCGGACTGTCTCTCGACCATTGCCAGCAGTCTGTTGTGGGGGTATCTTTGTGGATTTCTGTGGGCCTCTCTAGCACTTTGTTTCTTCCTATTCTCATGTGGTCTTCATTTACCATGGTCTCCTATTCCTTGTTCTCCCTCTCTGTTGTTGATCCAGCTGGGATCTCCCACTCACCCAAAGCTCTCTTTCCCTCGACCCTCGCCCTTCACTACCCCCACTCATGTCCAGGCTGTTCATGTAGATCTCATTCCATTTCTCTTCCTGAGACTTAGAGGCCGGCCCCTCAGCTCCCATCTTGCCCCGGACTTCCCTTCTGAAGCACAGGACCCTTGGCAGACCCTGCAGTCTCCACGCCCTGCCCCCACGCCCATCTGCCTGAGCCCCAAGCCTCTTCCTGAGACTTAGAGGCCGGCCCCCAGCTCCCATCTTGCCCCGGACTTCCCTTCTGAAGCACAGGTGCCCTTCTAGCCCCACCGGGAAGGATCCCCTTCTCCAAGACCCCTGGCAGACCCTGCAGTCTCCACGCCCTGCCCCCACGCCCATCTGCCTGAGCCCCAAGCCTCTTCCTGAGACTTAGAGGCCGGCCCCCCGCTCCCATCTTGCCCCGGACTTCCCTTCTGAAGCACAGGTGCCCTTCTAGCCCCACCGGGAAGGATCCCCTTCTCCAAGACCCCTGGCAGACCCTGCAGTCTCCACGCCCTGCCCCCACGCCCATCCGCTTGAGCCCCAAGCCTCTTCCTGAGACTTAGAGGCCCGCCCCCAGCTCCCATCTTGCCCCGGACTTCCCTTCTGAAGCACAGGTGAGTGCCCTAGCTTGCCCCCGACCCCATCCCTGGGCACCAGCCACTCCGGGGAAGACCTGCCCAACTTGGCCCCAGGTTCTGGTCCCTGGGCAGGTGCCCTTCTACCCCAACCGGGAAGGATCCCCTTCTCCAAGACCCTTGGCAGACCCTGCAGTCTCCACGCCCTGCCCCCACGCCCATCTGCCTGAGCCCCAAGCCTCTTCCTGAGACTTAGAGGCCGGCCCCCAGCTCCCATCTTGCCCCGGACTTTCCTTCTGAAGCACAGTTGAGTGCTCTAGCTTGCCCCCGACCCCATCCCTGGGCACCAGCCACTCCGGGGAAGACCTGCCCAACTTGGCCCCAAATTTTTCTTTCTTTAAACAAGGTTGGGATTAGCTTATCGGACATGTTCACAGCTTTCAGCCTTCTGTCCTGCACTTGATGGGAAGCAGGAGTGAGAGCAGCCCCTCACTTGTAATGCCAAATCTTAACTGCTGCTATGAACACAGACCACTTGATGAAAACACATTCCACACTGTAGCTGCAGCTGCTGCTGAAGTCACCACTTCTGCTGAGAAAGGCCTGGATGCAGCTACCACTGCTCCAGCTCTCTGAGCTCCCAAACCTCTGCAGAGATCTCCAGAACACTGCACTTCTCTTGCCCATGTGACCTTGGAGTGAGTCTTTATGTGAGGTGCTTGATTACTAGAATCAGAAATCATTCCGTGCCGAACTGACCTACTCTGGTGATGGAATGGCCAAACACCCTAATTGTCGTGCTAGAAACCTCATCCAACTACTGAGGGATCTGGATGCAGAGATCCATGACTAGGCCCCGGGTGGATCTCTGGGAGTCCAATTAATGAGAATGAGGAGGGTTTATATGAGCGAGAATTGTTGAGACCAAGGTCGGATAAAGCACAGGGACAAATAGCCAAACGAACGGAAACACATGAAATATGAACCAATGGCTGAGGGGTCACCAACTGGATCAGGCCCTCTGAGTGGGTGAGACAGTTGATTGGCCTGATCTGTTTGGGAGGCATCCAGGCAGTGGGACCGGGTCCTGTGCTCACTGCATGAGTCGGCTGTTTGAAACCTGGGGCCTATGCAGGGTCACTTGGCTCGTCCTGGGAGGAGGGGACTGGACCTGCCTGGACTGAGTCTACCAGGTTGATCTCAGTCTGTGGGGAAGGCTTTGCCCTGGAGGAGATTGGAATGTGGGGCGGGCTGGGGGGAAGGTGAGGGGGGGAGGGGGGAGAACAAGGGAATCTGTGGCTGATATGTAGAACTGAATTGTATTGCAAAATAAAAATTAAAAAAAAAAAAAAAAGAAATCATTCCGTGACTGGTGGAACTATCAGCTGAGCACACATATGCCATGCTCATTTTTAAATAGCTAAGCAGGCTGATTTCCAGGTTTGATGGCTCAGTTTGGGAGACTTTTCCAGGACACCCCCCTCCAGTGTTACAACATGTGGCTCTCACAAAGGCTTCTCTTGTGTGGTCTCTTGGGTTGTTTGTGGCATCCATCATGGGTAGGGCAGGGTGATCTGGTTTCACTGTGAACAGGAAAGTCCCTGACATCATGGAGATGGCTGAAGACTTTCAGTTTGTCACTGAAGGCCAAGGGTCCTGATATGGAGAGCTAAGGGCTCTAATGCCCACATTCTGAACTATTACATCAGGAGGTTGCTGAAGAACTGAAGGAAGAAGAGATGAAGAGACCACAGGCGTGAACACCCGAGGATGGGAGACTATGCAGACTCTGATTCTGGGCACTGGAAAAGTTTGGGAGAACTACTGAGGGTTAGGCTGCTTAAAGCCTCAGCACTTTTAGTTGTAACTATATCCATGGGGTTTCAGCATCCTTGACTTTCAGTGCCTATGGCAATAAGTGCCAGCTTTGAAGCTTCTGATGCTCGTGGCCTAGTGGGGTGAGCCCCTGGGAAGTAAACACATCCCGTGGTTCCCTCTGGTGCCCAGGGCTGTGCTGCTCCTTGGAGGCACTGTGATGTTTATCTTACAGAGCAAGTGCACTCCCAACCAGTTGTTTGTGACAGCTTTAAATACCACAAGACATTGGTAAGGACCAAGTTTCTTCTATCTTCAATCAGCAGCTTTCCAGGAGCTCTAAACTCCTACAATTAAATTCTTCAAATAATATACTTGTTTATTCTGTTGCATATGTAATGTGACTCTCTCTCTCTCTCTCTCTCTCTCTCTCTCTCTCCCTCCCTCCCTCCTTCCCTCCCTCCCTCCCTCCCTCCCTCCCTGTGTGTGTGTGTGTGTGTGTGTGTGTGTGTGTGTGTGTGAGATATGGTTGACCTGTGGAGGTCAGAGGAGAATTTGAGAGAGTCAATTATCTTCTCCTAACTTGAGGGTCCCTGGAGAAGTGTCTTTATCTGCTCAGTTATCCTGTGTGCCCCCTAATTTAAATTCTGAAAGGAAATTCTTACTTGGATACCCAATAAACATTTTAAATTTCTCATATCCAAAGAAAAACTCCTTATCCTCTTCAGCTTAACATGCATTTTTAACTTTTCTGTTCATGGTAGCTTGAATTTCTTAGACCATGTAGTTGTACTTATTTTTTTGAATTTTCTGTTATGTATTTATTTCACTCTACTCTTTATAAAATTCATAACCTACCATATAGTTTCAAATGACCTCTATGGAAAACATAAATATATAAAAATCAATATTATAAAGTACGTTTATTAGGTTGTGAGGTACATTATTCACAGATCATATTATTCTATAGTTTTCATACTTGAGATGGAGCCCTTTGATGTGTATATGCTAGACAAATGCTACGTGTGCCACTTGTATCCCAAGCCTTTCATAAAATTAATTAATTAAAAAAAATGGACATGGTCTTACTAAATTGCCTAGACTGGATTTGTGTCATAGTTAGCTTCCTCTATGAACTTGACACAGCCCTAAAGTTAGCCAGGAAGAAAAAAACATGACTGAAGAAAGTTACTCAGATTGGTGTGATGTGTGGCAGATTGTTTTCATTCCCAACTCATACAAGAGAACCCAGCCCACCCTGTGCATAAGAGTGCCACACTGTGCATATAAAGATGAGGGGACAACTTTGGGGTATCATCTCTCATCTTCCACCCTGTCTCTCATAGTTTCTTCTGTTCTACACACTCCAGGGTAGCTGGCCCATGAACCTCTGTGTGGTTCTTCGTTTGTTTCCCATCGCACTGTAGAAGTACTGGGCTGACAGATATGTGCCACCACACCAGGCATGTTCACATGGGTTTGGGGTATCAAACTCAGGTCACCAGCTTTGCGTGGTGAGTGTCATACCAGCTGAACCATTTTCTGTCTCATCGCATGATTTAATGTGTTCATTACTTTTGGCCTCCTTCCTCAAAATACATAAATTAGCTGATATTGCTTTTATTATTCACTATAATTTCCCTTCTATAACTTTCTGTTTCTTCTGAAAGTTGGATTATGATGCCTCCTTTTTCTTAATGGGACACCACAAATCAGATCATTGATTAGCATTTTTTTCTCAATTTCTATATTGATTATGTGAGCCAAGTTCAGAAAAGCCGGAAGAAAATTACTTTCATGCCAAAGACCTGTAGATCATAGGAATGCATTCAATAAAACACTGAAATTTTCCACATAGTGAAAGGACAAAAGCTTTATATTTTATAAAAAATATTAAAGTTAATGCGTTTAGGAAGAATTATTTCAGGCATTTCCAATGGACAGTTTTATGAGGTACTGTTGATCAAAATTTCAATTGAATAGTTTCATTTTCTACAACACTTCTTTTAAAAGTAGTAAATAGCTATAATAATTGTTGGAAGGCATTGCTGGATGGTCAGAAGTTGTAGTCTATCATGGCCTGGTAGCTTCCAAAAGCTCAGCACATGGAAACTCCCTCCCACCCCAGTGAAGCTTCCAGCTCTCTACCTGTCCTTATCTGGAGAATGTCCCTGGGCCTGGAGGACTGACCTTATCTGAAAGCTGTCTCTAAGGCAGATGCCTGATTTATCTTTAGCTTGACCCTCGGCACAGATTCCTGCTAGAAGGCTCCCTTGCTGCACATATGATAGCTAAGGCTTGTTCTAGCAGCCTTGTGATAGGACCTTGCTACTACTAAATGCAAATTAAGGTTTAGTTCTAGGCCCCCCAATCCTACATATTCCTTATACTCTGTAATAAAGTTGAGCGGATTCACCGAAGTCTGTCTCCCAGAGAGCTGTCTCTGTTGTACCACAACCATCCTAACCATGTTCCCTGCTTCTGCTCCCTCTATCCTTGTAGACCAATGCAGTCAGTGACCCCAGGGAAGAAACAGCAACAGATAACTGTTATTTCATCACACCCATCACCGGCAATAAGAAATAATTTATCTAGTTTCCATTATTAAATATTAATACTTAGTATTGAAGGAACATATACAACAGCTCTGTTTAAGTGGTGTTGCTGCCTGAGCAGTTTTCTGTCTGGGGAACAGTCCAGTGTAAATAGAAACATATGGAGCTTATACACCAGGGACAATAAAACCTTTCTTCTCCCTTCCTCTCTTTTCCTCTCCCCTCCCCTCTTTTCTCTCCCTGTCTCTTTTCACATAACTCTTTCTTTCTCATAATTCTAGTGTTTCCAGTACATGCGTTGTGTTCCCTTGGATTTAATGTAGAATATAATAAGATACATAAAAATTAGTGTACACTTTGTAATATCTATTAGAAATCTGTAAGTGAATAACAAAAGAGGTAATATGTACTGTATACCAAGAAGTTGATAACCAAAGTGAGTGATATTAAAGTTTTTCTTATTTTGGGCTTATAATAACTAACACCTAAATATTACTCATAGATGAATACAAAAGCAATCACAAGCCAGTTGAGAATTAGATATAATTGCAAGCTGAGGTATAACATGGTAACTAATTTCTTCTATTTTAGCCTTTTCTTTGGCTCCTACTAATAAGGCTAAGAAAGACGAGTGTAATTTGAATTGATTCCTTAGTTAAATGTGTATCAAATACCCATTCTTACAGCTAAACTATTGGGGAAAAAAAATAAGCCTCAGTGTGCTTATATATAAATTCTACTAATAGACATCCATTTATCCTTCTGTGCAAGACAAATATGCTATCCTCTTGCTTTTTATTTGCATTTAAATAATATAAAATACTGTTTTCTTACTCTTCAGTCTAAGTAGAGCTTAGGATATTCTGTGGTCATGCTATCTAAGTGCTGAGATTGGCACACACTCATTCTGGTTGCCTTACAATTGCAAACTACAAAGTTTTACCTACTCAACACATCTAATGCCATGGAACAGAGATGAAGCAAGTGTGTTCCCTGAATTATTTCAGGACCACTTTTCCATCCTCTGGCTGCTGATTGAGCAGATGAAATGCTCTCACAGAAAATGTTTTGTGACAATTAATTTCATTACATTTAGTATGTGTGTGTGTGTGTGTGTGTGTGTGTGTGTGTATGGAGGTCAGAGGACAACTTAAAGGAGTCAATTGTTTCTTTCAATGGCAGTTCTAGGGACAGGATTTAGGCTCTCAGGCTGGGTGTCCTGCAAGTGCCTTCATGCACTGAGTCACCCTGTCAGCCCCCTAGATATTGTTTTGGAGTCTACCATAGAGCTGAATCAAAACACATGGCAACATTCAAGTAGTAATTACATATTACTTTTGTTGATAATTTTGTATACACTTCAAATTTCTAGATAATATGTTCCAGAAATCTGTTTGAGCTATCTTGTTGGTCTCTGATCTTTAATTTTAAAAAGGTAATACAGCAATATAGGTTTACTGAGAGACTAATGTAAAATAATATTCCAGTACTTTATAAAGTCCTAAGCAAATGCTAATATCTAATAAATTAATGCATTTTAGTAAATATAAGTATATGGTTAATTTTAGTTAAGGTAGGATTTTATGCTTCCTTTCACTCTATGTGTGCTGAGCTACATAAAATGATTTAGAAAACTCTACATTTCTTGAACTTCCTGGTCAGATATGTGTATTGATTATAATGAGGTGCATCTTGTTCTTTCTGAGTGATAAATTCTTAATTTTTCCAAAGAAAAATGGTTTTCCAGTTTTACTGTTGACTCAACATTTATGAGAATATATAAACTAATCAGAAAGAAATAAAATAAACTTTGTAATAAACTAATTCATATATTAGCATAGCAAGATCACCTAGTTTTATTTTATTTTCCCCTAAAATTTGGTCAAATTAAATTTTAACTAGCCTTTTCCCCTAGCTCCATAAAGCGATTATTTCCCTTACTCCACATGACATGCTGTGGTACACTGAAGCTACACATAAATGTAGGTGGGAAGGTTTAAATTGAGAATTCTGTGGCATATAGTTATTTTTAATATCTGGACAAAGACATAAAGCTAAAGAAAATCAATACTAACCTTTCCTAAGATCTGACATTTATTACCAGTATTAATCAAATTCTTTGTGCTCTGGGAAAACCTTTCCACTGGATAAACCCAGAGGGAAGTGACTGACCTCCTATGTCTGAGGAAAGAGTATGGGTCAGGAAAATGCTTTTGGTGTCCAAAGTCTGCAGACTCTCCATCCTCCTGGAGAGTTTCCTTGTCTGGTGATCACTGCCACCGGTTTCTGTTTTCTACAACTTTAGTTATGATCTACCCTTTGGGAGATAGGGCGAGGCTATTTATAAGCACCTTAGACCAAGGATAATGGTAGATGGAGAAGTTACGTTCACTCGTCATGAGTTTCTGTTCAAATACGTTTTCTTCTGTGTTCAAAAAAGAACTACTTGATCTATTCCAGAAGCTACCAGAGTCACTTAATTCCAGAAACAGGGAAAGAAAATGTCATTGCTTGTGTGTGTGTCCAATCTTCTGAATTTGGGACATAACTTTGTCATCTACAAGGTTCATGCTCAAGAATTGCATAATTGAGTTACAAAAATTTTACAAAACTCTCATAATGTTTTGTAAATCGAATTTAAAATTTTATAATTTGGATCACATTTGAACAGCCCTTGTCTGTGGGTTGGAGGTTAGACATGCCTAGTAATGAACTTATATTCCACGTTTGTAAGCTCTTCATACAAAAGAACTGTGTTACATTAGTAGAGAATTCTGAATTTTTACACACTAGATAATGTCGACAAATATTTATATTTTAACACATGAATAAATCAGAGTAAAGTATGGAAGATTTCATATCAGATCTCTTAGATTTTTGATCCAAAGGCCAGTGAGATTCTATTTTTTATATACAGTCATTCAAAAATTTACTTCGTGTCACATAAAGTAGTTAAATTGCAACCACACACATACTCACTTATAGCGACTATCTTTCTGCATATATACCAAATCTTTCTACTGGCCTAGTATGAATAATGTGGAAAATTATAGTATCACTTACAACAGCCAAAATATCTAAATTTTATATATTAGCACTGAATTGACTTTTTTCAGGTTAGTCAACTTAGCTGATACCTCAGTTAAGAAAATGACTAACTCATATTCACCCTTTGCTTAATATAATATAATATAATATAATATAATATAATATAATATAATATAATATAATATAATACAATATAATATACTCTCCAGATAGTGTACAAATGTTAGTGAAAATAGAAGGAAGGAAAGAAGGAGGAATGGATTTGGATTTAGTGCTGGATGTCAGGTGATAATGCTTTTGGTGCTGCTCCTGTTACAACTTTTCCAACCATAGCAGTGTGTGCTCTGGAACACTGTTTCAGGTTAGCCTTTACACGCCAGGCTTCCGCTCAAACTGTATTTAAGCTAATAGTGTGCTTTGAGAACATTTATAACGGTGCACTAATTCTGCTTATGTAGTGCATATTCAATCTGTTTAGAATTAACTGACTTCTAAGAAAAGCATTGTAATCGCTCTTACTGTACTTGGACTTTCAGTATAATTAACTCCTATGAGTTCTGCTGAATGCACAGCCTCCACTGTATCCCATTCCCCATTTTGCCTTTGCTACCCTTTCATGCCACTGATTCAGGACATTATATGTGTGTATGAGATATGGTGAACGCTAAGACCATTCTCTGGAAACAGTGAAACTTTGAAAGCAATACCAAATATATTGGAAGCAACATGTGGAAAGAGAAGGATAATATTTAATTGTGGATTTGTGTGTTGTTGTAAGTCAATAAGGCATGGAAAAATAATTTTCTCCCTTATGAGACTTCTGCAAAAAATTAATACAAAAAATCTTTATTCCTTTTTGTTACTGTATTTTCTGTGCTTGTATAAAGTGAGTGACATTTGCTCACTTCTAATTTTTTAAGACTCATTTAGATTATCATGGTATTGACCAACACTCTTCTGAGTAGACCTGGCACTCTTGGGTAAATGATACTATGTGTCAGTTTTTCTTGTTTTGTATGGCACCCCCACAGCGCACATTCTAGATACCTGCACCCTGATCCTTGAACATTTCACCCAGGGTACAGATCTCTGTGCAAGGAGATCTCACTTTGTTCTACCAAGGCCCCTCTTTTTTGGGGGGGATTATTTGGCTTATATTTTCATATCAATGGTCATAACTGAGGGAAGGAAGTCAGGACAGCAACTCAAGCAGGGCAGGGAACTGGAGGCAGGAGCTGACTGAGAGGCCATGGGGCAGTGCTGCTTACTGGCTTCCATCCCATTGCTTGCTCACATCAAGACCCCCCCTTAACCAAGAAATTTTCTTTGGATGATATATAGTTATGACATATTGCCAATTTTGATTCATTCCTTATAATAATTTATGATATGCTTATATTTCTCAAATAATACAGATAGTGACTTATTCAGTGGGTTTTAAGTAGTAGTTCATTTGAACAAAATATTTGTTATTCATTCACTTATTCACTTATACATATGTTCAATTATTCAAAATGTATTATGTATGTAATTGCCAGGGGGAGTTTCAAATTGGGGTGTTAAAGAAAGCAGAAGGGAAGAAAGAGCGCTGTTCTCAGCCAAGATCCATATAAACATGGGCAAGAGGCGCTTATTGTTATTCAGAGAAACATTTCCCTTTTCCAGGAGCTTTACTGCTTTGCAGACCAGCTGTCCTAAGAGCCATTTCCCCTTGGTGATAAAAGAGGGACATAAAAATATTCATGCCTCCACTCATTTAAAAAATTTATGGAGTGCCTCATATTTCAGGCACGGTGCTTGGCATTTGGGGGATTATTAATGAGTGAAACTCATTAATTACTACTGTTAAAAGTTTGCCTATATCTCTGAGGAACTGTGAAGTAGAAAATAAATTTTCCAGCCTGGTATGGTGGTGCACACCTCTAACCCCAGATCGTGGGAGGATGAGAAGCCTCTATTAAATAGTGCGTTTCAGGCCAGCTGGGGCTATATGAGATGTGGTCACAAAGTGAAGAAGAAAGGAAGAAAGAAACATTATTTACAGTGGGCAAACAGGAAAGTTTAAGTTTACTCACTGAAACAAAATATAGCCACACAAAACTTCCTAGCCAATATCTGTACAAATATGGCATTTGGAAACAATTTCTGATATAGTCTGCCTGTGAGTGTCTGTCCCTTGTGCTTCATATCAATGTTACTCTTTTCTAAGAATTTTATCCAACTTAATCTCATGAAAAGTTAATACTTTATTACAGGAACATTCTAAACACAGTGGATTTTATATTTGGTTTAACTGTCTTCTTTTTTCGAATATTTCATATTTGGTATTGATGAAATCTCTAAGCCTATTTCCAGACCTGCGGCCATAAACTTTCATTGTATTTGAGCCACCTTTGTGGGATAAGTTCATTCTTCCCCTTTACTACGCCCAAGGTGACCCACCTCTGCCTGTGGCCATCTCTACATCCACAGATAGTGGCCTTCAAACCTGCTTTGTTCAAGAGCCACCTGTGACCAATGAGGAACTCTTTCCCCCTCCTTTCCTTTTCCTGCTGCCATGGCTGTGACAACAGACCTACCTCCAGGCCTGTAGCTTAAGAGCCATCCTTGCTGGGCCCAGTTAAACAGCTCATCTACCTGTTTTACCAGGTCCAGGTCAAGTCTCAGAGGTCCTGCACTGGCCCAGTCTAAGAAAACCAGATTTTCACATCACACAAACGATCAAAGAAGGAAGTCTATATCATGCCCATGTGAAATCACAAAAACAAAATCAACATGAGTGGCCAAAACAACATGTCTTCCAGCAAATTCACTGGTCCTATAGAAGTAAGTGATAGGTGAACACCAGGACACAGAAGTTAAAAGAATAATCATTAACTATATGAAGTTTAAATTTAATGAAGACATGAATAAACATTTCATTGAACTCTAAGAAGACAACAAATGATAAAGTGGTGTCCATGAAAATACAAACACATGGCTGGATGAAACTAAGAAGAATTTTAAAACTGATTTAATAAAGAGATAAAAATATTTAAATGAAGCTAGGATTGAAAAATTCAACAACCCAATTAGAACACAAACCAACAAAAACAAAACACAACAAAATTACTGCAATCTCCACATATATTTCAATAATAACACTAAATATGTTTGTTTTTTATTTAAAAAATACTTTCATACAATATATTCTGTCCATGGTTCCTTTCCTCCACTCTCCTTGGGTCTTTGCTACCTCCCCACCCACCCAAACCCACATCCTTTCTTTCTCTTTCTTTAGAAAGCTAGCAGACAGACTAAGTCCAAACAAATTAGAATAACACATATACATTCACACACACACACACACACACACACACACACACACACACACACACAACTTCTCAATCCTGCCAATCACTGAAAAGACAGACTAAGTCCAAACAAATTAGAATAACACATATACATTCACACACACACGCACACACACACACACACACACACACACACACACACAACTTCTCAATCCTGCCAATCACTGAAAAGACAACATTCTAATTTAAGAAAATCATTATTTTTCCTGTTATTGAAAATAGTTGTTTTCTAACATAATATATCCTCATTACGGTTTTCTCTCTCTACTCCTCTACTCCTTCCTGTTTCTCCTAAGCTCCCTTCCTATCCAAGTCCACCCCATTTCTATCTCTCAATAGAAAACAAGCTACTATGAGATAATAATAAAATAAAATATAGTAAGTAAAAAAAAAAAAGACGTTGGAACTGGCCAAAAAAAAACAGAAGGAAAAGATCCCAAGAGAAGGCGTATAAAACAGAGATCCACTCATTCACACACTCAAGAATTCCATAAAAACACTAAACTGGAAGCCATAATATATATGCAAAGGACCTATAGGGTAAAAAGAGAAAAGAAAACATATATAAATCAAATAAAAATAATAAAAATTTTAAAAATCATAAAGGAAGAGCCCTGACATGACAGATGTGAAACCAGGAGCCTTCAAAGATGCAAATTAGCTCAATTTCCATTGGCCATGTACTGCTGGGCATGCAGCTCACTCTTAAGAGAAGTTTTTCCAGTGGGATTACCTAGGAAGAAACTGTATCTTCATTTGCAAATGGTTATTAATTGAAGATAGCTTCTGGATTAGAGATGAGGACATGTGTTCACTTTTCCTTTTAGGTCTAGGACCCCATCTAGAGCAGACCCATGCAGGTCCTGTGCATGCTGCCTTAGTCTCTGTGAATCCATATGTGCCTTGATCATGTTGGTTTAGAGAGGCTTGTTTTTTTTTAATGTCTTCTGTCCCTTCTGTCCATCTCTTGTCCCCAAATGAAGCTTCCATTACTGGAATTAGATTACATGTAATTGAGTTGTTGGTAAAAGGGGCCCCACGGAATCCCCAAGGTAGTTTTTGCCAAGACTAGAGGTTGTTCTCCACAAATTGACAGCAAGGTCCCATTGCTGAAGACAACACCTACACAACCCATTGAACATGGAGAAGTGGAGCTGGTGTTGAGATGGAGCCTTTACCCCCTGTGCTAGTTTAATCCCACTAATCAAGAACAAGACCACTACCACAATTTAAAGCCAAATTTGAAGCAAGCTTTAATCAAATATTGGCCAGGCAGCTAGACTGTCTTGCCAAGTCCATCTCTGTGTTCCCAGAATATACCCCGAGTCACATTTTGCAGAGGCTTAAAAGGGCAAAACCCACAATTCATCAAATTTCCCATCAGATCCAATCAGGGGCAAGCGTACATCCTGACACACTTCCTGTCTACCTATTCCCCACCCACGTGTGATTGAGCACATAGGACAAACATGAATTTATTCTTAACTGTCTTAAATGCAAACAGAAAACTTATAAGTTATATTTTTTCTGTTTTGTTCTCACAGCAGAGTGTTTGGTACAGAAAGGTTCTCTGTACACTACCAAGGGAGAAATGTAAATCCCAGCCCAGCCACAAACCCTTTGGTATACCATGCTGTTCTGCCTGCATGACATGCTAGTACAATGGTGGCATGGCACAAAGTCTGTGGAAGAAACCAACCAATATCTGACTTGACTTAAGGGCGTCTCCAGGAGATAGAATTCATACTCAACACTGCTTGAGGAATCAAGAACCTGAGACCGGACAACCCAGGTACCAGGAGAAAACCAAATACTATTCTAAGAAAATTTAAATTTTATTTCAAAAGTAGTAATAAAATGACTCTTAATGATGTCTGTTATACACATATCAGTGCCTGGTTCAGCCATCATCAGAGAAACTTCCTCCTCCTTCTGTAGCAGATGGGAACAAATACAGTTATAGACATTATGCAAAGAATGATAGACCTTGGAACATGAAGCTCTAAATGAGATGTCTCCATCAAATCCCTCCCCTTAGGGCTCAAGAAACCCTGCAGAAGAATCATACTATTTTTATACAAAAGCTCTAAATATATTATGCCACAATTGCCATGAGTAATAAGAAAAATGATGCTTTTTAAAAAACATGTCAATTATCATTGAAAGAGCTGTCAAATTCTCTGCCCTATGCAGTATATGTGTGTATGCTATTTATTCTATTTTTATACTGAAAATAGATTTTTTATAAAATATATTTTGATTATGATTTTCCTTCCCCCAACCCCTCTGAGATCTTCCCCAGCTCTCTCCCCATCCAGATCCACACTCTTTCTCTTATACAAAAGGTACCATCTAAGGTATAATAATAAAATAAAGTAAGATAAAACAAGAACAAACAAACTCAAATAGGACAAAACAAACAAAAAGATGAAAAACAGCCAAAGAAAAGTCACGAGACACGTAGACCCAGAGACCCACAGATTACATACAGGAATCCCACAAAACCACACACACACACACACACACACACACACACACACACACACACACACAATCAACCCAGAAGCCATAATATATACATGAAGGAACGATAAGAAAAAAAAAAGAAAAAAAAATCCATGACAAAATATTACCATATAAGGAAACTCCAAAGATACTATTGAGTTCATTTCTTGTTGACTGTCTACAGCTAGACATGGAGTATACCCTTAAGAGTGGTTTGTATTACCAGTGAGACACCACTGGAGAAAACTAATTTTTCATTTCTAAGTTGTTATCAACTAGAGATAGACTCTGTTATGGATGGGGGCTGTGCCCACTTCTCTCAGAGCTGGGAACCCATCTGCAGCAGACCTGTGCAAGCCATATGCGTGCTGCCACAGTCTGCGAATCCACTGTTTCTAGAAGGCCTAGTTTCCTTGGAGTCCTCCTTGCCCTCTGGCTCTTACAATCTTTCTGCCTCTTCTTCTTTGGGTTCTTTGAGCCTTGAAGGAAGGGGCTTGTTAGAGACATCCTATTTAGTGCGGAGTGTTCTAAGGCCTCTCATTTTCTGCATATTGTCTGGCTGTGGAGTCTCTGCATTTGTTCCCATCTACTGCAGGAAGAAGCTTCTCTGATGATGGCTGAGCAAGGCACTGATCTATAAGCACAGGAGAATGTCATTAGTAGTCATTTTACTGTTATGTTCTTTTAGAAGAACAGTAGTATTTGTTTTTTCCCTAAAATTCTGGGCTATCTAATCTAAGGATCTTGACCACCCCAGCAGTGTAGGACATGGTTTCCATCTCTTGGAGTGGGCCTTAAATGTAATCAGACATTGGTTATTCCCACAAGCTCTGTGGCACATTGCACTAGCTTATACTGCAGGAGGGTCATCATTGTAGATCGAAGGTGTTGTACAGGGGTTGGTGTTTACTTTGGTACCATGCAGTTTGTTGAGAGTAAACAATAGTCTTGTCAATAACATAGGTTTTGGGAGCTCCTATGGTGCCCCTTTGGCAAACAACTTGAGTAGATGTAACCCGTTCGTGGTACTGGGGCCTTCATTTGGAGAGTAGAGACTTGGAGCTCCCTTTCCTCTGTTATTTGTTCATTTCATTCAGATTGTCTTTATAACTATGTATGTTTTAGGAAGCTTCTACTGTATCAGGTTTTCAAATAACCCTGCAAATGGACCTTAGTTTTAGCTGTCCCTCCCCACATTCTCCCTCTCTTCCCGCTTTTCCATCCTTGTCTCCATTTGATACTCCTATTCTAGTCCCACCACCCCTCATCCACTGATAGATATCTATTCTACTTCCCATTCCTAAGGAGTTCTACCCCTCCACTCAGGTTCCTTGCTCTGTAAATAATCTCTGTGGCTGTATAGATTGTAGCTTCCTTATCAAATACTTAACAGTTAACATTCACATACAAGTGAATACATGCCGTATTTTTCTTTATGGGTCTGGATTACTACACTTAGGATGGTATTTTTCTAGCTCCATCTATTTTCCTGTGGATTTCATGATTTTATTTTTATTTAAGGCTGAGTAATACTTCATTGTGTAAATGTACCACGTGTTATCTTTCCTTTGATCCATCAATCGACGTCTAGACTGTTTCCAATTTCTGGCTATTATGAATAGAGCAGCATTGAACATGGTTGAGCAAGTGTCTTTGTAGTAGGATGAAGTAATCTTTGGGTATATGCCTGAGAATGGTACAGTTGGATTTTGAAGTACATCTGTGCCTAGATTCCTGAGGAAATACCACACTGATTTCTACAGTGGCTGTAAAAATTTGCACTCCCACCAGCAATGAGTGAGTGCTTACTGTACTCCTCAGTAGCAGGAACTGTCTTTTTTTTTTTTATTGATCTTAGCCTTTCTGATTATTGTAAGATGGAATATCAAAGTATTTTTGATTTGCATTTCCTTAATGACTAAGGATGTTGAACATTTATTTGTTTCTCATCCATTTGAAGTTCCCCTTTTAAAAATTCTGTTTACATCTGTGTTCCATTTTTTAATTGCTTTATTTCTCTCCTTCTTGTCCAGAGTTTTGAGTTCTTTATATATATTCTGGATATTAGTCCTCTATTGGATGTGTAGTTGGTAAAAAATCTTCCCATTTTGTAGACTCCAGCTTTGTCTAAATTAGGTTGTCTTTTTTTTTTAATACAGTAAGTTTTCAGTTTCATGTGGTCCCATTTACTGATTGTTGTTCTTAGTACCTGTTCTGTTCAGAAAGTTTAAGACTATTCCCCACTTTTCCTTTTATCAGATTCAGTGTCTCTTGCCTTATTTCGAGGTCTTTGATGTATTTTTGGTTGAGTTTTATGTAGGGTGGTAAGTATAGATCTATTTTCATTCTTCATCATGCAACCATCTAGTTTGACCAACACTATTTGTTAAAGATGCTATCCATTTTCTACTGTGTGTTTATGACTACTTTGTCAAAAACTGGATGTCTATAGGTGTGTTGAGTTATGTCTGTATCTTCAGTTAGATTCCATTGATGAATGTTTCTGTTAGCTCTTTCAATTTTAGTTGGCAAGATTTTCTCCCATCTGACAGATTATTTGTTCTGCTGATAGTGCCTGAGGTTGTGCAGAAACTTTAATTTTATTTATTCCCACTTGTTGATCCTTAGGACTAGTTCTTGTGCTGATGGATTTCTACTAAAAATGTTCTCACATATACCTGCATCTTTAAGTATATTCTCTGCTTTCTTATAGTTGGTTCCTATAGTATTTCAAATTTAAAATTGTGATCTTTGACTTTTTTAATTCTACATTGAATTGACTTTGCACAGGGTGAGATATATGGTTCTAATGTCATTTTTTTTCTGTAGATAGACATCTAGTTTTGCATGCATAATTTCCTGAATGGGCTATGTGTTGCTCACTGCATATTTTTGACATTGTAGTCACAATAGAGATTGCTGCAATCTTATCAGTTTATTTCTGGGTACTCTATTATTTCTTATTTTTCTGTCTTTTTATACTAGCACTAGTTTTTCCTTTTCCTCAGAGATCTGTGTTATAATTTGAGGTCAGATATTATAAGGAGATAAGGTATTATCTCCTTAAGATAGCTTTGTCTATCCAGGGTACTTTGTGATTCCATTCAAATTATTGGGTTTATTTTTCTAGTTCCATCCAAAATGACATTGTAAATTTGGTAGATATTGCATTGAATGTTAATTACTTTTTCTAGTTTATCTGTATTTGTGACATTAATTCTGTCAATGCAGGAGCACTGTTATTGTCTTCTCTGCTGCCCTATTACAATGACTTAATTTTTTTCACTGTAGATGTCTTTCATTTTCCTGGTATTTGGTTTATTCCTAGGCATTTTTATTGTTTGTTTGGAGCTATTATGAATGGTAGGAAGTACATATTGGGAACTGAACCCAAGTCCTCCGTGCAATTTTTTTGCTATTTTCTTTCTCTGTGCATTAGTTGTTGGTATGTATGATGGCTACTAATTTTTGTTTATTAACTTCTCATCTTGTGACATTGCTAAAAGTATTTATCAGAGCTAAGGGTATTTGGGTAGTATCTATAGGGTCTAAGTATAGAAATAGGGATAATTTTTCTTCTTCAATTTCTATTTATCAATTTCATGTTTTTCCCTTGTTTTATTGATCTAGAAAGACTTAAAAGTTCTATACTGAATAGGAAAGGAACTAAAAGGCATTGTTGTCTAATATCTGAATTTATGAGAAATGTTTTCAGTTTCTCCACTTAGTATAATGCTGGCTACAGTATATTATACACAGTCTTTATTATTTTAAGGTGTGCTCAACATCTTCTCAAAGCTTTTTTTATGGAAGTATGATGAAAACTGACAAATGTCTTTTCTGAATCTACAGAGATGATCACTTGATTTATGTTAAGCTATTTATATTATGCATTACACTGATTTGCACAGGTTACACCAACCTTACATTTGGGATGAAGCTTATTTTTCATGATGTATGGTTTTCTTAATGTGCTTTTAGATTCAGTTTATAAGCATTTTGTTGGAAATTTTTGTATCCATGTTCATTAGAAAAATTGTTCTGTAATTTTTCAAATCCTCTTTTAGGTCAGGAAAGTACTGGCTTCATAGTGCTGAATAGTAGTATGATAGTACCAGCTTCATAGAGTGAATCTGATAAATTTTACCTCCTATTTCCTTCTATAGAATAATTTCAGAAGTACTGGTATTAGATATTCATTAACACCACCATGAGGGAATTCAGAGGTCAGTCCAACTATCCACCAGGTCTTGGATTGTTTTTTTTATTTTTTTTGAGGGGGGGCAACTTTATTACTGCTTTGATCTCATTGCTTATTTGTTTTTATGTTTTCTGGCTTGGATGTATGTGTGTTGATGATGGAACCCAGGGCATTGCACATGATGGCAATCTATGTTTGCTGTCTAAAAGAAACTCGAGTTCTGTATCTCCCTTCCTACTAATAATCTCAAAAAATTTTCTGAAATTTCTCTTAAAGATATAAATCATAATCTAAAATAAAACATCTAAATAAATGATTTAGGATTGTGGCAATAGGTAAAATGTTCATGATCTATGATCTCCTTCATTATCTACATTCTCTCTAATCATATACCAATACAAATTCAAACATGCATAGAAAAATCAATCATTTTTAAATGTTTTAAAGAGATTTTTGAAATCCAGAGAACTGTGTAATAAAATCCTTGTACTCATCACTAGCCTCTGCAATCAACATCATTTGCCAATCTTGTAAGAACTGTTATTTAGTGACACATCTTTGAAATTGGTCTTGATAATGTATTGCAAAGTTTACACGCATGTCAAAAAGGACTTAGAATTTTAGTTTGCTGATAAAAATGTCTCCTAGCTTATAATTTCTTAAAGTGCTAAAACGCGTGGTATGTCATTTCCCCCAAATACAATAAAATAACTTCTATTCTTGTGCTGGAAGAACCCCAAATCAACTAATCGTGTGTGCTCTTTTAAAAATATGAAGATTTCACATTTAATAAAACTTGTTCTGTCATAACATTTTCATTAAAATTCTTACATATATCTGTATATGACATTCAATGTCTATAAGTAATTTGACATTTGTTTTTCATCTCTAAAATCGTATTTACTATGAAATATTATTTGTTTTTAATTTCAGCAAATCTTTGGCTGACAAAGTCTTTTAAGTGTGTATCTATCTACAAAGTATCATTATGGTGAAAAATGATATCTAGACATTCTATAGAAAATAGCTAAAATTTAAATGTGTTATTATATTACTTCAGAAAAATACTGATGAAATTCCTCCCCATAGCAACAACAAAATAAGATAAAATTAACTTTGACTGGAGACTATTCTACTATACTGTCATCTTTAAAATGTGGCTCTCATAGTTTTATTTTTTCACTGTCTGTTTCCATAATTCTGATTTAGGAATTATGTCTATGACTCCTAAATTAGAATGTAGTTACTTCACTATCCTTATTGTTATTTATATATTTCAGAACCTATTATGTAAAATAAAAGTATGAGATTTAGGGTTTTATGTTCATCCAAAAAGTTACTGGAAACAATAGTTTACAAAAGTGTTACTATTTATGAAATAATGTTAGAAGATCATATTTTTAGTGATCTATTTATTTGAATAACCACTCTCAATTGGGTATTATTAGTATAATTTTCTCATGCTTAATAAATTAAAAATACTGCCGCTAGAGAGATTTCTCTCATGAAGGTTAAGAGCACTTGCTGTTCTTACAGAGGGCCTGAGTTTGGTTCACAGTACTCACATTGGACAGCTCACAACTACCTGTTACTCCAACTCCCGGGCATCAAACATCCTCTTTTGACCTTTTGAGTGCCCACGCTTATATGTTCACAAGTACATACACAGATCTACAAATAAAGAGACAGACACACATAAACAGCAGAAGAAATCTTTTTTTGAAAGAAATTAAAAGTACTAAATGACTTGAGCACAACATTGATATCAATCAATAGTCATGTAGTTATTGTTGTCTATTAGAAAAAAGCTTTTTAATTACTCATTAATTATACCACCTCTAATGCTAATATTTTTCACATTAAAAAGGATAAATTAAGCTGGGGGGGGGATGGCAAATGCCTATTACCCCCAAATTTAGAAGATGTAGGTGGCAAGAGTCATTGGAGAAACTGGAACTCAGCAGGATACATGGGAAGATCTTGTCTCAGAGACCGCAAATAAATAAACTTAAATTTTAGGAAATGTAGCTTTTATGTCAAGATAATCCCCATATTTCCACTTAGCACAATTGAATTTATGTACTGCCTTTGTTTCTTTTCTATTTGCTGTGACAAAATAATCTGATATGAGCAATTTTAGGAGAAAATTGGCTCACAATTCTGTTACAGACCATCACTACATAGAATCAAAGCAGCAGGAATTTGAAACATCTGGTCAACCACAACTGTGATGGAAAGCAGCTTTCCAAACTGAGACTCTTCGCACAGATGACACTAGTTAAACAATGGGACACTATACAAATCAAGAACTAATAAATAGGATAAAAAAATTTGTAGGGGTAGGGAATCTGGTAAGGGCAGAAGGGAAAAAGGAGATGGTTGAAGAGAGAGTGATCATAATACACAATGTACATAAATAAGCTTGTGAAAGAGCAAAATTCATTGATCAAATTCAAAAGATACAAAACCTCAGGGAAAGTTGTAAGTGCCTTACTTACTGGGCCAAGGTCACCTGGTATGGCCATGAGGAATGAAACCAGGCTCTGGTTGGAGGGACCACAGTAAGACTGAGGCTGTGACAATTTTATTGAGAATGATTAGAGTTTTTATACCTTTATCAGAAACAGAACATAATGGCAATTGCCAGGATCATAAAGTTGTAGTTATCAGATACAATGAAGTTTGCAAGTCAAGGTACACAAGATTAATGTCTAAGACCAATTATCCTGTCAAGCCTTCTTGCTTTCTTGACTTCTCAGGGGACATATGTCTGAGGGAGTGCATCAGTGTTTCAGGAACTGTAAGGCTCATTGTGCCCCAGGAGCCATGGACTACAACCTGAATAACCTATGTTGAATTCCTCTCAAGGTAGCTAGGCCAGGCCAACTCCATGGTTCCTTGCAGAAAGTAAATTAAATATTCTAGTCATAAGAGGGCTGGCCTGACTGTCAGGGATCTTCTGTTTTACACTGAGTGAGCATATGGGACCCTGAGCAAGGCTGTGACTTACAGCAAAGGTGAAGAGAGCCTGAAGATATAGCAGAAGCTGTTACCTGTAGAGCTTGTTTGTCAAAGTACAATTGATCACATAATTTGGGCCCAAGTAACTCATGAACTATCTGTCTTAGCTGTATTTTAAATGAAATTAAAGTGTAATTTTGGCAAAAATAAAAAAAAAACAGAGAGTAGAGAACATTAGTTCAGTATTTCCAAGATGTTTATAGTTCTAAAAGATTATGATTTAGTACAAAGAATGGATATTTCAATAAAGAAAAAATGTACAAAGCCATAATAATGAAAATACTTGAACTGCAAAAGATACTATAAAATTATTAATACTTCAAACACACTTAACCCATGGAGCATTATTGCCAACAAACAGGTGGGGAGCTGAATGACTCAAGGGTATAAATATGTTGATATAAAGTTGTATTTAAAAATACATTGCAAAATGGGAAAAGGTAATGTGTAGATAATTTAAGAAAATTTAAAGCTACCAATAAACATATTTATGAAAAAACAATTTGACTGGTTGGGAAATATATAGAAAGTGAAAACCATAGAAATGCTATGAGTTATTATATCTTATTTTGACAAGAAGGATAACCAGAAACTTGAGGAAATGTTACCTAAAGCACTGGGAATAGAAAAATAAATTGTTACAAGCTTTCAAGATTATAAACATCTATTAAAATTAAGGATGTACTGATCTTTTGAGCATACAATCTCGATAGAAGAGTATAAGCAGTGGGATTTTATAGATTGAAGAAAGACAAACAAAATCAATGTTCTCATGCTCGCAAAGTTATTCACAGGTGTCTATATAAGGGATGTTGGAAAGAATGGTTGCCAGAATATTGAAAGTGATATCATGTTCTGTGTTACTTAAAATTTTATAATTAACTCGTGTTAGTTAATAGAAATAGCAACTGTTTTTTTAGAATACAAATCAATAAATTTATTATTCACACTTTTAGTCACCTATAATAAATATTCCACATAACTGGCAGCTGAAGCCAGCCACTCATTACTGAAAGATGGGTTTAACTTTACAGAAATTCAAAACAGAAGCAGAACCCTAGGGTAAAACACCATGACCCCTAAAATACCTCTTGATTAGGATATCAGATTTGAGTTCTCTATCTTGCAAGTTGTAACTACACTTATATCTGTAGCAGAGATCAAAAGCTATGATTTCTGATGATATTTTCTATCATTGTCTTCAAAACATTTTCATGGTTTTCTAAACTGTCTCACTAAGGTTCGTTCTTCAAACTTAACCAAGCTGGTATAGACCAATCCAGTTAGCATACTGGTGCCCAACGAGCAAGCAACAGAAACCAAGGAATAGAGAACTTTGATGGCTTGCTGCCGTTGGCAGTGTTATCCTCTGGAGTTCACGTGTTGAAACTTGGGGATGAGAAAGGAGAAGGATGAGCTGAGCTCCTGTCACTCCTCTGCCAATGAAAGCTCTCACTGATGAGCTCTGCTGCAGCCACAAATGTGTCATTAAGTTCTGCTAAAGTGCTCGGGTGTCCTCATCACTCATTCTGTGTGTTTACAGCAGCCCAAGTAATCATACTCAGTATTAATTTACAGAGAGACATTTTTCAAAACCTTTTTGCTTGACTCTTTATGTCTATACCGTATTTTAATGAGAAAACAACATCAGTCTTTGTTTTGAAGTGATTTCCTAATGAAACAAATGCATTCCTCCATGCTCTTAGGAAATTGCTTATTAATAACTGCTTTGAATTCACAAAAACTAGAAGATCATGTGTCATTTTCTCCAAAACAATGTGTAATTCTCCTAGATATTTAAAAAATTTTTGATATTTTTCAATTGGGTTTCTATTAAAATATCTCTAAAGTGCAAATTTTTAAATGCTAGCCACAGGCATATGCTGGCAATATCATTGTCATTAATCTTAGTTATATTACTCATTCCTAGTCCAGGTGGATCAGCATAAATATACTCTTATCAGTGAGCATGGAGGGAGATATATCCACATGCTGCCTGAGATTTAACCTCTGTTCCCTGAGGCGAGGAGGAGGAGGAATGTGGTGAGACTTCAGAGCTATTATCCTTGATTTTTTTCAGCAGCATAAGAACAATTTAGAGGTAGTCTAATGTTCTGAAGCATGATCTTACCGTATTTACCCTTTGTCTCAGAAGGCTGACCTAATGGATAATCTTATCTCAAATGTCGACCCTGGATGAGTTGTACTTTGTTGAGGATGCGCACACCAGAGGTGGAGCTCCATGGTATCACCCTCAGCAGCCTAAGGAGTGCCCCTGAAGTTTTAGGGACTCAAATTTTACAAAACCCAAGTTTGTGGCTTCAATGCTAAAAGGAAATTCAAGGTTAGCTATATTATGAAGCAAAGTCAGATATTTTATTCAAGATATTTTAATAGGAACTTAATCATGAGAGTTAAGAGAAATAAAGGCTCTCAGAAGCCAATGAAAACACTCTAACTGGGGCTTTGTGCTTCCCCAAAGAACTGTCTCAGAAAGTGAGACATGCATAAGTATAGGCATGTGCTCTTCAAGGGAAAGATCACAACTGATTGTCTTAGCAATCATCTAATATAGCACTTTTCTTGCTTTCAAGTTACATTTCAACACTTCCTAATAAACCTCTGTGTTTCTTTAGTTTTGGATAGGTGAGATTACAGGGGCCTCTGCATACCTTGGATACAGTTATGCTCTTTAAAAATTTTTTTGTTTAAAAAAATGTTTTTAATTTTACATACCAACACCAGTACCCTCTCCCTTCCCTTTTCCCACCCGCACCTCCTTCCATCCCATCTCCATCCACTCCTTAGAGAGGGTAAGTCCTCATTTGAGGAGTCAAAAAAGTCTGGCATATCAAGTTGAGAAAGGCCCAAGCCCCTCCCTCCTCCATCAAAGCTAAACAAGGTATCCTACCATTGGGAATAAGCTCCAAAAAATTAGTTCATGCATCTGGGATAAGTTCTGGTACCACTGCCAGGGGGCCCCTCAAACAGAACAAGCCACACAACTGTCTCCCATATGCAGAGGGCCTAGTCTGGTCCCATGCAGGTTCTCCATCTGTCAGTCCAGAGTCCAGGAGGTCCCACTATCTCAGGTCAGCAGTCTCTACGGTTTTCTCCATCATGATCTTGATACCCCTTCTCATATGATCCTTCCCCACTCTCTTCAACTGAACTCCAGGAACTCAGTTTGACTATGGTTCTCTGCATCTGCTTCCATCAGTTACTGAATGTAGGTTCTATAATGACAATTAGCATAGTCATCAATCTGATTACAGGGGAAGGCCAGTTTAAGCACCCACTCCACTATTGCTAGGAGTCTTAGCTGGGGTCATCTTTGTGGATTCCTAGGAATTTCCCTAGCACCAAGTTTCTCACTAACTCCCTAATGGCTCCCTCTATCAAGATATCTTCTTCATTGCTCTTCCTCTCTATCTCTCCCCTGACCTGGCCATCTTGATCCCTCATGTTTCCATCCCCAATTCCCCTCCCTTCTACTCCCCCTCCCAGTTTACCCAGGAGATCTTAGAGTTATGATCTTAATGTAACTGAAATACATTAGAGTTGCATTAGGAATTTAGCAGATGTCCTTTTTCTTTAAATGGGGTTTGAGTCAGATTCCCAGAAACTTGCAAGTTTACAGCTCAGGAAAGAGAAAGGCCTTAATCAACTGATTCTCAGAGTGAGGGTTCATCTTCCTTTTTTCATGTCCCCAAAATTCTTTCTACTTTTCTTTTCAGCCTCAAGGGCCCCCTGGTAACAATTTGAAATCAGCAAAACCTCAGCTTGCTAGTTTTAAAGGTTAGGAAGTAAAGTACTGTTATAAACTAGGAACACCCATTCACCTAGAAGCAATCCTCTCAATGTTCTATTTCATACAAATAATGGAAGTAAGAGGGTTGCATTATGAGTTAAGCTACAACATTCTCATCTATTTTTAAATTGTGTTTTACATTAAACTGTAAACTGCTGCCATTTTTACATTTAAGCATTTAATCTGCAGTTGGTGTTTGTATATTGAACAAGGTCTCTATTGAACTCTTTTCATTAGATGGTATGTTCATTATCATTATTTACTGTAGTGAGTCTCTGAGATAACCAGTTTATAAGATAAAAGAGTTATTTTGGCTCATAGATTTAAAGACATCAGTCCATGGTCAGTCCAATTGCTGTAAGCCTATGGACACATGTCATAGTGAGAACACAAGAGAGCAAAAACCCTCTTCTCATGTCCAAGAAGATAAAAAATAAAAATAAAAAGGAGCTGGAGTCTCACCCACAACTTCTATCAAGGACACACCTCTAATATCTAAAGAACTACCACTAGCTCCAATCTCTTAAATCTTCCACCATCTCACAAAAGTGTCAAGATAGTGACCAAGACTTTAACACATGAGTCTGAGGAGCATTCCATATCCAACTGTAGCAGATGGGTATTGGCCAATTGTGTCATTATAATCTGTTAAATGAAGTATCTGTTTTCAACGAACTGAAATGTCAGATTTCATACACATTAAACATCTACAAATATTGTGAGCTGTTTCTTTCTCACTGTGCATTTGATGCACTTCTATAACATTATCATACTGCTTGTTAAACTTGAAATAAGAAACAAGACTTGAAATAAGTCTTGGTACCCCAAAAATATCCTTCACAATGAAAAAGAAGAACATAGTGAACAATATTTTAGTGAGAATAAAAGTCTTTGGAATTTATACTAGAGTTTCCAATGCCAAAGAAATGTAAAACCCACTTAAGTAATCATAGTTATCACACATGCTTCAAAAAGCAATTGGATAAATATTGGTAATGTCCTTTTTCAGCTCATGTTTAGGTAGACATGTTGGTAAGACTTTATGGGTGTAGCTTCTGACATTCTTATGAGATGCAATTTCACAACAAATGCACTGTTCCTCTGGCTCTTACATACACCCCCTCCTTCCACATGATCCCTGAATCTTAAGTACCAGAGTTGTATTGTACATGTATCCTTTGATACTGGGCTCCACAACTCTGCATTTTTACTGCTGTAGTTTTCTGGAATGGTTTACTTCTGTTGCAAAGAGAAGATAGAGTAAAGGGACAGCTCATAAGGTCTCAATCCTACAGAAAGAACTAAAGGCAACCTGGGAATTCTGTGAGAGGTAAAATAGTCTTCCTGGGAAAGGAACAATGTTGTGTTATATTTTGTTTGTGTTCTGACAAATAAAGCTTGCCTAGAGATCAGAGGGTGGAGCTAGCCACTAGTTAACCATAAAGGCCAAGTGGTGGTGGCTCACAACTTTAATCCCAGCACTTGGGAGACTCACACCTTTGATTCAGGCACAATCAGGAGGTGGAGACAGGAATATAAAGTAGGTGGAGACAAGATCCCCCCACTTTCAGTCTGAGGATCCAGAGAGGTGAGAAGTCACTAGTGGCTACTCCTTTGCTTCTCTGATCTTTCAGGTTATTACCCTGATATTTGACTCCTGGTTTTTATTGATAAGATTAAATAGAGTCATGATTAATATAGCACCCAACATGGGGCATGAATTCATGAAAAAGCTGCTTGCACGTGGCTTTGCAGCCACCAGCACATGCCAAAGTAGCACACAGGGGCTCCTGCTGGAGTCACCACTCCACTGTCTAGGTTTTCCTTTGTTTCCCCCAATCACTGAGTGAGTCTGGGATTTTTCTGTTTTGGCCACTTTGCAGGCAATGACACAGGCACTTGGGCTCCAAAAACCATCAAAGTTAGCCACTTTTGCAAGTTCTCTCATGCAGATGGCTAGCTCTTTGGCTTCTTTTCTCCTTTTGGTTTTGGGCTTTCCCTGGATTCCCCCCCACCACCACCACCACCACAAGCTACTGACACAGAATCAGAGGCAGCCGTCCTCAGCCAAGCTGAGAACTGCCTGTGTTCTCTGCTCAGATATGCTATGTCTCATATTTCACTATCATCATTAGCAGATTTGGTGAGACAATTGGAAATTTGTAAGGGGAGAAGTAGAGTAGAAAAAAGAAAGTTTTTCCTAAGTTACAAAATGAGAAAGAGTATTACAGTGGAGGGAGTTAGGTGTCTGTATGATTTCATACTGGATGTTTTAAAAATTGAACAATTAAATGAGGAGATAATTAATTTATTTGTGACTTTCAGAATGTTAGTTATAATCATTATTGGCTTGATAAATTCTTGTTTTAGCCCTAAAAAAGTTGGTTGATGTGAGTGCTAAGATACAACAGAACTTCAAAAAGCCTACTACTGATAATATGTTAACCTTAGAAAAAGTTACTATTCAAAAGATACCGAAAGACCTTAACCCTTTAGGCTTACACCCCCCCAAGCCCCAGGAGAAGGAGGAACTAAAAAGAAAACTAGTTCCAAGGGCAACCTGACTCAGCCATTATTCAACTACCCCTGCCACAATGTAACAATGTAAAGAGATCTCTGTTAGGAGATGTGCTCAACTGTGACTGGGATAATTGCAAGTGTTCCAAGAAGGACCACTGTAACCTTTGTGTAAACTCCACTCCCGCTCTGATACCCCCCTTGAGGTTTCGGGAAAAATGTGCACACTGACATAACTGTACCCCCTCTGTGATCACTCTGTGACTAGACCATGATCTTATAAAATTAGCCTCTAGACATAAATCAATTGAAACAATATTATATGGGAATTGTAGTCTTATGGCTTTTGTGGGGTTTTCCTTTAAAAATACCTCTTGCTGTTGCATCAACTGGATCGGAGTCTGGGTTCTTGGGGCGCCCCCTTGAGAAGGTAGAACCCTGGGTCTGGGGTCTATCAATACAAACCTTAGAAAAGGGTACTAGTGATAATATCAAGCCTTACAAATAATTACTAAGGAGATTAATACAATTTTGACTGATAAGATAAAAGCTCTAGAAATATTTCCTGGTGAAGACAGCAAAAAAGCTAAGGATGTTAATACAATTTTGACCAATAAAATAAAAATTCTAGAAATATATACTACTAAAGAGAGCAAAAAAGTGACTGATAATAGGCAAAATTAAAAAAAAACTTACTATTCAAAAGCTACAAGCGTTAGAAAAACTTATTAAAACAAATAATAGAGATATTCAGCCATAGACAAAGGAATTTAAAGGAGAACCAACATCACTATGACATTACAAAATTAGAGAGGAACAGCCCAATGTTATCAAACAATCAACCTTACATATCACCAAACACAAACAACCACCAAATGTCAGGCATCCCCAAGGCTATAAAAGTGCTCACTGGACTCCTGTGGAAATGTTAGATTTGAGGAGATTTAAAGAAAATGTCCTTTTTCCTTGTATAACCAAACTCCACTACATTCAGGAAGTAACCAACAGGGTACCCAAGTAAATGAAATTTGGCAAATGAATGCATTTCCTTTTGCAGAGTTTGGAAAATTAAAATATGTACACCACATCATAGATTCATATTCAGGATTTTAATAGGCAACTGCTTTGAGTTCTGAAAAGACTAATCCTGTTATTACACATTTGTTAGAAGTTATGGCCATCATGGGGATACCTGTACAAATTAAGACTGACAATTCTACAGCATATGTCTCTAGTAAAAGAAACAGTTTTTTTGCATATTACAACATAAAGCACATTACAATTATGCCACACAATCATACAGGGCAAGCAAGATCTTTATAGAAAAATCTAATCAAACTCTAAAAGATATGCTTAATAAACAAAAAGGGCTAATAAAGACCCCCAGAGATAAAATGCATAATGCTTTATTAACTTTAAATTTCCTAAATGCTAATGAGAAAAGAAAAACAGCTGCAGAGAGACACTGGATAATAGAAAAAACTACTGAATTAAATCAGCCTGTGTACTTTAAAGATCTCTTGACCTCAGAATGGAAACTAGGATATGTGTTAAATTTGCAAAGAGTTTTTGTTTTCACGGGAGAAGAAAAGCTATGGATACTATTAAAGTTTACAAAGATTAGATTTGAACATGAGAGACCTCTTGATTAGAAGATGTGATAGCTCATCAACCAGTGTGACCACTCAATATAAACTAAATTATAAGACTAACAAATGTTTTTCATTTGATCAGATATAACTTGACAAAGAGATATAACTCCACAAAGTTAGGGTAGGGTTTTGTTTTTGTCTTTCTATGATTATGAAGGCATCCAGCTAAGGAATCTGAAGACCACTGGACAAATGAGATAGCTGAAGCAAAAGGATGAATCATCCAGAGAAAATATTCCAAGAAGAAGAGTAAATTGATCTGTTGGTGTATCATATTTCCATAAGTCTTCTCAAATGTTTGTTCTGCTGTTCTCTACAGACATGTAATGCAAATAGTCTTTATGTAGTCCTAGTTTAATTAAAAATTAAAGCTGGCTTTGGAGTTGGAACATGGATCTCTCCTTCTCTAATCCCAAGCATGTTGTTAAAAGAAAATTCAGAGTCTCTGTCTCATATCAGAAGAGTCACCTGGTATGGGACAGAAGAAAACCAAAATTGAGGGACTATTATTGTCACAAATCTCTTATCTCTCAAATTCATTTTTGACTCTTTAAAACTTTTCATTAGGTATAGTATTCTTAAAATTTAAACTTTATCTTTTGTTATTAATGATGCTTATGTTTTCTATAGTGAACGACAAACTTTCATAACAGCGATTTCCAAAGTCCCCAAAAAGCTGATGGATTCCCAAAACAAGGATTCCACCTGGATCGTGGTAATGCCACTAAGCTGACAAACACCACCTAAAGATCAACTTCGGAGCACAAACTGCTCAGGACAATTTCAAGGTGGCTAGCTGAGGTGGTCCAGCCTCATAGATTACTCTAGCCAAGACTAGAGACAAGCCCTGTACTTCCCCATTACACAGAGATTGGACAACAAATGATACAGCGAGCTCTCCCAGGATTTGACAATTATCCCAATTTTCTTCAGGATCTCCTAAAGATGCCATCAATGCCAGATAATAGGAAGTATTTTTAAGGACATGACACCCATATTTCCAGGAGACAGGGTGGGTGGTTTTTGGTTGTTCAGTAGGTTATGGATATTTGTCATTGTTTAGGGGGTTGGTTACAAATTATCATTTGTAACGGTCAGGAAAAAAAGCTGAACAAAGAAGATTAGATTCAAGGATCTTGCTCTAAAAAGAAAAAAGGAGGATATAGACATAGGATAAAAAGTTAGATTATTGAGTCTACTTTTATACCAAAAAGCAACTACTAGTTTTAAATATTTTACATCAGGCTTGAATTTTTGTATATTGAGGTTGTTTTTGAAGTTATTTTTGTTATACTGTATATATGTTATAGAAATGATAGGATAAAAAGATAGATTATTAAAACTACTCTTAAACCAAAAAAGCAACTACTAGTTTTAAATACTTTATATTGGTATGGATTTTTGTATATTGATACAAATTTAAGATTGTTTTTGTTAGAACACACTGTACCTATGTTTCTTCTCTTGTTGAATGTATTGCACCTATACAGCTCAATTTGTAATGCAAATTTCTAGTCCTTGAAAAGTATTATTATAAACTATTTAGAATAATAAAGAAATGTAGGTTGATAGTCACCTATTACAATCAAACTTGTAGTCATGTTAGGTATGGTTGCAAGGTAAAGCAGAGACATATCTTAGATAGGCAAGTGGTCTTCAAACACCTCAGAGATCTATGGAATATGGCATTTAATTTGTTTTAATAACATAAGGTTTTGTTTTATTTTTAATGACTATAAGACATGTCTGCTCCTGGCAGCATCAATATACTTCAGAGAAGAAGATGAGCATTGAAGAAACTCCATATAGAGTTTATTTTCTTTGTGGCAAAACTTAGCCACTGGGCAAGAAAGTACCCTTGCCTTGACTGCTGACACTATGTTCTCCAAATTGGACAAGCAGGCTACAAAAGAAAGTGACTGCTGAACGTTGCCAAGATAAGGCAGACAGTCTTCAAAAAATCCTGCTTCACAGAGAAGTCTGTTAGATATTCTAGACCTGTAGGCCAAAGATGGATGCCCCATTATTACAGCTGTTTCTATCATTTCTTCATTTTGGAAGTTGTTGGCCTTGAAGTTCCTGTTCACTGAAAAAAATATTATATCCTTCTCAGGTCTCTGATAGAGTTGAAGACTAGATATTTAGAGTTATAGTTTTCATTGTTACCAGATTCAGAAAAAAAGTCACAAAAGAGTTGCCAATTGAATGAGGTTGAGAGATATAAAAAGACAGTTTGGGGATGGTAATTCAAGTTAGAATAGAAAGTGAATTAGGTACAACACTTTGGACTCACCAAGATAGGACAGATATTGAAGTATTTTTTCTGAATTTGTCAAATGCTAGCTGACTAGACATTTTTAATATAATTATTGCCTGTATATATTTGTATATAGTTAGTGTACTTATTGTATATCAGTTATTTTATGTTAGTCAAAACCTTTGCTTTTTATTTAGACAAAAGGATGAAATATTATGTGACATTTTGTTTGTGTACTTACAAAAAAGCTTGCTTGGAGATCAGTGGGTGGAGCCAGCCACTAGTTAACCATAGAGGCCAGCTGTTGGTGACTCACACTTGAACAATATACTTTAATTCCAGCACTTGGGATGCTCACACCTTTAATCCTAGCACAATCTGGAGGTGGAGACAGGAATATAAGGCAGGTGGAGACAGTATCTCAGTCCTCCTTTCAGTTGGAAGATCCAGAGAAGTAAGAAGTCACTAATGATTGACTGCTCATTTGCTTCTCTGCTCTTTCAGGTTATTACCCTGATATTTGACTCTTGGTTTTTATTGATAAGACTAACTAGATTCATGCTTCATAACATCCAAATTGGTTATCTAATACCAAATGCTCAGCCTTGAAAACATAATACAAGTAACATTATATAGTCTGAAGGTTGTACTTGTATATATAAAATATGTATATACATATGTATATACAGTGTATATGTAATATATACACATATATATGTATATGCATGTATTTAACAACAACTAATGAGGAAAAAGGACATTAATTTGAAAGAGAGAGAAGAGGATAGTTTAGAAGGAAGACAGTGAAAAAGAAAATGATGTACTTACATAACAGTCTCAAAAAAATAAAAGAAATTATTTTTAAAAGATCATATACTATTTTTAAAACATATTTATGTTAAGTAGAGAATCTCTGAATAGGAACCCCAATGAATTAAGGTGATTGACCCTTTAGTGAGATGTTGTGACAATAGTTTGTCCAGAATTTTACCCATGTATCCCACAGGCTCAAAGGTGTTCTTTTTGCTCATGCATGCTCACAACAATTTTACAGGGCATCACTATTGAAATTTGCCTTCTTGTATACTGTTTTTCAGCTATTTTCTCTCTTTTTCTTGTTCAGTAGTTTCATGAGCATAGGATTCTATTTATCAACCTCAGAGTCACTGTGTTCTGAATCCAAAATTTGTTTTTCTCTGCTTTCTTCTCTTTATATGGATGTGTGCATATTTTTAACTTCATACATAGAAAATCTAAATATATTTAATAAAATAGCACCACAATACATGTATACAGTGTGCTGTGATTACTTATGGATTTAAAGATTCTTCCTAATTAATCTTCAATTATAACTAACTAATCTTCAACTCCCTCAGAGATCCAAGAAGTAAAATAATATTACCTAATAAAAAATAAAACCAGGAAGTACATGCAAGCAACTTCCAAAAAATTGTGAGTTGACAGAAACAGCCAGCTGCTTGGACAGTCACCTGAGGTTTCTCCACAGTGAATTAGATACATTTTGGACTTACCAAAATAGGATAGATAATGGAATTATTTTCTCTGAATTTGTCAAATACAAATGGACTAGACTTTGTTTAGGTATTTATTACTTGTATATATTGTATATAGTTATTGTACGTTTGTATATAGTTTTTCTTATGTTAGTTATAACCTTTTTTTTTCTTTTTATTAAAATAAAAAATGGGAAAAAAGATTCTTCCTTATATATTCTGTAAAATTCCCAGATATAATTTATGTACATATTCCTCTTCTTTTTCTCTAAATTCTCCAAATTTAAAATAATGTTTCAATGATTAGGTTTTCATGAAATCTACTACACTGTTAAAGATATGTTATTGGTATTGATTGCTTATTTAGTTTGCAATTTAATTGTAATGACATAATAAAATTAAATTTCCAGTTGCTTATGTTCATACTTCTGTACATCCAAACTTACTGTATCAAATATGCTAAGTATTCAAACCTCTCCATGGCTGTCACTTCAGTTGTCACTTAAAGCATTAAATTCTTCATGCTTTACATTACTTTGCCAGTTTTATTTTATGTTTATTTTCTTGGCATATTATTTATTTTCTCTATTTTTGTGTTTCATAGTATTGCGATAAGTATGTTTCTTGCATACTGTGATTGTATTGCTGAGTTTCATGAAACTCTTTTATAACAAACTAGAGTCAAAATCATAATAAATGAAAAGAATTATCATTAATGAGATACAACTTGAAATTTCTCAGCAAGAGAATAAGAACAAGGCAACAAAGAAAACATAGATTATAGGCAATATCTAAGGAATAAGATTATTTAAATTAAAATAATATCTTTTCAAGCTCAGAAAAAGTATTTTTTTTATTTGGACAAGTCAGGGAGAAAATCTTGTTAATTCTGTTGTTTGTGATCATTTGTTCAATTGATGACTTACTTAGTGGATATTGAATGCTCAGTTACACAAAACTGAAGGATAATACTATCATTTCCTCTAAATTGGTACTTGAATGGAAATTGAGAGTCTCACTTCTCAGTTAATGTTTGGAAACCTACATTCAACCTCAGTCTCAAACGTAAATTAACTTGGAATCTTCTCTTAGATTTGATGATAGTTTTTAATTTGTCACTTTTTTATTCTTGTAGCCCCTTGGATATTTTCCAGGGTAGGAATTATTACCACCTTGAACTAATATCTGCTAAAATTTGCTTAACAACTTTATAATTGTCCTCTTTCAATCCTAAGTACTGCGCCATACAATAAAGATAGCTCTCCAAGCTGTTCTATCTCCAGATTAAGTATGAAGGATCAAAAAATTTGTATATTCTGTTTGGAATCCAAGCTGGATTGACTACTTTCCTTCTCCTTGGACATTGCTTCAGTTAGAAATTTATGTACTTCAACCCTACTCTCTAACATTTCCATAGCTAGTCTGTCATCATTGATTTCACACAAAATGTCATCTACATGACATGAAAATGCATAGTCTGTCTATCTATCTATCTATCTACCTATCTATCATCTACCTATCTATCATCTATCTATCTATCATCTTTCTGTGATCTACCAATATGAATATATATAATATACAATATATACATATAATATATAAAATATCTGTTATACATACATATATATATATACACACACATCCACACATATGTATATTCCTGTCTTTAATTCCTGACAGTTACACAGTTATGCCAGTAACCATTATTAACAGCAGCAATAACTTTTTGGGGAAGCAATCCAGACATAGCTGCTTTAGAAGAAACATTTCATAATAATTGAATACACATGTCATACTTTTATATAAAACATGAAAATATGCATTTCAAATTATACATTATTCTGTATTATTTTTATATTTTGAAATTAAAATGTAATTACACCATTTTCTTCCTCTCTTTCCTCCCTCCAGATCCTTCCAAGTTTCCTCCAACTCCTCGCATGCCCTCCCCATGTACTCAGTTTGATAGCTGCCTCTCTGCATGTAAATCAACAGACATAGGCATATTATATTGAGTGAGGCAACCAGGATCTGGACTCATGCTCCTTGTTATCTGGACTTCATAGCTCAAAATCTTAAAATATGAGTACACAACATGGAATAAATGCAGAAACAAGGAAAGCATTATAAACATGGGGAGTTACACAAAGCAGAAAATGAGAAAACAGAGAGGGGGGTCTCCAACTAAAGAGGAAAAGGTCAATACAAAAGGAGAAGAAGGGAGGAGGGACAAATAGCATATGGTTATTTGATAAAGTCTTAAGATATCTTATTATTTTATATCCACCTAAATATGTATATGTATACATACACACACACACACACACACACACACACACACACATATATATATATATATATATATATGAAAGTTATGCCACTAGGGCTGATTATCTGACAAGTACCATAAACTAACAAAACTCCAGTACCAGTCACAACATGGTGTTGACATAAAAACAGACACATTGATCAACGAAAGTGAATGAAAGACCCAGACATGAGTTCATTTACCTATGGAGACCCAATTTTTGATAAAGAAGCTCTAAGTACACACTGGAAAAAAAACCAGCATCTTCAACAAATTGTGCAGTTCAAACTGGATTACCGTGTGTAGACACATGCAAAATGATCCATACTTATAACCCTGCACAAAACTCAATTCCAAATGTAGCAAAGACTTCAACATAAGGACAGATACCCTGAATCTAATAGAAGAGAAAATGGGGAATAACCTTTAACTCATTTTGAACAATAAAAGTCTTTCTGAACAGAGCCCTGATAGCACAAGTACTAAGAAGAACAATTAATACATTGTACCTCATGAAACTGAAAAGCTTCTGTATGTCAAAGGGCACCACCATTCAGGCAAAGCATCAGGCTACAGAATTGGAAGAGTTTTACCAATTAAACATCAAATGGAGGGCCAATATCTAGAATATATAAAGAACACAAACACACACACACACAAACCTGGATATCAAGAAAACTAATAACTCAATTTAAATACAGGGTACAGATTTAAACAGAAAATTATGAAAAGAAGAAACACAAATGTCTGAGAAGCACATAAAATATATAATATCTTTAGTCATCAAGGAAATGCAAACCCCAACTACTTTGAGATTTCATTTTATACCACTCAGAATGGCCAAGATTAATAAAACAAATGATAGCCCATGCCAGCAAAGATGTGGAGTAAGGGTAACACTCATCCATTGCTGGTGGGAATGCAAACTTGTACAGCCACTATAGATATCAGTGTGCAGCTCCTCAGGAAGCTGGGAATCACTCTAACCCAAAATGCAGCTATACCACTCTTGGGCATGTACCCAAAAGACACTTCAGCCTACTGCAGAGATACTTCCTCAACTATGTTCATTGCTGCTCTATCCATAATAGCCAGAAATTGGAAACAGCCTATATGTCCATCAATAGAGATGAACGGGTAGAGAAAACATAGTACATTTGCAAATGGAGCATTACTTAGCTGTTAAAAAAATCTTGAAATTCACAGGTAAATAGATGAAACTAGGAAAAAAAATCACTCAAGAGTGAGGTAACCCAGACTAAGAAAGACAAAATGGTATGTATTTGTTTGTACATGAATGTTGGCTCTTAAACCTTTGACAAGCAAGCTACAGACTGTAAAGATTATGTATAGAGTAAGGCACTAGGGAAGATGGATGGGAAATAGAATAGATAGCTATGGGTTGACAAGGGGAAAGGGCTGGAATGAGAGGTTCAAATAAGGAGGGGAATGAGTTGGAATATATGGAAGGATGACTAAAACTAAAGGCCGTTTGCAGGGTTGTACAGAAACCTAATCCAGTAAAAAGATTCCTAAATATATACATGAATGATGGTGATCTAAATGAAATTACCAAATAATGGAGGAGGTAGAGTCCCAGTTAGACATCTCTTCTCAAAAAATGAAGCTCCCAAACCGGAAATTGGATACTTCTAATCGTGTTATTGGCCAAAGCTATTAGTCACCATCTACAAACTAAAGACAACAACTGCACACTTCACTAAGACTGGTGCCCACATGCTACAGGCTCTTATCCCTACATGCTAGTGGTTTTGATACAGAAAGGTATGCTGCATGCTACCGAAGGAGAAAGGTAAAGCCCAACACAGCTCTAAAACCTTTCATTTATAATAATGTCCTGCCTGTAAGAGGTGTTTTTGCAATAGTGGCACAATAGTGGCTTGTAGGAATAGCCAACCAATACCTGATTGTATATAAAGCCCACTCCATGAAACGGAACCTGTCCTCGAGCACTGCTAAGGAGGCCAAGAACCTCAAAGTAGATTGGTCAGGGACTGAGAGTTCTTGGAATACTCAGTGCTCAACTGGATGTCTCAATCAGTCTCTCCTCTTAGGGCTGAGGAAACCCGGCAGAAGGATTGTAAGATCCAGAGGGAATGGAGGACACCAACGAAACAAGGCCTTCTAAATTAACAGGACTGATTCACATAAGAACTCACAGATGGTGAGGCAACATGCACAGAGCTCGCACAGGTCTATGCCAGATAGAATCCTTGCACTCAGAGAAGTAACCTAACCCAGAAACTATCAACTATCTCCAATTAATAACCACACATAAATGAAAAGTTAGTTTTCTCCAATGGATATCACTGGTGATACAGACCATTTATTATTATTATTATTATTATTACTTTATCTCATATAATAAATCCTGACTGCAGTTTCCCTTCCTTCCACTCCTCCAAGTCCTGCTCCTATCTCCCTTCTCCCCCAATCTACTCATGAACACAGGAACAGTAGGGATCTGGGAGGGGGTGGGAGGGAGGAAGAGAATACAGGGAGAGATGACTGGAATTGTACAATCCACTCTCAAGGGAAGGCTCCATGCCTAGCAGTAGATGGTCAACACAAAACAAACTCAGTGGCATCTTTGAAGTTTCTTCATCTTATAATGTCTTGTCAGGGTATTTCCCCCATAATAGGTCCATGTGTATGTATTGTGTATGTATTATGCCTTTCAGTTTTATGTTTTCATGGGATTCCTGGTGTGTACATTTGTGTCTCTGCTTCTATGTGTTTCTTTTGTTTTTATTTTGGTTCTCTTTATCCTATTCTTGTTTGTTTGTTTTGTTCTATCCCAGTTTGTCTGTCTTTTCTTTTCTTTTTTTTTTTTATTATTCTCTAAATGTGTGTTTTCTAAGGAAAGACATAAGGGGTGTGGATGGTAATGGCAGGGGAAATGGGAAGAATCTCAGAGGAGTTGATTGAGGGGAAACCATAATAAAAACATGTTGTTGAAAAAACATATCTTCAATAAAATAAAGACAGAAAAATAAATACTAAAATTAAAAGAAAATAAAATGGCAAAATTAAACACTCAGAGACCTAAACTACAAATCTCCAACCATGCTAATTGAAACAAATAGGCAGTTCTCAAAAGAAGAAACAGAAATGACCAATAAATATCTTTAAACATGTTCAACATCTTTTGCCATCAATGAAATGAATACTAAAACTGCTTTGAGATACTACCTCACCCCAGTCATAATGACTTTTATAAAAAAAATCAGACAGTGTTGGTGAGGATGGAGGGTTACAGTTAGGAACCCTTCTTCAATGTTGCTTGGAGTGCAAGCTTGTACAGCACATATGGAAATAGCATGGTATTTTCTCAGAAAAGTAAAGACCAGTTGTATCATTCCATCTGTGTAGCCCAAGGGACTCCAGATCCTGTAGCAGTGAAACTTGCACATCCGTGTCTATTGCTGCTCTATTCACAATAGCAGGAACGTGGAATCAGTCTAGATGTCCATCAACATATAATTGAATAATGAAAATTTAGAACATACACATAATAGGATTTAATTTCACTGTAATGTATGAAATTTGACAGGGATGGAAGGATCTGCAAAGTATACTATTAAGTGAGACAAGCCAAATGTAGAAAGAAAAAAATCTCCCTGTTCTGTCTTATGTGAGAATCCTAGTTTATAATATATATGTATGTATGTATATATATATATATATATATATATATATATATATATGCGTGTATCTAAATGGATGCAAATGTGCACAAAACCTAGAAAAGCAAAAAGGTGACTAACAGTGGAAAAATGAGGTTGTTAGCTAGAAGGTGGTGGAGTTTGTGGGGATCAAAAGGTAACAGTTGATTTAAAAGTGCAAAGATGACTGGGATGGGTTACCCGAGGAGCAGCATGAGTGGGAACTCGGGCAAAGGGGAGAATCTACTAAAACACACTTAGTGTAGAAAGAATCTCATCCTGTTATCTAAAACCTTATCTGCTAATAGCTGCTAATGTAAAAAATAACTGCTGGAGTGATCATCCAAGGTTAAGAGCCCTTATTGCTCTTGCAGAGGTTATGGATTTTGTTTCTAGATCATGCAATAAGTAGTTCACAATTTCTTCTAGTTCTACTTATAATGGATATACTGCCCTCTTCTTGCCTACCTGAGCAGCTACATATATTTGGTACATATACATGTAGTCAGACACTCAGCTAACCGTGTAAAGTAAAAGTTAAAAAACCTTCAATAATGAGTTTTAACAAAATTCCACGCTTTGTATGTCCACCAACATCTTAGTTTATTTGACATAGCAGGACTTTTTAATGTAAATATTTGGGATGGATGAATAAAAGATTATTTGATTAACACAGTATTCAAAACACAAAACAAAACAAAAAAGTCATTTCTAATATTAAAAGTTTTAAGTAGGTAAAATGAGCCAATAGCCATTTTTTGTATCAAATTGTTATCTGCTGTATTCAGTTATTTTCTGACCTATGACTTCTATAGAAAGCATTAAGTATCATAGAGACAAACATTTATCACTCTTTATTAATATTTGAAACCAAAAACTGTCAGGTTAGACTCTTTAACATCTTTGTAGATACTGAAGAACTATTATATTGAGATTAATGTATTTTTCTCCATGCTAGGCCCTGACAGAGAGTCATGGACTCTAACTATCCCTTTTGAACTATGAACCCCAAATTAAATGCTTTCTTTTATGTTAAAAAACTATTTTAAAAATGGAAAACAAACAAGACGTTTATGATATTGTATATCTTTAATAATAGGATTCAGGAGGCAATGTAAGAGGATCATAGGAATGAAAACTTTGAGTTTTATAACAAGACCTTATTCTAAAAAAGAAAAGAAAAGCAAAAGCAAAACTACTACTACTAATAATAAAAATAATAAAACAGCAGAAATTATCTGATTGGTCCCCAGTGATACGGGAGAAATAATAGGACTCCAACATTCCCTTTTCTTCTTTAACCAGACAGTGTAAATTATTCCTTCAAAGTGGGATTTACATGATGTAAAATTTACCTAAATCTCTAGGAATTATTGTAACTAACTACAGCATGCTTTTTTCAGTGTGTGTAGAATGGTATTCATAGAATTACTGTTATCTCTAAACTAAAATAAGTGCTTATTTATGAGAAGGAAAATAAATTCATTACTGATGTTAACAACAATTTGGGTTTTCAAATGTTTCCAGGCTGAGTAATTTGTTGACAGTGTTTGTCAGTGTTCTGTACAATTTGTCTTCTGGATAAATAGTTCTATGCCAATCTCAAAAACGCTGTTCTCTTTAAAAAGCAAATGATTTTTTAAAAGGACAGTAAAGGAAACTATATGACATTTAAAATGTATTTTAGAATCTTAAGCATGATAAAATATTCTCTAATGCTGAACTTCTTGGAATTCTTCTAATTTACTGAGAAACAGCCCCATCAATTCTCATTTCTCAGAGTGAATGCTGGAAACTCTGCTATGTAAGAAAAAGTTTGTGGACTTTTCTACTGCATTTTTTATTGACATATGGGCTATCATTTCTTCAAAAATGAATATTCATTACAAAATAATTGTTACACTGCCCTAATTCAGCATCCACTCTGCCAAATTCTTGAGCATTTATGAGAAAGTTTGGCTATGCCTCACAATTTTTTTCTGGGAATGACAATCTCCATAGATTTGTTAGCTATGAGTTTCTTAATCCTTCTAAAATACACGTACTTTGTAACTATCAGCAAGAAATAGTTTATTTCCTTTCATTTTGGCATCAAAGAAGAAAGATTTGTCCTGGATATTTCTGTTGGGTTTCATTCTGAATGGATAATCTTGAGTTCTTGCCTTCACATGTAGGAAAATACTTAAGTCTCTAGTCTATTTTTACAAGTGAGCACTCCCTGCTAACATTTCTCCTTCATGAGTCCTCATTTCTGCTTATTAAAAGATAATTGTTTTGTTTTGTGAACAGTGTAATAAGCAGAATATCACATAATTTTTAAGGTGAATGTGTATTATTTAAAGAAATATGCCCAAATATTTCCATTTCCTTTCTAAGGTCCTGGCTATTTCCTCATGGCACTATATTAAAATATTAACCCAATATTCTTACTCAGGTGTTTCGTTGGAATTAAGATTTGCAGTGTTTTTTCTTGAGTGACTTACTATTCCTTGCATTGAATTTCATTATCGTTCTAAATTGTCTATTAAATCTAATAGCAATTTAAATTTGAAAGCAAGAAAAGTGAAAATATTAAAGAATTTCATTTAACATGTTATTGTAATAATTGTGTAGCCATATAAATCAATCAGATCTTAATAAATTCATTTGCAGAGTGTCTCAACAATTGCAAAATGTAAATGAGAGGAGAAATAAAGCTTGTATGTTTGAGTCCCTGAGGCAAAAAGCTTCATGGCAGGTCTTTGGGATGACTATTTAATCAGTAGAGGAAGATGCCAGGTGTTTCATTAGTCCAGCAGGTGCTCTGAGTGACAAAGAAGGGGATGGCCTTTATCAGCTGAGCCTCCTAAGTGCTGGTCTGATGTCCAGAGCAAACCAGCATCTGTTCAGAGAATGTGCAACAACTGTAGAGTTAGGAAATACCTTCAAGTTTGAAGGTTCAAGTGATTGCATAGTAAGTACAGTTCTTTGATATTCTAGTAGCATATAGGCTTCTTTCAGAAGAATTATGAAAATACAGAGAAGGGTTTTGTAGAGAAACAATTAAGTAACTCAGAAAGTTTAAGTCAATGCTTCTGCAAATCTTCCTCTTTCACAATGGATCTCTACTCAGAAAGGTGCAAGTGGATAGACATTGCTATTACTAAGTGTATCATTGGTTACAACAAAAATGAATCGCATTCACACATTTCTTTTTATTAAGGAAAATATTTCAAAGCTGAATTACAGCAAGATAATGACTACATTTTCTACAGTTCTTCACAGCTAGTTTATCCAATTTGATACACTCTTCAGCAGACAAGAGAGTGATTACACTTTTTTTGGAGAAATGTCTCTGGTGGCAAACACTCATTACACTGGTTGGCTTGAAGGCCCAGGCAAGCCATCTTTAGTGTGCATGTTAAGAACCACTTAGAGTCAACAGAGGCATCTATGGTTTTATTCTTTCTCCCCTCTCTGTCAGCCAATCATTGGTCAAATCAGCATAGTCCACATATCCCCTAGCTCTTTGATCTTCCGCCTCTAAGACAACTTTAGTAGTTGAGGGTCTCAGAGCCCTTTGTCAGTAAAATGGCATTGCCAACTTAACTGACAATTCAGTCTCCATTCTGGGTACTTCTGGAACTTTCAGTAAACTGATGTCTAAGGTATCCTTTAATTTAAATCAAAGGACTGAAGATGTTGCTTGCTATCAGACAAAGAAAATATTTATTGGTTTTTAATCTTATCGTAGATGATGTTCAGAGTTTCATAGTAGTCTTTTCACAAACTGTTTAAAATTGCCTCCAATATTATAAACCCTACTTCAAAAAGGGAAACCCAACCTCACTGGATTATTAATGTGTCTTTTTTGTTTTTTACCTCTAACAAGAAGTCTTTTTAATTTTTCATTCTCCACTTACACCCTCTGCTATTCTTCGTCATAGCACCTCTGCCTCTTTAAAAGATAATCTTTACACATATGGTATTCAGTATGACAAGTAGGTTCAGTCTGCCATAAACATTGGTTTTTAAAACTCATCTACTCCCTGTGCGTGTGACATGTTACTGTGATGCCTGCCTGTGAAAGGCCAAGGAAGATAAGGAGTTCAAGGCCAGTTTGAAGCCATCCTTATCTACACAGCAAGTCTTTGTCTCAAACATCCAGAATAATAAAAAGAACAACAACAACAATAACAACAAACCAATATCACAAAACCAAAAACAGTCTATTTAAATGGTCTATTATTCCCTCAATCACTCATTTTTTGCCAATGTCTGAGTTTCATGGAAATAACACACAATGGAACTTTACATGGAATCTCAGAATTTTCCTGTGTTTTCTGTGCTTAAATAGTTTCAGAAGACAACACAAAAGTATCTTCATCCTACAATACACTTGCAGATTTTGTATAATATGTCCACTTCCTGGAACATCACTTGATTATTAAAAGAGAGCAAGTTCTGTGAAGTCTTGCAAAAGAAAATCATTTCAAGCCAGGTATGGTGGCACATGACCGTAATCCTGGCACTGAAGGAGTAGAAACAAGAAGGTCAGTAGCTCAGAAGTTCAATACCAGCATAAACCACATAGTGAATTAGAGGTCATTTTGGGCTACATGAAAACTTTCCCTCAAAAAGTAACATTTACAAGTTACACTACTTAATTTTAAAAAATGTTCAGTGTTCTAATTTTTAAAACAAGATATATCATAGAAGCTGCAAGCCTGGATATTTTCTCATGAGTGATCTGGTTGTATTGGTCTTCAGAAATAAAACCACAGAAGTAGTTTCATGTCTCAAGGAATCATCCTGTTGTCCCATCATGCTGTATGCTGAGACAGTCTTGCCCTGTATCCTAGAATCTTAATACTCTTAGTAAATTTAAGGCCAATCATAAAAAGTTTTAAAAAATAAAGCCAGAAATGACAATCTGAAAAGGATATCAGTAAACTGACCCAGGGAGCAAATGGGACCTCCATCCCTAATTTTGTAAATAAAGTTTTATTGGAACACAGTTACACTCATTCCTTTGCATTCCATCTACATGTTTCCCAAGTGTTGGACAGAGTTAAACAGTTTCACAGAGACTGTAAAGCTTGCAAAACTACATTAGCTCCTTTCCTTTTACAGAAAAAGAAAAAGCTGTTTCATGATCTCAAGAAGACAAAGAACAATTAGAGTAGCATAAAATAAATGGAAATGCAATAAAATTAAAGACGAAAGTTGTGAAAGGCTTTTTTTTTTTTTTTGTTGGAGACAGGGTTTCTCTGTGTAGCTTTGCGCCTTTCCTGGAACTCACTTGGTAGCCCAGGCTGGCCTTGAACTCACAGAGATCCGCCTGGCTCTGCCTCCCGAGTGCTGGGATTAAAGGCGTGCGCCACCACGGCTTTTGTTTAAAACAAACCTGCTCACCAGTTTTCCTTGTACAACCTTGGACCACAAGATAAGGGAATCAAAAGAAGCCCTACAATTTTTCTGTGGAAAGATTTACTACTCAATAAGCATATAGGCAAATTCTTCTTAAGGAAATTTATAAAATATACATAAAAGAACTTGCTAGTCTTGTCTCACATAAAAGACGAAAGTTTCTATAACCATCTTTACTACTGTTTCTTCTACTTTTTCTGTACAGTGCCATAAATATTTCAGAGTAAGATTCTTTTATTCTGAGACAGTTTAATATATTCCACACCATATAGAAATAAGCCAAAATTTAAAAGTAGCCTTTCTAGATAAAAGTGTCATGTTCACTCAGGTTTAATTTCCTCTATATTTGTCTTTTACATAACATTTTGGACAAGAAAATTTCAGTTCATTATAATGAAAATAATGGTTTGTTCAGACAATTGTGAGAGTTTATTACCCTGAATTGGACCATGGTGATAAACTTTAAAATGATGAACATAATGAAAAATAAATTAATAAATTAATTCTTTTTGTAATACTTAAGGGTGGGAAGTATGGTGCAATAACAGAAACTTTGACATAAAAAATGAAATAATTCTATTTTATTCATCTTGATTACCTTTTCTTTTCTTTTTTTTCTTTTTTTTTTTTTTGCTTTATGACATCCATTTTTAGCCATACATGGTGGCAGTCTCATGGTCTCATCACTTGGAGGCTGAGGTAAAAGGATCATGAGTTGAAGACAGTTGAAACTAGCGTGGGCTATTTATGGGGACTCTAAGTTTGACATTTGAACAAACCAGGGTTCTCATCTCTGGGCTTTTAATATTAGTATTCCCAATTCCTAGAGCCCTCTTCTTTTAAATATCCACATGGTTCACAATCACTCTCTGACATTTGTTCAAATGCTACCCTATCTGAGCAACTCCTTACGCAATCTATTTAAAAGTCCATCTTCCCCTTTTGTCTGCTATGGACACACATGCTTCCTGTCCTGTGGGATATGCCCATTCTTCACAGCAGGACTTGTTCCTATACCTCATGTACTTTCAGTTATCTGACTTTTTCCTTGACTTCTCCTTGAAGCTCTATAGAGAAGAAGATTTTTGTCTCCTGCATTCACTGCTAGGGAGGCAGCTTCTAAAGTAGTGCGTGACATTTGTTTTTTTCTACAAAACAGAAAAATGAGTAGAAAAACAATTTGAGGCAAAATGTATGAGAACATTGAAAGATTGATATATTCAAAGTTAGAAAGACTGAAAGGTCTCTTCAAGGGCTTTATACTATAGTATTCCAGATGATGATGAATGGGCAAGCTTTTGCAGTGGTGTCCTTTGAGTACTTGGGGAAACTACTCTTTCTGGCCCCTTCCCAGAACGCTGCACTGTAATTATCTACAATAAAAATTTATTTCCTTATGCATTTCTATTGAACATCCATATTAATAGGCACATTCAAAAATAAGTTGAGGTCTTTGGTAAGGTAAACATTTAGGTGACAAAAAGCATTGATTTTTCTCTATAGTAAAAGTGTCTTCATAAAAGAGTAAATAGAATTCTTTGTGGTCAATTACAACTGAAATATATGGAATTGGCTTCTTCTGAGATATGTATTGATTCCGTGTTCACAAACACATTCTTTTGGTTGAATAGATTATGATTCCTGCTAAATCTTTATAAAATGATGCAAGAAGTTAACTACAGAATTAAACTTAAGTGAAATGTTATTTTTGTTACATTAACATGATGACATGCTTCTCTGTCAAGTTTGAACACAAATGTTACATTTTCTTAGTGCTTTTGATTCATTTAAATTTATGTTACATGAATTTATGAAAATTTTATTTGTGTTAAGTCTGATGAAAATTGTATTACGGGAAATGTTTTGGTGCAATCTAAACATTAAAACTGCCTGTAAGGGATAACTACAAAAATTTTATCAATTGTAAAAAAAAAACTATTATGTACTGGCCCCTATGTTTCTACAATTATCTTAGTTATGATATAAACAAGAGTAATTATCTTTAATTTATAAGCACAGTAATTTATGACTCTAAAAAGACATGTCTCACTTTCTTTAAAAGGATAACAAAAAGTTTTAAGTATTGTAAAAAACCATATAGTCATACATCAAAAGAAAATATTTACAAAATGCATGACATAAAGAGCTGGTATTGAAAATCCACAAATAATGCTTAAAACACAGTGAAAGGAAGTAAACCATTTAATTAACACAATTTCTCATATAGCAATATACAGAAAACAAAAAATATGGAAATATGCTCATACCACATGTCACTGGTGAACTGCAAATTATAGCAATGAGCCAATACTATATATAGGCTACAATGACAAAGTTCTGGGCCATTTAATGGCACCAAGTGCCTGCAAAGACAGGGAACAGTAGGAACTTTTTTAAGTTGTTGGTGGGGCTCCAGAGTGGCTGTTGAGTACCTGTTATGACCTACACATCAGGTAAAATAAACACTTCTTTGTACACATTATGAAATTTTCAAAAAATAAATACAAAAGAAAGTTTATGATTCAGACTTGAGATCTCTTTCTAGAATGGTCCATGCAAGGAGAGAAGTATCTATCAAGAAATGTTCTCATTAAAAATACCAAAATATTCACAATTTTAATGGGTTGTGGAAGGAGCTTGACATCTGGGGGCACTTGATATTTGTTCTTTAAGATGGTTCTGGAGGATTTGATGACCCTCTTATCATCTTAAAAGTCTAGCAATGAATTGATGTTACTAGAGAGGAGCTATAAAAACAATGAAGGTTTGGAGAAAACAATATGTCTATATATTGAAATGAGGTTAATTTCTGTAATTGTTAGATCCTGAAAGTGAATGAGTGCTTTAATATTCATGACAAAATTATTTAAGAGAATTGAAGCTAATGTAAATATTTAAGTAATAAGATCATACTCAGAAGGTTAATTAATACCAGAATTCTCTGTTTCCTTGAGCATCATGGTTCAACGTACACACTGAAACAGTTTTGGACTGAGATTTTACAACTGAATTATATATTATTATATCCAGTAGTCTACTGATTCTTAGACAAAAAAAAAAATAGAAACTTCAGTGTAAGTTAGGATGATCACTTAAAGTTTCCATTGAAAATAACACGTTGGAAGCAAGTCTTAAATATGTCTATATGTCTACTGACATAAATATTTCACAAAGATAAGTCCACACACAAATGATTGAGAAATTTCAAGCTGTTATGACTTAAAATATGCATATTCAGACTAAGAATGTAGTGCATGTGTGGAGTTTCTTCTACCAGTGCTGAAATCATTCTGCTATCATTCTCATAACCGAACATTCCAAAACATGGTGCAGAACAATTAAAGTATAAAGTTTAATTAAATACTTTTAAAATATATATTATATTCCTTCTATGAATATGCACACAGATTAAAAATAATAAAACTAAAATCTCAATGTCTTAAAGTATGTAAGATATTTCTTATGTGTGTGAAAAATCTCTAGTATTGGTACCAGAGTTTATGGTGTGAAAGAACTCTGCTAATTCTTTCATTCAAGAATTATAAGGTCCTTCACCCTTGGACTTTTTGTACCTTTGGGGTCCCTCACATTTGATAGTATTCAAGAACACAGAGCAAATGCAATGGATATATCAGATCTCTGTCCTCATTATTAGCTCTGCTCTAATTCTGCCAGCTACAGGCTTACCCAGGGTTTCACTTCTCTTTAAGGAAAGAGAAATGCCGTCTATGTGTCCAGGGATTCAGTAAGCAGACAGCTCTGCCCTGACACAACGTGGTGGCCAGATCATCCCATCTCTCCCCTTACAGGGGTTTCTCACTAGAGCACACTAGGGTTTTGTTGTTAATTTGTTTTGCTTTTGTTTTTTGAGGCAGGCTCTTCCTCTAGTCTAGACTGACCTAGGTCTCACTACTAGACGGGGAGGGCTCTAGATGCCTTCATTGATCAGAAATGAGTGTGACTCTATTTGGTGGAAAAAAAGAAGTAAGTTCCTTCTAAACAGGGTGTGACTGAGGAGGCATTTGGTTGATGAATGTAGAAAGAAAAAAAAGAAAGTAATGCTAGGGAACAGTGAAAACACAGGACGGAATATGCTCATGGAGCACAAGGCACATGCTTCCCAGAATTTAATGATGAAAGGTATTTGACCGAGCACGTAACTTGGGACAAGAATCCTGCTAACTGCTTAACACTGACAACTCAATGACAGGCATGAAGTTTACCACAGACCTTATTTAAAAGTCACCTCTCCAGCAAGCAGCTCTGTTGTTCTTACAAAGCCAAGCTTGATTACTTTGTTAAAGAAATAATAATGGTAATGAAAATCATAGCATCATATATGAATGGTTACTTGTTTCACTTAATGAGTCTGTGGGGAGGTGATCAGCAGAGGACCCAGACTCTCATCTTGTTCTGATTTCTGGATTGGACTTTAAAGGGACCTCTAGACAGTTTCTAAAACTGTTTTTCTTAAATTATCATTAGCTTCCAGCTTTATTTTATATTAAGATAATAGGTAGAATAACACTATAATTAGGATATATAAATAACAGACAAATAGAACAATCCTAAACCAGAGAGCAAAAAGGAAATGTTAAATACAGTTCTTATGTTTTACCAAATACAGTAAGAACAAATTTATGTTTAGATCATTACATACATGTATATTATGCTGCATGTGTTTCTGAATTTAAAATTATTATAGAAGATATTCACTTTTGCAAATATTGTGAGCTCTGTGAACTTTGATGCTTAGCATTTGGTGCTAATGGACAGTCAAAAAATTACCAGCATTAGCATATACACGTATATTTGCTTTTTTTGTGTGTGTGTGTACAGGTGCATGTGGAAGTGTGTATGTGTGTGTGTATGTGTGTGTGTGTGTGTGTGTGTGTGTGAAGATATGTGTGCCTATGGGTGTGTGCATGTGTGTATGTTGGGTGCATGCATACATGTGTGTATGTGCATTTGTAGGTATGTGTGCATATATGGGTGTATACCTATGTGTGAATGTGTGAGTATGTGCACACCGGGGGTATGTGCGGCATGTGTGTGTTTTATGTATGTGCATATGAGAGGTATGTGTGGCTTGTGAGTGTACACCTTAGTGTGGGGGCTAGACAACAACCTTTGTTTTTCCTTGGAAAAAGTCCATTTTATTTTCTGATACGGAATCTCACCAGCCTGTAGTCCACCAAGCAACCCAGGCTGACTGGCCAGTGAGCTGCCTGCTTCCTCCCTCCAGTGCTGGGAGTACACTGTACACCACCTTCTTCTGTTTCTTCTTTTGCTTTATTTGAGTCTGGAGATCAAATATAGGTTCTCATGTGGGGAAACAAGCACTTTACTTAAAAAATATTTAAATTCTTTGGGAATTTCATATAACATGTTTTGGCATAAACTTTTCCCTCCCTCACTTACTCCCAAGTAGATCATCTTCCACCTCTTTGCCCTCCCAACATCATGCTCATTTTCTCTTAAAACAATAAGAAAAACTGACACATTAACATTTATTAAAGTTAAAGGAAAATTCTGGTTCTTTTGGCATTTTCTGTTTGCTACACTTCAAAATGCTTGCTGTGAGACAATCACTGTAATATTTAGGAGTTAAAAGGTTGCCTTGCACTAGTTCTTCTTCTTTTTATGTTTATTTATAGTGTATGTGGAGCTGGGAGGTATGGTGATATTTTATTTGTACTGAAATGTGATTTTATTTGTATGTTAATAAATAAAGTTGCTTGGGGTTCAGAGCTAATAGCAAGCCATAGGAGAAGTCTGGCAGTGCTAGCACATGCCCTTAATCCTGATCATATGACAGGCAGAGCCTGTGTGTTCAAGGACACCACCAGCATGGAGACGCCTTTAATCTCAATACCAATCATAGAGACCTGGAGGTCTGTATAGACAGGCAGTGACGAGGAGGTCATGTGGTTGGGTTTACAACCAATGAGAAGGCAGAACAGAAAGTCAATAAAAGACATATACACAGGAAGTAGGTCTCTTTCGGAGGGGAAGGACGGCAGAAGCAGTGAGGGGTAAGAAAGAGTTTTAGTCTCAGCTCTTAGCTACTGCTCTGACCTCTTGGGCATTTAACTCTGCATTTGGCTCTGTGTTTCTTATTTAATAAGACCATTACATCTACAGGGAGGGACAGGGTGAGTGTCACAGAATGATGTGTGTAGAGCTCAGAGAACAACTGGAGGGAATTGGTTCTGAACTTCCAACTGGGTACTACGGTGATATTTTATTTGTGGTGAAATGTGATTTTATTTGCATGTTGATATAGTTGCCTGGGGATCAGAGCTAAGAGCAAGCTATTAAGCAGAAGTCTGGTAGTGTTAGCGCAAGCCCTTATTCCGATCACATGCAGGCAGAATCTCTGTGTGTTCTAGGACACACCCAGCAGGGTGACATATGCCTTTAATCTCAGTACCAACCATAGAGACCTGGAGGTCTGTATAGACAAGCAGTGATGAGGAAGTCATGTGGTTGGGTTTAGATCCAATGAGAAGGCAGAACAGAAAGGCAATAAAAAGACAGGACACAGGAAGAAGGTCTCTCTCTCTCAGGGGAAGGACAGCAGCGAGTGGTAAGGTAAGGTGGTCTTAGCTCCTGGCTACTGCTCAATCTCTCGGCTTTTAACTCTTTATTTGACTCTGTGTTTCTTATTTAATAAGACTGTTTAGAATTTTATCTACAGGGTACCAGGCTGCAACACAGATCATCAGACTTGACAGAAAGCACCTTTACCTGCTGATCCATCAAGCTGGTCCACTCACTCTTCAAATTCAGGCATTTGATTGTTCAGTTTTTCTCACTGTGGCTCAGTGAGTTACTGGCTTGTGCTGCTATTATTTGTTGTGGCTCAAGGACTCTCAAGAGCATCAGTGAGATATTGTTTTGGACAAAATGGCTCACAGTTAGGGCTATTCACAGCGTTCCTAGGTTTCTTATCCTTTGGAACTCTCATCTAGGTAGTCTGAACATCCTGTGATGGAGCAGCTCATGTTCTCTGGCATGAATGACTGAGAGCAATGAGAGTCAATAATTCTGATGTATTTTAGTTGTTTTACAGAACAGCCCTTATACAATACACAAGGCTTGACAACAGAGTGTGAAGTCCAGGGGCAGATCATTTGAATTCATCTTGGAGTTCAGCTAACACACAGTTAAATGGATACTGTTTGAAAAATTTGTCTAATTTTTGAAATCCAGCTAACCGTCATTCATAACAATAGTATTCAATGTATGAAGCTACCCGGCTCACAGTTAGAATAATGCATTAAAACTTGTAAATGTAAAGGCAAATATAATCTGTAACTTTAATGTATTCTCATTAAATTTATGTGGAGTATTGACAGTGACAGAACTCTCAAGAGAAAATACATTTCCATTGTGAACTCAGATGAGAACAGCAATTCAATTTACATTCCAAACAGTTTTCAGATGAAAGTGCATTTAGGTCATTGTTAACCTATACTGTGGAGATGCTTATGGGTGACAGGTTTCAATTAAAACCTTTTAATGACTCTACCTTGCCAGCTTTCTACTTTTGAATTTTACCTGAAAAATATACTAAATCAGAGAAAGAAAAAAGATAATTATCTTCCACAGGAATCACTGTATTATTCTCTCTCTCTCCTTTCTCTCTAGGTGTAGGTGTTCTTATGTGTGTTCATGCATGTGTGTGTATGTACCTGAGTGTGGAATGCAGAAGTGGGTGGCTTCCTTAATTATTTATTGCTATATTTTTTGAGACAAAGTGCCTCAGTGAACCGGAAGCTTTCTGATCCAGCTAGGCTTGCTGAACAATTGATTCTCTGAATTCCTTGGACTCTATGGCCTAGCCCTAGGGTTACAGATATGTGTGCTGCCTCATCTGATGTGTGTGGGTCTTCAGTCCTCCCATCATCTGATGTATGAGTCCTCAGGTCTTCCCTTCACCTGACGTGTGTGGTTTCTCAGTTCCTCACATTTGTATAGAAAGCACATTACTAACTCAGACATATCCTCAGCTAGATTATACAGTACTTTTACATACTCAAAATAAACTGACTTCGTTAAATAAAAATAATAAATATTAGTAATCATCACATATCAAAAGCTACATTGAGATATTGAAATGTCATTAGGAGGAAAAGTCAATAGTGTAAAATTCATTTGAATGTTTGAGATATGATACGCTTCTGGTAATTCGGGACTCAGTTATTTTCACCTAAACTCTTTAGATGGCTATTGGTTTCAAAGTCTGACTTAATGGTAAAAACAATGACATTTTTATAACTAAAATCTATTTCATATTTGGTAATTTGTGGTTGGTTGTCATTACTGGACTTTATAACTCAGTTTCTTGTCTATTTTTCTCTGGCTTAATATCAAGATACAGTTGAAATAAGAACCTTGGATGAATTTTCAAGCAATGAAGGGTCCAGGTACTTTGGCATTATATTCCCTGTTCTTACATTTATAATGAGTTGGGGAAATATGTGTTTGTATGAATAAAAGAAAAAGATCCATGTCTTTTAGGAGCAAGGGAAGGTTAAAATGTCAATATACTTTGGCTTTCCCTCCAATTCTGTTTTTAAGTTTATGTTTAAAAGTTTTCTACTCCAAAAAAGAGAAATAAATTTTTAGTTATTTTTTCTTTTGCCTTGGTTTAACAAGAAAGAAGGTCTGCTTTCTATATTATCCCCATGATTTCTTACCTCAGCATGCCTAAGTGTCATATCCTAAGAAATGTCATACTATCATTAAATATTGCACTTCAATGCTCAAAGCCTAAAAGATACTATGGAGCATATCCACCTATTTTCTTTATTATACATGTGAGCACACTTTGAGTTTTCTTCTTTAAAACTGAGTGGGGAACCCCCCAGGTTTACATTAGTGCCTTGCGGTGTATATGACTCATTGAGCAGTAGGATTGGCTCTTCTAAACCACTATGGATACTTATAGATGAAAAAAAGAGTGTCTGGTGGTGCATTCCTACAATCCTTGCTACTTAGGATTGTAAGTCCAAGGTTTGTCTGGGCTACAAATTGTGTTCAAGGTTAACCTGACAATGTAAGGTGCCTCTATCGCGAAATAAAAAGAATACAGGGTATGTGGCAGAGCTCTTACCTAACATATATAATGTCCTGGGTTTAATCTCTAGTAGTTCATGAAAACAAAATAATTGGGTGATCTCTTTTCCTTTTATATATGCAATAGCATTTGCATTTTCTAAACCTGGAAATAAGATGAGCATGTTTGGTTACAGAAAGAAGTATGAATAAGCACTGGAGAGCATGCTCTACTTCTAAGTCTATTCTAATATTACATTTCAAAGTGTAACATCCAATTAAGAACACTTTTGCTTTCTTCCTTGGAATATATCCATGGATAAGAAATCATAACACTCATGGAAAAGTGGGGGTGCAACAGTGTTAATTCTGACCCAAATGACGGACCTTGAGCTCAGTACCTTGCACAAATGGCGCTGAAAGCAACTGTGTGACCTGTTCCCTTTCATCCAAGGCCTGTCTTGTAGCACGAATCTTAAAGGGTCTTATTGATAAAAACAAACCCAGTGCCAGATATCAGGGTGAAAGCTGAAAGATCAGAGAAACAGAACAAGCTACAGCCCATCTCACCTCGACAACTCTTCATCAGATCCAGTTTTCTCCACCTGGAAGCCTCTCAGTTCTCATCTGAATGGATCTCAGCTGAACTGCTGCTAAAAGCTTAACAGACTTTAGTTCCTGGTTTTCACATCTTGTATACTTTTCTGCTTCCTGCCATCAATTCCTGGGATTAAAGGCTTGTGTCACCATGCCTGGCTGTTTCCAGCGTGGCTTTGAACTCACAGAGATCCGGATGGATCTCTGCCTCCATAATGCTAGGATTAACGGTGTGAGTGCCACCATTTTCTGGCCTCTATGTCTTTCTAGTGGCTGTTCTGTTCTCTGTCCCCAAATAAGTTTATTAGAGTGCACAATATATTGGGGGACACAATATCACCACACTGGTGTATGTCAGTCCCACTATGGGGGATTTGTTTGGGAAGAACCAGGAGAATACACACAAAGAATGATCTTTTACACAAGGCTTTTCCTGGGACTGCCTTACATGGTTACTAGCTTATAATCAGTCCCTAGAGTTTCTGCTTTGCACTGAGCACCCACCATACAAGCGGACAGAAAGAAGGTAAGAGCTGGAAATTGTGGCTATGCAATATTCTGAAAACATCTCTTACATTCTAAGAGACTGGAACTATTGCTGTATCTCACAAAGCTAATATACCTTGAGATCTCTTAAGACTGAAGACTGCTGGCTACTGTGTATCCAAAGTACCTTTAAGAGAACAATGTAACAATCTTACTTGCCTTGGATTTCCCATGCTATCAGTTTTTATAATCTGAGCTAATGCATAGCTGCAATCTTAAATTATGTATTTGTCTATGACCCTGACCCACAGTAATGCATGCATATCATTTTCTGAAAGCAGTAAATACAGAAATAGAAAGCAACTTCCTAAAATCTACTATAAAGCTCAAAAGCAACCATTTATAACTATTGGTTGATATACCATGATGTTTGTTATCTGGATCAACTGATTCCAGATATGTTATCGTCAGTTGGGATCAGTTGGAGCCAGTGCTATACCTTTTAAAACTCAAAGATTTCTGTCTATTTCCCATTCCTTACCCATGTAGTGCTTTATTTACTGTTCAATAAATAGAGTGAGGCCCTTTGCTATGGACAGACGCCACTCACAGATAGACAGCCCTCTCTCTCTCTCTCTCTCTCTCTCTCTCTCTCTCTCTCTCTCTCTCTCTCTCTCTCTTTCATACACACATACACACACGTACACATGCATGCATATATATACACATAGCATACAATAGACACATACAGGTAAGGGTAAACACACACAGGCATAGAAACAATAGAGTCACAAGACAGCCTTCAGACAGGCCGAGATCCAGACTTACACAACAGACAGATAAAGGCTGAAAGACATAGGGAGCATGAATAGAGGATTCAAATATGGACTCTTATTTGGTTAAATGACTAAAACAGGAAGTGCTTTTATTTCTTTCTTTAATGGGACACCTATGCATTATTGGTAACTCTGGCTTAATCATGAATGTGTTGTAATCTTTGCAGAGCATAAGGAAGAAATCTGTGAAACATTGCCTTGTGGAAACAACAGAGTTGTTTGCTGTCATTAACTCATAGCTTCTGTGATTGTCTGCATAAGATGGACCCAGTTAAAATTCCATAGTGATGGAGAAGTGTCCCATGAGGTCTCTCCCTTAGCAGAGGTGCTATTGAATAGCTGGTGGTTATTGAGTTACGGAAAATCATTTTCCTTTGGAAGCACCGGGAGGTTGCTCATGTGCCAGCAAATGCCCTTTGCCATGTACCTCTAGGAAGCACTAATTGAATTCAGGGGTTTATTAATATTGTCAACAAGGAAGGAGGACATGAAGTTAGCAGAGAAGCTGGATGGGACAGTATGGCAGTTGGAAGGATGTTATAGTGGATACATAAGATCAAAATACATTGTGTAAATCTATGAATGTTTCAAAAATAAATAAAATATTAGTAAAACAATGAAGAATTTCAGTAACTTCTCACTTCCTAGATATGGCCAATGATAGTGTTGGCAGCAGCCTCATCCAGTCTGGATACATAAGCACTAACTTTTGTAAGTGAGCAGGAGGGAGGATGCTGAATAGAAATATGATGTGTCTGGGTTAGAAATGCCCTGTCTTGAAAAATATGAACTTTAAAATTATATGCATATGGAATTTAATTTTCCTTACCCACAAAAATCACATCTGAAATGTATCCCTACTGAAACACAAGGATAATAATAACTACCATGCTGTGCCAAGACAATAAAACAGTTTCAATGCTCCTGTAGTATGCCTCTGACAAGTTGTGTTCCCAGTTTATATTTAATATTCAGACAGTTTATATGATGATAAAACAGCATTGACTCATATATTAACTATAAGTTCACCTATTGATAATGTGGTAAGTAACTAGTGACTTCAACATTATGTTTATTGTATCCAGTCTAAGGAAAATCTGAGTGATGAATAATATTTAGAGTCATGATACAATCATAATTTAATATCCAATCAAACACATCATTGCTTAAATTTATCAATTCTGAGCATATGAAGTAGAATATTAAAGTATTACCTCATCTTTTTACATTTGAAGATCTGATTCAGTTCATAATTATTGTGAAGCATTTATAAGAGAAACTAGCTTCATCGAAACTTCACAGCCAACCAGGAGGTGGTGGCGCACACCTTTAATCCCAGCACTTAGGAGGCAGACCCAGGCAGATCTCTGTGAGTTCAAGACCAGCCTGGGCTATCAAGTGAGTTCCAGGAAAGGTGCAAAGCTACACAGAGAAACTCTGTCTCAAAAAAAAAAACCCAAAACAAAAACAAACAAACAAACAAACAAAAACCCTGCACAGCCCTAGTTACATTAAAGGACAGATAGACATCAGCATTATGTTTGGCTATATACTCATTATTTGTCTTATTTATGTTGTTGGTTTACCTCATTCAAGATGCCAGACAATTTTTTTGTATTAAATTTCCACGTTAGATGATAGAATATCAGTTAATAGGCTGTTCTATTTATTCTTACAATATTTAGAATGTTGACCATGACATTAAGTTCAAAAGTTGAAGCTACACGTATCCACGGCTAAAGGTACAACACACAATACTTATATTATTGTTGAATTCTCCTGTCTTTAACGCATTTTCTCTAGCTGAGTCTGTAAACATAATGTAGTAGACAAGCTTTGTGCATTTAAGCTGCTAAAATTTTGTCTACATCATTTCTTTATTAAAATTCCCGTGTATCTGGCTGATATCTATGTGTAAAATGATACTTTTGGTCTAGAGACTTAAAATTTTGCAAAATGCATATTTTACAAAACAAACAAAACCCTCCCTATGGCCCTGGCAGTGAGTGAACTTGTCTTTGAAACAACAGTGAAATTATCAAAATATTTGGCACACAATATGAATTGTGAGATGGTGAATGGCAGAGCTTCTGTATGTCAATGTAGCAAAGCTTTTAAGCTGGATTGCAGTCTTTTTAGGACAGGGGATTTCAAAATTGTAATTTTTTATTCTTTTAAATTTCATACATATATACAATGCATTTCGAGAATATTCATCTCCCTCCCCCAACTCCTCCCATGTCCCTTCACTCTCCCACTCCCTTACAACTTTTTGTTATCTTAAAATTTCTTTTGTAACCAATAATGTCTAATTTGTGCTGCCCATAGAATCTTGGTGTGGAGCATGACTGACCTGTCAGGAGCCATACTCTTAAAAAAATTGATTCCTTATCCTCAGCAACCATCAACTATCAACAGCTCTTCATGAGCCCAGTCCCACTTCAGGACTTAATGTTTATTGGTTTGATCTTGTGCAGATCTTTTTCAGACAACCACAGCTGATATGAATAGTGTAAGTTCAGTGGTCCTATCATGTCCAATAAACACTTTCTCCCCAGTCCTTTCCTGTTCCTGGCTCTTACTATGACTCTACCCTGTCTTTCACTGTGGTCCTTGAGTGTGTTTTTCCCCTGTGGAGCTGATTGTAAATCCAATAAAATAAGTTAATTACCACCTAAAATGTTTGTGTAACTATTATATCCATGGGAATATCTTACCAGGCCTGTTCACAGCTGGGTAAGACTATTATTACCATACCCTCCCCCATAGCCTGCACAGCACCTTCCTGTACACTAATGAAGTACACTGTAAAGGCAAAATATCAGGGGAGAAACTTCGTAGTCAGTACCCCCTTGGTTTTTCCATTTCCAGGACAAGGGATAGATAACCTCGTTCTTTATTTAAATTCTTCTAGATTTATTTGTTTGCATGTTTTCCTTGTATCTATATCTATATATCATGTACATTCTGGAAATGGAGTTATTGACAGTTATAAACTACTATGTGAGTGCTGGTATTTAAACTCAAGTCCTCTGCAAAAGCAACAAGTAGCATTAACCACTGACCCATCCCCCCAGCCCTGTGCTTCACTTAATAAAGGCTTAGGATTGATTGTGGTGAGCTATAAATTTGTCTCTCATGGACAGCTCCTTCATTGTGGTTTCTGTTTGGGCTCTCTGGTTGAAATAAAAAGAGATCCAATAGAAAGAAAAACTGTCAGGAAGACAGCAAAGGAGAAGTTCTAACTCTATCATTTTGTCATTTCATGTTCTATGTCACTAAGTCAAGGTTTAAATTTTTATGACATTGGGTGTAATGATGGACCTATTTAGGCCATGATGGCTTTTCCTTAATTTATTTTTTGTCAGACTGAGATGACATTCACACACAAAAAGCTTAGAAATAGGCTGTCTCAGATAATGTGTGGCAAAGGCTGGAAAGGTATGTGGTGCAGATATGGTGATGAGTCCCACACACTATTGCAGAGACAGTGGTGCTGCCGTTATCTACCAGTGTGAGTTCAAAGAAAACGCCAAGATGTACAAGCAATCTTTGGAAACCAGACAGCTACAACTCTGATCTAAAGTTAATAGAAAATTAATCACATTGAACTTTTTATGTGATGTCACACTGATTTATTTTTAAGAATTAGAGTAGATTCACATGTATTTAGCATGGATATGCATACTAGGTAAACAGTGTCAAGCTATTTAACATCTCTGAAAAATTAAAAATGTAAAATGAGGATATCACTATAAATAAAAGAATTGCTATAGAGATTTAGGAAAATGAAAATACATGTTTTCATTTCTAGACCAGAGTCTAGATGACAGTTATTCTTCTTTTTAATATTCATCGGTACTGTAGCTTTAAGTTACAAGATGGTTTTAGAGGTAACATTTAATTCATCACATCATCAAATATTTGCTTATTTATATTCACACCTCAATAATTTACTTATTCTCTATTCCTATAATTTTTCCTTTTATTGAAAATTGATTGTTTAATACATCCCAATTACAGTTTCCCCTCCCCATACTCCTTCCAATTCCTCCCATCTCCAATGCTATGCTAATCCACTCTCTTTCTGTCTCACATTCTAAAACCAATAAGCTTCTTAGGGATTATAATATAATAAATGTAATATAATATGTTAAAATAATATATAATAACGTAGAACTAAAACGAATACATCAGAACATGAAAACGCAAACAAACAGAAGGAAAGTCGCCCATGAAAAGGTACGAAAACCAGATACAGACACAGAGACCCACATGTTCACATGCTCAGGACCCTCTTAAAAACACTAAATTGAAAAACATAATATATACTTAAAGGAACTGTAGGATAAAAAGAAATAAAAAATAAAAATATATAAATAAAATAAAATGTAAAAATGAGATGAAGTAATAATAAAAAAAAAGCCCTGACATTACAATAAGAGACCAGGACCCTCCAAAAGCTGAGTCCACTCTCCGTTGGTCATCTACTGCAACCTACACTTGAGAGCAGTTTATTTCCCCAGGGAGAGTCCCGTGGAGGAAACTAAATGTTCATTTGCAAGTGTTTATCAATTGGAGATAGTTCTCTGGATTACGGATGGGGATGTGTTCACTTCTCCTTTCACCTCTAGAACCCCATCTGGTTCAGAGTCGTGCAGGCCCTGGGAATGCTCCCTCGGTCTCTGTGAGTTTTATGTACATTCATACTTCTGATTTAGAGGGCCTTGTTTCCTGAGTGTCCTTCATCTACTCTGGCTCTTACACTCTTTCTCTCTCCATTTCCACAGAGATTTGATAAAGATATCAAATTGTGCAGAGAACGTATTCACCTCTCTGCATAATGTCTGGCTGGGGGTCTCTGTATTTATTCTCATCTGCTGAAGGAAGAAGCTTTTCTGATGATGGCTGAGAATGACACTGATTTGGGGTATAGCAGAATGTCATTCTGAGTCATATTATAGCTATGTTTTTATTTTTAGAACAACAGTATTTGGTTTTATCCTTGGTGCTTGAATTATCTAGTCTCAGGTTCTCGGTCACCCAAGCAGTGTTGTGTATGGGTTCCATCTTATAGAGTCAGCTTTGAGTCAGATCAGATATTGGTTGGTCATTCCCTCAATTTTGTGCCACTATGGCACAAGTGCATCTTGTGGACAGGTCATCGATGTAGATCAATAGGTTTATAACTGGATTGGTGCTTACTTTTCTCCTTTGCTAGCATGGAGAGTACCTTTCTGTACCCAAAATATTAGCACCTTGGGGTAAAAGCCCTAGTAGGCATCAGCTCTACTTCTCCATGTTCAGAGAGTTGTGTAGGTGTTGTCTTCAGCAATGGGGCCTTGCTGTCAGTTTGTGGAGACCAACGTATAGTCTTGGCAACCGCCTGTGTTTGTTTGGGGGTTCCCATGCAACCTCTTTGGCCAACAACTTAACTAGATGTACCCCATTCCTGACACAGGAAGCATTGGTGACAAGAGCTATCCAGTTGGGGTTTGTCTCTCCCATTATTTTGTGATTTCATTTAGCTCACCTTCATATATGTATATATTTAAGGAAGCTTCTATTGCATTAGGTTGCCATAATACGCCTCATATGGCCCTTAATTTTAATGGATAATTGACTGATTTTCAATTGAATCAAACATACTAAGTAATGATCCATTTTCATTGTTAATTCTTTCAGCAATAAAATAATTTTAAATAAAACTTTAGGAATTAAAAGTTTAGTAAATAATAATATATCCTAAACTTTAAAAGAACATGTTTCAAATTTATATATGATTATATTTGTGCACATGTTGTGTATGTGCATGTGCACATGTCACATGTAGAGACTAGAGGACAATTTATGGGAATCTATTTTTTCCTCTGAGCACATCATCAGTACTTTTAAAATTGCTGAGAAATGTTTTATTTCATATATATATATATATATATATTGTTTGCTCTTGATGGAAACCTGAGCTGTTTCTAACATTGACTAGCATCAGTAACCAAGTCAGAGAGCATGTATCCACAGATGTAAAGAGATGTCTAAGCTCCATCTGGAATACACACAGTCTCTGACATGACCATTCTATCTATTGAATGATGGTTGGCTGAATTCTGGCAATATTTTTAGACTCAGAACCTGAAGAAAAGTGAAATGTAGCTCTTTTTGCAGTGTACAAAATTGGCTTGTATTTTGTATTATTATATTACTGTATTACTCCCCAAAGTAAAACACTACATAGCACATATTCACTTATAATTGACTCAAAAAATCATAAATTTCTAATAGTCTTCATCTTTAACCTTGTTACCAGTGAAAGACTAAAATATAATTAAATAAAATTTACTTTAATAAATTAGAATTTATGACCTTTTGAAAAATCACAGCACTTTTATTAGACAAAGGGATGATTTATTACATAAGTTATAATTAAGATTAATGAGGGTTATAATATAGTACAATATTTCTCAGAGGATTGAAATAACCATGTGAAAATCTGAAGTTCAAGTTCTTCTATTTGGGTTTTTAAAGGTAATTTAAATTTACTGGCAATTAAAGCAACACATTTTTAATAAAGCACAAACAAGTAGTATAATTCTCATTGAGCTAATCACGGGACTAAAGCTTTTTGGTAGGGAAAGAGTCTTTAGGAGGCCTATTTCAAAAGTCTTCTAGTTCATCTTTTTCTCAAAATGATGGCTACTGGGTATTTAGGAACAGTTAGACAAAGCTCACTTAACTAGGATCGTAATGGGAACAGTTCTTATAATTTAGCTATCCCTGAAACAAGATAGTGATAAACTAAAGAATTATAAAATGTTATGAGAGAAAAAATGATAAGCATCACATATGTGGTAAGGATTTTCTCAAGCCACTTAATCTGTAAATGGTATTTTTGGCTTGAATTTTTATAGATGTTGAGAAAAATAATTCAAGTATCTCTACTGGCAGTCTTTAATATTATGTGATGCTGTCTAACAGAGTTACATACAATAATAAGAGGTGTCATTAAAATGCAATTAAGATTTACCTCTCACGCCAACCTGTCAACATGCCTCATTTTGCTTAATTATCTACAGACTTTCATGACCACCTGTATTCAGGAGGGCTTTTCATCTTTAGCAAGTCAAAGACATGAAGTTTTGTTTTGTCTTTGTTTTTATTCAAGCCGCCTAGTCCAGCCTCCACCCATTCCTGAAAAGAAACGCCTCGCAAGTCTTTCAAGGTCTGCTGTGTCTTCTCTAGCAGTCATGAGTTCCCACCAGACACTTGAAAAAAAATGTGAATTAGAAAAAAATGGCAAACACAAATGAATAATTGCAAAAAGCTTAATAAACACAAATGAAGTATTGCAAAAAGCTGCTGGTGGTGTTTAAATAGTAACCTGGCTTTGGGGGTCTATTGAAGCTCCTGCCTCTCCTTCACAAAGTTAAAAGTTTCATTCACTAACTATTCACTTTTTCCCACTTGCTAATGCTGTCTGGAATATATAAATTTTAATCAGAAGAATTACATTAATTTTCCAGTGACCTACATGAATACATGTGTAAAACAATGTTTTAAAATAAAGATAGTGTTATTCATATGAACTGACTTTGAAAGAAGATTGCTTAATTTAGTTGACATCCCAAAGTGATCTGTGGTGACCCCATGATTTTGTTTTTGGTAATTTGATTTTAATTTGTATATTTGGAAACTCATTGGCATTTAGAAAGTTGTTCTCTCCAAATCTTGTTAAATTATGCATTATCATTTATCATCACATTTCTTAAATTAATCCATTTCTTATGGAAATGCAAAGCAGGACAGTGGGGATGATTCAGACTTTAAAGCCCAACTGCTTGGGGTTGAACCCCAGCATGGTCTTGTACTCACTATGACCCTGGGCAAACTATCTCATTTCTCTCTGATTTAATATCTTCCTCTATGAAATAAAGATAAGAAATGATTGGCTTCCTGAAGCTAATAGCAATTCTAGGTGATGGCTAACACCTTGGCCAAGGTAGAAAAATGGACATTGTATTAGTCACAAGTCCACCACTTGCCAACTTCTCACACAATCATATATCTCTTTATGTTATACTTAATTTCCAAGTGAAAACAATAATGAATTAATAATTATACCTAACATAACTATCCAAAGGAAAATTATAAATGTAATATATATTTAACCAGGTCATAATTATGCTTAATATAATATAACTATGCCTCATATAACTGCAAACACATTAGAAATTTAGAATAGGTGGTAATGTCTCTTGAAGGATATGTTTTTAGTGTCTCAAACTTAAGTATGGTTTCACTAATATTTTCTTTTTTTTTTTTTTTTTTGGTTTTTCGAGACAGGGTTTCTCTGTGTAGCTTTGCACCTTTCCTGGAACTCACTCTGTAGTCCAGGCTGGCCTCGAACTCACAGAGATCCTCCTGCCTCTGCCTCCCGAGTGCTGGGATTAAAGGCGTGCGCCACCAACGCCCGGCTAAGTATGGTTTCACTAATATTTTCTTAATTGATATTACATTACATGACAAAGAAATTGAGGAAAAAAACACAAATATCTGTACAACCACATTCTTAATACAACTAGACAGAAACACTCTTGTCAATTACAGTCCTTGTTTCTGCATCTGGTCACATGGCATTTATAACTACCCTCCTCTACTAACCATTCTGTATTTCCTCCATCCTATGGAAGCACTCAGCTGGTCTTGGCTCTTTTCCTGGAGGAGTGACCTATACCTTTATTCCTGATGTGTCTGTGCCCTTTGTCATACTGCCTGGGTTAGACTGTTGGAGTTTCCCATTGGCTTTAATCACAGGACATGATAGCACCCAGAGACACCCTAAGGGATCTCCTGCACTCCAGACATAATCTTTCTTACCTCCGTTGTGTAGAAGCAACTCAATTTCCCCTTGGTAATCTGGGTCAATCACCCCTCCTAAAACATTATTCCTTTCTTAGACTGTTGTCTTAAGGGCATCAGAAGCCCCAGAAGCCAGGGAGAAGCCTGAGCTTCCAGTTCAGTGGAATGTTTGTTATAGCTCCTGGAAGGAGCACACCCCTCTGGAACCAAAACTTGTAGATTAGGAGAACTTAAAGTCAAATAAATAGAAATCAAAAATTTTTCCTGTTTTATCACTTGGGGTGAAAGTAAGGGGAACTATTATCTTTTCCACCCTGTGATTCCTGGACCCAAGTATCCTGGCTGTGGGAGAAACCATAACAGATATTAGATGCTGATTCAAAGCATATACCACCTTTTGAAGAATCATAGCCCAGCCCTCCAGGTTGCTGCACCTAACTGGTACTATAACTGTGTCTTCAAAAGGTCATTCTATCTTTCCATTAGGCCAGCTGCTTCAGAATGGTGGGAAGCATGGTAAGACCAGTGGCTCCTGTGAATATGAACTCACTGTTGCACTTTGCTGGCTGTGAAGTGAGTTTCTTGGTCAGAGGCAATACTGTATGGAATACCATTATAGTGAATAATACATTCTGAAAAACCATGTCCGGTGGTTTGTGCAGAAGCATTACATGCAGGAAAGGCAAACTCATACACAGAACAATTAGCTATCTAGTAAGGACAAAGTATTGTCCTTTCTTGGAGAAAGTGATCAATTGTAGTCAACCTGCCACCAGGTTGCTGGCTGGTCACCTGGTGAAATGGTGCCATATCTGGGGCTCAGTGTTGGTCCCTGCTGTTGGCAGATCTGGCATTCAGCAGTAGCTGTATCCAGGTCAGCTTTGGTGAGTGGAAATACATGTCGAGCCCATATATACCCGAATTTTTGATACCATGACCACTTTGTTCATGGGTCCACTGGGCAATGACAAGGATATCTCTGCATGCTCCACAATACAGGGCTCCTAAGAATTTCACTGAGGTAGAATTTGGGCTGGATTTATTTTCCATCATTTAATGCACACATATGTTACCAACAATCTAGAGTGGTTGTGACCTCCTTGTCACTTCGTCCAATCAACATAATGTAATCAGTGTAGTGAACCAATGTGATATTTTGTGGAAGAGAAAAATAATCAAGATCCTTTTAAAATAAGTTATGACACAGGACTGGAGAGTTAATATATCCTCGAGGTAAAAATAAAGGTACTGGCCTTGCAAATTGCTTCTGGTGGTCTTTATGGTCAGGTACTAAGGAAAAGAGCTTGCTAGATCAATAGCTGCATACTATGTACCAGGAGATGTGTTACTCTGCTCAAGCAAGGACGTTGTATGCAATTACAGTCATTACTTTTTTTGGTATTTTTTTTATTTAAGATTTTTACATACCAACAACAGATCCCCCTCATCCCTTTTCTCGCTCACCCTGCCAGCCTTCCCCTAACCTGCCACTCACAATCCCCACATCTGAAATGCTAAGGGCTCCAATGGGGAGTAAGTTAAGCCTGGTACATTCAGTTGAGGCAGGACCAAGACCCTGCTCCCTGCATCAAGGCTGAGCAAAATGTCCCACTATAGGTAATGGGCTCCAAAAAGCTAGCTCATGCACCAGGGATAGATCTTGATCTCATTGCCAGGAACCCCTCAAACAGAACAAGCCGCACAAATGTCTCCTATACACAAAGGTCTAGTCTGGTCCTATGCAGGTTCCCCAGCTGTCAGCCCAAAGTCTGGGAGGTCACACTCTCTCAGGTCAGCTGTCTCTGTGGTTTAACCCATCATGATCTTGACATTCCTTTGGCATGTAATCTCTCTTCCTTCTCTTTGACTGGACTCCCAGAGCTTGGCCTAGTGCTTGACTGTGGATCTCTGCATCTGCTTCCATCAGTTACTGGATAAAGGTTCTATGATGACAGTTAGGGTATTCACCAATCTGATTACCAGGGTAGGCCAGTTCAGGCACCCTCTTAACTATTGCTAGTAGTCTAATCTGGGCTCATCCTTGTGGATTCCTGAGAATTTCTTTAGCACCAGGTTTCTCCCTCATCCCATAATGTCTCCCTCTTTCCAGATGTCTCTTCCATTGCTCTCCCACTCTGTCCCTCCCCCAGCTCAACCATCCCACTACCGCATGTTCTCATCCTCCATTCCATTCCCTCTACTGCCCCTCCTCATACCCAGTTTACTCATGCAGATCTCATTTATTTCCCCTTCCCATGGGTCCCCCTTAGGGTTCTCCTTGTTTGTGGGGGAAGGGCCTATGGAGCCAGGGAAAGTGTAGAGGGTGGAACCCAGTTGTTTACAAAACAATAAGATTGGAGCTTCAGGTTAAGAAAGATAATGTCAGTACATGATTCCCTCATAGACAACACTGTAAGTACTGTAGACTAGGTGCATGGTAGGGTAACTTTTAAGCTGATCAGCCCAGTGGGGCATTTGCCCCCCCCCCCTTGTTTTCTTAATGCTTTAAAAAGAGCTTGTTGTTTTTAAATGAGTCCTTGACTGACTTGGCTCCCTGCTGTGTCTGATTATCTCTGGGGGTGGGGGGGAGGCTGAGGAAGGGGCAAGTAGTGTCCTTACCTTTCCTTGGTTCCAGGTCTCCCTTCTTAGGGGACCTAAGTTCCCAGTGGGCAGGACCCCACATTTGTTTTCTAGCTTCTCTGGAGCTGTGAGTTGTAGTCTGGTTATCCTTTGCTTTACATATAGTATTCACTTATGAATGAGTACATACCATGTTTGTCCTTCTGCGTCTGGGTTACCTCACTCAGGATGATATTTTCTAGTTCCATCCATTTGCCTGCAAATATCATGATGTTACTGTTTTTTACAGCTGACTAATACACCATTGTGTAAATGTACTACATTTTCTTTATCATTCTTCAGTTGAGGGGTATCTAGATCGTTTCCAGGTTCTGGCTTTTATGAATAATGCATAGTTGAGCATGTGTCCTTGTGGTATGATTGAGCATCCCTTGGGTATATGCCCAATAATGGTATCCTTGGGTCTTGAGGTAGATTGATTCCCAATATTCTAAGAAGTTGCCATACGGATTTCCAAAGTGCCTATACAAGTTTGCATTCCCACCAGCAGTGGAGACATGTTCCCTTTTCTCCACATCCTCTCCAACATATGCTGTCATCAGTATTTTTGATCTTAGCCATTCTGACAGGTGTAAGATGGTATCTCAGGGTTGTTTTGATTTGCATTTGGCAGTATTCCTTCTGTTTCCATTTTGTGGAACAATTTGAGGAGTATTGGTGTTAGCCCTTTTTTGGAATTCTGGCAGAATTCTCTGCTAAAACCGTCTGGCCCTGGACTTCTTTTGGTTGTGAGACTTTTAATGACTGCTTCTATTTCCTTAAGGGTTACAGGTCTATTTGAATTCTTTACCTGGTCTTGACTTAATTTGAGTATGTGGTACCTGTCCATAAAATTGTCCATTTCTTTTAGATTTTCCAATTTTGTGGAGTACAGGTTTTTGAAGTATGATGTGATGATTCCCTGGATTTCCTCATTATCTGTTGTTATGTCTTTCTTTTCATTTCTGATTTTGTTAATTTGGATATTCTTTCTCTGCTTTTTGGCTAGTTTTGATAAGGGTTTGTCTATCTTTGTTGATATTTTCAAAGAACCAACTCTTTGTTTCATTGATTCTTTGTATTTTTCTCTTTGTTTCTATTTTATTGATTTCAGCCCCCAATTTGATTATTTCCTGCTGTCTATTCCTCCTGAGTGAGTTTGGTTCTTTTTGTTCTAGAGCTTTCAGGTGTGCTGTTAAGTCCTTAGTGTGATATTTCTCTGACTTCTTTATGTGGGCATTTAGAGCTATGAACTTTCTTCTTATGAGTGATTTCATAGTGTCCCATAAGTTTGAGTATGTTGTACATTCATTTTCACTGAATTTTAGGAAGTCTTTAATATTTTTATTTCTTCCTTGACCCAGTGGTGGTTCGGTTGAGCATTATTCAGTTTCCATGAGTTTGTAGGCTTTCTGTAATTTATGTTGTTGTTGAATTCTAACTTTAAGCTATGGCATTCTGATAAAATACAGGAGGTTATTCCAATTTTGTGGTTGATATATTATGCACCCCAATAAACTTGAATGGGGGTCAGAGAACAGAACAGCCACTATATTAAACATAGGTTTAGGCAGTGGTAGCACATGCCTTTAATTCTAGCATTCAGGAGGCAAAGATCTGTCTCGATCTGTGTGAGTTCAAAGCCACACTAGAAACAACTAGGCATGATGACACATGCCTTTAATTCCAGGAAGTGATGGCAGGAAGCAGAAACGTATATAAGGTGTGAGGACCAGGAACTAGAGCCTTTCTAAGCATTTAGCAGTTCAGATGAGATCCATTTGGATGAGGATTCAGAGGCTTTCAGTCTGAGGAAACAAGATCAGCTGAGAAGTTGGCTAGGTGAGGTAGGATGTGGCTTGTTCTGTCTCTCTGATCTTTTAGCATTCACCCCAATACCTGGCTCTGTGTTTGTTTTTATTAGTAAGACCTTTTAAGATTCGTGTTACACAATTTTTTTTTTGTGTGTCTGTTGAGATTTTCTTTATGTGGTCAATTTTAGAGAAGGTTCCATGGAGTGCTGAGAAGAAGGTGTATTCTTTTGTGTTTGGGTGAAATGTTCTGTAGATGACTATTAAGTCCATTTAAGTCATAACATCTGTTAGGTCCCCTATTTCTCTGTTAAGTTTCTGTCTGGCAGACCTGTCCATTGGTGAGAATAGGATGTTGAAGTCTCCCACTACTAGTGTGTGGGGTTTGGTGTGCCATTTAAGCTTTAGTAATGTTCCTTTTACATATGTGGGTGCCTTTGTATTGGGGCATAAATGTTCAGAATTGAGACTTTATCTTGATGAATTTTTCCTGTGATGAATATGTAATGTCCTTCTCAATCTCTTTTGATTAATTTTAGTTTGAAGTCTATTTTGTTAGATATTAGGGTCGCTACAACCAGCTTGCTTCTTAAGTCCAGTTGATTGGAAAGTCTTTTCCCAACCATTTATTCTGAGGTAGTGTCTGTCTTTGAGTTGAGGTGTGTTTCTTATATGCAGCAGAGGGATGGATTCTGATTTCATATCCATTCTGTTAGCCTCTGTCTCTTTATAGCCAAATTGAGTCCATTGATATTATGGGATATTAATGACCAGTGACTGTTAATTCCTGATATTTTTTTGGTGGTAGTGTGTGTGTGTGTTTCTCTTCTTTGGGATTTGTTGGTGTAGGATTATCTATTGCCTGTATTTTTGTAGGTGCATTTAACTTATTTACATTGGATTTTTCCTTCTAGTGCTTTCTGTAGGGCTGGATTTATGGATAGGTACTGTTTAAATCTGGTTTTGTTATGGAATATCTAGTTTACTTCGTCTATGGTGATTGAAAGTTTTGCTGAGTATAATAGTCTGGGCTGGCATCTGTGGTCTCTTAATGTCTGCATAATGTCTGTCCACGACCTTCTCACTTTCTCACTGAGGATGTTATTCTGAAGGGTCTGCCTTTATAAGCTGCATTTTTCTGTCCTTGATGGTTTCACTAATTTCTGCACTCAGATCTGGAAGTTAGTTCACAGGCTGAGATTCCCTTCTGCCACAATCCTGTGTAGCTTTTCTTTCATTTGTTTCAGAATTTTTCTGCAGATCAAACAAAAATGCAATAGGCTTCTTATCTATTTCATGCCTGAAAACACTATTACTGATTATCCATGACCAAAGTCCATATGAGTTATGACACCATAAAAATCACTTTGCCTGTGCTGACTACTAAGTTATGCTATTGTGGACATTGCTTTGCCTATGCTGTCCATCATGATAACTACGGACATCTTGCCTTTGGACATTCAGTGCTGCCACCTGGCCCCTGCTATTACAGGGCCCAATTATACCTATTGCATTTAGTTCATTCAACTGAGCAGCTCCGCCTCTAACCCTAAGGTGTGACACAAGGAAAAGGGTGACATCAAAGCTCTTCAAATACATTGGTGCCCCACTCACCATTCTGTGCCTTATAGGATTGGTGAAGGGGTATGTCTTCTGGGCCTTCCCATTGTGGGGGGTTTGGTTTTACACAGGCCACTCTAGTCAGAGTTCCCTAGAGGAACACAACTTTTTATGTATGTACAGAATTTATTACAGGCTTATAGGCTGTGACAAATGTTGTCCAGCTAGTCCAACAATGCCTATCTACCAACAGAGAGTCCAAGAATCAGTAGTTTTTCAGTCCACAGAGCTAAATGTCTCAGCTGGTCTTCATTATACACTGGAATCCTGAAGAAGTAGGCTCTAATGTCAATGATGGAATGGATTGCCAGCAATAACAAGCAGGCAAAGAGAGAGCAAGCTTCCTTCTTCCATATCCTTTATATAGGCTGACAGCAGAAAGTGTGGCCCAGATTAACAGTAGATCCTCCTACCCCCAAAGATCTGGATTAAATGTGTATCTTCTCACTCAAAGATCCAGATTAGAAGTGGGTCTTCCCCCTTCTAATGATTTAATGCAGAAAAATAATCCCTTACGGGTGTGCCTACCATTTGGGTTTTAGTTAATTCCAGATGTAGTCAAGTAGACAAAAAACATAGCTATCGCAGACATGAAGGAAATCAGATACAAGAGTGATACAACTTTCAAAGTGAAACCCACATGCCTTGCTGGGCTATACAGGATTTGGTACTGTTTGGCTGACAGCTGAAGGGTTAAGCTCCCCTGTCTTTGAAGTAGGATATAGTTAGGTGGGAAAGGATTACTTCCTAAGCCTGCTTAGCTGTTATCCTTTTACTAGGGTAGCATGTCAATTAGAACGGCATATTTTTAGGCAGGTAAAATAAGACTCAGCTTGCAGACTGAAGACAAGCTGGGGGACAGTGTTAAAGGCAAGTAGCTTCTTGTGTTAGCTTTCCATTGCCATGATAAAATAGCTGAGAATAGCACCCTGAAAGAGAGAAAGGTTTGCTGTGGCCCCATCACTGTGTAGCAGAGGTGAGGTTGAACTTGAAAGCAAGGAATGCATGTTGCAGCAGACTAAAGAGCTCACAGCAGACAGGAAGTAGAGAAAGAACAAACAAGGGCAAGGAACAAAACATATCTTTCAAAGAGGAACTCTCAGACACTTTCACCCAAGCAAGTATCACTTCCTGTTTCCCCTTCTTCCCAGTGGTGTCAAGGGCTGAGCACCAAATCTTCAAAGCATGCATACTTCAGGGGGTATTCACACCCAGAGCATAACATCTGCCAAATATGGGAATATACCCAGAGTAGACAAAATTTCAAATTGGAGCTGATGTAGGAATTATGCCTGTAAGTCCTCCACCAAAGGCAGTTTGTTTTAACTCTAGCTGTTACAGATGACACAAAGAAGTAGCTACCATGTGAGTTGTGCTAAAAGAGCAGGATACAACCTGTAGGGGAGGAAACAGACAAGCATGGGCTTCCATAACAGCTCTGCACATGCAAGCAAGAACTGTGCAGACAACCTTGCAGAGGATATTTTAAGAGCCAGTATCATGAGTCATGCATTCAGCTGACACACTTTCTTTTGTATGATCTTATCAATGGTGAAAATGATATTTTGCTTAAAACAACTACAATATCTGACCATGTCTATGTGAAATTTAAACTTACTTGCCCAGTATAATTCTGTACTGAGACTGAGACTACCTTAATATCCTTTTCAACTTGACTAAATAAACATCAGATAAATCATGAGTTTAGATCCCTGCACTTTTTTTCTCTTAGAACATTTACTTTAGAAAACTTACCATTATACATTTATTTTTGCCCCTATGAGATGGAAATCATTTTACAATGTTTGTTCCGTCATTTTCAATGCAGAGTCATCTTTTTCTTAAAGTATTTTTTTTTTTTTATTTTATGTGTTTGAGTATTTTCCTGCAGGTATACATGACATGTGTCTTTTTTGCCTATGGAAGCTAGAAGAGGCACCAGGTCCCCTGAAACTGGAGTTACAGATGGTTTTCAGTAACTATGTGGGTACTAGGAACCAAACTAGGCTCCTCTGAAGAGCATCCCATGATCTTAGCTGCTGAGCCATCTCCCCAGCCCAACAGAATAATCATCTTCTGAAGTATAATTATCAAGGAAGGCAAGAAGCTCTGTTTCCCAGTCAACTGAGTAGCCTAACTTCTGTGCACACTCTGCTCCAAGATATGCAGATAATCTCTGTCAGGAAGAGCAGAGAAAGTTCAAGCTCATTAGCAAACAGAGAGGGCCCACAACTCCCAGCTGGAGCGCCTGATCCTCTTGTATCAGTGGAACTGAGTGTGTGTCTGGCTTGTTCTGTCCTCTTTCATGTTACCACCAACACTGACAAAATTAAACCAGTTGGTCTGATCCCCTGGTCCAATGTAATCTTTTTTTTTTTCCCTTTAAAACTGGTTGGTGAATTTTGTCAATGTTTCTTTCAGTATTTCCGGAATGTCACCTTACTTACTTTGCATATCTTTTAAACGACATCTATGTTCCTTCTAAATATTCTGTCTAATGAAATGAATCTATCTTTCCATGGGTGCTCTTATTCCTACCCCTTCTCTCTTAAAAGAAACCTTTCATTATTATTATTATTATTATTATTATTATTATTATTATTATATTTTGCCTACATGTGTGTATCCACATACTGTATGCATGCCTAGAGCTGGCAGAGATCAGAAGAGAGTATCAGGATGCTGAGAGTAAAATCCAGGTCCTCTGGGAGATCACCCAGTACTCTTAACTATTAAATTATCTCTGCAGCCCCATCTCTCTCTCTCTTTTTAACAACTTTGTTTTTGTTTAATCACTCTATCTCCTATAAAATTAGTGCTAGCAAACATATATGTGCATGTACACACATATATACATATAAACACAATACAATATACATACATATACACACATACAATACACACACACACACACACACACACACACACACACACACACACACACTTAATAGAATATTACAAACAGGCCATGAAAGAACTTTAATGTTTTATGCTTTTAACAAAAGGTCTTGAACTGCGTTGCTGCCTCTTTTCTCGGGTCGCCATTCATAGAACACACTGAGGAGTTTTATACTCAGAGAAATTTGTTGAAGTCCATTCATTTGTCGCCTCACTGAACAGCAAGGTTTTGCCGCCACTTGTCGACAACAACTGCTTCTAAGATCTTGAATGATCTTCTCTTCTCCAGACCCAGCAGAAACTTGTCTTCACCGTTAGACAGAGTTGATCACATACTCTACCCAAAGGCTAGCTCTTATCTAACAACTTTTATTTAGATAATCCATCTATTTCCATAGTTTCTTAACATCTTAATTGAGAATGCAATCATAATTTTTATGGTATAAAGTAATATTTTGACCCATGGCTTCAAATGTAATTTTATATCTGTAGACAGAGTAGCATTTTCTATTGGGGTAAATATCCACGTGGATTTGGATTGATCACATGCTTATGCTTGGCTGTTTTCTACCTTTAATTCCTTCTCTAGTACTATTCTCTTGAGCCTAAGTGTTTCTAAGGCTGGCAAGGTGATTGGAACAGATTTTCAAGCAGAAAACTTGGGATCAGCCTCTTATTTCACACAGTCCTTCCTATAGTCCACTGTGACTATTCCAATGCGTTTTAAATCTGCCTGCTTCCCTCTGTTTCTTAACCTTGTCTAAGTGCAAGTCCACTTGATGCCACTTAACCAATCCTGTCGATTTTCAAGTCAGAGATTCCACTGACAGTCTGAAAATCTACAAAGAAATGAACTATTTTAATTACTATATACAGAAAAAGCATCTATACCACTGAAGCAGACAATGTATAACTTGTGGCCTATCTCCAAACAATGATTCCTTCTCTGATTTCTCTTTTGTTGTTTTATGAGTCGCTAGGCCTTGAACCCAGGGCTGCACACATGCTAAACACTCTGCCATGAGTTACAATCCCAGTCACCAATCTCATTTCTTATTTTTCCGTTGATTCTTCATTACCATATGTTGGCCGTTCCTATCCCTTTCCTCTCAAGATCACCCGCAGGGTTTCTGTGCCTGTGTTTTTGGGTAGATTGTCTTCTTTACTTTCTCTACACAGCCACATTAGAATTCACACCCAGGTTGAAGTATTTGTCTTTATTGATGTATCAAAACCGGTTCTTGCTATATATTCTACATAGGAAACTATGTTTTTAAAATACTGTGTATTGTGATTGATAATCATCTCATTTCTGTTTGGTATCTGTCTCCCTAACAATGCTGACATCATAAAATTTGGGATGATGTCTGCTTTTCTACATTTACTTGCTATGTAGTATGTAGGAGACATTCTAAGCCTTTATTAGCAGAATGAGTGCTCTTGTGGAAAATATATTTCTAGGTCTGTGACTATAAGCATTTGTCAGTAGTTCTAATGAGAAGTCCCTATGAAGAGAGTGATACCCTTTTGTAAAGTAGTTATTGTCTTTGGTGTTCTTTAAAAATTGTGTCTGTATTTGGTTAAGGTGTATTTCATAAAATAACCTTGACTAAATGTAGGTGGATGCAATGGACTGAATTTGACAGCTGTTGTGTGATAATCAAGTTGTAACTACATTTTGGATCGCTTGGGATTTGTGTTCACAGCCACACTATTCAAGGCTGCTCAGTGATACTGCTTGAGATCATAAACAATTAAGAGACCAGAACTGTGGCTTTGCCTGGATCAGGCAAATTTCAAATCAACTCAATCAGCAATTGTGCAAATCGCTCCCCTGAAAAAAGCAGATGCTCAAGAACACAAATCAGTTATCAGAACAGCTTTGTTGTAAAGCACATTACAAGTGTGTTTATACAACTTACTTATATAAACAAATATTAAGTCCTCATGAACAGCCCAGCTCCATCTGCACATGAATTCTGTTAAGAACACTGCACTTTGGTACCCTGTAATTGGCATCTTAGCTTCACAGTTACTGGTTTTTTTAGGAGGAGTATTTCCTTTATTACTCATATATCTGAAATGGAGTAATTTTTCTGATAAAAATGATCAGGTTCTATGCAATAATAAATGTACATCAGGTTAAACATTCAATACTTTTATTTGAAAGGTCATCCATTGTGGGTGTGCGTGTGCATGTGCGTGTGTGTGTGTGTGTGTGTGTGTGTGTGTGTATGATACAGTGAACTTGGATGAGCTGAAGGTTAGAGTTGTCTGAAACTGTTTTAGTTTTGCTTCTCAACATCAATGATATCCCCTAGTTTAGTTTTTCAAGACTTGGATGGTCTGAAAGTTAGCCTACAGACTCAAAGTAAATAAATGTCCTGCTTTGCTAATAGATTTCCCTAAACTGTAGGGCAGTAGGCATTCATTTCTGTGCATTCCCTAATGATTTAGACACATGTACTTTACTGTTGGGTTTAGCTATCCATTTATTTTATGAGACACAGCAGCAGGAAGAATATCTCTACTTATGTTTTCTAGAGCAAAAAGCTAAACACCAGGTAAAAAATATAAATTTAATGATGGATGAGTAATATTTCCACATGGATGTCTTACTTCTTTACTATATTTTTAAATTGACAGATAAAAATGTGTATATTTTCTGGGTACAGCAAAATGTTTGGGAATGTATCAATACATTAGGTAAAGAATTAGAAACCAGGCAACTTTGGAAGCATATGAGCAAATAATTTACATATAGAACCACCCAATTTCAAAAAACATATAAGCAAAATGAAAAAATTCCAACAATTAATATATGTATGGACACATTGTCTTAGTTAGGGTTTCTATTGCTGTGAAGAGACACCATGACCATGGAAATGCTTTTTGGAAAACATTTAATTGTGGTAGCTTGCTTACAGTTCAGAGGTTCAGTCCATTATCATCATGGTGGGACATGGTGCTGTGCAGGCAGACATGGTGCTGGAGAAGGAGCTGCTGCATGTTGATATGCAGACAACAAGAAGTAGACTGTGACACTGGGAAGAGGTTGATCATAGGAGGATTCAAAGCCCACCTCTACAGTGACACACTTCCTCTAACAAGGCCACACCTACTTCAAGGTCACACCTCCTAATAGTGCCACTCCCTTTGGGGGCCATTTTCTTTCAAACTACTATGTTCTCTTCCTTGACCTCCAAAGACTTATAGCCACATCATAATGCAAAAATGCATGCAGTCTAACTTCAAAAGTCCCCATAGTCTATAATAGTCTCAACAGTGCTTAAAAGTCCAAAGTCTGAAGTCTCTTCTGAATACATGGCAATCTCTTAACTGTAATATCTCTGTAAAAAACAAAATAAAAAAGCAGATCACATCCAACATACAATGGCATAGCATATATATTACCATTCCAAAACGTAGGGAAGGGAGCATAGTGAGATATACTGAACCAAAGCAAGACTGAAAACTATTTGGGCAAAGTTCAAACTCTGCATTTCTATGTCTGATGTCAAAACGCTCTTCAGATCTCTAATTCCATTCATCTTTATTGACCACAACACACTTCTTTCTCTTGGGCTAATAATTCCATTCCCTGTTAGCAACTTGTCTCAGCAGGTATCTCATGGCCCTGGCATCTCCAATGTCTTGGAGTCTCCAAGGCAATCCAGGCTTCAACTTCATACCTTCATGCAATGGCCTCTCTATGCCTCCATTCAGGGATACTGCTGACACATCCCTGGCCTCAGCAGTTTTCTTTAGACACAGAAGCAAATTCCATAACCCCCTTTTTCTATCCTTAACAGTAAAACTTGAACCATGTGGCCACAGCTGCTAAATTCTGCTGCTTGCTGGGGCTGGAACATGCCCTCCCCCCCATCCCCCGTTCAATTACATCTTCATCAGCTTTCTGGTTTTGATGATTACCTTCACTGCCTAAGCTTGGCTGTTCTGGAACTTGCTCTATAGACCAGGCTGGCCTTAAACACAGAGATCTGCCCACCTCTGTCTTCTGAGTGCTGGAACTAAAGGCATGCACCACCACATCTGGCTCTAAGCTGTTCTTTAATAGCTTTTCACAAGTTGGAAACTTAGCTGAGTGGGATCTCGCCCTGAGGTCACCACTCCTATTTTTCCATTTCTTAATCTGTTTATATCCTTGAAGACAGGAGTTATCTCTATTCCACCTCCTGGTGCCATTCTTCTCAATCTGTATATTTTCTACTTTTATTTGCTTAGCTTGCTACTTTTTATTATAAATCTCCATCAGAATTAACATTAATAATCACACAATAGAATCTATAAGGCTGTTTTCAGATTTCCTCTGCCAATAGAATTAAACAAATCTTCACTTTAGCCTTAGGCAGACTCTTCAGACAAGGGCAAAAATCAGTCACATTCTTCATCAAAATATCCTAAGACCAGGCTCTAGGCTATGTACTAACCTTTTTCAGCTTTGAAACTTCTTGATCTCCACAGTTCAAACCATTCTCAGCACCACTGTCTTACATTCTCCTACTAGGATGCCCATTAAGTAGTGCTTAAAGCATTCCACTGTTTTCCTAACCCAAAGCACCAAAGTTCAAACTCCTTTAAACAAAAACGTGATCAGGCCTCTCACAGCAATACTCCAGTCTCTGGTACCAACTTCTTTCTTTGTTAGGGTTTCTATTGCTGTGAACAGACACCATGATCATGGCAACTCTTTTTGGAAAACATTTAGTTGTGGTAGCTTGCTACTGTTCAGAGGTTCAGTCCATTATCATCATGGTGGGACATGGTGGTGTGCAGGCAGACATGGTGCTGGAGAAGAGCTGCTATATGTCAATAGGAAGTAGACTGTGACACTGGGAACAGCTTGAACATAGGAAGATTCAAAGCCCATGCCCACAGTGATACACTGCCTCCAATAAGACCACACCTACTCCAACAAGGCCACACCTCTTAATAGTGTCACTTCCTTTGGGGACCATTTTCTTTCAAACCATCACCCACATTTACACATATGGATTATTATGTCTAGTGATTTGTTTTTAAATATAAATAAATGCAAAGAATAGTGTAGGGAAAAGATTTTTACCAAACTCTGTTTATAAGTGTATAGCTTGTTTTTAACTATCCTATAAAACAATTAGGAATTATGTAGTAAAAATTGATGAGTGATAAGCACAAAGATTCACATTCAAAGCATTCACAGTATTTATTAAGTAACACTTAATTATGGGTTTTAGGGTCAGGTTATGCTCTGATATGAGCTACCCCTTTGTACCATGAGTCTTAAAAGGTCTTATAAATTAAAAAAAAAAAAAACAGAGCCAGATATTGGGGTGAGAGCTGAAATATCAGAGAAACAGAACAAACCAGCCACATTCTTACCTTTATGAAATCCTCAGTCTCAAGAGAGCAAGCTCTTCTTCTCCACCCACCTTGTCACTTTCTCTCTCTGCCCGGCTCTATCACTTCCTGTCCGCCTGTACAGAACTCCAGACCTCTATGGTTAACTAGTGACTAGCTCCTCCTTTCGATTTGCAGGCAAGCTTTATTTGTTAGAGAACAAATAAAACATCATCACATTTCCCCCTTTCTTTTCTAAAATAAAAAAGTTTATAACTAATGTAAGAAGAACCATATACAATAAGTACAATAACTATATACAATATATACAGGCAATAAATACATCAACAATGTCTAGTCCATTTGCATTTGACAAATTCAGAGAAAATACTCCATTATCTATCCTGTCTTTGTGAATCCAAAGGATTGTATCTAATTCACCTTTTATCCTAATTTGTATTACCAACCAAAAACTATGTTTTGATGTCTTTTAAACTTATATACTTTACATCTCTTTAGTGAGTTTCTGTCCTGAATTTCTTAAGAAGGAAAACCATAACTGTAATTATATAATATTTAACTCTCTCAGAGATCTGAGAAGGAAATAATATTAACTGAGTAAACAGGTAGTGCAGACAAGCACGTTTTCCAAAGAAAGTGAGAAATGAAAGAAACAGCTGGCTGCCTGGACAATCAACCAAGATTTCTCTGCAGTGTTGAAGTTCCATCTTCGGTCTATAGGCCTAGCACGTTTGACAGACTCATCTGTGAAGCAGGATTTCCTAAAGGGCCTTCCTACCTTGTCTTGGCAAGGATCAGCAGTCCTTTCTTTTGTGTCCTGCTTGTCCATTTTGGATAGCATACTGTCAGCAGTTGATGCAAGGGCATTTTCTTGCCCAGTGGCTAACTTTTGCCACAAAGAAAGTAAACTCCATATGGAGTTTCTTCAGTGCCCACCATCTTCTCTGAAGTAGATTGGTGGTGCCAGGAGCAGACATGTCTCTTTATCATAAAAAAAGAAAAATCTATGTTATTAAAACATCTTAAATGCCATTCTGTAGATCTCTGAAGTGTTTGAAAATGACCTGTCTGTCTAAAATGTATTTCTGCTTGATCTTGAAAATACCTAATGTGACTACAAGTTTGACTGTAATGATTAGCTATTAACTTGCATTTCTTTATTATCCTAAATAATTTGTAATAGAAAATTGCATTACATTGTTAAATGAACTGTATGGGTAAAATATCTAAACAAGATTAGAAATATATGTATAGTATTTTCTCACAAAATCAATTTCAAATTTGTATCAATATATATATTTTGTATGCAATATACAAAATTCTAATCTAATGTAAAATATTTAAAATTAATAGTTGCTTTCTAAAAGTAGATTCAATAATCTGCCTTTTTATTTTATCTCTATGTCCTCTGTTTTTTCTTTTCAGAGTAGATTCAATAATCTACCCTTTATCCCTCTTTTCTATATCTTTTTTTCCTCAGAGTAGATTCAATAATCTACCTTTTCTCTTATCATATCCATATTTTCCCTTTTCAGAGTAAATTCAATAATCTACCGCTTATCTACATTCACTTTTTTCTCTTTCTTTTGTTTTTTTGTCAAACAAGAATCCTGAATTTAATCTCTTTGTTCAGCTTTGTTTTTAGACCATTATCAATTAACAACTTGTAACCAACCATCCTAAACAATGACAATTATCTATAAAACATATGACCAAAAATCACCCACCCCACCTCTTGGGAATGCGAATGTCATGTTCTTAAAATTACTTCATGCTGTCTAGGGGCAAAGGCATCTTTAGGGGATCCTGACAAGAAAAATTTTGGGTTAATTGTCAAGTCCTGGGAGAGGTAGCTGTATCATTTGTTGTCCAGTCTCTGCATAATAGGAAAGTGCAGGGCTTGTCTGAAGTCCTTGCTCAAGTAGTCTATAAGGCTGGATCATCTCAGCTAGCCATCTCAAAATTGTCCTGAGCAGTTTGTAGTCTGAAGCTGATCTTTTGGTGGTGTTTGTCAACTTAGTGGTATTGTCGTCTTCCTGACTGAATCATCATTGTGGGGCCCTATCATCTTTTTGGCGACTTCAAATTTGCTGTTAGGCATGGTCAGGGTTCCCTACAGAAAACTGATAGAGACTCAAACCTGAAATCATGTACAGGAAGCTAGATGAAGCCTTTTTTTCTAGAATTAGTTAGTACTCTATGTGACCATTAATATCATAACAAAAGTTTAAATATATATATATGTATATATATATCTTATAAATTTTGATATAAAATTTATACCATAAGAAAAGTTTTAAAGAGTCAAAATAAAACCAAAGATTGAGATTAGTGGCAATAGAATAGTTCCTTAATTTTGGTTTTTCTTCTGTCCCATATACGTGTCTCTTCTGACATGATACAGAGATTTTGCATTTTCCTTTAAAAAGCATGCTTGGGTTTAGAGAATGAGAGAGCCATGCTCCAACTCCAAAGCCAGCTTTAATTTTTAATTGAACTGGGACTGCATAAAGACCATTGCATTATGTCTGTAGAGAACAGCAGAAATAGCTCAATCAGTAGAGCATAAGACTCTTAATCCCAGGGTCATGGGTTTGAGCTCCATGTTGAGTGCCAGATGTAACACAAATCGTAAAAGGTCTTATTAATAATAATAATAATAAAAACCTGGAGCCAAATATTGGTGTGAAAGCTGAAAGATCAGAGAAACAGAACAAACCAGCCATGTTCTTACCTCTACGAAATCAGCCTCAAGAGATCAAGTTACTCTCTCCACCTGCCTTATCACTTCCTGTCTGTCTGTACAGACCTCCAGACCTCTATGGTTAACAAGTGGCTAGCTCCTCCTTCTGATTTTCAGGCAAGCTTTATTTGTTAGAGAACAAATAAAGTATCACCACACCACTTATTTTGGAAACTGGCTGTTCGAATGTGCCATTCCCTGAGAGAGGGCACTTTGCAGCATCTTTGACTTTGTTTCGATGGTGGAGGAAGTGTAGCTAGAGTTTTTCTGCCTGGCCCACAGTCAGGACAAATCTTTGTCACCCGCCAGTCCCACAGCCGCTCAGACCCAACCAAGTAAACACAGAGACTTATATTGGTTACAAACTGTATGGCCATACCAGGCTTCTTGCTAACTGTTCTTACAGCTTAAATTAATCCGTTTCTATAAATCTATACCTTGCCACATGGCTCATGCCTTACCGGCATCTTCACATGCTGTTTGTCATCGTGGCGGCTGGCAGTGTCTCTGACTCAGCCTTCCACTTCCCAGCTTTATTCTCCTTCTTGTCCTGCCTATACTTCCTGCCTAGCCACTGGCCAATCAGTGTTTTATTTATTGACCTATCAAAGCAACACATTTGCCATTCAGAACATCCCACAGCAAGGAAGAATGTTTCCTGGGTAGACATGTGAACAGCTGTGGTGGTTTGCATGAGAATGGCCCCCATAGCCTCATGTATTTGAATGCGTGGTCTCTAGTTGGTGAAACTGTTTTGGGGCTGATTAGAAGATATGGCTTTGTTTGAGGTGTGTCACTGAGGGTAGACTTTGAAGTTTCAAAAGCCCAGGCCAAGCTCTATCTCTCTCTCCCTGCCTCCAACTTGAAGATGACACATAAGCTCTCTGTTACTGCTTTAACGCTATACCTGCCTGCCTGCTGCCATACTCCCTCCAGTGATGGTCATAGACTTAACCACTGAAACTGTAGGATGCCAATTAAAAACTTTCTTTTATAAACCTTCATCATGGTGCCTCTTCATAGTAACAGGAAATCAATCAAGGCAGCAACACTATCTGTCTGGCACCATTTAGTAAAGACTAATAAATGATTTATTCCTGCAAGTAGAAAGAACACCTTGGGGTTGGGGATTTGCTCAGTGGTAGAGCACTTGCCTAGCAAGTGTAAGGCCCTGTGTTCGATCCTCAGCTCTGAAAAAAAAAAAAAAGAAAAAGAAAATAAAGAGCACCACTCTATAAAGTTATTGGTTCAAATGGAAATGTACACTCACAGGAGTGTGTCAAAATTATATCAGATAAGCTAGGCATGATGACTTATTGAACATAGCAGACCAAGAAAGAGTGTGACTCCTTCATCTGCAACCTATAAAGAAAAGAACATTTAACACTGTGATGGCTAAGGCTCCCACCAGCCTATCATCTAACCACTCAGTTTATACTTCAAATATACAAAAGTAGAGAACTCTTGGCTATCCCAGTGACTGCAGCTTGGCTCAGGCCCGGCTATTGATGTGGCCCACTAGAATTACTGTCCACACATCTAGCTATTTGCCTATGTGGACCTGCTTGCCATCTGCCTATTTATGCATCTGAACTTGGTCCTGTGCCTGTGTAGGACTCAGTTCTATAGCTCAAATCTGACCTTATAGTTAGACTCAACTCCAAGTCTGTGCAGGGACCTCTCTCCAATGCTTCATCACATTCCCATGAGCATTTGGATTTCTATCAGTCTTATTGACAGTTTTATGTCAACTTGGAACAAGCTGGTATCATCTGAAAGGAGGGAACCTCAATTGAGAAAATGCCTCCATATGATCCTGTTGCATGGCATTTTCTTCATTAGTGATTGATGGGGGAGGGTCTCCCATCAATGGAGAAAGTCACTAAGCAGCTCCCCTCCATGTTCTCTGTATTAGCTCCTGCCTCCAGGTTCCTGCCCTGACTGAGTTTCCTGCCCTCACTATTTTGATGATAAACTGTTACATGGAACTGTGAGTGGAATTAACCCTTTCCTCCCCAGCTTGCATTTGGTCATAATGTTTCATCACAGCAACAGTACCTTTGACGAAGGAAGTCAGTTTCCCAGTTTTGTCTTTGGTCTCTTTGAAATTCTTTCCCTCTTTAATCCCTTGTTTTGTGACTTATATACATACATTTATTGCATGATATGTAATGTGTGACAGAGTTATAATAATAATTATTATTGTAGTGAAGTAACTGTTTGCCTTAGATAAGACTATCAAAGAAAAATGAAGTATATGGGAAATCACTGTTAACAAAACTGCTGTATCTTGTCAATTTTTAGCTGCTCACTAAATTATGACATAGTGTTTGTCTGTGTTTCTGAAATAGCACATTCATGACATGGAAACATATTTAAATGTTCAACAAAATGCATAATACTCTACAAGGGACCTGCCATTATCAATATATTTTCACAATAACTTTAAAAGTAGGTAATTCTTATTATTTAAACTTAAATTTAAGTTGAAATGTATTCAATTAATTAAAATATACTTTATTCCAAAAGCCAGGATAATTCCTTCCTTTATTACTGCTTTACCACACAAATGTCAAAATGAAACCAAAAGAAGTAAATACTGTGAATTTAAAGGACAAAATAGACAATGATAAGAGAAGAAAAGGGTTGAGATGTGGAGGATAGTTAGATACACCAACTCAATGTCTCAATGAATTGCTCAGAGGCACCCTTCCATAATGGAATTATTAAACTATTGAAACGATAGAGTTTCGGGGGACTGACAGAAAAAGAAAACCTCTTCCCTTCTCTCAGTAAAACAAAGAAGTAAAAAAACAAAACAAAACAAAACAAAAAAACCACAGGTGACTGATTGGAGGCTGAGTCTACAAGTAGCAAACACAATGGAAAAGAGTTCTATGGTTTTGGAGGCTGGGGTAATGCTATGGCAAGAGTGTTGGATGAGTCTCCTGTCTGCCTCTGTGCAGGATAAACATTTGGGAGCTGACAGCCTTGACACAGGGGAGGGGCTTGTTCCTGTCTCAACTTAGTATGTCAGAGTTTATTGACTCCCCAAGGGAGGCCTTACCCTCTCTGAGGAGTGGATGGAGTGGGGGATGGGAGGTGGGGGGTGGGATGGGGGGAGATGGGGGAACAGGAGAAGGGAAGGGAGGGGAACTGGGATTGATGTGTAAAATAAAAAAAAATTAAAAATAAATTTTTTAATTAAAAAAAGAAAAAAAAACATTTGGGAGCTGATTGTTAGTCTAGACCAGAAGGGTCCCTGAAAGACAGGTAAAGATGTCATACTTGTACAATGTCAGACCCTGAAGAAGCCTGTAGTATCTTCCCACAAAGAAACTATTGCACTATTATATTGTATTTATTTATTAAATTTCCTCTATCTCACATTTCTCAGTCATGCTATTTTAATGACAGCAATACATTCACATGAAAAAAACAAAAATAGATAACCACATTCATTGAACAAGAGACGTTTCTGTTCTGCCTCACGATGTCAGTGCCTTTCCCTGTTCACCATCATTGAGTTTGTCCCTATATTTAGGAACTCACTGCACACACACACACACACACACACACACACACACACACACACACCATTTTTCCACATTCCCCTTTCCTATTTAACCCTTCTTTCTCAAATCTTCATTTCTTTCATGACAAAGCATACCACAGATAATGTACTGAGAACTGCTCAAATTTCATTTGATAAATTTTAGAAAACATTCAAACTCAGTACTCAACAAAAATTACATTATTCTTGGATATTTCTCCTGAGATTAGAGGAACTTTAGCTATAATGGCTATGTAATGATGAGTTTATTGCTGGGGTCCAAGCAAGGGGATATACTGCTAAGTGCAACAAAGGGATAACGAACTCACATCTTCCTAGATTTTTAAAGTAATATTACTTGATGAGTAAAAAGTAAGTATAAATGTATAATGAGACATTGTTTTTAAAAACCTTAGGAGAGTTACTAAATATCACACTGATCACAATCTGTATAAGCATGAGGTTATTATATTCATACCCTTTCCAGAATTTTATAGTGTTATATTAAAGGAGTTTATGTTTATATTTCAATTACTGACCAGAATTGTTAAATATTGGCATATACATGTATGAACATTAAAATCAAATTTCAACGGTAAATTGTATTGAAATAAAACTTTAGAAATTAGAAGCTCTTATAGATGACTTTCTAAACAGTCTTATTAAATAAAAAACACAGAGCCAAATACATGGGTGAAAGCCTTAGAGATTAGGGAGAGAGTGATAGCCACCAACCTTACCTCTCCAGTTCTGCAGCTACCAAAAATGAGTTACTTCCTGTCTTACCTATGCCTTTACTGCCTTGCTGTTCTGCCCTCTCATTGGCTCTTAGCCCAATGAGAGGGCTTGTCACTGCCTGCCTGTACAGATCTCCAGATCTCTACGGTTGGTACTGGAACTAAAGGCATGTCTCACCATGCGTGGCTCTAGGTGTGGCCTTGAACACACAGAGACCCTGCCTGCCAAGTGATCGGATTAAGGACATGTGCTACCACTGTCTGACTTTTGTGTATGGCTTGCCATTTCCTCTGATCTCCAGGCAAACTTTATTTATTAACATACAAATAAAATATCACCACAAACTCTAGTGTTCCATATTTTGTTTTTTAAAAGATAACCAAGCCTACATACTTCATAAACATTTAGCTTAATTTTCTGAATTGGTGCAAACACATTTCTTTCTATGTGTTTATTTTCTCTCTAAACAGTTACCTTGGGACCCCATGGGTTCTTGCATGCATAATCTTTTTACCCAGTGCTCAACTCCATTTCCAAATGATGTGCTGTGTAAGTTTCTGCTCTTCGTCCTTCTGCGTGCTTCTTTGGAGCTCCCCAATGTAGTAGAGTGTTCTTTTAAGGTGTGTTACTGTTGTTTATGTTGCACTTGTTTAACTCTGTGAAGCTGTGTTACTTAGCCTGTCTAAATCACCTGATGGTCTAATAAAGAACTGAACATCCAGTAGTAAGGCAGGAGAAAGGATAGATGGGACTGGCAGGCACAGAAAATATATAGAAGGAGAAACCTGGGAGGAGAGAAGAGAAGTAGAGGAGTCAGTGAAGCATTCCAGGGCCCAGCCACCCAGCTACACAGCAAGCCACAGAGTAAGAGTAAGAGTTACAGAAGTAAGAGAATGAGAAAAGCCCAGAGGCAGAAGGTAGACAGGATAATTTAAGTTAAGAAAAGCGGTCTAGAAACTAAGCCAAGCTAAGGCAGGCTGGGCATTCATAATTAAGAATAAGCCTCCATATGTCGTTAATTTGGGAGCTGGATGGCATCCCCCCCCAAAAAAAGTAAGGAAAAAACAATGCCCCAAGGCAAGGCTTCTCTTGGGGCTCAGTGGCCTCTCTTGGGGCTCAGTGGCTTCTCTGCTGTGTCAAACAGGTACACCAATTTTCATGCTTTCCCTCGACTAATTTTCACATATCTTGAAGATAATTTTTTTTCTTTTAATTAAGAGTTTTGGTTCATTCTGTTTCTGGGAACTTCACCTAAGATTTTTCTTCAACCTAATAATAATTCAATGTACCCTATTGTCATAATTAACATGCATTTATTTAATTCTCCTTGTTTTTTTTCTATGCTGAGTTTTATTCATCTCGACTAGTTAATATAGTTAAAATATTACCTTCTCTACTTTGCAAGCCAGTCTACTAGATTTAATTTTTCATATGTATAAATATTTAGTCATTAATTTTATTACATTCACAAATGTGTAGAGTTTTGTCACACTTCAGTTTTACTTATATAAAAAATATGTGTGCTTTAAGTAAATCAAACACCACATATGACTCAAAGTTCTCTACTGATACAATAGTTTATAGAAACATAGCTAAATATCTCACAGACAGTAGCATATGTAGCTATACATGTGGGAACCATGACAGTAGAAAACCACTTCCCAGGAAAAACCAGGCAAAATGGATTTTATTGAGCATTTTCATTGAGACACTTAAAATCTTTTATTCTGTGATATAAAGATGTGGACTAATGACAGCCTATCTTTCTGCTCTTAAAGGTTTTATATTATATGTAATACAAAACTATAATATAGTACTAGTAATTAAATTAACATTTACCTTAATATAAATTTTTGTTTTACTAAGGAGAATATTTGAAATCTCACAGAAAATCAAGTCCATTATAGTAAAGTGTTTAGTTTCCAGATAGATTGGTTATTTAAACAGTAGCCATTAGAATCACAGCATTAAAAAGTACAAGTCATGAACCTCACTGAAGCTAAAACTGTTATCTAGAGGTAAGTGTAACTGAATGACTTCAAATTTTCAGAAAAATTCAGTTTGGCTTTTTAGGTAATGTTTCAATATTCAGTTTTGAGCATTATTTTATAACTCATAAGGACTATAATCTATGAATGGATATTTAGTTTCAACAAGAAAAATTTCTACGTTTTTGTGGGTATATCTGACTTCCTTAGGTTGGAATTTTCCTTCTAGTGCTTTCTGTAGGGCTGGGTTTGTGGATAGATATTGTTTAAATCTGGTTTTGTCTTGGAATGTCTTGTTCACTCCGTCTATGGTGATTGAAAGTCTTGCTGGGTATATTAGTCTAGGATGGTATCCATGGTCTCTTAGTGTCTGCATTACATCTATTCATGTCCTTCTGGCTTTCAAAGTCTCCATTGAGAAATTGGGTGTTATTCTGATGGATCTGCCTTTATAGGGCACTTGGCCTTTTTCCTTTGCTGCTCTTAATATTCTTTCTTTATTCTGTACGTTCAGTTGTTTAATTATTATGTGTCAAGGAGACTTTTTTGGGGGGTCTATTCTGTTTGGTGTTCTATAGGCTTTTTGTATCTTCATAAGTATTTCCTTTTTTAAGTTGGGAAAGTTTTCTTGTATGATCTTGTTGAATATATTTTCTGTGCCTTTGAGTTGGTATTCTTCTCCTTCCTCTTTCCCTAATATTCTTAGGTTTGGTCTTTTCATGGTGTCCCAGATTTCTTGGACATTTCGTGTTATGACATTTTTGGCTTTGGTATTTTCTTTGACTGACAAATCTATTTCCTCTATTGTATCCTCTACACCAAAGATCCTCTCTTCCATCTCTTGTATTCTGTTGGTTATGCTTGCATCTGTGTTTCCTGTTCATTTACTCAGATTTTCTATTTCCAGCATTCCCTCTGTTTGTGTCTTCTTCATTGTTTCTATTTCCCTTTTCAGGTCTTGAGCTGTTTCTCTCACCTGTTTAATTGCTTTTTCATGATTTTCTTTAAGGGATTTATTGGTTTCTTCCATTTTTTTATTTGCCTTTTCCTCCATTTCTTTATAGATTCTTCCAATTTTTTGTTTGTCTTTTTCACAGTTTCTTTATTGATTTCTTCCACTTTTTTGTCTTTTTGTCAATTTCATTTTTCATTTTTTCTTGAAAGGCCTCTAGCATCTTTATGATGCTATTCTTAAGGTCACTTTCTTCTGCTTCTTCTACCTTGTGACAACCTAGATGCCCTTTAACTGAAGAATGGATAAATAAAATGTGATATATTTACACAATGGAGTACTACTCAGCAGAGAAAAACAATGACATCATGAGGTTTTCAGGCAAATGGATGGAACTAGAAAATATCATCCTGAGTGAGGTAACCCAGACACAGAAAGGCAAACATAGTATATACTCACTCATAAGTGGATACTAGATATAAAGCAAAGGATAACCAGACTGCAACTCACAACTCCAGGGAGGCTACCTAGTAAAGAGGACACTAAGAAAGACACAGGGATCACTAAGCAACAGAGAAATGGATGAGATCTACATGAGCAAACTGGGGGTGGGGGTGGGGGGTAATGGAGGGCAAGGTCAGGGGAAAGAGAGCTTAGGGGAGCAGGAGGTCCCAGCTGGATCAGGAACAGAGTGGGAGAACAAGGAAAGAGATACTGTGATAAATGAAGACCCCATGGGAATAGGAAGAAGCAGAGTGCTAGAGAGGTCCCCAGAAATCCACAAAGATACCTCCACTATAGACTACTGGTAATGGTCGAGAGAGTGCCTGAGCTGACCTACTCTGGTGATCAGATGGCCAAACACCCTAACTGTCATGATAGATCCCTCATCCAGTGACTGATGGAAGCAGATGCAGAGATCCATGGCCAAACCCCAGGTGGAGCTCCAGGAGTCCAACCGGCGAGAAAGAGGAAGGATTATATGAGCAAGAGATATTGAGACCATGATTGGAAAAAGCACAGGGACAAATAGCTGAACCATGGAGCCCCCAACTGGACCAGGCCCTCTGGATAAATGAGACAGTTGATTACCTTGAACTGCTTAGGAGGCCCCCAGGCAGTGGGACTGGGACCTGTCCTTGGTACATGAGCTGGCTTTTTGGAATCTAGGGCCTATGCTGAGACACTTTGCTCAGTTTTGGTGCAGGAAGGAGGGGCCTGGACCTGCCTCAACTGAATCTACCAGGCTGGGATGACTCCCCAGGGGAGACCTTGCCTTGGAGGAGGTGGGAATGGGGCGTAGGTAGGGGGGGGGAGGCTGAGGGGTTGGAGGAGGGAGGAGAGGGGAATCCATGGATGATATGTAAAATTAAATTAATTATAAAATGAAAATCATTGTAAAAAATGTTAGAGAAAGATTAAAACAATTTTCTATGAAATTTGTTGTGTCCTTTTAAAGCTACCAAGAGGAGAGAAAGCGATTTGTCTCTTCAAAACAACAGTCACTACTTTTCAAAATAGGAAACATGTGGGGCAGGACTAGTCTCTTGACAATTGCTGGTTCCGGCAGGATGCTGATTGCTCAACTACCTTCTGATTATCCGTTCCGTGGAAGCACAGCTGGTTACTAAGTTGCAGCTCTTTGATTTTATGACTGTTTTAGGAGTTAGTCCTGCATGAATTTTCTCAAAGCACAGGAGAATAAATTAGCAGGAAGGCTCTTTAGAGAGCATTATCAAATAAACATCAGACATGAACCTCAGTGGATGTGCGATGGGATGGAAAGAAGTTAATTAGGACAGGGGAAGTCAGAAGTCAGATTTTACTTAGCTGTAATTAATTAGTTACTTGATTTTGGTGGACAACATCTCAACCTGTAGCTTGAGCAAGCCTCAATTTCACAACAATCCCTTGCCTCAGCTTCCTGCATGGTTGGATTTTAGAGGTCAGATTTTACTATGCAAAGTTTACAAAAAACAAACCCAAATTGTCCTTCTTTTCCTTCTCCCAAAATATGCCTCTCTCATCTCTCATTCAGGTAGCTCATGTGTATGAGGTGAAATTGTCCTTTGGCTGTAAGAGGAAGTTTGATTCGTTTAAGGCACAAAATGACCTGGAAGGCACGTGCATTCTACACTGATACCTGCATCAGTCAGACTTTCATCAATGTCACAAAACACCTGGACAGGAAAAGGATTTTGGCTCACAGTTTCAGTCCATCACAGCAGGGAAGTTTTGTTAGAACAAAGCAGCTCATGTCAGAGCTGGAAAGGGTGAGTGAAAACGCTCTAAAAAGTTTTCTTTTTACTCCTTTGATTCCAAAGACCCCTGCATCTGAGACATCAGCACATCTTTTAGTTAAGTTTGAAATCATCCTTACATATACGTACAGGTGTCCTTTCCCAACCTCCTTGCACATTCTCAGCAATGAAGTTGATAGTCAACGCCAACCATCACACGTGATGTGATTTGTATCAAAGTGTATTAAGAAAAGCTGCTGGGTGTTTCTTTGTCTTGAGAGAATTGCCAAAAGAAGTCACTTCCTTTTGTGTCCTATGCATATTTGTGTGTATGCTTGAGTTCCCGAACTGAAGTGGAGTCTGTCGTTGGCTCACACAGAAGCAGAGGTACAGCTACCACTCAGGCTTGCACACCTACTGTGAAGAAAGAGAAGTCTTTATTCTCATAACTTCTTCAGTTGGTTTTGCTGATACTTGGGGATCAGCATTTACTGTGAATATAACATTATATTTTTATTTGCTTACATTAATTTCTAATAAAATTTTATGGGATAGTTGATATTTTAAATTAAAATTCACAAATCATCTTCATTTTATTCGGTTATGGGAAGCCCACCAGAGAAGACTACTCACACACAGTCTATAGCCAACTGAAAGTCTTTATTCCGCCTGTTTGAATTACAAGTAGCTACTGGGAACCCAAGAACACTACCAAGCATTTAGAGCAAGACACCTTTAAAGGCAAAAACCATACCTTCTTATATTACTTCACAGTGGTAGGGTGAGACTTTGTGCAAGCAAACAGTTTACCAAAAGCTAAATTATCTGGGATATCTTGGCATCTGGTTCCGGAGGAAAGCTGGCAGTTTTCCATGGGATTTTCCATCAAAGAGGTCAAATTCTTGTAAAACTTAAAATGGCTTCAGCAAGAATACAAGATGGAGGAACCTCTGCATTGTCCTGCCCTGCCAAAATTTTAACTAAAAATTACATTTTCCTCCTATAATCTTTCCATTCAAGATCTTTCTAGAGAGTATTGTGGGGTTCTGTGGGGTTTATTGACATTTTTGGAAAATTAAAAATATTAGTTTAATAATATGGCAGTAGTATTTCTATTGAAAAATATGATTTTTTTTTCTGTCATAGTATATGGTAAGTGGGGACCTGATTTTGGAGGATATCCAAACAGGTCCCAGTGTGCCTGTTGAGGTACTGATTCTTGCATCTCAGGGCAAATGATTGTTCCAGGGACACACGTTTAGAAATAGAAACAGAGAAATTTCATTAATAAACAAGACCTAAACAAGAAAAACAGCAATAGACACGTTAGTGAGAAAGGGAGAAATGTCATGTGCTCCACCACTAGACAATAACAGCAGGCAACTAAGGATCACTGAGAGAGAGAGAGAAGTCGTCTTTCCCTCAGTAAGTGGTTATCTAATACCAAGAGGTCATTCCTGAAAACATATGCAAATCCATGCCTTCTTTATCTCTCTCTTTAGAAAACAAGCATAATAATAAAAAGAATAAAACAAAGAAAACAAACAAAAACCACTAAAAATGAATGTACAAAGACATGAGCATGTACATACAGGCACACTCAAGTGCACACACACACACACACACACACACACACACAAACATATAAAAACAAAACAAAAAATGAAAACCATAATATATAAGCCAAAGACCAGTAAGATTTAAAAAAAAAAAAGCCCAAACAAAGCATTATGAGACAAGAGACAAAACATTTCCAAAAATACTACTGAGTTCATTTTGTGTCAACTGTCTGCTGCTTGGCAAAGGGCCTGCCCTTAAGTCTGGTTTTTAACATTGGAAAAAAACTAATTTTTCCTTTGTGAGCAGTCATGAATTTGAGACAGTGTCTGTTTTAAGGACAGGAGCTTATATCCAGCTCCATTCTTAACACTGGACGTGAACCTCTGCAGGCCCTGTGCATGCTGCCACGGTCTGTGAGTTCATATGTGGTTCAGTCCCGTTGTGTTTCCTAGGTGTCATCCATCCCCTCTCACTCTTGAATCTTTTTGTCTCCACTTACACATAGTTCCTGAGTGCTGAGTGGAGAGGTTTGATGGCGACATTCTATTTAGGACTGAGCGTTCCGAGGTCTCTTACTCTCTTCACATTGTCCAGTTTTGAGTCTCTTATTAATTCCCATCTACTGAAAACCTGGACAACTACCCAGGGCTGGTGAAGTCATGGATCTTGGAGGAAAATCCACAACCACCAAAACATGAATACTCCCTAACAGAAATCTATATATTTGTTCTTATACCCACCAATAAGTGTAATTGTCACCCCTCGTTAAAGACACCACTGCAGAAAACCATAACCAATCAAAGTGCAGAGTAGTGGAACCCAGTTGCAGTGGATAAATCTGCAATGCTCTCTTACCTGACGCTCAAAGAATATTGTAGGAAAAGAGGTGGAATGATCACAAAAGCCAAAAGATGAGGGAGCAGGGAGATCGCTGTGAGGTGTGTCTCCTAGTAATATCAGAAGCTACTGATGTGACGGCCTAAACGTGAGCTGAACAAGGATGACATAAATAAGCTACTGACATTGATGGGGATAGCGCAGGAGGTCTCAAATACACAAAGGGTTATAGCCAAGTAGGTAATGCTGAGTTTGGGAGAAATTGTCTTCCTCTGGAAAGGACACACCAATTGATTATCCAATAGCAAACGGTCAGCCCTGAAAACATACAGACTATTAACATTATACAGACTTACCAAGTTATATTAATTTGAAAGAGAGCAAGGAGGGGTTTATGGAAAGGTGTGGAGCGAGGAAAGTTAAAGGAAAAATGTAGTAAAAATCTCAAAACTTAAATTAAAAAAGTAAATGACATAAAACTATTGGTGTTTATCCATAATAGATGACAAATTAGTTTCCTTCTTTCATGGAATAATGCACTATTCTTAGTATTTTTATTTCTACATCTATAGTTTCTTCCCAGTTTGTATTTATGAGAGGCAGGGATACAGGAATGTTCAGTTCCAGGAGGGATATAGCCAGAGTAATGGAGACATTAATTTTTCTTACAGCTTTCTTCCCTTTCTTTCCTTTCTCCCTTCCTCCCTTTCTTTCTCCTGCCATGTCATATTACTTTGGTCATAAAACCCGCGTTCTGAAAACATCTTCCTTACCATCTTCAACAGGAGGTTGGCTCTTTTAATCTACTCACAATCCCCAAATGTAGCCTCCATAAATGCTTTCACAGCCTTTTTCAAATACTAAGTTCAAAGAGAGGAAGTTTTTACACATTTGAACTTGTAATGCTCTTTTAAAGTTTTGTTGGTATTAAAATATTCAGGGAGAATATTACATCAAAGTAAGGGCAATCGTAATCCAATATGGAATAGCATGAGGACTGAATGTGGAAGAAGTCTTAAAAGCATGCTATCTCAGCTACATATTAGAAATTGACAAAACATGACTTTAAAGACATCAAAAGGAACTCCACAATATCCAATGTGTAAGTACATTAAAACTACAAGAAAAATGAGTATGCTTATTGATAAATGTATATATTCTTAGGTGTAAAGGAAATAAAATTCTTAGCACTCAACTATTGGGCAGTATTAATATTATCATAAGCTTAATATATAACTATTCCAGATCTATGGTAAGAATTACACATTTTAGAGATCAGGAAGAAAATCTAGCTAAAATAGATTTGATATAAAATACAGAATTCAGCTTATTAAGATTACTTGAAATAGTTTAAAGGGAGTATGAATTAAATTGTGTGTGTGTGTGTGTGTGTGTGTGTGTGGTTTTTGAAAGAATTGGCTGTTGTGGTTTGGCCTGTAAGTTCCTCAAAGGCCCATATATTACAAGTATTGGTCCCAGAGTGATCAACAAGAAAGGTGAGAAGCCTTTAGGTCATTAGGGGGTGTGTAATTAAAGGAGATCCTGAATCATAGTCTCTTTCTCCAGCTCCATTTTGCTTTCTGGCCTTGACAGTTTTATTCTATTCTCCACCACTGCGGTATAGCAATGGTTCCCAAGAGAAATAAGTATATAGGACCACTTAGTGAAATCTCAAAAGTGGCTAGTCAAAACAACCCTTTGTTCTATGGAAATTGATATTCCAAGTGCACATTAGCTGAAGCAGGAACAGATGCCTTGGGTTAGCATTTGTCTTCTAACAAAAGAGTTTTGGTGAGTTGAGAGCCACTAGTGTTTTTACGTTTGTTTGTAAATGACATTCCAAAGGAAAAGAACCAGAGACATTAATGAATCTCCAACATCTTCAAGAAAACAGAACAGTAAACCAGAACACCTTCTTCTTGAAAAAAGGAATTATTCAAAGGTTGATGGTTATTAAAAAACGAAAATACGTGTACTCAGTCTATTGTATATCTTTTTTTTTGAGACGTTTCTGTTCAGAAATATAGTCCATTTTTATTCGATTACTTTCCCTTTTTTGAATTCTTTACATTTCTAGATTTTTCTCCCGATCAGTAGGATGCTTCCTCCCTTGATTGTTTCCTCTGCTGTATGTATAGATGTGTTTTATTCTGTGAGGTCACATTTGTTCATTGTTAGCTATATTTCCTCATTGACTGGAATCATTTTTAGTGTTGGAGGATGCCATGCAGGCTGCTGGGGGAAAAGAGATAAATGATCTTTCCAGCTGTGAGTCCTATAATCCATGAGACCATCCTGCCGCGCAAGATGTCCACCTATCCAATAGTGGTAATAGTATTAGGAAGGTAACCAACTATTCTCTCGCAGGATTTTAGTCTTGCTTGACAGGGGGAAATCCATACCTGCTACTGTAAATATGGTCACAAGGATCCATGTTGGAAGAGATCATAGGCCTTGGCATGGAACTGAATGTTGTTGTTTAACTAGATTGATAGTATCAAGATGCCTTCTACTATGAGTATACTTACATTCACACTCATAGACAAATTCTATGCTCATTCTTAACCAAAGAAGGCATTTTTCCAGTGAACAGTAGTAAAATAAAAACTAATGTCTGCTCAAGATACCAATAATAAGTGATAGATGAATTTCTAGCCCTAAATAAGACACTTATATCATCAGCTATAATGCTCAAGGAAGGTTATGAAAGAGAGAATGAAAGAATATGAGTCAGAATATGAGGATGTAAGGATAGAAGAAGAGAAGATAAGGGCTCAAAATCAAGTCAAAGAGGTTGTAATCATGAACTCACAGAAGCTGCGCTTTGAGTAGGCACAAAATGAGCACATCAATAGTGAGTCACAGAGTCAGAAAGTTCTTTCTCTTACTGTTGAAATGTTTGCTACTGATGGATTCAAAGAGTGGGAGACCATTGTTCTCAGTTATATATCCTCCAATGACCCTACTGGACTCCAGTGGACACTTCTAGTTAAACTAAATGTGTATTCTGGTTAGTTTTTATTGTCTGCTTCACACAGCCCATCATCACTTGGGGAAAGGGCACCTCTGCTAAAGAATTCCTTCAATCAAATTGCCCTATGGTGATGTCTGTGAGGAACTGTCTTGATTGATAAGAAGGTTCAGTCCACTGTGGGTTACCCTATCCCTCAGCAGTTAGTCTTGGACTATATAAGAAAGACAACAGAGAGCAAGCTAGAGATAGTGAGAACAAGCTAGTAAGAACCTCTCTCTGTGGTTCCTGATTTAGGTTTTGCTTGGGTTCTTGCTTTGACTTCCCTCAATGATGAACTAGAAGTGTACGATGAAGTAAATCCTTTACCCTCTATCTTGCTTTTGGTTGTAGCAATTATCACAGTAAGATAAAACAAAGTAGAAGAATGGGTCACAAAACAGAATCAAGTCATGAACTCAGGGAAAGGACTGGTAGGGATAATATAGGGGGTTTGGTAAGGATAACAAGGAGACAAGAAAGGGTAGGTGGGATAGAGTAATTAGAATATATTTTGTAAAGTTATGGAATTGTCAAATTACAAAATTAATTGATTAAAAACTACAATATGAAATATCAAATAAATACTAGCATATGCCATATCTGTAGACTATGGAGTCAATCTAACCTATCACACTTGTATTTCCTATTAATATGTCTATTTAATATCTAAATCTAATTTAAACAAATGAATTATAATTGATATTAAATAAAACATGGACACTTTGAAATACAGAGGTATAGAATATCTGCTATGAAAGCAACAAAAAGTCATAGAAAAACATCACACATTACAGCTAACATCTAGAAACTGATACTACATATTTGAAGACTTAAATTTTTGAGAGATTAATTCTTACTATTTTCTATCATGCAATAAGCCTGAGGCAAACTGCATATGCCTTTGAAGTAAATGCAGAACATCCAACAAATAAAATTAGAAGGGCTTTGCCAGATTTATCTGTATAATTATTATATCTGTAAAGCCAAAGCCAAGAAAGAATATTTTAATATAAAAGTATATAGTAAAAAACTTTAATAATACTTACAAAACATATAACATGTACAATAGAAAGTAAATTTCTAGTATATATCATGAACACCTACAACCCCTCCCCCAAAATATCAACTCAGTAAGAAAAAGAATATCAACTGCTAATATTCAATAATAGAAAGTGTTCTGTCCCGATAGTTCTGAGAGTCAGTGATAAAAGATGTATAAAATAACTAATCAGGTTATCGGTGACTAACAGAAAATACATAAGGTTTTACACATGAATTTGTATGTAATTTATTTGTTCAACATATACAAACTGGCACTGACACACGCTCTGTAGAATTAGAAGTGGTCTAATTAACTTACACATGCCTTCAATTTCCTACTATTTTGTGTCAAGACCATTTACAATCTAGTGATCCAGCAGTTTTGAAAGCATAATTTATTATTATTAATGACAGTCACCAGGTTGTTGAATATATATCTTGAGCATATTCTTCCTACCTGACTATAATGTTACATCTTTTGCCCATTCCCCATTTCTCATTTCTACCCACTGCAGTGTCCGGTAACCACTATTATTCTCTCTGTTTCTGAGAGAATTTTTTTAGGTTCTACATGTAAACGATATAATACAGTATTTAGAATTTTTCTTTTGTTACTTTATTTAATATGGTTGTGCATAATTTTTTTTCTGCTGCAAATGACAAGATTTCCTTCTTAGAGGCCAAGTAGAATTTCATTATTATCATTGCATCAACTCTTAATTGACATGTATGTTGATTTGATGCCATGGATACTGCAGATAATGCTGAAGTGAATGTGGGGGATACAGATGTCTCTGACATACTGACTTGTTTTCCTTGAATATACATGTAGTCTTAGCTTGACTCATGTGGTAGATAACTTTAGTTGTGGGACTTACCTATCTTTTTCCATAGTCGTTGTACATATGTGTAATGTACAAGGGCTCATCTATTGCTGGTGTTGTTGATTTCATTATGTATTTTGGAAACTGACCCTTTGTCAGATGCACGGTTTGCAAATATTTCCTCATTCTGAAATGCTGTTGAATGGTTACTTAGTTGATGATCTTTTCCTTAATTTGATGTAATCTTGTTTGTTTATATACATTTTTTTCTGTACCTTGGAATTTGTATTCAGAGAACAATTGCTCATAGCATCAACAGCTTGTAGTTCTCTTACTTTTCTTCTAGTAATATTTTAGCATCAGGCATTCTGTTCAGCCATAATACATTTATTAAAGGTGTTGATTTTTATATATGATGAGAGATAATGGCCTATTGGATATCTAGTTCTCTGAAGAACACTTATTGTAGACTGTTATTTCTACATATAGGTTTTGTATCATTGCAGAAAACAAATTGCTTATATATTCTTATGTTTATTTGGGGGCTTGTTTGAAATTATTCAAAGGAACTGTAGAGCTAAAGTGACTATAAAGAATTCAGTGGCCATCAGTCTTAAAATATCACTTCAGGTGCCCCAGAAAGACCATCTTAACTCTCCCTTGTCTAACTGTACTTACCAATATGCAGCACTTCCTCCAACTTTCTAGCTTCCTCCTAAAGTAAAAGACTATTTTTATAATTCGTGTGCTTCCTTTCTCCTTAACCCTCTATTATTATCCTAATTTACTTGATCAAGGATCCAAATTATTATTCATGAATAGTTATTTATTTTTCCTTCCTGATTTGTCACTTTCCTATATCCCCTCTCTGGATTTACTCTTAAAGTCTCATGTCCTTATGACAACCTAAAAATCTTTATTAATTTATCTTCTGTCATCATTGCTACTATCTTTTCTTTTGTTGATGAGAATTTTCTTTTTTTTTTAATTTTTATTTTGCAATACAATTCAGTTCTACATATCAGCCACAGATTCCCTTGTTCTTCCCCCTCCCGCCCCCCTCACCTTCCCCCCAGTCCGCCCCCCATTCCAATCTCCTCCAGGGCAATGCCTTCCCCACAGACTGAGATCAACCTGGTGGACTCAGTCCAGGTAGGTCCAGTCCCCTCCTCCCAGGCCGAGCCAAGGGACCCTGCATAGGCCCCAGGTTTCAAACAGCCGACTCATGCAATGAGCACAGGACCCGGTGCCACTGCCTGGATGCCTCCCAAACAGATCAGGCCAATCAACTGTCTCACCCACTCAGAGGGCCTGATACAGTTGGTGACACCTCAGCCATTGGTTCATATTTCATGTGTTTCGGTTCTTTGGCTATTTGTCTCTGTGCTTTATCCAACCTTGGTCTCAACAATTCTCGCTCATATAAACCCTCCTCTTTCTCGCTAATTGGACTCCCAGAGATCTACCCGGGGCCTAGTCATGGATCTCTGCATCCAGATCCCTCAGTAATTGGATGAGGTTTCTAGCACGACAATTAGGGTGTTTGGCCATCCCATCACCAGAGTAGGTCAGTTCGGACTGTCTCTCGACCATTGCCAGCAGTCTGTGAGAATTTTCGATTCCAGCTATCATCTATTCTGTTCTTCTAACAGGTCAGCATTGTTCTTGGCTTAGAGAGTATTTCATATTTTAGCATCAATCATGAATATGCTTCTACTAGAGCACTAACTCTAAATTCAAGTTTCCATTTAAACACATAATTCCATTTCCTGCCAGTGTCTATCTCTATATTCTGTCTGGGCTTAATTCTTACCTTTATTCTTAGTATTCAGATTGACTATGGCATGAACATGTTGACAAACTGACTTTAAATAAGAAATTGAAGGAAAGAAATAAAAGACTAAGTATGTGAATTTTATGATGACTAATTTCCTCTCACTGGTTGCATAGTGAGAGAGATGGGCACAAACCTTTTTCACAACATGAGGCAATCTAAGTCTAGCATGGTTATAAACTGTGCTCATCAACTGCTTTGCTTCCTCATCTGTCCAAGGCCAATCAATGCAGCTCTTTCACCAGATCTACAGTGAGAAAAACTTAGCAGTGAGAGAATGAGAGGATGATCTGATTTTGTCAAACTCTGATATGAATTTATGATTCTATAAACGTGTTTTTACTTTAAAAATTCCATTCAGAAACTGAAAACACTTGCTTAACAAATGCAACTATTTTTCAGTTTTGTATGAGTAAATTTATTAAGTTGGTAGCAAGCAAAGTAAATGAATAAATAACAAGTAGGGGATGACACATAGATGACAGACAGACGGACAGAGAGCACAACACCATTAAACTTGGTACTCAAAATACACAGCAATCTACACTAGAATGTTGACATTGGTTTTAATATCAGCAAAAGAATGCTGCAGCAATGGGATAGATGAATTTGCCAGAGGGAGCAGCAAAGGTAATCCAGCACAAAGCAGTCTCCTGTTCCTTTTATTGGAGCCACTTCCAGAAGGTACTGCCCACATTTAGGATGGGTCTTCTTGCTTCAGTTAATCTGATCAAGAAAATCCTTCACAGTAGTTCCCAGTGACTATTTTTACTATGATGTATTTTCAATTGTTTGAAATTAAAATATAATTCCATTATTTTCCCCTTCCCTTTCAGCTCTCCAACCTTCCCCAGGCATCCTCTTTCTCTCTTTAAAATTCATGGCCTCATTTTCTTCAACTGACTACCTATGTCTCTGGAGAAGTGACTCTCAAGTACAAAGCAGCTCAGAACTTTGATGAGAACTGTTCTAAATATGAGGTGAAAAAAATGTCAAAGGTCATGTTTTCCAAATTAGATGTTTCCTTATTATATCACAAACACAAATCTATATCAGCAGAAAGAAATCAAATATTTCTTAACTACAGATGATTTAAGTTTTACAAATAGGACCTTGTAGCTTTATAACTGAAGATTTCTTTAAAAAAGTTATAACAATGCTCCCATCTGAGAAACTGGACCTCTGGGTAGATAGAACCACTTCATCTGAAGTGGCTAGTTTAAGATGTATTGTTTGTCATGGTATGAAGACTTTTAAAATCCAAACTTGCAACTCAAGACTATAGAAGATAAATGATTTCTCCCCATTGTGCTTTTCTTTTCTAGCACATTGAAATCAGTTGAAGTGTCTTACAATACAAAATAACCCCAAACTGTTCTACTTTCCAAGGGCAAGTCATTAATTCTCTTTGCCAAGTATGTATTTAGCTGTTTGAATTTTCTACATAACAAGTTTGATTTTGGGGAAGTAAGTAAATGATTCTCTGATTGAGCACTTGTCTTTAGACAAAAGCATGTCTTACTAAGATGATTTTGACTACATACCAACCATAAGCTACAGTAATTTCAACGTTAAGAAAATATGCTTAAATAATATAAGGGAAATTTTGGTTAGCCATTAAGGAAAAATTATACCCAAATAAAATTAAATGACTTAGATCACCTAGAATTTACTCCTCAGTTAGTAGCATCTGGATGTACAGTGATGAAGTACATTGTTATCTGTCAAGAGGATCCTACTGTGTACATCTCTATGGTTGCATCCTTTTTCAAACTGATCATGTTACAATGTGATAGAAGTCACACTTTGCTCAGCCTAGGACTTCTCAGTGTAAGTTTGGGGCTTGGTAACACCTGCTTTTGTGTTTTCAGGGCAAGGTGCTGTCATTGAAATCAGTTGCTCTGGCAGCAGGAGATGCCCAAGGCAAGAACAGCAGAGGCCTCAGTAGGAAATTGACTAAAGTCTCACCCAGTGACTCTAGAGGATGTTCCAGCCAGGTCCATATTAGCCAGGCTATCGCAGCAAGGAGGCTGTCTAAGACCTGACTCTAGCAGCAAGCAAGCCATGATAGCATACATAAGTTGATGAAAGAAACATGGTGGTATTGGGGAGCCACATCCTTCCTGAAGCAAACAGGATTGTTGTTTTCAGCCACTGGATTTTGAGGTGTTTTGGTTATATCACAATAGGTGATGAAAGAAGCATGCCCTGCTCCTTGATTTCAGAACGCTTCTCTACAAAGGTCCCAGGGAAAAGAACAGGTGCATAAGTGACCTGCTGGACAGGCATTACCCTGACTGGAGGCAACCAGGCTGAGTTACATAATTGCTGCCTTTTCACCTTTAGTGTTTATATCTGTTAGAATGTGAAATATGGAGACTGTTTTCCACTTTACAGTGAAAATGAAACTATTATAGAGCTTTGCGTTTTATTAAAAGCCACATCCATTTTGCTAAATAGTAGAAGGAAATGTGGTTCATGACCTTCAATTTATATTTCCTTTTGAAATGGAGAATAATAGTAATACTTCACTGCTGCCCCAGAGGAGCCGTTATCTCTAACCTGCTAAATGCAGCTTCTGGTATGATTGGTAGGCAACTCAAGGTATTTCATTAAAGAAGAATTGCCACAGTGAGCATGGTCCATTTCCTTTCCACGATTATATTATACAGCATTTGAGATTTATTCTAGTTTAAAATCGGCAGTGATAATGAATGCATTGTTTACTGTATTTGCAACCATCTTGATATAAGATAATGGGTTTTCTTCCTGGAGAGTCATAATTTGTGCCATACTCCCTTATCATATGTTTAAATGTGCTATCTTTTCCACCGGTTCCATAGAAAAGTTGGGTTCAGGAGAAATACACAGATTCAATTTAGTTTTTAGTAAATTATGCACCCATGAATTTTAGTCAAGTCAGGTTCAGAACGACAAAGATGTCTGCATGACTTCAGGTCAGCTCCTGACTTCCATACTTTACAGATGCATATGTGCAAAAGAGCCTTGACAACTATTATCTGTGGCTTTTTTTTTTGACCTGCATTTTATTGGGCTGTATACTCAAAGAAATATTTCCCTAGCCCTGTCAAGAGTCTAACAGGAGGCCCTAGCTATGCTTCTTTACTTTAGATAATTTTATTAAAAAGTTATAAAATTTTTCAGATCTCTCTAGAATGTGCAAATGTGCAGTCACTTCTAGTACCAAGATATAGAAAATCTGGAAATAAAAAAGAAGAAAAACAAGAAAGAAGAGGAAAGAAAATAGATCCACTTGATTATGTATACACTGTTTTAATTTTCTCATTATCCTAGGTCTATTGTGTTACTAAATTCTTCCCTGAAATATACTTATTTTCTCTTCATTCTAATGTAAGAAATATGAACTATTCAAAATATGAAATATGAACTATTCAAATTTCAAAAATATTCTCCATCAGTGTTTTTTCCCCTAATGTTGAAATCTACAGTGGTGAATCTATAAAGAAACAATCATATTAAAATGGACCTTTAGAATAAATTTTAATGTGGAATTAATGATACAGAAGACATGCCTCCATGCTAGAAATAAGGAGTCCATTGTGGAATGCAGTTTTGTGGTTTGATGTGATAAATTCTCTATAAATTTTACATATTTCATGTAGATCTGAGAAGAATGATAAAGCTGAAATCTTCAGTAAGTCTTTATTTATAAACTTACAATATTTACAGAACAGTCAATTCTCAATCAATTCTCAGTCCTACCAATTGTTTAGGAGGCAGAGTCCCTGGCAGATGTTCACTCATTGAGAGCCAACAGCCATAAAAACCTTACATATTAGGAATCTTTATAAAATGAATGTTCAAAGGTCACTGAAATTAAACATTCATTAATGCAATTATTAGAATTTATAAAATAATTATAGGAAATATGAATATAGACATAAACGATGGAAATTTACTAAGAGCTGTGTTATAAATATTGACTTTATTTATTTATTTATTTATTTATTTATTTATTTATTTATTTATTTATTTATTTATTTATTTTTTGGTTTTTCAAGACAGGGTTTCTCTGAGTAGCTTTGTGCCTTTCCTGGAACTCGCTTTGGAGACCAGGCTGGCCTCGAACTCACAGAGATCCGCCTGCCTCTGCCTCCCGAGTGCTGGGATTAAAGGTGTGTGACACCACTGCCCGGCTAAATATTGACTTTTAAACACTACTTTAGCAGCCGCGGTTTTTCCAAAAGAGTGAAAGAGTACATAGATTTGCATTTATTGAACCAGGCAATAGCAGACCATGTTTTAAGGTCCCAAATACTTTTTCTGTCTGTTTATTTTCTTCCTTTTTTCTATTTTTTATTTTACAATCCAACTCCACTCCACTCTCTCCTCCCACTTCCTCCCTGAACCTTCCCTCTGCTCCTCTATTAACTCCTCCATTTCTATTCAGAAAAGACCAGGCCTCCCATGGATACTGACAAATTCAGTCTGTTTCTTATAGCCTCTCACACTTTTGAATATCCATATTTGCACTGCCATGTAAAAATAAAAATTTAATTAAAAATAATTATATGGGGGAGGAGAAGAACATGGGTGCAGGCTTCTGTGGAGGCTGGAAGAGGTGTGGGGTTGCCTAGGGTTGGAGAAAGTCATGGTGATGAGCAGCCTGGTGTGTGTGTGTGCTAAAAAAAAGACCTTGCGTCCTCTGGAAGAGCAGAAAATGTTCCTAAGCAGTGAATCATACCTCTAGACCCAAAATATCTCAATTCTTAACAGAGTGGAAACATTCATTTTAAATTAAATATTTTCAAAGCTTTACTTTTACCTATTTGTCCATGTATGTGTACAAATACGTATGTGTATGTGTAAGGCACACGTGTGTGAGTGCCTATGGACCCCAGAAGAGTGTTGGGTGTCCCCGGAGTTAGGGGTGGTTGTGAGCGGCCTGACACAAATGCCCAGAGTGGAACCCTGCAAGAGCAGCCGCAGTACAAGCTCTTCTCTGTGGGGCCGTTGCTCCAGGCCATGCTTATTTTAATCTGCTATTATCAACTTAGGCAAACAGGCTTAGTAATAATTACGTCTACATGACTCTCATGACAATTTTGAACTCTTCAATACTGTAGTTATTTTATTACATTTGAAATACATAGATATTTTTCTACACTTCAGAAACACAGCCTACAGGGAGTTATGTGAAGAAAAGGCACTTTCGTTTTATTTGCTTTGGAGAGTACACACACTGAATGAGTCCATATTAAACAATTATACGTGATTGATTGGTAGACTTTCAGAGGAAAATCATGGACTAAAAGTGTCTTTTTTGTAACTCAATGAATGGTAAAAGTAAGAGCAATTAAAGAAAACCCCAATTCTGAGGTGGGAAAGAAGTGATGGACAGCTGAGTGTCATGGAGAAGAAATAAGACTGAAGTAAAACAGGAGGAAATGAAAGAAGCCTCATCCACAAGGTAGCTGACCCTGACGAAGTAAAGCCCATGTTTTTTCAGACACTGCAAATAAAGCTAGAATATTTGGTGTGCCTGGTACTCCTTTTCTCTGACAGGATAACTTTGGAGATGAAATCCACATTGGCATCCCTATATTTTTGGATTGCTATAACTAGGCACCATTATTTTTCAATGTTTTTATTAATTCTCTGGGAATTCATATAATGTGGTCAAAAAAAATTTCAACCCCAGCTATTCTTATTACCCCTCCCTACCCCTTCTCTTTCCATCCAATTTTGAGATTTCCTACTTTGTTATGGTTTTTTCTTCTTTCCCTACTGAGTACTGCTCAGCCCTAAACAGGACATACACTAATATTTCTCTCTCCAAGGCTCAGGAATTTTCATGGGTGAGGGTGTGGAAACATTGTAAGAGCCAGAGAGTTTGTAACATCAAGGAGTGCTTTCCAGACACAGCAAGGTGATTGTGACAGGAGGATGGAGCCAGACAAAAATCCCACCCGTAGCTGAGGCATACAGAACTGCCTCTCTGCCTGCCACGTGCTTTTATACTGACAGGACGCGGGAGCTCGCCTTGAGGGAGCATTTGCTCTCCGGTTTGAAACAAATGTGGGTTTCATGAGACTCTGTCTCAAAAAAAATCACAAAAAAGTGATACAAGTTAAGGGTCCCCATAAAATAGTACACTCAGCACTGTGGGGACAATTTTGAAGCATACCATGTACCTTGCTTTTTATGGCCACTTGTGTTTTTAGTGTACAGCTTGTTGCTTTATATATGTGCCCTTATTTTTTGCTGTTTATTTTAAATTTGAGAAAACAGTTTTCCAATTGAAATAAAAGTCTACAGCCATTATTATTTGCTATCATTTAATCTCTGGAGGGCAACAAGGACAAATATGATTTTGGGGTATACACGACACTTATAGGGGAAGAATTGCTCTAGTGTTAAATATATACACATTATTTTATAATTAATTATTAGATTAAAAATTGCAACAACCTTTAATTGGAGCATAGAAATTTTATGTTTGGTTTATTTACTCTTTCTCATTTTTTAAGTTTGTGAAATCAAAATATTGGAAATCTATAATTCAGAAATGTTGCCCGTGTACTTTTTTTCTTTTCTTTTTAAGATTATCGCTTCACGGCTGGAAAGATAAACCTGACTTTATTTAAAAAAAAATAACAAGCAAACAACCCAAGCAATAACAAAAATGGACAAAAGTATTACCTTTGTTAAGGAGATCAACATATTACTTTATACAATATGTTTTTATTGGATCCAAAGAACAGATTAATCTTGACACAAGATCCATTTGTAAATTTAAACCTGCTTCCTTTTTATTTTAAATCTATTGAAATGATGAAACTCCATAGGTGAATCGAGGCTTGGACTGAACCTAACAAAGTTTGTGTGTGTGTGTGTGTGTGTGTGTGTGTGTGTGTGTGTGTGTGTGCGTGCACGTGCGCATGTAGGTGTGCTTGTGCACATGGAGGAAAGAGGACAATTTTGGTTCTCTGTCCTCAAGCATCACACAACTTTATTTTATGAGAGAGGGTCTATGACTAGCCTAGAACTTTTCAAGTACACAAAACTACTCACAAATGGGCCCCTGGAATTCACCTGGGATTACAAACCTGTACCATCATGCCCTTGGCTTTGTGTGTGTGTGTGTATGTGTGTGTGTGTGTGTGTTTTTTCTGGAAATCTATATCAGGCTTACAAAGCAAGCATTTACTGTCTGAGCTTGTCCATGACTGGCCCACTTTAGATTCACTAAAGAACTTTCAACTTGTCCAGTGCCAACATAAGCTTGGCATCATCAGGCGATAGAACAACTCTGCTCCTACATCTTGTTCAGATAGCTAACTCATCACTGCATAGTATTTGGCACAATCTTTCTCTGTATCCCAGGCCAATCTGGAACTTACATTACTCCTGCCTTAGCCTTCCAAGTGCTTTGGTTACCTACACATCCTAGACATTGATAATACCCAGCTAGACGTTTGCTTATATGTACATGAGACATTTATAGCCTTTTCTATTGAACGTATCTTTTGTGGATACAATTCTCTTTGTACACTCTCTGTAATAGATTATAAAAACCTTTGATTTTACTCCTTTCATTGATTATAATACCTCATTTGCCTTTTTTACTACTGCTACTTTCTAGAACAATACACTTTTCTCTATATCAGAAAACAGGCTTAATTGGCAATGTTGATTCTTCCAGTTTTTTTCCTATGAGCATACTTAGGCATTTGAGCATAAAATTTTGGCTGGTCAAGTTACACATTTATGTTACTAATTGCAAAGTTGAGATTACTCTAAGTGCTTTATTGATATTTCAGGGAAGATAAAAAGTCTTGTCAGGTTTGGTTTATTACATTAATTCAAGGGTATTTTACCTATATGTTCCTCATTCAGCTCTAGCAACGTATTGACCAAGCCAGTGGACTCTGTACTGATGCTTGATCTAAATATCAAGACTGCTTCTACCAAAAATTATTAGAAACTTCAAATTTATGTTATTAGGAATTCCTCAGTGCTGAAAGCAGATATTTTTGTAATTCTGAAATATTAAGCACAGACATTTACTCTTAAAATGTTTGTGTATAGAGGAGACTGAGTAGGAAATACATGTTTGCAATTCTGTTAGATAGCAGCAATTGGAATGAATTGCACATGAGTACTGTGAGCATTAGAGAAGTAACATTGAGGAATTGAGTCTCAAAACTGTCTCATAGGGTAGTTTTAGAAACTATTTCCCTTTAGAGATGAGAGATGCTAGACACAAAAAACTGTAAAACTTTCTGTAGTGCACGTACTTCTCCAGAGGCTATTGCGAACCCATCCTGCAAAGCCACCTGCATGGACATTTTCCTTTTGAGTACTGAGCCCAGCTTTTGAGAAGTCTAAGGTCCCAAATGTATTCAGGGAGCAAAACAATAGAGAGTGGAAGCTTCCTGTTGCTGTCCTCCCCTCGTGTCACTGTGATGAACACACTGATCACTTTCTGTTCCTTGAAGAATGTAGTGAATGGGCTGAGTAGGAAAAATAGCTGTCTGATGATGTCAATGCGGGTCTTGGTTTATTTGCTTTTGTGTGCAATGCTATTTTATATTTCATGCATATGTTAATCAAAGGAAAATTAATTTATGGTCCACAAAAATATCTTATATGTCATACAACACCAATGTGATAAGAAAGACAGCTGAATCTTAGTCTGTTAAGGTAAACTAAAATTACTCTCAACTATTGGAAAAGAATTGCATTGCCAATATATTTTTTTCCCAGCACTCTCGCAAAGCAAGCTCAAGCCATAAAACCCCAGAAGTACTGGCTGGTATGTTTTTATATTAATTCATAGGATTTATTAAATGCCATAGGCACTGACATTATTAAGGGAAATAAACAGTACTAAAGTGAAACTTCCTTGTTAAAAGACAGAAAAGAAATAACTCTTGAAAGTACAATTTAGAATCTCTATTTATTGGATCAATAAAACAAAATGAAAATAATCAGGGGTACATAATCATTAATTGTACAGACAAACTAATGGTTTCCATTTATATTAAAATCCAATTTAAAGATAACACTTTTTTTTCTTGTACTAAGCACAGTAGGTTTATTTAACCTACAAATTATTCTGTTTATATTTACTGCTTTTATAATGTTTCGAGAGTCTATGTATAGTTGAAGATTTTGATATTTGTTTGGCTACTACATCCAGAATCTCGAAAATCCTCATTTAACTAGCTAGACACACAGGACCGGGCCTAAGGAGCAGGTGCCTGTCTCATGTGCTGGTTGACACATATGACGATTTGGTAGTTCTTTCTCAGTGGTACTGTGTCCAGATTTCTATTGCTTATCTTGGAATGTTATGCCAAAGTGCTATTGTTGGACAGTTCTTAAAAATTCTACGTTGTTTTCAACATAAACCTTGATGTCTTCTTGGACAGAGGGAAGGCACATTAGTTCACAACAAGCATTTTCATTTGATTTAACAAATATAAGCATTGCACGATGATACTTCCCCCAAACTGATGGGGGAATCAGGATTGGATATGAAGTTTTAAACTTTTGCTCCAAAACAACTTTTTCAAATCAATTAAAAACATTATTTTTTTGGATCTAGACATGTATTGTTAAAATGAGTCATCTAAATAATATGGCATATATTTGAATAATGTAACTTTTAAACTCCTGTGCACCTCTCATGTTCCTACCAGAACTAGTTTAAATTCAAATGATATATTTATGATGAATAGAGTACTTCGTTCTTTGAACAACATGAAAGAAATATAGTTGTTCTCTTACTGAATTTTTAAAATAATATTTGAGGATAGTTTTTAAATGCTTATCGTAAAAGTCAGCATCATTGAATACTAACATGTTTACACAACTCTTAGGCAGCATGAACAGCTCTTAGAACATCATGCCGATCTAAGTTTGGATTCACCTGACATACAAAATATATATGTCATCTGACATATCAAAAATATATTTTCAGGCCAATGTCAATGTGACTTGTTAAATATGGAAACACTTTTTCTCACCTGAGTCCTAATCAGTCAGAAGCTATGGGGTGGGACCCAGTAATCTGCTATTTAATAAGCCCTCTAGAAGATTCTGCTGAACAGTAAAGTCTGAAAACCACTGCTCATTAGATGAGGTTTGAGTAATAATTTTGAAACGATGTTATGGTAGGGAATCTCAGCACATACGTGAGGCAGAGATTCTCTTTTCCAGACAAAGAAAGGTAAGTTCCCTTTCTTCATCACTGGTACTTGGGATAACAGCCAGAGATAGATATATTTATGACTCTCAGCAATAACACTTTCCAATAAAAATCTGTCAATAAAAATCAAGTCATTTTGAAAACCCCAAAATAATTTCATATTTTAAATGTTTTATTTTAGCTTATGCTATAAAAGAAATACTCCATGTGGGAATACTTTGTAAGTTGGCTTATAGAAGCCTGCTGGTCTCAATCAAGTCTCTATTAAGTAAATACACAGTTTGTAAAGTAATTCTTAAAACAATCCAGATAATGTGCTATGGAGCTGTCTAGACCATTGTAGAGGTACATTATATCATCATGCATATTTTGGATTACCCTTTTACAGGTAAAAACAGAAACTATTTTCCATCTACTTATTTAGAAAACAGTAAAGGAACTGTGTTCATTTTTGGAATATATTTTATTTGTTATAGTATTTTTATTGAAATAAAATAAAGACTAATATACATCAGGAACATTTTCAAATAATCATTTAAATTAAACCAGAAAAATTAGCATATTGGTACACTGTGTTAGCTAAAGGAAACCAAGTTTTAAGGTGTAAAAACAGCACATATCATGATTATCACTGCTTCCTGATAGTTTTCCTATTTATGCCCACATGAGTAGCCACAGCGTTGTGCTCTTACAGTTGGGGTGCAGAAAAAGGGCAATTCGCTCCTGCCAGAGTGAGATGAACCCTATGTCTGAGTGAATTAGTTCTCTTTGTTCCTGGAATGTTTTTCTTAATCCTTTGTCATAATTTTGTCACATTCTACTCCTTCTCCCACTCCTTCACCATCATCAAATAGCTAAAGAAACATATTTCAATGAAATCCGGCTTAAATGACACTTTAAAAATATTACTTTGTATGTATGTATGTATTTACAAAGTTGCTATCACATAGTTTTAGTTGAAGTAAACAAGATAATTTTGCTTCTATTTTTACTGTTGTTTTGAGAGAGCTTTAAGTATCTCATGGTGGCCTTGAACTCACTATGTAGTCAGGGTTGAACCTGAACTCCTGATCTTCCTGCTTCCCCCGTGTGCCAAGATCACATTCATGTAACCACTACATCCAGATTGTTCATGATGAGATCATACTCTGGGCTTCATGCATGTTAGACAAGCACTACCAAATTGATTGCATACCAAATCAACCCCAATTAAGATTTTTTCATTCATCTATTTATTTTACATTTTGGCAAAACTCCTCTTCTTCCAGTCCCTCTCCCCATCCCCTCCTCCTACCCCCCAAGCTCCTCTTCTGTCTCCATCCAGGAAAGGGCAGGTCTCCTATGAGTATAAGGAACAGGGGCTGTCCCTGACTCTTTTATTGGCTTTTGGGACCCAATTAAGAATTTTAAAAGAGTTGCAATTAGAATACAATCACTACACTTTTCCAAATTAGCTTAGTTTGTATATTCATGAATTTAAAACTTTTGATTCTTAAATATGAAAGCATTTATTAAACCAACTTATTTCATGATGAACAGCATAAGAAGCCATCTAACTATAATACTTTCATTACATCTACTACACACTACAAAAGTCATGGGAGAGATTCACAAAACTAGAACCAAAGAACACTACTGTACAGGAAATCTAAGGAGGGTCCCCAGTGTCACAGAACACCCCAGTTCACTCCCTAACTTTGAGGCAAGAGAGAAAATTACTAATTTGTTAACTAATTTTCTCACCTATAGAATGAGAGAAGGATAGTGTCCTTCCCATTGGGTGACTATACTGAATAAAGATCTTTAAGTACTTTGGAAAGATGTGACACATTGTATGGTGTATAACTTTTGATGTCTAGTCAGCTTTCAATTACTGGAACTAAACCTCAAGAGAAGCGGCTTATCGGGACAAAAGGCGGTTTGGGCTCATACTGTTGGAGGTTTTAGTGTGTGGCTGGTTGACCTTGGTGCTTTGAGGCTGCAGTGCTGCACAGAGGTGGAAGCCCAATTTAGAATAAAGATTTAATTGTTATAGGTTACTTCATTTAAGAAAGTTGAAATATTTGGGGAGCATTCAATTGTTTCAGCGGTAGAAGGAGTATCTACTGCTGTTTGTTATTTAAGCAAAGCATGCTGGCATGGTTTCCTTCTTATTGAGTGGACCTTAAGTCCCATTAGACAGCTGTTGGTTATTAGTGCCATGATTACACTTTTAGGTATATCTTGTCATGCTGGCCACTGGTGGGTATCATAGCTGGTTGGGACTATTGGTGGTTTCCTCCATTGGCAGCTTGCATAGTACCTCCCAGTACTATGAAATTAGTCCTCAGGGAGGAGGTGTTCAGGTCAGATACAGCTTGGATCCTCCAAGTCCTATGTCTGAAGTGTGTGGTATCTGCAGTAAGAGGCACTTATGTCAACCTCTGGGAGACCAACAAGGGCAATAGCCACAGCTTACATCATTTTGGAAGTACCTTGGACTCCCTCAACCAACAGCTCAGTTGGGGCTTCTAATGCCTACTACTGGGGTTTTGTTAGAGATGGATTGTGGTGAGCATTTTCAGACCAAGTGAAATAAGTTCATTTAAAATATATAAAAATGAATAAATTTATAAGTATTACATATAATTTTTATAAATAAAAAATAATATGATTCCTGATTTTTTTTTTTTTTTTTTGGTTTTTTGAGACAGGGTTTCTCTGTGTAGCTTTGCGCCTTTCCTGGAACTCACTTGGTAGCCCAGGCTGGCCTCAAACTCACAGAGATCTGCCTGGCTCTGCCTGATTCCTGATTTTTTTAAACATCCTTAGTGATGAGTGTTTTAAACTTACAATCATTTCTATTTGGACTAAGTACATTTAAAGTGCTCAGTAACCGCCTATGGTTTCTGGCTAAGGCACTGACCAGTATAGTTTTAGAAGAAAGAGATAAATATTATTGCTCAATAGGCCATACTTATTTATACAGATAGAAAAAATAGTACTGCTACATTCTGAAGATCCTGCCTGCATCAAGCTATACCCACACTCTGCTCCAAACGTTGAGGTAAGTTCCTCTTCCTCCTAATACCATCACTAAATGCCCTTTTCATTCACAATTGAGTGAATGCACAGTAAGTCAAATCATGTCTTCTAAGTGAAGCGTTAGGATAATCACTTACTTACCATCTTATCCTTATATATAATTGGTCCTACATATGATAAAATCAGATGATTCATGGGGAGGGATCTATGCACTGAACAAGGACTTACATAACCTAAATCTTCCAGTCAAAACAGAGAATCCCTGCCCTAAGCTCCTTAGCAACCAAACTCTCCTCTTCAGCCCCATTAAAGGAGTCTTCAAAACAAAGATCTCATCCCATGAGTACTGCCAGTCATGTGTCCTGATGTCACTGTTGACTGTATTTCACCCTCATTCATGTGTCCTGATGTCACTCCAGACTGTATTTCACCCTCACTCACGTGTCCTGATGTCACTGTTGACTGTATTTCACCCTCACTCACGTGTCCTGATGTTACTCCAGACTGTATTTCACCCTCATTCATGTGTCCTGACTGTGTCACTGTTGACTACATTTCATTCACCCTCACTCATGTGTTCTGGTGTCACTCTTGACTGCATTTCACTCTCACTCATGTGTCCTGATGTCACTCTGACTGTATTTCACTCTCACTCATGTGTCCTGATGTCACTGTTGACTGTATTTAACTCTCACTCATGTGTCCTGATGTCACTGTTGACTGTATTTCACCCTCACTCACGTGTCCTGATGTCACTGTTGACTGTATTTCACTCTCACTCATGTGTCCTGATGTCACTGTTGACTGTATTTCACTCTCACTCATGTGTCCTGATGTCACTGTTGACTGTATTTCACTCTCACTCATGTGTCCTGATGTCACTGTTGACTGTATTTCACTCTCGCTTATGTGTCCTGATGTCACTCTGACTGTATTTTTTTCTGATCTATACATCACTTTTCTTTGGAATGATACTTCCTTGCTACTCTTCCATATGTGTATATTTACTTCATCTCCTTGAACTAGATGCTAAGAATGGAGAAACACCTGACCTAGACCCCAACCACTGGTAACATTCTCACAGCTTTTTCCCATTTTCAAAGCCACATTTTTTTTAAATTTGTTAAAATCATAATAGTGTAAGAGCAACAGACCCTTTACCCCTTTATAGTAAAAAGATTAAAAGTTAATGTAGTGATAGTCACAAATATCTTTTAAAATTTATTTTCTTCAACTAGCTTTTCCAATACATTTTCCTGCATAATCAAACATAGGTATTTGCAGTTATTATGCATATATTAATTTTCCACATGTAGAACTAATGTCTGGTTTTCCCTGTGTATAACTATTGATCTTGGTATAAAATTATTCTCCTTGAGACCGAGTCTTGCCATGTAGCTGAGGCTGGAATCCATGTTGATTCTCTTATCTCAATTAGATACTCATGATAAACCCCCACAGGCCTGACCCCAAGCCCACCTCCCAGGTTCTGTCAAACTGACAGTATTCTGTGAGTAGGACTTGGGTAGGCTGTCACTAGCAGTTGAGGAAATGAGTGGCCACCATGCCCATCTCCCTCTTGTAAACCCCAGTTCTGTAGGTGGGGGTTCAAAAGACATTCCTCAAATGTTTAAAAATATAATGTGCTTAATATCTTGAATCTCTAAATAATGTAGTGTTGTTATCTTTTTTTTATTATTATTATTATCTACAGTGGCTGGCCCTTAAGCAACTGCTGTCCTGATCAGAGATTGTAACTCTGCTGATACCAGTAGCCCTTTGCTACAAGGGCCACAGCCTGAGGGGATTCTGTTCCCTCAGGCACTGACTCTTCCAAAGCTACTAAGGGAAACTTTATCTAAATCTAAAGAACTGAGGATTCAGCAGTTAAGGTGGAATTCTCCTCACTCAGGGAGACTGAATACCAAGAAGCTAATCTTCTCCCTTTGCTGGTGTCTTCCAAAAAACCTAGCGTTCTTCTCTCAGCCTCCACTTAAAAAACCCTTGCCACAAGTGGTTCCTCCTTACCACTTTCTGTCAGCTACTACTGACTCAGCCTCCTGCTCCCAACTTAATTTTATTTAATAAACAAATGTAATACATCTTTGAATTGTTAACAAAAGCAGTAGGAAAAAATTCAACACACTTTAAAATAATATTCCTCAACAATGTACTTAATACATCTTGAATCTCTAATAAATACAATGCCTCAAGAAAAATTATCTACAGACCCAGGCTTTGCATTTTCTCACATTTAACATCATTTGACTTCTTCCTTTCCAATTTGTAGGCAAATGGATGGATCTAGAAAAAAAATCATCCTGAGTGAGGCAACCCAGACTCAGAAAGACAAACATGGTATGTACTTACTTATAGGAGGATACTAGATGTAGAACAAGGATGACTGGACTGCTACTCACATCACCAGGGAGGCTACCTGGAAAACAGGACCCCAAGAAAGACACAGGGATCACCCAATGACAGAGAAATGGATGAGATCTACATGAACAGCCTAGACATGACTGGGGGTAATGAAGGGCAAGGGTCGAGGGAAAGAGAGCTTGGGGGAGCGGGAGATCCCAGCTGGATCAACAACAGAGAGGGAGAACAAGGAATAGGAGACCATGGTAAATGAAGACCACATGAGAATAGGAAGAAGCAAAGTGCTAGAGAGGCCCACAGAAATCCACAAAAATGCCCCCACAATAGATGCCCCGCCTGCAGGGCTTCAACGGGTTCTCGACCACCCTAAGGATGGAATGATAGGGACAGGAGATACAAGGAAACACACCAAGTCTGGATTCTGATCAAGGTGCAACTTTATTTCTCTCCAAGAGGGTTTATATAGTTTCTGCAGGGTGGGGGGAGCAAGAAGCTGTCATCTGCATAAGGTGGGGCAAGCTAAGGATGTTTGCATAGGATGTTTACAGGGTGAAAGGGTCAAGGGCTCTGCCTCAATGTCCTGTTGCTAGGCAACCTGACTGTAAGATGATCTAGTTCCCTGTCTTATGGGGGTCTGTATTTTTCCACTAACTAGAGATTCTATCCTTGTCCCTGACAAATAGACTGCTGGCAATGGTCGAGAGACAGTCTGAACTGACCTACTCTGGTAATGGGATGGCCAAACACCCTAACTGTCATGCTAGAAACCCCATCCAGTGACTGAGGAATCTGGATGCAGAGATCCACAGCTAGGCCCTGGGTGGAGCTCCGGGAGTCCAATTAGCGAGAAAGAGGAGGGTTTATATGAGCGAGAATTGTTGAGACTAACGTTGGATAAAGCACAGGGACAAATAGCCAAAAGAATGGAAACACATGAACTATGAACCAATAGCTGAGGGGTCACCAACTGGATCAGGCCCTCTGAATGGGTAAGACAGTTGATTGGCTTGATCGTTTGGGAGGCATCCAGGCAGTGGGACCGGGTCCTGTGCTCATTGCATGAGTTGGCTGTTTGAAACCTGGGACCTATGCAGGGTCGCTTGGCTTGGCCTGGGAGGAGGGGACTGGACCTACCTGGACTGAGTCTACCAGGTTGATCTCAGTCTGTGGGGAAGGCTTTGCCCTGGAGGAGATTGGAATGGGGGGCGGGCTGGGGGGAAGGTGAGGGGGGCGGGAGGGAGGAGAACAAGGGAATCCGTGGCTGATATGTAGAACTGAATTGTATTGCAAAATAAAAGAAAAGAAAAAAGAAAAAAAAGAAGAAAAACATCATTTGACCAACAGACTATACTTTGAAATATAGAAAATTTTATTGCCAGTGAGATATTATATGGGCAAGGATGTTTGTTGACAAGCCAGATGGTCCTCTGATCTCTACACATTCTCAGTGGCACATGTGGGTATATACACACACTCATGCTTGCATACATAAGTAATAATTAAATAAATGCAAAAATATTCAAGTCAAATTTTCATGAACAATTTATATCCCTTAACTTAAAATTGAGTGTGGCTGTAAAACATATGAACCAATAACATTATGCAGTTTATGTTTAGATTATACTTTATAGAATTAATATCTGTTTGCCTTTGAGTTTAGAAACTGTCACCAGCAAATACTCTTTGTGAGGGCATAACTACTTTCCCTCTTAAAAAGAAAAGACAAGATAAGACTAAATCACCAGCCATTCTTAATTGTTCTTATAAATATCTACCATTATAAATCATGCCAGGCGAGGGTGGTGCATGGCTTTAATCCCAGCACTAGGGAGGCAGAGCTAGGCTGATCTCTGTGAGTTTGAGGCCACCTTGATCTACAAAGCGAGATCCAGGACAGGCACTAAAACTATGCAGAGAAACCCTGGTCTCAAAAAATAAATAAATAAATAAATAAATAAATAAATAAATAAATAAATAAATAAATAAATAAATCATTTATTTGCTCTTAAAGCAAATTATTAGGAAAAACACTATCACACTCTTATGACTCCAGTATTTGATAATTTTAGTTGTATCATAATTATTTCACTACCAGAAGTTTTATGTTTACTTTAAATAATGATAGGATATTGTTCATTATTAGATGTCTTTATATGTTCTAATAAAGAAGTGACCTTTTGAAATTAGACAGTCGTTCACTATAGGAGGAGAACTGGCTGTTTTGGATTGATCAAAGTGGAATAATTGAAGATTACATGGTGTTAAAAATCTCCTTACTAAAAGTTTCCAGCAACAAGAAATGTTAAAATTGTTTTGCAATTTTCTTCCCTCAGTCCTCTGTTTTGTGATATTTCCTGAACCCTGAGGAGGGTTCTGCTTCAAATATCCTGTTCAGGGCTGAAAGTATAGTTATCATTTATTGTCAGTCCTTCAAGAACCATGGTCTCTGCACACTAGAAACCAGTCTTGGTTCCCCTTCCCTGCAAGAAAATGATCACACAATCCAACGTGTTTCAGCAAAGCAAAAGTTTTACTTCTACAGAAGGGGGTGTAGCCATGACAAATCTACCAGGCAAGCACACCCAGGGATTCCTGCTGTGGGATGTCTTTCTGTATGCTATGAATATGTGTCGCTCCCATTGGCTAACAAATAAAGCTGTTTTGGCCTATGGCAGACAGCTTAGAGGCAGGCAGGAAATCCAAGCAAAGAGACAGAAAGAAGAAAGGCAGAGGCAGAGAGAGATGCCAGGCACCACCCAAGAGCAGCAAGATCTGACAGACCAGTAACACCACAGCCACATGGCAAAACATTCATAGAAATGGGTTAATTTAAGATGAAAGAGATAGCTAGTAAGAGGTACAGTTTGTAAATAAGATCAAGCCTCAGAGTGATTATTTTATAAGCAGCTATGAGTCTGTGGATGAGAGAGATTTGTTCTGACCACTGGCTGGGCAGGGCACAGGAAATCTTCTGACAACAGATTCCCATTGGGTTTTTATTGCTTACTCAAATGTTCCCGTTGGGTGTTTATTCCTAATTTATCAGCTCTGCTTTGCATTCTTGGCTCATGTAAAGTGGTACAGTTGACAAGCACTGTAATTATGAGGACCTAGTGGAACCTGGCAAGCCTTTAATCCAGCGCTCTGTGAGTTCGAGTGAATTCCAGGACAGCCAGGACTACTTCATAGAGAAACCCTGTCTTGAAAAACCAAATTAAAATAACTTCATTTTTTAAATGAAGTTGTTGTAGCAGGCTTTCTTGGACTGCCAGCCCTCAAACCATGGCATGCAGACATTATTAATTGTAAATGTTCAGCCTTAGCTTAGACTTATTTCTAGCTAGCGTTTTAAAAAAAGAACTTAACCCATTTCTATTAATCTATGTGCTTTCCCAAGGCTCATTTACCTTATCTATGTTCTGTCCATCCTGTTTTCATACTTCTCCCATGTCTGTCTGTCTGGCCCCTGCCTAATCCCTAGCTATTGGCCTGGACTATACATCCTCTGCCTAGCTAGTCACCATTTAGCTCTTTATTAGACCAGTCAGATGCCTTAGGCTGGCAAGATGAAACAGCAACACATCTTTACCTAGTTAAACAAAAATGCAACACATGTTCACATAGTTAAATAATTATTCTGCAACACAAATAAATGTAACAGGTCTTTACTTAAACAAATATTCTACTCCATAACAAGCTTTATATGATTTAAACTTTTACAAAAAAAAAAAAACCCGAAAAAGTGCATTTGGTAGAAAAGCCATGTTTTTTCACTTTTGATCATTGTAAGGAGAAGCTGAGAGAAGGATTTGACTGTAGCTACTGACATAAGCATTAAGAAGGTAGTTTAGGGCCATGTAAATTTAGTTTCACCATAGTGTTTAGTTCCTTTCCCTATCCACAAGAGCCAAGCCACATGCTTTGGACTTGTTTTATAGTCCTGGCCTGGGTTTATAGGAATGGCCTGAATTCCCTCCTGAACTTGTCACTGAAGTATAAATTACTCATTAAAAAATTAGTTTGTCTCAATGTCTTTATAATCTCCTCTTCAGTAATTTAGGATTTGAAGTTGACAATGGTAAAAGGTAAATTTACTAAAATACAGTTGGTTTAAAAGAAGTGTGACATGCAAACAAAATCAAGTAATTTTAGAGAAGGACAAATGTTCCACAGGGTTGGTTTGTCTGAATGCTGTCTTGACCCAGGTTGGAGGCCTCCTCTGGAGGTGGCTCACTTCCTCACTTGAGTAGTTGATTAAGTCTCCACCTCAACCATTTCCCTTGTCAGGCTCCCAGCCTCAGGATTCAATAAACACAAGATTCAGTGGCCAGGGGACAGATATCAGGTTTGTCCCAGGAGAATGATCACACTATAGAGCCTGAGAAGTCACTCAGATGAGGCAGTGGGAGACAGGATGACATAGAGAACTCTACCACACTTGTCATTTCCAAACACCTCTATTCGCAGTTTCCTGTTGTATTGCTCCAAGGTACAACATCTTATGTGATGCAGACAGGCTGTCCTTCCTCAGTGCCTCTGATGTCTGCTTTGTGTCTCCACGATACTGTGGCTCATGTGCCCCACTGTAAACAAACAAAAACAAACAAGCATCTTTACATTTAACAACTACTAAAACGTTTGGAACCTGGATTAATTGCATTTAACATTATTATTACTGTGAACATTGTTTATAATGATTATTTTTGGTATTGCTGCTGTGTCTCTATGTAAAGTGCATTGTAATTATATCAGCCCTAGATTCATACCTTAGTAAGTGATAATATTTAATCTGGATTTTTATCACCTAAAGCCTATGCTCATTCATTCAAGTTTACATTTATATAAATTACGCATTTTTAAATCAGATAACATGACATACCTAGAATCAAATAAATGAGTGATTGCAAAATATAAATTCATGAAAACATTTTTTTTAAAAATTTAAGCATGACTAATGAATTAATCATCTCATTATTCACACAGAGAATAAAGTAAAACATAAACCTTAGTGAAAAATTTTTTGCAGACTATCAATACTTCAGTCAAAATAATGTACATTATTATAAATTGCTCTTGGTTATAGCTCTAAAATATTAGAAGTATAAATATTAATCAAAAGAAATATCATTCTTACTTAGAAATGAATATCTCAGGTAAATGATTTATGTCTCTGTCTTTCTACTTCAGCAGCTATCTTACGATTAAAATTAGAACAGTTTCAAAGCTTCTTCCATTCAAGTAATGCTGTGTCCTGGACCATGTCTCATGTTGGTAAATATTTTACTGGCTATCTATTGCCTAGCCAAAAGCTATGAGAGAGGAGAGAGGACAATATAGCCACATATCAATGCTTCTATTCTATAGTTTACAGTCTACTAATGTAGTGATTACTCAAGTGAATGTTGAATTATAAAATGGTGCATTCATGAAAAGTGAGGCAAAATGCCCTAAAACATGTGCCAGTCAGATATGATAATAATTTGGGAGGATTGTCTAGCTGTTGTGACATTTAGAAAGCTGACGTACTAAAAGATTGCTTAAATGTAGGTGGAAGAATAGGCTGGATTCAGGGGAGGTGATGTATGGAGATAATGTGTTTGGAAAGAGCATGACAGATGTAAGCAGTGTGTCATGAGAATGCATCATAACTCTTCTGAAAATAACTTTCTGAGGAATGGAGTGGGAGGAGCCAGAGGCGATGTGGAAAGACTGCTGTATTTACTCATGGGAAGGAGACAGCAGCTTGGACAGGGGGATTATGGTCATCCTGGCTATAAATGAACTAGACACATTTATGAAAACTTAGCGTTGGCAGTCATAGAGAAGGCTACTTCTGGTTTCTAGATGTCATAATAAGGGGACCAGTGGCACCAATTGATGGACAATTAATTTTTTCCCTGTAATGACCAAATAAAACACATTATCTTGCTAATAAAGCATTTTTGTCATTTAAATGATTTTTACTTTTGGTTCTTTTTTTGATTTTTGAGATAAAGCCAAGTTGTTTTTGAGCCAAGCCAAGTTGTTTTTGAATTTATCATCTTGCATTGGTGTCCCAAGTACTGGAATTTTAGGTGTGTGTCATTATGCATAGCTTACTATAATATAAGCTTTATTGTAAAATAATGAATGAATATTGCATTTTAATCTCTATCTTTTAAGCATCTATGGAAAAATTGAAATTTCTTTTATAGATTCAATTAATAGGTTAGTTTAAAATATATTTGTTGTGTTAAGAATTATAATTAATATAAAAAATCAAAAGGAAGAAAAAATCCCAAACCTAGATGTTTCTCTCCATTAAAAAGTCTTCCTGCGGTTTTATTTTTGGGGGGTGGCATAGTGATATTCAAATGCAACTCTTATGCATTTCAGTTTCACTGATCATATCGTACTGTATTTAGTTTAATATGTTTTGCTTTTTATTCTCAATATAGCAGTGACATCAATAGCTGTCATTTTTATTTGTCATAGGATAGAGAAGCATTTGGATTAGTTTACTATATGGAGCTATAGGGCACTTCTCCATAGAAACCTTCACAGAATGTTTCTTCTTTGCTAGAAGTAGGTCACACAGCTTCTCCAGCTTCAAGGAAGATTGGTAATATGGTTTGAGGGGGGGACAGAGTGTAAACACAAGGGAGGAGACACTGTTATTATAGATATCTGATGCATGCACATTCTTAGGATGCCAGCCATCATTTGTGAATTTTCAAATATTTCCTTGTTTTGGGCACTATAGATTTTTTAAATGAACACATGAAGGTGGAATGGGAGGAATACTGGGACTGGAAAGGTTTACTTGGAAACAGGAGGAGAGGGGGAAGGTAGGAAGGAAGAAAGGGGAGGTCAGCTCAGGATACAAGAAAAACAATACAGAAATCGACTAATTTATAAGGAAACTAAATGATTTCATTAACTAAAAACCCCTTGAACAGAATGGCTAATGCTGTTCTTAGAGTCCACAGGCCTTTAAACAAAATCTCAGTGCCAGATGCCAGATATTTTTCTATATGTTGCTGGATAGGGAGCCCCTAGAGGTGGACTTCATTACATTGCTCTTGGTCACCAAGCTGACCTAAGGGTAAGACATCACACATTGAAAAGCAGCACATATGAATCAAGAATGGAGCTGAGAGCCTCCACTATCTGGCTAATGTTCATTGTCTTGGAAGGTGCTATCCAGAATGCTGGTAGAAGAGGCATTGATTATCTTGGTCTTACCTGCATATTAAACCAATGTACTAAAACGTTTTCCTGCTAAACAGTGTGTTCCCACTGGTGCATTAGTGGTACATTTGTCTTGGGGGTAGCCAACCACTTTCTGATTGGATTTAAGACATTCTCTATAGGAAGGAATGCATGTTTGATATTATAAACCTGGGCAAAACTCTATGACTGCAAATGCCATAGTCACTAGTGATGAAATCACCACTGATATTAAGGTAAATGGATATGTAGACCTGGCACTCAGGTGGAGGTAGAGAAGAGATTCAAACACATTCAGAAGTTTCAGGCAAACCTGTCTATCCAATCAGTGATATCTGGGTTCCACCATAAACTCCGGACTTCCACATACATGGACACACACATGCACTAGTACAGTCTACATCAATGAAAGAAACTCATGCATAGTCATAGGTAAACTAAAAAGCAGAATGAATTACCAAATTGATGAAAATTTAAATGAACAAACCTCAAGCCTCCCAGATCAAGACTTGCAAATGGCAATTCAAACCCTAGCTACACAGAGAGGAGTGAGAAGAGTGACAATTTATTTATGCATATAACGACAAGCATTTAGATTGCAGGTATAAATTATACTGCTGTAGGAACCTGGCAGTAGTAGGTTCTTCTGCAACCTCCATTACCTCACTAGACATGGGTAGTTGGCTAAGTTTGTAGTGCAAGGCATGAGTGTCCTCTTACTAAGCAGGCCTTTTTAGGATTCTGCCACTCCAGCTATTTGACCATACATGTGCAGTTCAGTAGCTAAGCAGGAGGTCTTACATCATCAGTGTTCTGTGTGATTGCGCACAGCAAGGCCACATAATCAGCGCATGTGTAGTGTAGCTCCATAAGCCCACCTGCGCATGTGCAGGGGAATCCTTAAAAATCTGGACACAGACTCTTCCCTCTCTTCTGCTCTCTCCTCCTTCCCCCTCTCTCTTTTGTCCATACATGCCTCTTCCCAGGCCTAGTTACTCTTTTCTGTGCCACCCCCTCCTCTTAATAAAGCTCTGATACTGGGTTTTGTCATGCCTCTGACCTTTCCTGGCACGGTAACCAACACCACTTTTTATTTAAAACCAATAGGCCTTAACAGGCTAACTGAGTGTCTGTTAGTGATCCCTAGGATGTAAGAGCCAGTATTGCACCTTTTGGAATATCTCACCATGCTGGTCATTGTGGCACATGGATTGCACAACTGGGTAGGGCTTTGATTGCTTTTCCCTTGGAGTTTGATAGCTCCTACAGTACTATGAGAGCTAGAACTTGGGGAGGAGGTTTTCAGGTCAGATCCAGTTAGATTCTTCTGAGTCCTGTGTCCAAGTGACTGGTGTCTTCAGCAATAGGTCTGTACTTTTCCTGGAAAGCTGCCAAGGCAAATGACAATAGCATATTTATATGTCACCTAAAATGACACTTCAATATTTATACAAGTAAATATATACATGTAATCTTAAGTAATCACAGAATAATATTATTGCCCATTACTTTTTCAAACAGCCTTAATGTTATTGATCCCTCCTCATTCCCTTTCTCTCTAGGAGCCCCCCACCCAGGTAAGTTTTCCTCACCCATTTTCCCCATTTTCACCTTCACAGCAATGACAAATGTTTGTGCAGGTCTTGGAAAGATAGAGCATTTATTCACCATCTTTGAGAGTGTAAATTTGTGCAGTTAATATTGGAATCAGAGGGGAGGCTTCTCTAAACACTACATCTGAAACTATCTTATGAACCAGTGCTCATATCTGCCAGAGGACATTCCACTATAGACATACAGACATGCTTTCACAACCACATGCACGGCTCTTTTTTTTTTTTTTTTTTTTTTTTTTTTTTTTTTTTTTACAGTTCATCAGTGGATTAGAATCTAGATGTCCATCTGGAACTAAAGACATTGCATTGAACTAGGTAACCAAGGTTCAGAAAGATGAACATGGCGATGTTCTCTCTCACACTAGCATCCCACCCTCTAAATGTAGGAAACTGGAACAGGATCTGTAAACTGGGAAGGAAAGCAGGCTGGTGAAGACAACAGAACCAAGTATGAAGAGAAGACCTGCTCTGGATGGGTGCAATGGGGAACAAGGGAAGGAGATGGGGCAGAGTGGGGCAGAAAGGCCCAAATTATGTATTCTGAAATTGCCATATGAAACTTTGTTACTTTGTAAGCTAATTTAAAATAATAGTAAAATATATTTTTTAAAAAGAAGTATGCTGGGCATCATGCTGATACCTATAGTCTTAGTATTGCTGAACATGAGACAGAATAACAGAGATTAGCCTGGGCTACACAGTGACTAGGGTGAGTTCCAGGATAGTATGAACCAGAGTAAGACCAGGTCTCAAACAACAACAAATACAATGGCTATTTGTTAAAGAAATAAAAGACACATGATTAATCTAAATTACAAGAACATACGTAATTCTTATTTCTGAATATGTATCACATTTATTCCATATGTTTAATAATAAGGAAAATATTTTATTGTCTTTCTTCCCTTATTCAACTTTTTACAACATTTCAGGCAATTTCAAAAAATTGATGCATATAGATAATAGCCTCCTTCCATTAATATTTTAATTATTGCCATCATTTTACAAGTGCAATTATTTTACAAATACAAAGTATAAGCACTTTGTATTTCTAAGAAAAATATCAAAGGTGTAAAAAGGCATTTCAAAGTTATTTTGTCTGTACTGATGCCAGTTAGAGATAAAGGTTGTGTGCACTTCTGATAAAGTGCAGAAGTAAAATAATTTCTCTGATAGAGCTGTTCAGTTAAGTGGCATGCTTCCCATCTCAGAATGTTTTATTTTAGTGATGTTGTGTGTATTTGAAATACAGATGAATGCAAATCACTTTCAATATTCTGAACCAGTAATCTTGTCAGTCACTGGCAAGGGTACATTTTAGGGAAATATTGCTGTTGAAGTAATAAAAGCAATTTTACTTTAGTAAAAAATTAACTAATTAAAATGTTGAAAAGTGTATCCTAGTCGGGCAGTGGTGGTGCACACCTTTAAAACCAGCACTTGGGAGGCAGAGACAGGCGGATCTTTGTGAGTTTGAGGCCAGCCTGGTCTACAGAGTGAGATCCAGGAAAGGCGCAAAGCTACACATAGAGATCCTGTCTCGAAACCCCCCCCCCAAAAAAAAAAAGAAAAGAAAAAAAATAAAAAGAAAAGTGTATCCTGTTGAGGTGTTTAAGATACTGACTCATTGTGACTATGCTATCCTAGTATTATATTTTTTTATGTGAAAATAATCTACATTCAATTTATGGCTTATGAAGAATTGTGGAGCCTTATTTCAAGTTCACTGTTCTGAACTAACAGCCTACAAGGACCCTATCAGATAGACAAAATGGAGTTACCTGTACCAACATTCTACATATCAAACAGAAACATCAGTTCATGATACAGATAAAGACCAATTTTTCCAAATGAGCCCATCTCAATTATGATAGTTAAATTCTTTCTGTCTTTACTACACACAAAAAGTCATCTGAGGGACCAAATGTTGAGCAGGATTTTTCTAATTTTCTAAGTTCTATCTCCCAGCCTTCCCTTATAAAAAATTAGCTTGTCTTTTTTTCTAAATTAACACACAACTTAAGTATGCTTTTGGCACCACATGATGTTTCTATATATTGTATAATGTTCAAAGCAAAGACAATACCCAAAATGACCAACTTGAAATTTGTTCTGTTTCTGCCCTTTTAGCTTTTCTTGATATGAAGCTAGTCTTCTCTGCTTGGTTAATCTCAATGCTCACTCTGCTTCTAGTGTGAAATGCCACCAAAAAATAAGGGCAATTAAATTTTTGAAGTTCAACTTTGTCCTTTAACAATCTCAAATACTTCTATTTAAACTTACAAATATTTTATTAAAGTAAATATTAATATAAATATAAAATAGCAAATAAGAATATTAGAATTTATAGCATATTTCTTCCTTCATTAAGAAATGAACAGCAATGTGGAAGTGTAAGCCAAATAAACCCTTTCCTCCTCATCTTGCTTTTGGTTATGGTATTTCATTATAGCAGTAGTAACCCTAACTAAGACAACCCCCTATTTTGAAATTGAGGAAGAATTTATAGAATCTTTTCCATACAAAGGATTTAAACTTTATTTTGACATTCAATATTTCTACATGGTATTTGTAGGAAGCCTGCTCCCATCTTTTCAAGGGTTTTTATGAGAAGAGAAGGATAAGAAAATATTAGATAGAAACAGACCTAGACAATAAGAGGAAAGACATAAATATAGGATAGCTTCGGGAGGACCTGGGTCAATATCCAGTGGCCCCTTCTGCCTCTTCAAAAGGGGTTTTTATAACAATGCAATGGGGTGGCACAAAAGACCTCCCCCTTGTGAGATCAAAGTACACCACATAGCCAAGTGTAGATAGACCTTTCCAAACACCTGGTAATCACTCCCATGGTCAAATCATCCCCTGTGCAGCCCTGCTGAGTAAAGCAAGCTCAGCTTCTTGGACCCTGAGTAATCTGGGCCTCCATAGGTATTGAGGAGCTAAACACTTAGAAGAGAACATTCTTTCCAAATCTAGCATTAACAAAGAACCTGAGATTTGCTGGCCCTTAGAAGGCAATAACTGGCCATTTTGTCTGAATAAGATAGATTTTTTTTTTTTTACTGTCATTGCATTATAGTATTTGTGTGAGCCCACGCTACAGCTAGTCAATCATCACTTACAGAGAGGGTCACTTGGCAGAGTATGCAAAGCAGTCACTACCTATACACAATGGACTACTTAGCATTGTTTGAGTGATTCTTTTTCTATTTCATATGATTGTGTGTGTGTGTGTGTGTGTGTGTGTGTGTGTGTGTGTGTGTGCCTGCTCTTTGTGTACAGGTACCTGCAAAGGCCAGAAAAGAGCATCAGGTCACCCAGGAGTTAAAGGTGGTTGTGACTCACCAGACATGGAAACTGGGCACTGAACTCAAGTCCTTAGAAAGAACAGCAAGTACCCTTAATTTTTCAGCCCTCTCTACCCATCCCTCCCCCTTCCTACTTTTAAAATAAGTTTTAAGATTACTTTGCAGGTACTAACTTGTAACAAGGAAGCATAATCACTTGCATAACTCACACTGGCAGTGAGTCCAGTGTAGTGTATTTACATTTCAAATAGTGACTATTTGTTTGTTAATGCATATTTCAAATAAATATATTTTTGAAAGAGGGAAGAAACATGCAGTAATTTTTCTGCAAGAATTACAAAGCTCTGATTTATCTGTTATTCTTAATCAGAAATGACATAATCTTTTTATTAGAAATTATTTTGGCTAAATGGCTTTATAATTTTTCTGTGTTTGTTTATAGGTTCTTGTTTTGTCATGTAAGCTAAGATACCATGTTGATATTATAGGTCATGTTAGGCATGTAAACTAAGATGCCATGATACTATAGGTCATGTTAGGTGTGAAAGCTAAGGTGCTATGTTGCTATTACAGGTCATGTTAGGTGTGAAAGCTAAGATGCCATGTTGCTATTATAAGTCATGTTGGGTGTGTAAGCTAAGATACCATGTAGACAACATGCTCAACTCTTCCAGTGCTCAGAAACATGACAACTTCACAAACGATTTTGATTTTGGTGTATGAGCCATACTAACTGAATATAATGCTTGATGTACAACATTGTTGTAGAATAGCCTCTGTTACAGACCATTTTGCACTCAGTTTAAATAATTCTTGAGGCCATAAAGTTTATGGTGAAAAAAAAAATCTTATTTCCTCACAGTTCTGAAGCCCAAGAAGTCAGAGGCCAAAGAGCCAGAGTCTTACAAGTGCCTTCTTATCATGATGTGGCATAGGACAGGAGGTTACAAAGTCACAGAAAAGCCTGGCTCACGCTCTTTTGTTTCAACTTTTGGAGCTCAGGCTGGCTTCCAGTTCCTTATATTGCTGAGCCTAATCTTGAACTTCTAATCTTATCTGCTAGGATTGCAGATATAACTCACCATGGCCAGCCTCACTTAAAAAAATGGCATTAGTCCTAACCGTGAGGGTTCCTTGCAGTCCAATGACTTCTCAAACTCTTATTGCTGTTACACTTGTAATTACATATTCACAATAAATTAGGAAGGGATAAACATAAAATCTGTAACAGTTTATATGAGCATCCAAGACAAATGTCTCTAATTAGGAATAGATTTGAAGATAACTTTTAAAATCTTTTATTCTAGAAGCACAAAGCATCATGGATATAAATTTTAGGAAAATTTTGTTATGTGCCAGAAGGTATATTTAATTTCTATGTGCCTATTCCATAAGAGAACCCAGTGATCTTAATAGCTATCATATGCATCTGCTTCATGGCATTTGCAAAGTTCATCAGAAACATGTGAGTTTTATGTGTCAGTTGAGACCATACCACATCATCCTGAATTTACAAGTACACTATCAGAGAAGGCCTTGCTGCAACAAAACTCTCATACAAGATCACTTTTTCCCAATGTCTTTGATGTAAGTTTTTTTTTTAATTTGTCTATAGAATATTTATCATTTTTTAAGAAATGCTTTATCAGCTAGGTATAACTAGCTTATGTTTAAAAAGTCATATATAATCATAATAACTCTTCCTAATTTGTGTATGTAGACTTGATAGTGTATATTCATATACTCTCCATGTTTTATAATGTCGGTCAGTGTGGTGGCCCCACCTGTCACTTTGGCACTCAGGAGGCAGAGGCAGGAAAGCCATGTCCAGCTTTATGCCAACCTACCTGGTTTATAGGTCTATACAATGAGACTTTATTTTAAAAATTAGATTTATAATACAACAATTCTGTATGTTATGCTGGAAAATTGTATAAGAATAACTATTTTACAGTTATGTTTAAGGGAACATTTACTGAATACCATAGTATAGTTAGGAATGCCCCTAGTTTTCATATAATAGGGTGATATAATAGGGTGTACATGTAGTGGAAACTCTGGATTAAAAGAATTTAATACCTTTATAATTGATAATAAATATGACTAAACTTTGCCACAGCTGGAGACATTATTCTTAATATCCCTGATAGCTAGCACATCTGCCCTGTGCGCCTAGGGAGATACTAATTTTTCTTCCAAAATCATTTGCTATAAAAGTATCTTCGATTGTTTAGCACCTCAGAATGCAAGATGGGCAGACATCTCTTGAGAGCTGTTTACCAACATTGACTTCCTCTAAGAAATGTGTTTCCCTCAGGACCCTTCTTCCCTTCTTGGTGATTTTCACATCATTATCAGGAAATAGCTTTCTTATGTAAAAGGAACATAAAGGGTCGCAGAGAAAAACACATACTCCCAACTGAAAATTTTCTTTTTAGCAATTAAGAAGATATGACTTTTCTTTTGTGTGTGCATATTACTCTGCATGTGTGCATGCATGCTTGTGTGTGTGTGTGTGTGTGTGTGTGTGTGTGTGTGTGTGTGTGTCTGTGTAGGTCAGAGGATAACCAAAGATGTTGTTCCTCAGGTTCCTATATGGTCTGAGGATCTCTAAATAGGCTAAAATGGCCAGGCAGAGAACCCAGGTTTCTACCTGTCTCTTCCTCCTCCCACACTGGGTTCACAAGCATGCACTACCATGCCCCCCAGTATTTTTTTTTAATGAGTTCTGGAGAATCAAACTTACATACTTGTGCTTATAAAACAAGCATTTTACCATCAACCGAGCCATTTCTCCAGCTTTTTTATTAAGGTGTATCTGTTGTACACCAAGGCTGACATACAGAATATCAGAAAAATGATGATGTAGGGCTAGAGTGATGGTTCAGCAGCTGAGAGCACTTGTGATCTTCCAGAAGACCCCATTTTGGTTTTCTACATTCACATCAGGCAGCTTGTCTATAATTTCATCTTCAAGGATTCCCAAGCCCTCTTCTGACCTCTCTGGACAGTCTTACACATCTGGCATATACAGAAACAAATACTTACATATAAATCCAAATTTTAAAAAATCCCTTAAAAAACAATGAAGATGTGAAAGGATTTGAAAGTTTTATCTTTGGTTGGATAACTTCCAATTGCCACATGTCCCTGTCTGATCCCTGCTCTTCAGGCATTTAAAAAATTTTTATTATTATTGATGTCTTTGTACATGTGTATATATTCATATGTATGTGCATAATGTGTGCTGGGTAAGTGTACACACACACACATGGCACAACACATGTGTGCAGGTTGGAGAACCTGTAATTTTTCAGTTCTTATCTTCTTTATGAGCTTGCAAGGATCAAATTCAGGTCACCAGGCTTATGTGGCAATTATATTTGCCCGCTGAGAACAACCCAGTCTCACCTCTTAGAAATCTTGGTCTTACACTGATCCTGCCATTATGGATTTTGGTTATGGTGCTAAGTTTACTGGTAACATCTAGAGCTACATAAATTATTAAGTAGCCTCATAAGGATTATTTAACAAACACTCTATGTTCCAAGTACCATAAGTGACTTAAGAGGAAAGGGTTTTCTGTGTTTAAAATATATAACATCATTAAAGAGAAAAGATTTTTAAATGTCAAAAATACAATTAAAAATATTAGCACTGGAATGAAACTGCAATGTTCTAAATTACCATGTGAATAATTATTAACATTTCTCAGTACTTCTTAAACAAATTTTGTGATGCTAGGGGTTGAACCTAGGGCCATATGTAAGTTAAACAAAAGGTTCATCTGTAGCCTAAGTATTCATGTAACCAACTTACGTAGGCATTTACTGTAAAAAAGATTTACTTTGCAGTAATGTGAATGTGAAATACTAAATTAATATTTAGATATCATAATTCAAATATCTGGAATGTAGCTTTTGTATACAGTGTGAGGATGGTACTGATTGTCTCTATGTGAATGCCAATTACTGAAATATTTAATTCCATATAATTTTTACCACTTAAAGTTCCCTTACATTCTGAACATGTTTGTATTTGTGTACATGACTACATGTAAATCATTGCTTACTCATCTTTGTTTACTCCCTTGAGATGTCATATTGTTTAGCTGTGTAACATATTTTTATAAAAGGAAATAGGGTAAGTTCCTCTTCACTAGTCATCTGACACACTGGTTATTCTACATAATAATTTTCTACATAAAATGAAACAACTTGAGATCCACAGATTTACTCAGATGCACCAATAACTAGGGTGTGAGTGAGAATATGTGCATGTTCTAGACTAGAACAAAAACACAGCCTTCTAAAATGTGTATTTCCATGTAAAAACATGGTCTCAGTGGGTATAGGTGCTTTCATAGGCAAGCCTGGTGACCTGTATCCAAGACCCAGAAACATAAAAACATGAAAGGAGAGAACCAATTTCACAAAGTTGCCCTCTATCATCCCCATGTATATTATACCATACTTGCCTCCTCCCTTGACATACTATGCAAGTGCGTACATGCACGAGCACACACATACAGACACACACACACATACACATGCACACACACACACACACACACACACTTTTTATTTTTAAAAGAGAATTCTCTCTCTCTCCCCACCTCTCTCTTTCTCTTACTTTATCTCGCTTTCTATGTTATTATTCCCTACACCCTCCTAACAACTTCTGGAGTCACATGACCATACATGCGCTGTCAGCAGTCAAGCAAAATACTTAGTCACTCCAGGGCCTTATGTCCTATGTATCCCATGGGCAGCATGGTTACATGATCTATGTGCATGTGTGGCATAACTATGTAAGCCCATATATGCATGCTGGAGGTGTACCTATAAAAGTAGACTCTACCTACTTCCCAACTCTCTCTCCGCACATTCTCTCTGGTCAGCGTACTCACGCCCATCTTTTCCCTTCCCTAATGAAACTCTCAGGTGGATTTGTTATGCCTCACGGTCATTTCTCACATTTGGTAAATAATGTCAGTAAATAAATAACACTCTAGCTATGCTTTTAACTTTCAGTCAGATACTTAAAACATCTTGGGATGACTATTACAGCTATTCAGTTAGCTTGGTTGGTTCCATTAGGATGTTTTTCTTTTCTGTGTTTTGGCCTCATAGTTACTGATGACATCTACAGGAAATATGCCAATTTTCATAGGTTAATTTTCAAATTATCAGATTCTTATAGAAATAGTAGCAATAGTTCTGTGATTTTCATTGTTTCCCCAGAAATGTTATCATCTCCTTATTTAGTTAGATTTTAAATAACTATTTCATTATTTTTACATCAGTGCAGAATCACAGGAAGAAAGTATAGGGAAAGTGAACCAACCTATCGAGTACAGTACTGTTGAAGGCCTTCCTCCTAACAAGCTTATTGATTCAGATCTCCACAGCACAGTGCAAATCAGGAGGCAGGTTCCTGTTTCTGTTTTCCATTGGATGGAATCAAAATTGTTGTTGTTTGTTTTTTTTGTGTGTGTGTTTTTTTTAATTTAACTTTGTTTTGTTTTAACATTTTTTGATTATTTTTATTTTGGTATTAAGAATTCAGCCAATTTGTAGTATCTATTTTCATATATTCTGTAAATAATGAAATACTCCTACAGCATTGTCATTTTAGAATCATTCATTACATTTAGGAAAGAAGCAAAAATACCTTCATATATACCAAGGAAATCCACACTATGAAATATCATTTCTTAGTACTACAGAAGTATATAAAATCAGTGGTTATTTCATTCTCAACCTGAATTGTAGCTGGAAGTTTTCCTGTGTCGTGCTGGTCCACAGCAGCTCAAACCCAAATAAACATACACAGGCTAATATTATCTTTAAACTATGGCCACGGAAATCTTCTTGTTATCTAATTAACCATTTCTATAAATTTATGCTTTGCCATGTGGCTAGTGGCTTACTGGTACTTTTACATCTTGCTTCTCATGGTGGCAGCAGGCAGTGTCTCCTCTGCTCTGGAATTCATAAAAAAGCCACTTGGCTGTGACCTTGTGGGCCCCAGCTCTGCTGGAGCTGCAAGTGGCTGGAGCTACATGCAGCCAGACTGCTTGTGGGCTTACAGAGCCCTTGGCCCCAGGGCCAGCTGCACGACTCAGGTCAGAGCATGTGGCCAGAACCTCTTTGGCATTCTTTTCCTAGTGGGTGATGAGCTTCCCCCTCTCTCTCTCACTCTCTCTCTGGATTTCCATCTCAAATTGCCACTGCTGCTTTAAAATTTCCTCAGACTTCTACTGTTCTACACAGTTAACAGATTTGGTAAGTCAACTAAGATATCTTAAAGGGTAAAATTAGTTAAAAGAGTTTTTTTCCAACATTAAAAAATGGGAAGCATTTTTACAAGGGAAGGAATTTGGTCTCTGTTTGATAACACATTAGGCAGTCTGAAAATGGAACAATTAAATGAGAGGATAATTAATGTTGATTGGATGTATGTAACATCAATTATGAATATTATTTGTTTAATCACTTTTATTTTAGTATTTAAAAGGTTAGTCAGTTTATGTGCCAAGATAAAAGCTTTAGAAAAACTTATTAAAATGAATCATAGAGAAATTCAGACCCAGACAGAAGAATTTAAAGCTGAAATTATTTCAGGATTGAATTATATGTTACAGAGAGACAGCCTGTTTTCAAACAACCAAACTTAATCTATCTGGTAACCTTACAGGAACTACCTGCTCAAGGGTGTATACAAGCTAATTGTACTCCTGTGGAAATGTTAGATTTCAGGAGATTTAAAGAAGCTACAGTCTCATATGATATGCATTGTCCATTTGTAAAGCAGATGTTAAACTCGTAGTCAACTTGTAATAGAATTATCCTTCAGGAAAGGAAAGAATTAGTTGCAGTGGTGCTAGAGGCTGGTCCACATTCACAGTGGAAAACTTGGTTTAAAAAGGAGGCTAAAACAATAGAACAGCAAGGACAAGAGGTGTGGAAATTTTCCAGGATCAGCTTCTTGGAGAAGGCAAATATGCTGATATACAAAGACAATGTTTATATGGTAACAAAACCATAATTCTATGCCACATGGCAGCCATGAATGCATGCAAAAGAACTGAGGAAGCAGGAAAGAAAATTGAATCATTTATAAAAGTTATAGAGGGTCCCAGAGAATCCTTCATGGATTTCTTTTTTTTTTTTTTTTTTTTTTTTTTTTTGGTTTTTCGAGACAGGGTTTCTCTGTGTAGCTTTGTGCCTTTCCTGGGACTCACTTGGTAGTCCAGGCTGGCCTCGAACTCACAGAGATCCACCTGGCTCTGCCTCCCGAGTGCTGGGATTAAAGGCGTGCGCCACCACCGCCCGGCAGATTTCTTACAAAGGCCATCTTCAGCAGTAAGTAGAATGATACCAAATTCAGAAGCTAGACAGATAATAATTGAATCTTTGGCTTTGGAGAATGTGAATGCCACATGCAAAAGAATAATCAGGCCACTAAAGGCCAGATCAGCATCCTTGGAGGATTGGATCAAGGACACAATTAATATTGAGTCTCATGACCATGATGATATGTGCATAGTAGAGGTGATTTCAAAAGCTTTGAGGAAAAATAATGTCAGATTTTTTTAGTTGTGGAGAACAAGGTCATTTGAAAAGGGAGTGTAAACAGGACGTTCCTACAAAGAATGTTTATTCAAGGAACAATGGCTACAGAATGCCCCTCTCTTTGGGATTATGCAGAAGGTGTGGTAAGGGCAAACATTGGACAAACAAATGTAGATCAACAAGGGACAGATAAGGTAATCCTTTGCCTCTGCCCTCAGGAAACAACCAGAGGGGCCTCATGCAAGCCCCTATAGCAAATTCAGTTCAGATCTTTCCTGCTATCATAGAAGAAACCCCTTTTCAGAGCAATTAAATAAGCAAATGCCTCTTGGAATAAACTAGGCTGCTCAGGGTGATAGAACTGCTGTAGCAGAGAGAATAGGAAATTCATGAGAAACCATAAAGCAACATTTTTCTATAAAGGAACAAAGACAAAAATTAAAAATATGAATAAATGACGTTCTCTTGGAAGGTTTATTAGACACAGGTGTGGATGTGACCATGATTGCACCAGAATTTTGGCATCCAAACTGGCCTCTTCAGGAGGTAAATATTCAGCTATCAGGGATTGAAACATTATTTCAAGTGAAACAGATCACAAGGTTGATCAAATGTATAGGGCCAGAAGGACAGAGAGGAAAATTAAAGCCATATGTGGCTAATATAGCCATGAATTTATGGGGCCAGGATCCATTACAACAATGGAATATTCAGATTAACATTCCTCCAACCTTAGAAACAAATCATAAACTAACACATTTTTCTGAGAGAAATATTACGAGGTATTACTATTAAAAAGAGCGGTCACCAGCCATCCAGATTGTACAAGAACAAGGCACAACAACTGCTGATCTTTCAAAGACACCAACAGCTCTACCATTAAAATGGTTAACAGACAAGCCTGTATGAGTTCAGCAATGGCCTTTAACAACAGAGAAACTCCAGGCTTTAGAAGAGCTGGTACAAGAGGAGTTAAATGCTCAGCATATTGAAGAATCAACTAGCCCTTGGAATTCTCCTGTATTTGTTATTAAAAAATCTGGTAAATGGAGAATGGTAACAGACCTAAGAGCAATTAACAAAGTAATTCAGCCAATGGGCTTTCTACAATCTGGAATTCCTTTGCCTACTCTGTTACTTAAAGGATGGCCTCTTATAGTTATCAATTTAAAAGACTGTTTCTTTTCAATACTCTTATAAGAAAAGGACAGAGAAAGATTCGCCTTGATGGTACCTACTTATAATAATTCTCAGCCAGTTAAGAGCTATCAATGGAGGGTTCTCCCACAGGAAATGTTAAATAGCCCAAGATTGTGCCAATATTTTTTACAACAGCCATTGGAAGTAATATGTAAACAATTTCCTAAATCTATAATTATCATTACATAGATGATATTTTAGTAGCTGATTCAAATGCAGATAATTTAGAAAGAATGTTTGAAGAAGTAAAGAAATTTTTGCCTTGTTGGGGATTACAAATTGCTCCTAAAAAGATACTCTATTAATTATTTAGGACACAAAATAGGTCTACAAAAATTAGACCCCAAAAGGTGCAAATTAGGAGATATCGATTATGGACTCTTAATGATTTTCAAAGGTTATTCGAAGACATTTCCCATCTATGAACTGTTGTTGGGGTAAAAAATGATGAACTGAGTAATTTGTTCAAAACCTTAGAAGGTGACAAGGACTTCAATAGTCCAAGAGAATTATCAGCTAAAGCTGAGAGAGAATTGTCCTTGGTAGAAAAAAAAGTACAGGAAGGACATGTATATCATGTGGATCCAAAGCTTGATTGCATTTTGGTTATTTACCCTCTAAGTATTCCCCTACAGAAATTTTAATGCAGAGAGAAGATATTATATTAGAATGGAAATTTCTACCAAATAAACAGAGTAAAAAATTAAAAACTTATGTGGAAAAGATCTCTGACTTGATTTTAAAAGGAAAATTGAGACTTTGTCAAATAACAGGACCATCTGTCAGCTGCTAAACTCTGTTAAGGGCCCTTGTTCTTCCTTTCTGTCTGACTGTTTTGTTCGTCAGTGTGATTTGTTGTATTTCTGCTCATCTCTCATTTGCTAACATACAAGGACAAGCCATGGGAAATACCCCTTTTCCCCCCTAGACCTGACCCTAGCACATTGGAGGGATGTAAAGGAGACTGCTTATAACAACAGTGTCAATGTTAAGAAAAATAAATGGATTACTTTTTGTTCCCCAGAATGTCCCACCTTCAAGGTTGGCTGGCTGCCAGAGGGGACTTTTGACTCCAGTACCATCCACAGGGTCAAGGAAATAATGACCAGACCCCTTTCATAGTGACTTGGAGAGGGCTTATTGATAGGACTGGGAGATGCCTCCCCTGGTTCAAGTCCTTTCTACCTCCACCACTTAACCCCCCACTTGAACCATCTGCTTCCTCACAGATACTCCCTGTAAAAGTCAGGTAGGACCCAAAGCTGCCAATCATCCAAAGGGGAACAGAGGAATCTTCTCAAAGCAGCTGCACAAAAGCCAACTGATATGGCTAAGGTTTATGATGTTAGAGAGGGAGCAGAGGAGAGCCCAGCTGCTTACTTAGAACACTTGCTAGAGGCCTCTAGGCAATATATATCATATGACCTTAAGGTAGAGAAATCAGCCCAGATGACAATGTTCTCCTATATAAATCAGGCAGCACCAGATATCAAGAAAAAGCTGCAGTCAATGGAGAGATTATATGAAAAGAATCTTAGGGAATTAGTGGCAGTGATGGAAAAGGTTTATAATAAGAGAGAGACAGAGGAGCAGAAAGAAGAGAGGCAGGAAATGGAAAGGGCACAGAAAGAAGGAAAACAAGAAAAGAAACAGGAGAGGAGTTCAGCAAGGATCCCGGAACAACAACAAGCTAGGCTAAAGGACAGTGGACCTTGGAATGAGAAGGGTAACCCATTCATTCCTAGTAATTCCAGAATGCCCCTATCCACTGATATCTTTTGTCAAAAATGAAAGCCCCAATCCACTTTTCCAACAAAAAGCCCAATTCTTTATCAAAATGGGAAACCAGTCCAAATATTAGACTGCCAACCTGATGGAGGAATATAGACTACACCAAAAGCCCATGGCCCCTGAACCTGAGACAGAGAAATGGCTTCAAAAGTTTCCACAAGCATGGACAGAAACTGGGGGCATGGGGCTAGCAAAATATAGACCCCCCTATATATATGGAAATTCAGGCAGGCACAGTCCCAGTTAAAGTCCACCAGTATCCCTTACCCCTGAAAGTAAAGAAAGGGATACCACTCCACATAAGAAGATTGTTGACCCTCAGGGTCCTGAGCCCGGTCCAGTCTGCATAGAATACCCCACTGCTACTGTTTAGAAAGTCCCACACCAATGACTATAGGCCAGTACAGTAAATAAAAGGGTAATGGACATACACCCCATGGTGCCCAATCCCTACACCCTACTGAGCACATTGCCCCCAGACTGGCAGTGGTACTCAGTCTTGGACCTGAAAGATGCCTTCTTCAGCCCACCCCTGACCCCCAAGGGTCAGCAGAACTTTGCCTTCGAGTGGCATGACCTAGACATCACAATCAATGGTCAGCTAACCTGGACTAGATTACCACAAGGATTCAAGAATTCTCCAGCCATCTTTGATGAGGCCCTATATGAGGATCTGAGTGAGTGTAGAGCCTAGATATAAGCTTGTTGCAGTATGTAGATAACTTGCTGATTGCGGCTGCTGATAGAAAGACCTGTTGAAAGGGAACTAAAGATCTGCTACAAGCATTAGGAGATCTTGGGTACTGGGCCTCTGCAAAGAAGGCCCAGGTCTGTCAGCTCAGGGTAATGTATCTGGGGTATGTCCTTGAAGGGGGTCAGAGATGGCTGTCAGATGCCCATAAAGAGACAGTGCTAAAAATACCCACTCCCCAAACTACAAAACAAGCGAGGGAGTTCCTGGGTACAGCAGGATGCTGCCACCTGTGGATCCCTGGATTTGCAGAGCTGGCCAAACCACTATATGAAGCAACTATAGGTTCAGATCCAGAAATTGAGTCCTGATCCAGAGGTGCCACCACAAATCCCTGGAGCCACAATGGAAGGGGCCTTACGTTGTCATCCTAACAACACCCATGCCCTCAAAGTGAATGGCATCACAACCTGGGTTCACTACTCGCATGCTCAATTGGCAGATCCATTTGCCCTTCCAAAGGAGTACTGGGGAGAAGCCTGAGAAGCCTCCAAGCATCCTTCTAACTCACTGAAGCTCAAGCTACGCCGAAAAGAACGACCCAGCCCATGAATCCTGTGTTTCTGGTGCTATTGCTGGCCCTGATTTCTATGATACTGGGAGTTGAGGCAGCTGGTACCCATCTACCTTGGAACCCCCATCAACCTATGCACCTTACCTGGCTCATCATCAATGCTGAGATGGGTGACATAGTCAATAGCACCTCATCGGTGGCACCCAGGGCCACTTGGTTCCCCAATCTGTATGTGGACCTCTGTGACTTGGGAGGGGCTGATTGAGGAGCCTCTTCAGATGCGGTAGAAAAAGTCTCAGGCTGATGCTGCAGTACTGGGTGTATTGGGGCAAGACAAGGACCAACTGATTTTATGTTTACTCAGGCCACTCCCAGACAAAAACACAGAAGCAACAAATGTGGGGGTCCTGATGTGGTAGCTGGGAATATAAGTCCACCAGGTGGATAGACTGGACACCTAAGGTGAAGGGAGACTTAATCACAGTACAGCGGGCAGGGGATATGTGGATTAGGGGAATCAGATTCTGTGGGGAAACCCTAGCGTCTGCCAGTCCATGTGGGTCATGTTAGACAGAGAATGCTTCCCATAACATTCCCTGTCTACTCCCAGAGGGCGATGCAATCCACTGATTATTAGATTTGCTGAAGAGGGAAAGTGAACAGAACAGGACTGGACAAGGAGCAAAACCTGGGGTTTGAAATTATACATAACCGGGGCAGACCCCTAGCTGATGTTCACCATCCAGCTGCAAGAGACATCCCTCACTGTAGCCCTGAAATTCAAACGTATGGTTACCCCAACTAGGATAGTCCCAGCCTCAAAAAAGGCCACCCCTGTCACAGAAGCTCAGACTCCCCTGAATGATATAATGACACAGGCACCCAGGTTGTCCCAAGGAATACCTGGTTACTTTGTGCAGCAACTGCTTGATTAAACTTATCAGGTCTTGAATGAGACAGAGACAGACCCTTAAAAGCTTCTTTCTGCTGGCTGTGCTACGAATCCACTCTCCCATTCTATGAGGGGATTGCGGTTTCAGTTGAGGTCACTCCGACTGATGACCCAATGTTCTGTAGATGGTTGAGCCAAGAAGTAGGGCTGACACTGGAACAGGTCTTGGGCTTGAGTATATGTAGTCTTGGGCTTGAGTATATGTGTGGGGAAGGTCCCAAAAGAATAGCAATTTCTTTGTAATTCCTCTTGTAACTCCTGTTAGCTACCTAGTCCCACATGGGGACACTTGGTGGGCTTCTTCTACAGGATTCACTCCCTGCATACACCTCCAAGTGCTTAGTCAGGTACAGGGGTATTGCATATTCATCAAACTTGTCCCGAGAATAATGTATCATGCCAACGAAGTTTTTTTAGATTTACTGGAGACCGGCTCATGCCCCCTTAGGTTCAAAAGAGAACCCATCTCCCTTATGCTTGGTGTCTTAATTGGAGCCAGTGGGCTGCAGGTGTGGGAACAGGCTCAGCGGCACTCATCTCCCAACACCAGCAGTATTCAGCCCTTAAAGAAAATATAGATTAGAATCTACACTGGATAGAGGAATCCATCACTCACATGCAGGATTCCCTCGGCTTTTTAGCAGAAGTAGTGCTTCAGAACAGAAGTGGACTAGACCTCCTGTTCTTCCAGCAAGTGGGACTTTGTGTGGCACTTAAGGAAAAATGTTGCTTCTAGGGATTATTCGGTAGAGGTAAAGGATAACATGGTTATTATTAGAGAGGGACTTGAGAAATGAAAACACAACTGAGAAACTATCCAGGGGTGGTTCCAGTTCTGATTCAACAGCTCTCCCTGGTTAACTAATTTCCACCTTAATAGGCCCATTGATAGTCCTGCTTCTGGTACTAACCCTTGGGCCCTGTATTCTCAACAGGTTGCTCCAATACATGAGACAGAGGCTGAGTACAATTCAGCTCATGGTCCAGAAAACATAAGAATATATGCCCATAGAGTAAGGGACGCTTATGAGTTGGCCATCAGGAACCCATGATTGGTTTTCCACAAGGCACATAAGAAGGGGGAAATGAAGAAACAAGCCCCTCCATCTTGTAAGCCTCTCCATTTTGCAACAGGCCTTAGGTTTCAAATTCTCAGTATTGCTGACATAAATTCCAGGAACCAGAATGTACAAAGTCAGGATGTCAGGAATGGCCATCTGACCATCTGGTAGCAACTGATTAACCACAGAATGTCCCAACCCAGAGACATCTCAGGAAAATGGTTTAACAAATAACTGGGATTAAACTGAACATGAGATATCAGCAGAATTCTGGAAAGTCCCTAAGGAGGAGGCAATCAAGATTATACCTGTACTGAAACCCCCTAATGTGTGGCTTTTGCCTTTAAAAGTCATACACACTCAGGGAAGGGCACCTCCTCTAGCCTCTGTTGCTTTGGTATGCTTGAGGAGGTCCTTGCTGTGGCTTGAATTGCTCCAATAAACCTTGCTTTTGCATTTTGGTGAGTTCATGTTTCTGGTGGCCTCTTTGGGGGTCTCTCAACTTAGGCACAACAATCCGTGCCAAGACAAGTGTGGTTGCAGCTTTGGCAACAGGTGTCCTCTAAGGCCAGGACAATATGACACCATCACTGAAGTGGCTTTGCAATCAGGAAAATGTACAGTGCCCCTTTCTTTGAAGGCAGCTGAACATGCAGTGGACTGATGTGTAGATGTAACCATCTTGTTAAATAAGAAACACAGAGCCAATGCAGAGACGAAAGCCCAAAAGGTCAGAGCAGTAGCTAAGAGCTAAAAACCTTACCCTTCACTGCTGCTGCTGTCCTCCTCAGCAAGAGACCTACTTCCTGTGTGTTTGTCCTTTTTACTGACTTTCTATTCTGCCTTCTCATTGGTTGTAAACCCAACCACATGACCTCTTCATCACTGTCCATCTATACAGACCTCCAGCTCTTCTATGGTTGATATTGAGATTAAAGGCATGTGTCTCCATGCTGGCTGTATCCTTGAACACACAGAGATCTGCCTAGCTCTGCCTCCCAAGTGCTGGGATTAAAGGTATGCACCACCACTGCCCAGCTTCTGCTATGGCTTGCTATAGCTCTGACCCCCAGGCAACTTTATTTATTAACATACAAATAAAATCACATTTCAGTACAAATAAAATATCACCACACTGATGGCTTCTGGTGTGCAGTGGAACAGTAGCTGAAACAGTTATTCTTAACAGCTAGGCTGACAGAGTCTAACCTCTCAATGGTAGACTGGCATTTAATAAAGGAGATGAAGACACCCACAAGCCAAGAAGAATAGGCAGCCAGATTCCAAAAACATCAACAATTTCCAGAATTTAAAATCCTAAATCATGACAGGACACTAGTGGAATTCAGGTTTATCTGGTACATGGACTTATCACACCGAATGTGACGGTGAGCTGTTGGCCTTGTGTACATCCTACTTCACAAATGAGTCTGTCAGATACGCTAAGCCTATAGGCTGAAGATGATGCCCCAACGTTGCAGACAAACCTCAGGACCGTCCAGAACCTGGCTATTTCTGTCAATTCACATTTTTTGGAAGCCACTTGTTGCACTTCTTGTTTTTATTTTTGTTAGGTAATATTATTTCCTTCTTGGGTCTCTGAGGGAGCTGAAGATTATATAAAGTTATAGTTTTCCTTGTTAAGAATTTCAGAAAAGAAACTCACTAAAAAGGTGTAAAGTGTATAAATTTGAAAGACATCATAAGATAGTTTTCTGTTGGTACTATAAGTTAGGATAGAAAGTGAATTAGGTACATTTTGGACTTACCAAAATAGAATAGATAATGGAATATTTTCTCTGAATTTGTCAAATGCAAATGGACTAGACATTGTTGATGTTTTTATTGCTTTTATATATTGTATATAGCTATTGTACTTATTGTATGTTGTTTTTCTTATATTAGTTATAATTTTTTAATTTTTATTTTTATTAGACAAAAAAGGGGAAATATGGTGATATTTTATTTGTGCTGAAATGTGGTGATATTTTATTTGTGCTTTAATAAAGCTTGCCTGGAGATCAGGGGAAAAAGCCAGCCATTTTATATAAACAAGAAATCAGGCAGCACATTCCCTTAATCCAATCACTTATCAGGCAGGGTCTCTGTGTGTTCAAGGCCATACTAGGGAATAGAGTTAAGCATGGTGGCACACGCTTTTAATCCCAGTATCAACCATAGAGACCATGAGGTCTGTACAGACAGACAGTGACAAGGAAATGAGGAAGCTTGGCTAAGATAGCCAATGAAAGGGCAGAACAGCAAGGCAATAGAGGCATGAGTAACACAGGAAGTAGCCACATTTAGAAGCTGTAGAGTTGGTGAGGTAAGGCTGGCTGGTGGCTTTCCCTATTTCCCTGATCTCTCTAAGGCTTTCACCTTTATATTTGGCTCCATGTTTTTTTATTTAATAAGACCATTTAGAAATTCATCTACACTAAAGTCAAATTATGAAAGGAATTACAAAAATTCCACATCGAATAAAAATATATATATTTCCCCACAGTATGCTATATTTCTGGAATAGAAGTTCAGACAGACAGTCTAGCTTCCAATTTGTTTCCTATTTTAATCTTGAACCTTAGAGAATGGATCAATAAAACACAATTTAATTTATTATTATACTGACATTACTTCATCATCTAGACAAAAGACTGTATCTATTATAGTCCATATTTGAATAAAGCAACACAATGAAAATTTAAAATAGTTTAAAAGAAGCTGATATCAGTTTTCAATAACAATTTTACTAATCATATTTCTCCTAAACCTGATTATTAAAAAGTGTATACATATATAAATATGCTTTACTTAATTTACTTATTCTAAACATACAACTGAAAAATAACTGTTGAAACTATGTTTGTACAACATGATAGACATCATACCATATGCCTACTGAAATTTAAAATGAAGTTAAATATAGTTTAACAATAAGTTATTGGATCCCACCAGCCGTGCTTTCCTAGCTCAACATCCATATTTGCCTAGTATCATACATATGAAATATGCACAAATATGGAAGATATTTATCTGGTGGAGGCCAGCTCAGACCTGTTGAATGGTTGTTGGAGGGAGGAGAGAGAAATGAGAAAGTAGTAGATAGAAATATAGTTGAAGAAAAGACAGAGATAAAGGATAGCTTTGGACGACCCTGGGTCAATACCCAGTCGCCTCAAGTTTAATCATGATGGGTTTTTATACATCAGCAAGTAGAGGAGCAAAAGATCTTCCCCTTTGAAGGTTGAGGTATAAAATATTAACAAATGTAGACCCTTCAAAATACCTGGTACCCAAGCCCTTGGCCAAATCATCTCATTATGCAGCCCTGCTGGGCAAAGCAAGCTGAAACTTTCTGACATTGATTAAGGCCTTACTGGGGAACCTCTGTGGGCCCCCACATTTATCTTTGCAAATTGTTCTTTGGATAATGATGGTTTATAAAATAGAAATGGTAAGATATATTTACTTCTTGATGTACTCTCCAAATGCTGAAATATTTTATAACAAGTTGTATAGCAATAAGTTAACTGCTTATTATGAAAATAATTGTTAATCTCTAATTTTAGTCACTTTTAAAAATTGCAACCCTGAATGTAAGTTATGAAGACCTTCATAGTGATGAAAAACATCAATAAGAGAATATGGAAAGAGAAATCAGAGACATAGAAGCTAGTTACTCACTCACACCATGTTGATAATTGAATTGCTTTGATTTCTTTTGGTTTCCTCATTTCTTCATTCATATCACAATTGTTTATAGAGCTCCTGTGTGACATAATGAGAAATTATTGTTTCTTAGGGAGCCAGGGGTCAGAGAAAATGATTATCATTCCCCCCGCCTTGCATTATCCACTCTGGTCTTTTCCTTTTGATGAGAGAAAGTGTAACCCCGCCTTCCTGAATGCTGTCATTGATTCCCAAAACCATAGCCATCTGCAAAATCCCTCATCATGCACAATCTTTCCAAACCCTACAAAATACCACTCTCGACCCTCTCACTCATGAGACTCCACTGGCAATGGCAACTTTAAGGGAAAATGGCTCACTGTATGTGACTCCTGACTTCTAATACTAACTACACATAACTTGGCTGATGAAACTTTGGTGCATTCTCAGAACCTACTGTATTTCAAAAGAGGATACAACCAAGTTACTTCACTATCTAGACACCCCTCAATGTCCTCAGATCCATAACAGTGCCAGCCAGACCTCTTTTACTGTCCTCATTTGCCAGGTTGCTGGTGCTTCTGACCAGCACGTACATTTTCACCTCATATACATCTTCTGCTAAGTAAAATCTACCCTTGAACTCACTATGCAGCCAATGTTGACACTGAGCTTCTGATCCTCTGACCTTCACCTCCCTGGTGCTTGGATTGCCAGCATGGGGTACCATTTACAGATTATCTCACATTGGATTTGAACCCAGAGTGGTCTGCAAGCTAGATAAGCATGTGGCCAACTGACCTATAGCCCCAACTCTCACTGGATATTTTTGTCTGCTCAAAGTAATTCTCTAAAATCATATCCCCAAAGATAATGTTGTCAGGGAGTAGGGCCTTGGAAGGTAAGAAGATTTGATAATGATAGAAGAGCCCTCTGACACTGAGCTAGTGCCCTTAAGAAATAGGCTTTAGAGATCTTACCCTTTCTTCATGTGAGGACACAGAACTAGAAAGAGGGGTTCTCAGGTGACAACAAGCCTGGAATTGCCTGGTTCCACAGTTTGGAGGAATAAATTTCCGTTATTTGTAAATTATCTAATTTAAGTATTTTATTATAGCATCCTGAACAATCAACAAAGATAACAATACGAATTCATGCCGTATCGTAATAAGAACTAAAGACTGATCAAACAAACCAGGCGTTGTGGGATGGAGGTACACCATGGAAGTTGAGGAAGAATGATCATGAACACAAGGGCAGCGTGCTCTACGAATATGAAAGAAACAATCCTCACTGCAAAGTAAGAAAAGAGGTTGCTTAGTATGAGACAAAACACTGATTTAGGTTTACCCAAATCCTACGTTCTACCATAGTAACAGTTCCCTGAAATTTCATAGGAACCATGTAGCACGAATCTTAAGTGGTCTTATTAATAAGATCAAACCTGGTGCCAGGTATTGGGGTGAATGCTGGAAGATCAGAGAGACAGAACAAGCAGCAGCTTCCTCAACTTGTCAATTCCTCAGCTGATCCTGTTTCCTCAGACTGGAAGCCTCTGAGTCCTCATCCAAATAGATCTCAGCTGAACTGCTGCTCAAAAGCCTAAAAGCTTAATCAGGCACTGGTTCCTGGTTTTCACACCTTATATACCTTTCTGCTTTCTGCCATCATTTCCTGGAATTAAAGGCTCACTTCCTGGGATTAAAGGCATGAGTCACCATGTCTGGCTGTTTCCAGTGTGGCTTTAAACTCACAGAGATCTGGATGGATCTCTGCCTCCCAAGTGATAGGATTAAAGGCATGTGTGCCACCATATTCTGGCCTCTATATCTAGTGGCTGTTCTGTTCTCTGACCCCAGATAAGTTTATTAGGGTGCACAATATTTTTGGGAACACAATATCACCACAGAACCGAACAAAGAAATTCATAAATCAAGACACTTTAGTGGAATGTCAGTCAGGTGGGCTACAGAAAATGGTAAAATTACCAACCAAAGGCCATGGATACTACTTGGCATTCTTAGCCTTTTGGCTGGAGGAAAAATGGAGTTTGCTTGTACATCACAGAGGATTTATCTAAAGATGATAAAGATCTAAAGTCACCTAAGAAATGACTATTCATGAGGCTAGAGATAGCCCAAGATAATTGGGTTCTGGGATTGCAACATTTCTCACCTCTCCATACCATTGAAGTTCTAACCAGTTGATTAGTCTTTTTAGTCTCAGCTTTTTTCCAGGAATTCTTATTCACAGCTACATGGGGAGGTTGCAGCTAAAATAGAAACAAAACCAAACAACAACAACAAAACCACATGGAATAGGGGAAGACTTGGGATGGGGTACTAAAAGAGACCCTGGAATGATAGATGGGGAATAAAGAATTTTTTGGAAATGTAATTAATATCCTTGACTGACAGACAATAGAATAGTGAGGGCTCTGACTAGAGTTCAGGGAGCAAGCTGAAGAGATATGAGAGATACAGAGCATGGTTAGGGCCCCAAGAGATGAAATCAAGGCTCACATGACAGAAATGGGCAGAGAAATGATATAAGCAGGAGGTGTGGCAACCAACACCCTCTTTGATAGATTTACTTTCTGTGTGAGCAATCTTGGCCTGGGAAGTATGTTAGTCACAGTAGGGTGCTTGTCTGTATCTGTGAAAAAGCCAATGACTGATTTTAACATTACATTCTTAAAAAAATGAAACCTCCTCCAAAATGAAAATAATCTAAGGAAAGATAAAGGGTTTTAATGGAATGGTCAGAAACAACTCTTTCAGAAAGCTGATTTCTGACCAAGAACTTGAAGAAAAACCTCAGGTTCTTGGCATTGGCATAGACTGAAGAAATCATTTGAGGTTTGGGAGAATGAGATCTAACCTAGGACCTCATGCATACTAGGAAAGTCATCTGCTAGTGTGCTACATCCCCAGCCACCAAGACTACTTTTTCCAAGACTATTTTGTTATTGTTGTTGTGGGCATTGCACTAGACTTTGAAGCCACATTGAAAAAAACCTTTTGTACCTCCCCAGTCAGGACTAGAGAAGATGACTAGCAGGAAGGGTAGTTGGATGGCTTTTTTTCTACACACATAACACAACCATCCTCTTTGCATTGTGAAAAAGATATTACCTTGGTCTAGTAGCCATGGCAACTAACTAAGCAGAACAATACAGTCATAGCTAGTTTGAGGTGATGGAGTTATTGACAACTCCCAATTACAAGGATGTGGGCTCCCTCTATGGCATGTGTCTCAAGCTGGACCAGTCATTGGTTGGCCCTTCCCCTAATTTCTTTGTCACCTTTTCCCCAGCACATCTTGTAGGCAGAAGAAATTGTAGGTTGAAGGTTTTGTGGCTGGCTTGGTATACCAATCCCTCCACTGAAAGTCTTGTCTGGTGACAGGAGATAGCTTGTTCAGGATCGATATCCCCCATTATTAGGAGTCTTAGCTAGGGTCACCCTCATGGATTCCTTGGAGTTTCCATTATACTAGGTTTCTAGCTCAGTTGAGATTCTAATTTCAGTTCTCTTGCAGTATTCTCTTCCTCCATCCTTCTTCTACCTGATCCTTCCTGTTCCTGTCCCCAACTATCCCAGTTGCCATGTGATATCTATTCTATTTCCCCTTCTCAGGGAGATTCATGCATTTCCTCTTGAACTGTTCTTGTTACTTAGCTTCACTGGGTCTGCGGATTGTAACATGGTTATGTACATGTAACATGGTGGGCTCCCTCTTGTGGCATAGGTCTCAAGCTGGACCAATTATAGATTGGCTGTTCCCACAAGGTCTGAGCTACCATTGCCTTAGCATATCTTACATGCAGGACAGGATGTAGGTCAAAGGTTTTGTGGCTGGGTTGGTGTTCCAGTCTCATGACTGGAATGCTTGCCAGGTTACAGAAGATGGCCAATTCAGACTTAATATCCTCCATTATTAGGAGTGCTCACTAGGGTCACTCTCATAGGTTCCAAGAAGTTTCCACTGCACTAGGTTTCCATATTGAACCCCAAACTCCCCCTTTTTAGTTCCTGTTGTCTCTCCCTCTTTTCCCTCCTTCCTGTAACTGATACATCCTGTTTCTATCCCCACTTGCCCTCAGTCTACCCACAAAACCTTTTCTATTTCCCCTTCCCAGGGAGAGCCAGGCATCCTCCTAGTGTCCTCCTTGTAACTTAGTGTCTCTGGGTCTGTGGACAGTAGCATGGTTATCCTTTGTTTTACACCTAATATCCATGTATGAATGAGTACATACATACCATTTTGTCTCTGTGGGTCTGGGTTACCTCACTCGGGATTTTTTTTTCTAATTTCATCCATTTACCTTCAAATTTCATTATGTCATTGTTTTTAACAGCTGAGTAATACTCCATTGTGTAAATGTACCATATTTTCTTTATCCATTCTTCACTTAAGGGGCATCTAGGGTTCTGGCTGTTACAAACAACACTGCTATGAACATCTATCTTTGTGTTATGATTGAGCATTATTTGGGTATATGCCCAAGAGCTTAGCTAGTCTTGACACAGGTAGATTCCAAATTTTCTAAGAATCTGCCATATTGATTTCCATAGTAGTTGTACAAGTTTGCACTCCCACCAGCAATGAAGGAATGTTCCCCTTGCTCCACATCCTCACCGGCATGAGCTGTCACTTGTGTTCTTGATCTTAGCCATCCTGACAGTTGTAATAAGGAATTCAGAGTCATTTTGATTTGCATTTCCCTGATGGTTAAGCATGTTGAAGATTCCTGTAAGTGTATTTCAGCCATTTGAGATTCTTCTGTAGAGAAGTCTATGTTTAGATATGTATCACATTTTGTAATTGTATTATTTGGTTTGTTGATATCTAGTTTTTGAGTTCTTTATATATTTTGGAAATCAATCCTCTTTTAGATGTGAGGTTCTTGAAGAACTTTTCCCAGTCTGTAGACTGCCATTTTGTTCTATTGATGGTGTCCTTTGCCGTGCAGAAACTTTTTTAGTTTCATGAGATCCCATTTTTAAATCATTGATCTTAATGCCTGCACTATTATTATTCTATTCAGGAAGTTGTCTTATGTGCCAGTGCATTCAAGGATACTCCCTACTTTCTTTTCTATGAGAGTCAGTGTATGTGGAATTGTGTTGAGGTCTTTGATCCACTTGGACTTGAGTTTTATACAGGGTGATAGATATGGATCTATTTGCATTCTTATACATGTCAACATTCAGTTATGCCAGCACCATTTGTTGAAGTTTTTTTTACATTGCATAATTTTGGCTTCTTTGTCAAAAATCAGGTATTCATAGGTATCTGGATTTATGGCTGGGTCTTCAATTCTATTCTATTGATCCACCAGTGCCATGCTGTTTTTGTTACTATACCTCTATAGCAGAGCTTGAGATCAAGGATAGTGATATCTCTGGAAATTCTTTTATTTTACTGGATTGTTTTAGCTATCCTGGGATTTTGTTTTTCTGTATGAAACTGAGTATTGTTCTTCCAAGATCTGTAAATAACTCTGTTTGAATTTTAAAGGAGATTGTGCCAAATCTGTAGATCATTTTTGGTAAGATTGCCATTTTTACTTTGTTAATCCTACTAATCCATGAGCATGGGAGATCTTTCCATCTTCTGACATTTTCTCCAATTTCTTACTTCATAGACTTGAAGTTCTTGCCATACACATTTTTCACTTGGTTAGAGTTATGCCAAGATATTTTATATTATTTGTGGCAATTGTGAAGGGTGTTGTTTCCTGAATTTTTTTCTCATCCTATTTATCATTTGTATACAGGAGGGCTACTGATTTTTTTCTTAGTTAATCTTTTATGCAGCCACTTCACTAAAGATGTTTCTCAACTCTAGGAGTTCCCTGGTAGAATTTTTAACATCATTTATTGCTGTAGGGTGTCCTGTATGTTGTGAATAAATAAAATACTGATTGGCTAGTAGCCAGGCAGGAAATATGTGATAGGTGGGACAAACAGAGAGGAGAGGCTGGGAAGTGGAAGTCTGGAAGAGACACCAGTGAGCATCATGTAAAGGCAGCAGGTAAAGCCATGGAACATGTGGTGACATATAGATTAACAGAAATGGGCTGAGTATAAGAGTAAGAGCTAGACAGTGGTAGGCCTGAGCTAATGGCTGAGCAGTTTAAATAATATAAGCATCTGTATGTTTATTTTATAAGTGGGCTACAGAACTGCAGGGGCTTGGCAGGACCTGGAGAAAAAAACTCTAGTTACAACTTATGTGTAATATCATATCATCTGCAAATAACAATAATTTGACCTTTTCCTTTCAATTTTGTATCTCCTTGATTTCTTTTAGTTGTCTTATTGCTCTAGCTTGAACTTCAAGCACTATATTGAATAGATATGGAGAACATGGACAGCCTTCCTGATTTTAGTAGAATTGCTTCGAGTTTCTCTCCATTTAATTTGGTGTTGGCTACAGCCTTGCTGTAAATTGACTTTATTCTGTTTAGGTATGCCCTTGTATCCTTAATCTTTGTAGAACTTTTATGATGAAGGGGTGTTGAATTTTGTCAAAGGATTTTTCAGCATCTAATGAGATGATCATGTGGGGTTTTTTTCAGTTTGTTTATATGGTAGGTTACATTGATAAATTTTCATATGTTGAACCATTTCTATACCTCTGGGATGAAGCCTACTTGATCATGCTGGATGATCTTTTTGATGTGTTCTTGAATTTGGTTTGCAAGTATTTTGTTGAGTATTTATGTGTCAGTATTCCTAAGGGTAATTGGTCTGTAATTTTCATTCTTTGTTGAGTCTTTGTGTGGTTTGAGTATCATGGTGACTGTGGCCCCATAAAATGGATCTGCTAATATTTCTTCTATAACTATCTTGTGGAATAATTACAGTATTGATTGGTATTAGCTCTTCTTTGAAAGTTTGGTAGAATTCAGTGCTAAAACTAGCTGGCCCTGAGCCTTTTTTAGTTAAGAGACTTTTGATGACTGCTTCTATTTCTGTAGGGGTTAAAATCTCTTTAAATTGTTTATCTTATCTTGGTTTAACTTTGGTAATTGGTATCTATCAAGAAAAATCATCCAGTTATTTTAGACTTTCCAACTTAGTGTAGTATAATTTTTTGAAGTATGACCTAATGATTCATTGAATTTCCTCAGTGTCTGTGGTTATGTCCCATTTTTCATTTCTGATTTTTTAAATTTTGGTATTATATCTCTGCCTTTCAGTTAGTTTGCATAAGGGGTTGTCTACCTTATCCAACAATTTTGTGTATTTTCTCAAAAAACCAACTCTTTGTTCCATTGATTCTTTGCAGTGTTCATTTTGTCTCTATTTATTGATTTCAGCCCTCGGTTTGATTATTTCCTACTCCTCTTGGGTATATTTGTTTCTTTTTGTTCTAGAGCTTTCATGTGTGTTGTTAAGTTGCTAGTATGAGATCTATTTTCTTTATGGAGGTATCTCATGCTATGAACATCCTCTTAGTACTATTTTCATTGTGTCCTATAAGTTTGGGTATGCTGTGCCTTCATTTTCATTGAAATATGGGCAGTCTTTAATTTCTTTCTTTTTTTTTCTTGACCCAATAGTTATTCAGAAGAAAGTTGTTCAGTTTCTGTGAATTTGCTGGTTTTCTGTTGTTTCTGTTGTTGATATGCAGCTTTAGTCCATGGTGGTCTGACATGATATAGGGGTTATTTCAATTTTCTTGTATCTATTAAGACTTGCTATGTGACCAAGTACTCAGTCAGTTGTGAAGAAAGTTCCATAAAGTGATGAGCAGAAAGTTTTGCTGGTGTGAAATTATTTTCTTCCTGAGTTTTCAATGGTATAATTAGCCTCCTTGTGTTGTGGGATATTTGATCACACTGTCTGAAGATGTGTCTTTTTTCTTCTTTAACTGCCTAAGGCATCTTCTGATTGGTAATAAAAAGCTGAATGGCCAAAAGCTAGGCAGGAGAGGATAGGTGGGACTTCCAAGGAGAGAAAGGAACTTGGGATAAGGATCTGAAGTGGGGAATTTTGCCATCGAGATGTGGAGGAAGTCATGGCAGAATGTAGGTTAATATAAATGGGTTAATTTAAGTTATAAAAGCTAGTTGGGGACAAGCCTAAGGTAAGTTCAAGCTTTCACATTTAATAATAAGTCTCTGTGTCACTATTCGGGAGCTGGTGATCCAATGAAAATCCAACTACATCCTTGGGACAGTTTTCCTTCTAGTACCTTCTATAGGAGTGGATTTGTGGATAGATATTGTTTAATTTGACTTTGTCATAGACTATCTTGTTTACTCCATCTATAGTGACTGAATGTTTTTGTGAGTATAGTCTTCTAGGCTGGCAAATGTGGTCTCTTAGAGTCTGCGTGGAATTTGATGGAATTGTATCTTTGGTCTGCCATGGATGTCTTATTGGTGCTGAAGAGATGGCTGTTCACATTTTTCTAAAAAAAAATCACAGAACCAAAACCAATCACATTCATGTAGGTGTCATACTAGAAGCAGCATATACATATCATAGTTTCCTTAACCGTTTCCTATCTACTCCTCCCAATGGGATCGTAACCCTCATAAGCAGTATTGAAAAGATAAATCTATTGTTTCTTTAGCTAAAATGAAATATTATCAGAAGAGAATTAATGCTTTAAAAAACTACTAAAAGTAACCCATTATTCTTTGGTACTTATTGAGATCAGGCTGTAGTCTAGTCTGAGTCACTCTGTGTTGTGTGAAACAGTGGTTTTTCAGGCTATGCCTTTCCCTGAGAGGCTTCATTTTTGCAAGCAGCCTTTTACTCTCAGGTTTCTGTGTGGATTAGTGAACACTCTCTGTTTAAAAACACCATGCAGCATAGGCTGATAAATGAATGATTGCTGGTAGAAGATAGGATGTCTTTAAATAAGTTTATTGGTGTGGATTGTGATGGTAGAGCTACATAGAAATACTACAATTTTACCAAGGAAACCAAGCTCAAGAACTGATCCAATAAACCAGACCAAGGAAAGAGTGTAACTCCCTCACCTGGACTGCATGAATTGATGGGAACTTAGCACTGAGATGGCAAAGTCCCCTGTGTGTCTCTATGCATCAGAGAAGTCCAGAATGTCCTTGGTCAGTTGGATAGGTTCCCCCAGGCACCACCACTGTTATGTGACCTACGCAGCTTTCACTTACCTGGTTACCTCTTCTTTCAACTAGGCAAGAGCTTCTCTTCTTGCTCCAGCTTGGTTCTGTCCTCTTGTCTCTGCCACTAATACATCTTCATTCATAACCCCAAGTCTTCTGTAGTTCAGTACCAGCTAGGTTCTTCTTTGAATCTGCTTTTGGGTTCATTATTTAATCAGTAACATTATACTTATCAGCTTCTTCTGAATCATCTCAGATTCTATTCTGTATCCCCTTAATTTTTATTTAGTCTATATGTATACACAAATTTACTGTGTGCAGTATGATATGTGATTTGACTGTTAATATTAGTAATTAAGATTAGAATAAAGGAATCTGAATTCTACTCAGCCAAATTTCCAAGGCAGGCTGGGTTTTCTTTCAAACTGCTGTTATTGAAACTTGCATTATATGAATTTGGTATTATTCTACAACTTTTGACACTGTGGAAAGACACAAATATGGCTTCTAGTTCTGATGCAGCATATTTATAAGTCAGTCTCATTCTGGAAATGACAACTTAACACTTTTCATTTTAAAGTCAAATTATGTTTTATTTCAGAGTGGTGAAGTAACAATTGATAAAGATAATAAGTGTGGAAATATGAAATAAAAAGAAAAATAAAATTTGCATGTTAATTTTACATTAATTATATTGAGTAAATAAAAAGGTAAATGTAAAATTAAAAATTTATACATATATTTATTATGTATTTGCTGTATGCGTGTGTGTGTGTGTGTGTGTGTGTGTGTGTGTGTGTGTGTGTGCATGTGTATACATGTGCATGTCATAGTGAGTTCGTTAGTTTTTCTTCAACTTGCACCTGGGAAGAAGGAATTTCAATTGAGAAAATGCCTATATCAGATTACTCTGTGCGAAAAATCTGTGGAGCATTCCTTTCTTTCTTTTCTTTCTTTCTTTCTTCCTTCCTTCCTTCCTTTCTTTCTTTCTTTCTTTCTTTCTTTCTTTCTTTCTTTCTTTCTTTCTTTCTTAACAAATTTATTTGTTTGTTCTACATCCAGGCCATGCTTTCCTCTCCCTCCTCTTCTCCCAGTCCTTCCCCCTCATTGCCACTCTGTCCCCATCCCCCAATCCAGAATCCTGTTTCTGTTCAAGAAAGGGTAGGTCTCCCATGAGTATCAATAAAACATGACACATCATTTGAAGTAAGACTAAGCACCTCCCATGTATTAAGGTTGGTAAAGGTGACCTGGTATGAAGAGTAGGGGGGCAAGAGTCGGGGACAGCTTCTGTTCGAACTGCTATATTAATGACTGATATGGGAGGGCCCAGACCATTACACGGTGTGTCACCAATGGACAAGACTTCCTGAGATGTATTAAAAAGGAAAGCTGAATGAGTCATGAAGACTAAGACACCAAGCATCATGTCTCCATGGTTTCTGCTATAGTTCCTAGGCTCTAGCTCTGTTATTTTTTTTCCATAATAGACTGTAAAGTGTAAGATGAAAAGTAAAACCATTTCCTACTTGCTTCTTATTATGTCGATTTTTATCATAGCAAAAGAAAGCAACCAGCACATAGAAATCAACAGGGGTGTGTGTGGAGGTCAGAGGACAAGTTCCGGAAATCAGGTTTCTTCTTCTACCATATAGGCCCTGTGGACTGAACTCTGATCTTCAGGCTTGGTAACGGGTGCCATTAACCACTGAACAACCTCCCTGGCCCTAGAATATGAAATATTTCTTATATTCACTCTTATTCTACTGACAGAACTCACTATTTTTACTATGATTGCAGAAAATGATATAATGTCACATAATCATTATTTAAGTATTAGAGCTCTATGTTCAGGCCTAAATATGCCAAATTCAAAGCAGTTATAATTTTCCATGCACCTTAAGATTAATGTATTTGAAAAGTTTGCGTGGAGAAAAATTACTATATCTGCTTGTTTTCTCCAATTAACCATAAAAGAAATAGGTGACAGAGAAGTGACTGATTACTGAAAAGCAGCAAATATTAGGTAATATTGGAAAATAATGTTCTGTGTTCACACAGAGAACATGTATTTAGAACATGATATTTTATGTGGTAATTGATTACAAAGCAGATGAAGCTGATATGACGAAAATACAGCAAGTTTTAAAAATGAAAACTGCTTGTAAATGAAACAGTTCTATCATATTCTAGAAGACTGTAAGAGGATGCCTCACTCTGCATGAAGACAATTCCTCATTCTGAATGAGGCCCATAACAAAGAAAGTTCTTTATTTAAACTTATACTTTAATTAGCCAAAGGTTCAGTGGAAATTACTTTAATCAAGATTCCAGTCATCTGTAGCAGCATACATTTTGGGGTTATTTCTACAACTTATTTGCTTAAACCTGAGTCAGTTTACACTAGATCCGGGTTGATTAAACAGTGCCTTAGGAAATTTAATCACAACTGTGACTATAAAGTAATATTGTTAAATATACAATTTGAACTATTACTTTCAATATTTACCATTAGAAAAACTAAATCTACAGAAGTAACAAAATATATTTCTGTTCTACTAATATTTTTGTCCAAAGTTCTCTTTATTCCTAAGTCATGTGTCTGTAATGAAACAAGACACCGGGTTTTTAACTTTTGAGCCCAGTGTTTTCCGGTTTTGTTTTGTTTTTCACAGAACACCCTTTAGGCTTGAAGTATTCATGCTGAAGGTGTGGATGCTTTTCTCTCATATTTGATTACCCTACCCTAGATCACTGCTCTATTAGATACTTTGTTGCTGTGATAAAGTCCTTGATCAAAACACCTTAAGGATGGACAGGTTCTGTTTGGCTCAAATTCAAGGGTGGGTCTTCCATCCTGGAGGAGAAGGCACAGTGAACAAGTGAGGTGACTGGTTGCACGCAAAGGGAGTCAGAAAGCAGGAAAAGAATGTGAAGTGAGGCCACAAGACTACCTTCTAACAAAGGCCTTTCCTACCTACCCAGAGTCCCCTGCCTTTATAATCGTTATTAATAACATAATGTGTAAGCTTTCATGCTCTTATTTGGTTTTGGCAGTATTGGTGATTTAATCCAGAGCCTCATGCTCAATAGGCAAGTGGTCTACAAGGAGTATGTGCTTTTTGTAAATTTTGTTTTTGAGACAAGTTCTTGCTTAGTTGTGTGAGCTGGTTCCTAAACTTATTACTCTCTAGCTTCAGTCTTCACTCTTCTCTGTGGCAGGGCTTCAGGCTATGCATGGGGAAACTGCTCCCTTGTGCTAATTATCTGATCATCCTGCAGACCTGATGGCAGAAAGCAGCTTTGGAATACCTAGCACAGTAAGGCCTCGCATGTAAGTCCTCTCTGGTGTTCTAAAAAGTGACATTTCTAAAGATCTCGGACCTTCTTCAAATTTGTGTGGTTTGGAGATCTGTGATCCTTCTTTGGAGTCCCTCATTATTCTGGTAATTATTAGGTAAAGGCTCAAGGGAGGAGTTGTCTGGGCTCATCTCCCATTGTTTATTATCTTTTAGGATTTTATTTCTAGTGTGTGTGTGTGAGTGTGTGTGTGTGTGTGTGTGTGTGTGTGTGTGTGTGTGTGTACATAGGCACGTGAGTGCATGTGTTCACAGAGAACAGAAGATGGCATTGGATTCTCTGGTACTGTAATTTCAGGAAGCAGTTTTAAGCTGCTCTTTGTGGGCAACGGCATCCAAGCCCCAGTTCTTTTTGAGAGCAACAACCCACTTAACCACTGAGACATTGCTGCAACCCTCTATTGCTTTTTTTTTATTTAAAATGTGGATCCAGAGCATAAAAGAATGACAGACAAAGTAGAAGAGGAGAGAACACAGAGTGGGGGACAGGGAACTGAAAAGAAAGGAGTGTTATGGACCATCTATACCTCTCAAGGGTTCTAAGGGACAGTGGAAGAAACAAATGGGTTTGTCTCCACATGTTAACTTGTGCTAAACGACAAGAACAGCTAATAAAGTTTCTAAGGCTGTTTAGGGTTGGTAATGTTGCATAGAGAACCTGAAATCGAACCGCTTTACAAGAAAAACAAAATGCAAATACATGAAACGAGGCAGAAGGTAACTTTTGAGTACAAATAAAGTAGAGAAAAAGCATTTCAAGGCAAGCCGAAATGGTATTTTCTGTTACTTTGGTCATTGTGTTAATCGGAGGGGTTCTCTAACTAATCATGGAAGTGACCCATGTCTTTAATGGATTGTGATGAATACTTAGCTAGCCCAGTGTCACATGGTGTCCCTGCAGAAGAACAATGGAGAGAATGTTCAAGTGATTTGACTTTCACAAAGGACCTTCTCCAAGGCATTCTGTAATAAATGCAAGAAACAGTGAAAACAACCATTCTGAAAATGTATTAACTCATAACATTAGCTTATAAAACTACTATTGAAATTACTATTACTATTAGGGCTTAGCAGATCTAAGTTAGTGGAAAATGAATATTCTGCTAACAAGTTTCTGTGGAGAGGTTTTCTATGGAGAGATTAAAATGTTTATAATTTAAAAATCTTTGCAATGAGACTACAAATTTTATTCTTTGAAGAAGAAAGCAAACAATTATGTGTTGTCAAATATTATACTTAACAGCCTGTTTTTTGAAGAGAAATTGTGTTGTATACGATCATTGTGATGCCTAATTTTTAAAAGACATAAGATAAAGTAAGTTGAACATTACAGAAAATATCTTGGATTTATAACAACATAATATAGAAGAAAGAACATTTTTTGCATATGTCATTTCACAAAGAATGAAAAGAATTCACTTTTTACATCAACACAATAAAAACCCTGTGTCTTTACATGCATTAGGTCTAACTCAGCTGAAGGCATCATCACTGCTGTTAGGAGAACTGATCACCCATCAGAAAGCTGTGGTGCTTTGAATTGACATGTGAGATGTAGATGGAGTTCAGGGAAGCCATGTGCCTAGAGCATGAAAGAGGTATCAAATTTCCACATCTTGATAGATGTTTTTTGAAAAACGACTGTCATCGGCGTATTCACCATGAAGAAGTTTCCCCTATAACTCTGGACAGCTTCAAGAAAGATTTTTTTTTGGAAGCCTCTTGAGATGATTTGTTAGAGGATTTCTGATTTTAAGGCAATGCTTCTTAAATGTGGCTATAGAAAGAATTATAAGGGCAAATTTTCCTCTAGACCATTGTAGGGTGCATGGTTGCCATGGTTAGGTCTTTGTATTTCTCAATCTCTGCTATCAGAAGCAACCAGTCCTTTAAGTGAAAAGCCTTATTTATATCTTTTATCCACATTTGACTTCTGATCACCTTTCTCATTAGTAATTACTAGTTATTATTAATTTTTGTTACTGTACTTATGACCTTACCAATGAACACTATATTGATAGCATTTGGACATTCCCTCCCATAACATTTGAAATCACAAATCTAAAATGAGTACCAGTTAACACTACTAATTGCTTATAGATGTCTATATATAAGTCATACACACATACATACTCACTACATATATTATATATATACTCACATATTATATATTATATAAATTAACCATTACACACACACACATACATACATACATATATATATATGTATGTATGTATATATATATCCATTGTGAATAGGATGACAATGAACACAGCTGAGCAAGTATAATGTGGAATAGGATATCAGTCCCTTGGGCATATGCCAAGGAGTGGTATATCTGGGTCATATGGTAAATTTATTTTTAGTTTTTTGAAAAATCCTTACTCTGTTATTCAGAGTGGCTGGACCAGTTTGAAATCCTACCAGCAGACAATGAGTGCTCTCCCTTTTCTCATCCCATATTCTTTCCAATGTTTATCAAGGGCTGTTTTGTTGCTCTTAGCCATCCTGACTAAGGTAAGATGAAATCACAAAGTAGTTTGAATTTGTATTTACATAATTGGTAATAATTGGTACAGATGATAGACACTTTTTCAGATATTTCTTAGTGTTTTTCATTTATTCTTTTGAGAACACTCAGGTCATATCTACATTTCATTGTTTAGTTGGGTCATTTGTTTTCTTGACTTGTTTTTTTTTTTTGAGTTATTTAGGTTTTCTGGATATTAGTCACCTCTGAGACATACAGCTAACAAATTTCCTCTCTCACTCTGTGGCTTTCTTTTTTACTCAATTGATTGTTTTCTTAGCTGTACAGAAACTTTTTTGTCTTCCTAATTTCCACTTGTCTGTTGTTGGTCTCCATTCTTGGGCTAATGGAGTACTCTTCAGAGTCCTCTGACAGGGAAGCTTCCCTCATGAAATCTCAACAGTATGGCTAAATAAACAAAACCTCAAAAATGGTGACAGCAAATGGCGTGTGAATATGAGTGGAGAAACTCTCACAGGTTCCAACTCTAGCTACAGGCAGTTAGTGGAACTATTCAAAATAAAACAGATTCTGTATGGCAAAATAATTAATAAAACAACAGTCATCTATAAAATGGAAAGACAACTTTAAAAAACCACATATTTGATGATAGATTAATATTCAAATAGATAAAAACCCTCCATCAATTCTGTATATAAAAAAGGAAAGGTCATTAAAAATGATCAACTCTGTTAATTTTTTCCACAGAAGTCATACAAACTGCTAATGTATATTAGAGATGCTCAACAACATTGTTTACTTAGGAAGCACACACCAAGACAATCAGGCATTACATTATACCCATCAGAATGGCTTTTTTGGAAAACATCAGATGTAAGTTTGGCAAGATTAATAGGAACAAAACTTGTGTACTGTCAGTGGGAATGCAAATTTGTATAATTGTTGTGGAAATAATCTCATTTCTCAGGCTCTAGTCAAAGAATATGAAATCAGTATTTTAAAGAAAGATCTATACTTTGCATGTTTGATGAAGCACTATCCTTAATAACAAAGACTTGGCAAAAAGAACTGGATGTTTATAACCAGAGGAAGACGATAGAAATTGGTGTATGTGCTCAGTGATGTAAAACAGAAATCCTGAACTTTGTGTAATAGATAAGTGAATTTGGACAGTATTATATTAAAGGGTATACATATGTCAAGAAAGACAAATTATGTATAATTTCACTCATATGTGGAATTTTGAAAAGTCAAATTCATAGACTCAGAAAGAATACTAGTTGTGAAAGCCTTGTGGGTGGGAGAAAGTTGGCGATGGTAACCAAAGGAACAGCAGCTTTCAGTTTTGACAAGAGTAAGTTCAGGGAATCTAACAGACATGATTGTTGTTAAGAAAGTTGTATTGTAAGTTTGAAATATAAGTTTCATGTTTTCACCACACATACTTATAAATATAAATTTATGGATGTTATAATAAAATTAATTGTGATAATCATTTCCAGATTGTATATATATTATTACCTTGTAGGAATTAGGTGTATTTAAGTATATTGATCAATTATATCTCAGTATAATTGAAAATGAAAATTTTTGTCTGACAGTATTTGTGGCATCTGAAAATTAAGTTCTGTTTATTTTTTTTTCTTTCAGAAAGGTGATATTTTTCTTGGTTGTTTTTATTTTAGTAAGTTTCATTGTACTTTAGGGTGCTTTTATTGTTGTATTGTTGAGGTTCTGTACCCTGTTATATTACTACAATGGATATTGTTAAAAATGTGAAAATTTACCTTGCTTATGTTCCAACCACAACCTGCAACCTGCCTATATAGGGAAAGCTCAAAGTCAGCTTCCTACATTCATCTGCAAGTTGCTTTGAGTTTTCCCAATACTCTTGTGACTCATTGGCTAGAGATTTGAATAGATTTGCATGTAAAACTTTCTGTATCTTTGTCTTTGCAGGATTCCCTACTTGTTTTAAGAAATGCTGCCCTAGCATCTGTGTCCAGGTTCTTTAGAAAAAAGATCTGCGCTGTTACCAAAGTGTTGAGTGCCGGGGGCCACACTGAAACTCAGACTGCCTTCAAAATAAAGCCATCAAAATTATAAGCACACCATCTGTAACAATTTCCCAAATCCTTTCTTTCAAAAGCCAACCAGGGTTTTTTTAAAAACAGTTCATTTTCAGGCTTTCAAATTTGTTATCCAGATTTTATGGTTATTTTTGAGATGATTCATTTGTTAGCATCCTTTGATATACTTGAGAGACTCCTCGGGTTAGAACAATTTAATCCTCTCTCAGAAGGAAGTAATTTTTCTGTTGAATAGTTTCCAAAACATATGTTGCTATGTAAAAAGATTAAACCTTTATCAAAAACTAGATTTTAAAAAGTAGACATTTAAAGTTATGACGAATTACATCAACAGATCAAGGGATCAAGAGTCAGGAGAATCTTAAACAGAACCTCAGGGAGTATTGACTTTTTTTCTACTAATGGATATATAACTTGTATTTTCTTGAATTGGAATTTGTTTTGTTGTTCCCTGTCCCTTGACCAGATGGCACAAAATGAATTATCTGTCTTTAACATAGACAAGCTGAACACATGGTTTTTAGAAATCTAATTTCCCTCCATTGATATGTGTGAACAGAATTTCCTCATCCAAGTTGTTGTCTGGTAATTCTTTTTAATCAATGTTTTTAAATCACATGAGCCTCTCTTCCAAAAATCTAAAAACTAAGTAAAAAGGTATATTTATGTAAAAAATTGTTTTCATCAATTAAATAAATATTCTGCTCTAAAAGAAAAAATAAGAGCCCTCAGGCTGTATTCAGAACAAAATTTAAATTTTCATTTATTTTGAGACTCAAGTATAGTGAATTTATAGCTAAATTACTTAATGCTTTCTATTTTTATTTATTTGCTTATTTTATCTTAATGCTTTTTAAAAGGTGAAAATCAATATTTTTCAATTATCTGTATTTTAACATTGAAGGTCTATTTATTTTCTTGGATAACCCAGTTTTTGTTGGACATTTCAGGCAATTCAGCTTGAATTGAAATTTGTAAGAATGCCCAAAATACATTAACTGAAGTTGCATAGCTTAGTACCCAACCGAAAATTTCTTATGTTCTAAGCACCCAATCTTTCAAATGTATAACTGTGTAAAACTACCTTTATGCCCTCTTGTATTTAAAAGTTGTCTTTAAAAGATTTAAAAGTCTATCAAATAACCTTAAGATTAGCTATTTTTGAGATTTAATATTTGGATGGAATTCTAACATCATATAATTAATAGTAAGTCATTTAGATTAATATTTCAAATTTATAGTAAGAGGAAAAGCTACTTGAATATTTCTTGCAAAAAATAAAAATAAATAAATAAAGCCCAAAACTGACTCTGGAAATTACAGAAGTTAGCTATAGAAGTTACATGCTCTTTGGAAAAATCAAGAGTCCCCAAGCCATTTATGTATAATAATATGCTAATCATACAAAAATTTGCTAAGTCTTTGTTGGTGAAACATTAACATCATGATATATGTTATTAAAACATGCAATTATGTCTTATAGTCTATATTTCTATGATACAGTAAGAGAAGAAATATTGTTGCATACTTGGCTAATATTTCATTTTCTTACCACATATTCAACAAGACTTTTGTAGTAACATTTTCTGGTTTATATATAATACTTCAGACTTGACAGAAGGTTATTGTTTCGGTCCTTACTGAATTAACTTCTCCAGTGCTGGGATTACAGATATTCGCTCCCATATTCAGTTTATGTGGTGGTTACAATGGATGCCATTGCTTAATGAATGATGGGTGAGCAGCACTCTGCTAAGTGGTAACCATAACCTCTAAAATGTCTTGTTTTTCTAGGTCATATTCGGAATAATTTACAAATTTTCTCTAATACCTAGAAATGATTTCCACTTTCACAAAAGATTTTGTGAAAGATTCATCAAATTTAGTAAGACAATCAGTTATGATACAGAAGGGACTGATATTTAGTGAGATACTCAGGATATATTTTAATTAAATGCCTACTTATTTAGTTTACAAGCTGAAGGCAGTATGTCTACAACTGCATCTATCTTGTAGAAATTGAAGTGGTACTATCCTAATTTTTACTATTCCTTATCTTTGTAGACCACAAGTTGGAAAATATATATGCATATATATCCTTTGCATGATGACTTGCTATGTGTTTTAATGCACACATCCATTTTCTTTAAAACTTTTGTTAAAATAACAAAATATGTGTAGTTTTTGTGGGTGTTGTAGGGAGCCTCTATTTGTGTATGTGTGTGTGCGTGTGCGTGTGTGCGTGCGTGTGTGTGTGTGTGTGTGTGTGTGTGTGTGTGTATGTGTGTGTGTGTGTAGTATGGTGTAGTATATGTACTTGTTAAAGTTTATGTACTTGTTAATGTGGATATTTGCAATGTCAGTGTGCATGTATGCAGAAAAAGGCCAGATATCAACCTTGGGTGTCTTTCCTGATACCTTTCCATCTCCATTTTTAGAAACAGAGTCTCTCACATAAATTGGAAGCTAAGTGATTCATATAGCTTCAGAGACACAATACTCACTCTCCTACCCAGCACTGGGTTATAGGTATGAGGCAACATGCCAGGTATTTTACTTGATTCTTATGATTGGACTCTGGTCCTCATATTTTTTTGGGAAGCACTTAACTTGCTGAGTTATCTCCACAAAATATGTATATTTGTTTCTTAATGTTAGAACAGCATTCATTTGATGACAGTTTTGCAGTTAACATGCTTTGGGCTTTTTGTATCTCGTTTCTCACCATGCATATCAGACATGCAGAGACCACTCTACACAGAATCACATGGCCAAAGACTGAAATACAAGGTCTGCAGTAGTGAGGTGAATGGGCTTCCATGAGATGGAGAGTATACTTGGAAAATCAAAGAACAAGCTGAAATGGAAAGAGCTTTGGATATGTTGAAAGCAAACATGAAAATGTGAATATATATATATATATATATATATACATATATATTATTTCCAGAGTTATGAAATTACATAGCTAAACTTAAATGGCTCTTAGAGACTTTGTATGTGTGTTCTCATATTATGTATTTGCACAAAAATGTAAAAAAAAAAAGTAACGACTGTGAACAAAATATATTTGGTCAGGCATGTCATAATCTCAATTTTCTGGTTTCATATATGCTGTGGTTTAATTAATTTACTTACATATGCACATATGCATGTGAACTCCTGTGTGTGTGTGTGTGTGTGTGTGTGTGTGTGTGTGTGTGTGTCCGAGCACGCACGCACGTGTATTTACCAAGGCCTGTGTGACAAGAGGTCAAAGGACCACTTGTGGGAGTGGCTTCTCTACTTCCACATCTGTTCTGGGAATTGAACTCAGGGCTTCAGGCTTACTTGCCTAGTCATCTTTCTGGCCCATTATAGGGCTTCAGGCTTACTTGCCTAGCCATCTTTCTGGCCCATTACAGTTCATAATATAAAAAATTTAGATTATTTTGACTTGTGTTTAAAGAATAACATGTGAATTCAGCATGCAATTTTGAAATACACAAGGAAGCTTTATTATGAAGCGCATAATTTTATGCCAGAAAAACATGTAAAAATTTGGCAGACTGTTTCTTCAATGTATTCATTCTTAAGAATAGTCAAATGAAATTTGAAAGTAATATACAATAATATACTTGAAACTTACCTGAACATTTTGACTTTTGTGATGGAAGATTATTTGCATTTATTGGGATAAATTCTCTTGGAAGATAGTTCAAACTTATAAAAATAAAACAAGGATCAAGGGAATGCTTCAGCAAATAAAAGTGCTAGTTTCAGGAGCTAACCCGAGTTCTGTCCCTAGAACCATGTGAAAAGCCAGATTGAAAGGCACACATCTGTGATCCCAGCACTCCTACAGTGAAATGGGAAGCAGAGACAGAGAATCCCCTAGGAGCTTGTACACACACTAGCCTTGACTATAGTACAGTGCACCAGACAGCCCTGCTTTATATCATTAGTATAGAGTATGCAGAACTCAAGGTTCTGTCCCTAACACTGGAAAACAAAACAAAAAGATAAAAGGATGCAGAAGAGTGAAGAGAGAGGGAAGAAGGTGGATAAGAGAATGGTGTGAAATATATTACAGAGTGATGAGAATTCTCCACTTCTATAGGGTAAAGTTAATGTGTAACATTGGAATTCTAAGAAATCGAAAAGTTTATATGAAGAAAATATTTCAAAATTAATTATTCAAAGATTCATGTCTTTTTTTCTTATTAAGAAATTTTCTATTCATTGTACATACCAACAACAGATCTCCCTCTCCTCCCTCCTCCCACCCCCAGGCTTCTTCCCCAACCCACCTCCTGTTTCCACCTCCTCCAAGGCAAGGTCTCCCATAGGGAGTCAGCAGAGCCTGGTACATTCAGTTAAGGCAGGTCCAAGCCCTTCCCTCTGCACCAAGGCTGTGCAAGGTGTCCCACTATAGGCACTGATCTCCAAAAAGCCCACTCATGCAGCAGGGATGTATTCTGATTCCACTGCCAGGGGCCCCCTTAAACAGTTTAAACTAAACAATGGTCTTGCCTATACAGAGGGCCTAGTCCACTCTCATGGGGGCTCGACAGCTATTGGTCCACAGTTCATGAGTCCCACTAGTACATTTTCCCATCATTATCTTGATGTCCCTTGCTCACAGAATCTCTCTTCTTTCTCAATGACCTGACTCCTGGAGCTTGGCTTGGTGCTTGGCTGTAGATCTGTGCATCTGCTTCCATCAGTTACTGGATGAAGGCTCTATGATGACAGTTAGGGTATTCACCAATCTGATTACCACAGTAGGCCAATTCAGGCACCCTCTTCACTATTGCTAGTAGTCTAAGGTGGGGTAATCCTTGTGGATTCCTGAGAACTTCCCTAGCATCCTGTTTCTCCCTATTCCCATGATGTCTCCCTCGATCATGGTATCTCTTTCCTTATACAAGTATAAGTGGATCAAAGACCTCAACATAAATCCAGTTACACTGAACTTGATAGAAGAGAAAGTAGGAAGTAGTCTTGAATGCATCAACACAGGAGAGACCACTTCTTAAATATAACACCAGGAGCACAGACACTGGGAGAAACAATTAATCAATGGGACCTCTTGAAACTGAGAAGCTTTTGTAGGGCAAAGGACATTGTCAATAAGACAAAATGACAGCCTGTAGAATGGGAAAAGATCTTCACCAACCCCACATCTGACAGAGGGCTGATCTCCAAAATATATAAATAATTCAAGAAATTAGAGATCAAAATACCAAACAATCAAATTAAAAATGGGCTACAGAGCTAAACAGAAAGTTTACAACAGAAGAATCTCAAATGGCTGAAAGACATTTAAGGAAGTGCTCAACATCCTTAGTCATCAGAGAAATGCAAATCACAATGACTCTGAGATACCATCTTATACTTGTCAGAATGGCTATGATCAAACACACTGATGACAGCTTATGTTGGAGAGGATGTGGAGTAAGAGGAACACTTCTTCATTGTTAGTGGGAGTGCAAACTTGTACAGCCACTTTGGAAATCAGTATGGTGGTTTCTCAGAATATTGGGAATCAGTCTTCCTCAAGACCAGCTATACCACTCTTAGGCATATACCCAAGGAATGCTCAATCCTACCACAAGGACACATGCTCAACTATGTTCATAGCAGCTTTATTTGTAATAGCCAGAACCTAGAAACAATCTTGATGACCCTCAACCAAAGAAATGATAAAGAAATTATGGCACATGTACACAATGGATTACTATTCAGCAGTAAAAAACAATGACATCATGAAATTTGCAGGCAAATGCATGGAACTAGAAAATATCATCCTGAGTGAGGTAACCCACACTCAGGAGGACAAACATGGTATGTATTCACTCAAAGTGAATACTAGATGTAAAAGAAAGAATAACCAGACTACTACCTGTGATGATATTTTATTTGTACACCCCAATAAAGCTTATCTGAGGATCAGAGGAAGAAGTCAGCCACTATATTAAACATAGAGATCAGACAGTGGTAGCACATGTCCTTAATCCTAGCATTCAGGAGGCAGAGATTCATCTGGATCTCTGTGAGTTCAAGGCCACACTGGGAATAGAGCCAGGCTTGGTTGCACATGCCTTTAATTCCCAGCACTAGTTAACCATAGAGGTCTGGAGGTCTATACAGACAGATAGGAAGTGATAGAGCTGAGCGGAGAGAGGAAGTGAGATGGCAGGACACAGAGAGAATATAGGTGTGAGTATACAGGAAGTAGCTCCCTCTGGAGGCTGAGGAGTTGGTGAGGTGAGGTTGGCTGTGGCTTGTCCTATTCCTCTGATCTCTCAGTTTTCACCCCAATATCTGGCTCTGGGTTTTTTTTTAAACTAAGTTTAAGATTCATCTTACATCTGGCACCCATGTTTGTGGCATGAATTCATGAAAAAGCTACTTGCCTGTGGCCTTACAAGCCCTGGCTCAAGCCTGAGCTGAACTTGGCCAGAGTTTCCACCTCACATGTGCCAGAGTCCCTAACCAGCTGGATCCAGGCCACTGGATCTTTCACTTCTTCTCTCCTGGTGTGTTATGGGCTCTCTCTGTATCCCCATCTCAGGCTGATACCGTACTAAGTAGTTGTCTTGAAATCTACTTGGACTTCTGTTGTTCTTCAAAGAGAAGTCAGCCTCACTTCTGAAACGTCGTTGTTGGCAAATTTGGTGAGCCAATTAAGATTCCTTAAAGGGAGAAATTAGTTAAAAGAGAAATTTTTTCCCACATTAAAAAAAAATGGGATACATTTTTACAATGGAGGGAAATTGATCTCTGTTTGATAACACACTAGGCGTTCTGAAAATGGAACAATTAAGTGAGAAGATAATTAATGTTGATGGAATTTACATAATGTTAGTTATGAATATTGTTTTTGGGGGTCATTTTTGTTTTAGCATTAAAAAGGTTGGTTAATCTGAGTGCCAAGATAAAAGTTTTAGAAAAACTTGTTAAAGCAAATCATGGAGACATTCAGACCCAGACAGAAGAATTTAAAGGTGAATCTATCTCAGCATTGAATTATACAGAGAAAAAGGCTAAGGTTTTCAAACAGCCAACCTTAATCTATTTGAAACCTTACAGGAACTGTCAAATGCTCAAGACTGTGTACTAACAAACTGGATTCCTGTGGAAATGTTAAATTTGAGATGATTTAAAGAAGCTATAGTTTCATTTGGTATGCATTCTCTATTTGCAAAGCAGATGTTAAACTCATGGTCAACTTCAGGATTGAAAAGATTTGGTTACATCTGACCTAGAGGCTCATCAACAGTTACAACGGAGAACCTGGTGGAAAGAGAATGCTAAGACTATAGAACAAAAATATAGGTCTAGAGGTATGAAAATTTCCCAAGATAACTTCTTGGAGAAGGCAATTATGCTGATATACAAAGACAACTTTTATATGATGACCACACTAATTTTATGCTGAATGACAGCCATGAATTCTTGGGACAGAATTGAAAAAGTAAGAAAGAAAATTGAGTCATTTATGAAAATTACACAGGGCCCAAAAGGAACCTTCATGGATTTCTTACAAAGGCTGTAAATAGAATAAAACCAATTCAGAAGCTAGACAGATAATAATTGAATCTCTGGCTTTTGAGAATGCTAATGCAGCATGCAAAAGGGTAATTAAGCCATTAAAGGCAAGATCAGTATGCTTGGAGGAATGGATCCAAGATACAATTAATACTGAATCTCATGACCATGATGATACTTGAATAGGAGAAGTAATTTCCAGAGATTTGAAAAAAAATAATGCCAGATGCTTTAAGTGCAATAAACAAGTTCACCTAAAAAGGGAATATAAACAGGGCACTCTCAGAAACAATGTTTCTTCAAGAAACAAGGGCAACAGAATGCCCCTTCTTACTGGATTAGGCAGAAGGTGTGGGAAAGGCAAACATTGGACTAATGAATGTAGATCAACAAGGGACAGACAAGGTAATCCTTTGCCTTCAGGTAACTCCCTGAGGGGCCTCTCTTTTTTTTTTTTTTTTTTTTTTTGAGACAGGGTTTCTCTGTGTAGCTTTGCGCCTTTCCTGGGACTCACTTGGTAGCCCAGGCTGGCCTTGAACTCACAGAGATCCACCTTACTCTGCCTCCCAAGTGCTGGGATTAAAGGCGTGCGCCACCACTGCCTGGCTTCTGAGGGACCTCTTACAGGCAAGTTCAGTTTAGTCTTTTCCTACCACTATAGATGAAAACCATTCCCAGAGCAAATAAATAAACAGATGACTATTGTAAAAAACCATGTTGCTCAGAGTGATAGAATAGCTATAGCAGAGAGAGCAAAAAAATTAGGAGAAACCACAAAGCAAATTTTTTGACAAACTTCTATAAGTGAACAAAGACCAATATTAAAAATACGAATAAATGACATTCTCACGGAGGATCTTGTAAAAACAGGTGTGAATATAACAATAATTGCACCAGCATCTTGGCATTCAAATTGGCCTCTTTAGGAGGTAAATGTTCAGCTGTTAGGGACTGGAACATTATCTCAAATGAAATAGAACGCAAGATGGGTTGCATGTATGGAGCCAGAAGGACAGAGAGAAAAATTAAAGCCGTATGTGGCTAATATAGCTATGAATTTATGAGGCCATGATCTACTACAACAATTGAATACCCAGATTAACATTCCTCCAACCTCAGAAACAAACCACAAACTATCACATTTCTGAGAAAAATATTAGAAGATATTAAGATAAGTCACCAGCCATCCAGGTTGTACAAGAACAAGAAACAACAGCTGCTGATCTTTCAAAGATACCAACAACTCTAACTTTGAAATGGTTAACAGACAAGCCTGTATGAGTTCAGCAATGGCCTTAACAACAGAGAAACTACAGGCCTTAGAATAGCTGGTACAAGAACAGATAAATGCTCAGCATATTGAAGAATCAACCAGCCCTTGGAATTCTCCTGTATTTGTTATTTAAAAAATCTGGTAAGTGGAGAATGGTAGCAGCCTAAGAGCAATTAACAAGTAAACACAGCCAATGGACTCTCTACAATCTGGAATTCCTTTGCCTACTCTGTTACCTAAAGGATCGCCTCTTATAGTTATTGATTTAAAAGACTGTTTCCAGGTTCTCGATATTACAAATAGTGCTCCTATGAACATAGATGAGCATGTATTTTTGTGGTATGAATCAGCATTCCTTGGGTATATGCCCAAGAGTGGTATGGCTGGGTTTTGAGGTAGTTCGATTCCTAATTTTCTGAGAAACCACCATACTGATTTCCACAACCTAGATGCCCGTCAACTGAAGAATGGATTAAGAAAATGTGGTGTATATACACAATGGAGTACTACTCAGCAGAGAAAAACAATGAAAGCATGAAATTTGCAGGCAAATGGATGGAACTAGAAAAAATCATCCTGAGTGAGGAAACCCAAACCCAGAAGGGCAAACATGGTATGTACTCATTCATAAGTGGATTCTAGATATAAAGTAAAGAAAAATCAGACTACAACCCACAGAACCATGGAGGCTATATATATATATATAGCATGGGTGACCCTAGGATGACTACAGCTTATAATAAGTTTAGGTTTTACTCAATTACTGAGCAAACCTCAATGAAACATTTCACTATTTAGATAAGAATTTATACTATACCAAGCTGATAATAGAAAAATTAATTAATTAATTAATTAAAAAATAAAAAAGAAAAAATAAAAGAAAAATTTAAATTATTAAAAAAACATATTTTGCTAAAGTAAAAAGGAGGAACTAGGGACTCATCATTCCTCTTCACATTCTATTCTTTCCCTTGTTTTATATATTTTAAATTTTTTATCAGTGGATTCTGCTGGAGTATCCATTGCAGATAAGCACTGGAGGGCTCCTGTTGCAAATCACCCTCTGGAGCGATGGAAGGATCTTTTTACTGGCACTTGGAGGAGACCTTATCTGGTATTGGTGTGGCCCCGGGGTTCTGTTTATGCCTTTCCTCAGGACAATGAGGTTCCTCTTTGGATTCCTGAGCACTGAGTGCACCCTGTGGCTACTGCTGAACCCCAACATGGCAGAGACTTATTGGGCCTTCATGAAAAACTCTCCCCTTCTGATGCCAATGGGGATTGAGAGGCCAGTGGCCAACTTTGGCAAGCATTAACTTAAGCCTAGGAACTGTAACCATGCAGTTGGATTTTCCAGAAGGTAAAGTATGGTAACTGCTTTTTCAAGTATGTTTGAGAATGTGTCACCCAGACCCTGAAGGTCACTGATGTCTATTTGTTAACAGTTGCATGCCAGCTAAGTTGGTGTAATACATACTTTTCAGGAGTGGCTCTGTGCAACATTTATTGGCCTCCTGAAATTCATTTAGCCCCCTTTGAAGATACCTTAAAATTTATCAGCCTAGCCAGGTGTTGGTGGCGCATGCCTTGAATCCCAGCACTTGGGAGGCAGAGTCAGGCAGATCTCTGTGAGTTTGAGGCCAGCCTGGGCTACCAAGTGAGCTCCAGGAAAAGCACAAAACTACACAGAGAAACCCTGCCTTGAAAAACCGAAAAAGAAAAAAGAAAAAAAAATTATCAGCCTAAATGTAGCCATTATAAGACCATTAGTTATGTTCCTTGTGAGCTGCCTGTTTTTTCTTTATGGTTCTTAGTTGTTCATTTGCAGGGCTACCTGATTAAGTCATGCTGGGATCAAGAAAAATGGACCTTGGTGGTTTGTGTTCCTGGAGTTGTATCCATGTCAGTGGATGCCCACACACTCCAGAAGAGAATTTGACATTGCTGCTGCTGTTGTTGCTGTTATAGCAGAGGCGGCCACCACTGCTATTGTTTCTGGGATTACCATTTCATAATTGCTTACTACAGCTAGCACAGTGGAGACCCTGGCAGCAAAAGTAGCTACCACAGTTAATTAATCTTTCATTCTATTGGGCATGATAAATTTAATTCAATAGTTACATACATTTCGATTGGCTTTTAAAATTATAATTTTATTAACTCAAGTTCCATTTGCCTTTGGGATACCATCTTACAAGGACTCCAATTTGCAGTAAGGCTCCTTAAGGAAGGGAATGGCTCAGTTGCCTTTAACCTACTGGCTATGGGTGGGTTAGGACTTCTGTTGGTCTTTTCTGTGTTAAACACACAGATTGCAAGCCCAGCGCCACTTTGAGATTTTTGGCAACAGTTAGCTCTGCAGCTCACACATGATTGAGCCTGTATGATAATGAGTATTCAGAGATGGGTAATGCCTGGGGGGCGCTCATCAACCTAAGACAGAGTGCCTGTGTGGCCTGGGCAGGTGTCTCCATGACGGGTAAGGTGACCTGCTGATGTCCCATGCAACCTAAGTCAGAAGCTCATTTATTATTAAAAGGGGGACCTGTAGGGCCCTGGCCCCCGTTTTGGATAACTGTTGTCTTGCTTGCTGACCTTGACCTTAATATCCTCCCTATCATAATTCCCTCCTGGGTTTCACCCTCCTGAATGCCTAAGGGAAGTTCCTTGTGGGCGTTAACAGCTTAGATGCAAGATTGTAAAACATCTGTAGCAAACTTCTGCCCTCCGGGGTTTTCCCATTGTGCTGTAAACCTGTATTCAAGATCTCCTCCCTCCTTCAATAAACAGCATTTGGCATTTAAAAAAAAGACTATTTCTTCTCAATATCCTTTTCACAAGAAAAGGACAGAGAAAGATTTGCCTTCATGGTGCCTACTTATGATAATTCTCAGCCTGTCAAGAGATATCAATGGAGAGTTCTCTCACAGGGAATGTTAAATAGTCCAACCCTGTGCCAAGATTTTGTCTGACAGCCATTGGAAGAAATACATAAACAATTTCCTAAATCTATTATTTATCATTACATGGGTGATATTTTACTAGCTGATTCAAATGCAGATACCTTAGAAAGAATGATTGAAGGAAATTTTGCCTTGTTGGGGATTACAAATTGCTTCTGAAAAGGTACAAAGAGGAGATCCTATTAGTATTTACAATATACAATAGGTCTACAAAATTTAGATGCCAAAAGGTACAAATTGGGAGAGATCAATTAAGAACTCTTAATGACTTTGAAAGGTTATGTGGAGATGTTTCCAGTCTACAGACTGCTGTTGGGGTAAAAAAATGGTGAACTGAGTAATTTATTAAAAACTTCAGAGGGTGACAAGGACTTAAATACTCCAAGAGAATTATCAGCTGAAGCTGAGAGAGAATTGACTTTGGTGGAAAAGAAAATATAGGATGACATGTGGATCATGTGGATCCAAAGCTTGATTGCATTTTGGTTATTTTACCATCTAAGCATTCTCCTACAGGAATTTTAATGCAGAGGGATGATATTATTTTGGAATGGATATTTCTATCAAGTAAACAGATTAAAACAATAAAAAATTTATGTGGAAAGATCTCTGAGTTGACTTTAAAAGGAAAATTGAGAATTTGTCAATTAGCAGGAATAGACCCAGCAGAAATTGTAGTACCTTTAACTAATGATGACATTGACAAATTATGGCAGAAAGTGAACCTTGGCAAATATCTTGCAGTAATTTTTTGGGAGAGATTAAGAACATATATCCCAAGAACAATAGAATTAAACTTATAAAGAGAGCTAGCAGGATACTGTCTCACATCGTATGGGAAGCACCAATATCTGGAGCCCATACATTTTATACAGATGCAAACAAACAAGGAAAGGCAGAAATCAGAAAATTTAAGTAAAGTGGTTCAAAGTACTTATAATTCTGTCCCAAAAGTAGAATTATATGCTATTCTGATGGTATTAAAGAATTTTTGGAACCTCTCAACATAGTTACTGACTCTTAGTATGCTGAAAGAGTGGTCTTACATATTGAAACAGCAGAATTTTTCCCTGAGGAGTAAGAATTAACTTTGTTATTTATTCAGTTACCAGATATAATCAGGAATAGGAATCATCCCTTATATATAACTCACATCTGGTCCTATATTGGTCTGCCAGGACCTCTAGCACAAGACAATGATGAGATCCATAAACTATTGATAGGAAATGTGCTGGAGGCCTCAGAATTTCATTTTAAAAAAACCATCATGTTAATGGTGTTTAAAAGGGATTTTTGCATAACCTGGAAACTATCCAAGGAAATGTCCTACTTATTCTTTTTACAATCAAAGTCCACTACCAGCAGGATGTAATCCAAAGGGTACTCAAAGGAATGCAATCTGGCAGATGGATGTGTTTCATTTTTTAGAATTTGGAAAATTGAAAGTATGTACACCACACCATTGATACCTATTCAGGATTTCAAAGGGCAACTGCTCTGAGTTCTGAAAAGTCTGATTCTGTAGCCATTCATTTGCTAGATGTTATGGCCATCATCGGTACACCTGCACAAATTAAAACTGACAATACTCTAGCATATTTCTCTGATAAAATTGAACAGTTTTTTTGCTTATTACAATATAAAGCATATTACAGGTATACCACATAATCCTACAGCCCAAGCATTCAGAGAAAGATCTAATTAAACTCTGAAGGATTTGCTATATAAACAGAAAGGGATAGCAACAACTCCCAGAAATAGATTACATGATGCTCTGTTAACTTTAAATTTTCTCAATGCTAATGAGAAAGGAACAACAGCTGGAGAGAGACACTGGATAATAGAAAAAAACCCTACAGATTTAAATCAGCCTGTATACTTTAAAAATGTGCTGACCTCAGAATGAAAACCAGGATAAGTATTATGCTGGGGATGAGGTTTTGCATTTGTTTCTATAGGAGAGGAAAATCTATGGATACCATCAAAACTGATAAATGTTCAGTTTTAAAAGAGAGACTTCTTAATTAGAAGAGGTGATAGTTTATCAACCAGCATGACCACTCAATTTAAACTAACCTATACCATTAACAAATGCTTTTTATTTAATAAGATATAACTTGCCAAAATGGAACCTCCCTAAAGTTAGGTTTGGGGAGGAGTTTTTGTTTTTGTCTTTCAGGAGAATGAAGGCTAAGGAATCTGAAGAACACTGGACAAATGAGACATCTGAAGACAAATTATCCAGAAAAAAAAATGTCCCAAGAAAAGAATAAATTGGCCTATTGGTATATGTCATATAAAATTTCAGAAGTCTTCCTCAATATTTGTTTCTGCTGTTCTCTACAGATACAACAGAAATGGTCTTTATGTAGTTCCAGTTCAATTAAAAATTAAAACTAGCTTTGGAGTTGGAAGGTGGCTCTCTCTTTCTCTAAACCCAAGAGTGCTTGTTAAAAGAAAATGCAAAATCTCTGTATCATGTCAGAAGAACCTTCTGATATGGGACAGAAAAAAAAAAAATTAAGGGACTATATTGCCATTAATCTCATAATTTTTTGGTTCTATTTTGATTCTTTAAACTTTTCTTAAGGTATGAATTTTACATCAAAATTTATTATATATATGTATATATATACATATATATATATATATATATATATATATATAACTTTTGTGATGATATTAATGGTCATATAGAGTACTAACTAATTATAGAAAAAAACTTCTTCTAGCTGCCTGTACATGTTTTTGTGTTTGAGTCTATATAAGTTTTATGAAGGGAATCCTGACCACACCTAACAGCAAATTTGAAGTCTGCAAAACAATAATGGAGCCCCACAACAGTTCCATCAGGATGATGATAATACCACTAAACTGACAAACACCACTCAAGGATTATTTTAGACAACAGATTGCTCAGGATAATTTCAAAATGGCTACAGGAGATGATCCAGCTTCACAGACTACTCCAGAAAGAACTTGAATCAAGCCCTCCATTTTTGCATTATGAAAAGACTAGACAACAAATAATATCGATATCTCTTCCAGAACTTGACAATTAACCCAAAATTTTTCTTTTCAGGGTCCCCTAAAGATTCCTTTGCCCCCAGACAGCAGGAAGTAATTTTAAGAACATGATGCCCACCTTCCCAAGAGGTGGGGTGGGTGATTCTTGGTCATTCTATGGGTGATGGATAATTGTCATTGCTTAGGATGGTTGGTTACAAGTTGTTAATTGTTAATGGTCAGGAAAAAAGCTAAACAAAGGAAATTAAATTCAGGGTTATTTGAAAAAAAGAGAAAAAAAAGAGGATTTTTGACAAAAGGTAAATTATTGAATCTACTCTGAAAAGAAAAAAAGAAAGAATATAGATATGGTAAAAAGGTAGATTATTGAATCTACTTTTAGATGGCAACTATTAGTTTTAAATATTTTACATTGGAGTGGTTTTGTGTATTGTATACAAATTATGTATATTGCTACAAATTTGAGATATACCTACATATATATATATATATATATATATATATATATATATATATATATATATATATATATATAAAAAGATAAAAAGGCAGATTATTGAAGCTACTCATAGAAGGTAATTACTAGTTTTAAGTGTTTTACATTAGATTGGATTTTTGTACATTGTATATAAATTATGTATACTGATACAACTTTGAGATTGATTTTGTTAGAAAATATTGTACATATATTTTAATCTTGTTCAAGGTATTGACCTATACAGTTCATTTAATAATATAATGGAATTCGCTAGTCCTTGAAAGTTATTATTATCAACTAATTAGGATATAAAGAAATGTAAGTTAATAGTCATTACAATAAAACTTGTAAACATATTAGATATGCTTTTCACGTCAAGCAGAAATATATTTTAGATAGACATATCATCTTCAAATACTTCAGAGATCTGCAGAATATGACATTTAAGTTGTTTTAATAATATAATTTTTTTATGACTATGAGACATGTCTGCTCCTGGCAACAATAATCTTCTTCAAAGATGATAGTAGGCACTGAAGAAACTCCATATGGAGTTTACTTTCATTAGGGCAAAATTTAGCCACTGGGCAAGAAAGTGCCCTCACCTCAATTGCTGACAGTATGCTGCCCAAAATGGATAAGCAGGACACAGAAGAAAGGACTGCTGATCTTTACCAAGACAAGATAGGAAAGTTCTTTAGAAAATACTGCTTCACAGATGAGTCAGTCAGATATGCTAGGCCTGTAGGCTGAAAAATGGATGCCCCAACATTGGGGAGGAACCTCGGGTGACTGTCCAGGCAGCTAGCTATTTCTGTCATAACTCATTTTTTGGAAGTCACTTTTTTGTACTACCTGTTTCACTAGGTAATATTTTCTTCTCAGGTCTCTAAGGGAGTTGAAGATTAGATAGTTGTAGTTACAGTTTTCCTTGTTAATAATTTCAGAAAAGAAACTCACTAAGAGGTGTAGAGTGTATAAGTTTTAAAGACATCAAAAAATAGTTTTTGGTTGGTAAGACAAATTAAGATAGAAAGTGAATTAGGTACATTTTGTACTCACTAAAATAGGATAGATAATGGAATATTTTCACTGAATTTGTCAAAAGCAAATGGACTAGACATTGATGATGTATTTATTGCCTGTATACATTGTGTATAGTTATTGTACTTGTTGTATATTGTTTTTCTTATATTAATTCTAACTTTTTTTTTAATTTTAGACAAAAAAGGGGAAATGTGGTGACATTTTATTTGTGCATTCCAATAAAGCTTATCTGATGATCAAAAGGGAAAAGCCAACAACTATATTAAACATAGAGTTCTGGCAGTGATAGCACATGCCCTTAATCCTAGCATTCAGGAAGCAGAGATTCATCTGGATCTCTGTGAGTTCACACTGGGAACAGAGCCAGGCATGGTGGCACATGCCTTTAATTCACAGCACTAGTTAACCATAGAGGTCTGGAGGTCTGTACAGACAAACAGGAAGTAATAGAGCTGAGTGGAGAGAGGAAGTGAAATGACAGGGCACAGAAAAGATACAGGCATGAGTGTACAGGAAGTAGCTCTCTCTGAAAGCTGAGGAGTTGATGAGGTGAGGTTGGCTGTGGCTTGTCCTATTCCTCTGATCTTTCAGTTTTCACTCCAATATCTAGCTCCAGTTGTTTTTATTATTATTAATAAGACATTTTAAGATTTGTCTCAAAACAACCCATAGCTCCAGAGAAGCTAGCTAACAAGGAGAACCCTAAGAGGGATGCATTGATCACCTTGCAAAGGAGAAATAGATGAGCTCTCCATGAGCAAACTCAAGGTGATGGGGGGCAAAGGAGGGTAGGGGAAGGGGATGAGAACATAAGGAAATGGAATCTTCAAGCTGGAACAGTGACAGAGTAGGGAGCAAGATTCATGTCTTTATAGTAAATTGCTATAAAATAGTAAGAATGGGGCAGACATTTTCTATAGTGTGAGCTTCATTCCAGCCCTCAATAACAGGTAGCTATAAAGCTATTGCTTTCTTGAGTATTCTTGAATACATGCTTGTATATTTTTAATTTTAGAAATTAGTCTGTATTTGTTACATGCTGCTATGGCAAAATACTTGACAACCATTTCATGGAAGGCAATGTTATTCTGACTCACAGTTCCAGGGTGCAGATCATTGTGGGGAAGTCTTTACAGCCAGGGTTTTCCCAGCAGTTCACATTATGCCCACAGACAGGGTCAGAGTGATGAATGCCAGGACTCAGCAACTCTCTCCTTTTAATTCGTCCCAGGGTTTCAGCCCTTTAAATCACACTGCCTACAGGTAAGAGGTTTCCTCACTTCTGTTTCCTACTGATGTAATTCCTCACAGGCATGCTAAAAGGTATGTCTCCTGGGTGATTCCAGATCTTGTTCACTTGAAAATCAATTTTAACCATCCCAGGATCTCTCTCAAGTTTCCTACTGTATGGTGACTTTTAGTTATTTCTTCATGAAATCTATCTTCTTCCTCCAAGTATTTCCTTAACATAGTTGGCAGGGAGAGCTGCATATTATTTCTAGAAAAAAGGCTCTTTAGCTCTGATCTGAACAATATCTATGAACATCTGACTTCTAGGGAACCAGCCATAATCTTTAAATCTTACTGACCAGAAAGAAAGAAAAAGATGAAGAAACTTAAGAATTAATACTCCAGGATTAACATAGTAAAAATGGTCATCTTACCAAAAGCAATCTACAGATTCAGTGCAATCCCCATTAAAAAATGAACACAATTCTTTACAGACCTTAGAAGAGCAATACTCAATTCCAAATGGAAAAAAGAAACCCAGGACAGCTAAAACAATCCTATACAATAAAAGAAATTCCAGAGGTATCACCACCCCTGATTTCAAGCTTTACTACAGAGTTACAGTAATAAAAACCACATGGTATTATTATAAAAACAGAAAGGTAGATCAATGGAATCAAGAATCTAATTGAAGACCTCGATACTAATCCACACACCTATGAACACCTGATTTTCTACAAAGGAGCCAAAATTATACAATAGAAAAAAGAAAACATCTTCAACAAATGGTGTTGGCATAAATGAATGTTGGGCTGTAGAACATTGCAAATAGATCCATATCTATCATCCTGCACAAACTCAAATCCAAGTGGATCAAAGACCTCAACCTAAATCCAGTTATACTGAACCTAAAAGAAGAGGAAGTGGGAGAAACCTTGAATACATTGCACTGTAGACGACTTCCTGAACAGAACACCTATTAGCACAGGCACTAAGACTACAATTAATGAATGGGACCTCATGAAATTGAAGAGTTTCTGTAAAGCAAAGGACACCATCACTGGGACAAAATAGCAACCTATAGAATGGAAAAAGATCTTCACCACCCCCACATCTAATAGAGGACTGATCTCTAAAATATATAAAGAACTCAAGAAACTAGATATCAACAAACCAAATGATCCAATTAAAAGATGGGGTACAGATTTAAACAGAGAATTCTCAACAGAAAAATCTCAAATGGCCTAGAAACACTTAAGGAGATGTCCAACATCCTTAGCCATCAGGGAAATAAAAATCAAAACGACTCTAAGATTCCATCTTACAACTGTCAGAATGGCTGAGATTTAATATTTGGGGGTGGGAGTGGGCCAGAAGAAAAGAGAAGGGGAAACTGAGCATTTAGGGCAATGTAAGAACTGACAGTGTTTTACAATTGGTGGAATAAAATGTGATAGAGATGGCAAAGAAAATGGTGCATTCACTATTTCAAACACATCTGAGATATAAGGACAAAGGATGACGTTGACTGGGAAGGTATCTGCTGATTGTGGATTGTTCTATATGACAAATAAAAATAATGGCAGACTCAAGAAAGGAGTTCTATTTTATTATGTTGTGAAAACAATCAGCTGAAAGACAAAATGTATAGAAAATCTTGGAAAACTTCAAGATGATCCAGATTGTCAACTACATGGGGAAAGTATATAATTCTGATAACTGGAGATGAAACATTGGAGCAGATACATGTGGGAAACTTGAAACCCAATATTGCCTAGTATAGCATAGCCTACATGCAGTAGCCCATTTTTTTCTTGCCATAAGTAGGTAGTCTTCTTTAGCTAAGGGACATAGATTATAAAAATAAATGTTAAATGTATTATATGTTTTGTTAAGCTGTAATACCCTTTGAGAGGAGGAATGTGAATACTGTGCCATCATAGCCAACATGTCAGAAATCCAGGAGGCAGCCTGTGCCCCCTATAGTAGAGATCTAGGAAACCAATATAACAGGTGTCTACCACATCTCTTTATGTTTCCCTTTCTTGGCCTTTGTATCTGTAAACACACTAAGGTCTTGTTCTTAGGACATTGATTACTTTATCTCTCTCTCTCATCTACAAACCCAACAGATTTCACAACTTGTCTTCCCTTCAGGACTGTGTAGTCATCATGATTATGAACAGCAAAAACTATGTTTGTGTTTGTTTTCAGAAAAATATTGTAGAAAGGTAAGAAAGGCTAAATGTACTGCACAATTATAGTGTATTAAAGGAGGTCGAAAGGAAGGAGATTCTCATGTTCATACTTTCATATCCATTCACTTTTGTCTGAAATTAATTTTAAATGGAATATAATTAAACATAGGGGGAAAGTCATAATAGTTCAACTCAATCTTTTGAAACAAATTATCTGATCCAAACCAAAGACTCCTGTCTCTTTTCAATAGAGGATGATTATATGCCAGTGTGGGGATTAATGGCTCAAACATAATAACTGATTTTTAGTTATTTTAAAAAGAAATGAAGAGTCATCTAAGGCCTTAAGGTGTCAATTTCTTCAAACATAAACAGCTGTTTTAGCAAAATGTTTTATAAAATTATTTTATTAACTAATGTTTCACAGTTTTTATTGATACTTTGCATAAACCCTAAATATATACATACAATCAATAATAAATGGGTGCAACCAATTTTACATATATATGTGTATATGTATACACACACATACATATATATGTAGCAATACATTTATGTAGCAATAATACTTAAAGAAAAAGAAAAAAGATCAATAATTTGAAAAGGAATGGTAGGAACACAGAAGGACTTTGAGAGGAAGAGGTACAAATGATGTAAAAATACAGTACTCATGAATGAGGTTTATTTTAAAAAATTAAATTAAAAATACTTTTGTTGTTACATTTGCTTTATTGTCACATACATTCACGTTATGGCAAAGAAGCCTTAACATTATTGCTAAAATCTAAAATATATTTAGAACAATTTTGAGTCTCTCCAAGGTTCTCTATGACTTGAGACTCTGTAATTTCATCCTGTGTTTGCTTCTGACAAACATGCAATTTATATGGTAGTCCACAGTTGCACTCCTGCAGATATGCATGCATCTTATATTCCTTTAACTTGATCCTTCACTCTATTTTATTGTTAAACTCCTTTTAAATAGTTTTCATATCATAACATATGAAGCTTTAAAGTGGCTTGTTTCACATTTATGGCAGACATAAGCGTCTTTGTGGAACCTTTCCAAGTGCTAGGGACAGAAATATTTGCTCACTAGGTGCTTAGCAACCACCATTAATCTTAATATAAAATGCAATCCATTCTGTTTTCTAACATGGTTTGCTCCTCCTCAAGAATGTAAAACATCACGGGCTTGTTATCAGCTGCATCACTGACCCCCAGCCCCAAAGCACAGGAACTGAAGCACATTGTCTAAGGATTTGATTGTGATCATCCAAGAGAAGAGGAAGGTGCAGAAAGGCTGGTGCAGTTGTGGCTAATGCATTTTGTCACCTGCCTAGAGAACAAGTGGGAGGACCAGGAGGTCTAATTCATTCTTTCCTTGGATTATGTGGCCAGCTGTTCTTACACAGCATATCACTGAAGGCTCACACAAGCTCTTGTGACATCTAGGGCCTTCTCTAAGTGGATTCATAGACAGGCATTGACAATGCCACCTCTTCAAGTAAACTATTGTAACATGCACTTACCCAACTTAAATTTCATAAAATGAAGAACAATAGAATGTTTAAAACCAAATTTTTTAGTAAAAGAAATTCCAGCTGAATTAATGGCAAGAGTAAGTTCTGGAACTTGCGAACTCCACAGCAAGGGCATTTACAGCTATGTGAGAGTTTATAGTTGTTGTCCTGTGTAACTGTGTTCATTATAATACTCTACTTAAAGTGAAGAAAGCTGAACATAAAAATAGGTAAAAGACATACCATTTAATTACTGAAAAAAAATTAGAAAGTTACAAATTACTTTAAAATATTTGACTAGAGGAAAAATTCAATTACACAAGAGTAGACTACTATGGCGCAGTGTCTTTTTATGTGAGGATAGCATAATCAATTTTATTGTTTCTCTAGATGCTAATAGAGGTAATTTTTTTTTTACTCATGGGAGGCTTCTGTTTAAATGCTAATTATACAATTTATTTTTGACTAATATAAATGGATGACTCATTATGGTTAATAATATATGTTAATTAAGAAGGAACATTAGTTAGAATGCTAAATTTCAACCAAACATCTTATGACTTATGCAGATAGATTTCTCTGTAGATTTACAGAAGGGCATTGTCTTGCATTTAACTCTTGCAATGTATCGAAGCACCTACTTAATTCTAACTTTTTTAAAAAATGTATTTACTGAAAGTCAATGCTACACATAGTCATATAATTAGACAAGTTAAACCCTTTCTTATAAGGAACCTTAGTTTAATTAAATCTCTAAATACTTTATATATTTTTGTCTTATGGGTGCTATAAATTAAATATAAAAACTATCTTTCTAAATTGTAATTTTTATCTAATTTATGCATTGGTTTGTTTGCCTTTGTATTACTACAGATTGAACCAAAATCCAAGAAATACTAGTTAACTATTCCACCATTATTTTATATGCCTAGGCTCCAAGATTCACTTTTAGAAGTTGCTTGCTTTTAAGGGTGTGCCCAAATACAAGCTAATACATGGCTTGAAATAAAATGGAAGTGTGGGATAGAAGTGATAACAAAACAAAAGTAACAATAATGTTATGATTTATTATATGGGTGGTCCCATGGGTATCCCACCTGTGCAGGAAAACATGCTAGGCAGATGCATGCTATGTGGGGCATGGCGTTGGCAGTGGCTGCCAGTGATACACAACCCAGATGATGCATCCACATGGAGAATTTATTATAATAGAGAGATAAAAAGGCAGAGAGACAGAAAGAGGGAGATAGAAAAAGAGGGAGTGAAGGGAGAAAGAGAGGGAGGGGTCAAGGGGTGCACACCTCCTGGGAGAGGAGGGAGAGGAGAGAGAGAGAGAGAGAGAGAGGGGTGGGGGAAAGGAGCAGTGTCTTTTCCTAAAAAAAGGCTTTTGCATCAGGATGCAGGGTGGTGCCAAGGGTTGGGATTTCAAGGGACAAATCAGAATATTAACAAATAACATAAAAATCCATAGATGTTATTAATAAAAATACTTTAAATATTCTCCTCGTAAATACTATGGAAAGATGTTTCAGAAACCTGAATTTTGAATTAGTAATTTAGAGTGGACCAGACTTGTATATGTCTGTATGTGTGTCACAAATTCTTCATCCTGTTGTCATTAATAGCATGCTCCATGCATTGGTTATTGTGAATATGCTTTAAGGACCTGAATATACAGTTGCCACTTTTCCAAGCCACTCATTTCACTTTTTTGGATACAATCCACAAGATGGGTCACTGAATCACATCAAATTTTGAAAAAACTCCACATGTTTTTCCACAGTCATTGTCCCTCAAAGAAAGTGCACACTTTCCCTTTTATCTGCGTTACCAACAACATGTGTGGGTGTTGTAATGTTTCTTTTTACTAACAGCCAAATGAAGCTTTTAAGTCATGTAGTTATTTTATAAAAGGGAATGAGGTTCAGGGAACAAATGACTGCAATAGTAGACAGATGTCCTAAAGCTCCTAGAAGTAGAAAGACAATCAACAAGGCTCTCACTGTTATTGGAATCTGCCTGTGTCTCTAAATCCAAGGCACCACTAAAGATTGTCACAACAGGGATTTATTAGCTTTTTTTATTTGTTTGAAGCAGCTTCTCACTGCAAATGTCTACTTTTTTCTTCCAGGCTGCCTTACTCTCCTTTTATTTATTTTTCATAATACTAGCATGCCTATAACTTTAATTTACTGTAGCCTTTTTCTGTGTCTCTTATCCTTAGATCTTTTTATTACTATGTTAAACATTAGCTTTGTATTCATTCCTTTACAATTCAAGGTGAATAGTCTGCTTCACACGGAAACTAAATCACTGATAACACTAGAATTGACTCTAGTTAAGTAGCTTGTCCACCCCTCCTCTGATTGGAAAACATGTTGTCAGAGTGAAGGTCAAATGTCTTCTACCTGCTCTTATAAGAACTTGTCCAAGGTAATCACCATTAGATTGGTTATCAGGATAAGGAGGGAAGTGCAATGACCAGACTGGCTATCAGGGTAAGGAGGGAGGATCACGATCCTTTTAAGAAATGTCTCCAAATTTGACACATGATGCAACTGAAGCTCAGGGTGTCCTTCCTCTGCCTAAATTGTAAATTTTAGAGAACATGGAGTGCTGTGGGATGTTCTGTATGCTGTGAATATGCGTTGCTCTGATTAGTTGATAAATAAACTGCTGACTGGCCACTAGCCAAACAGGAAGTATAGGCAGGATAAGCAGACAAGGAGAATTCTGGGAAGAGGAAGGCTGAGTGAGGAGATGCCAATCTGCCGTGCAGGGAGCAGCACGTAATGGCACACAAGTAAAGTCACAGAAAATGTGGCAATAGATTAACAGAAATGGGCTGAGTTTAAATGTAAGAGCTAGTCAGTGGTAGGCTTGAGCTAATGGCCAAGCAGTTTTAATTAATTAATATAAGTGTCTGTGTGTTTACTTGAGTCTGAGTGGCTGTGGACTGGATGGGACACAGGAAAACTTTTAGCTATGAATGGCGCCAAGATGTGTGGTAAGAGTTTCCACCTAAAACTTGAGAGAGTTTTTTTTTTAAAAAGATTCTAAAATGGAGCTAAAAACAACTTCCTAGTTGTGTCTCTCGGGCCAACTGTGAGCTAGCTACAGTATGGCACGTTCACAGAGGTGTGTGGGTTTGAGTGCAGCCTGGCAGATTTCCATGGTACACAGTGGTGTGTCCAAGCCGCACAGTGCACTGTGTAGTGACAGATTTAGCTTTTGCTAGTACAGAAAAAACAAAAAGAAGTTTCTGGGCTACATGCTGCTGGATGGAAGCATAGACCTACTGCTTCCTATAGTTAGCAGTGAGCCTGGTTCCCAGAGCTGGGGGTAAATGTAATTCTACCATGTAGGGAAGCTGAGCTGGGGAGAGCCAGCAGCCAAAGTTCCCATTTCAGTCCTAGTAATGCTGCAGTTTAAAGCACTAGATTCACAATAAGACAGATTTAGTTGAAACAAGACTTTAAATGGTTTACAGTATGTGAAAAAATATATGTAGGCTTGGAAGAGAGAAAAAAATGAATATAGACAGTTATATAAAAAATAGTTTTAAAAATTATGTTTTCGAAGAGACAGTAAAGGTAGTATAAAAAATAAACCACATAAAAATGGATATTACACAGAGAATCAGGATTGTGTTGTCTTTGATATTTTCAACTACATAAAGACATTTGATTATAAAAGCTGCTAAATTAAGCATATATATATATATATATATATATATATATATATATATATAATTTAAAGGTATCTTGACTTCAAAATTTGGATCTAAGGATATGTTACTTTAGAAAGGAGTCTCTGCTTTTGTTTTCACAGGAAGTAAGAGGCTATGGATTTGTTCCAGATTAAGATACATCAGGTTTGACCAGCCAAGACCTCCTGAAAGGTCTCTGATAACACCATGGCCCAGATGATTCAACATCCACAACAGTTTCAAGGCAACTGGCTCAGACAATGCAGTGTCACAGACTACTCCAGTCAGGACTTGACCATAATTCTTAATTTTCTCAGGATCCCTATTAGATTACCAGTGCCCTCATCCAGCAGGATGTAGTATGAGAAGCAATGCCCAAATTCCCAAAATATTATTTATGAATATTTATTTTTAGTTAAGGCAGGTTGATTATAAATGTAATCTCTTTCTAAAGAAGAAAAGGGTATATTATAGATAAGATAGGATGAAGAGTAACAACTTGTTTACAATGTTTTACATTGGTATAGATTTTAGTTTATTGATACAAATTTAAAGTTAATTTTATTATACTATATGTATATTTCTACTCTTGTATAAGGAATTATGTTTGTGCAGCTCACTTGAAATTGTAGTGAATAAGCCGGGCGGTGGTGGCACACGCCTTTAATCCCAGCACTCGGGAGGCAGAGCCAGGCGGATCTCTGTGAGTTCGAGGCCAGCCTGGACTACCAAGTGAGTTCCAGGAAAGGCACAAAGCTACATAGAGAAACCCTGTCTCGAAAAACCAAAAAAAAAAAAAAAAAAGAAAAGAAAAGAAAAGAAATTGTAGTGAATAATTAAGAAACACAGATTAATAATTAGTCTTCTATGATAGTCAAACTTATAGTCATGTTAATTAAGTTTTCTAGGTATACATAGATATAGTTCAATTAGGTAGATAATTTTCAAACACTTCAAAGACCTACAGAATATGGCATTTAAAATGTTTTAGAAACTTAGACTTTCTGGACAATGAGACACATCTGCTCTTGGCAGCACCAACTTACTTCAAAGAGAAAGATGGGCATCAAAGACACTCCATATGGAGTTTATCTTCTTCTTGGCAAAAATAGCCATTTGGGCAAGAAACTGTTCTTGCCTGGACTGCTTGAAAAAATGTTGTATCGACTAGACATGCAGGACCACTGAACTTTGAAAGGCAAAATGATACTTCAGGTTTCTGCTTTAAAGAAGATACTGCCAGACACAGGAAGAAGCTACTGAGAGACTCTAGACCTGTGGGCTAAAGATGGATGCCCCAACTTTATAGAGAAACCAGATGACTGTCCAGGCAGACAGCTGTCTCTGTCATTCTAGATTTTTGGGAGTTGCTTACAATGCTCTTCCTGTTTACTTAGATAATATTGTATTCTTCTGAGGTAGCTGAAGACTAGATAGTTATAATTATGATTTTCCCTGGTTATGATAAAAGATAAATTAGATATGAAACTTTGGACTCACAAATATAGGATAGATAGAATGTTTTCTTTAATTTTGCCAAATACAAATAGACTAGATATTGTAAATGTAAATCTTGCTTGATAATTGTTCTTTATATGTAATTTTAGTATGTTAAAGTTAAAACCTTCCTTTTTGATCAGACAGAAAAGCAGAGGTGCTGTGAGATGTTCTGTATGGTGTGAATATGTGTTGTTCTGATTTATTGATAAACAAAATGCTAATTGGCCAGTAGCCAGGCAGGAAGTATATAAGCAGGAGAAGCAGACAAGGAGAATTTTAGGAAAAGGAAGGCTAAGTGAGGAGATTCCAGCCTGCCATCCAGGGAGCAGCACGTAATGGCATACAGGTAAAGCCACAGAAAATGTGGCAACATATAGATTAACAGAAATGGGCTAAGTTTAAATGTAAGAGCTAGTCAGTGGTAGGCCTGAGCTAATGGCTGAGCAGTTTTAATTAATATAAGCCTCTGTATGTTTACTTGGGTCTGAGTGGCTGTGGACTGAGTGGGACACAGGAAAACTTTCAGCTATATTGGAGAGTCTCTTTTTCTGCACTATTAAGCTGACCTTCAGTTCTACATACTTAACTTTTGTGGACAAATATTTTTTAACTTAAATCATGTTTGGGATGATTATATGTATATGTCTTGAGAATTCATATAATGTGTTTTGATCATATTCACTACCTCCTAACTCTTTCCAGTTTCACCTTCCTTTCCCATATATATATATATATATATATATATATATATATATATATATATATATATATATATTCTATCAATATCAGTGCCAATTTATTCTGTCAAATATTCTTTTTTGTTGTTGTTGTTTTTTCAAGACTGGGCTTTTCTGTGTAGTTTTTGTGCCTGTCCTTTATCTCACTCTGTAGAACAGGCTGGCCTCGAACTCACAGAGATCCTCTTGTGTCTGCCTCCCACATGCTGGGATTAAAGGTGTGTGCCACCACTGTCAAGTATTCTTGAACATGGTGCTATTCACACGATTGTTCCGAACCCATCAGAGGCTACACTCTACAGAAAAACAATCCTTCATCTCCCAACACTATCATTGCTCCTAGGTTAGGGCAGAACTTCCTTCTCTTTCCCCTTCCCTAAGATTCAGTTCCTTTACAAGGTGTCAAGCCTTACAAGATGTCTAAGCTTCTGAGTTCATGTGTATGGCTGCTCTGCTGTATCCAGAAGACAGTTAGTTTCCTTGTCACCCATTGCCTCTGGCTCTCACACTTTCTACCCCTCCCTCTTCTGCACATGTTCTTTTAATTTGCTTGCATTAGAATTGTTACTATAATCTGTCCTAATGGGATAGTACTCCATGCCTGCTAGCTAATCATTGGTTGGATTAGTCAAACTTGTTTGGATTCCCTAAGTTTTCTGGTACAAACATCTTTATGAGTATATGTGCTATCATGCACATATTCTGTAATTTATGAATAAAGAAATTAAGCATTATTGTATGAAAACACACAGATGTATCTTAGCAGTCCTTATGGAGAGAGAGCATTCAAAAATTTATTCATAAGCATATGGTACATATGTGCTGACTATCAATAATAAATAGATATACAACAGAATAAAACAAAGATGGTCTATTAAAAAGTCAGTATTAGTTAAATCCTTGTATAAAACCAGCTCTAGAGATTATACTGTTTACCTTAGCTATTAGCATTTAAGATGAACATAATGTTCAGTAGAATAATACTGATCAAATTATGCTTGCTAACTTTTTCTGACTCATAATTCATAATTTTATAATTTATTACTTAATATTAACATGTAAAACTGCACTACTTGTGCACATTGTTAGTTGTTTTCAATAAATTTTTTTCTGTCTTTTTCTGTCTTCTTAGAAATAAAGAAAAATAAGAAAATTTCTCATTAATGGAGTAAAAGAGGCATGAAGAAACAGAATGATAATTTACTGTTCAACTTATTTAAGCATGTTTTATTATCAATTTGAGATTGAAAGAAGATATAAAATGAGAGTTCGGACAAGCTGCATTTCAGGTTTTAAGCTTTACTTGATAGTATCTTTATCTTCATGAATTACTTATCTAGTCTTAATTTACGTGGGAAATGACAACCTGTGTACTTGCAACACCAGGAATGTCCATGTGCAAGTTATATCTTTTCCCTGAGATCTGATTTTACTGAGGGAGCACAGCCATTTGGAATAAAACAGGCAATGTGTAAAATGCTATTCAACTTGATTTTACTTTAATATAAAATGTGTTTTTGATAGAGAAAAATAAAGTTTATATTTAGCAATTATTAAATAATAATTTCAAATAGAGAAAAATCCTTCCAATCAAAACAGTAGCAAGCAATATGAGCAGTTTTATCACTTCCAGGGAGAAATTTATTGTCCCATTTTCATTTTTAAAAACTCCAGAGAAAATAGAAAATTTTTTCTTATCAAACAACTCAATCATAAAAATTAAGTGTGTTATATTTGCTTGAACTATGAATTTATATGAGTCAAAGGGATTGTGACTATATAAATAATAAATAAATGTTATTGATTTTAAATCTAACTACTCCTTTTCACATAAAAGCTCATTTGATTGATGCCCTGATGTCCTTACTTATGCCTTTTATTATTTTTTTAAATGCATTTATAATATGATGACTACAGCTGGGTCCAGAATTATAAATTATTTATTAATTATTATTACACATATGTGTGTGTGTCTGTGTATCTGTGTATGTGCAGTCCCTTTATTTGTATAGGCATGTATCTACCATGGTGTGCATGTGGAGGTCAAATAATAACTTTTAGAAGGAGTTTTTGTCTTTTAACTGTGGATTCTGGGGATCAAACTCAATTACTCAAGCTTGTGGAGCAAGCCCTTCTATCCAATGAGCCTTTTCAGTGGTTCTACTCTGGGTTAAGGCTTATTAAAATTAAGAGACTTTAAATGTCACCAATTTGCCTTCATTCTTTCAGGTTCACAGTCCTTTTCAAATGTCTTTTATCATTTAAACTTTCTATAACAAACTATCAAAAGCATTTCAATAACCAATATGGCTTATATATTTCAACAAAAGACCAAATAAAGCAGTGCCTATTTTTCTTTAATCAGCATAAATTATTGAAGTGAAACTTTAATTATTATACAACAAAAAGTGGTATGAGCTGGGAGCATATGAAGTCAAACAGAACTGTGTCACAACAAAGGGCATCTCATTTCACACCTGAGTGACTCAATGGCTCCCTCATGATTCACTAATATTCCAGACAATGTCTATCATTTTACCTGAAACTAAGATGTTTGAGAAGTTCTCTATATGACAAATAATTTTATTTCTGAATCCTTCCTTAGGTTCAGCAAAGTGGGCATACTAAGCTGAGTGTTTACTGTATTTGCTAGAGCACTGAAAATAAAAATGAGCAGCTGCATTAAGAACAACTGGAGGTTTTTGGCAGAAGAGATAAGAGAGGGATGTTTCAATATTCAGGAAAATCAAAGCAGCAGAGTTTGAGGAAAATAGGAACTAAGTACAGAGGAAAGCAGTTTCCAAAAGGAATGGGGAATGACAGCACTAAAACAATGAAAGGAAGGAAGATAGGTGTCAAATGTGTTGTCACAAACTAGGAAGGCACAGGTCATGTGACTGATTACTTTCAATCACATTCATTAATGCACATATTTCTTTCTTCACTCATGTATTCAGCGCAGTTTATCCAATATGTATTTGTGTTAATGATGTACTATAATTTCTTCTAGGTCATTACAAATAAAAAATAATAATAATTGAAATCCTTAGATCTCAATGGATTAATTAAGCTTAAATTCTAATTCAGGGTATAAATACAACAAACATGAAATATTGGTTCTAAGAAGAGATAAGTAGAAGACAGGAATGAGAGGCTACGCTATAAGCTTGTCATAAAGTCTTTCCTACTCAAGGATTTGAGCAGTCTCTTAGATTTAGTCATTTAAAGTAAGAACTTCTCAGACAGAGGAAAAAGGGGACCAAAAATGCTATTGTTTGTTTTTGCTCATTTGGGGGGCCCTGCCACCCAGCTCCCAAATAAATCACACACAGAGGCTTATTCTTAATTATAAATGTCTGGTCTTAGCTTAGCTTGGTTTGTGTCAGTTTTTCTTAAATTATCCTGTTTACCTTTTGCCTCTGGACTTTCTTTTTTTCTTACTTCTGTGTGTCTTATTTTTACTCTTACTCTGTGGCTGGTTGTGTGGCTGGATGGCTGGCCCCTAGTATCCTCTTCTCCTTGTTCTCTTGCTCTTTCTTCTTTTTCTCCCAGACTTCTGTATTTATTGTGTTTATTTTCTCTGCCTGCTAACCCCTTCTATCTTTTCTCTTGCCCTGCTATTGGCCATTCAGCTCTTTATTAGACCATCAGGTGTTTTAGACAGGCAAAGTAACACAGCTTCACAGAGTTAAACAAATGCAACATAAAAGAATGCAACACATCTTTGCATCATTAAACAAATGCTCCATAACATAAACAAATGTAACACATCTTAAAATAATATTATATAATAAAAGGGAAACACACAGAGAGACCACTGTACAGTTCCCTGGCAAGATAGGAAGCTAACCATGGCCAATGAGCATCAAGGCTCAATTTGCACTGAACTGCATAGTACATACAACTGAATTCAAGTGAAAAGACAACTGAAGGTGTATTAACTAGAGGAACTTCACATGGATTATTGGAAAAAAATATTGGTTGCTCTAAAGGTCATAGAATATGTAAAAAGTTAAGACAAGTCTGATACTTTTATGATAATGAAAATACCATTGTGTTGAAGACTTATCCAAGATTATTTGTCATGTGTAACAAAAGATTAGAAATAAATTTTAAAATCTCAGAGAAACAAAATATCTCATTGATGTACAGTTTCAAAAAAAGCTGCAATCTAAGATAGATTTTACATGATGAAACAGAGCATGGGGTCTCTAACTCTGTTAGTTATATTTTGTTGCCTTGTAAAACACTACAATTAAAACAACTTAACAAAAAGTTTGTTTGGCTCATGGTTCATGTGGGAGTGTCCAAAATGATAGGGGAGGAATACCCACAGGAGGCAACAACCAGAAGCTGAGAGAGCACATCTTCAGTCACAGGGGAAGGGGCCAGGCCTACCCACAGCAATGTCCTCCACCAAGATTGCACCTCCTAAAAGTTCCACCATCTCTTCAAACAGTGCGCCTAACTGGAGACCAAGTGTTCAAATACATTCTCTATGGGGGACATCCTCATTTAAGTGACCTCACTGATTAGGCAAGAGAAAAGAAAATGTTTATTTAACATAAGAATTAAAATATAACTGTTGAAAATGATAGAGAATTTGTCTTGTAGTTATTCATGAAAAATGAGAAAATTTAAATACCATGGGTATAAAAGTTCTTTCAGATTGAATGAAGAGGGGAAGGTTATCATGAGCCATAAGGACATCATTTAGCCACTTCTCCCTGTCTCTCCTTAGCTGCTCCTCTTGCACTAGCCTTTGAAAATTCTAACTAGTTTACATGGAGTTTACACTGATGTGAAAGTTAAAATATGCTCAAATGGTTTCTGACTTCAAAGTCCTTGTATAGAACCTAGAACTTGATTAGGAACTTGTGTTTTACTTTCTCAAGTTTTTGTTTGTTTGTTTGTTTGTTTGTTTGTTTATAGTCAATAATGTACTTTATATTTTAAATAGAAAGTATTATATATTTATTTTAGTCATCCATTCTTCTTAGTTACTGCAAATATATCCAGATAAGAGATTTTACTTTTTATATTATAAGCATTTCCTTCAATTTGGAACAATGTTGCTACTCTGAGTTACTCTGATTTAGGTTACCTGACATTTGTGACTTCTGTGGAATATATCCCTTCTCTCAATGGAAATATTATCCCTCACACAGGCCTAATTTTCATCATAGAAGTAACACTATGTCCTTTCACAATTGACTTTTGTTAGTGCACTAGATAATAAAAAGTACATATTTTATACTCCTTACTTGTTTTTTGTTCTTTCAAGTACAATTAAAATTCTAGATCCTTAGTGAAATATGTCCACTATCATATTTGTATCTTTCTTGTTTGCATGCATGTGTCAGTAATAATCTATTCATTGATTAGAAATTTAACTTATTCTGTAATACCCTATTGTTTCCTGGATAAACTTCTGATGGTCTAAGATTTATGTAGAAATGTAGATACTTCCTTTAAGGGAGTATGCTTGTACCACTGGCTCTTGACTGACATGTGGAAATCTGACAATTGATCTGTTTCGTAACTGATGAGGCAACTCACTGTGCTGAAGTACTGACACTAGGCTTTATAATGAATGCTTTCCTTCTGAAAGATTGGAATTTTGATACAATCAGGCAGAAGTGTCCCTTATGTCCTTCTCTAACAAAAACCTTAGGTGCCAAGTGTCAATGTGCTTTGTTAGGTGGAATTGTTTGAGATGGTTTTCACATTTTGATTGCTGGACAAGGGCCCATGGTCAAATGTTTCTGTTCCAGGAAGGGAGTGTGTTGGTACTGACAGATTAATGGCCGGGGAGTGACAAGCACTCAGCAGGAGTGAGTCTAATGAAGCACAGGCATCAGATGCTCTCCATTCTGCCTGGATCTCTTTCCTGTGCTCTTCTTGTACAACCATTTATAAAATTTAAGCCATGACTAAAACTAAGGAATATTTCAAGATTTTTCTAAATATTACTGGCACATCTTCCAAGATACTAAATCTGTTATACTTTATTGATACTGTCAGAAGATTCAGGGCACCTGGGTCAGAACAAAGGATTTTACTACCAACAGAAGAGATCATAGCTGCATGTTCAAGCTGGCATCAGTTTCTTTTGACCTATAGGTTCACAAGGATGACATCAAGGGTCACAGGTGGATGTTGTGCACACAGTGGATTAATGTTCATCTGAGGAAACTTGAACTTGGATAATTCACCTCTTTCATAATATTTCTCCCCTTGGTCAAGGAACAAGACATTACCTCATCTTTCAGGATTATTTGCTGCAAACACAGCAGCAAGAAAGTCTTTGGTAAAAAAAAAAAAATGGGTACGATCTTGATTTAGAATACTAAGAAATAGAGGTGGGTGGGGGAAAAATACTAAGAAATAGCTTACAAGATTCTCAGGCCTTACGGAAGATACCATGATACTAACAATATCTCTGCTTACCTTAAAAATTGTAAATTTATTAAAATAAAATTTGACAATTTTCATGTTTCCTTCATGCCACTATATGCAATATTGGATTATTGAAAACCCAGTGATTATTCTTTGTATTAGTTTCTTGTGATTGTTATAATGAGTTTATAATGGTTGTTATAACAAATTACATTGACTTTGGTAATATTTTCTAACATGTCTGGAGGCCAGAATTCCAAAATCATTGTCACTGAAACAAAATCAAGGTATTGGCAGGTCTCTACTTTTCTGTAGGGTCCAAAGAAGACCCCAGTCCTTTCCTGTCTCGTGTCTCCAGACTGAAAGTCTCACATGACCATATCTGAGATTCCAACTCTTGCATTCAAACACTGGGCATTTCTTCTTTGGTAGTGTGATTATGATTCACAGATTGTAAATTTTCCCAGTGTCTTTCCCTAGCAAAGATGTGTTTACCCACTGCATGTATCTGAGTCCATGGCCTGGTATAACCTCCATATTCTCAGTTTAGTAGTCATAACTGTAAAATCTTCTTTGTTTTTCTGTCATGTGAAGTGACATTTATAGTGCTCATTGAGTAAAATGTGAATATCTTTTGAGGAGGAGTAGACAACTGGATCATAACTGGGCAATAAAGAGTAAAGAAATAAATAATATGTAAGCAATAGGACTAATACAAAGGATATAAGTTATTATTCTATTACTTTAATAAATCTCCAGGAGCACATTGAAGTTCACAAATACATTTTGAGAGAAATACAAAATCCAACCTCATATTTTTATACTTCTAATAAAATTACAAACCAATTTACAGAGATCTGAAATGAAATCTACTGTTGCATAAAATATTTGTCAAGTGATCATATGTGGAGTTTTTTAATGCTTATGAAGAAACTCAGCATTGCTTTTTCCATTCATGATAGGTAAATATAATGGACATATTTTCTAATATAAATTTCAGAAAATTCTGATAAAAGTGAACGTACTTTTGGTGGTTTATAATCTCTAGGTTAGAGACTACAAACATTGATCTTACTAGCTGCGTGTAGACTCTAGTTAACTACTGCTTCTACTGTGTTGAAACTAAGGAACAGGTAAAAGCAAGGAAAAAAGTTTTTAGACTCTGAGGAAATGTCTTCTCCCTTCTCTTCCTAGGAATACAAGAGCAAGATTGTGTGTGCATTTGTGTGCATACGTGTGTGTGTGTGTGTGTGTATGTGTGTGAGTGTGCATGTGCATGTATTTAAAATATTACATATGGTTTCAAATATAATTAAAGCTGGCAATTTAATTTCTCCTCAGAAATGATTTTAAAATCCCCTTTGTAGTTTTCCATTCATCTTCTTTAAACTTCTGTCTTCATTAGGGTTTCTATTGTCCTGAAGAGACACCATGACCACAACTCTCATAGAGGAAAACATTTAACTGAAGTTGGCTTATACTTCAGCGGTTTAGTCCACTGTCATGGCAGGAAGCATGGCATCACACGGGCAGACATGGAGATGGACAAGGAGCTGAGAGCTCTACATCTGGATCTGCAGGTAGCAGGAGGAGACTGTGCCAAACTGGGCCTAAGTTGAGCATCTGAAACCTCTAAGTCCACCCTCACATTGACACACTTCCTCCAAAAAGGCCACATCTCCTAATAGTGCACTCCCACAGGCCAAGCATTCAGATACATGAGTCTATGGGGGCCATTCTTGTTCAAATCATCCCAACAACTCTCATAGGTTTTTTGTTGTTGTTGCTGTTGTTTGTTGTTTGTTTTTTGTTTGTTTGTTTTTTTGGTTTTTTTTTTTTTTTTTGGTCTGGAGCATTTGCACTTCTTAATTGGAAGAAATAAACATTTTTGCTTGTTAATTCTTGTTCTGGGGAAGTAAAAAATGTAATCTTTTACTATAAACAAAATTTTACTAAACTTGTAGTTAGATCTTTGCAGTTCAAGTGGCATGCAATGTTTGGTACATACATAGAGCCCACTGCTCATAGTATACTTAGGCATGGTTCCTTTAAGAGGCCCTGCTGTGCAGTTGAGCACTTGAATGGTGCACTACTAGGTAAAATGGAAGAGTAGATAGAAACACCTACAACAGTGCAAGCCCAATAGCTTCACAGAGCTGGGGTGGGTAAATGCGATTCCTGGCATAAGACTCAGCTCTCATGAACTCCAAGAGGGTAGAGCCAGCTGCTAGTGCCATGTGCTAAGCAGAACCAGATGGCAGATAGCCTAGCAGTTTAAGGTTTGGCCCATGCAGTCAGAGAAATGCTGCAGATGCTAAATAAATAAATAAATAAAATAAAAAAAATAAATAAACAAATTGTAGACGAATTTCTAAATGGTCTTATTAAATAAAAGACATGGAGCCAAATATAGGAGTGAATGCCTTAGAGAGATCAGAGAAATAGGGAAAGCCACCAGCCAACCTTACCTCACCAACTCTGCAGCTTCCAAATGTGAGTTACTTCTTGTCTACCCATGTCTATAGCCTTGCTGTTCTGCCATCTGATTTGCTCTTTCTGTTCAGCTACATTACTTCCCCTTCCTACCCAGCTTTATCACTTCCTGTATGTCTGTACAGACCTCCAGACCTCCATGGTTAACTAGTTTTGGAATTTAAGGCATATACCACCACACCTGGCTCTTTTTCAGTGTTGCCTTGAACACACAGAGATCTTGCCTGTCAAATGATAGGATTAAGGGCATGTGCTACCATTACTGACTTCTTTGTTTACTTAAAATGGCTTGTTATTTCCTCTGATCTCCAGGCAAGCTTTATTTATTAAAGCACAAATAAAATATCACCACATTTCAGCACAAATGAAATATCAATGTGCTGAAGAAAGAAAAGAAAATGGGTATAGATAGTCATAGAAAAAATAGCTTAAAATTGTAAAGTGAGGTCTTTAAAGGAAAAGTAAAGAATGTAAAAAGAATAAACGACATAAAAATGAGAAATACACACAGCATCTGCTTCTGGGTTCTCTATTATGTTCTGTTTACTTTGAATTTTTTAAATGTTAATGAACAAAAAATGGCAACTGCTAAGAGACATTTGATTACAGGAAAAAAAACTGCTAAATTAAACCAGCCTATATATTTTAAGGATGCCTTAACTTCAGAATGGAAGTTAGAAAATTTGTTGCATTGGATGAGAGGTTATGTCTTTGTTTCCACAGGAAACAAAAATCTGTAGATTCCTTCTAAATTAATAAAGACAAGACTTGATCAGGGGAGATCTCCTAAAAAGCTTGGCTATAGACATGAAGGAAGAAAATAAAGGAAACTACAAGACCTGTGACATATAAGTTGATCCTTCATATGGGAACAGTTCCAAGACTGAAGGAGACATGATAAATTTTTTTTGGCTACAGGGCCCTAATGGCTTATTATTACATGCCATCCTTTCATGCCTCTGGAGATTTATATTACAGTTTGGTTATGCAGTCCAAATGAACTTATAAAGTTGACAGATGTCTTTTACCTGATCAAATATAGAGCAGAGAATTATCTTTAACTGATTTGTGCACATCACACATTCCATACTTGTGTTAATGAAGAAATACATGTTATCTTTAAAAGTCTGTGTTATTTCAGAAAAAAAGGACCAGATATCAATGAAGACAAGTATCCTGGGTGATCCAGGATCTCAAAATGTCTCTGTTATAGTTTTCTAAACAATCTCTGTCCAGAACAACTTCAAAACTGCTAGCTGAGATTGTCCAGCCTCATAGATTGCTTCAGCCAAGACTTCAGATAAGCTCTTTACTTTCTCATCACACAGAGACTGGACAAAAAAGCTCCCTCAGGACTTGACCATTATCCCAATTTTCTCAGGGTTCCCTAAAGATGCCATCACCTCCAGGCAGAATGAGGTAATCTTAAGAACACAACATCTACATTCCCAAAAGGTGGGGTGGGTGATTTTTTTGTTGTTCAAAGAGTTATGGATGCTTGTCATCACTTGGGGGGTTGGTTGCAAGTTGTTACTGGTCATGGTCAGAGAAAAAACTAAGTAAAGGAGTTTAGATTCAGAGATATCTTTCTGGAAAAGAAAAAAGGAGTATATAGGAATAGTAGGATTAAAGAGTAGATTATTGAATCTGTTTTTAAATGAAAAAGCAACACTTAATCTCAAATATTTTATATTGGTATAAATTTTTGTACTGACACAAATTTAAAGTTATTTTTGTTATAACATAATCTTGTTTAAGGTATTGTACCTATGTAGCTCATTTAAAAATGTGATGCAAATTCTAGTCCTTGAAAGATATTATTATAAATTATTTAAGATAATAAAAATACAGGCTAATAATTACTCATCTATAACAATCAAACTATAATTATGCTAGGTATATTTTCTAGGTGAAACAGAGACATGTTTTGGATAGATGGTCTTCAAACACTTTAGAGATCTACAGAATATGGCATTTAAGATGTTTTAATAACATAAGACTTTTCATGACACTGAGATATGTCTACTCCTGGTAGTACCAATCTACTTCAGAGAAGATGATAGGCATTAAAGAACTCTCAAGTAGAGTTTGCTTTCATTGTGGCAAAGTTAGACACTGGGCAAAAACCTGCCCTTGCCTCAAATGCTGCAGTATGCTGTCCAAATTGGACAAGCAGGACACAAGAGAAAGCAGCTTCAGAAATTTGCCAAGACAAGGTAGGAAAGTCCTTCAAAATTCCTGCTTCACAGAAAAGTCTGTCAGATTTTCTCAGCCTGTAGGCCAAAGATGGATGCCCCAACATTTTAGAGGAAGCTTGGGGTGACTGTCCAGGCAGCCAGATGTCTCTGTCATTTCTATAGTTTTGTAAGTTGTTTGATCTACACTTCCTGTTTACTCAGTATTTTATTTGGCTCAGGTCTCTAATGAGGTTGAAGGCATTTTCTTTGTTACCAAATTCAGAAAAGAAACTCACAAAGTGGTGTAATGTTATAAATTTGAGAGCCATAAAAGCTTAAATTGTTTAGCTACAAAAGTATTTTAAGATCTAAAAAGATATTTTTAGGATGGTAATACAAATTATGATATAAAGTGTATAAACTTTGGACTCATCAAGATAGGATAGATAATTGAGTAATTTCTCCGAATTTGCCAAATACAAATGGACTGGATATTGTAAATGCAATTCTTACCTGATAATTGTTCTTATTGTATATAGTTTAAATCTTGTCCTTTTTATTTAGACAAAAAGGGGGAAATATTGTGGGATATTTGCACACTGTGTAAGGATACGCCATTACTGTGGAATAATGCTTTTGTACACTGGTTTAATAAAATGCTGATTGGCCAGTAGCCAGCCAGGAAGTATAGGTGAGATAAGCAGACAAGAAGAATTCTGGGAAGAGGAAGGCTGAGTCAGGAGATGCCAGCCTGCCATCTAGGGAGCAGCATGTAATGCCATAAAGGTAGAGCCATGGAAAATATGGCAACATATAAGTTAACAGAAATGGGCTGAGTTTAAGTGTAAAAGCTAGTCAGTGGTAGCCTGAGCTAATGGACAAGCAGTTTAATTAATATAAGCCTCTGTGTGTTTACTTGGGTCTGAGTGGTTGCAGACCTGGCAGGACACAGAAAAACTTCTGACTACATTTGGTACTCAATATGGGGCATAGAGCCATATAGACCTAAAAAAAGCTTAAAGATTCTAAACTCACAGAAATGAAGTCACACCAGGTTTCCTAGTCTCACAGTCTTATGCCAACAGCAGCTCAGACTTGTCTCCCAAAAGCTGCCTACAAGATGAAGCTGGCTGCCAGCCACCATGAGCTAAGTGGCATGGTTGTGGATTCCCACCACAGTATACAGAGGCGTCTGCAAGCCACGCAACATGGTACATGGTGGATAAAGCTTTTGCTAGTATAGAAAAAAAAAGGAAAAAAAGAAAAGGTTTTTGGGCTGCATATTGCTGGATAGAAGCATAGACCCACTGCTTCATATAGTCGCTGATGAGCATGGTTACCCCAGAGCTAGTGATAAATGTAGTCCCACCATGTTGGGAAGCTGGGGTGAGTGAAGCCAGCAGCCAAGGCTGCCATTTCAATCCTAATCATGCTGTAGTTTAAAGCAATAGATTTACAATAAGACAGATTCTGATGGAATAAGAATTTCAATGGTTTACAGTGTGTGTAAAAATGTATGTAGGCTTAAAAGAGAAAAAAATAGACAGTTGTATAAAAAATAAAGACTAAAGAAACAATAAAAGTAATAGAAATAAGCCACATAAAGATAAAAATCACACACAGAGTCTAGATTATGTTGTCTTTGGGATTTTGAACTACAAAATGACATTTGATTATAAAAGGTGCTGAGTAAAATCAATATGTATATTTTAAAGATATCTTGATTTCAAAGGATATATTACTTTGAAAAAGAAGTTCTGCTTTTGTTTGCACAGAAGGTGAGAATCTATGTGTTGCTTTCAAGCTAATATGGTTTCACCAGCCAAGAGCCCCTGAAAGGTCTCCAATGACACCATGGCCCAGATGGTCCAACATCCACAATAGATTGAAAGCATCTGGCTCAGACAATGCAGCCTCACAGACTATTCCAATTAGGATTTGATCATAATTTTTAATTTTCTCAGGATCCCCATAAGAAAACAGCACCCTTTATCAGCAGGAAGGAGCCTAAAAAACTATGCCCACATTCCCAAAATGTGGATTATGGATGTTTGTCTTTGTTTAGGTTGTTGGTTACAAATTGTTATTGGTCATAGTCAATATTTTTCTAAAAGAAGAAAGGAGATATGATATGGAAATATAGGATATAGATATGATAGGATAAAAAGATGGATTGTTGAACCCACTTTTAAAGAGCAACTTGCTTAAAATGTTTTGCATTGGTATAGATTTTAGTTTATTGATACAAATTTAAAGTTAATTTTAATATACTATATGTATATTTTTACTCTTATTTAAGATGTTACTTATACAACTCATTTAAAATTTAATGTATCATTAAGAAATAGAGATTAATAGTTAATCATCTATGATAATCAAATTTATTGTCATGTTAGTTAAGTTCTCTAGGTATACATAGATATATTTTAATTAGGTAGGTAATCTTCAAACACTTCAAAGACCTACAGATTATGACATTTAAAATGTTTTAAAAGCTTAGACTTTTCTGGATATTGAGATATGTCTGTTCCTGGCAGCACCCATTTACTTCAAAGAGAAAGATGGGCCTCAAAGACACACATACATACACACACACACACACACACACACACACACACACACACACACGATAGCTAAAACAATTCTGAGTAAAAGAACTGTGAAAGATACCACTATTCCTGACTTCAAGGTGTATTAAGAGCTATAGTAAGCCGGGCGGTAGTGGCGCACGCCTTTAATCCCAGCACTCAGGAGGCAGAGCCAGGAGGATCTCTGTGAGTTCGAGGCCAGCCTGGGCTACCAAGTGAGTCCCAGGAAAGGTGCAAAGCTTCACAGAGAAACCCTGTCTCGAAAAACAAAAAAAAAAAAAGAGCTATAGTAATAAAAACAGCATGGTATATGCAGAAAAACAGACACATGGATCAATGGAATTGACTTGAAGACCAGACATAACTCCATGCACCAATGATCACTTGCACAGTAGAAAAAGACGGTGTAAAAAAATTAAAAAACAAAAAACAGTGCTGGTCAAACCTGTTGAAAAATACAAATAGATCAATATTTATTACTCTATACAAAAATCAACTCCAAATGGATCAAAGACCTCAAAATGGTTAACTGACAAACCTGTCTGGGTGGACCAATAACCTTTGACATCAGAAAAATTGCAGTCCTTAGAACAGCTGTTACGGGGGTAGCTAAATGATCAACATATTGAAGAATCAACCAGTTCTTGAAATTCTCCTGTATTTGTTATCAAAAAGAAATCTGGAAAATGGAGAATGTTGCCAGATTTGAGAGCCATGAAGTAATTTAGCTGATGTATTCTCTACAGCCTGGAATCCCCCTGCCTTCTCTATTACTTTAAGGATAGTCTATTAAAGTTATTTATTTAAAAGACTGTTTCTTCACTATACCTTTAGAAAAAAAGAATAGGGAGAAATTTGCCTTAATGATTATAATAATTACTTATAATAATTCTCAGCCTGTTAAGAGATATCAATGGAAGGTTCTCCCACAAGGGATGTTAAAGAGCCCCACACTGTGACAATATTTTGTATGATAGCCATTGGAAATGATTTGCATACAGTTTCCTCATTCTATAATTTGCCATTTTATAAATGATATCTTACTATATGATTCAAATGTATATAGTTTAGAGAAAATGTTTGAAGAAGTAAAGAAAATTTTGCCTTGTTGGGGATTACAAATTACTCCTAAAAAAATACAAAAAGGAGATTCTACTAATTACCTAGGATATAAAGTAGGTTTAGAAAAATTCAACTCCAAAAGATACAAATCAGGAGAGATCAATTGTGGACTCTCAATACATTCAAAATTGCTGGAAAACATTAACTGGCTATGGCCCACAATTGTATTAACATCTCAAGAACTGAGTAATTTGTGTCAAAACTTCCAAGGTGACAAGGACTTAAACAGTCCAACAAAATTCTCTATCAGCTGAAGTTGAGAGACTTGGCCTTGGTAAAAAGAAATTACAGGATGCACTTGTGGATTGCTTGGATCCCGAGCTTGATTGCATCTTGGTTATTTTACCCTCTACACATTCCCCTACAGGGATTTTAATGCAGAGGGAAGGTATTATATTAGAATGGATATTTTACCACACAAACAGAGTAAAAAACTAAAGACATATGTGGAAAATGTTCCTGAGTTGATTCTAAAAGGAAAATTAAGACTTCATCAATTGACAGAAATTGACCCAACAGAAATTGTAGTGCCTTTTATTAATGCTGATATTTCCTCTTTATGGGCAGAAAATGAATATTTGTAAAGAACTTGCAGTAATTTTTTGGGATAGATTAACAACAAATATCCCTAAAGGAAGAGACTTCAATTCATAAAAAGAACCTATTATGTCCTTCCTCACATTGTATGGAGAACACCAATATTTGGAACCCTTACATTCTATCCTGATGCAAATAAATCAGGAAAGGCAGGTTGTAAATCAGAAAATATAAGTAAAGTGGCACAAAGCCCTTATGATTCTGCTCAAAAGTCAGAATTATATGCTATTTTCATGGTATTATTGAATTTTTCAGAACCTCTTAATATAGTTATTGACTCTCAATGTGCAGAAATAATTGTTTTAAACATTGAAACTGCTGAACTTGTTCCTGATGATTCAAAATTACAATTACAGGAAATAGTCAGGAATAGGAATCATCATATATATATATATATATATATATATATATATATATATATATCACATATCAGATTCTATATGGATCTGCCAGGCCCTCTAGTACAATGTAATGATGAAATTCATCAGTTATTAATAGGAAATGTGCTAGAACACTTAAAATTTCATTAAAAAAATACACCATGCCAATAGCAATGGTTTGAAAAAAGATTTTTCCTTCTCTAGGCAACAAGCCAAAGAAATTATAAGAAAATGTCCTACTTGTTCCTTGTATAATCAAATTACCTGTAGGAAGTAACCCAAAGGGCACTCAAAGAAATGAAATTTGGCAAATGGATGTGTTTTATTTTTGCAGTATTTGGAAAATTAAAATATGTACACCATACCACAGATACATGTTCAGGATTTCAATGGGCAACTGCTTTGAGTTCTAAAAGGGCTGATTTTATAATTAAACATTTATTAGAAGTCAGGGCCATCATGAAGCTACCTGTACAAATGAAGATTGACAATGCATATGTCCTGCATATGTCTCTAGTAAAATGAAACAGTTTTTTGCTTATTACAACATAAAGCAAATTGCAGGATTACCACACAGTCCTATGGGACAAGCAGTTGTAGAAAGATCTAATCACACTTTAAAAAGAAATGCTTAATAAACAGAAAGGGGTAACAAAGACCCTCAGAGATAAATTGTATAATGCTTTATTAACTTTGAATTTTCTAAATGCTAAATGAGAAAGGAATGACAGTTGAGGAGAAACATTGGACAGTAGAAAAACCTACTAAATTAAATCAACCTATGTACTTTGAAGATGTGTTGACCTCAGAATGGAAACCAGGATATGTGCTATGTTGAGAAAGGGATTTTGCTTTTGTTTCCACAGGAGAAGAAAAGCTATGGATATCATCAAAATTAATAAAGATTTGATTTGAACAGGAAAGACCTCTTAATGAGTAGAGGTAAAAGTTCATCAACTGATATGGTGATTCAACATTTCAAAAGGAAAAATTCACCAAATTAGGTTTGGGACAGGGTTCCATTTTTTGTCTTTCCAGCAAAATAAAAACATCCATATTGAGGAACTTAATGACCTTTGGACAAATAAGCATCTAAAGAAGAAGGGAGAACTACCGAGAAAAAAAATTACTAAGAAAAGGAGTAATCTGGCCTAATGGTATAATATACTTTCAATGTGGTAAAATCTCATATACTTCTCTAAATATTTCTTTTCACTGGTCTCTACAGACATGATAAAGGGGTTGTCTTTATGTAGTCCTGACTCAATTAAAAACTAAAGCTGGCTTTAGAGTTGGAGTGTAGCTCTCTCTTTCTCTAAACCCAAACATATTGTGAAAAAAAAATCAGTCTCTGTCTCATATCAGAACAACCACCTGATGTGATACAGAGAAAACCAAAATCTAGGGACTATTATTGTCACAAATCTTATACCCTAAAAATTTATTTTGACTCCTTAAAACTTTTCTTTAGATAAAGTACTGTCTCAAAACTTAAACTTGCTGTTTTGATGTTAATGATATTTAAGTTTTCTACAGTGAACAATAAACTTCCCTAAGAGTGATCTCTGAAGTCTCCAAAAGGATTATGGGGCCTCACAATGACAATCCTACCTGTATTGTAATAATGCCATTAAGCCAACAAACACCCCCCAAAGATTGGATTTGGACCAAAAACTGCTCAGGACAGTTCCAAGGTGGCTAGCTGAGATGGTCCACCTTCATGCACCACTCCAACCAGAACTTCAAATAAGCTCTGCACTCTCCAATCACTCAAAGATTAGCAAAAAATGATGCAGCTAGTTCTCCTAAGACCTAACCATTGCTTCAGCTTTTGCAGAGTCCTTTAGAGATGCCATTGCCCCCACCACAGACAGCAGGAAGTAATTTTAAGAACACAACACCTACTTTCCCAATAGGTGGCATGGACAGTTTTTGGTCATTTTTAGGGTTATGGATATTTGTCATCAGGTAGGGAGTTGGTTATAAGTTGTTATAGGGTAAGGGGCTGATCAAAAGAGATTAGACTCAGGGATCTCATTTGGAATAGAAAAAGGGGGATATATATGGTAAGCTAAAAGGTAGATTATTATATCTATTTCAAACCGAAAAAGCAATTATCAGTCTTAAACAATTTAAATTGGTATGGATTCTTGTGTATTGACACAAATTTAGGTTATCTTTGTTATATTGTATATATGTTTCTACTTCTGTTTAAGATATTTTTGTATATTGAAACAAATTCAAGGTTATTTTGTTATATATATATATATATATATACATATATATATTTCCTACTTCTGCTTAAGATATTTTTGTATATTGATGTAAATTCAAGGTTATTTTTGTTATACTGTATATATGTTTCTACTTCTGTTTAACATATTTTTGTATATTGAAACAAATTCAAGGTTATTTTTGTTATACTGTATATATGTTTCTACTTCTGTTTACAATATTTTTGTGTAGCTCATACATATACAGCTTGTTTATTTATACATTGTGAAGTCTTAGTCCTTAAAAGCAATAGAAGATAATAAGGAATTGCAGATTAATAGTCACATATATTTATCAAAATTATAGTCAGGTTAGTTAGGTTGTCTAGGTATACAGATATATGTCTCAAGTAGATAGGTAATCTTAAAACACTTCAAAGACCTACAGAACATGGCATTTTAAATGTTTTAATAACTTAGAATTTTTTTGACATGAGACACATCTGCTCTTGGCAGCATCAATCTATTTCAGAGAAGATGATGGGCATCAAAGAAATTCCAAATGGAGTTTGTTTTCTTTATGGCAAAAGCTGGCCTACAGAGCAAGAAACTGCCCTTGCCTCAACTGCTGACAGTAAATACACTTTCCATTCTGGACAAGCAGGACACAAAGAAAAGCAACTGTCAAATTTTGTCAAGACAAGGTAAGACAGTCTGTCAAAATTTCCTCCTTCTGAAAAATGGTCTGTCAGGTATTCCATGCCTGTAGGCCAAAGATGGGTGTCCCAATGTTGCAGAGGAATCTTGGGTGACTGCCCAGGCAACCAGCTGTTTTAGTCACTTCTTACATTTTTTGGAAGCCACTTGCTTACACTTCCTACTTACTCAGGTAATATTATTTTTCCTTCTCAAGTCTTTGATGGGGTTAAAGACTAGACAGATGCAGTTACAGTTTCCCTGAATCTTAGCTAAAGACATATGTGGTACAAACTTGGGTTCTTTAGGAAAGAACAGTTATTAGAGTAATCTCTATAAATTTGCCAATTACTTATGGTCTGGACATCTATAATTTCTTTCTTACCTAATAATTGTTTTTGTTATATATAGTTTCATTTTTGTTTAGGTTATTATCTTTTTTTCTTCTAGACAACATTTGATAACAGTTTTTATTGTATATAGTTTTCTTATGTTAGGATTAGTACCTTCTTAATTAGACAAAAAGGGGGAAATGTTATGGGAGTTCTGTCATTGGTCCAATAGTCAATTGTAAAGAGCAGCATGGCCCAAATGGTGGAGATTTATTAGAGGATATGTTACCCAAATAAAAGGTGGGGCTACTAGATGTGCACTCTCTTGGAAGGTGGACAAAGGGGTTGCAAGCCACAGGAGCAAGCATGGCTGGTGTCTTGGCTCATGTCCCCCAACCCCCTTGGGGATAAGGAAGCAGCAATGGTGGCATGGGAATGGCAGCAGAGCTGTTGGCAATGGCAGTAGGATAGCAGCTGGACCCAAGGCAGATTCTTCATTCTGTCTTTTGAATGTTGTGCATGGGTTTTGCTTGGTAGTAAAAGGTAAGAAGACACCCTTAGCTTCCTTCTTTACCCAAAAGTCACTTTATCCTACTACAAAGACTTTTGCTAACCATCATTCAATGCTCTATTCATAATAGCCATAAATTGGAAAGAACCTAGATGTCCCTCAACAGAAGAATGGATAAAGAAAATGTGGTATGTAAACACAATGGAGTAATACTCAGCCATTAAAAAAATGAAACCATGAAATTCTGAGGTATGGAATTATCTAAGGATGGAAGTAGAAAATATTACCTAGAAAGATAAGTACGGTATGTACTCACTTACGTGTAGATATTAGCTGTCAAGTAAATGATAACTAAGTTACAATCTATAGCACCACAGAGGTTAGGTATAGATTCAGAGGTTAGGAGGGACAGCTAGAAAAGGTGCCTAGAACAGGAGTTAAGAATGGATGGTGGTGGACTGGAATGAGATGATAAGTCAGAAGGGGAGGGAAGAGTTGCCGAAGGGAGGGAATATGGGAAGATACAGCTAAAATTAAAGGCCATTTGAGGGATAGTATGGAAAACTGGTACAGTGGAGTCTTTCTAAAATATATACATAAATGAAAGTGATCTAAATGAAATCACCAAATAGTGGATAGACAGTCCAATTTGCCATCTCCTGTCACCAGATTAGGCATGCACTACTGGGATTGGGTTACATCTAATTGAGTTGTTACCCAAAAGAGCCCCATGTGAGCCCCCACACAGCCAAGGCTGTTGCAAAGACCGTAGGTTGCTCTCTACAAAATGATAGCAAGGCCTGATTGCTGAAGAAAACACCTATACAATTCATTGAACATAGAGAAGTTGAACTCGTGCCTATATAGAGCCTTCACTGATGTTCTAGCATCTTTGTTATAGAAATGTACTCTGCGCACTACCAATGGAGAAAGATACACACTAAGCCAGCCACAAAGCCTTTGATCTATAGTGGTGTACTGCCTGCCAGATATGCTAGTGCAATGGTAGCAAAAAGTTTGTGAGACCTAGGAGAAAACCAAATACTACTGCTCTGGAAATTTTTTTAAAAAGTACCAATAAAATGACTCCCAATGAGAGTCTGCTATAGTCAATGTGAGTGCTTTGCCCAGCTGTCATCAGAAAAGCTTCTTCCTGCAGCACATGGGAACAAATATAACTACCCACAGCCAGACCTGATGCAGAGAGTGAGACACTTTAGAACACTCAGCTCTAATCAGGATATCTCCATGGAATCCCTCCCCTCAGGGCTTAGTGAACCCTATGGAAGAGGAGGGAGAAAGACTGTAAGAGCCAGAGGGAATGCAGGATGTCAAGAAACAAAGGCCTTCCAAATCAACAGGAAAGACACACATATGAACTCACAGAGAATATGGTGGCATGCACAGAACCTGCACAGGTCCACACCAGATAGGGTCCTAGAGCTGAAAGTGGACACATGTCCCCACCCCTAACCCAGAAGCAATTTCAGTTGATAACCACTTGCAAGTGAAAATTTAGTTTCCTCCAAGGGAGTCTCACTAGGGAAACAAATTTCTCTTAAGGGAAGGCAAGGCTACACACCCAGCAGTATGTGGCCAATCAAAAACGGACTCCTCAACACATTTGGAGGTTCCTTGTTTCACAATGTCCTGTCCAGACTTTTCTTTTAAAAAGAAATCTTATTTATTTTATTTGTATTTTTCTTCTCTTTTTATCCTATACATACTTTATATATATATATATATATATATATATATATATATATATATATATATATATATATATATATATATAACCTTCTAATTTAGTGTACAAATGATTGAGTCTCTTATTATCCCTTACAAGCCTGTTTGATTTCTAATTAGAGACAAAAAGGGGGTGGTGTGGTGATATTTTATTTGTGCTTTAATAAAGCTTGTCTGGAGATCAGGGGGAAAAGGCCAGCCATTTTAAGTAAATAAAAAGCCAGGCAGCATACGCCCTTAATCCGATGACTTAGACAGGGTCTCTGTGTGTTCAAGGCCATACTAGGGAACAGAGCCAAGTGTATTGAAACAAGCCTTTAATTCCCGTACCAAACATAGAGATCTGGAGGTCTGTACAGACAAACAGTGACAAGGAAGTGAAGTAGCTGGGCTAAGAACAAATGAGAAGGAAGAACAGCAAGGCAATAAAGGCATGGGTAAGACAGGAAGTAGCTCGCATTTGGAAGCTGCAGAGTTGGTGAGGTAAGGTTGGCTGGTGGCTCTCACTATTTCCCTGATCTCTAAGGCTTTCACCCCTATATTTGGCTCTGTGTTTTTTATTTAATAAGACCATTTAGAAATTTGTTTACAGGGTGGTTCTGAATTGGAGGAGAAGTAGAAAGGAACTGGGAGGAGTAGAGGGAGGAGAAACCATAATCAGGATATAGTATATGGAAAAAAACTATTTTCAATAAAAGGAAAAAAAGAAATAATGTGAACTTTTCAATAGTCATGACAAACTTATTTCAAACTGTATAGAAGAAAACTGCAAATACAAGAGTGCATGCAAATAGGGTAAAATGTCAAATATTGAGAATTTGGCAAGAGCACACTTGGAAATCTTATCTTCCTGAATTTAATGTTTTTTCAGTTATATTTCATTTCAAAGAAGTACTATGATAACTTTTAGGTTTTAAATTTTTCTTTTTGAGATTTGCTGTTTTGTCAGTTACAAACTTCACTGTGGCAAATGATTTCAAAGTACATGGAAGTGATGTTTTCCTATTTAGTCTTCAAGTGTGTGCATGTTTGTATGTAAGTTCAAGCTTTGGATATATGTCTCTACTTTCTTTCTTTTTTTTTTTTTTTTTTTTGAGACAGGGTTTCTCTGTGTAGTTTTGGTGCCTGTCCTGGATCTCACTCTGTAGACCAGCCTGACATCGAACTCACAGAGATCCGCCTGGCTGAGCCTCCTGAGTGCTGGGATTAAAGACGTGTGCCACTGCTGCCCGACTGTGTCTCTACTTTCTTAACTACATTACTTAAAAAGATAGTTTTAAGTATGTAATAACCCTGAAACAAATTCTGTCTGTTGTCTGTTCTTTGCTTCCTGCTTATTTCTTTCCGTTCACTTGTGGAAATTTAGGAGTGGGTATTGAATGGAGGCATGAGAAATTATAACTCTTGTTGATTAATAGTGCCTAGTGGATAAACTCTTTGGTCTTTTTTGTTTTTTTTTTTTTTAATGACACTTTAAATTCCTAGAAACATATTTTGCATCCCTTTGTTGACAGTTGTAGATGACAGTCCTCACACTAAAGCATGGCCTTGTATGGTCTCTTACCAAAAAGGCTTGGACTCTCCCAACTCTCTGGGCCTGAGTTCAACCTCTCTCTCTGTGGTGCTCTGTGAGGATAACGCTTCTGCTTATTTGACAGGGTCTCATTACTAGTAGCTGACAGCCTTTGCTTTTCTTCAGTTTTACATTCCTTTCCTTCCCTCTTCCTTTCTGTTCTCCTCTTTGTTGTCTTATCTTTCTCCCTTCTTCCTGCCTAACTCCTCATCTTCAGACCTGGCTTGTGTTGATGGAGACTCAAATTCCATATGAGAAGGTGAACAACTAACCACCAGTCCAGGGAGGGTTTGACCATAGAGTCTTGTGCTCACTTTTCTCAATCACAGTTTTTTAATTTTAAAGATTTTGTTTTGTAAGTACCATCTAATTTCCACCTTACATTTTCCTTTTCTTACAGCCTGGCAATAATATGAACTTTAACTTGGTATGTCTTCCTTCTTCTCAAAGACTAGATCTAAATCCTGCCTGCTTTATTTTGAACACTTATTTTACATATTTTGCTTAGCTTTTATAATTTTTCAGTTGAAGAGATTTGCCCCATGTAGACATATACCTGTTGTAATCAAATCAAAGTTTTGGAAACCATTATTTGAGCTTGCATTTGTTAACTATATTTTAGAGATTCTCTCATGAGACAGAGCTAGCACTAGCTGAACTATAAATTCTAATCTCTAAGGATGAGCCCCTTGGTATTCCAGTTATACCCAAAGAGTTACAGACATTTATCACAAAATAATTCCAATATATAGAATCTGCTTATAAAATACATTAAAACCTATGCTATTTATGGCTGAGTTGTTAATCTTCATGTATATTGTGAAATCTGATTTATGTATATGAGTGTATTTCTTTATAAAATGCTGTTATTGTTTGTGAATACATCCTAGTTAGACATGACTGATGCTCTAACCTGGTAAGTTAGGGAGAAAATGTCTTGAGCGGTCAACTCAATAATGAAATTTCTAGGATGAGTCATTAACTTTAATGAATAATTTTTCTGTCTCCTTTTCATATTTTCTCCTTTCTTGTAATAAATAATAGTCACAATAATATTGTATAAGTGATATTGATGATTTTAGTAGTGGTATAATTCCATTCTTTCAGAGAACTAAGTCATATCTCATCTGTAATCAGTTGTTTAAATTGTGTCTTAAAATGATATTTGATGTTTTAAAAAGAAAATGTATTTTGGGATAATTTCATCCTAAAAATAAATCTGCTTTAATTAGGGATCTGATTCCTCATTCTCCTGCTCATTTAGCTTAATGAATATCATTAGCATGGCTGGTTGGTCATAATTGATAAGATATGAGATGCCTTCTTTCTCCTTATGTTCTCTACTTTGGAAACACATAAAACCTTCCACATGGGTTGAGCTTTTACAGATTTAGCTATTCTCATTATGAGATACAGATGATCAGATGAAGATTCCCTTTATAGGCACTTTGACAAGGACATGGCCAAATAGTAAATTTTCACTTTCCATTTATTACTTGTAGGAATTAAAAATATATTGCTGTCTTAGTTGGGGTTTCTATTGATGTGAAGAGACAACATCATCACAGCAAGTCATAAAAAGGAAATTATTTAATAGGGCTGGCTTACTGTTCTGAGGTTTAGATTTATTCCATTATCATTCCATCATCTTGCAGGAAACATTGCAGAGTATAGGCAGACGTGGTGCTAGAGAAGGAGATATTTGTATCCACAGGCAGCAGGCAAAAAATGACACTAGGCCTAGCTTGAACATCTGAGACCTCAAAGCCCACCCCCACAGTTACACACTTCCTCCAACAATGCCACACATTTTCCAAGAAGGCCATACCTCCTAGAGTGCCTCTTCCTATGGGCCAAAAATTCAAACACTTGCATCTATGGGTCTATTTGTTGCTAGAGTTTTCCTGCCTGGCCCACGGTCAGGGCAAATCTCTCTCAGGCTGGAGAATTTCTCTCCAGCTCCCGCCACCAAGTCCCGCCAGTCTCAGAGCCCACTTATAAAATAAACACACAGACTCTTACATTATTTAAACTGCTTGGCCATTAGCTCAGGCCTGTTATTGTCTAGCTCTTACTCTTATATTTAGCCCATTTCTATTAATCTTTACTTTGCCACATGGCTTGTGGCTTACCGGTACTTTACATCTTCCTTGTCCTGATGGCGGCTGGCAGTGTCTCCCTCCCCGACTCAGCCTTCCACTTCCCCCAATTCTTTTCCTTGTCCCGCCTATACTTCCTGCCTAGCCAATGGCCAATCAGTGATTTATTTACTGACCAATCAGCAACACACTTGACATACAGACCATCCCACAGCATCTATTCCTATTCAAGCCACCACAATTATTAAATGTCAATGATAAAGTTTTAGTGTGTGTGGTTTAAAATTATACAGCTACATAATAAATAGTACTTATAGTATATTCTAATTATAACATATCATGTACCTTCCAAGTATATCATAGCTGTTATTATTTGCCAAATATACACACATGTGGATTTAAGGTTATGCATATATTTTATGCATATATTTGTAGATACCACAATATTAAAAACTTTAATCTTAATCCCTATTATTAGTTAAATGTGATAAAATTACTTTAAGAAATAGAAAACCTCTCTGATTCACCAGTAGAAAATGTTACAGATAACTGATAATTAGACCATGGCATCATGCCAGTGGGAGAGGGTTGGAGAACCCTTTTTGCATATCCAAAATGAAAACTTATACTTTTAAATGGCTTTCTTCCATCAACCATCATATACATATGTGGCTCAGAGGAACAAACTTATTGATAAGATTTCAGATCTGACTACGGTAACATAGGAATGGCATTTTTTTTTTACATTAAAGATACCAACTCAAACTATGTTTCTTGTTAAGTGTAGTTAAGGGTTTTTGATATTTCTTGTACTGGAGCAAAGTAATATCTTTAAGATCTTTTAAAGATGATTCAGAATCCCACAAGTGATGAAAATCAGGATGTAGCAGATCTTTGGTAACACCAAGATACCATCAAGGATTGATAATCTTTACCTATCACAAGGAGTCAGGTGGAAAGAAAATGAAGGATCACATAAAATAAACAACTGCAAGATGCTATAAAGTGTGACTATTAGCTGTAAAGAATGGAATTTGGCCAAGTGTAAGGCCATATTATCATCTTAGCACAAGCAAGGCAGATCAGGGAGATAAGGAGATTAAGGCCGGCCAGGTCTGGATAGTGGAACATCTTAGAATTCAAACAAAAGGAAATGAAAATAAAGAAACAAGTACAGAAAAAAGTAGCAGTAGAATAAAATGTCATGGTGGAATAAAAATGGAAAAATTGAACGAACAAAAGGCAAAAAAATGGAAAAAAATGAAATAACAAAAGCAGCAGAAGACAGTACAATTCACTGGGAGGAAAATAGTGTATAGGAACAATTAAGATTAATTCCAGAAATAGGAGTAACATGTATGGATAGGAAAATAGAAAAAGAACAACCTAGTGTAAATAAAAATCTGAAATGGGGAAGTTGTATGGAGGTTGTATGCCGAATTGAGGTCAATAGGTCCTCTTGAAACTGACAAAGCCAGATGCTGAAACACTTTGTTCCTCAAAGCGCATCGGAACCAGAACAGCCATTTATCATGTTACAAAACATATTCCAGTTGTGAAGATCATTAAAGCTTTGCTGTCTGTCACTCAGAGTTCATTTGATCCACCAGCAGCCACCACGGAGAAAGTCTCTATGTACAAGAAAGACAGCCTCTTTTAAGAAATGAGAGTGAAACCCACCCTGTTTCCTACATCCAGCTTCACGGAGCATTATAGACAACAGTGAAACATTCTAGAGCCTTAGAACCTGGGCTAAGCCACTATCTTTGCCACTAGCTCAGTAGCCTCTGGAGAATGTTGCTGTCCCTTTGTCCTTCAGTATCCTCTACATAGAGGTCAGTGGCTGACTTGGAATGTTAGTACAGGGATTAAATGTTTTGAGTCATAAAAAGTACTTAGAATAATGTTATCCTACTTACAAAGCATTCTGTAGTTGTTAAAGGAATAAGTAAATTAAAGGAATAAGTACATGTGGATTTTGAAGAGTTTATTCATTCATTCATTTCCTTTCATTTAGAGTGAGCACCTGTTAATTTTGCAAATACTGTTCTGTGTACTTTATGTTGTCAAAAATCAGACATACAGGTTTTATTGTAAATAATGATCTCATAGATGTGTTATAACAGAAATACCTTGTGTATAATAATGTTGATAATAACACATTAGGATTTACTCTAAATTATTTTAAAATATTTATTGATTTATTTTAAAATTTAAACAAATGTATGGAGGGTGGGTGGGTACATTACATGGTTGGTTGTATATGTGGAGATAGAGGTACATTTTCCAAAAGTAGTTTTTCTCTTTTTTTATTATTAAAAAATTTTCTATTCATTTTACATATCAATCACAGATCCCACTCTCCTCCCTACTCACACCCCCCAGTCTTTCCCCACAACCCACCTCCACATTCCCACCTCCTCCAAGGCAAGGCTTCCCAAGGGGAGTCAACAGAACATGGTATATTTAGTAGAGAGAGGCCCAAGCCCCTCCCCCTGCACCAAGGCTGCACATTGTGTCCCACCATAGGCACTGGGCTCCAAAAGCCCACACATGCACCAGCGATGAATCCTGCTGCCAGGGAGCTCCTTAAAGAGTTCCAACTAAACAACTGTCTCACCTACCCAGAGTGCTTAGTCCACTCCCATGGGGGTTTCACAGCTATTGGTCTATAGTTAATGATTTCCACTAATTTGGCCTGGCCATCTCTGTATATTTCCCCATCACGATCTCAATACCCCTTGCTCATAGAATCTCTTCTCTCTCTCATTGACTGGACCCCTGGAGCTCAGCCTGGCATGCAGCCATCGATCTCTGAATCTGCTTCCATCAGTTACTGGATGAAGGCTCTGTGATGACAGTTAGGGTATTCACCAATCTGATTACTGGGGTAAGCCAATTCAGGCACCCTCTTCACTATTGCTAGTAGTCTAAGGTGGGGTCATCCTTGTGGATTCCTGGGAACTTATCTAGCACCTTGTTTCTCCCTATTCCCATGATGTCTCCATCTATCTATCATGGTATGTCTTTCTTGCTCTCCCACTCTGTCCCTATTCCAGCTTGAATACCCCATTCCCTTATGTTCTCATCTCCTACACCCTACCCTCCATTGCCCCCCCTCACTCCCAGTTTGCTCATGGAGATCTCATCTATTTCTCCTTCACAGGGCAATCTATGCATCCTTCTTAGGGTCCCCCTTGTCAGCTAGCTTCTCTGAAGCTTTACATCTGGTATCCATTTATGAGTAAGTACATACCATGTTTGTCCTTCTGCATCTGGGTTACCTCACTCAGGATGATATTTTCTAGTTCCATCCATTTGCCTACAAATTTCATGGTGTCATTGTTTTTTACTGCTGAGTAGTACTCCATAGTGTGTATGTGCCACATTTTCTTTATCCATTGTGGCAAGCCACAAGAATATGTTATAAGGAGTCCAGCTGTATATTAAAGCTGTAACTTGACCAGGCCAAGGGTCAGTCAACTGGGAAGCCATGTAGCATGGACTATTTGGTGTTACACAGCTTAATACTCAGCTGTGCCTTGTTATGAATTTCTTTTGCTCTCAATTCCCATAGAATGTGTGTGTGAACTTTGCGATAGGGCCAGTACGCATGGCTTTGTTTCTTGTGCAAGTGAAGCTAAGACCATGCCCTTGCCTTGAGGCCTAGTGGCTCTCCAGAGCAATTGACTGAGAACAAAAGAGATTTTTACATATCAAGGTGGAAGCAACATTTACATATCAAGGTAGAGCAACATTCCTGAGGAGGCAGAGAACTGAGTGGCCAGTGGAGGAAGGAACAGGAATATTCTGAGGAAGAGACAGAACAGCATGACCAGGGAGAAGAGAAGAACACAGAGGTTTCGTACATAGTAAGGCAGAACTCTTGTAGAGTTCATCAGAGCCAGGGGTAGAGAGCAAGTAGATGGAAAGCAAAGAAACAGAGGATAAAGATTGTGATACCAAAATGAGCCATCTTAGAAATAAGACCAAAATGCTTTCACCCAAAAACTAAGGCCTAAGATTTCTCCTTCTAGGAATAGGCCATTAGTTACTGAAACCAGTCAGTTCAGATTCCAGAAACCAGGAAAAGTAAAAGTACAGAGTCACAAGGTAGTCACGAGGTAATGCCTGCCAGACTATGGAATGTCCTCACCCTGGTTTCCAGGATAACTGACCATAAAAGTGTCCCCACCTGAGGGCAGCCAATGAGAAATGGTGGTGGGCAACCACTCCCTTAGAAGTAAGATTAAGCCATGATTACTAGAAAGCCTGTAGAAGCAAGCCAATCAGAATTGTACCCCTAAATGATGTAACCTTGTGATTTTTCCCTTTTAAAACTGAGCTTGCAGATAGGTGGGCACTTCTTCCAGCCTCCACTGCATTGGATGTATTGGATGAAGTCCCTGCCTAGGCTTGTATTGGATATCCAGAATTAAACTTTGCTTTTGCATTCCGGCATGCTCATCTTTGGTGGTCTCTCTGGGGGTCGCAATCTGGGCACAACAAAGATGAGGCTGGAAGCATAAGAGCTTAGTTGTTAGCACAACTATGAGAGTGTAGTAAAAGAGGGGACAAAGAGAGACTGGGTATCACGATGGATTTGAAGCTATGTAGACAGGATTTTATCCAGAGAAATAAAGTAAATGGACGAAGAGCTTGGTGTATCTAGATTTATTCTTGCCCTAAATGCCTGATGGAACTGTAGCTGTATAGATTGAATTTTGTCTTAGAGGAATAAAGTTAACAGACATAAGAGCAGAGTATATGTAGATATTTTCCTTCAGATATACAGTGGCAGATGTAGCATCTTCCCTGGACTCTGGACAATCCATAATCCATTCTTCAGTTGAGGGGCATCTAGGTTGTTTCCAGATTTTGGCTATTATGAATAATGCTGATATGAACATAGTTGAGCATGTGTTTTTGTGGTATAATTGAGCATTCCTTGGGTATGTGCCCAAGAGTGGTATAGCTGGGTCTTAAGATAGATTGATTTCTAATTTTCTGATATAGCACCATATTGATTTCCAAAGTGGCTGTGCAAGTTTGCACTCCCACCAACAGTGGAGGAATATGCCCCTTGCTCCACATCCTCTCCAACATAAGCTGTCATCAGTGTTTTTGATCATAGCCATTCTGACAGGTGTAAGGTGGTATCTCAGAGTTGTTTTGATTTGCATTTCCCTGATGACTAAGGATGTTGAGCATTTCCTTAAATGACTTTCAGCCATTTGAGATTCTTCTGTTGAGATTTTTCTGTTTACATCTGTAGCCCATTTTTTAATTGGATTGTTTGGTATTTTGATGTCTAGTTTCTTGAATTCTTTATATATTCTGGAGATCAGCCCAAATGTCAGATGTGGAGTTGGTAAAGATCTTTTCCCATTATATAGGCTGTCGTTTTGTCTTATTGACCATGTCCTTTGCCCTACAAATCATCTCAGTTTCAGGAGGTCCCATTGATTGTTTCTCTCAGTGTCTGTGCTACTGGTGTTACATTTAGGAAGGGGTCTCCTGTGCCAGTGTGTTCAAGACTACTTCCTACTTTCTCTTCTGTCAAGTTTAGTATAACTGGATTTATGTTGAGGACTTTGATCCACTTGGACTTGAGTTTTGTGCATGGCAACAGATATGGATTTATTTGCAATCTTCTATATGTTGACATCCATTTGTGCTTGTACCATTTATTGAAGATGCTTTCTTTTTTCCATTGTACAGTTTAGGCTTTTTTGTCAAAAATCTGGTGTTCATAGTTCTGCAGATTAATATCAGGGTCTTCAACAAGATTTAATTGGTCCACGTGTCAGTTTTTTTATGCCAGTACCAAGCTGTTTTTATTACTAATACTCTATAGTAGAGCTTGAGGTCTGGGATGGTGATGCCTCCAGAAATTCCTTTATTGTATAGGATTGTTTTAGCTATCCTGGGTTTTTTGTTTTTCTGTGTGAAGGTGAATATTTTTCTTTCTAGGTCTGTGAAGAATTGTGTTGGGATTTTGATGGGGATTGCATTGAATCTGTAAATTGCTTTTGATAAGATTGCCATTTTTATTATGTTGGTTCTACCTATTCATGAGCATTGGAGATCTTTCTGTTTTCTGATATATTCTTCAATTTCTTTCTTCAAAGACTTGAAGTTCCTGTCATACAGGTCCTTCACTTGCTTAGTTAGAGTTACCTCAAGGTATTTTATATTATTTGTGGCTATTGCAGAGGGTGATGTTTCTCTGATTTCTTTCTTGGCCCATTTACCATTTGTATATAGGAAGGGCTACTGATTTTTTTTAGTTAATCTTTTATTCTGCCACAATACTGAAGGTATTTATCAGCTGTAGGGGTTCCCTGGTAGAATTTTGGGGTCACTTATGTATATTATCATATTGTCTGCAAATAGTGAAAGTTTGACTTCTTTCTTTCCAATTTGTATCCCGTTGATCTCCTTTTGTTGCCTTATTGCTCTAGCTAGGGCTTTGAGTAGTATATTGAATAAATATGAGAAGAGTGGACAACCTTGTCTCATTCCTGATTTTAGTGGAATCATTTTAAGTTTCTCTCCATTTAATTTGATGTTGGCTGTCAGCTTTCTGTAAGTTGCCTTAATAAAGTTGGCATAATAATGTTTAGATAAGTTCCTTGTATACCTGATCTCTCTAGGACATTTATCATGAAGGGCTGTTGGATTTTGTCAAAGGCTTTTACAGCATCTAATGAGATGATCATGTAGTTTATTGCTTTCAGTTTGTTTATATGGTGTATTACATTGACAGATTTTCATATGTTAATCCATCCTTGCATCTGTGGGATAAAGCCTACTTGGTCATAGTGGATAATTCTTTTGATGTGTTCTTGGATTCAGTTTGCCAATATTTTATTAAGTATTTTTGCATCAATGTTCATGAGAGAGATTGGTCTGTAATTCTCTTTCTTTGTTGCATCTTTGTTTGGTTTGGGTATCAGGGTAACTGCAGCCTCATAAAAAGATTTTGGTAATGTTCCTTCTGTTTCTATTGTGTGGAACAACTTGAAGAGTATTGGTATTAGCTCTTCTCTGAAAATCTGATAGAAATTCTGCACTGAAATCATCTGGTCCTGGGCTTTTTGGGAGGGGGGGTTGGCAGAGTTTTAGTGACTATTTCTATTTCCTTAGTGGGTATTGGTCTATATAAATACTTCATCTGGTCTTGATTTAACTTTGGTATGTGGTACCTATCCAGAAAATTATCCATTTCTTTTAGATTTTCCAGTTTTGTGGAGTACAGGTTTTTGAAGTATGACCTGATTGTTCTCTGGATTTCCTCATTGTCTGTTGTTATGTCTCCCTTTTCATTTCTGATTTTGTTAATTTGGATGCTCTCTCCCTGCCTTTTGGTTAGTTTGGATAAGGGCTTGTCTATCTTGTTGATTTTCTCAAAGAACCAACTCTTTGTTTCATTGATTCTTTGTATTGTTCTCTTTGTTTCTATTTTATTGATTTCAGCCCTCAATTTGATTATTTCCTGGCATCTATTCCTCCTGGGTGACTTTGCTTCTTTTTGTTCTAGAACCTTTAGTTGTGCTGTTAAGTCACTAGTGTGAGATTTCTCCAACTTCTTTATACAGTCACTAAGTGCTATGAATTTTTCTCTTAGCACTGCTTTCATAATGTCCCATACATTTAGCTATGTTGTACATTCATTTTTATTGAATTCTAGGAAATCTTTAATTTCTTTCTCTATTTCTTCTTTAACACATTGGTGATTCAGTTTGGCATTATTCAGTTTTCATGAGATTGTAAGCTTTCTGTAATTTTTGTTGTTGTTGAAATCTAATGTTAAGCCATGGTGGTCTGATAAAATATAGGAGGTTATTCCAATTTTTTTGTACCTGTTGAGATTTGCTTTGTGACCGAGTATATGGTTGATTTTAGAGAAGGTTCCATGGGGTGCTGAGAAGAAGGTATATTCTTTTGTGTTAGGTTGGAATATTCTGTAGCTATCTATTATCCATTTGAGTCATAATATCTGTTAGTTCCCTTATTTCTCTGTTAAGTTCCTGTCTAGCAGACCTGTCCATTGGTGAGTGTGGGCTGTTGAAGTCTCCCACTACTAGAGTGTGGGGTTTGATTTGCAATTTAAGCTTCAGTAATGTTTCTTTTACAAATGTTGGGTGCCATTGTATTTGGGGCATAAATATTCAGAATTTGAGGTTCATCTTGGTGGATCTTTCCTGTGATAAATAGATAATGTCTTTCCCAATCTCTTTTGACTGATTTTAGTTTGAAGTCTATTTTATTACATATTTGGATAGCCATACCAACTTGCTAGGTAGCCTCCCTGGAATTGTGAGTTGTAGTCTGGCTATCCTTTGCTTTACATCTAGTATCCACTTATGAGTGAGTATATACCATATTTGTCTTTCTGAGTCTGGGTTACCTCACTCAGGACAGTGAGAGAAAATGACTTTAAGAAGATGATAGAGACTGGACCTGCCTGGACTGAGTCTAGCAGGTTGATCTCAGTCCACAGGGGAGGCTTTGCCCTGGAGGAGGTGGGAATGGGGGGTGAGCTGGGAGAAAGGTGAGGGGAGTGGGAGGGGTGAGAACAAGGGAATCCATGGCTGGTATGTAGAACTGAATTGTATTGCAAAATTTAAAAAAAAAAAAAAAGATGATAGAGGCCTTTAAAGAGGAAATGGAAATTCCCTGGAAGAAATCAATAAATTCCTTAAAGAAAACCAAGAAAAAGCAATTAAACAGATGAAGGAAACACTTCAAGATTTGAAAACTGAAATAGAGACAATAGAGAAGACGCAAACTGGGGGGATGCCGGAAATAGAAAATCTGTATAACAAACAGGAACTACAGATTCAAGCATAGTCAACAGATTACAAGAGATGGAAGAGAAAATTTCTGGTGTTGAGAATACAGAGAGGAAATAGATTCATTAGTCAAAGAAAACATTAAAGCCAACAAAGTCATAACACAAAACATCCAGGATATCTGGGACACCATGAAAAGACCAAACCTAAGAATAATAGGGATAGAAGGAAAAGAATGCCAGCTCAAAAGCACAGAAGATATATTCAACAAAATAATAGAAGAAACTTTCTTAACCTAAAGAAGGAAATGCCTATGAAGATACAAGAAGCTTACAGTACACCAAATAGACTGGATCCCCCCCCCCAAAAAAAAGGATAAATAGACTGCAACTCACAACTCCAGGGAGGTTACCTAGTAAAGAGGACCCTAAGAAAGACATGCGGATCACCCAACAGCAGAGAAATGGATGAGATCTACATGAGCAAACTGGGGGTGAGGGGGAGTAATGGAGGGCAAGGGTGGGGGAAAGAAAGCTTAGGAGAGCCGGAGGTCCCAGCTGGATCAGGAACAGGGTGGAAGAACAAGGAAAGAAATACCATGACAAATGAAGACCCCATGGGAATAGGAAGAAGCAGAGTGCTAGAGAGGTCCCCAGAAATCTACAAAGATACCACCACAATAGACTACTGGCAATGGTCGAGAGAAAGCCCGAGCTGACCTACTCTGGTGATCAGATGGCTGAACACCCTACTGACATGATAGAACTCTCATGTGACTGGTGGAAGCAGATGCAGAGATCCACGGCCAAGCCCCAGGTGGAGATCCAGGAGTCCAACTGGCGAGAGAGAGGAGGGATTATATGAGCAAGAAATACTGAGACCATGATTGGAAAAATCACAGGAACAAATAGCCAAATTAGTGAAAACACATGGACTATGAACCAATAGCTGAGGAGGCCCCATGGAACTAGATCAGGCCCTCTGGATAAGTGAGACAGTTGATGAGCTTGAACTATTTAGAAGGCCCCCAGGGAGTGGGACCGGGACCTGTCCTTAGTGCATGAGCTGGCTTTTTGGAAACTAAGGCCTATGCTGAGACATTTGGCTCAGCCCTGGTGTAGGGAGGAGGGGACTGGACCTGCCTCAGCTGAATCTACCAGGCTGAGCTGAATTCCCAGGGGACACCTTACCTTGGAGGAGGTGGGAATGGGGGGTGGATTGGGGGGAAGGCTAGGGGGTGGGAGGAGGGAAGACAGGGGAATCCGTGGCTGATATGTAAAATTAAATTAATTATAAAACAAAATAATAATAAAAAAAGGAGAAAGTAATTTTTAAGATCAATTTCTTCTGCTTCTTCTGTTTTGGGATGATCAGGTCTTGTTGTTGTAGAACCACTCAGTTCTGGTGGTGATATCTTGGTCTTTATGTTGTTGACTGTATTTTTGTACTGGTGTCTACCCATCTCTTTCTCCACTCAGTGCAAGTAGTGTTTGTGTCTGAGGGAGCTTCTCTTAGTCCAATCAATACTCTTGGTCCAATTGGAGCTCTGGGCCTAATCAGAACTCTTGGTTCAATAGGTGCTGATGGACTCTGTGTCTCAGGGAGCAGCTGCAGTCTCTGAGGGTAGGTGGGTTTGGGGTGTGTGATGGGGCTTGTAGGCTACAGGGTCCTGTGGGGAATGGTGGTAGTCTGGCCTGCCTGCAGGAGACCTGCCATCTGCCCTTAAACTGGGACTGCAATGAGTGGTGATGTTGGGGTGCAGGGTTATACCCCTAGGCCCAAAGCCTAGAGGCTGGGGTGATCTGTTATGAGAACAAAGACATCCCTTCCTCTTCTGTGTGTGTCCTAGGGATATAACTAATAACATCCAGCTTAGAGACAGATGCCTTTACTCATTGAACCATCTGTCCAGCTCATATTTTATTTCATTTTTTTATTAATTGCTTTAATATAAAAAGTACTTTGAACTTTGTTCAATAAAGATTATTCTATGATATATTTAATTTGAAAACATAAAGATTAAAATAACAATATCAAAGTTGGAAGATATCCATCCAAATGCCTTTCTATTGCTCCTAAGGCATAAAGTGTAACACAGTAGTCTCATGGCAGTGCCCAAATCTGTAGTTAAAGCAGCACACAGAGAGTGATAAAACCAGAGGCCTCCCTGAGCTATTGTTTTCCATCATTCTCCTGTACTCTTGTCCCTGTGAGGATTACTGGATACAGGTGGTGGGATCTTTTCTTGATGGCCTGGTTAACATTTTCTAGATGGGTGACTCTGGACAGCAAATAGCTCTTGTTAGATCGGACAGTATTGGGCCTACATAGAAGTTGGGGTTTAGATATTGTGAAAATAGATACATGAGACGCTATGGACAGATTGAATACAAGCCCTCAGTAAAATTCTGATGCCATACTTCCTAGAAGTAGAAAAGCAATCATAACTTTACCACAAAAGCACAAAACACCCAGGATAGCATAAGCACACCTCATATAAGGTCAGTGCATCACAGGCGTTATAGCAAGCACAGCCTACAACTGAAACAAAGCATATTGTCAGAAAAATGAATCCAAGTTGAGTTCCAGTTGTAAATACATGCAGTTAAGTCTCTTTGAATTTAGGTAGGTACCAAAAATGCACATTGGATTACACATGGCCTTTTCATCAAATCATACTGGGAAACATAGTTATCCACATGTACAGAAAGAAACTTGATTCCACCTGGCTTATTGGGTCAATCCTCTAGTCCCAGCACTCTTGAGGCAGGGGCACAAGCAGAGGAAGAAGCATAGGCAGGCAGATCTTTATGAGTTCACTGCTTCCCTGGTCTTTGTAGTCAGTTCCAGGACATGCAGGGCTGTGGAGAAAGACTCTATGTATCTCAAGAAACTAAAAGTGGGTAAATAAATAAATAAACACTATTTTGTTGTTGGGTTGTTTTTTTTTTTTTAACTCTTTTGTGGGGAGCCCACCACACAGCTCCCAAATAATCACACACAGAGGCTTTTTATTACTTATGAATGCCTGGCCTTAGCTTGGCTTAATTTCTAGCCAACTTTCCTTATCCTAAATTATCCCATCTGCCTTTTGCCTCTGGGCTTTCCTCATTCTCTTACTTCTGTAAATCTTACTCTTACTCCGTGGCTTGCTTTGTGGCTGGGTTGCTGGCCCCTGGAGTCCTCCTCCTTCTCTGGCTCCTAGATCTTCCCTCCTCCCAGTTTTCTCCTTTTATATATTCTCTCTGCTCACCAGCCCCACCTAGCCTTTCTCCTGCTTTGCTGTAGGCCATTCAATTCTTTATTAAACCATCAGGTTTTAAACAGGCACAGTAACACAGCTTCACAGAGTTAAACAAATGAAATATAAACAAAAGTAACAAACCTTAAAATATTCTACTACATTATTTGCTATATGTAACACTGGAAAAAGACAATGCCAAATGTCTCACAGGCCAAAGTGTAACAAACTCTGATAGTATTAGAGCAGAGAGTAGTACAAAGAGTTGAAGGTCCAGGACATGCCAGTTTTCTTCTCACCCTTCCCCCACAGTGGGTAAAAGACCTTCCCAGACTTTAGCATGTGTACACTGAGGTGTGTTTGAGGCTTTTTAAAACTGTCATGGCTGAGCTCAGGTGGATTTCTCTTCTTCTTGGTCTTGGGGATGGTGGACTTCTCTTCTGCCTTGACTCTGTGACTTGATAGTTCCAGCTCATCTTTTAAACTCTTGAAATAAATTATTGATGTGGACTGAATTTTTGTGTTGAAATTCTAACCTCGTGTTGTTATATTTAGAATAAGTAATTAAGGCTAAATAAGTGGCATAGGGAACTCATCCAACTAAGTTTATTGAGCCTAGTGTCTCCTTGCTCTGACTCTCCATTTGCTTCCCTTTCTCTCTCCAGTTCCATCTCTCCCTCTTCTCCACTCATTTTTCCACTTTCTATTACCTTCTACATTTCTCTCTGTGTCCTTATAGTATAAATCTTGGAGAATGTAAATATCTCTAAGTCAGGAAGAGAGGCATCATCAGAAACTGAACTCTTCTTAAAGCCTTGATCTTGGGTTTGCTAGCCCTCAGAAACATAAGACAATAAATGTCTGTTAGTTATCATTCAATTTTGGCATTTTATAATGTCTGCCTGGAGAGACTAAGAAAATTATGAAGCGTGAAAAGTGCTCTCCATATGCTCGTTCATCGATTGAAACAGTGACCACGACATATGATGCTCACATGGTCCTAAGAACTCATCTTTCCTATAATTTATTATATATTTCAATTGTATTAAACATTTATTTATATATTCATTACTTTATTGTAAAAAGAGCCATCACAATTTTTGGTAAATTAGAATTCTTCATATTAACCAGCTGCTTTTGGTGTTTCAGCTCAGTTTAGTTAGAAACAATTTCATCCGTGCTAAACCCATTATAGACATTTAATTCATCTTTGATTTCCAACTCTTGGCCATTAGCTTGTGTTAGATAGTTAAATGCCTGTATAAATTAATTAAAGAGTTTTCCTAATTTTGACACAACACACTAAAACAGTCCAAATGCCATGTAATCTCTGCCATCTACATATTTATTAGATACATTTTCTCCCAATTTCTACAGCAATTTCATCAGTTCATGTTCTCATTACTAGTAGAGTATATCAAATTATATAAATTTTAACCAGATTATCTTTCTTCATTTTTATTTCATAATATTACTGAAGCACTTGTGTTTTTGTGTTGATCTCATATTTATGACCTTTGTCTGATCCTTTGAAGTGCACTGAATCCAAGACCCATGATCTGCTTCATGGTTATGCTCTCAGCACTCTCTAAACTCATTTGTTCATTAACAGCTGGACTCCTCAAAAATCCTTAGTGGGTCACTATAATCTCTATGCATTTCTCATTCAAAGTCAGCACTTTATCCCTGCTCCACACTCACACCATGTATATTTTCCCACTTAACATATATTTATGTATCTGACACCTATCATTTAAAGCCTATTGGCAGGATTATGCCTTTCTTAATAAATTTTTAACCTTTAAAGACTATTTGGGCCATTTTTGATAATATTTGACAAATTAATCATGTGAAATCAATACCGGGGAAAACTGATAACAATATCTGATCATATAATTATTCCATTAACCATTTGTTTCTTTTTACTTCTTTGATAATAATTAGTTATAAAAAAAAAAGGTTTAGTGGCTTGAGTACATGTCCCCATAGTCTAGGGCATTTGAATACTTTATCCTATTTGGTAGAGCAGTTTGGGTAAAGTTTGAGGTGTGGCCTTCCCAGAGGAAGTATGTCACTGGGCTTTAGTTTTGAGAGTTTAAAATTTTCTGCCATTCCCAGTTTGTTTTCTCTGTTTCTTTGTTGTTGTTGTTGTTTTTTTTTTTTTTTTGCTTGTGTTTTAAGATGTGAGCTCTCAGTTTATTCTTGCTTACTGCCATATCTACCTCCATCATGATGATGGGTTCTTACCACTCTAGCATCATAGTTCAAGGGAAATTCTTCCCTCTATAAATTGCCTCAATTGTGGTGTTTTATTATAACAATATAAAACTACATGAACACAAATGGCATCAGTAACAAAAGCACAAATATTACCATTCCAATAATGGTATTTAATTATATTACATTCCAAGATACACATCACAACAAATGTGTATTTTGTAGGTCTTACCAATGCCAGTTCATGACAATTTGTAAGACTATTTCCTCCAAACAATTCTTTGTTCATCTAATAGATATTTAAAAGTAAAAAAAAAAAATAGTCGATTTACAAAAAAAGTAGCATTTAAGCAAGACTGTGGATACTGAATATTGTCATCTGTAAAACTCTCATCCTGTGAAGCCAGAAAAATCTGAAAGAATAAATAATAGGCACTTAATACAAATTATTGGTTAAGTAGATAATAAAAGAAATGAGATCCCAAAGAGGAAGTCTGAACATGAAATTAAGAAACAGAGTCTGTCCCCCTTCTCCAGATCTTGGAGACAAAGCAAGGAGATAGAATCCCTGCACATTAGGAATCAGTATCATGTGTGGAAATCTGGAAGATAGTGGAATTTTTGAAGGTACATAAAAGTCTAGAAGGATAATTATTGTGAACGTAAATAACTGTATCAGACATATATGAAAGAGGTATGTGTTATAATTTAAATCTGAAATAAAACTTATCCCACAGAATTTTGTGTTGAACATTTGGTCCCTAGATAGTAGCACTAGTAATGGAGGTGAGGAAAATTCTAGGAGGGAAGGATGGTTAGGTTATTTGGGAAGGGTTAGGGAGCTGTATCTTGTTTTTGTTCACTTCCAGTTATGGCTCACTCTGTTCCCCTCTGCTACCATATTGTAGGCAGCATTGTTTCATTCCAACTCCCTGACATGATGATGTGCTAAAATCATGAGTAAAAATACAATCTTCTTCTTATATGGTTTTGTCAATATTTTGTCAGCAATGAAAAGTCTGGATAACATAAAAAATAAAGTAGTTTAAAGCAGGGGAGTCATTGCTATCAATAAACTTGATCATCTCATTCTCAAGCCTCTGGGACCACTTTTCTGGGAACAATTATAAAAAACTTTGGAGAAATAGTTCAGAGAAGTCCTACAATGCTAAAAGCTGAGGTAAATGGTCACTTTCTGTGTGGGCTCAGAAAACTAGAACACCAACAGAGATGTTGACAGCAAAGCAGGGGCTGGCAGAATTTTACATAGACATGGCGACCTTGGTGAGAATTCAGCCAGAGCCATTTATATTGTCTTTTTACCAGGAGCTCTACATTTTGTCCACACACTAAGATTTTGTGGGAAACTGAGTATAAAGATGATAGGGTCATTAATTTGGCAGAGATAATTACAAGGTAGACCAGTATTGCACCTAGACTGTAGCATGGTTTGTGATGGTTGCACTTATTAAAATTCTTAGTGAGGACCTGAATTAGAAAGCAGAGCAGGAGTATTTAAAAAAACTCACATGTTTAAAGTTGGAGCCAAGAAAGATACAATTTTAATTTAAGCAAAATTTTTTTAATTTTGAAATTATATTATAATCACACCATTGCCTTCCCTATTCCACTGTACCACCTTTTTCCCTTTTCAATTTCATTTTTTTTGTTTTTAATTATGGGTGTGCATGTGTGTGTGTGTGTGTGTGTGTGTGTGTGTGTGTGTGTGTGTAAGACTGAAAACAGAAATACAACTTGTAGCTAGAAGTTTCTCCAGTCATGCTGGATCCTACAGTCCTATGGCCTACTCATAAAATAATCACACAAAGGCTTAATATTATTTACAAACTGTTTGGCTATTATCTCAAGCTTATTACTGACTAGCTCTTACACTTAAATTAACCCACAATTCTTATTTATGTTTAGCCATGTGACTTGGTACCTTTTCTAGTTCTGCCTTCACATCTTGCTTGCTCTATGTCTGGTTGGTGACTGCTGACTCAGCCTTCCTTGTCCCAGAATTCTCCTTGTCTGCTTATCCTGCCTATACTTCCTGCCTGGCAACTGGACACATTCATAGCATACAGAACATCCCACCAGCACCTCCCCTTTTCTGTCTAATCAAAAAGGAAGGGTTTATCTTTAACGTTGTAAAATTACATATAGCAAAACAGTAATCAAGCAAGAATTATGGTTATAATATCTAGTCTATTTGTATTTGGCAAAATTAAAGAAAGTATTCTATTTATCTTATATTTGTGAGTCTAAGGTCTTATATCTAACTTATCTTTTATCATAACTAAGGAAAATTATAACTATCTAGTCTCCAACTATGTCAAAGACCCCAAAAGGATATAATATTACCTAAGTAAACAGGAAGAGCATTGTAAGCAACTTCCAAAAATCTAGAATGACAAAGACAGCTGGCTACCTAGACAGTCACCCAAAGTTCTTCTGTAATGTTGGGGCATCCATTTTCAGCTCACAGGTCTAGAGTCTCTCAGTCACTTCTCTCTGTGTCCTGTAGAATGTCTGGCAGTTTCTTCTGTGAAGCAGGAACCCGAAGGACCACCTTGCCTTGCAAAGTTCAGTGGTCACCTTCCTATGGGTCCTGCATGTCCAGTCAATACAACATTTTTTCAAGCAGTCCAGGCAAGAACAGTTTCTTGCCCACATGGCTATTTTTGCCAAGAAGAAGATAAACTCCATATAGAGTGTCTTTGATGCCCATCTTTCTCTTTTAAGTAAATCGGTGCTGCCAAGAGCAGACATGTCTCACTGAACAGAAAGTCTAAGTTTTTAAAACATTTTAAATGCCATATTTTGTAGGTCTACCTAATTGAGTTATATCTATGTATACCTAGAAAAGTTAACATGATTATAAGTTGATTACCATAGATGACTAATTATTAATCTGTATTTCTCAACTATGCACTACAATTTCAAATGAGTTGCACAAACAAAATACTTTAAACAAGAGTAGAAATATATATATACAGTATAACAAAGTTAACTTTAAATTTGTATCAATAAACAAAATCTATACCAATGTAAGACATTTTAAGCAAGTAGCTCCTTAAAAGTAGGTTCAACAATCTACCCTTTTATCCTATCCTATATTTCCATATCATATCCCCCTTTCTTCTTTTAGAAAGATATTGACTATGACCAATAACAATTTGTAAACAACAATTTAAACAAAGACAGACATCCATAATCCATTTTTGGAGAATGTGGGTGCAATTTTTTAGGCTACTTTCTGCTGATAGGAGGTGCTGGAAATCTTATGGGAACACAAAACAATTTTTAGGATTATGGTCAAGTCCTGACTGGAGTAGTCTGTGAGACTGTATTCTCCGAGCCAGTTGCCTTGAAGTTGATTTTGGATGTTGGATGATCTGGACCATGGTGTCATTGGAGACCTTTCAGGGTGTCTTGGCTTGTCAAACCATATTAACATGGAAGCAATCCACAGGTTCTTATATTCTGTGGAAACAAAACCAGAACCTCTTTTCCAAAACATTGTATCCTTAGACATACATTTTGAAATCAAGATATCTTTAAAATATACATATTGATTTAACTCAGCAGCTTTTATAACCAAAGGTCTTTCTGTAGTTAAAAAATCCCCAAAACAATGTAATCTAGAGTCTCTGCGTGATTTTTATCTTTACATGGCTTATTTACTTGTATTACTTTTTCTTTAAAGACTTTATTTTTTAAAACTGTTAATTTTCTATATAACTCCCTATATGTTTTTTCCTCTCTCTTCCAAGCCTACATATCATAAACCATTTAGAGGTTTATTTAATCTGAATCTGACTTATTGTGAATCTATTGCTTTAAACTGTAGAATGACTAGGACTGAAATGGCAGTTTTGGCTGCTGGCTCTGCCCACCTCAGGTTCCCAAAATGGTGGAACTATGTTTACTGCCAGCTCTGGGAACCCTGCTCACTGCTGACTCTGGGAAGCAGTGGGTCTATGCTTCCGTCCAGCAGCATACAGCCCAGAAACCTCTTTTTTCTTTCTTTCTTTTTTTTTTTAAGTAGCAAAAGCTACATCCACCATGCACCATGTCGCATGGCTTGCAGAAACTTCTGGGTAACTGGGCAGAAATCTGCCATGCCGTAGCTCCAGCTTACATGCTGTGAACCTGCCACAGCCAGGGGATACATCATTGTACCTAGGCCTGCCATGAGTGGCATGAACTAGGAAGGTGCTCTTAGCTACATTTATAATTTCTTTTTAAGCTCTCTCAGGTTTTAGGTGGAAACTTTTGTCTCATGTTGGGTGCCATTTGTAGCTAGAAGTTTCTCCATTCCTGCCTAGGCCCTGCAGTCCTGTGGCTTGCTTATAAAATAATCACACAGAGGCTTAATATTATTTATGAACTGTATGGTCATTATCTCAAGCTTGTTGCTGACTAGCTCTCACACTTAAATTAACCCATGATTCTTAATTATGTTTAGCCATGTGACTTGGTACCTTTTCTAGTTCTGCTTTCACTATGCTTCCTCTATGTATGGCTGGTGACACCTGACTCAGCCTTCCTCTTCCCAGATTTCTCCTTGTCTGCTTATCCTGCCTATACTTCCTGCCTGGCTACTGGACAACCAGCCTTTTATATATCAACCAATCAGAGCAACACATTCACAGCATACAGAACATCCCACAGCAACAACTCTCTCAGTCCTTAGAATGTTACTTGTATGTATATCTTTTCAGGGCTGCCCATTTGGTATTAGATAACATCCATCTTGTTGAACAAAACCAAAATATTTTGTATTGGGACAGGACAAAAATACCTGTGGACATTCCAGCAATCAGTGGAACTTCCACTCAGCACAGTGTCACATGTATGAATATGTAAAGCTGATTTTAAAAAGAGAGAAGAAAGATCTTGTGAAAGGAGATTGCAGGGTCATCATGCTCTTACAAGGGCACCTAGGGCATCTCTTTGACTCTGCCATCTAGTTAACTAGAAGCTGCCAAGGCCATTATCTAAAGGGCTTTGGTCCTAGATTGCTTCTCTGTAGTCATGAGAACACACTGACCATTAGCAACTTGGGAGAAGAAAGAGTTTATTTGGGCTACAGGCTACATTCTGTCATAAATGGAAGCTAGGGCATGAACCTTATGGTAGCAAATGAAGCAGAGAGTGTGGAATAGTGATGTTTTCTGACTTCTTCCTCTTGTTTGCTCACCCACCTTTTTTATATAGACCAGACCCACCTGTTTGGGGATAGTATTTCACATAGTGGGCTGGGCCCTTCTGTATGAAACAGTAATTAAGAAAATACCTCACAGACATGGCTTTGTGACCAATCTGATTTAGGCAATTCCTCAGTCAAGGCTCCCTTCCCTCAGCTGACTCTGGGTTATATTGACAATTGAACCTACAGAAGACAAGTTTTTACATCACTTGAGTTGGTGGCAAATCTTGAAGGCCTTCACAGGAAGCTGGTTTTACAGGCAAACAAAATGTTAGAATTATATAGTCATGGAGACTTCAACTCAGATTTCAAAGGAGTTAATGAAAACTAGGCAATGTATATAGAAGAAAAACAAAATCTATAGGTGGCCAATAAAAGGGCAATGTGCTTATGTTACAGAATATTATTTTAACTGTGTAAAGATGTGTTACATTTGCTTATGCTGATTTTGTTTAATGATGTAAAGATATGTTGCCTTACCTGTCTAAGGCATCTGATTGGTCTTATAAAAAGCTGAATGGCCAATAGGTAGCCAGTAGAGGGCTTGGCAGGGCTGACAGGCAGAGAGAAAAAGTAAGAGGAGGAATCTAGGCTGTAGGAGAATAAGGGAGAAAGAGAGGGAGACGCCTGGGATCAGCCAGTCAGGTGGCTGCCAGCCAGCCGGACATGGAGTGGGACATACAGAAAGAAAGAAAGGTAAAAGACCCTGAGGTATATTGTATAGATAAAGAGAAAAAGAGTTAAATTAAGTTATAAGAGCTAGTAAGAAATGAGCCTAAGCTAAGGCCAAACACTTATAACTAATAGCAATTCTCTGTGTCATGATTTGGGAGCTGGTTGGCAGCCCAAGAGAAGCCTGCTACAGCATAGCTACCCCAAAAAAATGTGATAATCTACAGAATCTGCACCACGCACATATTAAAATTTAAAACTCAGACCAAAGATTCAATCTTTCTTTCTTTCTTTCCTTCTTCCTTCCTTCCTTTCTTTTTTCTTTTTCTTTTCTTCCTTCCTTCCTTTCTTTCTTTACTTCTTTGTTTGTCTCTTTCTTTTTATGCTCTTTTTAGAGAAAGTCAGAAAACAGAACACATACCTTGAAAATTCTATATGATTAAACTTGTCAAATATTTTAAGATGGAGTCATATATAGTGTTATTTATTAAGCAGCACAATGTTATTTATTAAGCAGCACTGTTTACCATGTGAGAAAAGCCATGAGGAGGCATAGCAAAACCATAGTAAGAGTTTATTAAGGGAATAGAGAGGGGATGTGAATAGGCCTATGGAAGGACTGTGCAGGCAGAGGGGAAAGGAATAAAATATGGTGATATATTATTTGTACTGAAATGTGATTTTATTTGTATGTTAATAAATAAAGTTGCCTGGGGGTCAGAGCTAATAGAAAACCACAGAAGAAGCTGGGCAGTGGTGGTGTACACCTTTAATCCCAGCACTTGGTAGGCAGAGCTAGGCAGATCTCTGTGTGTTCAAGGATACAACCAGCATGGAGACACATGCCTTTAATCTCAATACCAACCATAGAAGACCTGGAGGTCTGTATAGATGGGCAGTGACGAGGAGGTCATGTGGTTGGGTTTACAACCAATGAGAAGGCAGAACAGAAAGTTTATATAAAGACAAACACACAGGAAGTAGCTCTCTTGCTGAAGAGGACAGCAGCAGCAGTGAAGGTTTTTAGCTCTGACGTTTTGGGCTTTCATCTCTGCATTAGCTCTGTGTTTCTTATTTATCAAGACAGTTGTTCAAAAAAAATGTGGTAGTATTGTGTTCCCCAAAATATTGTGTATCCTAATAAACTTATCTGGGGTCAGAGAACAGAAAAACCACTAGGTACTTAGGATAGGCAGTGGTAGCACACGCCTTTAATCCTAGCATTCCAGAGGCAGAAATCCATGTGGTCAAGGATACAGCCAAGCATGGTGAATCACGCCTTTAACCCCAGAAAGTGAGCCTTTAATCCCAGGGAGTGGTGGTAGAAAGCAGAAAGGTATATAAGGCGTGAAGACCAGAAACTAGAAGCATTTGGCTGGTTAAGCATTTGACTGGTTAAGCATTCAAGCTGTTAGGTTTTGAGCAGCACAGTTCAGCTGAGAGCCATTCGGATATGAGGACACAGAGGCTTCCAGTCTGAGGAAACAAGATCAGCTGAGAAGTTGGCCAGGTGAGGTTAGCTGTGGCTTGTTCTGTCTCTCTGATCTTCCAGTGTTCACCCCAATACCAGGCCCTGAGTTTGATTTTATTAATAAGAACTTTTAAGATTCCTGCTACATCAAGTGGAACCAATTTTTATAGGTAGCTTATGTAGCTAGGCCATGTATGTGTATAGATTACGTGATCACACAGTGCATAGATTGTGTAGGACATAAGGTCCTATGATGACTAAAGCATCTTGTCTGGCTACTGGACAGCCCACAGTCATGTAGCTGAGGGAATTGCTAGAAATTCTCACATATAGATCTGAACAAAAGGGGAAGATGGTCTGGTCTTGACAGGTACACTGTACCCATTCAAGAGACCATTACTGTGCATTCATCAGATTGACTAAACAAATACTTGACATATTAGCATCTGAATCTACACAACAGGAGTAATTTCATCACGACATTTTCTGACTTCATTTCTAACTACTATTGAAAAGACAAATGAAGGAGAGATAATAAAAATAACAAGCAGAAAAGAGAAACAAGACCCTTAATGCTATTTTATCTACATCAAAGCGCGGAGCTGAGCTTTCCCTGCATATTCCACAGACCCAGTTTCTTTTTTTATTTTTTTAAATAAAAATTATCAATTAATTAATCCTTGAAATTATTATTAATGCATATTATTTCCAAAAATAGTGTTTCATTTTAAAATTTTCATATCATGTATTTAAGTAAATCAAATTTAGACCCACTTCCACCCATTTCCTGTGATACCCTGATAGTCCCTTCCTCTCAAACAGACCCACTTTCAGGTTTACATTGTAGGCTTGGTAGAAGCTTCAGATTTCTTTAGAAAAATAAGCATGGCTACAAAGATCCTAGCAGAAACCAAGTGGCTTATATTTGTGTTACAAAGTTTAGATTCTACTTATTATTGGTTTGAGAAGGGTGAGTGGGTAGACTGAACAGAAGCCACTTGTAATCCTTGTACTTGGAAGGCTCAGCAAAAAGATGGCCATGGTTATGTCCAAGGCTAGCCTTGGCTATATAGCAAGACCCTGACTGAGGAAAAAAAAACCATCAACAATAAGAAACAAGACAAAAGAAGAAGCCTGAAGAGAGTTAGTGTCTTCTACCAGCAGGTGCCTGGCCTTGCCTGCTGCTGTTGCTTCTCTTTGTTCCCTATATGAATCATGTCAAGTCTGCATTGATGTATCTTTTCTCATTTGAACCTAACAAGCTTCACATTTATTCTATTTCTCATGTTATCTTGTATATGGTGCTCCATTTCTGAAATGAAAAATTCAACATTGGCTGTCAGGCCTCTTCATCAGTCATCCATGTTCCAATTGCAGCGTGATATATAGAAAACGTGGTTCTCTTCTAAAAGTGTAACAGGAATGACATGTAAAAAGATGCTTGTTAACAAAACTTGAACAGAATTTATTTGATTTCTTCCCTCAGGTAGGTACATTTAATTTAAAACTTCCGGAGTAATGAAATTAGAATTATTTTTTAACACATAGCTCTTGATCATGAAAATGAAGTTTAGAAGATTGGATGTTCATGCTTGAAGTACCAAAAGGAAACCAAGATGTACAATTCAAGCCAACGAAATTCTAGAACACAAAATATAAATGCTAATCTGAGTTTTCATTACTGAGTAGCAATTATAAAAGCATGTATTGTCAGGTTGGTGTTGCTATTGACAATGTGAGAAGGAAGTGCCTGGCCTAGGTGATACCAGTGATATTTCTGTTCTGAATATTTTTGAATACTCATGCAATTATCAGTAGCTCCAAGTCAGTTAATTCATATCCATAAATGAATGGGGAATTTGTCACTTGCACATTCTGATATGACCCTTTCAATATAACTTAGTTTAATCAAAAGGTTTAATTTTACTTATATCCCCCCAAATGAACCATTTATTGTCAAAGAATTTACTGAAAGAAATTCAGAAAATGAATTTTCTGAAAAGTAGAAAAAAATACTCTAAGAAGAGTCTTCCAGTAGGATACACAAGTATTTTTTCAGAACTTTCTCAGTAAGATTAATTGTCTAACTCTATCATTAGCAAGCATTTCTCTTACAATGTACTTTCTACTCTCATTACATCACATAGTGTTATCTGTGACTGTGGTTGTTTCCTATTTATACTCAGAATTTAAGCTTTCTTATACACTTGATGCCTCCCATAGCCTTTCACTTTAGACAATTTTTCTAAAGCAGAAAGAATCATATTTTAAGTTTTGAGATTGTAATTATAATACATCATTGAGATGATGTAACATGAGATCATAAATATAAGATATTAATAATAAGGTAATAAGTACAGCATTTCCCCTTCCCTCCCTTCCCCACAAACCCCTAACAAATCCATTGCATTTCATTATTCCTAGCTAAAAATTAATCTGTATAACTTTGATTTTGTACCCAGGACACCAGACTCTGCCCTGGTTGTCTTTTATCTATTCTCAAACTAGAAATTCATCCATGATCAAATGAGATAATGTCAGAAATCAAATGTTCCCGAATAAGGTAGGGATCCAACATACAAACAAGATTTTGTAGCAGCTGTAGTGGAGGTTGGAAGATGGGGAATTAATGAAAAGTAGGTAGAATTTTCTTTCAACCCCAGCTTCCTTCAAATTCAGCCTTGGAGAAATAAATGATGTCCCATTTCTAAAATTGTACTAGCATATTTTTTCATTAATAAAAATCTGTCTCATGTTGCAAATGTTAAATTTGAGGGCCAAGAACTGGAAGCTACATGGGTTTTTGTTGTTGTTGTTGTTTTTGTGTAACTAATTACCAGCAGAGCTGGAACCAATGTCTGAGATGTCTGTTTTGTGCACACTGTGCTGATTATTATTCCTTATTTATTTAAGAATAAACAAAAACAGAAACATTTTGAACTGTCAAGGAGTAATCTCTAGAATAAGCCTTTTGAGCATAATTTTGCATACTACAGCTTTCTGTAGCTTTGAGGAAAGCATTAAAGTATGGGCATAAGGCTTCTGAACATCTTATAGTCAGTTTGTTTTTAATGTACAAACACCCATGTACCAGGTTTCTTGGTCAATGCCTTGTTTTCTTACTGAATGCAGACTGTAAAATCAAAGTTCAGGAATTTGCCTGGAATCAAATCACACTAGCCACTATTATGTAAGCTATGATATATAATCAGAATTCTGTTTATGAATTACAGTCACACTACATATTCTTCTACTTAGGGGCAATTCACAATATTCACAGAGTGAAAGAGCTTCATAGAGTGATAATTAGAAAAACCGTTCTTATTAAGTAAAGACTTCAGATTTCAGAAAGCAATTAAATTTGATGCTAGGACAGATAGTTTAATCAGGACTGTTGGTGGAGAACCAGAGAAACAAGAGACAGCGGAAATCCCAGACAGGTTCCTCCATCTTTTTTTGCTCCATTATAAACCATCTAAGAGACTATGTGTCATAACGTGTAAATTTGAGACACTAGTCTTGAATGTATTTCTAAAAGCTGGAATCTAGTGAAAAGAAAGGGCAGAGGGTTTTGATGATCTACTTCTGATCAATTAATGAATGATGAAGGAAACAATGGAGGCACAAAGAAGATGGGAGAAAGCAGGGAAAACATAATCAGTTTTTTTTTTTTCACTCCAAGAGGTTAACTGTATTCAACTTGAATGCTATCTGGTACAACACAGTTTTTGTTCCACTTTTTGTAACAATGAGATATTTTAAAGACAATTATATTCAAACAAATTAATATGAAATGTATATACTTATTGGCATTTAACAGCATAGATCCTACTTGAATTTGTGTATTGTGTTTAGATAGAGTTATATTGGTTATTTTTAAGAATGACAAAAGGGAAATACAAGAAGAGAATGTGTTGATAAAACCTTTAATGGGAAACAAGTACCTAACTTATATATGCTCCCAAAGATTACTGTGTGCACTGTCTTTAAAATGTTATGAATTAGTTACCATGGGAACAAGCAAGAAAACAAAGTGTTAGGACCCTGAACAACAGTTCTCTAACCCAGGCACAGGTTCTCTTGGGTATGGCGCCAGCTAAATAAAGGGAGTTGCATGTTTTGCTTCTTGTGTGGGAACTGGGATGGAAACTTCATCCAGAGAACTCAAATGATAGTGGAACATCACTTAAAATATGAATTGTGGGTTGTTGGAAAGATGGCTCAAAGGTTAAGAGCATTGGCTGCTCTTCCAGAGGTCCTGAGTTCAATTCCCAGCAACCACATGGTGGCTCACAATCCCCTATAATGACATCTGGTGCCCTCTTCTGGTGTAAAGGCATACATGCAGTCAGAACAATGTATAAATAATAATTAGATAAATCTTAAAAGAATGTGAATTGTGATGTATCTCACATATTAATTAAAAACAGAAAATTTCTAAACTAAGTTTATAACATGACCCAAATAAAGAAAATATTTTTTTAAGTAAAAAGTTCTCTTTAGTCTGACTTCTTAGAACTTTTTCTGAGTATCACTTTCCTATTCATTGAGGACAGAGATAGTGCCTTAAACAGAAAAGCCAAGGGTTCGCCATTTCCAGAGGATGCTTTATCCCATTAGGGCTAACAGACAGTTAATGCCATAGGAATTCATTCAGTTTCATTGCAATTGTGTTTCCTTTACATATTTGAAAACATGTTTTTTAAATTTTATTTAAATTTTAAGTGTTTTGTTTCTGTGGTTGTATGTTAAAAATTGTTACTTTGTGTTATATAGCAGTGAATGGACCCTGGGTGTAACCATTTGTCCCTCCAATAGCTACTGTGAAAGTAGCTTAAAGGTAGCTAGGGTAATAGTTACGTGAAATTGTGTTTTGAATTCACTACTCTAGATGCTTGCTAGTGAGAATCACAGCTTGCATATGAAGTTCATGTTTATTTTTATTTGTTAACTTGGTTTTTTTTATGCAAAGAATTATAAGTGATTGCAGCAGGCCCAAAGTAAGACGTTTGTGCCAGGCCTAGAGAACGCTGCTGAAAGAGGTCTGGGATGTATTTAAGAGCTTGAAGATAGGGTGAAAGGCTGAGAAAATTCATTCTAGAGATTGCTACAACCATTGCAATATTAACCCAAGCAATTGGAGTTAATGGCACTAGGTCTTCCCAACACTAGCCCTGTTGACTGTCAGTCAAGGAAAAGGAAGGAATGAGGGTCATACCCTTTACCCCTGAACTATTGAGCTACTGGAACATTAGCGAAGGTGGAAAGGGAAGTAAGTGGGTGTGCTCTACTTGTTAGGCTGGTCCTCATTCCCTTTTTCCTCCTCTGTCCTCTTACCCTTCTTTCTTCTGCTTTGCTTTTTTTATACTTCTATTTGTTACTATTATTATTATTATGAGGAGCATTATTATTGAATAGTAGTAGTAGGAGGATTAATTTAAAATATGTAACTGATTATTGTTTTATTGAATAGTGGATCTTAATAAATTCACTGTGACTAATACAGTTAAAAGAGATAATGTGCATCTACTTCTGTTTTAGTTTCTGTTCTATTAGTATGAAGAGATACCATAACCAAGGCGACTCTCACAGAAGAAAGCATTCCACTGGGGGCTTGCTTACAGTGTGGAAGGGTGAGCCCATGAGTATCACGGCAGGAAGCAGACAAGCATGGCCCTGGGGCCATAGCTGGCAGCTCTACATCCTGATCCATAGGCAGTAGTCAGAGAGGGAGTCTCTGAGCCTGCTGCGGACTTTTGAAACCTCAAATCCCACTCCCAGTGACACACCCCCTCCAACAAGACCACACCTCCTAATCCTTCCCAAATAGTTTCCCTAACTGGGGATCAAGCATTCAAATATATGAGCCTATGGGGGCCATTCTCCTTCAAACCACCACAAATGTTATTATAAAATGATACTGTTAGATATAAAATGTTATTATAAAATGATAATGTTAGAGTTCCTTGACATCTGCAGTTTAGGATTCAAATGCCATCTTGTAGAAGTATTTTTGGACCAAGATACAGTATTTTCCTCATGAGTGAGGAATCTACATATGAATTATTTAAATTTAACCAAGTGTTAAAATTGTATGTGTATAGCATCTCACTCATTTATAATTACTTTGTAATGTCTTAAAAATTAAACATGTTGCTTTTGAAGAACTAAATAATAAAATGAATTGAAATTTTGTCTTCATAGTTTCAGGTTAAGGGAATAAACAAGATGGTTTTAAGCCTGAAAAGGTTAAGAATTCTCAGTCTGATACAGACTTTACATTTCTGTTATTTCTTGTAAACTATCAAATTCTCTTTCAAATGGACCGTGCTGTTTGCCCTTTTAAATTCATGATTGATGCTGTACAATTAACATTATCATGACAACTGAGATGTGAGAGCAATGGGCCTACACAGTAATTGCAATAAAATAATCTTTGCGTTTCTCAGGCATGGAAGTAGAAAATATGTTACCTGAGCATCTCTTCTTTTCTTTCAACTTTATTTAAACTTGTTTTTACTGTTAAACAAGTTTCTTTATTGTATTCAGGACTCACATAATTATGTTATTTAAGATACATTGTTTTTCTTTCTCCACAAGAATGAGTATAATCTCACAAATAAATTCACTTATTCTATCATTTCTATTAGCTCTACTTGATTACTATTATATTTTGGCACATGTTTTATGGTATCTGAAATGTTTTTATATGTGCATATATATGTCTATATATGTGTGTGGTGCATATGTGAGTCTGTGTGCCTGTGTGTGCACATGTATGTGTGTATGTATGTGCCCAAATTTAATATTGGGTTTTTTCTTTGATCACTTAATAGGGACTCTTGCTAAAGCTGGAGTTCAGGTTCATGTTAGTATTCCTAGCCAGTTTGCTTGTTTTCTCTGATTCCAGAGTGTTGGGATTACAAGTGGCAGCATAACTACTGGGCTTTTATGTGAATTGTAGGGATATGAATTAGGTTATGATGCTTATCTAACAAGAAGTTTATATACATATCCACCCCTGACTGGTGCTACCATTAAAAGTCAATGCTTTACTAGATTCCAAGCACAAGCAATAGTTATATATTAAATATTAGTTATTTATCTTAGCTCAGTTTTCCTTAGAATATAGTTATAAATCAAATCTTATTGAATACTCACCCATTTTTGTAAGTGCATGTATTTTTTATTTGTCTTCTAGAGCATAATGAGATATTCATTTCAGCTTTATTTTTTCTAAATGATTATTTGCATTTTGCTCCCTTTTCTGAGATGTCTAAAGTTGTCTATACCATCAATTAGAATTGAAGAGACTATAATTACTCAAGATTGTTTTCATTCTTTTCAAATAACCTATTAGATTTTGTTCAATAGTGTAGTTGTTCACATTTATTTGTGCTTCTAAGCAATAATTCAAATGTAATGCCATCAATGTTTTCTTGCAGATTGCCTAATCAGATTGGATGACATAAGTTCTAGTGTCATTGTATGAAACAGTATAACTGAGAGGAAAAGGAATGTGACATAAGCCTTGGAAGTTAGCAATAGTAAAATTTAACATGGAAAATTTGCAATGCTTCCAGCAGGTTTCCAGGTTCCTTTCTCATCCCTGCTATTTCCCACTATATAGCTGGGAAATTTGGTCACTTATACCCAACCTGCATACACATTCTCTTCCTATATATTTGGTATAATTACCTTTTACTGTGATTTTAAATGATGTTGGAATACATTTTGATTAAAAAAAAAGAATTGTGCAGATATACCATTATAGTATTACTATAATCTGTATTCTGTTGACTTTAAAAATAAGTAGGATAAACTAGAACCAAAAAAAGCAGAGAAGTCCAATAAAAATAAATTTCTATATGGAACACTCCCAAAATTATTACTTACTAATAGCTAAGAAGCAACTTTCATCCTGTTAAAATTCAAATTAAAATAGTGATGAGGGAAACAATAATGACAAGGAGAGCTGAGAAGACAGCTAAGTCGATATTGGCCTTTCCATGCAAGCATGAGAATCCGAGATTGGCCCCTGCCTTAAAAGGGTTCAGCATCACAGTCCTCCCTTGTAATCTCCGCCCTGGGGAAGTGCAAGCAGGAGGACCCCTGGGGTAAGCTGACTCAAAAAGAAGTGACTAGCTCAGAAGTCATGACATCTGAACTGCTCCTCTGTCTTCCACACAGTTTTCCACAGGAACACATACCCACATGGACACACATTTACATGGATAGTGAAGGATTTGGGCCATTTAAATTTTATTGGAAATAATAAGATTACTTTTTTCTCTTGTTAAATAATTTACAGTAAGATTATCTTAAAAATATACCATAGAAGTTCTGCTTCACAGATAAAGTCTTTCCATAAATAAAATAATGGCGAACTCCCAAAACTCAGTCATTCTAAGAAGTTAACCTTTCAATGTCTCAATGACAATTCTGGCTTGTTGTTCACCTGATGATAAAGTCTAGATAATCTTTCAAATTTTTTGTAAAAAAAAAAATATCAAGATAGGAATTTGCATCACTACAGTTAATTTCAAATAGCTTTTAAAATACAATTCACAATGTTATCTACAAATGTTCAGATTTAGGCAAAATAAAAGTCATCTACATAGCACTGTGCATAGTATCCAGTCTTACAGCCTGCTCTAGAGCTCTAACTGTGTCAGAGCTTTTAATCAATGACGTCACTCTCTCCCATCTTAGCTAGTGTTTTAAAGTCTTAACAAAGGGACAGCTGAAATTTTCAAGAGGCAAAACATGAGATTAAAGGAAAGCAGAATACTGAGAACAAGTTGACAGGAGAAGTAATAGCATGGCCAGTCTACATTAAGCAAACTTTTGTTCACTACTAAGTCTCTGTACTATTTCACAGGTTGAATACCTCTGGTGAGATATGTGAGTGGGCAGTAACCATGGTTATGTCACCCTATCTCATTCTTTGCATCCTGCCAGAAATTTTTTTCTACTGACTCTCCACCCCAGTAAACACTTAATACTCAGGCATTCAATGTTCCATTGTTGAAATAAGGGGAAAATTGGCCTTGGGCCACATTTGTAAATCTACTTTCAAGTACACCATCCATCACATCTTATCTAAATGCCAGTGTGCAGCTGGGTATTACAGATGTTCAGAAGAATCACTCTTTGTTCCACACAAACAGATTTAGGGGACAAATTACAAAAAAAAGAAGAAAGAAAACAACAGAAGAAATCACTGTTATATTGGGAATATCAACTGGAAGTCTTACAGACTGATAGATGAGTCTGTTTTATTTACAATTTGATTAGTGTATATTAAAGCATAATCACAGTACTATTTTAGCATATCCCTGTTTCATTGCTTTTTCATTTATTCTAAGAATCCACATGACTAGTCATAGGATAACTATTACTTTGAAACTACTCCCCAGCACAGTTACACTGCCTTTAAGTTGCATGAGTGTTTTTTGCTCTAGTGGATTCAAATATGTGAAGCACTGGTTTTAATGTATTGGTTTGACATGAAGTGACACTAAAGTGATATCCTAGAGGCCTTGTGTTCATTCAAGCAGAAAAACAGATTCTTGTTCTTAAAATGCCAAGAATGTATATAGCCTCAATACACTCTGGTTTATTTAAAATCATTAAAAAAAAACTTTATGTAATAAATATAATCATTGATTTTTTTCTATATGTTTGCAAAAATTGAAATACACTAGTAGTTTTACCTTTCAATTTGCAAAGGAATGGTAAATATTTTCACTTTTCTATATTTTAACCAACTACTAATTTCACATTAAGCAAGCTACACTGTACTTCATATATGCATCAATATATGCATAAACATTATACAAGAATTAGAAGAATTGGCCAAATGTATACACAATTTTAACCCCATATACATGATTATAAAAACAAACTGGTGATGACAGTTTTGAAAAATATTTGAACTACATATTAAGTCACTTTAATCACAGTTGCTTTAAAAGAAAGGATCAACTTCCCAGATTAAGGAAAGTGATAGAAATGGTAGCTTTGGAATAGGAGAAAAGGCTTAGTGGAGAGATATTTAAAGAAGACACTATTATACTTGCATGCCACTTTTGTTTATCAGTTTATCTTCTTATATGTACAACTCATAAATGAACAGTGACTCAACACTACTTACATAGTGGCCAGCTGTGTTCAGACATTGTACAACATGGAAATACAAATTTAAAGAAAAAAGTGCATAGTTTCTCATGTGTTTAGAATTAGTGATCTTCATTTTTAGTGTTTAAAATTGGTGATAGGGTTTTACAGATAATACAAATACAACACATGCATTCTTAATTTTTTTAAATTTTATTTTTGCTTCAAAGCAGTGACCGTACAGACACTACCACTTGAGTTTGCCCAAATTTAACACTTACTTTTTAAATTTTTTTTTTCACATTTTACCTTTAAAAAGGCAGCTATATTGTTAAACTTTATTTTTAATTTCCCAATGAGTACAAAAGCGAATAATCTGAAAGGCAGATTCACAGTCAGAAGCTGGCTCTAAACACATCAGGTATATTGGCACAAGTAGAGTTCAGGTGTGTCTGACTTCCCTGCCAACATGGCAGTGAGAGCCAGTAGTCACATCAAAGCCATGGAGCCCCCTGCGAATTCATAGCAGCAGGCACAGCTTCAGATGCACAGTCAATGGCCAAGCCAGGCCACTGTGTGCTGTGAATGGCAAGAAATGAAGCCAATGGTCAGTGGTCTGCTAATGCTTATCTGTCTGCAGTTTCTCTGTCCTTTTCATAAACACTAGCCAGTTTCAGAGAATTAAATGTGAAATCAGAGGGTTGTGAATAAACTGTCTGCAAATGATAGAGTGACTTTGAGCAACAGTGATTCCCAGATTTGAGAAAACTAAAAATTCTTATTGTTCACCAAGGTCAATGCTATTCAGAGGCTGTTTTTGTATCATGAAGCATATCCAGCATTATATTTCTCTCCATGTGTCATGTTATTACTAATTTATAGTGAAAATAAACACTTTTGTGATACCACAGTTTATTTTTTATTGTCTATACTAGCTATAATACAAATTTTATACTTTGCAGTTGTGGAAATTAGAGGTTTACAAACTGATGTTCTGTGATTTTACACTTTAAATTTGTATTTAAATTTGCGTTTTCTCCCTTTGCAATGTAGACTCATCACTTCACTCACAGCACTTGTGTTATTCTGTATATTATGAAGATAAAATCAAGGGCCATTGTACCATGGTGATATCTGAGCCTGGGCTGCAGCATAAGGCCTGTCTGATTCCCCGGCCCTACTGAGCCAGGGTCTGGGCTGATATCTATGGTTCCTATTACCACCAAAGGCCGTGCAAATACCCACAGTATGGGCCACCACTTGAGGCCCAGTAGAGGTCTGAGGATCATGCTGCAGCTGGGGAATATACTGACCTGAGAGGCCTAAACTACCACCTGGGGCCACGGTGACATCCAAGACCTGACTGTTGCCGAGGACCATATCTGGGTCCATGGTCCTACCATAGTCAGGATCTGTGTTGGTGTCTGTGGCTTCCAATACCACTGAAGGCCACATTGATGCCATGTGTTCGAGGCTATAACCTGTGGCCATATTGGTTTCTGAGGGCCATGCCTCCACTGGAGCCATGCTGATTGAGTGGCCTGCATTGTCACCTGGGGCAATGGTGCTGTCTGAGTCAGGATTGTTGCCTGGGGCCATGTCTGCGTCCATGGCCCTACAGTAGCCAGAATTTGAGTTGATATCCATGGCTCCTGTTACCACTGAAGGATGTGAGGATGTCTAGGCCATGTTGATGTCCGAGGGCCATGCTGCCATAGGGGCCTTGCCAATTTGAGTGAACTACACTGACACATGGGGCCATGGTAACACTTGGGTTTCGGCTGCTGCCAAGGACTATGTCTGAGTATTGTGGGATAATCTTTTTGTACACTGTAAAGATGTGTTTCTACTCAAGGTACCTTCTAATTGGTTTAATAAAGAACTGGATGGCCAACAGCTAGGCAGGAGAGAATAGGCAGGATTTCTAGGGAAACAGAGGAACTCTGAGAAGAGAGGCAGGAAGATGCAAGCAAGATGCAGAGCAAGTCACATGTAGAGAGAGGGAAAGAGGTAAAAGCCATGTGACAGAATGTAGATTAATATAAATAGCTTAATTTGAGGTATAAGAGCTGGTTGGGCCAGGTTTCCATAACTAATAAGTCTCTGTGTCGTTTTTGGGGGCCGGTGCCGGTGATACAAGAAAGTCCAACAAGAAAGCTTACTATTTCTTTTACAACAGAGAAAGAGAGCATGTAGTTGAAGTTTTCTTGTGTCCCACCCAGTCTGCAGCTGCTCAGACCCAAGAAAACACACAGAGGCTTATATTAATTAAAACTGCTTGGCCATTAGCTCAGGCTAACTACTGACTAGCTCTTACACTTAAACTCAGCCCATTTCTGTTAATCTATATGTTGCCACATGTTCTGTGCCCTTTACCTGTGTGCCATTATGTGCTGTTCCCTGGAAGGTGGGCTGGTGTCTCCTGACTTAGCCTTCCTTTTCTCAGAATTCTCCTTGTCTGTTTATCCCACCTATACTTCCTGCCTAGCTACTGGCCAATCAGTGTTTTATTAAACCAGTGTACAAAAGCATTATCCCACAGCTCTGTTTAATTAAAAAGGAAGGTTAACTTTAACATAGTAAAATTATATATAGCAAAACAGTTATCAAGCAAGACAGTTATAATATCTAGTCTATTTGTATTTTATAAAATTAAAGAAAATATTCTATCTATCCTATATTTGTGAGTCTAAAGTTTCATATCTAATTTATCTTTTATCATCACTAAGGAAAATTATAATTATAACTATCTAGTCTTCAACTACATCAAAGACCTCAGAAGGATATAATATTACCTAAGTAAACAAGAAATGCATTGTAAGCAACTTCCAAAATTCTGGAAATGACAGAGACAGCTGCCTGCCTGGCCAGTTACTCAAAGCTCCTCTGCAATGTTGGGGCATCCATCTTCAGCCTAAAGGCCTAGAGTTTTTTTGTCACTTTTTTCTGTGTTCTGTAGAATGTCTTGCAGTTTCTTCTGTGAAGCAGGAACCTGAATGACCATCCCGCCTTGCAAAGTTTAGTGGTCACCTTTCTATGAGTTCTGCATGTCCAGTTGATACAATATTTCATCAAGCATTCCAGGCAAGAACAGTTTCTTGCCCAAATGGCTATTTTTGCCAAGAAGAAGATAAACTCCATATGGAGTGTCTTCAATGCCCACCTTTCTCTCTGAAGTAAATTGGTGCTGCCAGGAGCAGACATGTCTCATTGTCCAGAAAGTCTAAGTTTTTAAAACATTTTAAATGCCATATTCTGTAGGTATTTGAAGTGTTTGAAGATTATCTACCTAATTCAATTATATCTATGTATACCTAGAAAACTTAACATGACTATAAGTTTGATTATCATAGATGACTAATTATTAATCTGTATTTCTTAATTATCCATTACAATTTAAATGAATTAGATAAACATAATACCTTAAACAAGAGTAGAAATATATATATATATATATATATTATAACAAAATCAACTCTAAATTTGTATCAATAAACTAAACCCATAGCAATGTAAAACATTTTTAAACAAGTTGTTGCTCTTTAAAAGTAGGTTCATTAGTCTACTCTTTCACCCTATCATATCTATACTATCCCCTTTTCTTCTTAGTTACATTTTAGAATCGTTTTTTAAAAAAAAAAACTTTCTCAGGTTTTAGGTGGAAACTCTTGCCCCACGTTTTGGTACCATTTGTAGCTGAAAGTTTTCCTGTGCCTGCCCAGCTACCTCAGCCTTGTGGTTCTGCATTCATTTTGTTTTGCTTTGTTTTGTTTTGTTTCTTAATTAAAACTGCTTGGTCATTTGCTCAGGCTAACTACTGACTAGCTCTTACACTTAAATTTAGCCCATTTCTTTTTTTTTTTTTTTTTTTTTTTCGAGACAGGATTTCTCTGCGTAGCTTTGTGCCTTTCCTGGGACTCGCTTTGGAGACCAGGCTGGCCTCAAACTCACAGAGATTCGCCTGCCTCTGCCTCCCAACTGCTGGGATTAAAGGCGTGCGCCACCACCGCCCGGCAATTCAGCCCATTTCTGTTAATCTATATGTTGCCATGTTTTCTGTGGTTTTACCTGTGTGCCATTACATGCTGCTCCCTGGATGGTGGGCTGTTGTCTCCTGACTCAACCTTCCTCTTCCCAGGATTCTCCTTCTCTGCTTATCCTGCCTATATTTCCTGCCTGGATACTGGCCAATCAGTGTACAAAAGCATTATCCCACAGCAGGGGCAGGTTTCTTGTTTGTTTTGTTTTGTTTTTAATTAACTTTTTTTTATTTTGGGGAGATGCTACAGAGGTGAGGGGCAGATCTGAAAGGACTGGGAGGCCAGGGGGCTTGTGGTGCATGAGAAAAAAGACAAAGAAATAATAGGATAAATACGTAGATCACTGAATCTACACTGAAGAAAAGGGGGAAGATATAAAAATGACAAAAGGTAGACTGCTGAGTGTATTATGAAAAGAAAAAAGAGAGAATATGGATATGATAAGATAAAAAGGGAGATTATGGAATCTACTTTTAAAAAGGAACTACTTGTTTTAAATAAGATAAGTAATGAAAATTTTTTGGTCCGAGTTTATCAGATGTTACTGGACTGGACATTGTTAATATATATAATGGAGTTTTTTTTTTTTAATCTGTCAAATGTTAATGGACTAGACATTGTTAATGTAATCTTGACTGTGTATATTGTATATACTTACTGGATATGATTTTTCTTGTATTAGTTATAAGTTTTTTTAAATTTTAGACAAAAAGAGAGGAAATGTGGTATTGTATTCCCCCAAATATTGTGCATGCTAACAGTGCTTGTGGTGCTTGTGAAATTCCTAAAGAATTAATAAATAATTATGTTATAAAAAATTAAAGGTCATTACAAAATATAGTTTAGCTGTTTTTACTAAGCACTTTTATTTTAATATTTAAATGTATGTGATAATTTTGAAGATACTGTGAAGTATCTAAATATCTTTTTAACTGATGAGGAAAAATCTGTTATTATGCAGCGATTCCTTGCTCAGTGGCTGAGTGTCCTCAGTGTGATGGGGGTTTGTTTACTGCTGAAATGGACTCATAGATGCTTGACCACAAAGGCTGGTGCTAGGACGGGTTTTACTTAGTCCTCCCTCACAGCACCCGGAACAGTACTAGGGTAAGGTTTAGTGTGTCCCAAGCTCACTCCAAAGTGGAAGTGTTCAAGCTGAAAGCTGAAATTCAAGAGTCCCACTGCTCCATAGTCCCTATCTGATTCCAAAGCTGGGCTAGAGGCTCAGGCTGTGAGGTCTGCCTGCTAACGGGAGCTTCAATTTCTGGTGACTTTGGGTCTCAGCATGGTCAGCTTTGTAAGAAGCTCCAAGGAACTGGCCCTGTGCTAACATTCACACCTGTTCCTAAGTGGATTGCAAAGCTCTGCACACTGCTCCACGTTGGAGAATGGCAGTGTAAGTCACCAGTGCCTGATGACAGACCTTCCAGATTGTGGTCATAGGGTGTCCTCAGCAAGCACAGGTCCTGCATTTTTATTGATCATGGGTGAAGTTTCCTAAGACCTGGACTTAATTCTCTATGTTGTATTCCAACTGGTGGATTCCTCTGTCAATGATGGGCCCTTTAGAGTTACAGGAAGGGGGACCACAGGCCCCTTTGTTCCTGCACTGTTTAATTCCTTTTCGCATCTTGTCACACTGAAACTAACTTGGTTGCTCTCTCACCTGGTTTCATTCACTTCATTGAAGCTGCTTTGTTGCGTAAGTATTTGTTCAGCTTGGCTTAGGGAGGGAAAACATTCGCACTGGAGGATTTTAATGAACTATCCTACGACTCCTTTACTGGAAAGACCAGAAAGTACAGACTCAGCTGTAAAATAAACACAGATACTCAGAGACTATGGTCAGAAGAGCCCTTGACTCAGAGTCTAAGGCACCTGGACAGATACTTTGTCAAAAACAAAACAAAACCAGAAAGAAGGTAATTCCATATTCCAAATATAGCTTGTTATTATAATACACATTAGTACCTAACATGCTTCCTTTGTGGCCAAGATATACTAAAAATTAATCATAATAATTATATAGACAAATACATTTTATGACAAAATTCAGAAATTGGAGCTATTTCATTGGAAACTTGTTTCCTGTCAGTAACAAAATTTTCTCAAGAAAGAGTTAAAACAATTTTTCCCACAAACTAAAGTTTGATTTTAAGGTTTGTTCTTATTAAAATTCAGCTTTTTATAAAAACCCTCTTGAGAAATATTAGGTTATAGATTTAACATCCTTGGGTTCAATGTTTCTTATTGGTCTTTTATAGCCATCTCTATAATGATTATTTTCTTTGAAATGAGTAAGAAAATATCATCACCTACCAAAATCAGAATGTATTTTTACAAAACAATTTCTAAATCATTTCAAATGAAGAAAGATCTAAGGAAAAAGTTTAAACAGAAGTGGTAAAGTAGCTCAATTAGTAGTTGGCTCACCCAGCACTGATCATGAGTTCAATCCCAGCCTGCCATGAAATGCAATCCCCACATTTAGGAGGTGAAGGCAGGAAGATCAAAAGTTCACATTCATCCTCCCTCTGCTACATAGTAAGATCTGGGCAAACCTGAGCTATATACACACTGTCTCAAAAAACAAACAAAAATAGAAACTCAAAATACAAAATAACAACTAAAACTAAAAGTGACTAGTGGCACAATAAGAGACACTTGTTTTGTGTCTTATGTTATTTTGCTTTTGTTTTTAAAGATAGTTTCTCCCTATGTACATGGCTTGATAGTCTTGAACTTGAAATGGTCCTGATTCCACCTCCTGAGTTATGAGATTATAGATAGCATACACCACCATGCATATAATGCCAAATTCTTATCTGTTCTATTTCATATGAATTACAAGTATATGTTTATTAGCAAAAGCAGGTTAATGTTACATTTCTGTTAACTTTCCTGACAAAACCTTAGTTAAATTATCAATATTCAATGCCTATAAAATATTTAGGGGTTTATTTTTAGGTGATCACAGGGAATATAAATACTGTAAATGGAACAAAAAATATCAAAAGTGCTTCCTTCTATTAACAGGATACAGTTACATATTCTTTTATATTTTGATCATTCCTTGCCCCTGTATGAGAGTTAGCGATTTCTGTTTGTAATGAAGGTAAAACAGTAGCTGAAATTAAGGAAGCAGAGTCACTCACTCCCAGCATTCCTTAATTTCCTGGAATTCGTTGTGTAGGATTGAAGCCTCCTGAGTTTTGCCCCAGCCACACTGGCATGCCTCTTAGTGTTTTCCTTGTTCAGCTGCTGAGGCACTTATGTTAGTGAGACTTTATGGGCACAGCTTCTGATGGTACTGAAAGACACAGTCTCTCAGAAAATTCCTTATTCCTCTGGCTTTTACATTGCTTCTGCCCACCCCCAATTCTGTAATAGTCCTTCACAGTTTGGTGTGAGAATCGTTTTGTAGATGCATCCACTGGGACTAGGATCTACAACTCTGAATTCTATTTGGTTGTAGTTTTCTGTAATGATCTCCTTCTTTTGCAAAGAGAAGTATTCTTGATGAAACACCAGGACTACTCTTGTATGTGGGCATAACGACAAACATTTAAAATGAAGTTAGGGATTATTCTGATGTAGTGAAGTGGTGGGAATGGTTTCTCCTTCAAGATCCACGACTTCATTATCTCTGGGTAGTGGGCTAGTTATCTGGTATCAGGCTTGATTTCTCTTTTGTGGAACAGGTCTTGGGTCCAATTAAAGAGTTGTTGGTTACCATCAATGTTTGCATGCAAATACTGTGCCATGCCATTTGTTGTGGTGTTGCTTAGGTGAGGTAGGACTGTTGGTTGCTTCCCTTCTATGGAGAAGCATGCACAGTATATTCAGGTATGATGTAAGCTAGTGCTCAGGGAGGAGGCATTCAGGTCAGTTTCAGCCAGGGGCCTCTGAGCCTTGTGTCTGAAGTGCATGATGTTTACAGCAATAGAAAGAATCTTCTTCAGAAAAGAGCATTCCAATTTGTTATCCAATACCAAAAGGTCAGCCCTGAAAATATATTCATTCAATTAACATTATATGGACTAGCAGATTATATTTATGTATTTACCAATGTATATAAAGGTTAATGAAAAAGGGTCACAGGTTTAACTGAGAGCAAGGACAGACATATGGGAGTGTTTGGGGAGAGGAAAGAAAGGCAGAATGATATATTATAATCTCAAATAACAAGCAATTTTTAAGAGGAAGAAAAAATAGAAAGGAGCTTCAAACTTTGCTCAAGTCAAATGAATGAAGCAAGGAAAGAAAAGACTCTTGGCTCACATGATTTTGTTCAGACATTCTTCTAAGTAATGTCAGCCTTTTATCTTCAGTTCTTACTGAGAGGACCAGGTGGACAAACCAGGGCCGTGACAGGCTCCCCTAGCAGCCCTGACACAACTAGGCCTTAATTTCAGTTTTCTAGAATGGGCTGGAGCTGAACAAGCAGTTCTCAGGAAAACCACAATTTAGGGGCAACCAATCAACCGGTGCCCCCTCCCCCAGCCTCCTGCTGGCTCAGCAGGCTCCCCAAGCCCCTTCTGCTGGCTCAGCAGATACCCCCCAACACTTCTACTAGCTAAAGATAGCTTTCTTTACCCTCTCATCAACAAGCCCCTAGACACTAGACCCGACCACCAATAGGCCCCCAACCACGACAGCCTCCCACCGATCAGCCCCCAGACTAATCTTTCCTCCACCAATCAGCACCGGATTAATCCCTCCTCCCTGGAATTCCCATAATTCTGCTTAAAAGGAGCTTGCAACATCCCTTCAGGGTTGCTATTTGCCACCCCAATGTGCTGGAAATAAACACTCTTGCTAAATTGCATACGTGACTGTGGTCTTTCTTGGAGGCTTCTCTCAGACCCTAACAATTGATGTGTTGGCTGGGAAGTCCCCTCAAGACCCCCTGACATGTGAGCATTGAAAACCTGGCCAGCCGGTAAGTGTAAGCATGAGCGCTCTTTGTCTTGGTTTGTCACTGTTCTGACTGTCTGACTGTCACTGTTCTGTTCCATGTTCTGTGTGTTTGCTCCTTATTCTGTGTTTCTTCCTCCTCGAAGCTCAAGCTAAATGAATCTGGAGGCCGAGGTTTGCCTGGCAGACACGTTAGAGGCACTCCCATCACTGTGGGCCAGGAGACATTCTGGACTCACCTGAGAGGGACAACTGGGCCCCTTTAGTTAAATTGGGGCAGAGGATCCCTCTGGTTAAATAGGAAGGAAGCTTGCTCTGGCTGAAAAGCAGAACTAAGCCATCAGCCCATTTTCAGTTTCTCTTTTGAGGTCCGTACAGGTACACTGTGATTTATGTAACCCTGCTGTGTTTCTGTCTGTTCATTACATTGGGTTTCCACCCCCCTGAATATCTTGCTGGATCATTTCAAGGACTTCCAGGCCCAAGCTGCAGCCTTGGGAGTCATGGTCCAGAAGGGAAAACTCTTTGTCTTTTGTAGGAATGAATGGCCTGCATTTGATGTGGGATGGCCTAAGGAAGAGACTTTCGACTTCTCAACTGTCCATCGAGTCAAGAACATAGTCTATGGGTCACTAGGGCACCCTGATCAGGTCCCCTATATCACCACCTGACAACCTTACAGAGAAGCCCCCTGCGTGGTTAAAACCCTTTCTTCCTCCCCCAGAGGAAGTTATGGCTGCTGAGAAAAGGGAGAAACTAAAGGAGGAGAGGGACAGGCCACAGCCTTCTGCACCTGTGTATCCTGTCCTTCCTTCTCCAGGTGATTGGGAGGAGGAGCTCTTTTCTTTTCCACTGCCTTACCCCCAGGTGCCCCAGAATGAAGGAGCCAGGAGAGCTCCAGAGGAGGGATGGAGGAGTCACACACACACACACACACACACACACACACACACACACACACACACACACATCAGGGTCTCAGAGGGAGGAGGCACCAGCCGGGGCTGATTGCACTGCCTTTCCATTGCATGCTGTGGGCCCACCTGATGCTGAGGGCAGGCAGCAGCTAGTCCATTGGCCCTTTGCCACGTGACCTTTATAATTGGAGGTTACAAAACCCTAAGTTTTCTGAGAAGCCTGCCAAACTCATTGATTTGTTAGATTCTGTCCTTTTCACATACTAACCCACATAGGATAATTGTTTCCAGCTGTTCCAGGTCCTCTTTACTTCTGAAGAGAGGGAGTGGATCACAGCTGAGGCCCAGAAACTGGTTCTGGGCCCAGATGGAATATTGACCACCAATGCAGACCTCATAAATATTGGTTTTCCTGTGACACAACCCACCTGGGACTTCAACACAGAGGAAGGTGGGGAGAGGCTGAAAGTCTACCTCCAGACTCTAATGGGGGTCTTCAGGCTGCTGTGAGGTGGCCCACAAATTTGTCCAAAGTTAGTCAGTTACACTAGGAGCCTGAAGAAGCACCAGGAGCATTCCTAGAGAGGCTGAGAGAGGCTTATAAAACCTATACACCTTTGGATCCAGAAACACCAGAGACTCGGTCTGCAGTCAGCCTGACTTTTGTCAACCAGTCAGCACCAGATATCCACCTTAAGTTGCAAAGACTAGGAGGCTTTGAAGGTAAGAGGTTGGCTGAACTCATTGCGGTTGTTGAGAAAGTATTCGATAATAGAGAGACCCTGCAAGATAGACAGACTAAAGGGGCTCATGAAGGCTTTAGAAAGACAGACTCAGGGATTCACCAAAGTCCTCCTAGCTGCATCAGGCAGCCCAAAGGTTAGAAGATGGGCGTTGGCTTCTGGAGGCTCACCACATAGATAGAAAGGCCTAAATCAAGGACTGAGCAATAAGCCTAGATTGCAAAAAGACCAGTGTGCCTACTGTAAGAAGTTGGGTCAATGGAAGGGTAAATGCCCTGTATGACAGAGCTCAAAAGCAAAGGTACTGGAATTCGAAGAAATGAGTGATTGAAGGGGAAAGGGCAAGGAACCTCTCCCTGAGCCTTGGGTAACCCCAAAGGTGGAGGGGAAACACATAGATTTTCTGGGATACAGGAACATAATACTCCATTTTAAAACAAACCCTAGGCAAAATGTTACAAAGACAACCCTGGGTGCAAGGAGCTACAGGGATGAACTGGTATTTATGGACTATTAGAAAATGAGTAGACATAGGAAAAGGCCAGGTAATTCACTCTTTCATGGTCATCTCTGAATGTCCATACCCACTGTTGGGAAGGGACTTGGTAACTAAGATGGGGGCCCACATCCATTTTGACCAGACTGAAATACCAGTGACTGATCAAAAGGGAGAGACACTGCATATGCTCACCATGTCACTTGAGAATGAATATTAATTGTTCATGGGCCCGCCAAAGCAAGAAGACAATAGAAACCTACTCCAAAATTGGCTCCAAGAAATTCCCCAGGCATGGGTAGAAACTGGGGGATCTAGGCTGTCAGCACACCGGCCCCCCATTCTAGTACTGGGGAATGCAAATATGTATTAGACAGTACCCAATGCCCAGAAAGGCCAAGAAGGAGATCACCTCCCTCCATATTAAGCACCTCAGAGACCTGGGTATTTTGGTCTCTTGCCAGTCAGCCTGGAATATGCCACTGCTTCCCGTTAAAAAGCCCAATTCCAACGACTACAGACCAGTGCAAGACCTCCATGAGGTTAATAACAGGATGGAGGACATTCATACAACAGTTTCCAACCCCTACACCCTTCTGAGTGTCTTGCCCCCAGAATGGGTCCTCTACACTTCAAGGGTGCCTTCTTGAACAGATCATCCTCCCATCAAACTTTGCCACTCAACTAGTCTGACAAATACATCAGAGTACCCATCTGGGAGAAAGGAAAATACAGGATCTTTTGAGAAGAGTACACCTTAAAGTTTTTTACCTTAAGGCCGAAACAGTAGAAGCTATAGGCCAATGTTCCACTTGCCATCTTTTCAATACAAAAAAGTGGAATCACAAGAACTGGACACAGGGACAGGGGAACTCTGCCTGGTGCCAGCTGAGAGATTGACTTCACAGAGGTAAAACCAGGTCTGTATGGCTATGAGTATTTTCTAGTTTTTATAGATACCTTTCCAGGATGAATTGAGGCTTTTCCAACTAAACACAATATGGCTGTCATGATGGTCAAGAAGCTGCTGGAAGAAATTATCCCGAGGTATGGCCTCCCTGTACTCTTAGGCTCAGAAAATGGCCTGCACTCATCTCACAGGCAACACAGAAATTAGTTAAGACTATGGGGACCAACTGGAAACTCCACTGTGCTTATCATCCCCAGAGTTCAGGCCAAATAGAAATGATAAACAGGGCCCTGAAGGAGACCTTAACTAAATTAACCCTTGAGACTGGTGATGACTGGGTGTCTCTCCTCCCCTTTGCTCTTTACCAGGTTCACAATTCTCCTTACATTTTAGGCCTGACCCCATATGAGGTCATGCATGTCAGGCCCCCACTCATTCTGCCCAATCTTAGGGCAGAATTGCTGGCTGAATTTGATGATCACAAATTTCTCTCCTCTCTATGAGTTCTGTCTCAGATGCAGAAACAACTTTGGCCTCAGCTGCGTGCAGTCTATGAGAAGGCACCACCTCCTGTGCCCCACAAGTTCTGGCAAGGGAACCTGGTAATCATCAAGAAACACAGGAAAGAGACCTTGGAGCTAGCTGGGAGGGACCTTACACTATCATTCTCACAATGCCCACAGCTGCCAAAGTGGACAGGGTCCCCACTTGGAGTCATCATTTCCACATGAAACCTATGGACCCACACAAATCCTGAGGACTATGCTCCAGAGGAAGCCAACCCTGGACTTTGGAGGGCCATTGCACACCCATGAGATCCTTTAAAACTAAGACTGCAGAAAGTCACCAATCCAGCTAAGTGATATGCTTGTCTCTGTGCTTCCTCAGCATATGCATGTGCCTGCTGGGACTTTCCAGTCAGATCACCAAAAGGGACCACAACCCCACCCACCCACTAATCTCACATGGAAAATTATCAGTGCTAATAATTTTCAGCATCCTGAACCAAAAATTATCAGATCCTGAACCAAACTTCCCATGCAGCCCCTTTGGGGACCTGGTTTCCTGACCTACACTTTGACTTAGGGATGCTTTGTGGTTAGACTGAGGTATGTGAGGCTATGTTACAAGAAGTTACCCATTTTTTATGTTTGCTCTGGGTATGATAGAAATAAGACCTAAATAGAGACTTGTGGGAGAGTCAATGACTATTTCAATGCTTCACAGAACTGTGTCTTCACTGGTCATATTTGGTGAAGGCTCCAAAGGATGGAGAACTTATCAACTTAAAAAAGGCAGGCAAACCAAAAATGTCTGGGTGCTTGGTGGACTAAATTTGCTGGAAAAGGGACACGTAACCCAATATTAATTCAATTTACTTACTGATGCTAGTAAAAGGACATCTGGTTGGATGTCAGGAAAGACCTGGGATTTAAGGCTATGTGGCCAGGTCGGAAGACCAATAGGGAAGGACCCAGAAGCATTATTCACCCTTTGGTTGAATGTTCAACCCCTCCAGCCACAAAAGGCCCTGGGCCCCAATAAGACAATGAGTACCCCAAAGCCTAAGAAAACAAAATCTAAGAAATATAAGCCTAAGAAAACTAAAACATTGTCTTTGACAACCAAGGCAGCCCCTGCAAGTTTACCTGCCAGTTCAGGCTTCTTTAATCTGCTAAGAACTACCTATTTGGTTCTAAATGTCTCAAAGTCAAGCCTCACCGAGACTTGTTGGCTCTGTCTGGATACAAAACCACTCTAATATGAAGAGATTGCAATCATGGAAAGTTATACCAGCTCCCCTGACATGCAGTCATGATAATGGCAACATTCAGTCAGAGGAAGACTTACCCTACAGTCTATAACAGGAAAAGGCCTCTGTGTGGGCAAACCCCCAACTAATTATGTTGACCTCTGCAACAAACCTCAGGATCCACCAGGGGACAGGATATTTAATCCCACTGGATGATGCCTGGTGGGCCTGTACCACAGGTTTAACACCCCGCATACACGCTCAAATTTTATATGATAGTCAAGGTTTCTGTGTCTTGGTGCAGCTGGTTCCCAGGATAGCTTTTCCCTGAAGAAGAGATTCTCCATCAGTTAAAACCACTAGGACGGGCTAAACCGGAAGTTTTCACAGCTGTCCTAATATCCTCCCGCATAGGCTTGGGCTTAGCAGGGGCCATAGGCACTAGGACCTCAACCTTCATCCTCCAAGCCCAACATTACAGGGTTCTGAATGCAGCAATAGATGCAGACATAGCCATCCTAGAGAAATCCATTACTCACCTGGAGAAATCACTCTCCTCTTTAGCTGAGGTAGTCCTCCAGAATAGAAGGGGACTAGACTAGCTGTCATTCAACAAGAGGGTCTATGTCTAGTTCTGGGAGAATAATGCTGTTTTTATGCTAACCATTCAGGAGTTATAAAAGACTCCATGAATCTAATCAGAAAAAGGCTACAAGATAGAAAACTGGAAAAACAGCAAAATGAAGGATGGTATGAATCGTTGTTCAATTGGTCACCCTGGTTAACTACTCTCCTGTTGGCCCTAGCTGGGCCCTTGGTTCTCTTACCTGTGGACCTTGCATTATTAATGCCCTAGTCAGATTCATAAAGGAACAAATCTCCACAGTCCAGATGATGGTTCTGAGACAGCAATACTTGTCTATAGATCCAGGGGATGCTTCTCCAGTATATGAGATGGGATGAAAGGGCTGGATGGCCAAGCCAGGGCCCTAACAGGCTCTTCTAGCAGTCCTGGCATGGACCAGGCCTTAGTTTCAGTTCACTAGGACAGGCTGGAGCTGAGCAAGCAGTTCTCAGGAAAACCACAATTTAGGAGCAACCAATCAACAGGCATCCACTGAACTACTGGTTCAGTGGATCCCCCCCCCCCAGACTTCTGCTAGCTAAATATAGCGTTTTCTACCCTCTTGTCAACAAGTCCCTAGACACTAGACCCCCTACCACCAATAGGCCCCTAACCATTACAGCCTCCCACCAATCAGCCACCAGATTAATCCCTCCTCCTTGGAATTCCCCTAATTCTGCTTAAAAGGAGCTTGCAACCACCCTTTGTGGTCACTACTTGTTACCCCAACATGCTGGAAATAAATGTTCTTGTAAATTGCATACATGACTGTTGGTCTTTCTTGGGAGCTTCACTCGGACCCTAACACTTACACAGTCTTAAATGACAGGCCTCACTATCCCCACTGTGCCAGTGATTTGAGATTGTAAGATTAATTTGGTGCAAATAATAGAGAAAACTACACATTAACCCTAAACTCAGTTGACTGTAAAGACTTGCCTCTAATCTGTTTCTCTGTGGGAACATTTGAAGTAGCAGATTTTAGTATGCCATTCATCAGTCTTATTGATGTTTATGATTTCTTATCTTGTGATTTTAGTCAATCCCTATCAACAGTCGGGGTTGGCAGTTCCTGATCCAGCCGTGCACAACAAGATAAAGTGGAAAAGGAGATCTAGCTGACAAATAGTTCACTCACCAAGGTCCTTGGCATACTGAACCAGTTCTAACAAAGCAGTAGGTACCCAATGGTTACTACTAAACTACTGTGCTTTTGACTTTTCTTTAAGAACCTCCTCAGCTTGCCAGTAAACAGGAAGGGGTGACCTACTCTTATCCCATTCTCTCACAGACTGCAGCTGCCTGCACCCCTCCTCACTCTGAGTCGAGTTAAGTTAGTGGATAGAGGGGTAACTGGGACAAAAGGAAACAGGGAAAACTGTGGTTGGGATGCATTGAATGAGACGAATAAATAAAAATACAAAGGAAAAATATACTTGGCATGCACACAATGAAGTTTCAAAATCTGTCTCTTAGTTATGATTTCTATTGCTGTGAAGAGACACCATGACCACAGCACCTCTTATAAAGGAAAACATTTAATCAGTGTTGGCTTATAGTTCAGAGGTTTAGTCCATTATCATCATGGTAGGACATGGCAGCATGCAGGCAGAGAAGGGGCTGAGAGTTCTACATCTTGATCCACAGAAGTAAAAGTGACATTAGGCCTAACTGGAACATCTGAGTCCTCAAAGCTTGCCTCCACAGTGACACAGTTCCTCCAATAAGGGCATATCTACTTCAACCAGGCCACATCTTCTAATAGTGCCACTCTCTATGGGCTAAACATTCAAACACATGAGTCTATGGTGGCCATAACTTTTCAAACCACCACAGTGTTCATACACTGTAAATGAATAATCTAGTATCATGTGTATTACTTCAGCTCTCATGCTGATGGTAAAAATATTATTTCAAAAATACAATATATCATTAACTATAGTTATCATGTAAATTACATCTCTAGAACTTATTCCTTCTAGTTGAGACTGCACCAACACCTCCTTTACTCCCATACCTTTTATAGCATCATCCTATTCTTTCCTGCTGTGATATCAATTTTCTTGGATTCTCCACATGTGTGGGATTATATGGGATTTGATTTTTAAAGTGAAATAATCTGAAAACTTTCCACTAAAATCTGTACTGTCATCTAATAGTGTCATTCTGGAGACTCGGAATTTTAAATCTTGGTTTTGGGAGACCGTCACAATCCAATCAATAGTTGATATATTACCTTACTATCCTAAAAAACTACAGCAAAAGAATTATGGGGCGTGTAAGCCAAAGAAAGTTAGGACAGGATTATTATATATAAGCATTATAAAGGGTAATTAGCGGGAAAATTTTAGTAAAGTACATAGGCTTGCTTGGAGTTGGAGTGGGAGAGCTAATTTTTAGTATACTATCTGACTAATTTCTGCCTAGGGGTGGACAAAGCCAGTGGTCATTGGAAAGCAGCAGCAGACACTTCTAGTAGCCAAATGAAAGTATGATATCCATGTATATTGAGGTTTGTTGTTCTGTGTGTGGGGCCACCATAACAGCAGAGGAGTGTCATGCCCAGGATACCACATAGCTCAGTTGTAAGCTGCCAAGCTGGCTAGGAGCAGTTATGCAAATTTTCTTTATTAGTAGCTGTATTTTACCATAAGCACTAGCTGCTAAAACTTTTAAGCAATAATAGTAATTAATACTGGTTTAACATAGAATGGATACAATGGATATGAGTTATAGAAGCATGTAACAAGGTATTTAAAAAAATTTCTAACTGATTAGCATTCCAGTCTCTGGGGAAATGTAAATCTTGATGAATCTCATATAAGGGGCCTGTTGCTGTTCGTTCCAAGTATTTGTGAAAGCAATGTTCTTTATATCTTCAAAAGACACAGCTCAATTAGGATAAAAGGCAAGGAAAAACATAGTGTTAGTCTTTGAAGAGTTTATCATTGACCACTGATAGAAGATGCAAGTTGCCATATAAATTAACATAATGTATAATGCATACTTCAAACATTTGATGTATAAATATAAATTACCTGTCCTTCATTAGTATTAAATGCATTACATTGGGGATATGAAGCGACTAATGATATCTAGAGCTGTGAATGTTGTACTTTAGAATTCAGTCCTGTTTTGGTGATTTGTATGAAAGTTAAAATAAGTCATTTAGAAAATCAAATCTATCAGTGAGAGAAAAGTGTGCATTTTCCCACAAAACTACTACATTTATCTTGGCAAATTTTGTCTATTTTTCTCTATACAGTTTTATGAAAGACTGACATAATAACCATATAATGGACTCTAAACTCTAAGATTAGAGTATCTTACAAGTCACACAGACAATGGCCAGAAGTACACATAAAAAGTAAATAGTTTTTAGGTCACATTGTAAAAGTACAACCATAAATTTCATTTCTTACTGCCTCCAAAGGTGAAAATGAAATCACTGGAGTCTTTTCTAGTCTACCATGTCATGGTTACAGGATACATGGGCAAGTTCTACATACAATAGCAACCTTGGAAGTTATTTTATAATTTCTTAGGTCATGTCTAGTATATCTACTATTTTCTGTACTTTATTTTATTTTATTTATTTATTTTTTTTTTTGAGACAGGGTTTCTCTGTGTTGTTTTGGTGTCTGCCCTGGATCTTGCTCTGTAGATCAGGCTGGCCTTGAACTCACAGAGATCTGCCTGGCTCTGCCTCCCGAGTGCTGGGATTAAAGGCGTGCACCACCACCGCCCAGATATTTTCTATATTTTATACATGATGACTATTTTTATGTTTCATTTAAGTTATGAGATATATACATGGTGGAAACTATTTCTGAGCAACAGTGTTAGTATCTAGCAAGAAACACAAGAGTTGCCTTCCCATTTTGCCATGGTTACTTCAATTTAGATGACCACATATGTTTACAAGTCTATTTGTAGTGGGTGGTGCTACTTGAGAGAGATTAGGAGATGTGGCTTTGTTGGAGGAAGTATGTCACTGGGGGGTGGACTTTGAGGTTTCAGCAGCCCAAGCCTGGCCTAGGAAGGAGTTCTCTCTTTCTCTCTCTCTCTCTCTCTCTCTCTCTCTCTCTCTCTCTCTCTCTCTCTCTCTCTCTCTCTCTCTCTCTTCTTGTAGCCTATGGATCTGAATGTAGCATTCTCAGCTACCTCTCCAGCACCATATCTGCCTGTCTGACACCATACTTTCTGCCATTCTGATAATGTCCTAAACCTTTGAAACTGTAAGGGAGCCCCAATTAAATGGTTTTCTTATAAGAGTTGCCATGATCATGGTGTTTCTTCAGAGTAATAAAACAGAAAGATGATGTAGATGTATTTGAAGGAGGGGACCAGGTTCCAGCCCTAGTAAGCAGCATTACTTGGCGGCTTAAGCCACATGGTTTTGGCTTTAGAGTCAAGGATACAAGAAAGGGGTTGGAAAATGTAAACAAGTATCATTCAAATGCTTTCCTCTATAAGAGTTTCTGTGGTCATGGTGTCTCTTCACAGCAATAGAACAATGACTAAGTAAGACATGCAATATGGTAGACAATCAGTATGTTTATAGTGCACTTGTGAACCAATCCTTCTATAAAACTTTCACTTCTAATTTGATATATTCAACCTTCCTTGGAAGATTCAGGCTCATTTCAGCCATTGAATTAATGACATTTCAGTTGGGAGAGTTTAAAGAACCCTAGGGAAGTTAAGTCAATAACCTGAAACTAAAGTTGTAATGACATCTAGTTGATCAGAATTCTAGCTATTGATTTGTGACTTCTAATATGTGATCTTAGCTAGCAGAAAATGTTTCATCATTTCTTAATCTTCAAAATTCCTTTGGAAGATATAAAACTAGAAAAGAAAAGAAGATGAATCTGTCTCTATTTGCAAGGATATAATTTTATATGTAGAAATTCCTAAAGATAAAAATATCAGAACTAATGAATGTTTTGGACATTTGTCACAGTAAAACAGCATACACATGTTGACTATATCTTTAGAAAGCATAGTTCAGTTTGAAAGGTTTTTTTTAATGTACATTTACATCAGAAGAAAGGAACTTAGAAATAAATGTAACAAAAATTATAAAGCTATTTAAGTAAATTAAGGACTATTTGAGTAAGGCAACAACATTAGTGTTCATGAATTGAAAGAATAATATTGTTAAAGGAGTAGTAATTTAGCCTCCAGTCATAATCTTAATTTTATTATGCTCTTTCATAGAAAATGACAAGCTTGTCTTGAAGTTTATATGAAAATCTTTTGGGCATCAGAAAAAGAAAAACAACAACAACAACAACAACAAAAAAAAAACCTTCATCTCTAGCTACTGTAATCCAGAACATGAGATAACAAAAGAATAGTCAGAATAATGATGGCATAACTGTGTCCAGAAATAAATTCTTAAGTTTAAGGTAGCTAAGTTTTGACAAGGGTACTGAGACAGTTTATGGAAGACTTTTTAAAAAAATAGTATTAATTCAACTGACTATCCATATGAACACAAATATGATGTATAGAAATTAAAAATCCTAAAAATTATAAGCAAAAACAAAAAATATAGAACAATTAAGACAAAACATAGACAAAAATTCATGTGGCACAGAGGCAAACAAAGCCTTGTCATGAAAGATAAAATTATATAAACTATACTTTGAACATGAAAATTAAAATCTCTTAAAATGGTACACCACCCTCAAGAAAGTAAATTGTTAATATGATGTAAGAGAAAATATTTGTACATCAAACATCTATATGTGAATATATACATATATACTTTAGATTATACATATATAGGCTACATATATATACATATATATACCTATTCATGCATCTTTTAATTTAATCAGAGAGATAAATAAATGTGAAATGCATAAACAGATAGAAGACTAGAAAACAGATGTGGAGTAAGATTGTGGGGCTAGCCTAGGCTACTGCATGACCCTGACTCAAAAAAAAAAAAAAAAGAAAAGAAACAGAGATTTTAAAGTGATAATTTGACTGGCTGGATAATGTTGCTACCAGAAGCAGTGACTTGCTAACTATTCCAAGAATGGGATCTTCCCTGTGAATTTTTGGTCAGTGAGGCTTCAGTTCCCCAAAAAGATAAACTTTTTCAGTCCCTGTGGTTGCCCATCAGAACTAGATGGCAAGATATGATTGCTAAAAACACTATAAACCTTGGCCACTGTGAAAATCAGTGTGGCATTTTCTCAGGAAACTGGGAATCAATCTGTCTCAAGATCTAGCTTGGGCATATACTCATAGGACCTCTCATCCTACCGCAGAGACACTTACTCATCCATGTTCATTAATGCTATATTCACAATAGCCAGGAATTAGAAACAACCTAAATGTCTGTCAACAGATGAATGGATAAAAAATGGCGTGATACATTTTCACATGGAATATTACTCAGCTGCTATAAAAAAAAACAAACACGAGATCATGAAATTTGTGTGTTAATGACAGAGCTAGAAAAAATTATTTTGAGCAAGGTAACTCAGACCAAGAAAGACAAATATGGTATGCGTTTACAAAAACGGATGTTATCTATTAAGTCTTTCATATGCAAGCTTACAGTTAGTATATCCATGGATGTTAGCTATGGATTAAGGACTTGGGGAAGGGATGGATCTCCCTAGTATGAAAAGATAGTTATGGACGAATGGGGGAAGTTGGCATGAATGAAACAATCACATGGGAGGGGAAAAAGAGAGAGGCGAGGGAGTTAATACAGGGAAGGACAGCTTAAACTAAGGGCCGTTTGAAGGGTTATATGCAAACCTAATATAGTAGAAGCTTCCTAAAATAATACAAGCATGAAGGCAATCTAAATGAAATTGCCTCTCATCACCAAATGAAGCTTCCAGTGCTGGGCATGAGTAACGTCTAATCAAATTCTTTGCCAAAAGGCCCATAAGAACCTCAAACAGCCTAGACCGTTGCCAGGGCTAGTGGTTGCTCTCCACAAGCTGATCGTAAGGCCCTGCTGTTGAAGACCACGTCTATAAAACTCTTTTAACCTGGAGAAACTGAGCTTGTAACTATCTAAAGCATACAGACTAGTTTTGGTACTGTCAATGGTACTGAAAAGCTCTCTGCATGCTACCAAATAAGAATGGTAAACACCAACCCAGCTATGGGTTCTTTGATCTGCAATAATGATGTACCTGCAAGATGTATTAACGCAATACTGGCACAAGGCTTGTGTGGGTAGCCAACCTGTATCTGATTGGATTTAAGGCTCACCCCAAAAGACAGAACTCATGACACTGCTTGGGTAGCCAAGAACCTGAGACTAGATAGGCCAAGGTCATAGGGGAAAACCAAATACAATCATTCTGCTAAAAAAGAGCCATTAAAGAATTCCTAATGACATTCTTCTATACTCATATATCAGTGTCCTTCTAAGCCATCATCAAAGAAGCTTCCTCCTGCAGTACATGGAGATAAATGCAGTTACCCTGAGCTGGAGAATGTGCAGAGTGAGAGACCTTGTAAGAGCTTGTCAGAGCCACAGGTGATAGAGGACCTCATGGAAACAAGGCCTTCTAAGTACAGTAGGGCTGATGCACATATGAACTTAACAGAGACTAAGGAAGCATGCACAGGCCTGCACAGGTCTGTGCCAGATAGGATCTCAGTGCTGAGAGGAGGTGTGGACCCATGCCCCGTCTCTAGCAATCTCCAGCTGATAACTACTCACAAATAAAAACTTAGTTTTAACCAATGGAGACTTACTAGGGACACAAACTACTCTTAAATGCAAGCTCTATGCTCAACAGTAGATGATCAACACAAAAGAAACTCAATGGCATCTTTGGAGGTCCTTTGTCTCATAATGTTTTGTCACACTTTTATTTTATTTTACTTTTATTTTTTAACATTCAGGTCCTTAGCATACATAGTAAGGCTTTCTGTTTTGTCCTCTTTTGGGACCCGTGTGTCTCTGAGTCTATGTGTGTTTCTCATGCTTTTTTTCCAGCTCATTCTTTGTTTTTATCATATTCTGGTTTGTTTGATTTTTTTGTTTTATATTATTTGATTTTATTATTATTCTTAAATGCCTATTTATTTCTAGTGAGAGACAGAAAGGGTGTGGATTTGTATGGGAGGGGAGGTGGGAAAATCTCAGAGTAGTTTGGGGAAAGACCCTTAGTTAAAGTAAAACTCTATTTTTAATAAAATAAAACTGAAAAAAATAAAATATTAATATATTGTTCATATGAATTTATAAAATTATTTTTGAACTGTATATAGTGGTACATGCTTATAATTCCGGCATTTGGAAAGTGTGGGCAAGAAGATCATGAGTTCAGAAACATCTGCAACTACATAGCAAGTCTGGGGACAGTCCAGGACATGTGAGACAGTCCTTCAAAAAAAGTTAATTTTGATTTTTAAATGCATCACTTTATCAAACTGTACCACATATTGAATATTAAATTATATATTAATTAATATATTATTAATATACAATATATTTTATTTAGTATATGTTAATATGTACTATATATTAATTAATTGATTGACTATATATGTTCAATTTAAAAGTGAATACAATATTTTGGAGTGAAAAGTGTTACTTTAACCATTATTTATCTTGGTTACTGAAAAAAAAATAAAGAAATAGAGAAATCATACTGGAACTAAGTTAGAAAGTTTCTCCTAGTAGCTAGCTTTCATAGTGCAGGCTGCAGTGTGGATAAAAGGCGTCAAATGCCTAACCCAGCTGTGACATTGAATCTGTAAGTATAGAGACCCATTCTTGCACTTTTGTGTGACTCTAGCTTAATAAACACCTAGCAGATGTACACATGTGTGTTGTGCCTGTGTGTGTGAGACAGTGGCTGTGTGCATGACATATGTATGTGTGTGAGCATGTGTGTTTGTGTGGTGTGCATGCGTGTGGTGAGCGCATGGGTGCACATGTGTGGGTGTGTGGGTGTAGTCTAATTCAAACATAGAATTGCTGATCACAAGGATAACTCTCTCAAAAAATCCAAAGTATTTTGTGAGTGCAAGTGAGACAGTTAAAAATTCATCAGTATAATCATTGATCTCATTACTGCTATGGAATTGCTTAATCACTTTGTTTTTATTTTCTATGTGAAAATTCTGTCATCTAAGAACTTACTTCATAACAAGTGTGAATTGCTCTTCCATCTATTCACATCACGCTATAGCTTTAACAATGCCAACAATGTCCCCATTTGCCATTTAAAACTCACCTTCCTCTTGCCTGACACTCACCTCCTTTGAATTTTCAGGATGGGTTCTTTATTTTATTTTTAGACATTTTAACATTTTTCCTTTCCTAGGGCTCTTTTCTGCATGGTTTCAGTGGCTCATTAGGGGTCAACTTGACTTCTCTACATTAGCAGCTTTATACTTTTTTCATTATAATTTTTTTATGGCAGACAATTACTCATGTGGATATGTCAGTTTAGTTGCCATATTTAAGCATTTTTAATTTTTAAACAAAGATAATTATCGTGGGTAATAAATTACTCCTTCTAAATTGATGCAGTTGATGATGGTCATTTGTATATGTATTAATGCAATGCATATTGGATACCTAGAAAACTAATATAATTTTCCTTGTTATTGTCAAAATAAAATATGCATAATAGAAGAATATGAATAAAAACATTTTCTGCCTTCAAGGTGTTCACAGGCAAGTGGAGTCATGACAAGAAGTATAAATCCAGAAATGTCTGGCACAAGATTCTTAATATTCAGTAATCACTTTGCTAAGCCTCCTGCATGCAGATATATGGTTTTATTTGTAATCAGAAAAAAAAAATACATAGCTTTGCCACTTAAGGTGAAATTATTTCATTGAAAATTATTTAAAATACACTTTGGAATATTTATATGACAATTCTTTCTTTGTGGCAAGCCACAAGAATAGGTTATAAGGAGTCCAGATGTATATCAAAGCTATACCTTGACCAGGCCAAGGGCCAGTCAAGTGGCAAGCCATCTAGCATGAACTATTTGGTGTTACACAGCTTAATATTCAGCTGTACCTTGTTATGAATTTCTTGTGTTCACAATTTCCATAGAATGTGTGTGTGAACTTCCTTCTGGGGCCAGTACTTGGATAAGGTCACTTAGGCAAAGACAAGCTGGTGGAAACACATAGCATTGTTTCTTGTGCTAATGAAGCTCAGACCATCCCCTTGCCTTGAGACCTAGAGCAATTGACTGAGAACAAAAGAGGTTTTTACATATCAAGGTGGAAGGTAGGGTAGAGCAACATTCCTGAGGAGGCAGAGGACTGCATGGCCGTGGAGGGAGGAACAGGAATATTCTGTAGAGGAGACAGAACAGCATGACCAGGGAGAAGGGAAGAACACAGAGGTTTTACAGATGGTAAGGCAGAACTCTTGTAGAGTTCATCAGAGCCAGGAGTAGAGAGCAAGTAGAGATAGAAGGAGAAGAAACAGAGGATGAAGAAGAGGCTGGAAGCGTAAGAGCTTAGCTGTTAGCAGGACTATGAGAGGGCAGTAAAAGAGGACAAAGAGAAACTGAGTGTCAGGATGGAACTGGAGCTATGTAGACAGGATTTCATCCCAGAGAAATATAGTAGACAGACCAAGAGCTTGGTGTATCTAGATTTATTCCTGCCATTAATAAATGCCTGACAGAGCTGTAGGTGTATAGACAGACTTTTGTCTTAGAGGAATAAAGTTAACAGACATAAGAACATAGTGTGCATGGAATTTTTTCCATCAGATATCCCACGCCAGACATAGTGTATGATCTGGATCCCAGGTAATCCATACTTCTTACATTAAATGTATATGTACTCAAAAATATCTAAAATTAATGTTAATAATCCAGTAAAACTTTGGCCATTTTTTTGAATGCAGCTGTGAAGTCCTGGAGTAATTTGGTGTTTGTCATTAGTGAATTATTTAAAGACCTGATTTGGTAGGTCTGTGTAAATTTGTGATAACAACCACCTAGAAATCAAGACTCCAAGATTTGTTTATAAACTGTTTTAAAATGAAAAAATATGAAGAGAAAAAGGAAATAAGTATTAAGCAATGGAAATAAATTGGATGATGTCATAAAGAAGATATATTCAAATAAGTATCCAGACAAGATAAACCTAAGGGTACAAATCACTGTTTATAAAATTGATGATTTTTTTGATACTAACACATATTTCATCAAAAATAATACTTAAGTAATGTTAATTTATCTAGAAGCTTCAAACATTCATAATGTAGTCAACAAATCAGAAAAAAATGTGTGTTTTATTTCATGAACAATTAGTACATTTTACAAAATTAAAACTCATAAAGACACAGTGTACTGAATACTGTGACTACTAAAGGATATGATTCAGATGTCTAGAAATTTATTTGTATAGATTTGATCAAACTTGACAATATTAATGAAGTCAAATAGCACTATATTTATAAAGTCAATGGGCTGGAATTCTAAAAATTCTTTTTCAGATTGCATGTGAAGTCAGTTTCTGTGATAAGATAAGCATTTAATTTAATTATATTTGAATGAAGACATTTTAACTAATCTCAGGCACAATTCACCTTTATCATATTATAACTTCTAACATTTATATAGAAAATACACCATAGCAGCTGTGTATTCTGTGCTGGAGTGTAGAAAAGTTTACTTTGAATTCAAAGTAAATAAAGAAACTTAAGAAATATTTGTCCTCACTTAGTGTAGCTAAGGACAGCTTTCTTTGCATGTTAAGATGGAATGGGATATTTGGTGGAAAAATAAGTTACTTATGATAATTGTTCAATATTTAGAAACACAAAAGATTTTACCACTAAGAAATTGGTTGTAAGATAAGAAACAGAGATGTCCAGTTTTGTCTTACAACATTCCCTGAAATCATAAATGTATGGTGATATTTGTACTGAAATGTGATTTTATTTGTATGTTAATAAATAAAGTTGCCTGGGGGTCAGAGCTGATAGCAAACCATAGCAGAAGTCTGGCAGTGGTAGAACATGCCCTTAATCCCGATCACTTGACAGGCAGATCTCTGTGTGTTCAAGGATACCACCAACATGGAGACACATGCCTTTAATCTCAATACCAACCATAGAAGACCTGGAGGTCTGTATAGATGGGCAGTGATAAGGAGGTCATGTGGTTGGGTTTATAACCAATGAGAAAGCAAAACAGAAAGTCTATAAAAAGACAGATACACAGGAAGTAGCGCTCTTGCTGAGGGGAAGGACAGCAGTGGCAGCGAAGGGTAAGCTCAGCTCTCAGCTAATGCTCTGACCTCTTTGGCTTTTAACTCTGCAATTGGCTCTGTGTTTCTTATTTAATAAGACTGTTCATCTACATAAATGTGTTGGGGTCACACTTTTTGAGTCCTGTCAGGAAGCCAATGTCCTTACCCATGCTGCTTTAAAGACAAGGTCCTTGAAGACTATTTTTTTTATTTTTATATGTTTTTCAAAGTTTAAATTCATATAAAAATATGACTTTTCAGAACATACAATGTTTTCTTTTCCTTGAGTTAAATTTAAATAGTGTCATTTTCAACTTCATTTTCTGAACATTTTAAAAATTCTATAGAATATCTGATAATTGTATATCTTCTTAATATTTGGCATTTTTGAATCTAGAGACTTAAAGAACACAATTTCTTCACATGATTCAAATATCATCATATCCCCAAACACACATACTAGCAGCATCGTATAAACTGAGCAGGTTATATCTAGAAATATGCAATGCACAAGGAACAACAACTAAGGAAAAAAAGAGGCCATTAATTTGATAAAGAAAGAATTTGAGATGGTTTGAAGGGAGGAAAGTGAAGATATAAATGATGTAATTATATTATCAAAAATAAAATTAAAAAACAGTAAGAAAAAACCCCTAGCTCCTTTAATCCCCCAGATACTTTAATGTAAATTTTAGATTGACAGCTTAGTAAACCCACTTTAAATATAAAAATTGCCAAAATACTCTTTGTTGTGGAAAGTCTCAGGTTTGAAATAGATACACTTGAGTCAACAACAAGTGTTTGACGCTCTACAGGAATCCCTTACCATGGCTACTCTTTGGGATTGCTATCAAGCGTTTTTTGAAAAACTGGTATTTCTTTTAAGACAATCTTTAGAACTGATTGTTTATTTTCATGGTAGACTATTTAAAGGTTAAGGTACACAAGAATAATTTCAGATAGCCATCTGGAAAAATAAAGAATATCTGTGACAATCAAGTTCTGAAGCCATTCTTTTAAGGAGTTGAATTTAGTGAAATGACCAAAAAATCTTTTGAATAAGTAATATGTAAAGATAATCTTTCATTTTCATTTTATCAGTTGTATTCAAGAGACATGCAGTCTTTAAATAATTAATATGTTGTCCTATATTCATCCATGTTTGCAATTAATAATACAACTAAACTTCATATGTGTGCATATAAGCACAAAAAGGAACTTTTTGTACATATAAACACAAAAAGGAATTCTCAAGAAAATGAGCATATGTGCATTCTTTAACATATTCACTGTGAGAAGAATAAAACAAGATAAAATATAGTCTGACAGATTAGAAAATATAATCTTAGAGGAATGAAACAATATTCTTAATATTAAACAGCAAGTAAGTAAAGATAATTCTAAGTCTGTTTAAACCCAAAGGTATCATTTTGAAGATAGTATATCACTATGCACCTAGCATCTGCTAATGCTATAAATAAAATATTGGAATTTTAAATTTTAGGTGTTCGTGCATTTGATATTTTGAGGCAGTGTCTCATATAATAATATAATCCAGGCTAGCATCACCTTTGCTATGTAGCTGAGGAAGACCTTGAACTCTCAACCCATCTACTTCTGCCTTCTAAGTGTAGGGATTATAGGCCAGCCTGAGTGACCAAGTCCCAAAATTGCACATTTCTTTTGTCATTTTAAATTTGCTATTTTCCTAAAGTTTCCTAAAGTCTTATTTCTATTACATTTGACTTCTTCAAAAGGTTTAAATTCAGGATAATCTCTTTGATTTCAAAAGGACTTATTTCAGAATAATCTATTAAATATTTTGTGAATATATTGAGGAAAACAGTGTAAAGTTTCAAAACACAAAATAACAGTGGAAATGGGCACCTTGGGTGTCATCGGTGTACATCGTACACATGTATGGTGTGTTAGTCACTTTTCTGTTGTTGTGATAAAATACCATGACTGAGAACAACTGGAAGAAGAAGGGTCTTATTTTAACTTACAGTTTTAGCAGTATGACGTCCATCACAGTGGAGAAGGCATGGTGACAGGCAGGAAAAGCCAAAGGCAGGAGCCACACACAGGAAGTAGACAGATGGGAAATGAGAATCAGGTGAGGCTGTAAATCCTCATACTTGGTTCCCAGTTACATATTTCCTCTGCCAAGCCTGCACTTTCTAAAGGTTCCATAACCTCCCCAAGAGTGCTACCAAATGAGCCAATGGGAGATGTTTTCCCTTCAGTCACCACATGTGGAAATACCATATTGTGCCTTGTACACAGGTACCAGTATAATATGATAAAAATTTTAAAAAGTATAAGGAAATGAAACACCCCTCTGATATGATCATTATTTCTTGTGAGCTTACACATTATCAGGCTGTAACCTATAAATGTGTACCTACAAAGTAATAATATTTAATGGAGATATTAAAACTTTTAAAAATCACTAAGACTTTGCTTAATTTGAATCCTCCTATCTAATGAAAAAAATAACTTATTACAAATATTGTGAACCTTGAACTTCTCTTTCGTGTTCACTTTAAAATTAAAAATAGAATAGAATCCTGGTGATGCTGGGAATGAGAGCATTATTAACTGCTGTATAGCTGAGTGGAGTTATAAGAAATATTCCCTACATAAAACGATAGTTTGTAATATATACATCAACACATGTTATACCTGAGGAGAATAATTCTCACCTGAAATATGAAATAATTTTGCTTTTTAGTCATTATCAGAAAATCTCCAATATATTCTAAAGAACAGCATATAAAATTTACGGCCACAAAAACCTATATAGGTGGTTTTGCTGAAACATTTGCTCTGATGAACAATCTGTGCAGCCATAGGTATTGAAGTGACTTAGTTATTTTACTTCAAGTTCTAGGAGAAATAGTTGTTCTTTAAGTTTCCACAGACTCTCACTTTGTACTAAAGTCTTTCTCCTTATTTTTAGACCATTGACTTCGCTAACATTATATTAACTTCATGCTATAAATATAATTACAATCTGCTCAAAGATAGCAGAGAATGGTTATATGCAATTTGCAAATGGGGACTAATAAGAATACTATCAAGTTCATGCTGGATACGGTATTGTGATTTCTCTTTTGTTTTCACACCGGGGAGAGCTGTTATCAACGTGCCTTTGGTTCGCCATCTTAGAGTAGAAATGAATGTCCCCTAGAGCCATTTATTATTAAATGACCAAAGAAAATTAGTTGCAACAATTGTGCACTTAGAAATTTTAGTTACTTGGGAAACATTTGTCTTTATCTGAAATTCAGTTTGTAAAAAAAAATCAAGAAGGTTGTAGCATTTAAATTCGTTTTCAGGCTATAATATGGCACAAAGGAAAGAAGGACATGCTTTCTCGAAACTAATGTTATTACTTTTCTTAAGAAAACTTCTAGGCAACTAACTGGGGAGGTGCCGGGAGGAGGATAGGCAGCTGTGTGTGGAAAGAGAAAAAGACGAGAAGAGACTGAGAACAAGGGCAGAGGGACAAACAAGCTGAACTGAGTAGGGATGAAGGACCTCTGGATAAACAACAGTGGCAGTTCCTGCAACATTCTTGCAAAACTTTCTGGTAGTCTACATTTAACTTCTTTGTTACTAGAAAATAAAAACAAACAAACAAACAAACAAAAAAACCAGAGCATAAAAAAGTAGCAATAGATGAATTAAGTTACCTTGTAGTTTTATATAAATTAATGAATAAACTCACATATGTCGTTGTGCAGCCCCCCTTTTCTCTTACAAAGGACTCAATTGCATTGCATATTAATGATGTATTGATGTATATGTTTGACAGCAATTAAACACATACCATTCAACGAGTAAGATATCCATATAAAAAGAGGCAAACAACATCATTGTTCATTTAAAATTTCCATTCTCAGAGAAAATCGCGAGATGAAATAAATAAATGAATGAATCTCACAATTTAGAGAACCAGGTTCAGCCAGAAAACAAGTGATGTTTTAATAGTTCATTCAGCAAATGGTTTCCTTCTCATTTTCTTTTTACTTTAAGGTAAATTAATAAGCATAAAATTGAGAATGTTTCAGTTTAAGTTCTACCATGAACGTAAATCCTTAAACCCTGCTTGCAAATTTTATGAGCCAACTTCCTGGATACGATTTTTTTCCCTGGGAAAAAAAGAAGTGAATTTCAAGCCCTTTCTACAGTTAGTCATGCATATGGATGGCCCTGCCTTCCACGAGAATTTTCAAAGTTATGATCAATCAATAGTTTTTATTCTCAAAGAATTCTGCTCTCATCTTTTATAGTTGCAAAGATTTAATCAAAACACTCAACACTTCAGAATTTATTTTCCATAATTCAAACTAGTAATAAAGGGCTCTTGAATTTGTGCATTGAACTGTTTTTTCTTGAAAGTGATGTTTATGAGAAAGTTAATATAAAAAACTCATCACATTTATGTGATACTAAATTGAATTTGCAAAGATGTATAAAATCAAACCATAACCTTTCTCCTATAGTAATTATGATTTAATTTGGCTCCACTGAATGAAGAGCACAACTTCCTTCTGATTTAAATAAGTGCTGGTTTAGATGCTATTCTAAGATGGTAAATACCTCTTAGAGAAATTATGCACTTCCCCTTCTTGTCCTTAGCCTCGTGAAAGCTTGGTCTAAAATACAGCTAAGAAATTTCTCTGAATAATGTTTTGAACTGATAATATTTTTAAAAACTAACATAGTTGTTGAAACCTAGATTATTTCTGCTTTCATTTTCTATTCATATTAATAATTATATTTATAAATTAAATTAAGAAAGATTTAAATTTATTCCCAGAACCAAATACAAACATATATAGTATGAGAAGTTGAGTGAGAGATAATACTAGTTGTCTGATCCAAAAATATGCCATTTTTTCTCCTTTACATCAGAAAAGCATTATATTACGACTGCGTATTAGAACTGAATCATCTCGGCAAATAACTTAAGACAACACTGCAGGGAAATGATTTTCAGTCAATATTCAATTCTATAATCAGGAGATCTTTTTGCCATTGTCTTCTAAGGCATACATGTTTAACTGTACTCTACCTTTCAAGTGCTTATTTAACATCTACCTACATATCTGTCTGTCTGTCTATCTACCTATTACCTATATATCCATTACCTTTCTGTATATATCCATGTCTAGATTTTTTAAAATACATTTTTAAGATTTATTTTTATTTATATGATGTTTGTGTGTCTCTATATGTATGCTTCATATATGTGACTGCCCAAAGAGGCCAGAAGAGGATGTTAGGTCCATCATAGCTGGACTTATAGGCAAGTGTGAGACATCTGACATAGATGATTGGTACAGGCTGAACATGAGTCCTCCAGCAGTACTTTTAAACACTGAGACGTGTGTCTGGCTTCTGAGTGAATGAGAAAATAAAATGCCAAAAACTATGTATTTTGAGTTAACAGACACACACACAGAGTTAACAAATATGTTTCCTTTATTTCCACTAAATAAATTGAAACAACTATTTTATTTTCCTAAATTATTTACTCTAAGCATTTTACTAGCAGTAATGACATTGCAACACTTCCTTCTAGTTTTCATTTTTCCAAGCTCCACAAATCAAACCTTTTAAAATAATTCTTCATCTCTCTTCAACTACAGGCTCAAGTATATTTCAGCACCAATTTTAATACTTAGGTCTTGTATTAATAGCTAGAAGCTCCGATGCTCATCAGGGATAGCTTCCAATGGCTATATAAAGAAGAATTAACATGACTTTCGTTCTTTACATTATCCTCATCAACTTCCTGCAAAAGTAACTCATGATTTCTGTCTTCACACATTTGTCCGTCTTTTGTCCTTTCAACAGAGTCACTAGACTCAATAAAAAAAAATTTCCTGATATCAAAAAGATCTTCCTTAGTGTAGTGTAGAAGAAACTCTTTACAAAAATGATATTTGTTCATACTGCTAAATTCAGTACCTTTGCCACAAACCAGAGACTAGAGGAAACTAGATTCATAGCAATGAATTCATTATTCATTTTTCAATATTTATTTTTCCTCTAATCAAACTTTCTATCTTTGAACTGCTTCCTTTTTAAATAATTTTTATATTTATTGGAGAATCAAAGAAATACAGATTAAAAGCAGTTAAGATAGGTAGTAAATTGATAGAAATCAATAATAAGATCATTAGACAATCCCTTAATACCAAGTAGTGAATGATTTAATGTTTACCTTTTCAAAGTTCATTCATTAATTAGAAAGAGAAGAAAAATTTTGAATAGGAGTAAATTTATAGTTCATAGATAATTTGATTGTCCAATTAATGAAGTGGAGTGAGCCATATGAATGAATTTGGAAACTGTAAATTTACTATTGGTTAACAAAATTACACATTCTCAGTGAGAACATCAACAACAGACTACTCAGTGTGCCTTGAAGTTTCAAAGAATAGTTAGGATAAGTAATTACAATATTCCTAAAGAAATCCTATACATTACCTAAAAAAGAAACTAGAAAGAAAACAAAAATCTCACTCTTCCATATGGCTGCAAGACTAAGCTAGAAAGTGGAAAGGGGAAATTTAAGACATACATAACAGCTCTCAGCCTGCTGGAGGAGAGTGAGTTCTTAATTGTTTTTACCCCAAACGATCCAACACAGCTGCTGCCCTGTGAAGGTAGTCAAAGGACTTATAGCCAAAGCATATAGGAAAAATTGTAGCAATGTATAAACATGTCGATGCATAAAATAATATGCTATTATACCTTTTGTAAATGTATAGTGATTTTAATAATTTTAAAATCAGCATTTGGGGAGGATGGCAATGTAGCTCAGTAATGGAGTGCATTGCTGTCCTTATTTCAAAGCTTACGACACAGTTCTCTTCAACGGTTTCTGTACAAGTGATGGTGGTTTCTACAGAAAGGCTTGTTTGTGACTGGACTTACTTTCCTCCCTTCACACTGGGCACTTCACCAACAATATTTTCTTTACCCAATGAAACAAAGGATTTCTAATTTTCAGTCATCATTTGAAAACATGCACTGGAAACTATCCTCAAAGACATGTTAAAGGATAAGTGAAGATTGACAGCTGGCTTCTGAGGGCAATGAGGTCTCCCTGTGGTTGTCCTAATATGAAGAGTTTGATTTTGTCAACTTTACAATAACATCTTTAAGCACCTCATTGCATGCTTAAAAAAATATTTAGGCCTGACAAGATAACTCAGGAGAGTGTTTGCTGTGGAAACATGAGGACCTAAGTTTGGATCCTCAGAATCTAAGGACAAGGCCCAGGGCCGCAGTTTGCACCTGTGACTCCACTACTGGAGAGGCCAAAGCAGGAGGGTCCCTGTAGCTTGCTGTCCAGGAAGGCTAGCGGAATCTGCAATTCTACAGGTTCAGGAAAAGACCATGTCTCAAAGAATTAGGTAAGGGGCAAATAAAAAGATGCCTAATGTTAACTTCCAGTTAATTGCCAGCTGTCAATATTCACCTATCTTTTAACATTTATTTGAGGATAGTTTCCAAATGTTCTCATGCACCTGGACACATTTGTAACTACAACCACACACACACACACACACACACACACACACACACACACAGACATTACTGATGTAAATAAAAAATCCTAGGTTTGGAGAGATAACTCAATAGCACATGATGCTCTCTTAGGTGGAGTTCAGTCATCAGCACCCATATCAAGCTGGTCACAACCAGTCTATACCCAGATCTAGGCCTCCAGCACCTCCTTCTGGCCTCTAAACACCTGCATGTAACGCATATGCATAGACATATGCACATATCCATAAACAAATAATAATTTCTTTAAATATTTGGAGCATGAAATTTCTATCTCATTAAATTTTGTGAGGGAAAGATACGTAAGTGTCCTAGAAAATGCTCCCTCTTACCAAGGAAAATGATAAATATATCCCTGAACAGAAGTAGATTTTTTCCTTTCTTTTACTGAGTTGTCGATTTTCTCATATTGAGTCTATATTTCAGGATATAAGATTTTTATGTCCTTAGAGGTCACCAGGCATAAGCTTCATTCCTCTTAACACCTCCATTTATTTTGTAAGACTGTTGTATCCCATGACTTAATGCTTTTTATAAGATCGAGATTTTGTTCTTTTTCACTCCTATAAATAAGTGACAGGAAGATGGACATATAGTCACCTGGTTCAGATCCAATTTTTTAAGATTCAGGCTGAGATAGATGCCAAGTCCCCAAATGTTCAGAATTAAAATAAAGCCATTGCTCTACCAGATACCTTGTCTATACTGAAAAGGACAGATATTTAGCATATTGCCAGCCTGAGTGAGTTCAGAAGCAGCTGTCACACAATTTTAGCCAATATTCTACCTTCACATAGAGAGACAATGTCACCATAATAACATTTTATAATTAATAGTTTCTGGAATTTACATGTGCTACTTGCAATATTTCCATTGGAATTTGTGTTATTTCCTCAAGAATGCATTGCTTAAAAAAATAGATCAACAATTTGGGACATTGGTAAAGAGTTTCTGTTACACAAAACTATCAAAAATAGTTTGGGCATTTCTAAAATTGCATATCTCACACTTATTAATTTTTACTGTGAAATAAAGAATGGGAATGTCAGTACTGTTAATTTTACTGCTATATAAACAATAACAAAGTTGCTTTTACTTTGCATTTAGAATTTTAAAAGAGGTAGATAATACCATTCAGTGACCTAAGCAATGAAAACATGGAGTAACAATGTATATGCATATGCTAGCATGTGTCCATCTGTGTGTGTGTGTGTGTGTGTGTGTGTGTGTGTGTGTGTATGTGTGTGTGTGTGTGTGTGTGTGTGTGTGTGTGTGTGTATGTGCATGTGTGCGTGCATGCATGCTCACCGATGCCCACACGCATATATGTGGAGGTCAGAGATCACTGGTTTTTTTTTCTCAGGAGTCATCCAACTTATGTTTTGGTTCTCTCACTTGGACAAAGAACTTACCGATATGGCTAGGCTTGTGGCCAGAGAGCTCTAGGGTCCCTCCTGTTCTTCCTTCCTGATTTCTGGAATTGCGAACTTACACCATCACTTCTTGCCTTTAGTAGGGATGCTAAAGATCAAACTCAGGACCTCATGCACTTTAGAGACTAAACTATCCCCCAACCATAACAAATTATTTTCATGTAGAAAATTGTACTGCCCTGTAGACCATAAAAAGACATTGTTTTAGAGAATTTTTTATCAAGAAATCTCCTGGGATCACAGTAGTAAGGTTTTATGATTCCTCCATTATAATAAATGTCACTATTCTGCTGTGTTCTGGATGTCTACGTTCCACATCATTTATATATTGAAACCAAGATAATGGCATTTAAATACAGTACTTTTGTGTAATAATTCAGTCAGGCAAGGGTTCCCTTGTAAATAGGATTATTGCCTTTATAAAGTGGGATTAATACCCTTAAAAAGCTGGGAGGCAACATCTCTGAAGAAAGGACTGTTACCAGACAGTGAACCACCCACTGCCTCCATTTTTGGTCTTTCCAAGTTCCAAATTAACTGTGGGCAGTAAATTTCTATTGCAAATAACCTCATTTTTGGTAATTTGTTTTAGTGGCCTGAACAGCCTGACACCTCATGATGCTACTTGTAATTTCCATTTCAGTGTATCAAATCAACAGCCCAATTCTTTGGAAAGCAGATATAGTTACAAACATTCGGACAGCTGATGGCTTTGACCTCAGTCGTAGTGGAGGTGGTGTCCTAGCATACCACAGCACACTGATGACCTAGAATTCCTTAAAAAAAAAAAAAAAATTAAAAATCCTAAATCTAAAAGTGCTATAAAATAACTATGTAACTATAAAATACAAGAAACTATTTTAGATGAAAACTTCAAACACTGAGAGAATTGTTAAATTATGCAATGATCATTCAGTTCATCACAGGTAAAATTTAACATTGGATCTTTTTGCCTAAATGGGGGCGTAGTACAAACTCCAAGAAAGCTCTTCTGAGGTCACAAAAACCAAATTGGTTAACCCAGGGAGGTGGATAATGTAAAAATATTAATATAATTTGGAGACATATAACCACATAAAACTTATTTAACATTCCCCTCCCAGAGGAAAACTAGTTCAAAGATCCAATTCTTTCTAAATGAATCCATTAAATGCATCATCGATAGATATCCAGTATGTTGTTCTTTAATTCATCAATTGAGACATTCATACATTTGTCAATTTTGTAGGCATTAATTAGCTCGGTAATTTCAAACATTTCACAATAATATCCCTGAAGACCACATTTCGCCTTGAACTTGCCTTGAACATGTGTTGCTCCTGACTTTGTACTTCTACAGATCACAAGGCAGGGGATAATTTGCTTTTCTTTTGGCTTGTGTTTAGAAACATGAAAACATTCAATCTGCAAGTCAGAAAATGCTGTGAGAAAAGGCTTATTTGGGGCATAAATCCTCCCTGTGGTTTAATTAAAGACTGGTAATTAGGATTATTATGTGTTGTGACTTATCTGGAATTCTGATCACTGTGTTTTGTTCCCAGTTGGCTCTTTTGATCTTTTTCTTCATGCTCCAAATACTTTAACAATTTGATTCTAAAATAAAATGAAAAAAAAAAGCCTTTGTGATTTGATTTATAAAATAAATGTGCTACAGTGGTTTGTGGAGAATAATAAAAAAGATATAACAAATTTTATGATAAAGTTATTTTATTTGAAGTGTGCTCTGCTAAAGGTTAATTTCCTTATCACCTTTCTTTCATTTTAAAATTATAAAAATACATTATAAATCACTTTCAACTCTTGCCAGTAGATCACATGGCTGTGTTAGTTTATATGTTTACTCTAATATTACTTAACCATTTCACTGTGATTTTTAAGTTATAAGTTATTATTTCAATAATTTGTAAATGGAAAACTCCATTTTTCTATTTTTAAAAGGAATGCAGGTAAAGGAAAAATTTCCATAGACTTGGTGGACACCAGATATAAAAGTTTATGATTCAACTTAACCAGGGTTATTATTTGTCTTTATACAAGAGCAGCTAGGAACTTTGTTGAAGAGACACATTCTGAATCATGGATTTGAACGTTTAGAATTTTTGATAGATTCACAAATGCTGTGTTGGGTTTCTTGGAGGAATAAGATTATATGTTAGAAACATTTGTTTAAATTACCTTCTCACAGTCCTTGTAACATAGTGGAGAAATCCCTTGTATCATCTCAATTTCAAGCTCATGGAACATCAATGACCACTGTGAGAAGTCCAAGCTATAATCCTTATTAACCTGCCTGATGCCAAAGAAATCAGATAGGAAAACATATCTACGCAGCTAGTTTCTTCTTTTCATTAAAAAATTCATCTAATTTGAGCTTGAGGATTTTTTATTTGTTTAGTTATATTTTTATATCAATTTGTATTATGTATTTCAAACTAAATTGCAATTTGCTAGGCAGCTGAAATTGAAATCCTCCTGCCTCAGCCCCTCAAGTACTAGAATCATATGTAGAAACGTCTTTGCCAGGCTTGAGCTTGAGGTTTTTTTTTTTTTTAATATATGCTCTTTGTGTTATAGTTCAAAAGGAACTTTAACCTGTATCATTTTAAAAATAATGAAGTGCCAAAATAATACCAAAAATAAAATCATACGTCTATGAAAAGTTAGGTTTCCTTATGCTCCTGGTAGAAAAAAATAGCTGAAAATGTACATTAAATTATTTCAATATGTCTTTTTGTGTGTTTCCCCCATGTACACGTGTGTGTGTGTGTGTGTGTGTGTGTGTGTGTGTGTGTGTGTGTTTGGTATATGGATTGGTGAATGCATGTGAGTATGTGAGTGTGTACATATGTGCCTTTGTCCACCACTGCCTACGGATGCAGAGGCTGAAGCAGGGCCTTGGATGTCATTCTCTATTATAATTTTCTACTTTGTCTTGAGACAAGATCTTTCAATGAACCAGAAACTCATTCATTGTTTTGGCTCAGCTGGATGGAAGGAGAGACCCAGGCCTCAGCACAATTGCAGCCACAGCAAAAAGGCATGAGCAGGATGTGCCCCCAACTCCAGACTGCCCCAGACCTTTTGCCCTAGCGACAAAGAGAGCCATGGACTCCTCACCCTACAGGGGAGGGCCAATCAGAAGCAGAAAAACAACTCCAGGTGTCCCTCTGATGAAACTAAAATGTTGCAATTCCCTAGATCAAAGAGAGCCAATCAGCTCAGTCCAGGTACTTGTAAAACAGGGCTTGAGACTATCCCAGGTCTGTAACTACGTAGTTTTGTAATCTCCAACCCTCCCTTTGTCGAGCCACTACAAAAACCCTCGCTGGTGTTTCTTGGGGACTCTCCTGCTAGACAGAGAGACCTGAGTTAACTCATATTGAAGACTCTTTGTTATTGCATCAGATTCGATCTCTTGGTGATCCTTTGGGGGTTGGGACTTTGGGCATAACATTTGGGGGCTCATCTGAGATCCCCAAGCCCACCACGAACACCCTCCACTGAGTCTTTAGGCACCAATAACAAACAGGTACCTTTCTGAAACACTTGTGTAAACTCTGTATTCTGCATTCTGTATCTGACCAGTGGAGATCCTTCTGTAAAGCCTGTTTAAGATCTAAGCAGACATGCTGGGGCATCACAGGCTGGGAGACCAGAGGATGCCCCAGGATCCTGCTGGTGGGTCAGAGGACCCTTCTGAAGGGGATTGGATCCTCCTAGTACCTTTGCAGAGTTTCTTTGCAGAAACTGAGTGAGTTATGATTGCAGACTGTTAAGATCTGTATGTGATCATCCATAGCCTACCTCAGGCCTGGCAACCCAAAAGGCTGGAAGGATGGTGGCTGACAGGGAGCGAAGGACTAATCCTACCTGCTAAAATAGCAATAGATTTGTTGAGTCATATCCACCAAGCTACCCACCTGGGCCCCCAAAAGACCGAGAAACTACTCAGATGGTCTCATCTCAAAGTGTTTGGTCTTCAGGATAAGGTGGAACAGTTAGCCTCCAAGTTCCTGGCCTGCTGGCTAACCAACACCAAGCTGACTGGGGAGAGCAGCTCAGAGTGTGGCTAAGAGACCAGCCTGGGCCTCACGGGGAGACTGATTTCACTGGTGAAGCTGAGAAAATATAGCTACAAATATCTGTTAGTTTTATAGATACCTTTTCAGGCTGGGAAGAGGCTTTTCACACAAAAAATGAACCTGCTCACATGGTGGTCAAGAAGCTACTTTCGGACATCATTCCCAGGTAGGGTACACCTGTTCTAATTGGCTCAAACAATGGACCAGCCTTTACAGCATAAGTAACTCATGGTATAGATAAAACACTTGGGGCAGATTAGAAACTGCATTGTGCCTATAGGCCCCAGAGTTCTGGCCAGACAGAGATCATGAATTGGACCCTAAAAGAGACCCTTACCAACTTAATCATGGAAACTTGTGGTGACTGGGTGGCTTTCCTCCCCTTCACCCTGTATCAAGCGTGAAATTCCCCTTACACCATTGGGCTTACACGGTTTGAGATAATGTTTGGTTGACCCCCTCCCATCCTTCCCAACTTTTCATTCTGACTTGCTCACTGAGTTCAATGACGTTAACTTGGTGTTCAAAGACAACTGGTCGAGGTTGTAACGGATGTAGAAGACGGCTCTGCCACCTAGTCCACATCATTTCCAGCCCAGGGACTGGGCTTATGTCAGAAGACACTAACACAAGACCTTAGAACCTTGCTGGAAGGGACCCTACATCATGATCCCGACCACCACCTGGACTGACCATCAAAGTTGACAGTATCACCACCTAAGTTCACCAGTCCCACACCGGCGCAGCTCCCTGGCAAAACACCAGCTGCTCCCATGCCAACTCAGTCTCTCTATCAGGTTGTTACATCCCTAGACACACTCCATCCCCACTCTGCATTATGTGCTCCAACCAAACTAGAACTCCCCGGATGAAGTAGTACTGCAAAACAAGTAGTACTGGGAATCTTGTGTTTTATAACAAGGTGGGCTTTGTGCAGCCTTAAGAGAGGAATGCTGTTTCCATGTTGATCATTCAGGAGTGTTAAAGGAATCAGTGGCCAAAGTTATGAATGAAATGCCGTCTTCTAGACATGATGTGGCCATTGCACTCATGAATTAACTGTAGCCTCAGTTATCTGCACAGGATATGCACACTGCCAGTCCAATGACCCCAGTTAGCATTGCGTCAGAGGATTACTTGAGTTTCTCAAGCCTCCGCAGCCGTACACTGCGTCCACTTCAAACCTGCTGTCATCTCTGACACCATATCTAGCCACGCAGCAAAGAAAGAAGTTTCTAGGAAAAATTGCACCTGAGGTGCCAGAAACATGCTTGCTCGTCTTCCAGCTGGTGGTTAGGCTGAGCCTTAAGCTATGGATGCCAAGAACAGACAGGAAGAAGCTGACCAGCCGAGAGACAGGCTGAAATCCATAGCCAAAGCCAGTTTCTCTGTATTGCCAGTGGGGCATCTTGAGATGCTGTCTTCTTAAACTAAATGCATCACAAACTTGGATGTGATACAGTGTGTAGCCAAGTTCTTTAAAAGTGACAACTTCATAGGAGCTGTGAGATCTTTGAAAACAGCTTTTAAGACTCCTCATTGGTAAGGTATTTGGGTGCATAGGCATGCAACAACAGTCAGTTATTGATGATGATTAAGACTGGATATGTCATGTATCTACAAACCTCCATCTATGAGAAAGAACATACCAGCCTGTCATTGCCCACTTTCGGAAGATATGGTCTAAACCAGTTTCCCAAGGGGCTGTTCTATAGGAATGAGAATCTCTTCTGTATTCTCATTGGCTTACTCCCAGTGGCCAAGTTCTTTCTCTGCTAAGGGGAGTAAACCTTAGACAACTAGTAACACTATAAGTATTGTTGTTTGTTATTATTATTAGGGTTATTAAACAATGACAACATAGCATAAGTCTTTACTGGATGTCATTCAGGAAAACTTAAACTATTACCACACAACAAATTCTGGGCTGAGGCACTGGGGATGCAAGCACAAACAGTATGCACGCAATCCATACTAACACAGAGCTTATACAGTCTAGTCTTGAGGTTCACACAGTGTGTTTCATTGCCTTGGACTGTGTTTATAAACAACCAAAACACAAATTTAATAAATAATTTAAAGTTATGTGATATCACACCACAAGAAAAAAAATAGGCTGGATTCATATCATGACAACCAACAGCCTGCTGGTTGCTCTCAAATGATTCTTTCTGTAGTTTGACTGAGTTCAGGATGCCCTCCAGGCAAGCTGTACCAGTTGGAACCCCACACCCTAGGGCAGCTGGTGTTATGGGAGGCATGGATATCTACAGTGTCCTTTGACTCTTCAGCTGGGAAATGATTCATGGCATTTCCACTCACATCTTCTTGCCCCAGCAAATCCCCTAGTGTTGAGTAAGGCTAAGGAGTCGAATGCATGTAATTGCCCAAATTCCTGAAAGGAAAAGAGAACCATGAGTACATATTGCCAATAGAAATACATGAAATATCTGCTGATATTTTTGTTTACTTTTAAATTGTTACTATACAGTAATTAAGTATGAAATTATTTAAAAAACAAAAATTTAAATAAGTATTTAATTAGTTTCATGATTGTGGTGCACTTTGGGGAAAGACTGGCAAAATTTCTCATTTAGAATAATGGCAAAGATGTCCATCTTTGTGAGCTATGCCATCAGCAAACTCTCCTATTTTTTTGTGGCATAAAAGTAGCAAAAAGAGACACCAAGTAAATAGGTGTGTCTGTTATCCAGCAAATCCTGTTTGTGGTCTGCAAACCATACTGTACTGAACTCTGACTTAGAATAACTCATCCCTTCTGGTACCCAAGGGCCTCTGGATCCTACGCTTCACCATCCTCTCTTCTTGACTTATTACAGGGCTTCCTCATATAGCCATGATGACATTCAGTAAACAAATTCAAAGATTTTCTTCTCCTTAGGAATCCAACTTTCTACACACCAAGTAGAAGTTATTTCAATTTCCTCACACTTATTTTTGGTATCAGTGTTTTCTCTAATCAATCTTGGACATAATAGCTGTTAGTAGAATGGACAATGTATTGGGGACCCTAATGTGCAGTAAAGCACTCTTAGTGGGTTCATGTGATAAAGTCTACTTCTGACAGTGTTATGTAAACAAAACACTTGAAACAGAAACAATACACAAACTGTTTTCTGTTCTTTATTTCAATCTTGTGACTCAAATATATGAAAAATTGAAGTGACATTGTATAATAATTTTATTCTTTTGTTTTTATTTCATGTTCCATCTTTTATACAGCTAACATGACTGGAGTACCTTCAACTTACCTTACATGGATTGAATACAATTTCTTTAAACTACGTCCTTTTTAGAAATATGGCATCTTTTAAAGTGTTACTAATACAAAGAGTATTGAAATAAAAAGTTACAAATAATTCTTTAAGCACATTTTAGGGTAAATTTCTAAATTACAATTTCTTGTACACAACTTTATATAATCCTCTTAAGTTAAATATACAAAAAATGATTAATGTTTGTATTGATACATGTGCTGACTGCCCGGTTAGGATCAATACATGTTATAAATAGATTTTGAATGTCATGTATTCCATAAGTATGCACAATTAGCTTGTAGTAATTAAATATAAAAACATATTTATGAAAAACCATGTGCACCAATAGTAGACATATATATACATCTATACATATATACATACACACACATATATATATCATATAGATAACTTATGTGAACATACATTTGGTTATCTGAATACCCATATCTGAAACTGATATGGGACAGTTTTTCTGTACACTGTGAATATGTGTTGCTACCACTGGTTAATAAAGAAGCTGCTATGACCTATGGCAAGACAGATTATAACCAGGCAGGAAATCTAAGCAGAGAGACAGGGAGAAGGAAGGTGGAGTGAGGGGGGATCCTGAGGGCTGCTGGGGGACAAGATGTAACGGAACACAGGTAAAGCCATGAGATACAAGGGAATACGTAAATTAATAGAAATGGGTTAACTTAAGATAAAAAGAACTAGTTAGCAGTAAGCCTGAGCCTCAGACCAAACAGTGTGTAATTAATATTAAACCTCTGACTGGGTTATTGGGGTAACAGAGAGCAGGAGAGATTTATCCATCTACAGTTTCCTGATTAGAAAAATGACTAATTTATCTTGCAATTTCAAATTATAGAGACTGAGAATAATTTTTCAGAGATTAGACTGTGATTATTGGAAAACTTCTATTTACTATATACATTTATTAGCTCTTTATACAGAGGAACATCTTAAGTTCTGGAATAGACTGTTAATACCAATGTTAATACACATCCATATACTGTTACATAGTGTTGGACTTGGTCCATCTTGTGTAGCACGAATCTTAAAAGGTCTTATTAATAAAAACAAACCCAGAGGCAGATATTGGGGTAAATTCTGAATGATCAGAGAAGCAGAACAAGCCACAGCTAACCTCATCTCACCAACTTCTCAGCTGATCCTGTTTCCTCAGACTGGAAGCCTCTGTGTCCTTATCCGAATGGATCTCAGCTGAACTGCTGCTAAAAGCCTAAAAGCTTAACCAGACTCTAGTTCCTGGTCCTCATGCCTTATATACCTTTCTGCTTCCTGCCATCACTTCCTGGGATTAAAGGTGTGTTTTGCCATGCCTGGCTGTTTCCAGTGTGGCTTTGAACTCACAGAGATCCAGATGGATCTCTGCCTCCAGAATGCTAGGATTAAAGGTGTGTGTGCCACCATTTTCTGGCCTCTATGTCTATCTAGTAGCTGTTCTGTTCTCTGACCCCAGATAAGTATATTGGGGTGCACAGTATATTGAGGGTACACAATATCACCACAATCTTGAGTTTTTTTATGAGGAAAAATTGGAGCTAAATAAGCATCTGCATGGAAGTTCTGACTGCTTTCTCTTAGGAAAATCAATGCAGCCGTTTAACTTTGTATTCATAGTGTACATTGGACAGGTGAATGTTCTGGGTGTGCTGAGTAATAAAGCATGGTGAAATCATCAGAGAGGGCTTGCTAGTGATGGTGCAGAACTGTGTGCTCAGAGGCCGTGCATTTGACAGTTGTGTATTTAAGTCTGCTTTGTAGTGACTTGCTAGGAGCTCTGTCTTCTGCAGGATGGTCATCTTAAGCTGCTTCTGTTCTGTCATACTTGTGTTTTACAGATATTTCAAGTTATCTTGAACTTATTTTTCTATACCATGCTTTACTACATTTTCCACTTACATCTTTTTTCCTGTATTTTATTTGATTAAATAGGACAAATTTGCATTATTTCTTTGAGAAAGTATGAAAGGTTGCTGGCATTGGTAATTATACTAATTATTATTAATTGGAAAGTTTTCTTTGGAATTGTAAATCACAATCCACCACCTAACTTGCTATTTTATGTATTGGTCATAAATATTGAAAATCTAGTATGAGAAATGCCATGATAACAAGATGGAAGAAAGGGAAGTAGTGATTAAAAGGGATATTTTATTCTTAGGGTAATAGCAAATAAAGGGTCTATGTTTAAATATAATATGAAAATATACAACTAGGCAGTCGTGGCACACACCTTCAATCCCAGCACTCAGAAGACAGAGCCAGGCAGATCTCTGTGAGTTCAAGACCAGCCTGACCTACAGAGCGAGATCCAGGGCAAGCACCATTGCTACACAGGAAAACCCTGTCTCGAACCCCCCCTTCCCCCTGCCCAAAAAAGAAAATATACTTTCATTATATATCAGTCAGTAGACATGAAATCTTATTACTACATCTGATTGTCTTTTAAATAACTGAAAGGAAACAGGCAACAATGTTCATACTTGAGACTTATACAACCTCTAGCTTCAAGCTCACAATATATATATATATATATATATATATATATATATGATAGATAGATAGATAGATACATAGATAGATATAGATACATAGATAGATATAGATAGATAAAGATATATAGATAGATAGATAGATAGATAGATAGATAGATAGATAGATAGATATAGATATAGATATAGATATGTAGATATATATCATTATCCAAAAAGGCTGGAGTTCTCAACCTCTGATAGAAAAAGGGACTAGATGTTCAAGTTCTCTGCATTGTGTCAGTTGACATCTGGGTATTGCAGAATGAGAATGATCCAAAATGCTGTAGGCACTTCTTGTTGGCATGCACCCTTTTTATTCTCACCTTTTACTTAAAAAGGGACTTCTATGTCAAGGTGAACTATGTGAGGAAGCCATTGAAGGCATTGTTTTTCTCATCTTCTCTAAATTTTCGTACGGCCTCATTCCTGAGTTCTGGGAAACAGGTGCCAAAAAGGTGATTGGAATGACTTTATGACATACCCCAAAAGGAGAGTGCACGCCTTACATTTTTCCTTGCTTGTCTTGATAGCTGGGTTGTGGGTATTGTAATAGGGCAGTCACATCACATACAAACTGTGTGTGAAGTGTTTCAGACCATCAGTGCAGAAAAATGATAGGACCCAATGATTCTGCAGCTACTATGCTCATTCCAGAATACATATACTCTACACATAACAAAGAATTGACCTCTACAATACTGCTATTTTACTCTTTGTTATGTAGGCGAGCATTTTACTCAAATAAATCAAGATAACACAGACAAAAAACATATAAATTCTGGAATAAGAATAAGGAATTAATATTTTATTGCAAACTGTGGTTCTGATTTTGAAGATGCTCTCTGTAGATCATAAGGCAGTAACAGTAACTTTATCATGTATCTTGTAGTGAGAACAGAAGCTAGGATTAAAATGGAGATAAAAAGCTAACTCAACAGAATAAGATGCACCCATGAAGGTAAATATAAGGGCTTATAATTGGGCACGAGACGTCCAAACTAAACAGATATGAGGAAGGGCAGGAATGTGGACTATGAGGGCAAGTTGGCGGCTCCTCTGAAGCCTATGGGAACAGAAGTGGCACTGTTGACCTTTATCAATTCTTGTTCTAACACAACTGGTGCTACAGGCTAAATTCCAAGTAAACATGGTTTCTAACAAAAAGGTTCCACCTAGGAAACCACCTCTGATTATCCATTAGTAGAGGCCAAAATACTAGATATCCAACAGAGACTGCTGTTACATCTTGGCTATGATACAAATTGATGATGAAATCGTGAGAAGAAAAAGCTTAGTACAGCTAACAGCACTTGAAATGCCTGTAAATCCAGAGTTTGTTGGTTATTTCCAGGTGAGTAATGCACAGCAGACAGTCAAGGTCAATGCTGGAGTTAGATGAACAGAGGGGTGCCTCAAATACCCCTGAATGGTCTGGCAGTGCATGAATATCACATGATCCTCTCCTTGGTTGGACCAGAGGAACATACATAGTGTGGAAGATTCATTGGCTTTGCCCATGAGAGGTCAGAAAATCAAGTAATCCCACAGAGATTACTTCACCCTTTGTTCAGTTTTTGCCCTGGCCCCACAAAAAGTCCCCAGAAAAAAAAGACTTTTTTTTTTCTTGAAAACCCCTAGTTCTCTCAGGCATTTTTCTCAATGTTTCTCATTTCTGAAATAGCTCTTAAGAAAGTTTGCTTCTTCCTTGCACAGCTTGCATGCCAGTCTTCATCTTAATTTCCAACCTTGTGAGAACACACACACAGAGCCGCTGCCCCATCTCTGATGTCCCTTTAGAGTAGTGCCATGCCATCAGAAAGAAACAAGATGGCATTGTAGTTACAGCAGTATATGTTGGGGAGCTTCTAGGGTTCTCTTTTCTGTATTAACTGGATCTGAATGGTGAGAAGAAAGGATTCAAGTTTTGGAGCTACTGAGAATAAAAGTAACAACTTAGGCAAGAATTCACTCACTTGTATAGCCATTTCCTTTGGCTAAACAAAGAACAAGAATTCAAAACTTTCCAAATGCTAGATTTTTCCCTTTGGAGGGAAGGACATGTAGTGTGGGTTCAACAACTGGAAGTTCAATAATTCCCTCGGGTTGGTTTCTGTTGGAGCACTGATAAGAATAAGCCCACACTTAGGGGCAGCTGGATGCAGAGTAGGAGGTTTGGACAAGTGCATGTTCAGCAAACCAGCCTGTTCTGAAACAAATGAGAAACTCACGGTCATGAAGAAAGAGATGTCCAAGTGAGCATCCAATGTTTCAACTTTCAGGGGCTTCTAGAGAGGTTGGGATCCGTCACTGCCGGAGCCTAGTAGAGTCTGCAAGTCTGGAGCCTACTGGGAACAGAAGGGGCAGGGCAGAGTTCTGCTGCTTCAGAGCCCGGCAGTACAGCAAGCAGACACCAGAGGGAGCGAGGGACTATGAACTCCTCCAAGGAGAAGGTAGAACTGTCTCACATGGGGAATCTGCAAACACAAGTACAAAAAGACTGAGACATGGAAACATGTGAGGTTTCAGATACCAAGCCAGGCTGACAAGCAAGGGCTGCTGTGGAAGGAAGCCAGGCCATACGTTCTGGGATCTGTCAGAGTTACAGCTGCCAACCCCAAGTGTCAAGGACACAAAGGTGCAGGGATGTATAGCTGAAGAAGAAAAAAAGAGTAAAAATCTGTGAGTGAATCTTTAAAAAATAGGATGCTTCAATGAACTGAAAAATACGCAAAAATAACGATCCTAATAGTGTTTTAAAGTGTTTAGTTAGGTCAAGAAAATGATGCAATGAGAGTGTGTAAATCCCCTTTCCAAAACAAACAAATAAACAAACAACAACAACAAAAATTCCACAATTATAACATATTTCAAAAATCTTTCTCAGATACAACAAAAATGAATGTGAAAAAGCCAGTGAGCACACAAACTATTTAATTTTATACTTGTGGGTTTTTTACAGATGGATATAACTTTGTGTATGCTGTAGAAGGCCAGAAGAAAATGCTTCTAAAACTTGTCCATCTCTTATACTTTAGTGTGGACTGGAATGAGTCCTTATAGCTTATTTTGGAGGAAAGTTCTACATTTACATATTATGTGTCTATATTTATTACGTTTAATACTTTTTAAAGTAGGATTTTCTATGTACTATGAAACACAAAACCTTACAATTTTTAGCCAATGATGAAGATCTGCAGGGTGGGCCCACTAGTGTTGCTTTCACCATCTGTAACATGAGTGATGTCATCATGTGGTTATTGTAGGCTTTACCTCATGGTCACACATCCTGCCAGTCAAGCAGTGTATCTGAAGCATAAAACAAGGAGAAAGGAGCCAGCACATCTTTCCATCTCCACTTTAAAAGGGAAAAACAGGCCTATATTTTTATGTGACTTTAGTCGGGATTGAGTTATGAGACCACATGTAGTTAGAATGATTGAGAAAATAAGTAGTTCTGGATCCTATTATTGGTGAGAGTTATGGTCTATAAACTTGCTGTAAACATGGAATTGGTGAACCCTGTGCCATTCATTCTAGAGGACATGCACAGTGAGGTGACGGGGGCCGCTGATCAATATACAACTGTATTTTATGTGCTTCTGTTTAAAGAGCCCTTACTTAATACATATTACTAATCCTTAAATATTGAACTTGTAGCTAGTAGAACTATAACTCGTGCTTGAAGGAAACATGACACCCTCATTTTTCTCTTGAGTGCATCACTGTCTTTATAGCTTTTGCAGTTAGGCAACACCTCAGTACTATACTTTGGACTTTATTAAAAGTAAAAGCATAAAATGGGAAAAAATATAGTCCTAAGCACACTGTTCAAGGGATTCTTACCTTTGAGTCTAGAGCTGGGAATGAAAGCAGTATGTTGTATGGATTGGACTTGGTCCACAATGTATATCACGTTATTAAAAAAAAAATTGCCACCCTGCAGATGCTCACAAATGGGAAGTGTCCAAAGTATTAATTTGGGTTTATAACCAAATTTTAAGCAAATTTTGGTTAGTAGGCCACTATGAAAATGCAGAATAAATTGCGATAATTGACTGATAGGCATGTCCTTCCTCACACTAAATCAGGAAAGAAAAGGGAGTGAGAGACTAACTAAGAAGTAACCTATCTTGCCACAGAAGTGTGAAAAGACGTACCCATATGTGAGTGAGCTGTGTCTAGACTGTAATGTAATATGACATTATGGCTCTTTCTATGGCACTGTGGCTATGTACTTTGTCTCATTCATTAGCTTGAAGTCATGGACAATGGGACTTCCATCTGCCGAAGGCAAAAGAACAACAGCAATATAAAGTATGATCAGAGAATCTTTAAGGGAAATCCCTCTCATGAGTAGAGGTGGCTGACCAATGCCAAAACCAAAATTATCTGCCATTTATCTGTATTTTTCATTTTGACATTTTTGAGACCCTAGTATTATTCTCAATATTTAGTAAGGTCTGTCAGGTAGAAGAGGCAAGGTTCAAAAGCAGAGGCAGGGACTGCATCTCTTGAAGTATGTGTGTGTAACTGGAGAGAGATGCAGGCTCATGCACTTTGAATAGATGGGTAAAGAGCTAAGTTGTCATTATGTGGGTGTATAGAAAAGTCAACTTTTACATGTCCTTTCTGTACTACATATACATAAATAATTGAGCCTAAAAAAGTATAAAAACTGAATTTCTACATGACTTTGAGTACGTTGCTCTCAAACTAAGGAACTCTTAACACTGTATGGCAAGGGGCAATCAATGCTAATGTTCATCTCTCATCTAGACCACACAAGGTCTCCTGATACATGGGGGCATAAACCAAAGCTTGTATGTTCCTGTTGGATCTTTAGCAAAGCTGAAGCAAGCTGGAGGACCCAGAACTGTCATATTCTTGCAATAAGAGGAATTTTAACTTCACAGGACAGAATGGAGAACACACAGAAGGGAACTGAAGGCTTCACTCCTCAACCAGGGGACATGTTGACATGCAGATGCATTATTATTTCTGTTAAAATATTTAAAATTGTTTCACCTGTGCTTACACCCCTTTAGGATCCTGTCCCCACACTTCACTACGTCTCACTATCTTCTGCACTCAAGGAAGCACCTTCAGAGTCATAATTCCTTCTTAATATCTCTGTTTTTTCAACTTTCATGTATAAGGTTATATTTAAATATTGTTAGCAAAACTACTGTGGTACACTAAAAAAATTTCCTTCAATAAACTGTATTTCAGTAATTAATTCATTTTTAGCACAGAAAGGGAAGACCAGGACATCTATTATGATAATTGGATCACATGGTTTATAGAGATTATAATGCTATAAATCTGTGCAATGGAAAACCAGGAAATTCAGTGCTGTGATACAGAGGTGGGGAGTGGTTGCTGTAAATCTCAGAGACTGAGATCTGAAAAGCCAGAAGCACCAATCTGTAGGAAGGAAAAGGTGGTTATCTCTGATCAAGGAAAAAGAGAGAGAATTGTCCTTGCTTTCACCTGCCTGCTCTCTCTGACCCTCCAGAGACTGAATGTTACCTACCCATGCTTGTGAGGGCAGATCACCATACTCTTTGTATCACTTCAAATGTTAGCTCCTTCCAGCAGAACTCTCATGAACACATCCAGAAAAATAAATAAGAGATACTAGGTACCTATGTGGGTAGTTTACTGGGTTCTTTACTAGGCATGCAGAATTGAATAAGTGAAAAAGACCAAGACAAAAACAGAAACCTCATTTTTGTGCAGGTTCACATCTAGAGTAGGGACGGAGCACCATGATCATCAGTAGGTGCCTTTCTGGTGGCGTCACCCATGTCTCAGTGTATTGAATTATCTGATTTAGTGTAACCTAAGTATGAGCGTAGGCAGGCAGTCCAGACTTCTGAAATAAGCAATTTTTCAACTGTTCTTGTATCTAGTAATAAAGAATATATGAAAATAATATATACACATAAAATATATATTACAGATATTATGTGTTCATAAAGTATTCAATGTATGGTACTTAAATTATAACAATATATCACAAAGATAAGAGGATGTTTACTACAAAATATACATTTGTGTTGAACATCAAAGCATCCGTGGCCAGATATTAAAAAGGAAGGTGAGGATGAATGCTGCAGAGCTTTTCATCACTGAAAACACTGAAAAACAGAAACCTACTTAACCTACTTCAACGTTTTGTTTTCCTAGTTTTTGTTGAGTAGGAAATGACTACAAAAGCATGGGAATAAAATAATGTTGTTGGTTTTTTTTTAAACATTGCTAAATCTGTGTCCTTCGTAAAGTGAAAGATGAGATTTCCTGTTAGCTATTACATAATGTTACTAGATTAATATGAATTAAAATGTGTGATGATACAAACATCCTATGCCAGAAAATAAGCTATGAGTGTTCTCAAAATATTTACTCACAATCCTTAAACTCCTAAGGCAACTTTTATATTCATTTGTAGTATTAGTAGAGTGCTGTCAGTTTTTTTTTTTTTTTTTTTTTTTTTGGTTTTTCGAGACAGGGTTTCTCTGTGTAGCTTTGTGCCTTTTCCTGGAACTCACTTGGTAGCCCAGGCTGGCCTCGAACTCACAGAGATCCGCCTGGCTCTGCCTCCCGAGTGCTGGGATTAAAGGCGTGCGCCACGACCGCCCGGCTGTGCTGTCAGTTTTTAAGAATCTGTTAAAACTCGAGCTTTTAGCTAAGTTTGCCTCTATTAAAATGCACTGGGACTCAATATCTCTCACTAATACAGTCGCTCCTCTCTCTTGCCAATTGGACTCCCAGAGCTCCACCTGGGGTTTGGCTGTGGATCTCTGCATCCACTTCCATCAGTCATTGGATGAGAGTTCTATCATGACAGCCAGGGTGTTCAGCCATCCAATCACCAGAGTAGGTCAGCTCAGGCACTCTCTCGACCATTGCCAGTAGTCTACAGAGGAGGTATCTTTGTGGATTTCTGGGGACCTCTCTAGCACTTTGCTTCTTCCTATTCCCCTGGGGTCTACATTCATCATGGTATCTCCTTCCCTGTTCTCTCACTCTGCTCTTCATCCAGCTGGGACCTCCCTCTCCTCTAAGCTCTCTTTTCCCTGACTCTTGCCCTCCATTACCCAGTCTCCTTTACCCCCAGTTTGCTCATGTAGATCTCATCCATTTCTCTGTTGCTGGACGATCCCTGTGTCTTTCTTAGGGTCCTCTTTACTAGGTAGCCTCCCTGGAATTGTGAGTTGCAGTCTGGTTATCCTTTGCTTTACATCTAATATCCACATATGAGTGAGTACATACCATGTTTGTCTTTCTAAATCTGGGTTACCTCACTCAGGACAGCAAGAGATATTGAGACCATGATTGGAAAAAGCACAGGGACAAATAGCCAAACTAGTTGAAACACATGAACTGTGAACCAATAGCTGAGGAGCCCCCTTTGAACTGGACCAGGCCCTTTGGATAAGTGAGACAGTAGATTAGTGTGAACTGTTTGGGAGACCCCCAGGCAGTGGAGCCAGGACCTGTTCTTGGTGCACGGGCTGGCTTTTTGAAGCCTGGGGCCTATGCTGAGACACTTTGCTCAGCCTTGGTGTAGGGAGGAGGGGACTGGACCTGCCTAGGCTGAGACTGCCAGGCTGGGCTGACTCCCCGGGGAAGACCTTGCCTTGGAGGGGGTGGGCGTGGGGGCTGGATTGGGAGGGAGGGCTGGGGGATGGGAGGAGGGAGGACGGGGGAATCTGTGGCTGATACGTGGAGTTGAGTTGATTATACATTATGTATTTTCTTACTCTACAAATGCTGTGTTTACTTCTTTCCATGTCCCTTCCTGCATAGTCACTTGTGTGTCTGTTGTTCTCTCTTAATTTAAAAGCTAAGTTGTGAATTTTTAATGTTAATTGTCAGTGATTTTATCCAATTTGTCCAGGATTAAGCTCTTATTGATTATTATCTTTAAATTTTCAAAACAAATTTCTACAAACAAAACTATTGCTTTGGAGACTTTTCCTCTTGTTCCTTACATCCTATCCTACACTCAATTTTAAAAATGTACTCTGTGTTTTAAGGTGTGCTTAAAAATATGGTGAAGCTAACATTTTAGCTAATTTACTGTTGTGTAGCATTGTTCTGCTACCAGTTCTCCTGAGCTGTGCAGCATCCTGCAAGCTTTATTCCAACCACAGATGCTCTTCTACAAAGACTGCTCTGCAGGAGAACTTCAGATAACTGTACTTTTAACTTTTTAAGGTTATGTGTCTTTGTTTTTTCATAAAAAACAGTCCAAGATGCTAACAGTATTTCATTTTTGGTAATTTTAAATACTACTCCACTGTGCAGATTCTTCCATAGCTGACCTTTAGCTTCTTTTCTCATTGGAGTATGTAAAATATACAAATAATTGTATTAAATGAGTATTATCATGACCAATAAATTTTAATTTATATCAAAATATTTTCAAAATGAGTAATGTCTTTATAATTCACTTAATTAATAGGTTAAAAGAGAGTTTCTATAAGACCATGTCAATTTTGTGAAAAACCTTCTTCCTACATTAAACATTGAAAGCAACAAAAAACTCTTACACAGAAAAGGAATAGGAAAAATATCTTACTTCCTTAACATTGTGGATTATTTCTACTAGAAATTTACAGCTAACAAATTATGAGTCATTGCCATTGAATTAGCCATTAGATAAGTATGCTCATCTACAATTCTCAGTAACAATAGCTAAATATTAAAGTTATTTATATGACAATGGTTCATAGAACTAAAATTGGAAATAAAGTAGATGTCAAGATTGGTTCGATAAAGCAGATTTGTGGGTATTTTTTCTGTAATTAGGGCAAATGTGTGTGCCTCTCACCTTCCCATTTGTATAACAGAAAAATGTTTATTATTTCAATCACTTTGCCACCACACCAAGGTACACAGAAGATCAGAAAGCATCTACTCAGGTCTGTAGCTTTCAGAGATGAAAATGCATTTCTGGAATGTTCAAGCAGATCAATACTTGTATTTCTTAGTCTCTAAATTATTTTCATATTCAAATTGTCTTTCACTTTGTCTGAGGGTAAGGACAGATATACAAGTTTACAAATGAGTAAATGACCCTAATACTTCCAAGTTTTTGAATTGCTCTTGAATAATCAAACTTAACAATGAAATGTGATTTTGGGCAAGTCTCCTGGAAGTAACTGGGATACATTGGACAATTCTAGACAGCTTATTGTTAGAACTTTATCACTTAAAGAAGGGGAGTAGTTAACAACTATGATTTCTGCTCTTATTACCTCTACAAATATTCATAACTGGACTATAATTCACTTCTGATTATGACCTACTTTATAGGAACCTTCAGACAAAGAAATTGATAGAAATATTGGAAAACAATGATTAGAAGAAGATGTAAAGTCAACATTACGCAGTATCATCATACATGAAATAAGACAGAACTCATAGAAAAACCACACTACTATGTAGAAGGACTTGCTATAGGATCAATACTCAGAAAGTAGCCTTTTATGTGCTAGTTTAAATGATCAGAAATTTTACCAATTTTATAGGATCCTATTACATGCTACTAATAGTAAAAAAGGTATACTTAACATTGAAATAACTTGATGTACAATTTATAATTGTAGTACTCACATTTTTAAATTGTGAAACTTCACTAAAAGACTTACCTTGAGTCAAGAATGGGCGTCATGATTAACTATTAATACTTTATGAAAGAAAATACAACATAATACAAAAATAAGACAAACAATTCATTAGTATTTCATCAAAATAAGCATTGCAAAATTATCATCTTCTAATTGTATTTATCTGTCTATAAATGCTTTATGTAGAAGTAAAAGCCACACTTTTACAAGAAAACATTTATAGTGGGTTCAGAATGAAGTCTTTGAGAGAGCCAGCAGAGTGCCTTATGTAGATCTACTCAGACTCAGCAGACTATATTTCTGGGGTACCCAGGCCATTAGAAATTTTTAATGCTTCCCAGATGATTCTAAAGTAAACCCACAATTGACAACCCCTGGTTAGGTTTTCTTCCACAGCTTATACGACAAGGGTGCAGAACTGCAGTAATAAGAGAAACAATAGCACTAATCTGGAAAGTTAGAAGTCATTGCTCTAAATTTGCAAAAGGGCATGGAAGTTCACGAGCAAAGCATTTCAACTATTATGGACACTGTTTTGCAGAAGGTATTAAATGTTTAATGAAAAGGATAGGACATTTTGGAACTAAACATATATCATTCTTAAGAAATTAAAATTGCCTAGAAAATGAATTCCAGCTTTTTGGCTGAATGAATGATTCTATAGAAGGGCTCATTTCCTGAACTTAACAAGGAAGGAAATGGAGGAAAGTGTAGAGACAGGGCAGTGAGTCAGCAAAGGCTGGAGTAGAAGAAAACAGAGGAGAGGGTGCAGACAGCGTGACTGATTCAGCAAGGGGTGAACAGATTGGGACCAACAAGCTCAGTTACAGGGAAAAACCTAAATAAACCTGAAAACAGAAGTTGGCCAAAAGTGAGATTTTGAGACGGATCATTGTTTTCTCTATGCAGTCCATGACCCTAGCAGTGATCCTGAAACAGCAAACTCTGTTCCAAGAGATCACTGCTCAGCAATGGCTCTTTCAGAGAGCTTGTTCCTTGCTTGCATCTAGTACCAACTGTGAGCATCTGAACACAGGTTAGTTTGCAATCAAGAAATTACAGTGTCTTATTTAGGCACATGACTGGTATTACTGCAAGGCTATTTCCAAATCTCATAGCTCTCATTAAAATATGTTGAAATCATATTGAAAATAAAGTGTCTTTTAAATGGAATCTTTGCAAGCTACATTTTAATTAGAAAATATTCTTTGTTAGATGAGTTTGAACAAGCTTTGCCTCTGAAGTACATTTTTAAAAATTATTCTGGAAGATACTTAATGCATAAATTCTTTGTCTCACATTGTTATTTTAGCAAATGAATTCAAATTATTAAATCCTGCGGCTTTTGACGGCATAGTGGGTCCTAAAAGAAGGTACACTAAATGAAATTGATCAGTCACTTAAGAAGAAACACTTCAGTTTTCCCAATGATGCTAGAAAAAAAACACATTCATTTAAATTTATTGACTTTACCTGTTACTACAAAGAATATATGTGAGTGGAATGGGATAAGAGAAAAGATTTGTAAGAAGAGAAGGAAATAATCTATATTTTCAACTTGAAAGTATTATCTAATCTTTTTAATTTTGTTAGAAAATATATCCTCATAAAATTATCTATTTTTTCTTTTACTAAAAATGCTTTTTTCTCACATAGTATTTCCTATTTATGGTTTCCCCTTGCTCTAATCCTCCCATTTTCTCCATAACTCCCCTCCCACCCAAATCCATTACTTTTCTCTCTCTCATTAGAAAACAAACAGAACTCTAAGAGATAATATTAAAATAAAATGTAACAAAATAAAATGTAATAAGATAAAACAAAAGCTAGCAATCAGAGTTGAACAGGACAAATCAACCAAAGGAAAAGAGAAAGATAAGGCACAGAATCAGAGACCCACTTGATCACACACTAAATTGCCATAATATACATAGAGGACCTGGCACAGACCAGTGCAGGCTCCGTGCAGGCTGCCTCAGTCTCTTTGCCTTGATATGAGCTTTGATCATGTTGGTTTAGAGACTTGTTTATTTATTTATTTTGGTTTTTTTTCAAGACAGGGTTTCTCTGTGTAGCTTTGTGCCTTTCCTGGGACTCACTTGGTAGTCCAGGCTGGCCTCGAACTCACAAAGATCCGCCTGGCTCTGCCTCCCGAGTGCTGGGATTAAAGGCGTGCACCACCACCGCCCGGCGAGACTTGTTTATTAATGTCCCAAACCACACTGGCTCTTACATTCCTTCTGCCTCCTCTTCTGTGGGGTTCCCTGAGCCCTGAGGGGATGGATTTAATAGAGACCTTCTATTAAGGGCTTCAAGGCCCAATTTCTGGCTGTGGGCTTCTGTATTTTTTCCAATCTGCTACAGGAGGAAGTTTCTCTGATCTGCTACAGGGGGAAGTTTCTCTGATGATGGCAGAGCAAGGCACTGATCTATGAGTATAACAGAATGTCATAAGGAGTCATTTTATTCTTACAGGTTTTTTTTTTTGTTGTTGTTGTTGTTGTTTTTTGTTTTTTTTTGTTTTTTTTTTTTTTAAGAGGAGTAGTATTCAGTTTTACCCTAGGTCCCTGGAATATATAGTCTCTGTTTCTCGGTCAGCTAAGCAGAGTAGGGTATGGGACCTTAAGTCAAAGCAGACACTGGTTGGTTCCTTTCACCAATTGTTCCACAGTTTCCCTAGCATGTATTGCAGGCAGGACACCATTGTACATCAAAGGGTTTGTGGCTAGGTTGGTGTGTACATTTCTCTTTTGGTAGCTAGCAGAGTAATTTCCCATACCAAAGACTCTAGAACATAGAAGAATGCTCTATGTAGGCACCAGCTCAACTTTGCCATGTTCAATCAGCTGTGGTGGTGTATTCAAAGCAGAGTTTGATATCAGTTTGTGGAGAGCAACCTGTAGTCTTGGCCACAGCCTGAGTTGTTTGGGAACTCTCATGGGACCCCTTTGGCCAACTATCCAGGAAACTTCATTTGGTGACAAGAGGCAGGCAATTTCATTTAGATTACCATCATATGCATATATATATATATAATCATCATATTATATAATTACCATCATATGCATATAATTATATATATATAATTTTAGGAGCTTCTACTATATTAGGATTCTAAACTACCTTTCCAATGGCCCTTAATTTAAGCTGCCTCTCCCTGTACTCCCTTCCTCCTTCTTTTGCCTTCCTATCCCCTTGATCCTCCTGTTCCAGACCACCCATTCATGCATAACTAACTATTCTATTTCCATTTCCTAAGAAGAGCTGTCTGTACTCCTAGTCCCTCACACAATACCTAACTTCTATCAATGACTTAACAGCTACTATCTACATATAAGCAAATACATGCCATATTTGCATTTCTGGATCTAGGATACCTCACTCAGGATAATTTTTTTCTAGTTTCACTCACTTACCTATGAATTTTATTTTTTTAATGGCTGAGTAATACTCTGTTGTGTGGATGTACCACATTTTCTTTATCCATTCTTCTTTTGAGGGACATTGAGGTTGTTCCCAATTTCTGGCCATTATGAATAGAGCAGCAATGAAAATGATTGAGCAAGTGTCTCTGTGGTAGGATGAAGCATACTTTGGGTATACACCCCAAAGTGACATAGGTAGATCTTGAGGTAGATCAATTCCTATCTTCCTGAAGAACTTCCATGCTGACATCCATATACAAATTTGCACTCCCACCAGCAATGGAGGAATGTTCTCCTTGCTTCACACCCTTGTCAACATGAGCTGTCACTTGTGTTATTCATCTTAGCCATTTTGACAAATGTAAGATGAAATGATGAAATTACAAAGTAGTTCACTACTAATTTATATCTTTCAATATCAATGGTCCCAATTCCCCAATAAAAAGACATAGACTGACAGAATGGATGTGGAAACAGCATTAATCCTTCTCCTCCATTCATGAAGCACATTAATATCAAGGATAGACATCACTTAAGAGCAAAGAGACTGAAAATATATTCCAAGCAAATGGACCTAAGAAGTAAGTTCATATATCCACTTTAATATCTGACAAAATAGACTTCAAAAAAAAACTAATCAAAGGTTACATTGCTCTGAATATTAAGATATATTTGCTTGTTTTTTTGAGATACATAGAAATACATTTAAATCTCCATTCTAGTTACTAGATTTACACTAGCAGTAAGAGAAAAAGAAGTAACAATTTTCAGGAATATGAGTTGATTTAGACAACTCACATGCATCATTCTTAAACTATAATGTATAATGTATGCATACTGCACAGTTGTGATGTAGTGTCTATCATGTCATTAATGTATAATATATAAGTAATTCTGTCTACTTTTATTAATCCCTTTTTAAATTTTATTGCATTATTTTTTATTTGTTGAGATCATAATATAATAATAATATTTCTCCCTTCCCTTTACTCCATCCAAATCTCCCATATCCCTCTCCCCACTCTCCTTCAGATTCATGGTCTCTTCCCTCATTGTTATTGCATTCAAATATGTATATACATATATACTCTTAAATGTGTTCAGTCTGCCTATTGTTACCTGTATATGTATTTTCTGAATGGACCATTTGGTACCGGACACACAATGTTATGCTTTTCCCTGCAGAGGGCTACCTCTCCCTGCCTCAGCTTTTTTCAGTTGCCTATAGTACTTTTTGTAGGGTTGCAGCCTTTAGAACTTTTCCCCACTCAGTTTGGCATGTCTGTTGGTGTCATCCTATTCAGCTCATGTTTGGGCAGTCATGTTGTTGAGACTTTATGGGTGCAGCTTCGGATGTTCCCAGGAGACAGACTCTCACAGCACAGCCCTGATCCTCGGGCTCTTACAGTCTCTCCACCCCTCTTCTGCAGTACTTTCTGAGCCTGAGGGACAGAAGCGTTTTTGTAGATGTATCTATTGGAACTAGACTCCACAAGTCTGCGTTTTCATTGGTGTAAGTGTCTTAAATGGTCTTTATCTGTTACAAAGAGAAGTTTTCTTCATAAAGAGTGAAGAGTACGCTTACTAGTGTACAAGGATAAATGCTTATAAATTAACTGTTGGGGATTGTGACGGTTTAGTAAATTAAGTTTGTAGATTCTCCTCCTGTCTTCTTTATAAAAGGAAGGGAAAAAAGAAAGGAGTCCTAGTATATGAAAAAGGCATACTGTTTGTGAATTTAAACAGCATAAGCGAAAAACAAGCTAGACCTGTTTTCTGTCTTTGTAGGTCTTGCGGATTCATACTGATTCAATCTCATAATCTACATTAACAAGGTGAATAAAAGAAAACATAGAAAAATAGTACAGATATAAAAGAAATAAAATGTCAAGAAAAGGGAAATATAGCTCTATTATTCAAGCACACACACACACACACACACACACACACACACACACACACGGAGAGAGAGAGAGAGAGAGAGAGAGAGAAAACACAAGCATACGAGCTTCTTGAAAAATTTATCTATACTCTCACACTCCAGAAAACACTGAGGAGGAAGTTGAGGGACACAGAGAGAGAACAAATATTTGTGTTTGTGTATGTGTCTTACTGTGTGTGTGTATATATGTGTTTGTGTGTATTTGTGTGTTTGTATATGTATTTGTGTGTATGTTTGTGTTTATGTATATGTGTGTTTGCATGCATGCATGAATGTGTGCGTGTGTCTCACTCTGTGTGTGTGTGTGTGTGTGTGTGTGTGTGTGTGTGTGTGTGTGTGTTAAGAGCTTCCAGAAAAACCGGGCTTCCTATACCAGAGCAACTAGCAATTATGCCTTTGTGGGCTAAGAATTTAGGTGGAGGTAGATGTTTGCTATGTCTTTCTTTTAAGACATAGAAGGACTAGGTGGTAGCTTAATAATTGTCTGAATTGAGCAGTGGGCTGACAATATGAGGAATTGATATGAAAATATAGATGTCCTTTGAATATTATCTGACTTATCAAAAACCTGTGGTCTCCTCAGTATTTAAAAGAAAATACTTCCTAGAATACCATTTTTATTCAAATAGCAAGTATAAATTCCATACACCACACCAAAGATACAAATTGCCCTGTTTACTTACATATCCTGTAGAAGGTGGGTTAGATGAGTCTGGAGAGAAATTTTTTATCTCAAAATCATTCAAGGCAAAAATGAGAAGTCAAGTTTTAGAAGGAGGGTGAGAAAGAGTAATACAAAGGAAAGAATATGTTATGTGCCACTTTCAGTTTATGGATACAAATACTTCAAAGAAAGTGAATTTGTTATACTTCTCAGAGCTGTAAAAAAAATACCTGGCAAACAACTTAGGGAAGGAGGGTTTGCTTTGGCCCACATTTCAAGGTATGAGCATCATAGTAAAGGAAGCATGGCAGCAGGCTCATGAGACATCTGGTCACATTGCTTCAGGTAGCACAGCGACATAAATGCTGATCATCTGCTAGCATTCTACATTTTATGTAACCCAGGACTCAGTCCAAAGGCTGATACTACCCATGTTGAAAGGATGTTGCTACCCATGTTTAAAGGATGGTGCTACCATGTTAAAAGAGTGGTGCTACCCGTGGTCAAAGGATAGTGCTACCCATGTTCAAGGTGGGCCTTCTCACATTAGATAATAGTCTCTGGAGACACTCTCATAGCTACACCCATAGTTGTGTCTCCTAAGTGACCATAAACTCAGTTAATTGACAATTAAATCAAAATTATGCATCATAGGAAAAGTGTGGAAAGTAGAGAGACCAGGTTATTATATGTAAGATATGTTTCTCAATTCTAATTTCAGACCATCAGAAAGATCTGTTTTGAGTTTATAGCTGTAATGTATAAGCAGCAAAATTTTGTTTCTTCCTTACAACATTGTGAACATATATGAGTATTCATATTTCATCTATACCATTTCTAAAGGTCTTGGGTTAATTTTGAGTCCTTTGGAATTTCTCAATACTGACAGAATTAATGAAGAAAGTCATTAAACAATTTAGAGGAACAACAATGAATCAAAAATTCTATACTTTATCAACTAACTTCTCGGGTTCAATATTTCTTCATGATAAAGCTTTCAGGAAGTCAGCCCCTCTTAACATCTTGACTTCATAATCTCTGAAATGTACCCAGAAATCATTTTTACAAGGGAGGAAGTGGAAAGTAACTGCTAAGTAATCTTTTGTCTTGTCTCTGGGATTGCCTTTGCTAATTTTGTAATCCCAATCCTTGTCAGTTTCTGCAAAACCCAGTGTTTAATTCATCATAAAGTATGACATATTTTGTATCCTTCACTTTAGAAATTGTCAGAAACATTGTCAATATTGTAAAGTTTAGCATGGTAACCTGAAATTGAATTTAGCACTGTCATTCAGTATACTGCAACAAAGAGCCAAGAATGGCCAGTGTGACTTCCCAGTTGTGTAACATGGGGGCCTTCACTTATTTGGTTTCTGTTTCAGTGTTTCAGTAATACGATAGAAATAATGGTCCTATATTCATTACTTTTCTCATTACTATAATGAAATGTCTGTTTTAAGAAAGGAAGGGTATGTTCAAGCTCAATGTGATGTGAAAAGGAAGCAGCCCAAGATGGCGGGAAAGCAGAGTAGCAGGTACATAAGGAGGCAGCTTGCCCCATAGTATATTCAGACATGAGAAGAGAAAGTTGAACAATGTGATAAGAATGCTTTTTCTCTTAATATTCAGTTCAGGACCCCATCCTAAGGTTTGATGCTACCTACATTCAGGATTAGTTTTCTCTCCTCAGTTAAACTTCTGTGGTCACCCTTATAAACATACTCAGAAGTGGCTCCTGGGTGATTCTAAGTCAATTTGACCAGGAAGATTAACCACCAAGTACATACCTCCTACTGCTGTCATGATTAAAGAAAGTTATCACTGAAAAATACATGTTATTTTCCTTTTAATTACATTAAAAAGTAGTATTTCATTTGTTATTTTCATTATTATTATTTTTATCCTCAATGTAAAATAACTGAAGATGAACTCACAGACCCATTGATATTTTAAAGTATTCCACTCTTGTACTTTTAAAGCATTTAAAAAATTTTTAGTTTGCTTAAAATTTATATATGTACCCATGTTGGATGAGTCAGAGTGAAATTAAATATTACTTGTGAAACTTGAGAATCAGATATAATATTCAAGTGGTTTCTGGGCATATAATAGGTGAATCTAAATTTATGCTGGTGAAGAGTGATCTGAAAGAGCTTCTGTGGACAGGGTTTCTCCATAATTCTCTATCAGACAAGTTAAAACAACCAGTACTCTAAAGACAAATGATAGATGAAGGCATTGTCTATCCTCTTCCCAGAACAGATTATCTCCTGAGCTCCTCAGACACTGTCTGCATTTGTTTATTCATTGCAAAACAACATTCAACAAAAAGTTTAGCAAGAACGTTTTCTTAAAGAAGGATTCCTAGGATTTGCCTGTGTTGGATGCTTGGTTCCCAGTGGTGCAATATAATCCGTGACAGAATTTTTAAGGATGAAACTTCATGGGACATTACTAGAGGATCTGACCTTGGAAGGAGTCAATGAAGTTGTTATGAGTCTGGAAGTTTGTGGGAGATTGTTATTTGAGATCAAGATTGGGTCTCCCCTTGTCTTTCTGGTCTCCTGTTCTACCCTATGGTCTCTGCTCTTACAGCTGTTTTATATTGATGCCATCTACCTTTAGGCCCTCACCAGAGGTTGGACTGAAGGATCCTCCCCACCAAACTTTGTGTAGCTGATGTTTTTTCTGTCCCACTCAGTCCACAGTCACTCAGATCCAAGTAAACATACAGAGGCTTATAGTAATTAAAACTGCTTGGCCATTAGCTCAGGCCTACCACTGACTAACTACTACACTTAAGCTCAGCCTATTTCTGTTAATCTATATGTCACCATGTGTTCCATGGCTTTACCTATGTGCCATTACATGCTGAGCCCTGGACGGCAGGCTGGCATCTCCTGACTCAACTTTCCTCTTTCCAGAATTCTCCTCGTTTTCTTGTCCCACCTACACTTCCTGCTTGGCTACTGGCCAATCAGTGTTTTATTTATCAACCAACCAGAGCAACACATTCACAGCATACAGAACATCCCACAGCACCTCCTCTTTTCTGTCTAATCAAAAAGGCAGGGTTTAACTTTAACATAGTAAAATTACATATAACAAAACAGTTATCAAGCAAGAATTACAGTTATAATATCTAGTCTATTTGTATTTTGAAAATTAAAGAAAAAATTTATATCTATCCTATGTTTGTGAGTTTAGAGTTTCATATCTGATTTATCTTTTATCACAACCAAGGAAAATTATAACTATCTAGTCTTCAACTACATCAAAGACTTCAGAAAGCTATATTATTACCTAAGTAAACAGGAAGAGCACTGTAAGAAACTTTCAAAAATCTAGAATAACAGAGACAGCTTCCGGCCTGGACAGTCATGCAATGTTTTTCTGCAATGTTGGGGCATCCATTTTTCAGTTTACAGGCCTTGAATCTCTCAGTTGCTTCTCTCTGTGTCCAGTAGAGTGTCTGGCAGTTTCCTCTGTGAAGCAGGAACCTGAAAGACTATCTCGTCTTGCAAAGTTCAGTGGTCACCTTCCCATGGGTCCTGCATGTCCAGTTGACACAACATTTTTTCAAGCAGTCCAGGCAAGAACAGTTTCTTGCCCAAATGACTATTTTTACCAAGAAGAAGATAACTCCATCTTTCTCTTTGAAGTAAATTGGTGCTACCATGAACAGACATGTCTCACTGTCCATAAAGTCTAAGTTTTAAAAACATTTTAAATGCCATATCCTGTAGGTGTTTGAAGATTACCTACCTAATTGAATTATATATATATATATATATATATATATATATATATATATATATATATATATATATATCTAGGAAACTTTAACTAACATGACTAAAAGTTTGGTTATTATAGATGACTAATTATTAATCTGTACTTTTCAACTATACACTAACATGTATTGAGGTACACAAACAAAATACTTTAAACAAGAGTAGAAATATACATATAGTATAACAAAATTAACTTTAATTTGTATCAATGAACTAAAATCTATAGCAATTTAAAAATTTTTACATAAGTTGTCACTCTTTAAAAGTAGATTCAATAATCTACCCTTTCATCCTATCATATCTATATCTTACCTCCATTTTTCTTTAGAAAGATATTGACGATGACTAATAATAATTTGTAACCAACAACCTAAACAAAGACAAACATCCATAATCCACTTTTTGGAAATGTGGGTGTAGTTTTCTAGACTATTTCCTGCTGATAAAGGGTGCTGTATTCTTATAGGATTCTTATGAGAAAATTAAGAATTATGGTCAAGTCCTGACTGGAGTAGTGTGTGAGGCTGCACTGTCTGAGCCAGTTGCCTTGAAACCATTCTGGATGTTGGATCATCTGGGCCATGGTGTCATCAGAGATCTTTCAGAGGATCTTGGCTGGTCAAACCTGATGTATCTTAATCTGGAACAAATCCATAGCCTCTTGCTTCCTGTGGAAACAAAAGCAGAGCCTGCTTTTCAAAGCAACATATCCTTAGATGCAAATTTTGAAGTCAAAATTTTAAAATACACATATTGGTTTAACTGAGCAGCCTTTACAATGAAATGTCTTTCTGAAGTTAAAAATCCCAAAGACAACACAATCCAGATTCTCTGTGTGATTTCCATCTTTAAGTGGCTTATTTTTTATATTGCTTTTACTTTCTCTTAAAGGCTTTATTTTTTAAAACTTTCTATTTCTTTATATAACTGCATATATTCTTTATTCTCTCTCTCTTCCAAGCCTACATACATTTTATGCACACTGTAAACCATTTAAAATCTTATTTTCTCTGAATCTGCCTCATTGTGAATCTATTGCTTTAAACTGCAGCATTACTAGGACTAAAATAGCAGCTTTGGCTGCTGGCTCCACACACTTCAGCTTTTCAACATGGCAGTGGTACATTTATAGCCAGCTCTGGGAACCAAGCTCACCATTGACTCTGGGAAGCAGTGGGTCTATGCTTTCATGAAAGCAGCATGTAACCCCAAAACCTCTCTCTCTCTCTCTCTCTCTCTCTCTCTCTCTCTCTCTCTCTCTCTCTCTTTGTGTGTACTAGCAAAGGCTAAATCTACCAAGCACTATACTGTGCAGCTTGGACATGCTTCTGTGTACTGTGGCGGGAATCAGCAACCATGCCATAGGTCAAGCCCACATGCCACAAACCTGCCATACTGTAGCTTAAGCCTGCATGTTGTGGCATCTGGCCACCCACATGAGACATTAAGCAAGAACCTGTTTTGGGCTCAATTTAGAATCACTCATTAAGTATTCTCAGGTTTCAGGTGGAAACTCGAGCCATTGGGAACCATTTGTAGTTGGAGTTTTTCTGTGTTCACCCGGCTCCTGCAGTCACTCAGACCTTCCTTTTTGAAAAAAGGAAAAGGGGAAGTGCTGGGGATGTCTTTCTGTTTGCTGTGAATGTGTTGCTCTGGTTGGTTGATAAATAAAATGCTGATTGGCCAGTAGCCAGGCAGGAAGTATAGTATAGATAGGATAAGCAGAGAGGAGCATTCTGGGAAGTGGAAGGCTGAGTCAGGAGATGTTGCCAGCCACCACCACCATGAGAAGCAAGATGTAAGGATCCTGGTTAGCCATGAGCCACATGGTAAGGTATAAATTTATAGAAATGTGTTAATTTAAGATATAAGAACTAGATAACAAAAAGCCTGTCATGGCCATACAGTTTATAAGTAATATAAGTCTCTGTGTGTTTATTTGGGTCTGAGTGGCTGTGGGCCCCAGCGGAACTGGAGAAATCTCCAGCTGTACTCTTGTCTTTTAGCACCTAACCTTGAAGCTTTACAAGTCTCTTTATGTGCTACTTGGTTTTCAGCATTTACTTATAATAGTAGAAAATTAGCTAGCATGAGAACTTTCACTGTGGAATAAAACATTAATTTGCTAATTTAAGTCATTTTTTGAACACCTCTCAATACAAAGCATAAACAATGAAAATGACATAACAAATCTCTAAGTCCCCTTAAGCCCTTTTCTTTTAGTATGAATATTTGATATACAAGTGATTGCTGGAGCAGTAATGTCTACAATGCTTTTTAAGCACTAAAACATCACACTGTTCACCCATGTCTATGTCAACCAATGAAATGTTAGCTCAGTGTATTAAATGAAATGAACTCTAAATTCCCTGCCTGAAGCCCACTAAGTGACAGTTGTGTTAGAAATCTTGAAAATGCTGAGTTTGCAAAAATGGCCGATGCTGAAGGGCACTCTTGGAGGAACTGAATTTTGGTGCATCCTTCTCCAATTACCAGAAGTATCTGGGGAAGACAACATGAAGCTGTTTGCAATAGTTCTTAAAAGTCAATTAAAATGTAGTGTGGGCATTAGTGCTGGCTGTGCATTCCTGGGGGACTGTATTGATGGTTCTCTAAAGGTGAAGCCTATGATAGTGCAATGAAGAAAGCAAACCCTCTAGTCAGTAACAGGCATTTATTTTATGCATTTACAAGTGGAAAAAAATTCTAGTTCTTGTGAAATTAAGTTCCAATATTAAAAAGTAAGAAAAAGAGGTCTCATAAAAGGAAAATGTGTTTTTATTCTATAAATCCTCCTCAGTCCTCACTTTATCAGATGCAAACATCCATGTTTTCAACTGCCTTAGGTCTTTTGAACTGTTGACAGGCCTCTTACTTTTAGACTGCATCAGTCTTTCTCATCTTAAACTTCTGAACAATCTGTCTTACTCCACTAGTGAACAGTAGAAATTAAGGTGACATACCACTCTACTTTTCTAGTAAACTTTTCAATCAGACTGTTAGTTTGCTTCAAGAACTTTAAATCTCCCATGATTACTCTGCAGTAGTCCAGAATATTCAGTCAAGTTACTTAACTGGGTTTACCTGCCATAAAACAGCCTCAGTTTACATTTTTATTTATTCCTTGAACATTTCTATGTTTGAGGTCTCAGAGCTAACCATTTTACTTACATCAGAGAAAAGTTTAAAAATCACCATAGTACATATTATTAACCACATTTATCAAAGCATAAACACATGGCATGAAGACTGCCAAATGGTGCTTGGTGTTCAATGTCCTCTGGGTAGAAAGAGAATCCTTATATCACGATTTTACCTTTGCATTAGTGACAAATTTGTGTGGTAATATTGTGTTCCCCAAAATATTGTGCACCCTAATAAACTTATCTGGGGTCAGAGAACAGAACAACCACTAGATATAGAGGCCAGAAAATGGTGACACACACACCTTTAATCCTAGCATTCCAGAGGCAGAGATCTGCCTGGATCTCTGGATCTCTGTGAGTTCAAGGCCACACTGGAAACAGCCAGGCATGGTAACAAGAGCCTTTAATCCCAGGAAGTAATGGCAGAAAGCAGAAAGTTATATAAGACGTGAAAAACAGGATCTAGCCTGGTTAAACTTTAAGGCTTTTGAGCAACACAATTCAGCTGAGATTCATTTGAATGAGGACTCAGAGGCATACAGTCTGAGGAAATAGGATCAGCTGAGGAAGGTGGCTGTGGCTTGTTCTGCTTCTCTGATCTTCCAGCATTCACCCCAATAACTAGCACCAGGTTTGATTTTATTAATAAGACCATTTAAGATTCGTGCTACAAACTAATTGTGTTTTTCTGCTTTAAGATCATACTTTGTTACCATATCCCATTCATTACCTCAGACTTAACTTGTGCCATGGTCACGGCCTATAATAGGACCTTAATGCACCCTCACATGGCTATGCCTTTAGAACACATTTAAAAGGTAGAAAATATTAGTAGGTATCATTATCTTTTATCTTTTATCTTCTAACTATATATTGTAATGGCTAATAAAAGTCTATTATTACTGCCCAGAATGTGGGAGCTAGCTCCCACTTTTACCCAGGGTACTCTTGAAGAGAGAGGGATGAGAAACTTATAGATAGAAAAATAGTGGAGATTGAGACAGAAACACAGGATAGCATTGGGAGGACCTGAACCAATATCCACCAGCCCTTTCTGTCTCTTCAAAAGGGCATTTTATAACAATACCAAGAGGTGGGGCCAAAGACATCCCCCTTGCTAGAACAAAGCATACTACAGAGCCAAGTGCAGACCCTTCTAAACACCTGGTAACCACACACATGGTCAAGCCATCTCTTATATAGGCCTGCTGAGTAAAGCAAGCACAGATCTAACTAGGAAACCTCTGTGGGCCTCCACAGCTACCCCTTCTTAATATATTAAAGAGCCCCTCAGACCCCTTAGATACTGTGTCTGCCTTATGTCATCTTCTTCAACTAGACGAGACTTATCTTTCTTTGAGATACACTTTCCCTCAAGCAGATTCTGTCTTTGGTCAGCAGATAGCAAGAAGAGCATTGCCTAGTTTTTACTACCAGCCTCTGGCAGTAGGGGGTACAAAGCTTAACTCAGCTCTGACTCAGGTCCCTACTGAGGACTTACAACAGTTGGAACAACCACAATAATCCCTAGGCTGCCACACCCACCAGTAAAGGAGTAGAGCATAATAAAGATGGAATTTTCTTTATCGAATGGGTCTAAGATATCTATAACAGCCTTAGCTGTGTCAAGCCCTTTTTTAAATCAATAAACTCTTGATGCAAATGCATCAAATAAACTGCATCAAACTTAAAGATTCCCTTAGATTCACCAAGCCATGGTTCATTAATATCAACATAATTCTCGTATGAACTTTACTATATATATTTACAACTAGCATGAATATTTACTATAGATATTTACACTTCTTACAAACCTACATTCAAAAGCAAACTCTCTATAGGATTACTTTGCAAACTTTAGCAAACACCTAAAAGACTTCTTAACTATTTACATTTTCTTCTAACAAGACAGAGAGTATGTGAATTATGAGTCACCACAGTTAAAATTGCAGGTAAACTCAAAACTGCTTCATTCTTGAAGTTTGGAGTTGAGAATCAGTTTTTCAACTGACAGTTTGAAAGAGGAGTTGAATTTGCCAGTGGCCCTAGGTTTGTTGTGTCCAGCTCCCTCTACCCCAGGATTGGGTGAGTGTTGTTTCTAGGGGGCTGTAACACTTGGGATGATGCCACTTCCCCAAAGTCACCTTTCCTGCTGGGCCCTCTCAGCTGTTCTGGAACTGGCAGAAGTGCTCCCAGTGGTGGACAGTTAGTTGCCAGCTGGAGCTGTCCCTTTACTCATTGCAGCTCCCCTGAGTGCCAGAATTCAAATAAAGTGATACTGAAACTTCACTCCTAGCTACCACAGCACTTTATGACTGTCTTTCCAGAGAAACTTGCTTTCAGGGAAAGGATGGTTGCCATAGTAACTTTTCTGCTCCACTAGAAAGACTCAGGAAACTTCTTAAAGGGGTCATGAATTAATTTACCTCTAGAAGCAGTGTGGCTCCAGGCTCCATTTCATTCCACATTTTACTAAAATGGCAAAAAAAAACATCTTTGTCCCAAACTCCTTAGCAGTCTGGGGCCTCCTTAGTCTCCTGCTTTCCCCTGACTGCAGGATGGAACCTCAATATCAGGAACATTGGTTCAGTTGCTCTCACTCCAGCTTTTCTGGTGGAGCATCATTGAAGCTGACATTCTTCTGTTCCACATATTGTACCAAATGCTCAGGCAGCCATCAAGCTTTATTTGATGGCTGAGGGTACAATTAATTTCCCCCTTCTTAAATTTTGGAATCTGCATCTTAAGACTGCCATCAGTTCTTTCAATGATGCCTTGTCTTTGATAGATTTCTATCAGCCCAGTGGTTCCTTCTTTCATCTCAAGCATAACCCAAGTTCTTTATTCACTCATAAGCCTTTTCCATAACTAAAGCATTTTCCTGGTATTTGGACCACTCTCCCTTGCTTTCTAAAGGGTCTCAAAATGGCCTGACAAGTGGCATTAGCATTTTAATTCCCTCCTGACAGGCAAGATTTATTCACCTGCTTATTGTTCATAGGAGGTAAGCTAAGCTTTCCAACAGCACTTTCTAACATTTTGGGCTGTATCTGTACCAGCAACAAGCCATTTTTAACTCTTTAAGCTGTTTAAAAGGAATTGGAACATGTATTCGAATATTTCCTGGGCATCTTGCTGCTCTATTGTGGGGAATATTTAAAAGCCTTGTCTGGACTCAACCTGGTCTAAAAGGGCTCTTTTTTATTTGTACTGAAATCAAGATCAAGCTTTTGCTTTTTTGCCATGAGGGTTTTTTTTTTCTTCCCTGAGCTTGTGTTAGGACACTTGTGTTACTGTTTGACAGGTACCTCTCCAATCAAACTCTCTACATGGCACTGCCCCAGAGTGGGTCATACCCACCCACATGCATGGAGTGGCTTTTGGCATCAGAAGAAAGAGCCTCTCAGGGCTTTGCCTTACCAGGTCAGCAAAAAAACAATGGGAGTATTTGAAACAAGAGCTTTTTCAGAGAGATCCCCTCTAGGATAGATCTCCTTTGTCCCTGCTTATCTCCTCCCCCCAGATGCAGAATCCCTGATGCCTCAGCAACACCTCAGCAACACCTCAGCCCTCTGCTAACTGCTTTCTGTTCTGGGGGTAGGGGCTCACATCCCTGTTTCTGCCTCATTTGTATGGCCAAATGCAGCCTCACCTTTTTAATGGGCTGCCATTGCAGCTCCTGCTAGGGACTTAGACCCAATGAAAAGAGTTCATTGCAGGGAGATTTCAAGTCCTCCACTGCTTTCTCCACACCAGGGCTCATCCAACCTGGTGTGGTGTGAGCCAGGAAATTTCCCCTAGGTCTCCCACCACCTCTGCCATGACTATGCCCTTGAGGATGCTGACTGGTGACTGCAGGGACCCCAGTGTCTCTAGAATGGACTCAAACTCAGAGGAGCCTGCTTCCTGGCCCTCTGCTAATTGCTTCCCAAATGTTGGCTTCAAGAGGAGACACAGTGCTAACTGTGAGCATTTGCAATGCTCCAGGGAATTTTTGTGCTAGGGCAATTACAGATGACTCTTTCATTCTGATAGATGTTCTCTCCAGGTGAGTCTAATTCAGCCCTTACATAATGAAAAAGAGACTTGAAGAACTTCCAGTTTTTTGAGTAAGAGAACTTACTAAGTTTTTCCCAAGACTTCTGTTCCCTAAACTCCACTTCATGACCAAGAAGAAACTGACTCTGATGGAACGGTGTTTTCAGCAAGCATTTTTATCTGGCAGCACTGGAGCAGAGGGTTTTGTTTCACCTTTGTCTGATTCAGGGAAAAATTTCCTCCTGCCACTCAGGACTCAGATCTAAGCTGTCCATAGCCCTAAAACTTCCACAGGAATCTTTTCTGGCCTATTTTCCACATAGTAGTTTTGCATTCCAACTCTGATACCCTCCCCCAGGTGTCTGTGTCCAGAGTCCCGTTAGTCAGAGATCCAAGGACACAGCTCTGTAGCTGAAGTTTTCCAGGTCTCACCCAACTCCCATGGGCCCCATGGTCTGGCAGCTGCTCAGACCCAAGTAAACACACATAGGCTTATGTTATTTTTAAACTATGGCCATGGAAGGCTTCTTGTTAACTACCTCTGACATCTTAAATTAATCCATTTCTATAACTCTATACTCTGCCACGTGGCTCATGGCTTACCAGTACTTTATATCTTTCTTCTCATGGTGGTGGCTAGCAGCATCTCCTCTGCTTTCTTTTCTTCTCCCCTATCTCTCCAGTTAGAATGTCCCATCTAACTTTATTCTGCCTCACTATTGGCCAACCAGTTTTATTTATCAACCAACCAGAGCAACATATTCTCACAGCATACAGAAAGACATTCTCCCATAACTTCCCCTTTTCTTTCTAAACAAAAGGAAGGATTTAACTTTGACCTAGTTAAATTATATATATCAAGCAAGAATTACAGTTATAATATCTAGTCTATTTATATTTTGTAAAATTAAAAAAATAGTCTATTTATGCTATATTTGTGAGTCTAAAGTTTCATACATAATTTATCTTTTATCATAACCAAGGAAAATTATATCTAGAGTCAGCTACATCAAAAACCTCAGAAGGATACAATATTATCTAAGTAAATAGAAACAGCATTGTAAGCAAATTCCAAAAATCTAGAATGACAGAAACAGTTGTCTGCCTGGACTGTCATCCAAAGTTCCTCTGCAATGTTGGGGCATCCATCTTCAGCCCTTAGTACTAGAGTATCGCAGTCATTTCTCTCTGTGTCCTGTAGAATATCTGGCAGTGTCTTCTGTGAAGCAGGAACCTGAAAGACCATCTTGCCTTGCAAAGTTCAGTGGTCACCTTCCTATGTGTCCTGCATGTTCACTTTATACAACATATTATTAAGCAGTCCAGGCAAGAACATTTCCTTACCCAAATGGCTATTTTTGCCAAAAAGAAGATAAACTCCATATGGAATGTCTTCAATGCCCATCCTCCTCTCTGAAATAAATTGGTGCTGCCGGGAGCAGACATGTCTCATTGTCCAGGAAAGTCTAAGTTTTTAAAATATTTCAAATGCTATATTCTGTAGGTCTTTGAAGTGTTTGAAGATTATCTACCTAATTGCATTATATCTATATATACCTAGAAAACTTAACTAACATGAATATAAGTTTGACTATCATAGAAGACTAATTGTTATTCTGTATTTCTTAATTATCCATTACAATTTAAATAAGTTACATAAACATAATTTCTTAAATGAGAGTAGAAATATATATAGTGTAACAAAAATAACTTTAAATTTGTATTAATAAAATAAAATCTATACCAATGTAAAACATTTTGAACAAGTTGCTCTTTAAAAGTAGGTTCAACAATTCATCCTTTCATCCTATTGTATCTGTATCCTATATTACCATATCATAGCTCCTCTGTACTTGTTGCTTTTCTACCTTACCCTAATTTTTTTTTCTTATACTGTATTTCTATACCTAATCCTATATTTTCACCTAATTTCAATTGATAGAAATTAAGAGAGAGAGAAAAGAAACATAGACAGAGAGAGACACTTGCTGCAGTGTAATGTCTACAACTTACTTCATCTTTTCTTTCAGCCACTTTGCTTTATCTATATATAGTTTCACTCTCAAAAATAGATACCATCACTTTTACTTTTTCATATTTTATATCTGGATGTGTCCCACTGCTTATGCAGTTCCCCCTACTCTCCTTTTGCCAAGACCTTAGTCCAGGTACCACCTGTGGGAGGCCAGCTCCAACTTTTACCCAGAGTATTCTTAGGGGAGAGGGATGAGAAACTTGTAGATAGAAAGATAGTGGAGATTGAGACAGACAGAAGCACAGGATAGCTTCAGGAGGATCTGAACCAATATCCACCAGCCCTTTTTGTCTCTTCAAAAGGATTTTTTATAACAATGCCAAGGGGAGGGGCAAAAGACCTCCCCCTTGCTAGATCAAAGCATATGCTGCAGAGCCCTTCCAAACACCTGGTAACCACATATGTGGTCAAGCCATCCCCTTATGCAGCCCTGCTGTGTAAAGCAAGCTTAGACCTCACTAGGAATCCTCAGTGGGCCTCAACATCAGAAGCTGAATTCCACAAAGTATACAAATGAATTAACATTATATCACATACAAACTTTCTCCGACCCTCTGTGACCTTCAGCTTTCCCACGTGTGACTGACCATTTACAAGAATTTTTAGCAGTTGCATAGGTTCAGAATACTGTAGGAAAAATTAGTTTGATTAACTCAAAATGAAAGTTATAATCATGAATTTATCCACAGAAAATGGTTTTCAGACCAAAGAATGTATTCTTGCAGTGTTAAAAGGGCTTCAGGAGTCTGAGGATGAAGCAGTGTACATAGAGAGAAATCCAAGCATGCACCAAGTTCCTTGGCTGAAAGGTTAACCTAAGTCTGGAACTTTTCAGCTTTATTTGAATTAGAGACTTAGAATGACTAGATATGGATGTACAGCTGGTGTGTAATATTTTCCATCAATTTTTATATTTGGATTTCTCCAAGGTTTACTAACCTCAAATATGTCTTAAGATCTCAGAATGAAATGAGTAGATCAATTATAACATCATTACAAACTGGATTTTCTTAAAATTTTCACTTTGTAGCTGGGAAATGTTTTCATGTCTGGAATAATTAATTAATATTATACCATATTTTTAAATATAAGTTTTATGGATGCAAATTAGAAAATAACATATGAAATGCATTTTATACAGTGGCTATAAAAATACTGGACACCTGGACTTGGAAGTGGCTGTGTACACTTTGACCTTGCTCCAAGTGGTGGTGCACTCATCTTCAAAGTGCACAGTCTCTCATTTTCAGAATCTACAATTAGCCATTCTGCCCTTAAGGTAAAGAACTTCACGTGCCTCTTTTAACATTTTCCAAGCATAGCTGAGAGTCTTATATGCTCATTTAACTGAAATACACAAAAGACCTAACTCTTCATCTTCAAGAGCTTTTCAGATGAAAGCTGATGAGCCCTTAATTATACATCAGGGGGTTTTGTTCAATGGGAAGCTATTACAGAACTTTAATCCAATTTGAAGGAAGAGAACAAATCTTGGAGACTGTCCAGGAACTAATATGTTCTCTCCTATTCAGTCTTTATCTCTTTCTTTAGCTTACATGGTGTTTGCATTATTAGCATTGTGTTTTTGACATTTTGCAAACTCAGAACATAGGTATCAGAACACATTTGGCAGAACAGTGGCCAAGATATCCACATTCTACCCCCATAGACCTGCGAATGGTACTAAAATAACATGCCAACAGGACTTTGGTGGTGTCATTTAGATGAGGATTTGAGATAGAGAGACTATTCTGGATTGTCCAGGTGAGTCTTCTATGAAAAATAGGTTCCCTTAAAGGAATGTTAAAGGTAATTTAATATAGAATGGAGAGGTCATGAGATACATAAAGACACAAAGATGCCAGGCTTCTGATGTTGAAGGTATAGAAGGAAGTTGCCAGCCATGGAAAGGAAGCAATGTAGTTCCATATGCTGGAAATGACAGGGAAGGGATTATTTAAAACTTCTGCTTTTTCCAAATATCTACTTTAGCAAAAGTGGTCCCTTGAAATGTCATGAGACTATATGACTCTTCTAAAATTATTGAAGAGGCAGCAGAAATATTTTTTATCACAAGCCTCATCCCTCTAACTCTCTCTCATTGCTTCTGCCCACACTTTCTACAGGTTATTGGACCTGACACTGACACATGATATAAATATAGCCAGCCTCTGAGCAGCCAATAAAGCAAGGCATAGAATAGAAGGGTGGGGGAGAAATAACAATATCTCTATCTTCAGTATGTGGGTTTGATGATGCACAGAAGATAAACTTTCAGTTTATGAATGTCATTATTTCAATCAGATACATTATCCTTTAAAAAGTGATGAAGTTAGCATTGGACTACCTTTTATATTACTGAACAAACAGTTGAATATGAATCACCCTGTGTTACATGAGGTTGACACAAATCACTGAAAGCATGGACTATGAAGTCAAATGCATCTGGCTTGAGCTCATTTTGGTCCTTTAGCATCGGTGGGAGCTTGACATGCAACTGAATTGACAGAGCTCTCAACATGGTGAGTGTCAAAGCCCTGTCTTTGAGGACATGCACAAAGCATCTGCCATTGGGCCAGGCCAATGTGACTAACAATACTGGAAATCTCTCTTTTGCCATGATATTATTAAAAACGCTACTTGCCTATAGAATTTACAAGGTAGGGGTGAGTGTTTGAGATTCTCAAGCTATATAAGTTAATTTTATTGTTACTTTCTCATTGGCTTTTACCAAGAGTCATACTATAAAACTAACTTACAAAATACTCAGTATAAGGTCAGTGCTTGGCTCAATTGCTCTTCCTCCTGCCACTCTATTTTGCAGCTGTGGAGGTTCATTACTCTGGTTTCAAAACCCTTGGCCTGCTAGTGGTTGGCAGGGACCAGACAATATGAATGCTTCATAAACACTTATAATATGGGAGAGAAAGAGAAACCAAACTGTCAAATTTAAGTCTTCCCAAAGACAGGCATCCTTTACTGTAGCTATATTTACTCTCTACTTCTATCTGCCACCAAATAGAAGCCCTATGAATCAAGCTTCCCTCAGAGTTCTATTATATGGACACCAACAACACTATTATATCTCCCGGTCTATTTGTATTTAGTGTATTTTGTTATTGCTAAAATTTAAGGGGATTCCTTTTTGCTATTTTACTTCTTAGGTCTGTCTTTACCTGTTGTTTCTGTTGTTTATTTGTTTGTTTGTATGTGTGTTTGTTTGTTTGTTTGTTTTACATGAACTTTGGCATATACTTTGGGGTAAAAATTCCCTTTTCCCTTATCTTTGAGGCTCTGTGTTATTTCATACTGTGACCTCTGGCCATCACCTCCCTGCTGTATTGTTCCACTTTTGTGTCAGAATGATACCCCTACTAACTGACTTTCTCATGCATACCATGAAAGGGAAGGGTAAAAATGGTCTAAATTATGATTGGTGCCTATGTTTTGTGATATTTGCCACTACCAGTTAATCAACATTAATTAAAGTAGTTTTCCAAACATCTGGAAAGTATTTTAAAGTTATAGATAGTGGCAATTTATCAGTGCATATTATCAACACAAAAGTATCACTCATGTAAGCAGCCCAGTTTTCAAAAATAAAAGTCAAAACTTAAGTTTAAGAGAGTTTACTTCAAAATGAAAAATCAAAGCACAGACTATGGAAAAAAGTTTACAAACCATGTACCTTGTATAAAAAGACCTACATCTAAAGTGTACAGAAGAATCTTAAAGCACAAGTGTTTGCACATTATCAAAGAAGATATACATGGGACAAATAAGATATAAAAATGTGTCAACATCATTTGCAATTAGGGAAATGAAAATTCCACTTCACACTTATTAAAATGACCCGAGTTCATATAAACTTGACAATATCAGTTGCTAGTGAGAATGTGGAATAAAAAATCTCATGTATTATTGTAGAGAATTCAAAATGATGCAACCATATTTGAAGAGAATATAGCCATTTCATCAAAAGCTGAATACAGAGTACAGCAATTACTCTCTGAAGCATTTTTACAGTGGACTTTGAAATCTAATGTCATCCAACTCCAGGCATTAAGTCAGAGTCATCAAGCTTTGGAACAGCCAGTGTTTGGTAAATAAAAATTATAGAAATAAACTGTAGATATTAAGAGATTAAATTTAAAAAATGAAGAGATATCAGGACATTTAAAAAGAACATTAATCTTAAGTATTTACCACTAAGCTAAAAAAATTGGTGAACAAATAGATAAAGAGGATGAAGCCAATCTTAAGTTGCAAATTGTATGAATCTAAGTATGACATTGTATGAATGGTGAACAGTCACATCACTGGTTTGGGTGTAAGGCTGAGTTCCTACCTGTATATTCACTTCTTTATTCACAAATTCTGGAAGCCTTTTTCTCACTGCAAAATGGCTTTCTTTGGTCTGGCAAACATTTGCTGTGGGATGCATTTAGTATTTTTTTTTTATTCTGTTTCATCAAACTAAATTCTTCTACATCAGCCAGTACATCTTGACACACAATCCAACTTGACCACTGGCTTAGAACAAATAGCTGCAGATGGTCACATTGTAGAACACTGAAGGTCACAGAAGGTCAAGGAAGGCTTGTGAATGATATAATGTTAATTCATTTTATAAACTGTGGAATTCTGCCTCTGACCAGAAACAATTTCACACCATAGAGGGTGGGCTACAAAGTGTACAACTGAAAAATTAAGTTAGAATGAGGAGAACCTAGGATGAAGTACATGTAGAATGTTGCAAAAACAATAAAAAAATAAAAACTGTACTGCAAATAATGAAAAATCACACAGAGAAGGCTGGGAAAATGTGCTAATCATAGTCATTTGGGATATGAATGAGCTGGAGGAAGCTAAAGGCAAAGGAACAGTGGTTAAGCAATGTGCAATATATGATCAAGTTATGTACTACACAACTTGTATTGTAGCTAGAGTTTTCATGCTGTTTGTCATCGTGGCGGCTGGCAGTGTCTCTCTGACTCAGCCTTCCACTTCCCAGCTTTATTCTCCTCCTTTTCCCGCCTACACTTCCTACCTAGCCATTGGCCAATCAGTGTTTTATTTATTGACTAATCAGCAACACATTTGCCATACAGAACATCCCACAACACTCCCCCCCCTTTTTTTTTTTCAAAAAGGAAGGTTTTAACCTTAACAAAGTAAAATTACATATAATTTGGGAATTTGGGCGTAGCTTCTCTTACTACTTCCTGCTGGAGGGGGGCGCTGTATCTTATGGGGATACAAAGAAAATTTTAGGATTATGGAATAGTCCATGAGGCTGTATTGTCTGAGCCAGTTGCCTTCAAACGGTTCTGGATGTTGGATCATCTGGGCCATGGTGTCAAAGGAGACCTTTCAGGGGGTCTTGGCTGGTCAAACCTGATGTATCTTAATCTGGAACAAATCCATAGCCTCTGGCTTTCTGTGGGAACAAAAGAGACTCTTTTCCAAAGCAACATATCCTTACATCCAAATTTTGAAGTCAAGGTATCTTTAAAATATACATTTTGGCATAACTCAACAGCTTTTACAATCAAATGTTTTTCTGCAGTTAAAAGTCCAAAGACAACAAAATCCAGATTCTCTGTGTAATATTCATCTTCACGTGGCTTATTTTTTATATTAATTTTACTGTCTCTTTAGAGACTTTATTTTTTAAAACTATGTATTTGTTTCTATAACAGTATATATCACCTTTTTTTGTCTCTTTCAAGCCTACGTATATTTTACACACATTGTAAACTATTACATCTGAATCTGTCTTATTGTGAAGCTATTGCTTTAAACTGCAGCAGCTGTGGCTGCTGGCTCCACCCACCTCAGCTTCCCAACATGGTGGTGGTGGTTAACCGCCAGCTCTGGGATCTATCATGGGTCTATGCTTTTAGCCAAGCAGCGTGTAACCCAGAAACCAAGCAGCGTGTAACCCAGAAACCTCTTTTTATTTTTTTTTTGTTTTGTACTAGCAAAGTCTAAATCCACCATGCAGTTTAATGTGCCACTTGCAGAGGCTTCCCAACATAGCGGTGGCATGTTTTCCGCCAGCTCTGGGAGCCATCAACTCTCAGAAATAGTGGGTTTATGCTTCTATCAAAGCAGCGTGTAGCCCAGAAACCTCTTTTTTTGTTTTATACTAGCAAAGGCTAAATCTACCACACAGCTTAATGTGCCACTTGCAGAGGCCTCATTCCCGCCATACTGCAGGTCGAGTGCACACGCCAGGAACCCACAAGTAGCTCAAACCAGCAGCTGCTGCTCATTTGAGAAAGACAATTAGGAAGCTGTTTTTAGCTCTGTTTTAGAATCTTTTCTCAGGTTTTAGGTGGAAACTCTTGCCACCACATTGGACGCCATTTGTAGCTAGAGTTTTCCTGCTCGGCCCACAGTCAGGACAAATCTCTCTCACCTGCCAGTCCCACAGCCGCTCAGACCCGACCAAGTAAACACAAAGACTTATATTGCTTACAAACTGTATGGCCGTGGCAGGCTTCTTGCTAACTGTTCTTACAGCTTAAATTAATCCATTTCCATTAATCTATACCTTGCCATGTGGCTCATGGCTTACCGGCATCTTCACATGCTGTTTGTCATCGTGGCGGCTGGCAGTGTCTCTCTGACTCAGCCTTCCACTTCCCAGCTTTATTCTCCTCCTTCTCCCGCCTACACTTCCTACCTAGCCAATGGCCAATCAGTGTTTTATTTATTGACTAATCAGCAACACATTTGCTATACAGAACATCCCACAGCATTGTATACTAAATGGTCTTAAATTAAGAATATGTATAGGTAAAGTTGTAATTAAGGAAGGGGATGAAGTGGGCTCATATGCAATTAATTGCTAAAGTTCTTGTAACAATAAGAAAGTGAAATATGTAGTTAACTGTCAATAGAGAAATGGCTATATTATGAAAATTAATGAGGAGAAAATTTCATCAAAATAAATCAATCTAAAAAATTCATTAAGATACAAATTAGCTACAGGATCCTATTTCTATTTAAATTTTAAGCACATTTTGAGGAAAATTCACATTTTTGAATATAAATTTAGTCCATAAAATATAAAAAAATGCATAGCAAAGACACATGAAAATTTGAGGTAGAAAGTACCTTAGGGCATAAGTAGATGAAAGAATTGAGAATAGGGTGTAGGATGATTTAATCACATTTGTAATATTTTATTTCTTAACCTAGAAGGCAAGCACTTAGGAATCATTTATTTTTCTATTTATAATGTCATTAAAACATTGCATTTCCACAAAAAAAGAGCCTGATCAACAAAATTCAATAAATGAGACATTTTAAGACTACCATGATGCTTTTTTTCTATTCAAGCAGAAATAGATAAATCAATATTTGATGTCCTCTTAGTTTTAAGGATGATATATTTTCTGTAATTCCTTTATGTGAATTCATTGTGTTTCAACCTCTATTCGAAACTTCATTATGACCCCATAAAGTACTCAATTTTCATTGCCACTTGAATCCCAGAGTGACTGATATTTCATACATTCTGACGTATGGGATTCTGCATGGCCACCATTTCTCACCAAATCCTACTTGTAAATATGAGCCTTACAAAGAGTAAACTCTCAATTGCAAGTGGATAACATTCAACCTGAATCTGTTTAAATGTTAAATTTACCTTAAGCAAAAAGATGCTTCCAGGTCTAGGTTTTTAAACTAAAACTGATGTGTCTTTGTAAATGAATGCATAGAGCTTGTGGATGTGAGTCAAAATGTTAATGTAAGAGAATAGCGAATTCCAAATGCATTGTAATACACCACAGAACACATTGTGTGGATGTCTATTTTCAAAGGCTCAAAGCATCTCTGACTCATTTGAGGGCAAGCTTGGTTTTCAAGGTATCCTCCATCTATTTGAAATTATAAGTCAAATTGATGACAAACATTATCAGCGGCCTTAGGTGTATCTGTGTCGTGGTTAACTGATGCCCATTGGCAAAGACAGATGACAGGACAGAGGCCATTTGATGTAATGAAGACTGATGGCTTCTGCCTTTGCAGAGCGAAGCCTGAGTGCCATCATTTTAACTGCCGACAGTTCATTTCAGGCAGAACCAGACAAAATAAGAATGAAAGAACAAGGGGAGGATCTGTACCTCCACAAAGATCAGAATACAGTGACTGGAAATGTCAGTGAGTTGAATGTATACATTAAATACAAGTCAGGCAAATAAACAGAGTGAGCTGTATTTTCCTCTCATTCAAACAGACTTGCCTGCTCTTAAAAAGTTCTAAGCTTTTGCATTTTGGTGATATTTGTATTTTATGTGTATGATTCTTATGAGGAAAAAAAAGGAAAAATAACAAAATTATCTTCAAGAAAAACTATCCAAAATCAGAACTAAAACATCATTCATACCCTTGTTTAGTCTCATTTATCAATATTTTCTTAGTTTATCTGCTTAACTGTGTGTGTGTGCGCGCGCGCGCGCGTGTGTACGTGTGTGTGTGTGTGTGTGTGTGTGTGTGTGCCTATGCATGTTTGTGTGATATCTGAAGTCTTAATATATAACCCTGCTGACAGTGCAATTGTATAGCTTAAGATGATCCTCCCACTTCACAATACTGAGTGTTTTGTTTAGAGGCATGAGACACCACACCATGTCTAGTCAGTTACATTTACATGTACTGTAAAAAGCCTATGTTTTGTTTTGTTTTTATAGCTTTGTTATTAACTATACATGTTTTTTCCTTTGTTACCTTTCTTTAATGTATTATAATTTGTTAATTTATTTTATATTTTTATTCACAAGTTTAAAATTTATATTTTCTAGCCTTTCGATATTTATTCTTCAGTTTTCCATGAAACTGATTAAACCATAAGCAGCCCCTTTCACACCTTCTTTAAGACAATGACATTACTAGATCTTTTTAGTTCAATGTCATTACCCAGTGCACACCTATTGCTTTTCTGCATTCTTAGGACCATCTTTTTAGTACTCCATAAAGGGGATTTTTAAAAACTATTTTATTTAGGGAGTAGGGCTGTTCAACTATGTCCATAACAACTTTATTTGTGATAGCCAGAAACTGGAAACAACATGGATGTCCCTCAACCTAAGAATGGATAAAGAAAATGTGGTTCATTTACACAATGGAGTATTACCCAACTGTTAAAAACAAGTACATCTTGAAATTTACTGGCAAATCGATGGAACTAGAAAATATCATCCTGAGTGAGGTAACACATACAAAGGAAGACAAATGTGGTATATATTAACTTGTAAGTGTATATTAGTTGTAAATAAAGCATAACTATGCTACAATCTACAGACAGAGAGGCTAAGTAACAAGGAGGGCTCAAGTGGGGGACACATGAATCTATCTGTGAAGGGTAAATAGAACAGACATCACAGGCAGATGGGGTAAGGGTCTGAATGTAGATAGGTGGGCATAGGATCCGGAGGGATAAGGTAGGCAAAGGATGAAGGGAGCTGTGGGAAATATAGAGCTTGAACTGGCCATCTCCTGTGTAACCAGGCAAGACTTCCAATGGAGGGATTGGAACACCAACCAAGCCACAAAACCTTAGACCTACTATTTGTCCTGCCTACAAGATGTGCTGTGGTAAAGGTGGCACAGAAATTATGGGGGTGGATAACCAATGACTGGTCCAGCTTGAGACCCATACCATGAGAGAGAGCCTATATCTGACAGTGTCTAGAGAGACAGCACTCAGAGGCAGGATAGTCTGGAGACCCAAGATAGAACCAAACATGGCTGCCAAGAAAAGATCAATGAAATGATTTCTGATTATATTCTGCTATACTCAGGGATTGGTGCCAAGCCCAATGGTCATCACTGAGACTTCACCCAGCAACTGATAGAAACAGATGAAGACCCACAGCCAAACTTTAGGCCAAGCTCCAGGAATCCTTTTGAAGAGAGGAAGAGAGGAAAGGATTGTAGTAGCCAGAAGGGTCAAGGATATCACAAGAAAACCCAAAGAATCCAATCTGGGCTCCTAGAGGCTCACAGAGACTGAACCAGGGAGCCTGCATGGGGCTGATCTAGGCCTTCTGCATATATGTAGCAGTTGTATAGCTAGGTCATCTTGTGAGACTCCTAAGAGAGCAATCAGGGGCTATCTCTGACCCTGTTGCCTGATTTTGAGACTCTTTCATCCTACCAGGTTGTCCTGTCCAGCTTTAACAGAAGAGGGGGTACCTTGCCTCACTGACACTTGGTGTGCTATGGCTGGTTGGTATTCAATGGGAGGCCTGCCTTTTTCTGACAAAAAACAGAGAAGGAGGAGTAGATTGGGGGTGGTGAGCAGAGGGCAGGGAGGAGAGGATGTTTATTTTTTCTTCATTTAAAATTTTTCATAGAATATATAGATCACATTTCCCCCTCCCCCAACTCCTCCCATATCCTTGGCACTCTCTACCTATCTGACTTCATCTTCTATCTCTGTCTCTCTTTTTCTCTCTGTCTCTCTCTCTTAACAAACCAAAACCCAAACCAAAAACATCAAACCAAACAGACAAAAACCAGTAATAAAAAATATGCCAAAACAAAACAAAATCCCACAACAAAGAAACAAATACACAGAACCTGTTTTGTGTTGAGCAAGTACTTCTAAGCATGGGACCCACCCTGGAGTGCAGATTACATACCCAGTGTCACTCCATTGGAAAAAACTGATCTTCTCTTTGCTTGCAGTATCAATTGCAAGTGGCTTCACTGCTCAGAAAGGAGATTTGAATTCACTTCCCCTTTTCAGTGCTGGGATTTTGTAGGTCTTGAACCTGTCCAGGTTCTGTGCATCTTGTCACAGTCCTGTGAGTTCATGTGAATGTCCATCTTGTTGTTTCTGGAAGACAATGCTTACTTGGAGTCGTCCACCACTGGTTCTTAGAATCTTTTTACCTCCTCTTCCCCATAGATCCCTGAACCTTGAGGGAGGGTGTTTGATAAAGCCATCTCATTTAGCCCTGAGTGCTCCAAAGTCTCTCACTTTCGGCACATCATCCAACTGCAGATCTCTTTCTTAATTACCATCTACAACAAAGAGAAGCTTCTCTGATGTGGCGTAAGTGACACTCTGATTTATGGGTATAGCTCATATGTCATTATGAGCCATATTATCACTATTCTTTTATCAGAAAAACAGTAGCAGATTTTCCCCTTGGCCATGCCTCCTTGGTTTCAAGACTCTTGGTCACTTCAAGTGTCAGGTATGGGTTCTGTCTCATGGACTGTACCTTAAATCCAATCAAAAAGTGGTTGGTTGTCCTCATTACATTTGTGTAGCATGAATCTTTTTTTTAAGATTTATTTATTTATTATGTATACAGCATGTATGACTGCAGGCCAGAAGAGGGCACCGGATCTCATTGTGGATGGTTGTGAGCCATGTGGTTGGGAATTGAACTCAGGACCTCTGGAAGAGTAGTCAGTGCTCTTAACCTCTGAGCCATCTCTCCAGCCCTGTAACATGAATCTTAACAGGTCTTATTAATGAAATCAAACCTGATGCCAGGTATTAGGGTCAACACTGGAAGATCAGAGAAGCAGAACAAGCCACAGCCACCTCACCTTGCCAATCCCTCAGCTGATCTTGTTTCCTCAGACTGGAAGCCTCTGAGTCCTCATCCAGAATGAATCTCAGCTGAACTGTTGCTCAAAAGCCTAAAAGCTTAACCAGGCCTAGTTCCTGGTCCCTATGCCTTATATACCTTTCTGCTTCCAGCCATCCTTCCTGGGATTAAAAGTGTGAGTCACCATGCCTGGCTGTTTCCAGTGTGACCTTGAACTCACAGAGATCCTGAGGATTTCTGCCTTTGGAATGCTAGGATTAAAGGCATGTACTACCACTGCCTAACCTCTATGTTTAATATTGTGGCAGTTCTGTTCTCTGATCCCAGATAAGTTTATTAGAGTGCACAATATTTTGGGGAACACAATTCCACCACACATTTGTGCCATTATTGGATCAGTATATCTTTCAGTCAGGTCACTCTTGCATGTTGCAGGATTTGTAGTTAGATGAAATTAATGATTATCTTCCTTTTCCAGCTGCATGCAGATTACTTTCCAGCAGTATGAGTGCTAGTCAGTAGGAGTGAAACTTCCAGATGGGCACCAGTTCATCTTCTCCATGTTTAAACATATCAGTCAGTATTGTTCTCAGTAATAGGGTCTTACCATCATGTTGTAGAGAAAAACCAATAGCACTGGAATAGCCTGTGAGATTTGGAACCCTTTGGGCCAGAAACTAAACAATATGTAACCTATTCCCAGCATTGGAGGTTTTACTTAGGGGGTGCATAAGCTGTCTATTTTGGCCATTGTCTCCATGATTATATGGTTACATTACTGAAATTCCTTTCATATATGTATTTATTTTGGGAATCTTTATAGTTGTAGGTTTACATATGAGTTTTCAAAAGGTCATTGTATTAATTGTCCTTCCCCATACTTCTTCCTTTTCTCTGTTCTCCCACACCTCTGCCCATTTAATTCTCATATTCTATCTGTCCCTTTATTTCTGCATAACACTGTATTCTATTTCCCTTTCCTTGGAAGATTTCCTTCTCTCTATTGGCCCCTTCTAGATAGATAAACTTTGTGGTTATTTGGATTGTAACATACATAACAGAAATGTAAAAGTTAAAATCTACACAGAAAAACAAAATATAATATTTGTCTTTATGAATCTGGCTAGCCTCACTCAGGTTACTCTAGATCCATCCATTTACCTCCAAATTTAATTTTTCTTAACAATTGAATAATATTTTATTTTATAAGTGTACTACATTCCCATTATCCATTCCATTCATCGGTTGATGGATATTTAGGCATTTTCCAATTTCTAGCTATTATGAGTAATGTAGAAATGAACATGGATGAACTGTAATAAGAAGTAGAGTTCTGCTGGGCAGTGGTAGCGTATGCCTTTAGCACTCGGGAGGCAGAGGCAGGTGGATCTCTGTGAGTTCAAGGCCAGCCAGGGCTACAGAGTGAGTTCCAGGAAAGGCACAAAGCTACACAGAGAAATCCTGTCTCGAAAAACCAAAAGAAGTAGAGTTCTTTGAGCATATTCCTAAGAGTGGTATAGGTGAATCTTGGTGTAGATCAAGTCTTAACTTCCTGAGAGGCTGTGTATAGAATTAAAACAGATTCATATCTACCACCCCACATAGAACTTAACTCCAATTGGATCAAGGACCTGAACGTAAGTCAAGATACCCTGAATCTGACGATAGAAGGAAAAGTGAGGAGTAGACTTGAACTTATTGACACAGAAAAAGACACTCTGAACATAACACCAACATCACAGGCACTAAGAACACCAATTAATAAATGAGGTATTATGAAGCTGTAAAGCTTCTGTATAGCAAAGGAAATCATTATTTAAGAAAAGTAGCAGCCTACAGAATGGAAAATATTTAGAAATTACACATTGTATAGAGGATTATTATCTAGAATACATGAAAATTCTTAATCTGACTATTAAAAATCCAAATGACCCAATTTAAAAAATGAGGTACAGAACTCTCAAAATATAAAACACAGATGTCTGGGAAACACTTAAGGAAGTGTTCAACATCTTTAAGCCATTAGGGAAAGAAAATAGAACAAAAATCACTTTGAGATTTCCTCTTACTCCAGTTAAAATAACCAAGATCAACAAAACAAATGACAACACATGGGGGCAAGGGTGTGGGGAATGGGGAATACATTCATTGCTGATGGGATTACAGACACATATGGCAACTGTATAACTTAGAGCTTTTTCCCGTGACACAATTATACATTCAAATTTTGTCTTTCCAATACTGCTTTGAGAATATGGTTATAAGATATTCTGATTTTCTTTTTCTGATTATTTATAAGAAATCTAGAGATGCAGGATTCTTTGTTAGTGATTTGGTTTTATCTCTATTTGCTTGAAAGGATCCCCTTCCCTTTGATAACCTTCAGCATCACACTTATGTATCTTGATATGGATTTCTTAGGATGTTTGCATAGGATAATGTTATAATTTTAAAAAATAATAACAGTTACTCCCTAATAAGGTTCTTAGTGCCTCATCTCTGATACAACTTACAAAACATGCATGGCCTCTTACATGTATGCCTTCCTTATCAGGTGGCAAACATGTCCACAGTTGTATCCATAGATGTACACATACACACAAACAAAATGATAAAAAGTAACAAAAGTATGTGAAGAAATAGGTTGTTTATAGATGAATGGATTTTCATAAGGCTCTTAACTGAGAGACAAGCAAATAAAAATCAGTGAAAACATAAAAAGTGGACAGTATTGACAAAGTATCATGAGGGTTTGAGGATGTAACTTGGTGATAGAATGCTTACCTAGCATGCTTCATGTATTGAGTTTCACCCTCAGGACTGCAAAAACAAACAAAACCAGCAGAGACTTTGACAAACCATACCATGAGCATTTGAATTTCATGAAGTTGTTTGCATAGCAATAGAGAACGAATTATACCTTTAGTAACAGATGCCATTGTTGATTGTGTATTAATGTGAATAAAATGAAATTTGAATGCCACTTTATATCATACACACACAAAAATGACAATTTGGAAAAATTACAATACATCTATGATACATACATATACAGCCAACTCTCTTTTGGATTTTAATTAGGAAGTAATTTTTTTAAAAATAGGATATAATATTTCTTAATTAGAATCAATTGAAAAATTATATTACAATTAAATTGAGGAATTTTTGCATTTGACTGCTATTACACACACACACACACACACACACACACACACACACACACACACGTATATACATTAGACACTTCCTGCATTATGACAGTAAATTTATAACATATATAAATGAATGATGTATCAGAGCATACTTACCAAAATGGCCAGAATTACAAGTACTGTCCAGGGACTATGGTACAGGAGCACAAAACAGGGGAACCTCAGGAAACTTCATGACACAGTCTCCAATGAGTCACTATTCTAACACACTCTGGCCTAACACTCTAACTTCCAGGTATATATTGAAAAGGGCTTCAGTGTTGGGCACCAAAAGCCATTTGCAAACACTTTCAAAGAAGCATACTTAAGATGATCAAGAAGAAGTAATATGACGCCAGGCAGCGGTGGCACATGCCTTTAATCCCAGCACTTGAGAGGCAGAGGCAGGCAGATCTCTGTGAGGCCAGCCTGGGCTGCTACAGAGTGAGTTCCAAGACAGGCGCAAAGCTACACAGACAAACCCTGTCTCGAAAAACCAAAAAAAAAAAAAAAAGTAATATGACTATCAATGACAACAGGAAAGATATCATTCTGTGGTCTGTTCTTAGAATTCAGTACTATATTATATAGGTTACTATGCTACTGGCCAACACATAGATAACAAACAGCAAAGGAGATATTCACATTGTTCAAACTTGATGCACTTCAAAAATAATTAAAATTTTTATTGATTTATATTGTATAATCACCAAAGAGTATAACTGTGATCATTTTTGTCATATACATTTTTGTTTTCAAGGGAGGAGGCAGTTGTCATCCAGCACTCTATTGACAGACGTGTGAGTTGGTTACGTGGAGATTTGTTTGTGATATTCAAGATGCACTACTTTTTCTGTACATTTACTCTATTTGTACTGTGTATTACAATTGGAATGTTTAGAACTGAAAATGAAGCCAACTGGATATAGGAACACAGTTAATCCTATTACAAGAATATTGTAATCCTCCAGGCCAAAGTTGTCAGAACTAAAGCAAGATTTTTTTCCTATAAAAAGGGGACAGGCAAAAACAATCACTGAAAAACTATAGTATCCAGGCATGATAAAATCCAACACCAAGAAGACTGGGGCAGGAATACTGTGAGCTCGAAATGCCTACAATTTCTGATAAAAAAAAAGAATTAATATAAAACTAGGGCAATTAAACATACTACAAGTTTAGGAGGAAGAGGACTTTTCAGTTCCTGTTTCCATCATGTAACAGTGACTGGACTTAAAAGTTTTAAAATTCCATCTTGTTTCTTTCATTCTTTCTTTTTTCCATTTTTCCTTTTTCTTTCTCTGGTTCTTCCTTTTCCCTTTCCTTCTCTCCCCCATTCTTTGATTTTCCTTCTGTCCCTCTCTGCTCTTATTTTTCACTTCTCCCCTTTCTTTTATCCTCCCCTCCCCTCTGTTTTTATGATACAAAGCTGATTTATTTTCCTAGAAAATGAAAAGCAAGCCCTCTTCAGGCAACTGTAAAAGATGAAAACTAAAGTCGCTGACATCAAGACCTCTACCACGTGAAGAGCTGCTGTTCTGTTCCCAGGTGCAGTTAGCCTGCCAGGGTCTGTGTCAGACTGTGTAGACAAGCCTTCTATCTCCTGTGCCGATCTTCTGCATGCTTTTGATAAGCAATTTCCCATTCCAAGTGCTCCTCATTCCTCATCTGTTTAATCAGGAGTCTCCACAAGTCTTAACAAATTGTAGTTGCCAATCTCAAAGGTTGAGGTATTCCCAGTCTCCCAGGAGTTTGGTTAATAAAAATTTCTGACTTCAGAGCCCACATTGAACCTTGTCTGACATGTCCCCGGCTGTCTATTTTAGGCCTCTGAATGCCTGGAATGCAGAGCCATCTCATCAGGAAAGACTTCACTTTAACCTTGTCTTGAATAAACATTGCAAAAAAAAAGGCATTCCTGTCTTTTCATTTACTAGTACCTCCCTCCCTGCTTCTCTCCATCATTCTTCCTCCCTCCTACCAGAGCTTTCTGTTGCCTGGTGAGTCTTAAGCTCATTGGGTCATGCTGTCTGAGCACAGCTCTGATCTGTTTCTTTGTATATGATCCTGGAAAAATAATATAAGTGACACAGAGTTGTACATTTAGACAGAACCCAAAAAAAAAAACCCCTCATAATTGTGCAAATTCAGGAGTTGGTAGATTTTAGAAACTATTTTTAAATTCACTCTCCATTTAATTTCTAACTGATATACATGTAGAGGCAATCTCAATGACTGGAAGGATGTAAATGTCATTATTTAAAAATATGAAAATAAAATGAGATTCTATGATCCTCAAGAGGTTTGAAAGCATATGATTCTTAGATGCTTCTGAATGAGAGTCACTTAGGAACCTTGCCTTTGGCCATGTCTCTCAATTCCCTATTTTCTTTAGCCTGCTTAAGAGACTTGGCCAATATCAAGAGCCAAATGTCCGGATTCAGGCAGGAAGGATCCTTTCTCATCCTTCCTCAAAACTGGAATAACATAGGAAATTTTCCCTATCTCGTTATCTTCTTAAACTACCTCTTCAATTTCCAGTAAGCCAGCAAGAATCATTTGAGACTGCAGAGAAAAATAATCAAAAGGACTGAATACTTCACACTGTCTCTTTTCTAAATGTTTAGAGAGATAGCTGATAGATGATAGATAGATAGATAGATAGATAGGTAGATAGATGATATATGGGTAGATAGATGATAGATAGATAAATAGATAGATAGATAGATAGGTAGATAGATAGATAGCTGATAGATAGGTAGGTAGATAGATAGATAGACAGACAGACAGATGATAAATGGAAGATAGATGATAGTTAGATGGATAGATGAAAGATAGATGATAGATAGATAAGAGATGATTTTTTAAGCAAGTGTATTTGACATATGACAGAGACATTGTGAAAATTTTTTTTTAGAAGCAGACACTGAACAAAAGCCTCAGCCATGAGGAGAACATTGAGTGTCCAGACTGTCTGTGTTGGTGTCTGTGTGTGGCCTAAAGTGATTGGAGTCAGCTGCTGCACAACTACAACACATACAAAAGTCCTCCTATTTTGTATTCAAATTCACACATATGTGCATGTGCACACATACACACACATGTACACATACCACACATACAAACTCTGGGAAATTTTAATGCCCAAAATTTAAGTGTGGTACAAATTAAAGAAATGAAGTCTTTTAACTAGCAAATACACATATTTTAGTCATTTTTTCTGAGAAGTATTTTAATTACCATCATTTCTGTGGCTAGCAAGGATAATTTATGGATTTTATTACAGAACAATGAACACATGTATTATTCTAGGTGTGCAGCCCAGTATGGAAGCCACTTTATAATGTGTATTGATTTACATTTTGACTATTTCTAATTTTACTGAAACTTAAAATCCTCAAACATTACCTATTATCTATTATTCAACATCTGGATATCTGTTCATGTTCTTGGCTGTTGAATTAGACCACAGAAATATATTTGCCATTACAGAAAGTTCTGTTGGATAGTGTATTTGCTATGTTCAAATCAGACAACTCCTTTAGATTCTAAAATCATCCCTTTTTCCGGGTTAAGTTTTGTGTATTTTTCTAACATTAATTTATACTCTGTGTTGTATTATTTTCTGTGACTGTTCTAAAATTCGAAATATTAGCAATGACCCCAGCAAGAGGTCATACTTGAGAATAGTCCATTAAGACAATCTACCCCACAAAGTCAGCTGACCCAGACCCTTACTGTCTTATTGCTCTGCACCCTATCCATGTAGATTCTTGCTCAGACTCTGAGGGAGCTGTCTCAACTTATCATCATCTTCCTATTCATACAAACTGACAGCAGAGAAAGAAAAAAAGTTTTGTTTCCCTTAAATACATATATCAGAAATCACATACATTGCTTCCTGTTTGGACAGGAAATGCTCCTATGGCCACAGCTATTTATATGGCTACCCAAGAAGAGAATCTTCAGCTTTGTACCAATGGTAGTCCATTTATGGTGCTGTCACACACAGATGTGATAATTTATAAAAAACTAAAGTTTATTTAGTTAATGGCTCTGCAAGTTGGGGAGTCCAAAAACATGTTACAAGCATCTGCTTGTCATCTGGTCCAGGACATTTTGCTGCATCATATCATGGTGGTAGATATCACATAGGGAGACGGCTCAAAAGTTTCTCTCTTTTCTCTTCTTATAAAACTACAAATACCACCACATGTTCCACTGCCATGACCTCATTTAATCTTAATTAACTTCTAAAAGTCTTGTCTCTATCTGTATTTTAGAGATTAAATTGTCAACACTTAAATTTTAGAAGACTATATTTGAATCTCATTAGTATCTCCGGGACTAAAATCTCTATTCCTTCAGCAGATAAAAGAAATTAATACTGCCAAATGCCAATACATTGAAAAGTCATCTATGTACATAATTTTAATGATCTCTTACACTTATAATTATTTTTCTGTTTCTTCTTACTTATGGCTGTTTGGGTGAAGAAGATCCAAAGTTGTGAACGTAAATACTGAGAACAGGTCATTTTTATTATCCTGTGACATTGTAAGAGAGTTAATATACTAGTTTCATTTCCTAAACCCTATAGGTAGTGACTCTTCAAACCCAAAAGAGAAATTCACTTCCATTTAGCAAAAACACTGAAGAAACAAAAATATTAATTCAAAATGTTCTTAGGTCTGACTAGTTTATTTATCTTGATGAGCGGTCACATATACTTTATGCCGTATATTCATTCGCCTGTGTCGTAAAGCTGGATATTTGAAATAGAAGTTTATTTCTTCTTGAGCCATAGAATAGAATGTTTTAATTACATCTTTTACACAGAGTGCACATTTTATGATAAGCATGAATTAAATATTACTGTACATAATATCTAATGACTCAATTAATAGAACAGCATATTTTAATTTTTATAAACTATTCAGTTATGGAACTACAATATAAATGCAATTTAAAGTACATATACTTTATTATTATTTAATTAATAATTAATATAAATTTTAAATTGAGAAATCTCTTTTAATTCAGCTTCTTATTACTTTGGGATGGATTATTACTTTATGTTTGGGAAGGTAGATGAAGTGAATCTTCATGAAAAGTAGAACAGGACATAATTCTCCAATTTGAGAACAGAGCCTTCATTTGAGGCCCTGAGTTTATGATTTACAAAGCAGCTGGCACCATAACCAGCTTGGGATAACAAGGTCAGGCTGTCTGTTGAAGCAGTGACACTATTAATAGAGATAGATGGAATATTGAGTCATCTCCCAAAACTTCTCATTCTACTTGGACATGTTCATGATTTAAGCAACCAAATACCATAATGAATTGTATGATACAATGATCTGGCTTGTAAAAGTAAGTATGCCTTTCAAAATCAAGCTCTCAATAAGTGCTTTTAAGCCATTAAAACTTGAGTATAACATCACAGTCCCCTTGACATTTCATGTGTGAAGTATTTCTGGCTCAAATATTTTCTCATATTGACCATTTCATTCTGCACATGCTTACTTGTTTCTACCCTCAAAATATTCCTTGTTCTCTCAGTCTCTGCTCTCACATAAAGCTTTTATGGAAAACATTTCTAGTTTTTGTTTCAATTTTATGTTGTTATCCCAGATATTAGTAAAATAAATGGCACCAGAAATGAAGCATAAAATATTTTTGTTTGGTCTTCTATAGTACCCGACCATTAATTGATAAAATAAAATGTATAAAGGACAATGTTTTATACCAGCTCTCTATTCAGGCTTTCCATTTATTTTTACAATGGGAAAATGATATGTCACAGTGCTTTAGCTTTCTGCTGCTACAATGAAACACTTGAGATAAAACTTGTGAAGGGAACAGTATTATCTTGCCTCATCATTTCAGGCATAAATCAGTCCTTTTGCTTTGGGCCCCTAGGGAAACAGAATACCTTGAGAGGGGCATGTGAGGGAGTCAAGAAGAGAAATAAGAGTGAAGATGGGGCCACAGCCCCATAATTACTTTCTGAGATACACCTTGAATGACTCTATGATAGTCTTGTCATCTTGACTGGTTTGAAAGATGCCTCAGACTAGTGACCTTCAACACTGAATGGGTTTTGGAGATATTTGCAAAGATGATTGACATGTGGTAGAATAGCTGAGGGGGGAAAGTCCGCTCTGAATGTTGGTGTACCCTCCATTAGGCTAGGAGCCCAGATGGAAGAAGTTGGAAAAACAGGAGACCAGTGCATCCAAGCAAGCTCCATGATTCCCAAACAAGTATATCTACTATTGTTATCATTGGACATTCAATGCCAAATATCTATCATTGCTGCCATTGTCCATGGCCACTCAGTCCCAACTCTCAGCCCATGACTGCCATTGCCCATGGTCACTCAGCCCCAGCTCTCTGCCATGGCTGTCATTGTTCAAGGTCATTCAGTCCCAATTCTCAGCCTATGGCTGCCATTGTCCATGGTCGCTCAGTCTCAACTCTCAGCCCATGACTGTCATTGTCTATGGTCACTCAGTCTCAACTCTCAGCCCATGACTGCCATTGTCCATGGTCACTCAATCCCAACTCTCAGCTTATGACTGCCATTGCCCATGGACACTCAATCCCAACTGTCAGCCCATGGCTGCCATTGCCCATGGACACTCAATCCCAACTCTCAGCCCATGGCTGCCATTGCCCATGATCACTCAGTGCCAGCTCTCTGCCATGGCTGTCATTGTTCAGGGTCATTCAGTCCCAACTCTCAGCCCATGTCTGCCATTGCCCATGGACACTCAGTCCCAACTCTCTGTCCATGGCTGCCATTGTCCATAGATACTTAGTGCCAGCTTCTTCAAGATTTCAATGTCATCGCAAACTCAGCAAACTTTCAGAGAGCTATGTAGACTTCAGGATCAAACTGGGACTACTGAGGTTTCCAACTACTTGGACTGAGAAGATACTGGCTTTTCTGCACTTCTAATGTGCAGGTGGCCATTATTGGATATTCACTATGTATGTTAATGCAATAAATCCCCTCTTATCATAAATGTTATATCATGTTATAATCACTTCCATTGCTCTAAAGAACTCTAACAAAAACAAGCCTAAAGACTTTCAAATAAAGATTTTATTATCTCCTAATACATTATCACACTGTCTGAGCCTTTAACATGTGAATTTTTGAGGACCTTAAAGACATACTTACATCAGCTATTCAATAGTAAACATTCTTGTTATATTATGCTTATTAATTTTCCCATCATACAATGATCAGATGAAGTCTTTAGTCTGTTTTAAGTCTCCTGGACCTTTAATCATTTTAGAAGCTATAAGATCACAGTACTTCCATTGGCTAAATCATACATTGCTATGTTAAACAAATTTAATGGTCTGTAATTTTTAAATAATTTGAACGCTTTTTACTTTCTTATGTTTCAGTTCTCAGGCACATTACCTTGAACGCAGGTTTACTGTTTTTATAAGTATACAGAGACAGGATACACTTATGTGTATCTTTTTCATCATATCATGCTCTTGAATCCTTTTCCTACTTGCCTACAAACCATGATTTAATTTCTGCTAGTCTTGACACAGTCTTTTAAGCAAGTTGGCACAAGAAGTTGGATAAAACAGACATAAAACTGTCATCAGCACAACATTGCTGTCAAACTGAAGATCAGGCACTGAATGTGACCTTCAAGGCTCCACACCATCAAGTGATCACTTGCACATTCAATCAACCAAAGCTTGAAGTATAAACCTATGATGCTCTTGCCCATTCCTCATCCCCATAAATGGCAGAAAAAGAAGAGGTGAGTTAGATTTATAAAAAGTAATTAATACCTTGGTATGGCTTCGGAACATGTTGAATGGCTATGAAAAATTCAAAATATTAAGAAAAACTTATGTCATCTTAAAGAACCTAAAGTTTTACCCACTATGCTATGCAAAAACACTAAACAACTTTAGATTACTACCTTAGAAAACCATCCTTGGAAACGTGGATAGTTGATCAGAGAGACAGACAGAAAAACAGAGACAGAGAGAGAGACATACACAAAAAGACACACAGAAAAACACACCAAGAAACAAAGAGATAGAGACAGAGAGAAGACAAGAAGACAAGACAGTTCATCTACAAGTCTAAGTAAGAGCTGATACTGAGCCAAGGTAAGAAAATGGCTCTAAGGAAGAAATTCTTTAAGGATAGGGTCTATTTCATATACCTTTTTTGAGCTCTGAACACTTAAGAAAATCTTGTCACATGTCCACACTTAATTTCAAATTACATTCTAAATGAAAAATGTAGCTAGTATAAAAATATGACAAAATATAAATTATAAACACATTTTTCTAGTTTATTCACTTAACTAAGGACACTGCTGTGATCAACCTGGAAGTAGTATTTTCGTGGCCCATTAGTCTATTTCAAGACTTCCTTCAGCTGGGCTCAACTACCTTTACAATGTGAACACCCAGAAGAAAATGACTAAACTCTCTCTTGTTTTTCAAAGTTTCCTGTATTAGTCCACGTTGTATTGCAGTGAAGTGACACCATGACCAAGGCAACTCTCATAAAAAGAAAACATTTAATTGAGGATTGCTTTACAGGTTTAGAGGTTGAGTCCATTATCCTCGTGGTAGGGAGCATGGGCAGGATCAGACAAACATGGTAGCTGAGAATTCTACATCCAGATCCAAAGGCAGCAAGAAGAAAGAGAGCTTCTGAGACTGGCTTGGGAACTGAAAACCCTGGAAGCCCACCCCCAGTGGCACACTTCCCCCTACAATGCCAAACCTAGCCAAACAAGGCCATACTCACTCCATGAAGAATACTCCTAATCCTTTCAAATAGCTCTCTAAGCATTCAGATATTTAAGGTTTTTTTTTTTTGGGGGGGGGGCATTCTTACAAACTACCACAGTTCCCTTTTCTCAAAAAGAGAAAAAGAAAAGCTGAATGTTCCTTACTTAACAAATATGAGGATACTTAATTTCCCTAACTGATAGCATAGGTTGTGTTGGGAATGATTCTCTATTAAATTCAACTTTCTTTTTCAGTCACAATGTCAGGATTTCATGTTTGTTTTGTTGTGTTGTAGGTAAGTACTTGTCTATTTCTCAATATTCCAAGAACTTCATAATGTGTCTAAAGTAATGTTGATTGATTCGTTATAAACTTAGGCATATTTGGGTAACCAATATTCCCTTGTATTGACATAGAATTTGGGGAGGATGAGTTGAATGGAATATAAAGGAGAGTGTTGTCCTAAAAAGCTTTGCAAGGTCAAAGTATTTAGATTTTTGCTATCTACAGTCTCACTGTCTTCTCTTTCTACATGCACATAGAAAGGGACTGTAGTTGTGAGTGGCATGAGAACAGTGTAGTTGGATGGGATAGCTCTGAAGAGAGCTTTCTCTGACAAATCCTAGCAGCTTATAGTGCAAGTCAGATTAAAGTCATGCATAGAGCATCATTGATTCGGTTTCATGAATAGTTCATTGGGATTTATTTTGTTTCCTTTATATAATACAGCTCACACCATTATTTCCATTGTGATCATATAAATGTTTTTACTTTTCATGTTCTGTGTGATTCATTAAAAATGTCCATGACTTTAACAACCAGAGAAACTGGTGTGGATTCAGTAACTAATGCTTAGATTAGAGATAGTTGTTCATAAGGAGGGCTTAGACCTCATTAATACTTAGTCCACACCAGTGTGAGAAAATTACAATCACAGTCAATTCTTTTTGCTACCATTGGAAGTCTCTTTGTCCAGTTTTTCTGATTAACCTGCCATGTTATCATGGCAAAAATGGAGGAAAAAGTTTACACACAATAAACATTATTGAGCAAGTCAATCCCAAAGACAAAAAGAAAAGTTGGCTTCAAGTTATGACAGTCTGAAAGAAATAATGATAGACCCTCTCAAATAAAGACCAGCTCAGACCAGTTATTTGGGGCTAAGACCATATAACCAATTCTCAACTAATGTGGTCACATGACTATTAAACATTGTATTTACTGAAGTACTGCATGCATGTAATGTGTATTCTGGATACCTATTATAGGCTATGACTTGGAGGTTTTCACACTTTGTGATTTCACACAGTATGAAATAGCCTGTCACTGCTTTTAAAGAACTTATCCCTTTCATTAAATGACAGATTATAATTTAATTGACTCTTCAAACTTGGTGTCTAGTTTTGATTTAACCAACTTTGTCCTTCAAACAGCATGACATTTACTTTTCTTAACAAGTTAGACATAAAACAAATATTCTTCAACTTTCTTTTAAGTCATTTATTCCTCAACAAAAAAAGCGTTTAATGACTTCATCTCTAAGTGTTCTGAATTTATCTGCATCTTTCTACTGATATTCCATGTATCACATTGGTGGCTTCAGTGTCTGTAGGGAGGCATCTATAGAGTAACCCAGGGACCAGGAGAAAAGATACTGTAATAGGACTTGTATGACAGTAGTGCAGTTGTTGGGGACACAGGAGATTGTGAAGCGGCAGGAGGCCAGGAGTGCTTCTGTACAAAGTCTCACAACTCTGGAGTTTTGACTGGGCCTTTCTATTTCTAGTAGCTATACTAATTTATGGAGTAAAGATGTGCTCTGAGACAACTTGGCTCTGGAGTGAGGAGTACACATTAGACAGGAATATCCCAGTGGGTGAACTATGAATGAGTGTAGGGCAACAACAAAGCTAGTGGGGTGTAGAAACATGGCCCAATAATACAATAGACCAGGGGTTGGAGCACGACACTGTCAGGACAGGCAAGACTCCTCTGGAAATGGTTCAGAAATGGCCACTTTTTCCTGAGGGGGAAATCTATATGTGCAGCAGCTGAATGTCTCTCTTAGGTTTTCTTTGTCTGAATTGCTAATATTACCTTACGGAAAAAGATTCTAGTATTCTCTATGGAGTGGGCCACTAGTACCGTAGTGGTTCTTCCTGCATGACTGACGACAATGGCCTTGACTTTCTTTTTTCTTCAAAGTCTCCCAGGTATGCTGAAACCACAGCAGTATTTTCTGCTGTTACTTTCTCTCCAGTGTAACACTATAGAATGATAAATGCAGGTATTTTCCTTTTCTTGGTGTTAGTGAGGTCATTCCCAAGTCTTTTCAATATTTATTTCTCATAATACTTCAGTGGTATAGGAGCTATAGTGAGTACTGAAATTATCATTTGTGGATCTGAAAGTTATGGGGCCATCCTAAACTTTGAATTCTGACTCATATTTACAACCACAAAACATTGATTTGATTTTTAATTTCAAGTCTGAATTTGAATATATTAATATGAAAAATTTGACATAGGAGATAAACAAGATTTTAACAATTTTCTATTTCAATGTATTTATCTATTATCTGCATGAATTGTCAGATTTTAATGTTTAGCACTAAAAAAGATTGGAGAGCTAGCACACATGTCCTACCACACCATGTATCAATCTAATGAGTCTATTAGTACAAAATACCTACTGATCATTACCTCAATTTGTGTATGCAATATATTTTAAAGTTGTCACAGAACATTCAGGTTTAATGTCATGATATTTAGAAATGGCCATTTACTGGGAGCAGTGTTTCCATATAGTGCCTCATTAAACTGAGAACCACATTTGAGAGAATTTCAATTAAAATATTTTTAGACATTAAGGGTCTAAAAATCCTTTTTTAATCTTTCAATAGACTTTTATTCTTTGGTTAAAGATTGTAAAATGTTTTATTTGATAAGATATTATATTATCAAAATAAACATCCTTATTATGATAATTGAAAACTGAAAAGCATTCCTCAAAATTAACATACATTAACTACTAGGCAGTTTTAGTTCATTTTTTTGATGGATATATCAACCAAATTGTGAAAATGAAACGCATCTAAGTAACAGAGATCATGACCCTGGGGATGAAACACACATCATAGGATCCAGCATGGGATATGAGTGATGCAAGTCATGAACATTCTTCAAATAACACAAGACTCAGAGGAAGTTTCATAGAAAACACTCAGTTTGTACAATGATGATCTGCTCTGTATTCACTGCTGCTATTTTCATAATAGCATAGGTGGACTCCTACCCAACCACAGCATGGACACAGCCCATGTGTTCATGCACAACCCTCACCTGTTCTCAGAAGCTCCAGTTCCATAGAGGTCTTCTGTTCCTTAAGCTTGCAGATCAAGGCACATTCAGAAGCAATATGTCTCATCTCTGTACGCAAGTATAGTGCTCAGCCTCCTGGGAAACCATTCAACTCAAGCATTACTAAGTAGTTCTCACAAAACCATTTAGAAGATTTCATTCTTTCTGTAACAGTTAACAAATAGAGAACTCAGGCATTGACCACAAAAAAAAATGACTTATGGTACAATTCGCACTATAAGATGATATTCCCAAGTTTAGAAATTTAAGAGTCTTCAAAGGTTAGGAATTTGACTTCTGGGAAAGCAAACAAATCAAGGGTAAAGACTATAATATGTACAGGAAGGTAGAGATGAATAAAACACCTTTGTTCTGTACCAACTCAATCTATTTGGAAGAGAACATTTTCTGCAGAGAGGCAAGTGATGTCTTTGGAAGGCAGCCACATACTCTTCACCATCATAGGTATTACATATGAACCTCCTCTTATGTGGAGTGTCCTTTATCTGTTCAGCTCCTAAAAACATCCCATGTTTCTTTTGCAGTTTTTTCAACACCATATGATTAATGATTTAGTCTAAGACACTTACCTGCTAATAATCCACAGGATGTCATCAAAATGTTTAGATGGCTGAATAAACAGCATCCAATCACATCCTGGGAAGTCAGATAAAATGTCATATGAGTGGAGTGAAGTGAGTTAGAGTACACAGACACACAATGCACAAATACATGAACACATAAACATAACTTTTCTATTTGGAATTCCATCCCACCATAGTAAGGTCCTCTATATTTACCAATCATTTTGTTACTTAAACTAGTGACTCAAATTCTTATCCACTTGGCGGTAGGAAACATCACCCCAATTCACACCCACGTCAATATCACCAAGGAATATATGGAGAATGTTGCAATTTTAAATGCTGAATTACTCACTTCCCATTTAAAGTGAATTATTGATTCTCCTTAAATTTCACATTCAGTAGATGTGTGAGTTTCTCTGTTCCATGTTGAAAATAGTCTCTTTTCTTTCCTGTAACCTACATCTATATCTAAAGTTATTTTATTTTAAATAATATAACTTAAGAAAATAACTCTAAAACTAGTTAATGAAGAGATTTATACGAAATTAAAAGCAAAACTATTGTATATCTTTTCTCTGAAATTCATTTTATAACTGAAGGTGTGTATAGCACTGAGGTATCTAGACATTGTAGTCATTTTCTTTCCTTTCCAATACATTCTTCTTTTAAGCCCATAAATAGAATAGATCAACCCTGGAGCTTTATTGTCCCAACCAAGCCCAAGAACAAATATGCATATATGTTTATATATATATATAAATATATATATTTATATATATATGCAGATATAGATAAAATTCTAGGCTGTTCTAAACTAAATTTCAAGGCCTGTTCAAATATTTCTTTTTATTCTTATCTTAAGGCTAGAGGAGTGGAGAACCTGTTGAGGGGAATGAGTTCTGTTTGTTTATCCCTTTTTTTAAAAAAATCTTCTAGGTTTCATTTATTTGAGTGATGGTATTTACCTTAGTTTTCTTTCTTCTTCATCCAGGATTATAACAATAACAACAACAAAAAATGAGAAAGAATGGAAGAATACATATATTGACCAACACTGTACATACTACCTCAAGTCAATGGCTATATTGTTTCCTAATAAATCCATAGCAGATCAGTTTTGGATTTTAAATATCTGACCTAAAAGTTTCTCACTGAGGACTAGCTTTCATGCTACCATAAAGTGTCATAAAATCTTTCAAATGAAGGAGGCTACCAACAGTCCTATCCATCCAGGATGCTTATGAACCAGAACAATGACTAAGATGACATTATATAACCCTAAGAGTGCAACGGTGGTATACATACCATGGCAATAACCAACAGCTCTCTAATTGGACTTAGGGCCTGTTTAACAAGAGGGAAATCATGCCTGGTACTGCAAACATACCCAACTACTCAGTGCCAGTTAAGCCATGTATCTTAGAGGAAACCTCCAACAATCACTTTATTAAACCAACACAAACACTAACTGAATTCTAAATATTTGTCCTTATACCCATAGATAAGTGTAGTCCTCTACCCTCATCAATGAAATTTCTCTCTGCAACATATGGTGACCATTATAGAAAACCATACCTAATCAAAATGGAGAGTTGTAAAGCCCATTTCCAACTGATATATCTACAAAACAACTTCTGCAACCAAAGCTCAGTGATTATTGAGGATGTAGAAAGATTCTAAGTTCCAGAGGAATAGGAAATTGGCTATGAGATTGTGCTTCCTAGAAATGTCATAGAAACTATGACCTTAAAGTCTCACTAACATGACTGCCCAATCATGACCCAGAAAAGAGCAACACCAATAGACATGCTAATGTGGAAAAGGGAGAATTACTAAAGCCTCCACCCTTGACAAAGAAGCATAAAAAAACTAAACATTTATAGAGCAAGAGAAAAAGTGTTTCTCAGGGAACAGCACACCAATACTAAAAAGTCATCTCCCTCCCTCCCTCCCTCCCCCGCCTCTCTCTTTGAATTTGAAAGATGAGGTACATAGGAGGGCTTTGTGGAAGGAAAAAAAGTGGAAAATGATTTAACTTTTATAATTTCAAAATAAAAAAAAACTACTTAAAAGCGTTACCTTAATTTTTTGAGAATTTCTTATATCAGTAGTGTATTTATATCATTTCCACTTCTCCTTACCCCTTGCAGTTCCTCCTGTTTGCCTCAATTATCCGCAAATTGATGACCTAGTCTTAATATTGCCACCTATATGTACTATACATGCATATCTTTCTACATATATATAAATATGTACATCTATGTCCTCCTGAATTTGTTAAATTAACATATTGACAAAGAACTTACTTATCTCTTTGAAAGGAAGAAAAGTGTGTGTACAACACATTTTTCCTGGCCTAAAATTCTACTTATAGGCATTTTCCTCATGTTTCCTTGAAATTTTTTTCCTCTCTGTAGCCTAAAGGTGGGTGTGCCCCAAAGATGCATGTCCTGATACACTCTCGTTCAGGAAGCCCTGTGATTTGTAACCTTTATTCTGGATGGGTGGGGGCTTTAGTAGTCATAATATCAGGGAAGGGACATCTTACCAAGAACCCAAGAGAAAGAGAGTACAAATTTTCCTTTTATCTGTAAATGCAAATTTAATTAACTCTTATCTGATTAATATACTTACAGATTTTATACACATGATTTGGAGCTAAATTCTCTGGCTTCTTAAGCAACCCTATTATTATTTGAAAGTCTCATCTAACTCTACACAGGCAGAACAGTATCATGTTTTCCATGATTTCACTACATACATAAATTTTAAGACATTATCATCTATTTTATTACTTCAAACTATAATAATTATTGCCCATAAAATTCCATTGTTTAGGCAGTTCATCAAATGCTAATTCATTGAAGGAAATTTATTCAAACAATGAATTTTAGAACTAAACAATGTATAATATTTCCCTTTTAAAGCTTAAGTATGCTGTTATAAATAACAATTTCCTTTTGCATGTACATGTGTAGCATATATTTATTGATCATTAGACATACAGGTTGACTCCATTGTCTTGGTTATTGAGAATAATGCTAAAATTAACATGGTGGTTCAGCTGTCTCCCTGATGTGTAGATATCTAATTCTTCTCATGTATACTTAAAAGTGAAACTGCTGTGTATGTTAATTCTATGTGCAGTTTTAATTTGTCAATACATTATCAAGTTACAAATTATGTATTACAACAATTTGAAGAGGTAGAGTTATTATGTCACTGTTGGTAGATTTCTACAGAATTTAGTTGACTTGTATGGAAACTCAGAATATTCCATTTTCAGAAGCAGTGGGTTATATTCAAATGCATACCTTTCTCTGTCCCTCACATATTGATACCTCTTGTGCTGTCTGCCTTCCCGTGTCCTCGTTGTATCGTAGCAGGTCTGTGGCCAAGGTCCCAATGTGGATGCAAGTTACTGTATCAAAAGTAGACATTCCTTAATATGCTGATAAGAAGCAGAGACAGATGTGGTGGAACATGTCTTTAACACCAGTACTTGGGAAGCAGAGGTATTGAGAGCTGCTGGTAGCAAGAGACTGTGGGTATACAGCAGGTGACAACTAGTGTTCAGCAGGTCAACCCACCAGATTCTGTGATGGGGAGCCCCACCTGGCAAGACAGTGGAGTTACTTACTGATAATGACCAGTTGCTCCTGTCTGTAATTTCTCTCATATACCATTTTATTTCTTCCCTAAGAACAGCTATGGGTGTTTCCCCACTGCTGGTGTGTTATTGGGCACTCATGTCCTTGGATCATTAGAAAGCATACACTTCTCATTTAGCTGTATAAAATTGACATATAGAAAATATAGTAAGATATGTTTCATAACTAGATCTATTACCTCCCAAGGACGGTAGACCCTTAAAAGCCTGCTTTGTTCCTTTTGCTCAGACTAACTCCACACATTTAGCTCATTTCACCTCAGAACAAGTTCAAACTATCATAAGTTTAAAACTTTACAATTATGCACAAGGTCAGAGTTGCAGATGTCTAACCACATAAAGTACTCTAAGAAAAGCATACCAGTTCCTTGCTTGCCAAGTCTGCTGATAAAGACCTATGTCTGTTTGTCACACTGGGCACTGCGCCCCTCCTTCTGGTCCTGAGACCTTGAAACCTTGTGTTGCCATGGTAAATGGCTCTGTCCTTATCGTCTACTCTAGAAATGTGCTTTTGACCAATGAGAGATAACTCTTGTAATTTTTATTATTGCTTCAAGCCTCCTGTAAAAAAGAGTTATTATTGGGCTAGATGAGGAGAAGCAGGAGGATTAGAACAGAGAATTAGAGCTAAGAAATTATAGACAATTAGGACAAAGAAATTAGAAAAAGGCAGAATAATAAAAAGACGTGATTTTTTTTTTTTTTTTTTTTTGGTTTTTCGAGACAGGGTTTCTCTGTGTAGCTTTGCGCCTTTCCTGGAACTCACTTGGTAGTCCAGGCTGGCCTCGAACTCACAGAGATCCACCTGGCTCTGCCTCCCGAGTGCTGGGATTAAAGGCGTGCGCCACCACCGCCCGGCAAAAGACGTGATTTTAAGAAGACACATGTGAGCTAACTCATTTTTGCCTTCAGATACCCTAGTTCCTTTCACTTCCTGTTGTGTCTGATCTGAACCCTGAAGAGGACTAAGGAGCTGGCCCCCAAACAACCTTGATACAGAGGCAGATAAATCTTTATGTCTTCAAGGCCAGCCTGGTCAAAAAGTGAGTTCCAAGGCAGCCCACGTTCCTGCTTTTGGTCTTCACTTTCCAGTGGGCTTTTATTTGCAGTATCATCTTTCATTTGCTTGCTAGCCATTCTACTGCTTTTCTGTACTTCACTTGTTTCTATTCTTTATCCATTTTTCCTGAGATATAGCATTTCTTTATTTGTATGAAATGCAAAGTAACTTTTTGACAGCATCCCATATTGGCAAACATTTCACTTCTTTTTCCTTGTAATCTATTTGCTTATAACATTGTTTCTATGTAATACATGTTTTCATTTTCAAATGAAATATTTCATATTAAATTACATATTTTCTTCAACTTTCTTCCTTTCTTTTTTCATAAATGTAGACTAGTTAACTTGGTATCATTCATCCTAGTGTCTATTTTTCACAGTGATTTGAAAGTGATGCTTTCTATTTGCTTACTTAAATTGGAATACATTTTCCAATACATTATATTATTTTCTCAAACCTGCATTCCTATCCTTCCATTATCGTGCTGTGTATTGATTCAGTTGCTTTAGCTCTAACACACATTTCAATGTACATTTAATATAGAGTAAAATTGGATTTCCCACTAGCTACTGGACTTTCTGAACATAGATCCTCCTGTATGAACTATCAATCCCTACAGACCTCTGAATGATAATTCCATCATTTAAATAGCATCATTGCCATTTTCATTTCTATTACATACAAAGTCAGCATGTTATCCTATTTATTCAATCATTTTTAAGTTCTGCAATAGTAATTTAAAGATTTGTCCAAATTGTTTATAGAATTTACTGTCATATGTGTCTTTTGGAATCTTATGCTGGTGGCACTACATTTTTTTTCAATTTCACTGTTTTTTCCTAACTGGTTATTTTCTAATTATTAAGCAATAGTTTAATATATTTAAAACCCACTTCAGTTACTATATATAATATTTATAATTTTTTTGCTTTGCGTATGCTTTACGGTCCAACTTTCTCTGGTCCACAGTGCTAAATCCAAAAGAGATCACCTGTGTTCTGAAGACCCCTGAGCAATAGCTGCCCTGGGAATTCCTTCTGCTGTTTCCTCTCCTGGACCCCTGCCTCTTGCCATCACCCTGAGCCTCCACACTCTACCCATACTCTGCACTCACTTCTCACTATGCTTTTGTGCTTTTACCAACTGTTGGAAAGATGCTTTCCCTCGATGATTAATTTGGAATATAAGAGTAAATATGTTATTTTCTTATTTTTATATGAAGGTATTATGCCCTAAAGGTGTATTACTACAACCAAATCTATCATCAAATTATTTTTCAAAATATTATTTCTTTTCTTTAAGCATTTTTGCTATAAGTTTTCAACCAGTGATAGGTTTCTGTTTGTGCATGTGTGTGTATGTGTGTGTGTTTGTGCATGTGTATGTACGTAGTTGAGGGTAATTTTTTTTTAATATTTCAGAACTATTTCAAATAATAAAACTATGCTTCAAGCTAAATGAATTTAATACATAATGGCTTCAGTATCCTTTGATCTAGTTATTAGTGTTATATCATACACATATTTTTATTTATTCTTATCTCATATAACATATTCTGAAGGCGGCCTCACTTCCCTTCATTCCTTCCAGTCCCATCCCTCTGCTCCACTGACTTCCCCTTTCCCTCAGATCCACTGCTCCTCCATTTACCTTCAGAAAAAAAGCAGCCCTCCCAGGAATATCAACCAAACACTGCATAACAAGATAAAATAAGACTAGGCATAAACTCATATCAAGGCTGAAAAAGACAAACCAGTAGGAGGAAAGTGGTCCCAAGAACAGACAAAGGAGTAAGAGACACTCCCATTCCCACTGTTAGCATTCTCACAAAAACCCAAGCTAAACAATCACACGTGTATGCAGATGACCTAGCTCAGTCACATACATGCTCTCTGATTGTCAGTTCAGTTTCTTTCTTTCTTTCTTTTTTTGGGGGGGGTTTCTTTTATTATTATTACTTTTTAATTTTATATTTTAATTTAATTTTACATATCAGCCCTATTGATTCCCCTGTCTTCCCTCCTTCCGTCCCCCCTCCCCCCAATCCACTCCCCATTCCCATCTCCTCCAGGGCAAGGACTCCCCTGGGGATTCAGCTCAGCCTGGTAGATTCAGTCGAGGCAGGTCCAGTCCAGTCCTCCCTTCACCCAGGCTGAGCAAAGTATCCCAGCACAGGCCCCAGGCTCCAAAAAGCCAGCTCATGCACTAAGGACAGGTCCTGGTCTCACTGCCTGGGCACCTCCCAAACAGTTCAAGCTAATCGACTGTCTCACTTATCCAGAGGGCTTGATCCAGTTGGGAGCTCCTCAGCTATTGGTTCACAGTTCATGTGTTTCCACTAGTTTGGCTATTTGTCCCTGTGATTTTTTCAATCATGGTCTCAACATCTCTCGTTTGTACAATCCCTCCTCTTTCTAGCCGGTTGGACTCCTGAGGTTCACCTAGGGCCTGGCCGTGGATCTCTACATCCGCTTCTGCTGTGGGATGTTCTGTATGGCAAATGTGTTGCTCTGATTGGTCAATAAATAAAACACTGATTGGCCAGTGGCTAGACAGGAAGTATAGGCAGGACAAGGAGGAGAATAAAGCTGAGAAGTGGAAGGCTGAGTCAGAGACACTGCCAGCCGCCACCATGACAAACAGCATGTGAAGATGCCGGTAAGCCACGAGCCATGTGGCAAGGTATAGATTTATAGAAATGGATTAATTTAAGCTGTAAGAACAGTTAGCAAGAAGCCTGGTATGGCCATACAGTTTGTAAGCAATATAAGTCTCTGTGTTTACTTGGTTGGGTCTGAGCGGCTATGGGACTGGCAGGTGAGAGAGATTTGTCCTGACTGTGGGCCAGGCGGGAAAACTGTAGTTACACGCTTTCATCTGTCATTGGATGAGAACTCTACCATGACAGTTAGGGTGTTTGGCCATCTGATCACCAGATTAGGTCAGTTCGGGCTTTCTCTTGACCATTGCCAGTAGTCTATTGTGGAGGTATCTTTGAAACTAGAGGAAAAGACAAATAAAGCAGAAGAAAACAATAAGTCCCTTAAAGAAAACCACAAAAAAGCAATGAAACAGGTGAGGGAAACAGTCCAAGACCTGAAAAGGGAAATAGAAACAATGAAGAAGACACAAGCAGAGGGAATGCTGGAAATAGTAAGTCTGAGTAAATGAACAGGAAACACAAATGCAAGCATAACCAACAAAATACAAGAGATGGAAGAGAGGATCTCTGGTGTAGAGGATACAATAGAGGAAATGGATCCGTCAGTCAAAGAAAATACCAATGCCAAAAAATTATAACACAAAATGTCATTTCAGTTTCTATGAGTTCCAATGAGCCTTGCTTAATTGATTCTGTGGACTGTGTTCTCCTGGTGCCCTTGACCTTGTGGCTCCTTCCTCCACCTCTTCCTCAGGATTCCCTGAACTCTGCATAATGTTTGGCTGTGGGTCCCTACATTTACTCCTATCAGTTGTTGGATGAAGCTTCTTCGATGACCATTATGCTAGACTCTGGTCTATAAGTACAGCAGAATATTATTAGGAATCATCATTTTACTGATTTGTTGTTTGTTTGTTTGTTTGTTTGTTTGTTTGTTCAGTGATGTTTGGCTCTATGATAGTTCGCTGGCCTATCCAGTCTCTGGTTGTTGGCCATCCAGGCAGTGTAGGGCCTGGGCTCTCTACAACGGCGTGCACCTCAAGTTAGATCAGTCATTGATTGACCACTCCCACAAGCTCAGAGCCACATTGCCCTAGCACATCTTGCACGCAGGACAGGTTGTAGGTCAAAGGTTTTGTGGCTGGGTTTGTGTCCCAGTCCCACCACTGGAAGCCTTGTCTGGTTACAGAAGATGGCTGGTTCAGGCTCCATATGCTCCATTACTAGGAGTCCTGGGTAGGGTAGCTTCATAGGTTCCAGAAAGTTTCCAGTGCTGTGTTTCCACATACCCCCCAAACTCTCCCCCAAGTTCCAATTGCTCCTCCTTCCCTTCCCTCCCTCTTACAACTGATTTCTCCAATTTCCATGCCCACCAACCCCAATCTCCCACAAAATCTACTCTATTTCCCCTTCCCAGGGAGACCCATGCATCCCCATTTGAATTCTCTTTGTTACCAGACCTTTCTGGGCCTGTGGATTGTACCATGGTCATCCTTTACAGCTAATGTCCACTTATAAGTGAGTGCATACCATATTTGTCTTTCTGGGTCTGGGTTGCCAAATTTAGAGTGACTTTTTTCTACTTCCATCCATTTGCCTGAAAATTTCATTATGTCAATGTTTTAACAGTTGTGTAATACTACATTGTGTAAATGCACCACATTTTTTTTATCCATTCTTTGGTTTCAGGACATCTCAGTTGTTTCCAGTTTTTGGCTATTATGAATAAAGCTGCTAGTTGAACAAGTGTCCTTGTGGTAGGATGGAGCATCTTTTGGGTCTATGCCCAGAGTGGTATAACAGGGTCTTGAGGTAGATTGATTCACAGTTTTCTGAAAAATTGCCATATTGAGTTCCATAGTTTCTGTACTTGTTTGCACTCCCACCAGCAATGGAAGAGTGTTTCCCTTGCTCCACATCCTCTCCAGCATAAGCTGTCATTTGTGATTTTTAATCTTAGTCATTCTGACAGTTGTAAAATGGAATCTCAAAGTAGTTTTGATTTGCATTTCCCTGATGGCTAAGGACGTTGAACGTTTCTTTAAGTGCTTTTTGGCCATTGAGATTCCTCTAGCATACAGATTTTTTTTTTAACAAAAGAATCCATGTGTTAGTCCTTAAATCTTTAAAATGTAATTAATTAATTAATTAATTGTGTTTCATGTTTGTGTTGTGTTTCATGCTAGGGTGAGTGTGTGGAAGTCAGAGGACAACCTTCTACTGTATGGGACCAGATTATCCAACTCAGGTCCCAGATTTAGAGGCAAACCTTTTTACCCTGACAAATCATCTCGCTGCCCAGCATAGCTCATATTATGTGAAAAAAATAGTTTCATTTAATTCTCTTAATTCCAAAAAAAAAATAATTCTAAAACTTGATGAACCTAATCAGGACCTACATCTGTTCTGAAAAGAATTCCTTTGTGTAATATGGAACAGACATTCTTATCACTCAAGCATGTGACATGTGTGCAACAGTGTGAAAAGCGTAGGGTTATTACAATTCAAATCAGACAAAATGGATGTCCTGAAAGAAACAGTGGCCCAAGAGCCAGGGAAGAAGAAAGATCAGAAGAATAGGACAAGCCACAGCCAACCTCACCTCACTAACTCCTCAGCCTCCAGAGAGCTTCACTTCTTCTCTCTGCCCAGCTATATCACTTCCTCTTTCTGCCCAGCTCTATCACTTCCTGTCTGTCTGTACTGACCTCCAGACCTCTATGGTTAACTAGTGCTGGGAATTAAAGGTGTGTGCCTCCATTCCTGGCTCTGTTCCCAGTGTGGCCTTGAACTCATAGAAATCTGGATAAATCTCTGCCTCCCAAATGTTAGGATTAAGGGCATGTGCTTCCACTGCCTGACCCCTATGTTTAATATAGTGCTTCGCTTTTTCCTCTGATTCTCAGAGAAGTTTATTAGGGTGAACAATATATTGGTGGACACAATATATCAGCACAGTGCCCATTACTCAGAAAATACAGACTAAGATTTTTACTGTGTGCGTCGTGATAAGGAAAACACAGAGTTTCAGTCAGTACTGGTAGGGTGAAATATGGAATAGGCGATATTTTTGTTCACGGACAAGTTAAAAGGCCTCAGTTTATAAATTTCTACAAGGTCTGTATAAAGCAAGTGCTAAGTCTGGTTGTCTTATCTTTGAGATCAGCAGGGTGCCTTGCTATGAAGTATTTAATTTCATCTTAGTGAAAATCATTTCTAGTGCACCAGAACACTTTGCTCTAATATATCCAGAATTAATTCCTCTCTAAGACAGTGATTCTGATACTGTCACATGTATATAAATATCTGTGGAAATCTTGCAAAAATGCATGCTGTTTTCTCTAAGATGTAGACTATGTAAACTCTGGCAATATCAATAATGATTACTGTAAAGTACATTGAGTAAAATTTTTAGGAAATCTAAAAGAAATATCTCCATTTTGGAGATTAATAGGCTATTTCTAAGTTGTAAAGACTGCATACTGTGTTATGGAATTAGATAGATGAATCAAGGGATAACAGACTGGAGCAGAGAGACATTTTAAGAACAATGTTGAGTATTTTTATGATGAAAAATTTAATAATTTTAAAAGCAATTTTGAATAACTGTGGCATGTCAATAGATGTCCTATAATATCTGAGGGGTCCACTGTACATAGGCAGTTTTTCATACCATGTTATTTTTATCTGATTTTTGGCTGTTTTATATTTATGGTGTCTTCTACTCATTGTTGGGGAATATTATTTTAAAGTGTATTACTTTTGTTTATGTTGCATTTGTTTAACTCTGTGAAGCTGTGTTACTTTGCCTGTCTAAAACACCTAATGGTCTAATAAAGAAATGAATGGCCAATAGCAAGTCAATAGAAAGGACAGGTGTGGCTGGCAGGCAAAGAGAACATATAGAAGGAGAAAAGAGATGGGAGAGGGAAAGAAGGAAGAAGCCAGAGAAGGAGGAGGACCCAGGGGCCAACTACTCAGCTACACAGCAAGCCACAAATTAAGAAACAAAGAAACGTATACAGGAATAGAAAAGGAAAAGCCAAGAGGCAAAAGATAGATGGGATAATTTAAAGTTAAGAAAATATGGCAAGAAATTAAGCCAAACTAAGGCTCAGCATTCATAAGTAAGAATGAGCCTCCATGTGTGATTTATTTGGGAGCTGGGGGGCAGGCTCCCCAAAAGAGAAGAAACAATCAACAACATTTTGGTGTTCCAATGTAGGCCATATTTCCACAGGCCCTGAGAAAGCTGGAAAAAAAGTAAAAAGATATGGCTCCTTTAAGAGGCGCTGCTGTTCAGCTGGCAGAGCTAAAAAAAAATAACAAGCTAAGTAAAAACCGCCTGTGGCAGCACAGGTACTGGCTTCCACAGCTAGGAAGGTTGGATGCAGTTTTCAGGCAGGAACCTCTGACCAGGGCTGTGAGCTGTGGGCTTTGTTTTCCCAACCCAAGAAGCAGGCAGAGCCAGCTGAGAGCCAAGTGAAGGATCCAGGCCCACCTTTTCAGTCTAAAGTTTGCTCATGCAGTCAAAAAAGACTAGAGATGTGCAGTAAAATAAAAGAGATCCAGACAGAAAACCTCTAAACAGGTTACAGTATGTTTAACAATGTGCGTAGGCTTAAGAAAAGGAAAAGGGTATAGTCACAGAAAAAAAAACCATGAGTAGTTTATAAAATAAAGTCTTTAAAGAGAGAGTAAAAGAAAAAAGCCATGTAAGATGGGAAATACACAGGTAATCTCAATCCTGGATGTGTTGATTTTGCATTCTTTGACTGTTGAGAAGCAAAAGACAGCTACCAGGACACATGGGATTGTGAACTGGACTGCTAAGTTGAACCAATCTAGATACTTCGGGAATGCCTTAGCGTTAAAAAAAAGAAGGCAAAAAATATATTTGTCAAATGGAAACCAAAAATTATTTTGAGTTTTCTTGCCACAGAAGATGAGATGCTGTGGATTTGTTCAGGGTAATGTGGATCAGGTTTTATCAGGCGAGACCTCCTGAAACATAGCAGATAATATATATCAGCAAAGGTTACTGCTGGTCTTCCCAGGACTTGGTCATTATTTCAAAATTTTCTCTCTGTGACCCTACAGATGCATCATCTGCAGACAGCAAGAAGTATGGAGAAAACTACACCTCATTCCCAAGAATTGGGATTAGGTGGGGGAAGTCTTTGGTTATTTGGCAAGATATGGATGTTTGTTATCATTTAGAAGAATACAGTATATTTATACAAATTTAAAGTTATTTTTGTTTCACTGTAAATAAGTTTCTACTTTTGTTTAAAGGATTTTTGTATATTGATTAGCATTTAAGGTCACTTTTGTTACAGCATATTATACATATGTTCCTATTCTTGCTTAAAGTATTGTACCTATGCAGTTCATTTTAAAATGTGAGGTAAAGTTCTAATTTTTGAAAGCTGTTATTATAAACTATTTAGGATAATCAAGAAACATAGGTTAGTAGTTAGTCTTTTATAACAATCAAATTTGTAGATATGTTAGGTATGCTTTCCAGACCATATAGAGGTATATTTTAGATAGAGAGATGGTCTTCAAACATTTCAAATACCTATAGAATATGGCCTTTAAATTGTTTCATTAACTTAAAGTTTTTCATGACAATGAGACACACCTGCTCCTTGTAACTGAAAGTTTTTTTGGTCCTACCTGGCCCCATGGTCCCACAGCTGATTATAAAATAATCATTCAGAGGCTTATATTAATTACAAACTATATGGCCTATGGCTTCAGCTTATTGCTAGCTAGCTCTTTCATCTTAAATCAACCCATTTCTATTAATCTATGTGTTGCCACATGGCTGTAGTATTACTGGTCTGCTTTTTACTGGTCTTGTTGCTCTTTTGGTGGCAGCTAGTGTCTCTCTTGACTCTTCCCTTCTCTCTGTACTTCTGCTTGGATTTCCCACCTGGCTGTAAACTTTCTTACCATAGTCCAAAACATTTTTATTTATTATCCAATGGGAGCCACATATATTCACAGCATACAGAAAGACATACCACAGCAGCTTCTGGTAGCACAATTTACTTCAAAGATGATGAGCATTGAAAAAACTCCTTACGGAGTTTCATTGTAAGGAGTTTAGTCACTAAGAAAAGAAACTTCTTGCCTCTCACTGCTGACAATATGCTGTACAGACTAGACATGCAGGACACAGGAAAATAATGTTGAACTTTGCCAAAACAAGGCAGAACAAGTCTTTCAAAATTCCTGCTTCACAGAAGTATCTATTCTGCAGGGCACAGAGAAAAGTGACTGATGAACATGGCCACAACATGTAGGACAGTCCAAAATTCATGCTTCCTAGAAAAGTATTCTTAGAAATACTCCAGGCCAGTAGGGTGAAGATGGATGCTCCATCATTGCAGAGGAACTTTGGATAACTGTCCAGGCAGCCAAATGTCTCCATTGTTCAATAATATTACATCCTTTTGGGTCTTTGATGGAGTTAAAGAATATACAGTTATAGTTGCAGGTTTTTTTTAACTTATGATAGTAAGTAAGATGTAAAACTGTGGATTTACTAAGATAGGATAGAAAATGCATCATTTTCTTTGAAAGTGCTAACTATAAATGGACAGAATAATGTAAATGTAATCCTTACTTAATAAATTTATTTTATATGTAGTTTTACTATGTTAAAGTTAAAATCTTTATTTTTATTTAGACAAAAAGGGGGAAATGTTGGGGAATATTATTTTAAAGTGCGCTACTTTTGTTTATGTTGTATTTGTTTAACTCTGTGAAGCTGTCTTACTTTGTTCTGTGGGCCACAGAAATATGAAGCAGGAATTCAGCTGATTATAGCAAAGACTAATATCTGCAAGAAGCAGGGCTCTTACAGAGGAAAAAGGCAAGCCTCAAGGAGTCTTGGTGATATAGCTGTTTCCTGCAATGATTTTCTTATGCACTATGGCAACTTTCCCAATTGCTTCTTTGCTTCTTCTCATAAGAACTTCTAAACAATGTGGATTGATCATTCCTTGGACATGTGCAACTAAAGTATTTGGATGCAGTCATGCAGACAAGGCTTCCTGCTTCCAGGCTTTCTTCTTCTTCTTCTTCTTCTTCTTCTTCTTCTTCTTCTTCTTCTTCTTCTTCTTCTTCTTCTTCTTCTTGCATTAGAATTCAGATATCTGCCTTCTGCAAGCACACAAAGCCAGGGTGAGCTCCAGACAAAAGCATCCAAGGACAAACAGCAGACAGAATAAGCTCTCTAGACCACCTGATAGGTAAATATCCATGTGGAGACACTGCCTAGGCCAGGCAGATGTTAGGTACATAGCTTTGCTTCTTGTGCAAATTAATCTCAGATCCCCCTTTCTCTCATAGCCCAAGTGGCACCCTCGAGAAACTTACTTAGAACAAAAAGGTTTTTACATACCAGGTGCATCAAGCTATGATGCAGGTTTCTGACCTCCAAGCAGACTTATCCCACCCAACCAGAAATCGAAGGGCCAGAGTACCAGAGTACTGCTTACAGTAGGTGTAGGGACATGGATGATGGAAAGAGGAGAGGAAAGGATGAGGATGGAGACAGGAATGAAGACAAAGATGAGAAAGGGAGAGAAAGAATTTAGATAGAACTGAGAAGACAGGAAGAAAAGGGACAGAGAGAAGCTAAGTATGAGAACAAAACTGAAGCTGTGTAAATAGAATTTTGTCTCAGAAGAATAAAGTGAATGGACCTAAGAGTTTTGTGTAAGTCGGTTTGGTATCCCTCAAATTAGTAACCCACACAGCTTGAAGCATCCTCCCCAGGACTCTGGAAGAAGTCTCCTCAGGGCAGGCACCTGAGGGGATTTCGATAACTTTGCCTGTCTAAAACACCTGATGATCTAATAAAGAACTGAATGGTCAATAGCAAGGCAGAAGAAAGGATGGGCATGGCTGGTAGGCAATGAGAATATATGAAAAGGGAAAAGACATAGAGGAGGGAAAGAAAGAAGAAGCCAGAGAAAGAGGAGGACTCCAGAAACCAGCCACCCAACTACATAGCAAGCCATGTAGTAAGAAACCAAGAAAGGAGTTCAGAAATAGAAAAGGAAAAGCCCAGACACAAAAGATAGATAGGATAATTTAAAGTTAAGAAAATCTGGCAAGAAACTAAGCCAAGCTAAGGCAGGGCACTCTTAAGTAGTAATAAGCCTCCACATGTGAGTTTATTGGGAGCTGGGTGGTGGATCCCCAAAAAAGAGTAAACAACAATAACAACAACAACTCATCTTCTGAGGAAAAATGTATAATTCTCTGGAGTTCGTGCCAAACATGGACTGCAGTTTCCCTTTAAATTTTCCAGCAGGATTAGTGAGAATATGAAGCTATTTGATTGACATATTTATATATATATATATATATATATATATATATATATATATATATATATATATATATATATATATATATTTGTATTCAAAGGCCAGTACTTAACAAATTGGGGGAAAGGATTATAATAGTTTTTCTTTATAGAGAGTGAAGTTAACCTTATAAAATACAGCTAGTAATGGATTAATAAATTATTCAAATTCTTTTAAACTAACAAACCAAAATTAATTCATAGTTTAAATCTAATGTAATGGGGCCTGTTCCCAGGAAAGAAAGTAATAGATTTGAGGCTCCAGATTTGTAATCATGGTTTATTGGAATGGATTTCCAGAAAATAGAAGTGTGTGTGTGAGAGGAAGAGACTTTCATAGAGAAAGCATCTGAACACTTAAGAATAATATCCATGGAATATGACACCGATTTGTGGTTTAGAATTTTTACTTAGTAAGCATGCCATGCTATAGAAGACATTACTGAATGTTTTCACAATATAATTTGTACATGAAAACTCTAAATGAGTTTTTAATGATGTCATTCTAAATCAGCAGCACCTTCCTAATTCTATAACTGTAATGAGAGCGTGAGTATAATCAATAGTCATAGACTCATAGCTGCTTGTTCTTTGCTGTGAAATAAACTCCCTTTAACAGGAAGTTAAGTAGGATTCCCTACGAATGAGTCAGACACCAGATAATCCCTGGGTTAAGGGTGTCTGAAATCCTATATAGAAGACAGATAAATCTGTCATGGTTATATATGTTAATTCAGGTCAGTGAAAGTGCTGCCCCTTCCAGAGTGGGAGTTCTTCAGTATAATCAACGAACCACAAAGAGGCTTCTGCCTCCTTGGGACACAGGATTGAATAACTGCTCCATCACTTTGGCCTTTGTCACTGACACGTTGGAAGTTTGGCAGCAAAAGCAACGAAACATGTTCAACATTTTCCCTCTCCTGTCCCTGGGTCAAGGTGGGTACAAAGCTGCTGGTGTGAGCTGAGGAGATGCACTAGGTATCAATGGTGGATAATGGAAGGCTCATCTGCTTTCTGCTCCAATTGCGTGTATCCAAATGTGTGTAGTCCATGTGTGATATATTTACAACGGAAATCTAAGTCTCACACTAATACAACAAATTGCATAACATAAATATCTGAAGATAATCTATAATTTAAGACTGAAATGCATCACACTCACTCCATAAATAAATAAAGATATATCACAAATTAGCTTCAATTTTAATGCATTCAGTGAGAAGGGCCCTTAATTCCTTTCAAAATAATGATCAACCACAAATAATCACAAGATGAAGATAGCAAGAGTAAACTTTTAAAACATAACTTTCAATAGTATAAATTTTCTGGGAGTTAGTTTCACTGGAATTTGATTTCAAGATAAATTGAAGGCTTCAAATAGCACTACCTGGTCACCTATTAGGCAGTGCCACATAATAGAGCAGTTTCAAATGGAAAAGAAATGAAGCAGTGATGAAAAAGAAAGGCAAAATGTTTTCAATTTCACAGGATTTCTGCATTGACAGAGATGAGTTAGTGGCTGTGCATGAAAAGCATCACATTCCTGACCAGAGCCAAAGTAAACCTCAAATCACTGTGTCAGTGGCAGGAATACAAAGTGTATTGCACAGTATTTATAAGTACCTGAAAATAATGTAGTGCAGTCTAACATTTTAACATGTCTTTTTATACCATAAAGCTGACTAGTGGCTATTTATAAATATATGCCTGGGGAGAATGGGCAGAACTGATAGCAAAAGAAATTTTAATAATATTCATCTGAATTCACTTTATATGCATATTTCTGAATTAATAGGAAAAGTAAAAATACCCAATATCTAACTTGGCTGATTAAAAAAAAAATTCTAAGATATGATAAGATCGTACTTCCCAGGATTTCTGAAGAAAGCATCATCAATTACCCTTGACTATAGGACAAAAAATTGTTATAGCATTTTAAAGTAGGATATTAAAAAATTTCATAAAACATGAAACATATACAAATCTAGTAACAGCAATATTCTGTCCTACTCATGGTCAGCAATCAGTGTTCAACTTCTAGCCATCTTATTTTGTGTAGAACCAACTTACTTTCCTATAACCTTAATTATGCTGAAGCAAATGCCAAATAGACATTACCACAGGTACATATTTCAATATGAAACTCAAATATATGGGCTCTTATTTTTCTAAGCAAAACAACCATTAATATATTTTAATATTAATAATTCATGAAACTTTTCATCAAATAACTGGGATTTTTGCTTCTTGATTCATCTACAATTTTATTTGATAACTTAAATACAAATAAGATTTTCCAATCACAGTAAGTTAATGACTCTCAAATTCCTAAGAAGATATTATTATATATTATATTATATATATTTATTTATATATATTATATATTATACATATGGCAAAAACTTGCTGAAGAAGTCAGAAGAGAAATCTTGAAATTTGTCATTGATGGTGTATGTATGTGTGTATATATATATATATATATATATATATATATATATATATATACATATTACAATCATGAGCCAACACACCAAGCTTTTATTTTTAATTTGTGATGGGATCTAACTATATAGCCCACAATGACCTTGAATTCATAATAATCTTACCTCTGGCTCTGCACTAGAGGGATTTGAAACACATTTCACTATGCTAGTATAATATTTTTTATGTAGAGAAATGACTATGCCTTTCATCAATTGACATCTAGTCATATTGCAGTCTATGTTCTTTTTGGTATAATACTACTAGTCTTCAAGAAATATACTGTTTGGTGAAGACTCATTTGGTACAGCTTCTACTCAGACCAAAATCAACCTAAGTACCAGCTCTCCGCTGTTTGTGTGAGTGTGTGTGTGTGTGTGTGTGTGTGTGTGTGTGTGTGCGTGTATGTAATTGTATTTAGAGACCACATATGTGTGGAGACCCACAGAGGCTTCCTAGTGAGAATTTACTCAGTCAGAGAATCTGAACTTGCTTTACCCAGCAGGGCTGCATGAGGAGATGATTTGACTAGGAGTGTGGTTACTAGGTGTTTGGAAGAGTCTACACTTGGTCACACAGTGTGCATTGTTCTTGGAAAGGGGGAGGTCTTCTGCCCCACTCCTTGACATTGTTATAAAAGCCCCTTTGAAAAAGCCTTGAGGCTGTTGGTTATTGATCCAGGCCCTCCCAAAGCTATCCTTTGTTTATTAGGGTAGAATAGGCTTTAGGTGTGAAGATATTTGCCTAGGACTGAGCAGCCACTATGGACTTGGTGGTCTGAGAGAGTAGCTTCAGAAGACCCAACCACAACAACAAGCAGCAGTGGGAGGAACAGCTGACAGCATCAGCAGCTGAGACCTGCAGGGCAGTGTCATGGGCACCAGAGTTCAAGAGAGCCAGTGCTAGAAGCAAGGATCTGTGCTGCGGGCTGCAGGAATATATCATAAGAACTCAGCTGGTTATGGCAAAGTCACTACCTGGAGGGATCAAGGATTTCCTCCAGAGGAAGTCAAATTTCAAGGAGCTTTTGGTGTTACTTGGCTTGTTATATATCAGCTGTATTCTGTTATGAAAATCATGTGTGCCTTCATAGTTTTCCCAATTGACTTTTCCCTAAGAAGGGCTAACAGTGTGGACTGATCACTCTCTGGACATACACATTCCAGGTATTTGGAGAACAGTCTTAGGCTTTCTCTGGAATCAGATATCTCCCTTAGCCACTTTCAAGGACTAGCAGTAGAAACAGTCTACATGAAAGTCTCCTCCTGATTTAAGGCAAACCCCACAAGGAGACACCGCCTAGGTCAGGTAGACGTTAATAGCTTTACACAATTTAGCTCAGACCCTCCTTTCTACAGCCTTACTAACTTTATAGACCTCTAACTCCTTACCTAACCACTTCTAGGAATATTTAGATAACTTTCTGTGCTGACAGCTATGCTCAGCCAGAACTTCAGTTCAAGCCTCCCTGTAATTATCATCATTGGCAGCATCCGGCCAGATCCATCCCCAGATGGAGGAAAGTACCTTATCAAAGATACCTCTGTACTCTCTAAGAACATACTTAAGCATCCAGGCTACCTATTTGAGAAGGTCTGGCGGATGTGCCAATTAAGCTTTACTTCCTCCTTTCCCAAACCTTACCTCTAGTTCCAGATCTCTCTTTAACTATCACCCGAGGCATCTAGCTGTACACAGGTTGCCTAGCGACTGAGCACACTTTCCCCCACCCTGCAGATAAATGGCAGATAGCTTGGACAGATAGATAGGAGCCACAGGAAAAAAGAAGGCAGTTTTATTTTCTCCCATTAACCTAACAACTTACAGATTCTTAACATTTTCTACCAATTCATTTAAAACTATAGTGGAGCACATAAGATCCCTCTTCTTAGATGTTACCTGAATTTAGTCTTTAGTTAATTCATTTCCCCATTGGTCACTTCCCTTTGGGGTTGCAAATGATAATTAATGGCTATTGCCCCTCTATGTAAGTCTTATCACTCCTCCGTTTGACCCTGGAAGCCTGGCTTTGCACTGCCAAGGATTACTCCTTGTAATTGTATATATACCAGGACTTCCAGGGCATGGGGAAATGGAGAAGAGAAAAGAGAATGGAAGAACTAGATGAGTAAGAACTTGAGAGGAACAAACTGAGATGAGGAGAGAGAAGGAGATGGGAGAGGAGATGATATAGGAAGGAACAAGATGGATGAGAACCTAGAAGGGGCAGAACTAAGATATAGGAATTAAGATAGAACCTAAAGGGGACAGCAGATAAGTATAGAGGGAAATCAGGCAAGAAAGGAGCTAAATATGAGAGCAGAATATAAGCTTTTAACTGACACAGAATAATAAAGTATATGGACTAAGGAGTTTCATGTACATAGATTCATTTCTTTTCATCAAAGATTAATTATCAGTTGGTTGTAGATTCTTCTCAGACCCTGGGAGGGGACTATCGAGGGGCTGGACCCCTGTAGTTCCCAATAGATCTGCATATTTTCTGCTGTGAAAAAAAACAAGGTGAAGAGCAGCAGTGGTGGCAAGAGTACAGCAGAGACTTCGGACCCCAGCAACCAGAGCAGGTCTGTCACTGGGATCCAGACTGCAGCCTAGCGAGAGATGCCCAGAAGAGTGTGGGTGGAGGGCCAAGCAGGCAGCTGGAGGGTGAGCACATAGGGCACTGTAGTGGCTGTGCAAGAGACAAAGTTTCCAGGGAGAGGAATACCCATGGGGTGCACACCAGGAAGGCCAGAGAGCAGGTGACTGTGTGTGTATGTGTGTGTGTGTGTGTGTGTGTGTGTACATTCTGGGGATATTGAGGTAGGCCTGACTAGCCATGACATGAGCAGCAGTAAGCAGAGGTCCCTTCAGTGGCCAGGCAGCATCCCCAAGGACAGAAGTGTGGCAGAGGTGGTATGGGACCCAGGTGAAAACTGCTGGCTGACAGGATGCTGGGGAGGGCAGGAGATAAGCCTTGGTGTGGAAAAAGCAGCAGAGGTTTTGAAATTGTCCCTGCAATGAAATGTACAGGATCTAAGTCCTTAGCAGAAGCATGCAGCAGCACCACTCCAGGATGAATGGCTGAGACTCATTGAGCTCCCAGCAGCAGAGTAAGGTGGAGCTGCCTTAAGGACAGCAATTGGCTTTACAAGCAGGGCAGTCCACAGAGGCTTCCTGGACTCTGAGTGCTGCATACAAGACCACTGGCAGAGCAGGTAATGGGACCCAAGGAAGCTGCAGCTCATAGAGGCTGGGTTTCCTCCAGGATTAGGGTGCTGAATTGAGACCTGCAGCTCATAGCAGCTGGGGTATTTTTGAGCCCTTGTGATGTGAAGCAGTTGAGAGCCTTGGGGCCTCAGGAAACAGGATCTCTGGTCTCTTTTGAGAGGACTTTGCACCAGCCAGCTATTGTGGCAGCTAACAGCTTTAGCCCTGGAGCAAAATTGTCTAAGCTAAAGCACAACCGAAAACTGAGAACAAAAGTTTCAGAGGATGCTTGAACTGAATTGTTGCATTCAGAGGAAGTGCAAAAAAAAATTTTTGCTTATGGGTTTTTCATATTTGGAACTTTAAGACTGGTATTGGAAAGCTTTCAGTGGAACTTTAAGACTGATGTCAGCACTGAATTGTTGAACTTTTCAAAATTAAGAAATGGGATGGACAGGAGCGATTCAATTGCAATGGGACAATTTTGACTTTATTTATACATATAGACTCTATCACCTGTGATGACTTATGAATTGTTTTGTGTATGAATATATGATTTGATTAACTGTGGTGACTAACAGACTGTGTAGAAATAGAACTGTTATATAGGAATGGATGGAACTGGTTTTGTGTAAAAATGGAGAAATTTGGGTTTTTTTGTTTTGTTTTGTTTTGTTTTGTTTTGTTTTGTTTTATTATGAACTGTATGGCCGAATGGCTCAGGCTTCTTGCTAACTGGATCTTACATCTTTCTTTCTTTCTTTCTTTCTTTCTTCTTCTTTCTTTCTTTCTTTCTTTCTTTCTTTCTTTCTTTCTTTTTTTCTTTCTTTATGTATTTATTTATTGTTCTTTCGAGACATGGTTTCACTGTATAGCTTTGTGCCCTTCCTGGAACTCACTCTGTAGCCCAGGCTGGCCTCAAACCCACAGAGATCCACCTGCCTCTGCCTCCCGAGTGCTGGGATTAAAGGCATGCACCACCACCGCCTGGCTGGGAGGAGGTCTTAAATACAGGCTTACAGCACAATGAGAGAACCCTGGAGGGCAGAAGTTTGCTATTGATGTTTTACAATCTTACATCTAAGCTGTTAACACCCATTATGCAGGATACACAGACAAGGAACTTCCCTTAAGCATTCAGGAGGTTGAAACCGGGGAGGGAATTAGCATAAAGAGGATATCAAGGTCAAGGTCAGCAAGCAAGTCATCAGTTACCCAAAACAGGGGCCAGGGCCCTACAGGTCCCCCTTTAACTAATAAATGAGCTTCTGACTTAGGTTGTGTGGGATGTCAGCAGGTCACCTTACCCATTATGGAGACGCCTGCCCAGGCCACACAGGTGCTCTGTCTTAGGTTGGTGAGCGCCCCACAGGCATTACCCATCTTTGAATATTCATTATCATACAGGCTCAATCATGTGTGAGCTGCAGAGTTAACTGCTGCCAAAGATCTCAAAGTGGCGCTGGGCTTGCAATCTGTGTGTTCCACACAGAAAAGACCAACAGAAGTCCTAACCCACCCATAGCCAGTAGGCTAAAGGCAACTGAGCCATTCCCTTCCTTAACGAGCCTTACTGCAAATTGGAGTCCTTGTAAGATGCTATCCCAAAAGCAAATGGAACTTGAGTTTATACATTTATAATTTTCAAAGCCAATGTATCATACAGCTTTATTTATCAACCAATAAGAACAATGTATTTTCAAAGCATACAAAAAGACATTCCCCCATAACTTCCCCTTTTCTTTCTAAACAAAAGGAAGGTTTTAACTTTAACCTAGTAAAATTACATATATCAAGCAAGAAGTACATTTACAATATCTAGTCTATTTGTATTTTGTAAAATTAAAGAAAATATTTTATCTATCCTATATTTGTGAATCTAAAATATTATATCTAATTTATCTTTTACCATAACAAAGGAAAATTATAACTATCCAGTCTTCAATTACATCAAAGTCATCAGAAGGATATAATATTACCTAAGTAAACAGAAAGAGCATTGTAAGCAAGTTCTAAAAATCTAGAATGATAGAGACAGCTGGCTATCTAGACAGTCACCCAAAGTTCTTCTGAAATGTTGGAGCATCAAATTTGTTTTTTTTTTACCCAAGGACAAATGCAGCTTAAAAAATTATAAAGAAGATCCTGCCCCGGACTTCCCTTCTGGAGGAGAGAGAGAGAGAGAGAGAGAGAGAGAGAGAGAGAGAGGAGAGCTCCCATCCTGCCCTGGACTTCCCTTCTGGACAAGAGCTCCCATCCTGTCCCGGACTTCCAATTTGGACAAGAGAGCTCCCATCTGGACAAGAGAGAGTGACTTCCTGAATCTGTCAGCTCTGTCTGAACCAAGTGTGCGGATAAGGCCAAAAATGAACCACAAGGAGATGGGCAGACGTCAAGGCAGAAACACATACAACAAAATGAATAGCAATATAGCATCACCAGGACCTAGCCCTCCTCCAACATCTAGACCTGAACATCAGAAATTGGAAGAAGCAGAAGAAAACAGCCTTATGAATGACATCATGAAGAAGGTAGAGGCTTCTGTAGAGGAAAAGACAAAAAAATGGGAAGAATGCTGTAAACAACTAGAGGAAAGGGCAAACAAATTAGAAGAAAACAATAAAGTCCTGGAAGAAAACAATAAAGTACTAAAAGAAAATCAAGAAAAAGCAATGAAACAAATGAAGGAAACAGTCCAAGACCTGAAAAGAGAAATAGAAAAAATGAAGAAGACACAAACAGAGGGAATGCTGGAAATAGAAAATCTGAGTAAACGATCAGGAACTTCAGATGCAAGTATAACCAACAGACTGCAAGAGATGGAAGAGAGGATCTCTGGATTTGAAGATACAGTAGAAGAAATAGATTCATCAGTCAAGGAAAACACTAAAGCCAACAAAGTCATGAACCAAAATGTCCAAGAAATTTGGGACACCATGAATAGACCAAACCTATGAATAATAGGGGTAGAAGAAGGAGAAGAATACCAACTCAAGGGCACAGAAAATATATTCAACAAGATCATAGAAGAAAACTTTCCCAACTTAAAGAAGGAAATGCCTATGAAGATATAAGAAGCCTATAGAACACCAAACAGACTAGATCCCAAAAAAGTCCCCTTGCCACATAATAATTAAACAACTAAATGTACAGAATAAAGAAAGAATATTAAGAGCAGCAAAGGAAAAAGGCCAAGTGACTTATAAAGGCAAACCCATCAGAACAACACCCGATTTCTCAATGGAGACTTTGAAAGCCAGAAGGACCTGTACAAATGCAATGCAGACACTAAGAGACCATGGATGCCAGCCTAGACTAATATACCCAGCAAAACTTTCAATCATCATAGATGGAGCGAACAAGACATTCCATGACAAAGCCAGATTTAAACAATACTTATCCACAAACCCAGCCCTACAGAAAGCACTAGAAGGAAAATTCCAACCTAAGGAAGTCAGATACACCCTCGAAAACACAGGCAATAGATAAAGCCACAGCAGTAAACCCCAACGAAGAGAAGTACACACTTTCTCTCAAGTGTACTCTGTCTTTGGTTCACAGCTAGCAAGAAGGACTTACCCATCTCTGACTACTAGCCTCTGGCAGAGGTGGTGCAGAGCTTAACTCTACACAGCTCTGAAGCCACTTTTCCACTAAGAGCTTGCAAATAGCTGGAACAATTATAGCAATACTCTTTCTCCTTATGGCTGCTAGGCCTCCTTGTAAAGGAGTAGAGGATGATAAAGATGGAGTGGCCTTTTTGAATGTGCTTAAGGTCTCTACAGCAGTCTTAGCTGCACCAAGCCCTTTTTAAAATCAATAAATTCCTCATGAACCCACATCAAATAAATCAATAAACTCCTGATGCAACCATGTCAAATCTAAAGACTCCTTAGCATCACCACTAACATTAACATGTTAACATAATTCTAGTATGAATATTATTATACACTATTACAATTCTTACAAACTTACGTCCAAGCAAAATCTCAATAGAATTATTTACACTTTACAAACTTTAGCAAATATTCAAAAGCAATCTCTTAATAGAATTCTTTACACTTTAAAGTAATCTCTTAACAGAACTATTTGCATTTCTTGCTAACAAAACATAAAGGTACATTAACACAAGTTAACATTATTCCACTCAATGGACAAAAAAATATTTTTTTCAAAAAAATTAAAGAGACTAAGGAAGATTAACTTCCCCTTTTCTTTATAATTTTTTCCCAGCCTTTTATTTTTAGGTAGTGTCTATCTTTGAATTTGAGATGTGTTTCTTGTATGCAGAAGAAAGATGAAGTTGACCTAAGACAGGCAAAGTCCATCTGAGGGGTCTAAGGAGCCCTTTAAAATACTAAGAATGGGGAGCTGTGGAGCCCCACAGAGGCTTTCTGCAGAGAACTTACTCTGAGTCAGAGAATCTCAGCTTGTATTACCCAACAGGACTGCATAAAAGGATGATTTGACCAGGGGTGTGGTTACCAGGTGTTTGGAAGGGTCTACACTTGGCTATATGGTCTGTTATGATCTTGCAAGGGGGAGGTCTTTTGCCCCACCCCTTGGCATTGTTATAAAAAAACCCTTTTGAATAAAGCCTTGAGGCTGTTGGGTATTGATCCAGGCCCTCCCAAAGCTACCCTGTGTTTCTGTCTTTCTTCTCGTTGGCTAGGTCTTTCTTCGTATCTAATGTGTTCTCATTCCTCTCTCCTCCACCTAAGAACCCTTCAAAAGGTGGGAGCAGGCTCCCACACATATGAAACAGATATATTCCTTCCTTTGAATGTCATCATTATTTTCTGGTCTTATATATGGAAATACCTAGGATATTTTTATAAAATAACACATAATTTCCTACTTGAATTTCTAATTCAAAATTCACAGACACAGAGTACTTTATTGATCTCATACTCATATTTCTCTTTCTCTAGGTTCCAAATATTTTATGTTTCATTAATAGCCAAACTTGATTTTCCCAGCATTCTGAATTATATACAAATATAAGGTAACACCTAAAAAAGCAGTGTAATTCTGTAATAATATAAAACAAATCATATAGTTTCTTCAATATACTTGGAAGAATTTGATTCCTAATATGTTTCTTTGAATATTTACTGTCAGAGATATACATCACTCATGTTTTAACATTCAATTTTTCTAGCTTTTTAAAAAATTTTTATTCCTATTTAAAATAATTTTCACACAATACATTTCTATTATATTCTTTCCATCCCCACCAACTCCTACAAGATTCTCTCTACTTCCTTAGTACCCCAATGTAATATTCTTTCTCCTCTCTCTTTCAAAGAAAAATAAACCAAAAAAATGAATATCCAAATAATCAAAACCAATAATACAAAAAATACCAAACAAAATGAAACAAAAAGCACACACAATGCAGAGTCTGCTTTTGTATTGGCCAGCCACTCTTGGTCATGAGGCGTGCCCTGTAATGAGATTGATAATCCAGTGTCATCCTATTAGAGATAACTGAAAAATCATGCACATCAAATTATTTAGATACATGTAGCTATCAAAATGTCTTAATAAATATTTGTTACACAGAAACGCTTAAACACTATTTAAAAATCATCTAGTCCTCTTTCCTATTTTACAGTGCTAATACATATTACACAAGGAGAGACAAAATAATATAAACTCACCAATTTACCAGTTGAGTAAAACAAAATGGGTGTGGGACAAACTATGAGAAAATGAGGGGCAAACATCCCAAAATAACAGTTGTCATCTCTTCCGTGTTTCTGTTTTCTTTGCTACCCATCTGTTTATTACTTCTTTGGGATAAATTTTCTATCTTCTTGTGGCAGACACCAGGACTGCAATAATTTTTAATCACATACTGTACTTAATATATCAGCCTGTATGCATATCATTCAGAAAAATAGACCATTTACTTTGAGAAGACACTGTGTTAAGGATTTTACATGGCCTTGTCTGTTTTTCTTTTTAATTTCTTTCCTTTTATTTGAGATTATAAAACAGTTTTATAATTTTCCCCTCTCTTTCCCTCCTCCAAACCTTCCCTTCTTGCTCTTTCAATTACATGATCTCTTTTTTCATTAATTTTTGTTACATAAGTTTATGTATGTACTATATATATAATATATATACCTAAATATTGCCTATATATATGTATATGTAATATATATATATTCCTAAATATATCCTGCTGCCTGTTTAATTAGAATAAATACCCCAGAAAGTAGCTTGCATTACCAATATTTTGCAGATGAAGAAACAGAGATTCAACTCCTTAATATATTTTTATCTTTGTGAGCATAAAAATCAGAGAAGAAAAAGGTTGGGTCAAAGGAGTTGTGCTCCACATGAACTGTGAGGGGGAAAGCTATCACATCTGTTCATGATGTTTGTCCTTGTAACTAGAGTGACCATAGTTGCCCTGTGATAATATAAAATCTAATGTATAAAGGAAATCATCCAATGCAAGGTACTGTGCATTTGAAAGAAAATGCTTTACTTCTTGTCACTACAGTCTACTAGTATAAAATTATCTTTCCACTGCTTCACAGCGGCTCCCATTTCTGGCACCAGGGACACTTCTAGTTCTTCTCATGGAACCAACATGGCACATGTGCACTGATCAAAGCTGTAAGTACTTACCATCAGCTACATGCTCAGAGTCGACAGCTCTGAAATGAGTTCATCTCCAAATGGAGTTCAGTCTTGAGAAATCAGCATTCTGCATGATGCTTTATATTCAAGGATGAGTAGACAATGTAGTTTCTGGCTGGGCAGGGAACACTGAGACAAACTGCTGCCCTAGCTATGTATTTCCCTAAAGACATTTTCTGAAAGTAGCTTTTTAATGGTAATTAATTCAAAAGATAATCACCCTCTGCAATTGGCCTAATGGTTTTAGTGTAACTTTTGGTGAAAGGTCATTTACTGTCACCCTGAATAAAAGATACCAAGGAACTTAAGACTCTTCTCCCTGAAGAAGACTATTCTCCCATTAACCTTTTAAATACAATTACATACATTTATTAAAAAAAATCTGGTAAAGTGAATAGAATTTGTGTGACTTGTCATTTTAAAAACATATTGATCTCACTCATATTCAAACCAATTTTGGGAATGCATCTTATGTGACATACAAGCAAGAAATAAAGGTTTATTATTACCATAACACCATATACTACCATAGCATATTTTTATTACCATTACCATATTTATTATTACCAATGATTTTTTTCAGTGTAAGTAAAACACATTCTATTCAGATTGTTTTCAATAATCTCATTTGCTATTATTAGAAAGATAACATACTAAACATTAGCTTATTGAACATAGAGATCATTGAATTAAAGATCAACCACTATTTACTATCCCCTACTAATGGGGTAAGACTCCTAAATCCTTCTCACAGATCACCTAGGAATTTATGAATTAAAAGTATTAACAGGAGGGGCTGGAGACACTGCTCAGGGGTTAAGAGCACTTGTTGCTCTTGCACAAGACTCCAGATTTAGTTCCCAGCACTCATGTATTTGACTTACAATCACATCTAATGTTCCAGGGTATCTGATGCTGTCTTCTGACCTGTGGGCACCAGACATGCAGGAGATACACATGTTGGCAAAATACTCATACACATAAAATATATAAATCTAAAAAGAATTGTAAATTGTCACAAGAGAAGCACACCGTGAGTAGCTTTTGTGATACTATACTCATGACCACATGCACATGGAATCTATGCACATGGAATGAGAACATTAATTTTAAGTGTACTTTAGATTTCATTCATTCCAAGTTATTAAATGTTTAATTACACCCAGTCTTCTATAGCTATTTTCATGCTGAATAGCTTCTTTTTAGTTTTTTTAAAGTCATCATTTACATTTATAAAAAATATTTTCCTAATCCATTGTTATTACCATTTATGAACATTTTTCCTGGAAAACGTTTTGTTATTTGAGTCACCTGTCAGCTCTCCCCCCAAGAAGAAGTAGCCCAATGTTTTCTCCAACTGGTAGAATTTTAGCTACTCCTGGAGACATTTTAGAATAGCCCAAAAGAGATATCTCCCCATTGCAAATTGCTAGGATTTTAGTAAAATCATGTTTATAAAAACTGTGGCTGCCATGAACTGTGGACTGGTGGCTGTGGAGCCCCCATGGGACTGGACTAGGTGCTCAGGATGCGGAAAACGGTTGTTTGGCTCAAACTGTTTGGGGGACACCCAGGCAGGGGGATTGGGATCTGTCCCTGGTGCATGGGCAGGCTTCTGGAACCCGGTGCCTGTGGTGTGACACCTTGCACAGCCTTGGTGCAGTGGGAAGGGGCTTGGACCTGCCTAGGCTCAGTGTGCTAGGCTCGGCTGACTCCCCATGGGAGACCTCGATTTGGGGGATGTGGGGATGCAGGGTGGCTTGGGAAAGAGGGCTGGGGGTGGGAGGAGGGAGGAGGGGATCTGTGAATAGTATGTGGAGTGAGTAGAAAATGTCTTAATAAAGAAAAATGAAAGAAAAAAAAAACAACTGTGGCTGCTGACACAAGGCTGTAACTCAAGCTGGTCATGAGGCTAAGGAATGAGGATCTTACATTCAAGAACGGCTTGGGTTCCAGACTCTGTTCACAGACAACCAGGACAAATTGGTGAGAGTTTATCTCCAAATGAAAAGTGAAAAAAAATATAGATTGGGGTAAATTACAAACACAGGGTCCTAGGTTCAACCCAAACTTAGGCACATACAAAAACCCAAAGGAATAACTGCTTTCCCTTTCAGTCAGAATAGGCTAGAAATCTACAAAGTATCTGGGATGGTGTAATAGCAGTAAAGATCTCCCCTGAAATAATGTCCTAACCTTCTCTCTGCCATCTCGGGAGTCAAACATTTTGGACAAAGTATATGTTAAATCAGTAATGATATTAGTCCCTAATGTATCTTAACACAATGGCAAACTTACACTCTATGCAAGGGAAAAAGAAATTATGAAAGGAAATAAATAGACAATTTTAGATAAACCTCAGCCTAGAAAAATAAAGCAATTTATATAACAAGATGCACTTGGGGAATCTGGCTCAAATAAAAACACATTTAAATTAATGAAATTGGGAAAATTAACTTAATAGAAAGAATGAACTGATCAGCTGACAATTTTTTATTTAAAAATTATTTTTTATTCATTTTATGTACCAACCACAGATTCCCCCTCTCATCCCTCTACCCACTCCCCTGCAACCTCCCCTCCCCATCCACCCCTTCCCTCACATCCCATACTCCAAAAGGGTAAGGCCTGCCATGAGGAGTCAGCAAAGCCTGGTATATTGAGTTCAGGCAGAACCATGGCCCTCTCCTCTGCATCAAGGGTGAGCAAGGTGTCCCACCATAGGAAAAGGGATCCAGAAAGCCAGCTCATGCACCAGGGATAGATCCTGATCCCACTGCCAGGCACCCCTAAAACAGACCAAGCTACACAAATGGGTCCTGTATGTGGAGGGCCTAGTCTGGTCTCATGCAGGTTCCATAGCTGTTAATCTAAAATTTGTGAGTTCCTACAAGCTTGGGTAAGTTGTCTCTGTAGATTTTCCCATCATGATCTTGATCCCCCTAGCTCATATAATCCCTCTTCCCTTTCTTCTACTGACTTCCTGGAGGTTGGCCCGGTGCTTGGCTGTGGATCTCTGCATTTGTTTCCATCAGTTACTGGATGAAGGCTCTATGATGACAGTTAGGGTAGTCAGCAATCTGATGACCAGGGTAGGCCAGTTCAGGCAACCTCTCCACTATTGCTAGGAGTCTAATCTCAGGTCATCCTTGTGGATTCCTGGGAATTTCTCTAGCACCTGATTTCTCCCATAATGTCTCCCTCTTTCAAGATACCTCTTTCATTCCTCTCCCACTCCATCTGTCCCCCAGTTCAATAACCCCATTACCTCATGTTTTCATCCCCCATGCACTCGCCTCAATTGTGTCCCATCCCGAGGTTTACTCAAGGAGATCTCAACTTTCCCTTTCCCAAGATGATTCATGCATCCCTCTTAGGGTCGTCCTTGTTTCTTAGCTTCTCTGGCGCTGTGGGTTGTAGTCTGATTATCCTTTGTGTTACATCTAGTATCCACATATGTGTGAGTACATACCGTGTTTATCTGTCCGAGTCTGGGTTATGTCACTGAGGATGGTACTTTCTAGTTCCATGCGTTTCCCTGCAAATTTCATGATATCAATTTTTTTTTTTTTTTTTTTTTTTTTTACAGCTGAGTAATTCTGTCGTGTATATGTACCACATTTTCTTTATCCATTCTTCAGTTAAGAGGCATCTAGGTTGTTTCCAAGTTCTGCCTATTACAAATAATGCTGCTATGAACATAGAGGAGCAAATGTCCTTGTGCTATGATTGAGCATTCCTTAGGTATATGCCCAAGAGTGGTATTGCTGGGTCTTGAGGAAGATTGATTCCCAATTTTTTGAGAAGTTGCCACAATGATTTTCAAAATGGCTGTACAAGTTTGAATTCCCACCAACAGTGAGTAGTGTTCTCCTTCGTCCACATCCTCTCCAACATACACTGTCATCAATGTTTTTGATCTTAGCCATTCTGACAGGTGTAAGATGGTATCTCAGAAATGTTTTTGCTTGCATTTCCCTAATGACTAAAGATATTGAGCAATTTCTTAAATGTCTTTCAGCCATTTGAGATTCCTCTGTTGAGAATTCTCTGTTTAGCTCTGTAGCCCATTTTTTTAATTGGATTATTTGGTATTTTGATGCCTAGTTTCTGGAGTTCTTTATGTATTTTGGAGATCAGTTTTCTGTCAGATGTGAAGTTGAAGAAGGTATTTTCCCATTGTGTAGGCTGTCACTTTGTCTTATTTACCATGTCCTTTGCCTTACAGAAACTTCTCAGTTTCAGGAGGTCCCATTTATTAATTGTTGTTCCCAGTGTCTGTGCTACTGTTGTTATATTCAGGAAATGGTCTTCTGTGCCAGTGCATTCTAGGCTACTTCCTAATTTCTCTTCTATCAGGTTCAGTGTAGCAGGATTTATGTTGACGTCTTTGATGCATTTGGACTTGAGTTTTGTGCATGGTAATAGACTTGGATCTGTTTGCAATCCTCTACATGTTGACATCCAGATATGCCAACACCATTTGTTGAAGATGCTTTCTGTTTTACACTGTACAGTTTTGGCTCCTTTGTCAAAAATCAGATGTTCATAGGTGTGTGGATTAATGTCAGTGTCTTCAATTCAGTTCTGTTGGTCCACATGTCAGTTTTTATGCCAACATCAAGCTTATTTTATTTTTTTTTTACTATAATTCTATAGGAGAGCTTGTAGTCAGGGATGATGATGCCTCCAAAGGTTGCTTTATTGTAAAGGAATGTTTTAGCTATCCTAGGTTTTTTGTTTTTCCATATGAAGTTGAGTATTGTTATTTTGAGGTCTGTGAAGAATTGTGTTGGGATTTTGATGGGTGTCTGTAGTGGGTAGCCATTCCAGCTTTGACCTGGAAGTTCCAACCCCCATTGAGGCTTCGGTAATGGTCACGCCTACAAGGCAAGGCTGAGAGAGGACACTGAAGACCCGAGATCCAGATGCATGGGCTCTCTTGGTTCCTGGACCCTGGACGCTGGAGCTAGACCAAGCAGAGTTCTCCAGAGAACACTGCCGGACTGCGCCACACCTTTCCCAGACCCTGTAGCCTATCCCTTTACTTGTAAGTTACCCCACAAAATAAACCTCTCTTTTAACTATGTGGAGTGGCCTTAATAGTTTCACCTATATCTGGCACCCAACATGGGGCTCAAACCCACAACCCTGAGATTAAGAGTCTCATGCTCTACCGACTGAGCTAGCTGGGCCTAGTTCCAGCGTCCAGGGTCCAGGAACCAAGGGAGCCCGTGCATCCAGATCTCGGGTCCTCACCATCCTCTCTCAGTCCTGCCTTGTAGGCATGACCATTACCGAAGCCTCAATGGTGGTTGGAACTTCCAGGTCAAAGCTGGAATGGCTACCCACTACATCTATCACATTGAATCTGTAGATTGCTTTCAGTAAGATTGCCATTTTTATTATGTTGGTTCTACCTATCCATGAGCATTGGAGATATTTCCATTTTCTAATGTCTTCTTCAATTTCTTTTTTCAAAGACTTAAAGTTCTTGTTATACAGGTCTTTCACTTGTTTGGTTAGAGTTACCTCAAGATATTTTATATTATTTGTGGCTATTGTAATGGGTGATGTTTCTCTGATTTCTTTCTTGGTCCATTTATCATTTGTTTGTAGGAAGGCTACTGAGTTTTTTCAGTTAATCTTGTATCCTGCCACATTATTGAAGGTACTTATCAGCTGTAGGAGTTCCCTGGTAGAATTTATGGGTCACTTATGTATAGTATCATATCATCTGCAAATAGTAAAAGTTTGACTTCTTTCTTTCCAATTTGTATCCCCTTGATCTCCTTTTGTTGTCTTATTGCACTAGTTAGAATTTCAAGTACTATATTGAATAGATAAGGGGACAGTAGACAGCCTTGGCTTGTTCCTGATTTTAATGGAATTGCTTTGAGTTTCTCTCCGTTTAATTTGATGTTGGCTGTTGCCTTGCTGTAAAATGCCTTTATTATGTTTAGGTATGTTCCTTATATTCCTGATTTCTCCAAGACATTTATCATGAAGGGATGCTGGATTTTTTCAAAGGCTTTTTCAGCATCTAATGAGATGATCATGTGATTTTTTTCTTTCAGTTTCTTTATATGGTGGATTACATTGACAGATTTGCATATGTTGAACCATCCCTACATCTCTGGGATGAAGCCTACTTGATCACAGCGGATGATTTTTTGATGTGTTCATGGATTGGGTTTGCCAGTATTTTATTGAGTATTTTTGCACCAATATTCATGAGGGAGATTGGTCTGTAATTCTCTTTCTTTGTTACATCTTTGTGTGGTTTGGGTATCAGGGTAATTGTAGCCTCGTAGAAAGAGTTTGGCAATATTCTTTTTGTTTCTATTATGTGGAGTTATTTGAGGAGTATTGGTATTAGCTATTTTTGAAATTCTGGTAGAATTCTGTGCTGAAACCATCTGGCCCTGGGCTCCTTTTTTGTTGAGAGACTTTTAATGACTGCTTCTATTTCCTTAGGGATTTAAATTGTTTATCTGGTCTTGATTTAATTTGAGTATGTGGTACCTATACAGAAAATTGTCCATTTCTTTTAGATTTTCTAATTTTGTGGAGTATAGGTTTTTGAAGTATGATGTGATGATTCTCTGGATTTCCTCATTATCTGTTGTTATGTCTTCTTTTCATTTCTGATTTTGTTAATTTGGATATTCTCTCTCTGCCTTTTGGTTAATTTGGATAAGGGTTTGTCTGTCTTGTTGATTTTCACAAAGAATGAACTCTCTGTTTCATTGATTCTTTCTACTGTTCTCTTTGTTTCTATTTTATTGATTTCAGCCCTCAATTTGATCATTTCCTGGTGTCTATTACTCCTGAGTGAGTTTGCTTCTTTTTGTTCTAGAGCTTTCAGGTGTGCTGTTAAGTCACTAGTGTGAGCCTTCTCCAACTTCTTTATGTGGGCACTTAGTGCTATGAATTTTCTTCTTACTGCTGCTTTCATAGTGTCCCATGAGTTTGGGTATGTTGTGCATTCATTTTCATTGAATTCTAGGAAGTGTTTAATTTCTTTCTTTATTTCTTCCTAGACCCAGTGGTGATTCAGTTGAGCATTGTTCAGTTTCCATGCGTTTGTAGGCTTTCTGTAATTTGTGTTGTTGAATTCTAACTTTAAGCCATGGTGATCTGATAAAATACTGGAGGTTATTCCAATATTTTTTGTATCTGTTGAGATCTGCTTTGTAACCAAGTATGTGGTCAGTTTTAGAGAAGGTTCCATGGAGGTTCTGAGAAGAAGGTATATTCTTTTGTGTTTGGGTAGAATGTTCTACAGATTTCTATTAAGTCCATTTGAGTCATAACATCTGTTAGTTTCCTTATTTCTCTCTTAAGTTTCTGTCTGGTAGATCCATTGGTGAGAGTGGGGTGTTGAAGTCTCCCACTATTAGTGTGCTGGATTTGATGTGCAATTTAGCCTTTAGCAATTTTTTTTTTTACACATGTGGATGCCCTTGTATTTGGGGCATAAATGTTGAGAACTGAGACTTCATCTTGATGGATTTTTCCTGTGAAAAATATGTAATAAGGACATTACATTGATCTCTTTTGATTAATTTTAGTTTGAAGTCTATGTTGTTAGATAATAGGATAGCTATACCAGCTTGCTTTTTAAGTCTATTTGATTGAAGTCTTTTTCCAACCCTTTACGCTGAGGTAGTATGTGTCTTTAAATTTGAGATGTATTTTTGTATTCACAGAAAGATAGATCCTATTTTTATATCCATTCCGTTAGCATGTGTCTTTTTATAGGCAAATTGTGTCCATTGATATTAAGGGATATTAATAAGCAGTGATTATTAATTCCTGTTATTTTTTGGTGTGTGTGTGTGTGTGTGTGTGTTTCCCTTCTTTTAGATTTTTGGTGTGAAATTATCTATTGCTTGTGTTTTCATGGGTGTATCTAACTTTCTTAGGTTGGATTTTTCCTTCTAGTGCTTTCTGTAAAACTAAATTTGTGAATAGGTATTGTTTAAATCTGGTTTTATCATAGTATATCTTGTTTACTCTGTCTGTGGTGATTGAGAGTTTTGCTTTGTATAATAGTCTTGGCTGGTATATCTGGTCTCTTAGTGTCTTCATAACATCTGTCCAGGATTTTCTGGCTTTCACACTCTCCATTGAGAATTTGGGTCTTATTCTGATGGGTCTGCCTTTATATGTTACTTGGCCTTTTGCTTTTGCAGCTCTTAATATTCTTTCTTAATTCTGTATGTTTAGTGGTTTGATTACTATGTGGTGAGGGGACTTTTTTTGGTGGTGGGGGGGAAGAGTCCAGTATCTGTAAGCTTCTTGTATCTTCATAGGCATTTCCTTCTTTAGGTTGAGAAAATTTTCTTCTATGATTTTATTGAATATATTTTATGTGCCTTTGAGCTGGTATTTTCTCCTTCTTCTATCCCTATTATTTTTAGGTTTGGTTTTTTTTCATGGTGTCCTAGATGTACTAGATGTTTTATGTTCTGATTTTGTTGGCTTTAATGTTTTCTTTGACTGACAATTCTATTTCCTCTATTGTATCTTCAATACCAGAGATTCTCTCTTCCATCTTTTGCATTATGTTGGTTATGCTTACTTCTGTAGTTCTTGTTCATTTACTCTGATTTTCCACTTCCAGAATTTCCTCAGTTTGTGTCTTCTTTATTGCCTCTGTTTCAATTTTTAAGTATTGGACTGTTTCCTTCTCCTAATTGATTGCTTTTTCTGACTTTCTTTAAGGGATTTGTTGAATTCTTCCAATTTTTTGTTTGTCTTTTCCTTGATTTCTTTAAAGGAACTTTTCATTTCCTCTTTAAAGACCTCTATCATCATTTTTATAAAGTCATTTTTAAGTTTGTTTTCTTCTATGTTGAGATATTCAGGTCTTACTGTAGTAGAGCTGCCAGGTTCTTGTGGTGCCATATTGATCTTTGTGTCATTGAATGTATTCTTGCACTGATGTCTACCCATCTTTTCCTCCAACAGGTACAAATGGTGTCTGTGTCTCAGGGAGCCATTCTTGGTCTAATTGACACTGGCAGTGTTTGTGTCTCAGGGTGCTGCTTGGGCCTCAGGGGGGATGGTGTAGTTTTAAGTTTTCCTATGTCCCACATGGCCTGCAGTCAGAATAAATCTTTCACCCACAGTCACACAGTTTTTTATAAAATAATCACACAGAGGCTTATATTAATTATAACAAATGTTTGGCCATTAGCTAAGGCTTATTACTTCTTGTATAATATTAGAGGGACCAGCCTTAATATTATACATCCCAGGGGCTCAAGAGAGAGAACTACTAAAGGTGAGGACTATATTTGGAAAATAGAATCTCAGCACACCGAGCTCTATAGTCCACTTGCTTTAATTCCTCTGGCATAACATCCTTTATACACATCTTCAGTTTTGTTCTCATGCCTAGCTCCTTTCTTGCCTGATTTATCTCTATACTTATCTAAGTTCTATCAATTCTCTCATCTTAATTCAGCCTTATCTAGGTCCTTTTCACCTTGTTCTTACCCAACTAGGGCTTTCCCATCTGACTCTTCCTCATCTTCCATCTCGTTTTTTCTAGTACTCTCCTCTAGCCCTTCAATCTACTTCTTTCCCATCTCAGTTTGTTCTTCTCAAGTTCTTACCCATCTAGTTCTTCCATTCTCTTTTCTCTTCTCTGTCTCTCACATGCCCTGGAAATCCTGGTATATATACACTTACAAGCAGTATTCCCTTAGCAGTGCAAAGCCAGGCTTCCAGGATAAAACAGAGGGGTGATAAGAATCACACAGGGAGGCAATAACCATTAATTATCATTTGCAACCCCAAAGGAAGTGACTAATGGGGAAATGAATTAACTAAAGGCTAAATTCAGGTAATGTCTAAGAAGGGGGCTCTTATGTGCTCAACTATAATCTTAAACGTGATTGGTAGAAAATGTTAAGAATCTATAAGTTACTATGTCAATGGGAGAAAATAGAACTGTCTTCTTTTTTCCTGTGGCTCCTATCTGTCCGAGCTATCTGCTGTTTTTTTCTGCAGGGTGGGGGAAAGTGTGTTCAGTAGCTAGGCAACCTGTGTACAGCTAGATGCCTCTGGTTATAGTTAAAGGGAGATCTGGAACAAGAGGTAAGGTTTGGGAAAGGAGGAAGTAAGGCCTAATTGACACATCTGCCAGGCCTTTTCAAACAGGTAGCCTGGATGCTTAAGTCTGTTCTTAGAGAGTACGGGAGGTATCTCTGATAAGGTACTTTCCTCCATCTGGGGATGGACCTGGCAGGATGCTGCCAATGATGATAATTACAGGGAGGCTTGAACTGGGGTTCTGGCTGAGCATAGCTGTCAGCACATAAAATTATCTAAATATTCCTAGAAGTGGTTAGGTAAGGAGTTAAAGATCTATAAAGCTAGTAAGGCTGTAAGAAAGGAGGGTCCAGGCTGAATTGTATAAAGCTATTACTTAACATCCACCTGACCTAGGTGGTGTCTCCTTGTGGAATTTACCTTAAATCAGGAGACTTGCATGTGGACTGTTATTACTGCTAGTCCTTGAAAGTGGCTAAGGGAGATATTTGATTCCAGAGAAAGCCTTTTTCTAAGACTGTTCTCCAAATACCTGGAATGTGTATGTTCAGAGAGTGATCAGTCCACACTGTTAGCCCTTCTTAGGGAAAAGTCAATTGGGAAAACTATGAAGGCACACATGATTTTCATAACAGAATACAGCTGATATATAACAAGCCAAGTAACACCAAAAGCTCCTTGGAATTTGGCTTCCTCTGGAGGAAATCCTTGATTCTTGACTTTGCCATAACCAGCTGAGTTCTTATGATATATTCCTGCGGCCCGCAGCAATTACTGACTAGCTCTTACACTTAAATTAACTCATAATTTTTCTTTATGTTTAGCCACATGGCTTGGTACCTTTACTCAGTTCTGCCTTCACATCTGTGTCTGGCTGGCAACTCCTGACCCAGACTTTCTCTTCTCAGAATTCTGCTTGTCTGCTTATCCTGCCTATACTTCCTGCCTATCTATTGGCCAATCAGCATTTTATTTATCAACCAATCAGAGCAACACATATTCATGGCATACAAAATGACATTACCCATCAGGATGGGTGGGTTTGGGGGACAGAGTGGGACTTGTAGATTGCAGGGTCCAGTGAGGTGGGGATGGTGGGAAGATCTGTTCACAGGAGTCTTGCCTACTGGCCTGCAATTGGGGCTGCAATGGTGGTGTTGTTGGGGCATGAGTTGTGCCCCTGGTCCTAGGGCCTAGAGGCTGGGGTGACTGACTGGGGAAAACAGTTACTCACCTCTTGGTCCAATACAGAGCTAGCAGAGTCTGTGTCTCAAGGAACAGTTGTGTTGTTGGGGGATGGGCGGGTTTTGGGGGACAGAGTATGGCTTGTACATTACAGGGTCCTGTGTCGGGTGGTGGTAGTTAGGCCTGCTTGCAGGAGTCTTGCCTGCTGACCTGCAGCTGGGGCTGCAATTAGTGGGGGTATTGGGGAAAGACTACTTTAAAATCACCATCTTCTTCAAGGTAGTCAACTGGTCTTCACACTTGGGTAACAGCTGAAGGTCAGTGCAGGACTCTTTAAGACTTGCATTTGACCTTGGTGAGGGAGACCAGCTCCTTCTTTTTCCCCAGTGTACTCTTGAGGAGGGAGAAGTGAGGAGCTGTAGATAGAAATACAGAGGAGAGAGACAGTTAGAAACACAGGATAGCTCAGGAGGGCTTGGGTCAAAACCCACCAGCCTCTCTTATCTCTACTAAAGGGCTTTTAAAGAAATGTCAAGTGGTGGAGCAAAAGACCTCCTCCCAGCATAGCCAAGTGCAGACCATCCTAGACACCTGGTGACAAAGAACATGGTCAGGCCATCCCCTGATGCAGCCCTGCTATGTAAAACAAGCTCAGATCTCTCTAGAAAACTTTTGTGGGCTCCCACAGGTCCCTCCTCTTAATTTTTACAGAGGCCCTCAAGCCCCATCATATAGACTGCAGTCTGTTTTAGGTCATTCTCTATGATTATTTCTTCCATTTACCGCCATGAAGATATGCTTTCCATCAAGCATAATCTTTTTTAGGCTGGAAGCTAACAAGAGAAAGTTGCCCATCCTTATCAGCCTCTGGCAGGAGGGGTAACTGAGTTTAACTCAGCTCTGGCCCAGGTTCCTATTGAGCCTACAACCATTCACAGGGATCTCCATAGCTGCCACAAGTCCATGTACAGGAGTAGAGGATGATAAAGATGGCATATCTGTTTTGGAATGAATCTTATGATGTCTATAGCAGCCTTAGCTATGCCAAGCCCCTTTTAAATCAATAAACTCTTGATGCAAACTGCATCAGATAAATTACATCAATCTTAAAGATTACCTTAGCTTCTACCAAACTCTGGTTCATTAACATCAATATAATTCTAATATAAATATTACATATTTACAACTATCATGACTATTTACGATATATATTTATAACTAGAATGGCCATTTTCTATATTTATTTACACTTCATACAAACATATCACTTACAACTCTTTATAAGCTTACTTATTTATACTTCTTATGAATTTATATTCAAGAGCAAACTATATAACTATCTTTTAAACTTATATTCATAAGGAAACTACTAGCACATATATCTTAGAAGAACTATTTACCAAGCTTATATTTAAGAGGAAACTCTATAGAACTATACAGATATCTAGAACTAACTTATACTAGCAAGCATTTAAAAGAGATTCTTATCATTTAAAAGAAATTTCTTAGAACAACTAATTACCAAACTAATATTAACCTATATTAACAAACATCTAGAAAAAATCTCTTAACAGAACTAGCCCATCAAACTTCTAGAAGAGATTTTACATTATCTTCTAACAAGACAGTTAGTAGCTTTCTTTGGACTTCATTTAGAAAGTAGAAATAATGTTGCTGCTAAACAGTACTTTATGCATCCCAGATCTTTTATAAAAACTCTATTAAGAGCTATCTCAATTTTCAGCAAGTCCCAAAAGGAAGACAAGAAAATGAGGGAAAAAAAACTTCTAAGGAACATTCTGTTTCTGAGTTTCTTGGCTGGCAACTCCACAACAGTCATTTTCCAATCAGGAGAAGACAATTGTCTAAGTTGGAGTGGAGTTCCAGACCTACAGCTTTCAGCAGGTTACCTGTGTACCAAAAACATTACTGAAACTTCATCTCAAACTCCTCAGCAGTCTGGAGGACTCATTATTCTCCTCCTATCCCCAGACTGAAAGATGGAACCTCAAATTCAAGAATGTTGGTTTAGCTGCTTTTCACTCCAGTTCCTCTAGTGGAGTGTCATTGGAGCTGACATTCCTCTGCTCCATACTCCTCACCAAACTCTTAGACAATTTTCCCACTTCTTAATGTTTTAAAGCTGTTTTTTAAGTTTACCATGATCATTTTTTTTATGATGTCAATGTTTCTCTCTTGAATCTTAATCACAACTCAATCCTGTAGGTTTTTTACACACCGGAAACAATTTCTCAGTGTAAGGACCATTTTCCCTTGTTTTCTAAAGGGTTGTAAAATAGCTTATTGATAAATGGTGTTAGAACTTTAATAATCTCCTTAGAGGCAAGCTGTTCACCTGTTCTTAGTCCTCAGGAGGTAAGATTAAGCTTTCTAACATTGCTTTGAAAAGGAACTTTACTTTCAGCTGGAAAACCGAGTTTTTGGTCAGTACCACCATTTTTATCTGAAAAACTACATTTCTCATAGTGCATTTCTCTATATCTGCATGTTGTTTAGTTAGGTACTACATTTCCCATACTGCCTTTTGAACTAAATTTCCTAGGTTGCCTTTCAAGGCACATTTCCCATTTCTGGGAAGGCACACAGCTAAAGTCAAGTTTCTGCTTTTAGCATGGGCATCAAGATTTAGCTTTTTCACTACGGAGTTTGGGAGATTTCTGTTCTCCCTGAGCTGGCATTGATAGATATTTTTCTTTGCTGATACTGTCCTCAGAACTGAATTGTACCCACCTGCTCATGCATATTTAGGCAGGTAATTTTGTGCCCAAAGCAAAATTCCCTTGGGGCTTTCTCTTCTGAGTTACCAGGTCAGTGAGGGAAAATGAAAGTACTTAAAGCTTTTTCACAACCCTTTCAGAGAGACGTTTTCTCTAATAGATCTTTGTCTCATCCCTGCTTATTCCTTCCCCAGATGCAGAGCTTCAGATGTCTCGGCCACAGCTTTGTTCCTCTGCTAACTGCTTCTGGAGGTAGGGGATTCTCCCCCCAAATCTGCTCAGCTTTTCCCATGCTGCCATTGCAGCTACTGCTTGGAACTTAGAACCTGCTTTCCTTTATGCTAGCAGCTTTCCCCAGGTCCTTCATCAGGGAGGAATCTGTCCCTGCTCCTTTTTCTGCCTGCACTCTCCCTTGCCTCATGGAACTCTGGCCACTGTTTTTCTCTAGTTAAGAGAGACAGGGTTTAGCAGAGAGGATTTGTCTAATTCCAAGAAATTTTTTTTTTTTTTTTTTGGTTTTTCGAGACAGAGTTTCTCTGTGTAGCTTTGTGCCTTTCCTGGATCTTGCTCTGTAGCCCAGGCTGGCCTCAAACTCACAGAGATCCGCCTGCCTCTGCCTCCCGAGTGCTGGGATTAAAGGCATGTGTCACCACCGCCCAGCTGAGATCTTTTTTTTTTCCTTAGAGCAAACAACAGGTGGTTTCCCATACTTTTCCATGTGAATCTCATTTTGCCCTTACAGAAAAATTTCTGAGAAGCAAAGCCCTGAAAGGTTTTTTAGTTTTTCAGAGAGAGATTAAGTTTTTCCCAAGAAAGCTTTCAATTTTTTGAGAGAGAAAGAACACCAAGTTTTCCTAAGACTTCTGTTCTCTAAATTTTGGCTACATGGAGAAGAGGAAAGTAATTTTGTTGATATGGTGTTTCCATATAGTGATAGCATTAGCAGAGTGAAAAGTTTTATTTTACTTTAATCCACCTCAGGGAAAATTCTTCCCTCTGCCTGTTGGTGCTATGGGATGTCGTTCTGTATGCTGTGAATATGTGTTGCTCTGATTGATTGAAAAACAAAATGCTGATTGGCCAATAGATAGGCAGGAAGTATAGATGGGGTGAGAGACATGGAGAATTCTGGAAAGAGGAAGGGTGGAGTCAGGAGTCACCAGCCAGACACAGAGGAAGCAAGATGTCAAGGCAGAACGGAGAAAAGGTACCAAGCCATGTGGCTAAACATAGATAAGAATTATGGGTTAATTTAAGTGTAAGAGCTAGTCAGTAATAAGCCTGAGCTAATGGCCAAGCAGTAGTTATAATTAATATAAGTTTCTGAGTGATTATTTTATAAGCAGGCCATGGGATTGTGGGGACCTGATGAGACTGAAGAAACTTTCTGACTACAACTTGGGACCAAAAGCTTTCCACAGGAGTCTTTTTCTCCCTGTTTCTCCTCTTTGATAGATTTTTCTGATTCTTCCCCAGGATTTTGTGTTTATAATCTCATAGTTGGAAAATTAAGGACACACTTTCTCTGCTTTGTTGCTTATCTTATTTTTTTAACCAGTATTATTAATCTTTCTCCAAATTTTTTCTTACACTATATTCTTACAATCTACCTTACATTTTTTCTTTAATTTTTATAGAGATAATTCTAAGAGAGAGAAAGAAAAGAAACCTAGATAGAGAAAAATATATGCTGCAGCCTCACTTAGGGCATCTTCCAGCCCCTTCCACTCCCCAAAATAGACTATCCCCACTGTAATTTCTATAACTGGACATGTCTTAGCTTCCCACAGGGCCCTCTGCCCCCCTTTTGCCAAGTTCTTGGTCCCTGTTTCAGGTACCATTTGGGGGACACTAGCTCCCCCTTTTTCCCTCAGGGTACTCTTGAGGAGGGATAAGTGAGAAGTATGTAGATAGAAATATAGAGAGAGAAAATTTGAAGCATAGGATAGATTGGGAGGGCCTGGGTCAAAACCCACCAGCCCCTTCTGTCTCTACTAAAGGGCTTTTAAAGCAATGTCAATAGGGTGGAGCAAAATACCTCCCCCTGCACAGCCAAGTGCAGACCTCCCCAGGTACCTGGTGACTATGTACATTGTCAAGCCATCCCCTGATGCAGCCCTGCTTTGTAAAGCAAGCTCAGACATCACTAGAAAACCTTTGTGGGCTCCCACACCTTGGGAGTCTAAGAGGCTAGCCTTCAATCGGTGACTGTTTACTGTGATAATGCTAAGTGCAAAGTATTGTTGTGTGCATTTTATTTCAGTAGGTATGCCCTGAGCAACCCAAAAAATTAAGAATTTACTTCTCTGTTTTAAGGAATCAGAGACTAGGAGACAAAATCTCACAGCAACTTCCTGTTCCTTTGCCTCTTGAAATCTTCCTGGCTCACCTTCCACCATGGTCCCTGAGCCTTAGATACAGGGACTATATTATAAATGTGTCAGAAGAAATAGAGGTAATGAATTTGATATCAGAGCAGGTGCCCAGGAAGGGTTAGGGAGGAAAGGGAAGAAAGAAATGAGGTAATTTTATTTTTAATTTAAAAATGAAATAAACTGACATACTAAATTGTTGTCATATATTTAAAAAAATTTTATTGAACCTCATAAACTGGACTATTATCAATGTATATGAGTATGTGAGTATGAATATGTGTGCTTATAGATAGATAGATAGATAGATAGATAGATAGATAGATAGATAGATGATAGATTTATTGATCTTCATTGGACAACCTATACTTACACACTGACCTGTTAAAGCAAAGGCTAGGTTCCAGACTGATGACAGTCTTACTTTTGACCTCCATATTTGTCACAATTCATTATCTTTAATGTATTTTTTTTGTTATATTCAGAGCCAAGCTATGACTTATTCTTAATTGTTTGTCCAAGTCCAGACAGTATAATTCATCATTGGTTTTTCAAATAGAACACTTTTTGAAGGGTCATTGTGGTAATTTTTTAATGAAAGTGTTTACTAGCATGCTAAATACTTTGAAAAGGAAAAGGAAATATTTATATAACTGATCAAAAGTATTTCAAAAAATTGTTATAGGGTAGTGAGCCAATAAATAATGAAAGCCGTTCTGGAACATAGAACCTTGTAACTGAAATGCTTCATATAAGATTGATTCAGCTTAGACTCAAGTGGTCTGTAGTTGGAAGTTTTCCTGTATCCCAGCCATTCAGCAGTCAGGACAAATATCTCCCACTTACATCCCCCAAGTAAACACACAGAGACTTATATTAACTTATAACTGCTTGGCCATTACCTCAGGCTTATTATTGACTAGCTCTTACACTTAAATTAACTCATAATTCTTATCTATATTTAGCCACATGGCTTGGTACCTTTCTCAGTTCTGCCTGGATGTCTTGCTTCTTCTGTGTCTAGCTAGCGGCTTCTCTCTCTGCCCTTCCTCTTCCCAGAATTCTCTGTGTGCTTATCCTGCCTATACCTCCTGCCTGTCTACTGGCCAATCAGCATTTTATTTATTGGCCAATCAAACCAACACACATTCATAATATGCAGAATACATCCACAGCAGAGGCCAGCAAGGCCATTCACATCAGCCCTTTCCTCATCACCCTCACCTCTCCAGAACTGCCTCTCTCCCCAGCCCATGAATCATTCTGCCTCTCTTGCATTTTCCCACCCTGTACTTGCTCATAATCATGGTACCTAACCAGACCACCTGGCACCAGGGCTCCTGGTTGAGTCACAAGTGGGGCTTGACTGAGTCCTGCCCTCCCCAGCCACAAGGCATGGAGGTGTGGAGCTTTTCTTCTCTTGGATCTCTAAGCCTAAAAACCATAGGAGGTGCTTGGTGTCATGGTAGCACCAGGTTGGCTCACAGTTGATTGTGCTCCCCCCCCAACACACACACTAAGAGGTATTGGGGGGAGCCATCTGTGTCCTTCAGCTCAGGCCTGGAAAGTGCCCAGTGGCTCCTGATTGGTTGGGCTATTGCCAAGAGCCAGGTCTAGGCCCAAGGCCCTGAAGCAGCAAAGGGATCTATGTGGATGTCTGTGGTTCCTGTCACCACTGAGGACCATGCAGAGGCTTGTAGTCTAGGCTGCCACCTGAGGCCATATTGGTGTGTGAAGACCACATGGCCACAGGGGCTGTGCTGCTACCTGGACCCATGGAGATATCCAGGCCTGGACTGCTGCTGAGAACCATGTCTGGAAGCATGGTTCTGCCACAGTCAGATTTGTGTTGATGTCCCTGGCCCACATTGCCACCAAAGACCACACAAATGCCCAGGGTCTAGGCCATAATTCCTGATACCATTGAAGGACACGCTGATGCCAGAGGTCTGGGCTGCCACCTGGGAACATGATGATATCTGACTCTACGCTGCTGCCTAGGAGTTGAGTCCCTTGTTTGTGTACATGGTCCTACCACAACCTAGGTCTGTATTGTTATCTGTGACCCATGTTGCTAGCCAAGACCTCATGAATGCCTGGAGTCTAGGCTGCAATCTGTGGACATGAAGGTGTCAGAAGGTTGTGGTGCAGGTGAGACCATGCTGATATGAGTGGCCTGCTCTGTCACCTGGTGCCGTGGTGTCATCCAAGCCAGGGCTGCTGCAGACAGCCATGTGTGGGTTCATGGGTGGCCCTGCAGCAGCCACATTTTCAGGTGATGTCTGTGGCTCCTGTTACCATTGAGGACTGTGCAGTTGACTGAGGTGGGGTTAGATACCTGAAACCTTGTTGGTTTCCAAGGGCCATGCTGCCCCAGGGTCAAACTGATCTGGGTAGCCTGATCTGCCACAAGGGCCATGGTGGTGTCCCAGCCTAACCTGCTGCTGAGGGCCATGTCTGGGTCCATGGTCCTGCTGGAACTGGGATAGCTAATGATGCCCATTGTCTGTGTAAGCACAGGGGGTCATTAGAACTTTGCTGTGCTGAGCCAGCCCTTCCTTTAACTGACCCTGGGACAGCTGGCCCTGCTACTCACTGGATAATGCAGTTGGAGATCTGGCCCTACCTCTCATGGGAAAGCTGGCTCCCCACTTGGGCAAGATGGTCCCACCCCTCACCACAAGTGCACCTCACTGGGCAGCACACTAGAGCTGACCCTGTGGTCATGGATACAGGTAAGACAACCCTGCTGGTGTGAGATCAGGAGACTTGATCCTGCCCCACTTCATCTGCTGTGTGGTGGCATGGGTGAGGGAAATGTGCCTTCCTCACTCCAACCCTTGCTACCTGCAGCAAGTGAAACAGCTGGCCCCAGGGTCACAGGAGGGAGAGAACTAGCCCTGCCCCTCACCAGCTGCAGCACACAAGAGAGCAGGTCCTTCACCTTACCTGGGCAGCAAATAGGGCTGACCCTGTTGTTGGTGTTGTTGGAGGGTGAAGCGGGGAGATGTTGGTAAGCCAGCCCCAAAGGTGTGAGAACAGGAGAGCTGACACCCCCACCACCCCTTTGTATGCCCCCCTACAGCAATCAGGAGAGAGGGCCCTGCACCTTGCCTGGGCAAAATAATAGAACTGGTCCTGGTGGTTTGGGTGAGCCAGATCTGGGAACCTGAGAGCAGAACTGCCTGCCCTACCCCCTCCAACTTGATGCTGCAGACTGCACTGAGTGAGCGAGCAGAGGCAGTGACAATGAGGGAGAGCTGGTGGGCTGGCCAACCCAGCTACCACCAAGGCCCAGAACCAGGGCTATAAATTGGCCTACCCCAATATCACCTCATCTGTGAACTGTTGGAGCATGTGAAGGGGACAAACCTACAGACTCAAAACAGCAGGATTTCCACACACAGGACAAGAACAGGACATCCAAGAGGATCCCCAGGAAAAGCCCATTACAGGTGGTGTAGCAAAAACTAGAGGCCTGAAGCCACACCATTAATTCCTGGCAATGAACACTTGTAAATAAAGATGAATGGACTAAAAAGTAAACTGTGTGACTCAACAGGCCACACTACAGCTTCCACAACAATGTTATTTTCCCTTCTTGTTTGTTTTGTTTTGTTTAGCATCTGGTTTTACTTTTAAATTTTGTCTTGTTTTGGCGGGAGGTTGCAAGGGCAGAGGGATGATGGGAGGGGGCAGGGAGATAAGTGGGATCGAAATGCATGATGTGAAATCTACAAAGAATTAATAAAGGTTAAAGAAAAGGATAGCTTAAATCTTACTATTCATAGTAGAGTACAGGATGCATCACAGCATTCATGATCAGAAAAAAAATAGGACTGAACTTAAGACACAAAATCTGTGTTAAATGATAAATTGTGATGAATCAAAAACATCTAGTTTAGAGTGGCTTTGCACAAGCCAAGTTTCATGAAAAGCAATCTCATCCTTAAATCAATTCTGAGAAAGTGAGTTCAATTGTAGAGTTAATATAATTGCAAGTCACAAGGAAAGATTTAAAAAACCTTGTATAATGTAAATGCCGATTTTGTGAACTGCCTAAATATTTTGCTGTCAAGGTCTTTTGTGACTACAAAGTAACTGAGATTTTACTGGAAAAAGCATACACACACACACACACACACACACACACACACACACACACACAAGAAAACCTGAGAAAAATCTAAACAAGCATAATGAATAACAACAACAAAAAATACAAATGCATGATGTTAAAGCCCAAAGTAAATACATAAATACATGCTTAATCATGTTTTAGTACCACATAGGTATGTTAAAACTACCCTCGAATATCATAAAAAGTCAAATAATTGCTCTGGTTATATTTAAATTAGACTTTGTAAAATAAAGCCAATAGTTTAAAAGGAGGAACAAACCATTCTAAAACGACCTTTGCTCATTATGTGACTACTTTCACATCTTGGAAATGGTGAAGACCTATACTCTCATCTCCTGTGTTTGCTCATGATTTCACTGTCTCTTCTGGGTAGCCCATAACTCAGCCAATTAAATGTAGGAGCTTTGGAACCTCTAGATATTTAGAGGTTTGCTAGCGTGGTTCTACTAGAAAAAGTTATCTATAGGATTTCACTAGATAGTTTGAGTTTTAAAATATTCTAATATGTTACTTATTCCCTTTACTGATGCTACAATTGTCTATGAAAACAAACAGATAAATTTCAAAACTATGGAAATCAATTTTTTTTTGGGGGGGGAGTCTGGTGACTTAACAATATGATGTAATTCAGTAACCCATTGATAAGTATGGTGATTTGGAAGAAAATGGCCCCCGAAGAGAGTGTCACTATTAAGAGGTATGGTCTTGTTGGGTTGGGTGTGGCCTTGTTGGAGGAAATATGTTATTGTGGGGGTGGGCTTTGAGGTTCCCTTTGCTCAAGCTACACCCAGTGTGACAGATCACTTCCTGTTGCCTGTGAGTCAAGATGTAAAAACTCTCAGCTCCTTCTCCAGCACCATGCCTGTCTGCCTGCCCCCATGTTTCTCACCATGATGATAATGGACTAATCCTCTGAAACTGTGAGAGAACCCAAATTAAATGTTTTCCTTTGTAAAAGTTGTTCTGGTCAATGGTATGTCTTGACAGCAATTGAAACCCTATCTAAGACAATAAGCATCATTATGAAGAAATCCAAATGTAATAGATTATGTTTTCATAATCATAGATTGATCCCTTAAATTGCATTGTGTCATTCTTAAAGTCTTTCCTTGGATCCACTTATACATGGCATTTCTTTTCAGCTGTTTGCTGATTTTTAATTGTTAAGTTCCTCAAACTTAAAATGTTAAACTAAAGAATTACCACCCTTAATCCCAGTGCTTGGGAGGCAGAGGCAGGTGGATCTCTGTGAGTTCAAGGCCAGCCTGGTCTATGGAGTGAGTTCTAAGATGGCCAGGGCTGTTACACAGAGAAACCAGAGAGAGAGAGAGAGAGAGAGAGAGAGAGAGGGAGGGAGGCAGAAGCACTTATGGTGCTTCTTTCATTTAACATTTTAAGTTTTTATCTTATAACACAGTTTTAGTTGTATTTGTGGTTATAGTTATGTTTAGTTTATAACATAGTTTTATTATAACATGATTTATGTGTATGTGTGTCATTCTGTGTATGTGGATGCAGTAGAGACCCAAAGATGGTGTTGGATCTCCTGGAACTGTAGTAACAGGCCATTGTGAATCCTTGAAGTGGGTACTGGTGACTAACCCTTGATCATCTGCAAGAACATTATGCATTCTTAACCTCTAAACCCACTTCTCAAGGTCTTAGTTTTCTCAGTTGAAGAGTCAGAGCTGGTCCAAATGCATGAAGAAATCCAAATGTAATAGATTATGTTTTCATAATCATAAATTGATCGCTTAAATTGCATTGTGTCATCTTTTTTTTTTTTGTTTTTGTTTTTCGAGACAGGGTTTCTCTGTGTAGCTTTGCGCCTTTTCCTGGAACTGACTTGGTAGCCCAGGCTGGCCTCAAACTCACAGAGATCCGCCTGGCTCTGCCTCCCAAGTGCTGGGATTAAAGGCGTGCGCCACCACCGCCCGGCGCATTGTGTCACTCTTAAAGTCTTTCCTTGGATCCACTTTTACATGGCATTTCTTTTCAGCTACTCTTTGACTTCAGTTCTCCTGACATCCAAAAGTTTTCCTTGTCTTGCTACAATTTATACTGGAGTCCTCGGATTCTTGAGGATTTTTGGAATTTGATTTGGGTTAGGCATCCACTGTGCCGTCTACTGTTCTCAGCAGTAGCCTCCGTATAGAAGCAGGACCAGCTTCACTCCTTAGGAGGCAGAAGAAAGGGGAGGGATTATGTGGCCTTAATTATCATTGCCCTTTCAGGGTTTACTCATGAGGTGTTGGTCTCAAGTCTTGGGGCAAAGTTGAAGCATCTGGGTTCTGTTCTTCAGCTCTAAACTTAGCACAATGAAACTCAGTCTACAGGAGTCACATTTGCTCTGATGAAATGGCTCTGAAATGCTGCTCTAAGTAAAAAGAACAGTTGAGAGTCTGACAGACAGGCTTTAGAGAAATCCAGGACAAGAAAAATATTCTACTGAGAGAACCAAGAATACTAGTAGAAGCAAGGTAAGAAGTGATGCTGTTTGGGATACTTCCAAACAAGGAGATTCTGAGCAAAACTAGGTACTCAGAAGTGTTTGAGAGGTTGTTCTGTTCTTATTTGTATCTCTAAAATTACCTTATTATGGTTCTGACTCATTTTCTGATGTCTGATCTTTCAGTCTCTGGAGACAAGGCAAAAATAAAGTTAGCTCTTGAGTAACTTTGTTTAAAATAAAAATCTCCTTTCCCGAACTTGCTCTATTTTCTAAACCATTGCTTGTCTATCAGCCCTGAAAACCCAAAATTCAATTGAGTAGAAACAGAGTGTTTAAAATTTAGACCAGTACTATATTTTACTTCTTTCTTCTCATAAAGTGTCCTTCCATCCCCACCAGTACCATAATTCAAATAAATGCTGATATGTTTCCGTAGTAGCTCTTTATTTCTTCTCAGCTCTAAAAATGTTCCAGCAATTTGCTATGCTCTGTAGCTGATGTCAAACATAGTTGTGGCAGCTGATTTCATTTATGAAGCACCACTGAAAAGGGGGGAAAACCAAATAAATCCCATCTCCACCTACACATAATTGAAAGTTCTGTGAGGTGTTTAAGGAATGTCTTTCACTTTCCATTTCTTTAGCATCATCAAATGCCTTGTATAAAATAACAACCAGAGAAAAGTATCTTCCAACTTTCTGCACATGGTCCTTACCTCAGTGGACTCCTAGGCACTTACTTTCTCCAGGAGATACAGCTACCTATTTCACTAGTACTAAGCAAGTAGATTAACACCAATGGCCTTTAGACCAACTGCATCTGAGATTTAGTTATATTTTAATCTTTAATTTTGCAGTGGGTTTTTGTTGTTGTTGTTGTTGTCTCTTTTATTATTTAAGCTGTCTCCACAATGCCTGAGCCTTCAACAGCACCATGATGGTGCAAGCAGCAGCTCTTGCTTCTTTTCTGCACTTCTGAAGGGAACATTTGCTATCTAAATCTACCTGTGTATTCAGACATTCAAACTGGTTAAGAAGTCATCTAGAATGTTCTCTCAACCTGCCCTTCCATTTTCAAAGCAGTCATTGACACCAAGGGAAAAATCAAAAACAACAGCACCAACAACAGATGGAAATTCTGATTGGCCCCCTCACTCTTTTATTAGCCCTTCTAATCATTCTTCAATTCCTGAAATACCCTCTTCTCAAAATTCATTTTTAAGTCAGAATACAGAGCAATGTTTTACTATGTGAAACAGCCTCTTTCTTTTTTGTCTCATTTATCTTTTGCTATCCCTCAGAGAGGAGATCATTCTCTTATACTGATGTTTTGTCAATAGTCCCCCACCTCCCCATTAAAGGTCAAAATTCATATCAACACTACAACTTTGTGTTGTCCCATGAGCTTCTTTCAGTCCTTGCTGTTGGGACAGTGACATCATCTTCCCAGCTCCCCATATTCCGAAGTCCAGCAGTGCTAACACAGCTGAAGTCTCTTCAATATCCAAGGCTCTCCTGGGCTCCCATGCCTTGGATTGTTGTTGCTGCTTTCTGTATCAGCAACATTATTCATGGAAAGTACAGACTCAGCGTGATACAGATAGGATTCTGTTCCTCTGACTCTGAGGTCTGCCTGTGAGGAAAGCATAAGCCAGGCTAACCTCAAGACTCCTGACCACTCTCTCAAGCCCCTTCTTTCCATACAGGATACCACCTCAGCAAGCATATGGCATTCAGATATGGAATGATGAACAAAAAATTAAAAAGAAATATTACTCATCCCTCAAGTAGCTCTTTTTGGAACTTCCTAGACCACTAAGGAATCTTGGTAAGAGGTTCATTCTGTGTATCTACTGTATGTGTTTCTACTGATGGCCCAGTGTGGCTTGCTCACTGGAGTGCAAGGAAGGCAGAGATCAAACCATATCTACCTCCGCATCTCCAGCAATGGCCACAGAACCTGATGCTCAGTACACAGAATGCAGTTCAGAATAAAACTGTTGTGTTTGTAACTTGAGACCTCTCCACTGTTTCCCAACTGGGACACATTTATCTCTATTTGGTTTTAAACATTAAGGTGTAATGGCAAAAAGAATTAAGCTGCTTCCACACCAGCCATTTTCAAGACTGAAAAATGTAAATATTAAGACATATATTATCCCTCCATGGATGTTAGCTGATGATTTAGCCTCACTCACTTTTCCCTTCAGCCATCAAAACTGTTATTGTGTGTATTACAATAAAGCACACCATGAAATAATATTTGGTCATCTCTGGAAATCAGAATAGTCTGAAACTGTTTTGTAAAAAACTTGAATTTTATCCTCTTGGCAAAGAATAAGTTTTTTTTTAGAATATGTTTCTTAAAGCTACATTTACTTATAATTACTATACTTCAAAGAAATTTTGATTATGGCATTTGTTTACAGTATGATTTCACAATTAATTTCTAGGGATTTTCCCTTGATTTCAGGAAACTCATTTGTATATTACTAAAATGGGGAAAAATAAGCAATATCAAGACAGAATGTTGATTTTGTTCAAGTAGTTTAACATTAATGATATTATAATGATTTGGTGCTCACTAATGAAAGTCAAAATAACAGACATATAATTTGCTGTAACATAAATGACAAATTTTCAATAAATTATTTGTAGGTCTGTAGCATGTTGCGCAGATTGCAGTATAATTGAGAATTGGAACACATTTGGTCAATACTATGAAAAGTAGGGGAGTCTGGGTTGTTTACAGGTAACTGACAGTGACTTTCTGTGCATGTAAGTCATCAGCAGCAGCAGTGGGAAATAAGAGGAAAATATTCAAGGAAATAAATATGCATGTCTGTCATATTACAATAACAGGGTTAAAGCTTAAGGTTAAGTCTTGACTCACTATTTCCCTCCTTTGACAGACATAAGATGGAAGAGCACCTACCTCATCAGATGTTTCTAACAGCAGACTGCAGAGAGTCATAATGTAAGACAGTCCATTTCTCACAACAGCCTAAGTCATCAAACAAGCCTTGTATATCTACACATAAAATTCACAACAAAACTCACAGATGTTAATGACAGCAACACAAGAGAGTAGCCATATAATTATTTCAGTGATAATAGATTAAATTCAATAGTTGTTAATTTTTTGATTCTCCTCCTGCTCCTCCTCTTCCTCCTGTTCCTCCTCCTTCTCTTCTTCCTCCTCCTCCTTCTCTTCTTCTTCTTCCTCTTCTTTTTTTTTGTAAACAGGAGAATTTATTTGAAGTAGGATTTAAAAAAAAAAACATGATTCTAACACTTATTTAGAATAGTAACAAAATTTGAAAAAGCAATTAGAAAAGCCAGACACTCTGAAGCTGTCTTAATGGCTACACAGTAAAAACCAGTAGAATGGAAGTTTCTTTCATGTAAACAAGAATTAGGAAAAAAGCATAAGAACATTTACAGAGTGGGCCACAACAAATATTTTAAAATTTTACATTAAGAAACTGTACAAAAAACAAAAAAAAAAAAACAAAAACAGGCTGTTGATGGTGGCACACACCTTTAATCCTAGCACTGGGGAAGCAGAGGAAGGCAGATCTCTTTGAGTTCAATGTCAGCCTGTTCTACAGAGTAAGTTCTAGGACAGCCAAGGCTACACAGAGAAACCCTGCCACAAAAATAAAAATAAATAAATAAATAAATAATAAATAAATAAATAAATAAATAAATAAATAAATAAAATAATTTACAAGAAATGCTTAAATAGCAGCAAATCAGTTTCTTACGTATAAACTTTGTAGCACAACACACATTTTTCACATAAAACATACTATTAGAAGAATCTAGATACAAGGAAGCTTCAACCTGACAAGAATAATGCAGCAATTAGAAGGTGTGCATAATTAAAATAAGCCCCATGACTCAGTCAGTATTCTGTTACTATGAAGGTACACCATGACCATAGCAACGCTTATAAAAAAAAATCTCATTTAAATGGCTTACAATTTCAGAGGTTTAGTCCAGTATTGTCATGGCAGGAAGCGTGGCAATGTTCAGGCAGACATGATGCTGGCGAACAGCTGAGAGTTCTACATCTGGATGCACAGGCAGCAGGAAGAGAGAGAGACTGGGCCTGGATTGAGTATTTGAAACCCCGAATCCCCAGGGGCCCCTCAGTAACACACTGCTTCCTGCATGGTCACACCTACTCCAACAAAGCCACACCTCCTAATTTTTCTCAAGTATTTTTTTTTCCCATCACTCCCTAATGACCAAGCATTCAAATAGATGTGCCTTTGGGGGCCATTCCTATTCAAACCACCACACTCTGGTTTAAGATGTCCTCCACTGGGGTAGAAAACATCTAGGAATCAATAGCCTTAATTTATGGAAAACAATACCCCTGAAAGAAATCATAATGTGTTCCCCAAATTCAGTTTTCTAGTAAGTTAAAAAGAAACTTAATCTATTCTCATGTTAGAAATATGATCCAACATATACAAAAAAAACTTTCCATGAATTCTAACTTAAGTTGAATTTTTTCAAATTCTATTATTGTTTAGGAAATTAATTTTTCTTCTGCCATTGTATATTCAGCAAACCCAAGATCCCTTTACTTTCTTTTATCTCCCTCGATGTTGTATAGGTGTGAAAGGTCTTAAAATCTAGTGCCCTTGAGAGAAGATTCATCTATTCTCAGTAGAGAGAAATACAGACAAGAAAGGAAGACAGACTTTGCAGATCCGGTGATGCAGCCCCACCAGACTGGCAGATCCGGTGAGGCAGGCCCACCAGACTGGCAGATCCGGTGATGCAGCCCCACCAGACTGGCAGATCCGGTGATGCAGTCCCACCAGACTGGCAGACAGCACAACCATCACAGTGATGTTCCCGGCTGTGCTTTGTCGGTGTCAGGCCTCACCTAACCTCCTTCTATCTCTTCTGTAATGATGGACCTTATAGATTACAAAGGGCACATTCATAACATGCCTGAGCAAGGACCTTTGCCAAGAAGTAGCAGCTCCCAGGAGAGTACAAGTTGCACTCACATTCACTTAACCTGAAAAGGGTCAAATTTTTTCAAATGAATTTTTCTTAGTTAAGGCTCTAAGAAAACGGAAAATCATCATTTTAGAGAAATCCAGTTAGGTGGCTTTTTTTAACCTTACTATAAAGTGAGAAGAGTTTTACATAACCATGGGTCTCTATGGACTATGGTATAAACGTTCAAAACTACTCTGTGCACACATCTTTGACAGAAGCTAATTTATCTTTACCTTGAGGAGAATACATAACTTAGATTTGTTTATATGTGATTACAAACATCTCAAACCATAGAAATTAGTTTAATTAAGTTATATACTCTTGCTTTTGCAAAGCTATTATAATTCCCCTTTAGGTTGTCAATGTAGTTTTAATTCCGTTGCTGTGATCAAACACTTTGCCCATAAACAACATAGTAGGAGAGAGAGTTCATTTGGCTTTTAGGTCCAGGACATCTTTGAAGGGAGGTAAAGGAAGGAATTCCAGAGTCCAGAGCACAGAGAGATGGATGCCTACCCTCATGCTAGCTGCTTTCCCCTGTCCTGTGAAGTTCAGGCACCCCTGACGGGGAAACGCTGCTGCCCACCAGGGGCTGTCTTTCTATATTAATGAACAATGGAAGCAATCCCTCACCGTCTTGCCTACAGGCCAACCTGATTTTGACAATCCCTGAGTTGATGCTCTCTTATGATTCAAACCAGCACAGTTCTTCAGCAAAAATCTCTCTCCTGTGTTTTTGTTTGTTTTTACTTATGTTAGACCCTGTTAGTCTGGTATCTATTGAGAGTTGTGATCTGACAAGTTTCTCTAAAAGAATAAAGGGATAAATTTTGGATTTTCTATTAAAAATGTCCACCACTTTATACTAATACATTTATATTGACTAGAATGGCATTTAGAATATGAAACAATTACCCAACTTTGGGGCTAAGAAAATTGAAAAGACAGAGACTGGGTGCTCAAAGTATAATAATTTTTACTAGAAAATCCTTGCAACTGCAAACATAAATAACTTGGCATAATGTGAATAACACAGAAGTTAGCTCGTAATCGGATCAAGCAAATCTTAAACATTGAGGTAGGTGTGGTGAGACTTTACACAAAAGCCACAATTTGCAAAAGTCACAGCTGAGTTTGCCCCTTAGCTCCTGATCAACACTATCAAGAAGTAAGAAACCGCTCCTCTTTCCTTGCTTTAAAAGGAGAGAGAATGTGAGAACTGCCACTGAGAAATGTGAGCAGACTTCAGCCAGGTTGGGATGTCACTGGCTGGGAAAGCCTTTTCAAAACACCCAACAACCAGCCTCTTTGCCTTCGTTCCTACATCTTCCACATGGATGTCAATGCAATGTGTAAGAATATGGATGGCATATTATTTCTTACAGGATAAGCAATCAGGCAAGTGGAAAAACCTGTCTTTAAATAAGCATCACAGGATTGCTATTAAGCTAAATATGGGGGAAAGTTAAAATATTGAGGTGGCGTTTCTATAGGACCACTGACGGTCATTGTAGCCAAACAGTGTTTTAAAAATATTCAGGATTGCTACTTGAAAAAAAGAGTTTCAGAAAACAAAAGGGGAAATATTGATTTTACCAAGTATGGAAGCAGAAAGACCTTGAGAGGCCAAGTCCTATCAATTGCCAAACAGGAGGCTATTGATCCCTGTTATATGAAGACAAAACATTTGGTCCAACTGCTGCCTGCAGTAGAACCACGTGAGCTCAGAGGTAACATTTATGAAAATAGTAGGAGAAATTCACAGTGTAGCCAGGCTCATAAAATACCTACCAGGAAAGATGAATCCTCTAGATTTGATTTATTAAATTTGCAAGTTATAAGCATGAAGGTCTTTGTAACTTTGTAACTATGTTGACTAATTCTTATACTATGAAGCCTTGTGAGGTTTGAAAATGGTAAACTTAAATTTAGGATGAGAAGTTGGACAGCATGAGCCTGTATGTTTGAACAAATAATGCTGCAAGCCGAAGGAAACATAATGGAATTCAGCTACCACCACAAAAGCTACTACTTGGAAAAGTCAAGGACTTCTCCAAAGGTCAAGCCATGGCTTAAGAAGTCTTGGTGATATTTTAGCTTTTGTATGTATATTAGCTGGTTCCTACAGTGATTTTCTTGTAATGCCATACATGCTTCTTAGAACTCCTAACAGTGGGCCAGGCGGTGGTGGCGCACACCTTTAATCCCAGCACTTGGGAGGCAGAGCCAGGTGGATCTTTGTGAGTTCGAGGCCAGCCTGCTCTACAGAGCGAGATCCAGGAAAGGCACAAAGCTACACAGAGAAACCCTGTCTCGAAAAAAACCAGAACTCCTAACAGTGTATTTATCTAAAATACCTATCAAGCATCCAAGGTCAAACAGACAACACCTGTCTCCTAGGTCAGGCAGATAGCTTTATTTCTTGTGCTATTTAGGGTGAGACCCTCTTTTCTTATATAACCTTACTAATAGACCCCCAACTTCTTACCTAATCACTTTTGGAATGTAGATTAAGCACAAAGATCCCCTTTTTGATGTACTAACTGGTCATTAGCACTCAGTTGATCTCCTCTTTTACCTTCCCATTTTGGATTGTAAAAGAAAGCCTGTCAGTCACTGCCTGAGGAAAATTCTTACCTACCTTTATGACCCCATAAGAATTTAAGGCTGGTGACCTTGCTCTGGTGGGGATCACTGTTGCTTGGGTTTGTGATTGAACACCTCAGAGACTTGGGAGGTCTTAGAGGTATAAGGAGACAGAGAGGAAGAGAGGAGTAGAGAACTTGAGGATGGAGAACTGAGAGGGATAAGGAGGATTCTGACCAGAGGGAACGTGTGAATGAGATGGAAGATGAGGAAGAGCCAGAAGCGGAAGTACTAGCTGGGTAAGAACGAGATGAGAATGACCTAGATGAGGCAGAATTAAGATGAGAGAATTAAGATAGAACTTAGAGGGGACAGCAGATAAAGGTAGAGAGAAATCAGGCAAGTAAGGCGCTAGGCGTGAAAACAGAACTGAAGCTGTCTAGATAGGATTTTATCTCAGAGGAATAAAGTAGATGGACAAAGAGCTTGGTGTACTTAGATTCATTTTCTGAAAATAATTCTCACCGTTCATAGTTTTCTCTTCTGAGCCCCTGGGAAGTATAATATTAAGACTGATCCTTTTAATATTATATAAGAAAACAAAAACTTGTAGGTAACATCAGCCTAAGAGGAAAAGAAAGTTGAATCTGTGTCATTTCTGTAGCTTATTATAATGTACTACCATTAAAATATTTTGAAAAGATTAGTAAAAAATGTATTAGGCATTTTATATCATAGAGTATTCAATTTTAAAACTGCATCAATGGCTGAGGGGTCACCAACTGGATCAGGCCCTCTGAGTGGGTGAGACAGTTGATTGGCCTGATCTGTTTGGGAGGCATCCAGGCACTGGCACTGGGTCCTGTGCTCATTGCATGAGTCGGCTGTTTGAAACCTGGGGCCTATGCAGGGTCGCTTGGCTCGGCCTGGGAGGAGGGGACTGGACCTACCTGGACTGAGTCCACCAGGTTGATCTCAGTCTGTGGGGAAGGCTTTGCCCTGGAGGAGAGTGGAATGGGAGGCGGGCTGGGGGGAAGGTGAGGGGGGCGGGAGGGGGGAGAACAAGGGAATCTGTGCCTGTATGTAGAACTTAATTGTATTGCAAAATAAAAATTAAAAAAAAAAAAAAACTGCATCAAAGGCATTGTTTTCAATTAAGGGATGGGGTGTGGGTAAAGTAGAAAGGCAAACAAAATGAAGAGTCAACAGCTCTGAAAGGTAAAGACATAAAGCATGTAGGTAAAATCTGAGACTATGTTCTCACTGACAGGACTTACTAATCTTAGATGGAGCTGCATTGCCATGTAGTAGTATGGCAAGAGCTAGTAGGGTTTAAATATATAACAAATTCCAGCCCACTCCCTAATCTCAGATTAAGAGGAAACAGGTTGGGACAGCTCTTCAGGCCCTTCTAAAGAATCATCCCAGTGTCCATGATAGACTACAGAGAGCAAGTCCTAGAGAGATAGTCTCTAAGGTTCAGCCAATGGAACACTAAAATTTTCTAACTCACTGCTCTTTCTTATTCATAACTTTCAGGCTATTGTCTCAATTATAGCTAAAATATTTATTGTGTTATTCTTCCTTGTCCAAATGTGTTTTTTTCATTTCACATACTCCATATTTTCATTGTTTTACCATTAGATATCACACATGGAACCAAGTAGATGTCTTTTAAACTTACAATAATACCCAGACTCTCAGACCCACAGCAGGTCCCTGAAAACACACAGACAATTTTTTCAATACTTGATAGCTACAATTTCTAAAATTCCAAGATCTCCCAGTTACAATACTAACCACATGCTCACTACATTGAGGAATATAAGACAAGAATAACAGCCATCCCAAAAATAGATTCATATGAACTTCTAGCTCTCAGATGGTCGTCACCCTATTGATTCAATTCAGATTCTGTGAAAGGATGGTAAGTATAGTTTATTGAGCAAATAATTATCCAGGTCCTATTTCATTAAAGCGAATTTCATCTGGTGACTTCTTAGCTGTCCAGCAACTCAAAATTTTTATCTATCTATCTATCTATCTATCTATCTATCTATCTATCTATCTTTTTAAATAAAAGCTATGTGATCAATTGCTGAGTTAAAGCAATCTTCTGTGAATATTTTTATACAAAGATTAAACTCATTGACCAACCCATTTTTCCCCACCCCCAAAAAAATCCACTATATGGATCAGTCTACAGAGGCCATTGATATACCAATGTTATTGGCACACAAATGGCATGTTCTGAAATCCACTTGGCCACTTGAACTAATGCAGTACTTCATCACCCCACATTCTCAAAACTCTAAGAGAATATGTCTGGTAGACATGAGCAAGGTGGGCCAATACCTTAAGTTCTAGAGAAGAAAAGATATTTGAAGTATCTCCTATTCACCCTTTCTCTGTCTTTCTCTCTCTCTCTCTCTCTCTCTCTCTCTCTCTCTCTCTCTCTCTCTCTCTCTCTCCACTTCTCTATAACCATATTATTTCTATCAGTTATTTTTGAACATATATATTCACAGATACACACACAGAGCATTCAAATTTAATTTTGAAAAGACAAATAGACTGGCCTGTCACTCAGAGCCTAGTGTTTAGCATATACCTGGTACAAAATGGCATGTCATCTCTAGTCATCCTTATTCTGATCTTGTGATTAATCCAAGCAACAAAAAAGAAGAAATACTTCTTACATCTGCACTACAGAACCTAAAACAACCAAACAAACAACAAAAGAAAGGTTTTTATTTGAGGCTCTACCTGATATGAAAGGAACAATGTTTGGGAGTTCCAGAAGAGTTTCATTGATGCAGTGTTAGGGAAGAGAAAAGATAAATGAAGTAAAGTATTTATCAATGCTTCCTTTCCAATGGTATTAATGCAATGGTTCTATGCAGAAAGAACTTATTTCACAGCAGTGCCAAATATCTCTTTTCTTGTTCTCATTGTTTCCAAAGCTCAGTTGTGGAATACTCAAGAATTATCATGCTTGCAAGATTATAAATAGCAATGGTAAATATATTTTGTAAAACTAGTTTGCATTGCCTCAAAGGTGTATATGTATAAAACTAGGTTAAGCGTGTAACAATCTTTCATATTACTACCTAGAAATAATTTAGGAAAAAGCAAAACATTAATAAGTGATGATAATTTTATGAACATTAGCTTTTCCACAGTAATGTGATAATTTGCACAGTAATGTTTATGGTTCACATAGGATACCTAAAGTTCATGTTTATTTTCTGAATATAAGTATTTCTTTAAGATATTTAAATCTGGTCCCAGTTTCACAATAACTTTTGCAGAGCAAGCTATCTATAAATTAATATATACAAAGTAGTTATGATGTTACAGGTTCTCAAAAAATTAAATTTATATGGCTATCAGAAGAACACAAGTTCATAGTTTTGTTTGTAATAAAAATCATCTTATTAAATAAGTACTAAATTTATTAATTAGACATGTCTATTAGCCAAAGATTATTAACTCGTTGATTGAACAATAGTTCCAATGGTTCCATTTTGTCCCAGTCACCTCCGTATTGCACAAAAGTGCTGCCGGTCAATTTTGCATTACTTCACAGAGATACCTGAGGCAGCTAATGTGAACAGAAAAGGTTTATTGATCTCAAGTTTAAAACTCCGAAGACTAGATAGGATGTGCTTCCTCATGGGTAGACTTCTGGTGAGGACAGCAGGTGACAGCACACATTGCCAAAGCAGGTCCAAGTGTTCCCGTCCCAAGCCAGAGCTGGAGTGTCATACTCTGTTTGAGACTATGTTCCTGGTGACCCATGGATCTTCCTTAAAGGCCCACACCAGTTCTCAATACTGTAATCTGGTAAAAAGCCTTTAACATAGCTGGGCAGTGGTGGTGCATGCCTTTAATACCAGCACTCAGGAGGCAGAGGCAGGCAGATCTCTGTGAGTTCAAGGCCACCCTGGTCTCCAAAGCGAGTTCCAGGAAAGGCACAAAGCTACACAGAGAAACCCTGTCTCAAAAAAACAAAAAACAAAAAACAAACAAACAAAAAAAAGCCTTTAACATTTACATTCTTAGGGACATCATTAAACTGTAACAAAAATGTACATTTTTCTATGGTAAGAGACAAAAATTAGTTAACCATAAAATGATTAGAAATATTTATTTTGCTCTTGAATTTGCAATGAAAAGACAAGAGAGTTTTTGGCCTAGAGAATGAAAGTAGCAATAGATAAACAAATAACCAATAATGGAACATCAAAACCACAGAGAGAGACAGAAATAGATAGACATCAGGCTCAAGAAACATCATTTGTGGGAAGATAGAATAGACCCAGTAGTCAGAGCATATTTGTATAAAATAAATGATACTTTTATGAACAATTAGTTAGGAATACAATAGCTAGGAGAAAACATAAGCCATGAATATCATATTCCCATCTCTTAAGTTCTGAACTATGATAAATCCAAGTCATTCATGAAAATATAGGTTTTAAGTAACCCCTGCTTACTTTTACAAATACCTAGAAATACTAAATCTGGATTTTATGTTAGTTACTTACACAGTATATATTCAAATCAGTGTAGTACACAAACTTGCAAGTATTGCTATCAATATAGGCTTCTTTCAATGTTTACTATACTGTTTTAGTGTATTATTTGCCTTGATGTATAACAAATAGTTCTCAAACACAATGGCTTAAAATAGTAACAATAATCTGGGCTGGTGATAGAAATCAGTGCTAGAGCACCTGCCTACCATGTATAAATAACAATTTGCCCCGGCCAGCAGGGCTTCAACGGGTTCTTGACCACCCTAAGGACAGAATGATAGGGACAGGAGATACAAAGGAAATACACCAAGACAATATTCTGATCAAGGTGCAACTTTATTTTTCTCTAGGAGGGTTTATATAGTTCCTGAAAGGTGGGGGGAGCAAGAAGCTGTTATCTGCATAGGGTGGGGCAAGCTAACAGGATGTTTGTGTAGGATGTTTACAGGGTGAAAAGGTCAAGGGCTCTACTCAATGTCCTGTTGCTAGGCAACCTGACTGTAAGATGATCTAGTTCCCTCTCTTATCAGGGGTCTGTATTTTTCCACTAACTAGAGATTCTGTTCTTGTCCCTGACAACAATTAAATAAAAACAGTTTACATCTCTGAGAATCTGTAGGCTAGGCATCTTGGAAGTGCTCATCTGGTACATCACGCCTATGATTACCATTAGATATCTCCTGGAGCTGCAGTTACTGGAAGGCTGTACTGGAGTTAGCATTTGAAAAGAACTCTGACATTATTAACATTATTCAATATATAGCATTATTCAAACGTCTGACAATGTAATGCTGTTGGCCAGATTCTCTACTCTGTACTTAGTATTCTTTCTGAGATGGCTTGACTGTGTACATGGCAAGGATAAGAGGATTTTTGGAGTAAAGGATTTGAGAGTTCAAGGTGTAAACTACAAAACCTCATGTCCTTGCCTCATAACTTCACCATTTTCTGTTGTTCTCACAGGACATGGCCTGATGCAGTGCAAGAAGGAAAAACAAGAATCTAAATTCAAGGAAGCACAGATTATTAAGAGCCTTAAAAGAGGTAACTTAATATACATGAGAAGCGTAAGGGTCACATTAATCTTCAAATTTTAGGTCTATAAAATTAGCCTAAAAGTTTCTATCTCTTAGTTGAGTCATAGTAGAGACAATTTTCTCTTGACTGTCACAATAGAGACGATTTTAAGGCTTGATACACTGTCATCTCACAGCTTTTAGCTTTCTTCTGTTTCATTTCTCTTATGTTGTTGAATATCTCAACAGTCTAAACATTTGGTATTTTCTTACAATAAATTCTGAGGACAAAAACCCTAATTCCTGGATTGACTTAAGATTTGAAATCTTTGGGAAGGATTCCACTTAAGGGATATGACGTGTCTTAGATGGAATATCTCCATCTATTAGATGAGAATAAGTGAAGTCATGCCGTTGATTTGCTTTCTAAACTAAAATGACATATTTAAATAATAAACAATAAATTTATAAATCCTTATGCATTTTTTACTCTTATAGATTGCTTTTCTCATATCATATACCCTGATTATATTTCCCCTTCTACTCCTCACACTTCTTTCCGACATCCCTTCCCATCTGGATGCACTCCCTTTCTGTCTCTCATTAGAAAACAAACAGGCTTCTAAGGGACAATAATAAAATAAAACAAAATAAAGTAAGATAAGATAAAGCTAACACATGGGAATTGAACAAAAAGAAGAAAAAGAAAAGATATCAAGAGAAGGCACAAGAATCAGAGACTCACTCCTTTACACACTCAGAAATCCCATAGAAATACTGAACTAGGCGCCATAATACATACACAAAGGACCTTCTGCAGACACCTGAAGGCCCAACCATGCTACCTCAGTCTCACTGAGTCCACATGTGCTTTTGCCATGTTGATTTAGAGAGCCTTTTTTCTTGGTGTCTTCTATCACCTCTGGCTCATATATTCTTTACATCTTCTTTCCCACAGAGTTCTCTGAGCCTTCATGGGAGGGATTTGATGGAGACATCCAGTTTATAGCTGAGCAATATATTGATCCGTGAGTATACCAGAATGTCAATAGGAGTCATTTTTTTAATATATGCTTTTAACAGAACAATAATATTTGGTTTTTTCCCTATGTCTATGGGCTGTATCATCTCAGATTCTTTGTCACCCAAACACTGTCAGAGATGGGTTCCATTTCATGGATGGACCTTAAGTCAAATCAGATATTGGTTGGTTATTCCTACAAGTTTTGTACAACCATTGTCCTAGCATATCTTGCAGGCAAAACATCAAGGGTTTGTGGCTATGTAGGTGTTTATGTTTCTCTTTTGGAAGTGTGCAGAATATCTTCCTGTAACAAAGGGGTTGTCATCAGCAATAGGGCCTTGCCATTAGTCAGTTTGTGGAGAGCAACCTATAGTCTTGGAAACAATTTGGGTTTTTTGGGGATTCCTATGGTACCTCTTTGGCCAACAGTTCAATTAGGAGTAGCCCAGTCATAGTACTGGAAGCTTCATTTGATGACAAGAGAATTTTGACAGGAATTTTGCATTGAATCTCTAGGTTGCTTTTGGTAGCATGGCCATATTTACTATGTCAATCTTACTGAACCATGAGCATAGGAGATTTTTTGATCTTCTGATATCTTCTTTAATTTTAAAATTCTTCAAGGCCTTGACATTTTTATCATACATGTCTTTCACTTGCTTGGTTGGAGTTACCCCAAGATATCTTATATCATTTGAGGCTGTTGTGAACTGTGTTGTTTCCCTGATTTCTTTCTCAGTTCATTTTTTCATTTGTATATAGGATGTCTAGCGATTAAATTGAATTAATCTGTATCCAGCCACTTTGCTGAAAGTGGTTATCAGCTGTGGGAATTCTCTAGTGCAATTTTTAGGGTCACTTCTGCATATTATCTGCAAAAATGTTACTTTGACTTTTCCCTTTTCCAGTTTGTATTCCCTTGACCTCCTTCTGTTGCCTTATTGTTCTAGCTAAGATTTCAAGTACCATATTGAATAGGTATGGAAAAAGTGGACAACCTTGTCTTGCTCCTTATTTTAGTGGAATTTCTTTGAGTTTCTCTCCATTTAAGTCCATGTTGGCTATGGACTTGCAATAACCTATCTTTATTTTGTTGAAGTATGTACTGTGTCCCCAATCTCTACAGAAATTTTATCAGAAAAGGGAGTTGGATTTTGTCAAAGGGCTTTTCAAACTCTCATGAGATGATCATGTGTTTTTTGTCTTTCAGTTTGTTTATATAGTGGATTGCGTTATTGATTTACATATGTTGAACCCTCCTTATATCTCTGTGATGAAGCTTACTTGGTTATGGTGGATGATCATTTTGATGTGTTCTTGGATTTTTTTGCAAGTATTTTACTGAGAATTTTTTGCATCTATGTTCTTAAAGGAAAATGGTCTATAATTCTCCCTCTTTGTTGGATCTTTATATGGTGTGGGTATCAGAGTTGTGGCTTCATGGAATGAATTGGACAGTGTTCCTTATGTTTCTATTTTGTGGAATAATTTGGGATATATTAGTATTAACTCCTCTTTGAAAATATTTTATAATTATGTGCTAAAATTATCTGGCCCTGGGTTTTTAATGTTTGGGAAAAATTTAATTGCTTCTGCCTCAGTATGGGTTATGAGTCTGTTAAATTTGGTTATCTGATATTTATTTAACACTTGTAAGTTGTATATAGGAGAAAATTGTCCATTTATTTTAAATTTTCCAATTTGTTGGAGTACAGGTTTTTAAAGTATGTCCTTATGGTTCTTTGGATTTCCATGGTGTCTGTTGTTAATGTCCCCCTTTCATCTCTTGTTTCATTAATAGAATATTCTCTTTCTGCCTTATAGTTAACTTTGATAAGGGTTTGGTAACCTTATTTATTGTTTTCAAAGAACCAACTCCTTGTTTATTAATTCTTATATTGTTTTTGTTTGTTCTTCTCTATTTTATTGATTAGAACCTTGATTTAATTATTTCTTACTATATACTCCTTTTGGGTGTGATTTCTTTCTCTGTTTTAGGGTTTTCAGATGTGCTGTTGCCCCACCTGCAGGGCTTCAACGGGTTCTCGACCACCCTAAGGATGGAATGATAGGGACAGGAGACACAAGGAAACACACCAAGTCTGGATTCTGATCAAGGTGCAACTTTATTTTTCTCCAAGAGGGTTTATATAGTTTCTGCAGGGTGGGGGGAGCAAGAAGCTGTCATCTGCATAAGGTGGGGCAAGCTAAGGATGTTTGTATAGGATGTTTACAGGGTGAAAGGGTCAAGGGCTCTGCCTCAATGTCCTGTTGCTAGGCAACCTGACTGTAAGATGATCTAGTTCCCTGTCTTATGGGGATCTGTATTTTTCCACTAACTAGAGATTCTATCCTTGTCCCTGACAGCTGTAAAGTTACTAGTATGAGATCCCTCCATTTCTTTTATGTAGGCACAAAGCACTAGGAACTTGCCTCTTTGAACCACCTTTATTTTACCCGTAGGTATGTGTATGTTGTCTACTCACTTTCTTTCAATTCTAGGAAGTCTTTCATTTATTTCTTGACCTATTTGTCATTGAATTTTATTGGTGAGAATGAGGTATTGAAGTCTCTTACTGTCCTTGTGTGAAGGTCAGTATGTATTTTAAGCTGTAGTAGTATTTTTTTTATGAACTTGGAGGCCTTGTGTTTGGCAGATAGATGTTAATAATCCATTGTGGTGGGTTTTTCCTTTGGTTAGTATATAGTGTCCTTCCTTAAATTCTTCTGATTAGTTTGTAGTTGAAGTCTATTTTATTATATATCAAAATCGCTATAACATCTTACTTCTTAGATCCATTTTCTTGGAATATCATTTTTCAATCCTTTTATTCTGAGGTAATGCCTATCCTTGATATCTGGTTTTGTCTCTGTTGGGTATACGTTATGTTCCTTTTTTTTCTGTTGTCCTCTCTGGTTTTGAGAAGAGTTCAATAGTTGTGTGTTGTGTGGTAGAAAACTCTTCAAGGATTCCAATAGGTTTGGGCACTGACAGTTCCAGTTAAAATGTTTTTCTAATTATTGGAATCTGACACTTAGGAATGGAGATGACTGTTGGGGAAGACAGGGTATGATTCCACAGGAATGAGGAAAGCAGTGTATTTCACTAGGATCTGCTTAGTCCCCTGGAAATGGGGTAAAGAATGGGGAGAGGCTACAGCAGGTGGTCTCCTACAAAGCTGTAGATTATACTGGGATATTAGATTTAGGGTAATGGGTGTGTGTGAAGATCTGCAGATAGCTGACTTGCTTCCCTTGATGTAATGGCCTGTGGCTTCTCAGGGAGTGCTTGCTACGGTTCGGGCATGGGATAAAAAAAGAGTGGGGAAGGGAAGTTTGGAGGAAGATCTGTGTGATCCACTGGAGATGGGAAAGAGGAGTGGAAGAGATACTGCAGCAGATGGTATGCTAAAGACCTGGGGATATTTCTGGGAGGTTGGTTTTGGAGCAGCTGAAGGAGAGGTGAAGATCTGCAGTTAACCTATCTTCTTCCCTGTCTGGATTGTCTTGTGCCTTTTATTTCGCTAATAATTTGTATTGCCTTCTTAGTTTGAATGCTTTAATAAAGGAAGCTATTATGTGAAAGAGACCTTCTTGGCAAAGAACTGGATGTAGCTGCAAGAGAGAAGATATTGAGAGGGAAACATAAGTCCTTAATCTTTACACCCTTGTGAAATTCTATTAGTAACTACTAGTTCAAGAATGAAAAAGAAGGGAGAACATTCCTCACTAATGAAATGAGACTAGTCTTATTCTAATAACAAATTGTTTTTTATACTATTTCTGAAGAGATATTAATAAATGTCTACTCACTACAAACAGGAACTACTACAGACCTAAATAAGGATACCACCAAAGTCCAACAGAGCAAACCAATTAGCTTTATTACTTACAGGGTTATAGGTGAGGGGTACTTACAGGAGGGAAAAAATTCAATGACAGCTGTATCACCAAAAAGCCTACCCGAGCATGAGTGATATTTCATAACATCTGGAAACCTGAAGCTCACTGCACAACCTGTATTGTAGCTGAAAGTTTTTCTGTGTCCCACCTGGTATGCAGCTGCTCAGACTCAAGTAAACACACAGAGGCTTATATTAATTATAACTGCTCAGCCATTAGCTCAGTACTACCACTGACTAGCTCTTACACTTAAACTCAGTCCATTTCTGTTAATTTATGTGTCACCACATTTTATGTGTCTTTACCTGTGTGCCATTACATGCTGCTCCCTGGATGGCAGGCTGGTATCTCCTCACTCAGCCTTCTTCTTTCCAGAATTCTCCTTGTCTGCTTATCCTGGCCTTTCAGCATTTTATTTATCAACCAGTCAGAGCAACAGCATACAGAGCAATATCCATAGCACTGTATGCAGTTCAAGAGGTTGGAAGGTGTCTTTTCTGAGTAGCTCTGTTGGTCTGAGCCTCTACCAGGCAGCTTAGCTAGTCTGAGACTCTTTGGAAGCTCATTTTTCTGAAAGTGTCTCTAAGCTGCCCTTACTCCTTATATATTTGGGGAGGAAGGAATCTAGTAAATCTGGTCAGTTTTAGGAACACTCTGAAGCCATTGAGTTGTTTGCTTACTGAGCTCAATGATTTCCTCTTCAAGATGGATGTTTTACCTCCCCTTAGAGCATCCTGTGTCTTAAGTAACTCCCCTCCAAGATAGAAGGTTTTATCTCAGAGGAAATTGCTGCACTCCATAAACTATACAAAGAAATTTTAGAAAAAGAAACTATGACTATTCTTTATGCATATACATAATAAAAGAACACAATTATTAAGGAAAATGTAGTAACATTTGAAATGAAGTATATATCATGTTTAAGTGATCAGTTTTTACCATAGTATTTAAAAATCATTAAAAATAAATCATCATATTAACAAGTAAAAAAAGAACATTGATTAGCCTTACTTAGGAAAAAAGAGTATTTGACAAAATCCCTCGTACAGTCCTCATAGATGTGCTCAGAAATCGAGGCTAGAATGGCCCTCCCTCAAGTTGGAATGGTCATCAGCAAGCATGCTGCAGATAAAACATACTCAATGTAAAGCTCGGCTCTTTTCCTCTCAGAACTGAGGTAAGGCAGTGATTTCCACTTACATTACTCACTATAAATCTAAACACTGTGGTCAGTGAGATAGGAAATTACAGACATAAACATTTGAAAGGAAAAATAAAATTGTCTCTATTTTCAGATGATAGAGTTGTTTGTGTATTTTGGCACTGTCTTGACTATACCAAGGCCAATATTCTTAGTATAATATTGTGCTACAGTTTCCCAAGATTTATGACTGAAGACCAGGTAAAGGAAACATGACTGTCTTTATCCAATATTTATAATTATCTAAAAACAAGAGATATTTTAAATAAAATACCCAATATTTTGAAATTAGTGTCTATTCCCATATTGATGACTCAGTGAGTATAAAAATTACATTAAGAATTTAAATATCTAAGTATGTAAAATTGCATAAAATCTTTAAATGTTCATCACTGTCCGATAGCTAGATAAATTAACTGTAAACACAAATTAGGAATCTCTGCACTAAGGAATGTTTGCTGGGGGAAAAAGTACTTTAATAAGAGCATGAAGAATAAAATAAATGGAAAGAAAGACTGGGGAAGTGCCTCAATGGTAGAGCAGAAACACTGAGTTACCAACATCAACACACACACACACACACACACACACACACACGAGAGAGAGAGAGAGACAGAGAGACAGAGAGAGACAGAGACAGACAGAGACAGACAGAGACAGAGAGACAGAGACAGAGAGAGACAGAGAGACCTAAAAACTGAATTAATACTTACATGATATTTCTATTTGTTAAGAAGAGACAGCAACTGGGGAAATGGGTAATAGCAGAAATGTGAAATGCTTTACTCTATACTCATTGTATTTTTGATATTTGACTTAAAAATGACATTGTATAATACTAAAACAAAGTTATTGAAATAATTCTGTCAATGGTATAATTCTAAGGATTGAAAATATGACATTAGCACAAAGGATCAAATGGAACAAGAAATGAATGGAAAAGAATATGACAATCAGTACTCTAATGAATGTCATCTTATTGCTAGTAAAGACAAAAGTTGTTCACTGTATGTGTAGAAGTATTCAGTATAATTTTTTTGTAGATAGGAGATCCAAGGACTTCCTCATGCCCCTCTCAACGCTGAAATCTGAAGTGCAGTTGGGTTTTGAGAATACTTGTCATATATCCCCAAATCTAGAATTAGCTAAGACTCTCTTGAGTAGGTGAAAGAACAATCAGTTACATACACACACATACACACACACACACACACACACACACACACACACACACAAACATACACACAGAGTCATGCAAGCACACTAGGGGAGAGGGCAATTATTTGGCTGTAAAACTAAAGAGGTATTGTCACAAAAAGCTGAAAAATGCATTTGAATGTATATTGATGAGAGAAGTCAGTAAGTATGACTCCAAATATATACAAATTTAGGATTTGTCAACATTTTGTGGTTAATAGTGAAGAAAAGAATAAATATCTGAGGCTCAAAGGGATATTGTATGTGACCCTGTCAAGGTGGATACATGACATCACTTATTATAGAATCAGAGACCTGTATAACAGTCATTCAATGGGCAAAGTATGAACTTTAGTTAATAATGGCAACACTGACCTATTTATTATAGTATAAAGGAGCCACAGAAAACTCAGTTGTTAAAAATAGAGAAAATGTGTGGAACAGGAATTACATTATCATTTTCAAATGCTCAAGAGTTTTCCATTTATTTATTTATTTATTGCCTTAAGATAAGGTCTCAAGCAGCTCCAGCTGCCCTCAAGCACCTTGTGTAGCTAAGGGTTAAGGATGATGTTAACTTCCAATCTTCCTGCCTCAAAGCCCTCAGGGCTTGCAAACCCTCTGGTTTGCATAGTCCTGGGTATCAAACACATGACTTCAAGCTTTCTAGTCAAATGTTCTCCAAAATCAGATACATTCCAGCTTCTGCTCAATATTTCTGTAAACCTAAGACTTTTTAAAAGGACTATATGGTAACTTAAATTCTCATTAAGACTTCTTTCACAGGCATCTAAAGATTCCTTTTCATTAGACAGCTTGCTGTGGTCAGTCATAACTCCTTAGTCCATTACAGTGCTAAATATTTGTCTTTTTTCCCTCTTCACTCTAATTTCATTTATGTCATTTAATTTCTTTCTGTCATTTCAAAACCTCTAATTACATGAAATATTTTAAAGTACAACATAATATATATTTCTGATGGATTATCATAAGTTGCATGAAGGAAATGCAGTAATATATTCATCTACAATTAAATTTGTTGCTATTAAAATGGATTTTGATAAATGTTTTTAACTATGTGTATTGTGAGAATCTGTGAGTGGGTAGGTGCACTTGAGTGCAGATGCCATTAGAGGTCAAAAGAGGCCAGAAGTAGCATGGGATCTTTTGGAACTGGTGTTATAGGCAGGTGTGAGGCACTTGAAGTGGGTGATGAAAACTGAACTTAGGTCCTATGAAAGAGCAGCATGTAATCTTAAATACTAAGCCATTTCTCCAACCCCTAGATTTTGAAAATTTTTAATGGGAGAAAACATGAGAAAATTTCATTGCTTTTCAAAATGTAATGGTTACATTGCTGATTTTTGAATCTTTATTATACTTGTAAAATTCCAAACCTTCACTCTTCAAAAAATCACTGTTAGGTTCTGTATAATCATGGTTTCTTGTCTCTAAAACTTTAACTAATTGGAAAATCTTGAAAAATAAACAACTAAGAGGTGAAATATTTTACACTGAAAAAGTAATTGAAGAAATTTTCATGGTCATGAATGGATAAATTGAATATCATAAAACTGGTTATACAGCTGAATGTGTCCTACAGAAATAATGAAACAATAAAACAAAAAACTCTGAAGATAATCTTCACAGATACAAGGAAAACATATTAAATTTCATGTGGAATCAAATACATAAACAAAACAAATAATAAATAAATAGGGTTTAAAATAGCCAAAGCAATTCAGAGTTATAAGACAATTCCGGAATCATTACAATAGCTCATTTCAAGTTACATTACTATTAATACTAGAGCAAATTAGACATATAGACCAAAGAAGTAGAATAAAAGAAGATCCGTCCATGTATGACCACTAATTCTTGACAAGGTTTCTAAAACATTGAGCCTGGGAGAACAGACAGTCTCTTAAATATATTGGACTTCATAACTAGATGTCCACACATGGAAGATTGGCATTAGACTCAAGTTATGATCATTTACAAAGACAACCATGCTGACATGAGAAGGAACCTCAGTGTAGTTTTGATTTTCATCTCCATGATCACTAAAGATGTGCGGCTTTTTAAAAGTATCCTTTGGCTATCTATTCTCTGTCTTTTGAGACGTGTCTACTAATTTCACCAACAGATTTATTGATTGGATTGTTTGGGAGTGTTGGTGCCTAAACTGTAGATATTAATCTCCTGTCCAATGGAAGACTGGTAAAAGTCTTTCCACTTGAATGTTTCATTTGTTCTGTTAAACCTTGTTAATTTCACATAACCCCTCTTGTTGGTTCTTGGGGTTATTCCAGGAGCAGTTGACTTCTGTTCCAGGAAGCCTTTCCTGGGCCTGTATCTTGAAGTACTTTCTCTTTGGTTTCTGTAGCACATAAGAGCCCTATCCAATGGATATCATTAACACACACCACACACACACACACACACACACACACACACACATTAAATGCTGGGGAGGCTTTAGGGAGAAAAAGAAACCACAAATACTGCTAGTGGGCCTCTAAACTCAAGCATCAACTATGGAAATAAGCATAGAGAGCCTCAAAAAAAAATGCTATCATGTGACCCAGTTTTACCACTCATAGAAAACACCTAGAAATTATCTAAGATAGCATCCTACAGAGATACCTGTCTGTGTCTACTGTGACACTATTGTAGTAGCTAAGCTACAGAATGAGTCTAGATGTCTGCCAACAGATAAGTGGATATATTTATGTGTATGTGTGTGTGTGTGTGTGTACATATATACATATATATTAGATTTTATTCACACAAAAAGAACAGAGAAAATTGCCATTTTGTAGGTAAATAAATAGAACTAGAAATCAGAAATTGTCATACTAAATAAAGTAAGCCTAACTCAGATGACAAATAGTCCTGTTGTCTGCAGCCTGCAGAAGCAGAACGGGCATCATTCAGTGCACTGCGTATGTGACTTCCTCTGTACTTGCCATTGTCTTTATTTGTGGTTTTCAGAATCAACGCATGGAGAAAAGAGTAAATCAGGTTTTATTCGTCAGTAGGAATTGAGCATTCCTCTGCTTCCCTTTTCTAAAATAACCCTTTCCTTCAGCATAAAATATTCTGATTTTTGGTTTATATGCTTAAATGATATTTTGAACTTGTGTTTGTCTTGGAGACAGCTGAGTTTGGAATGAAGGGTACTCATGTTCTTTGAACTTGAATCTTACAAAGTCACAGATTTTTTCATATACTGAGTCAGAGGCAGTAGATACCCTCATCCAACCATAACTCTAAAGTGGAGGTTTGAATTGAAATTTCCATTCAGTTACCCTCTAGTGCACTTAAACTGTATTTATTATCTCATATACACCTCACATAAAACTTGGAGATAGTACCAAGTCATTAAAGTTGTACTTCTCAGAGCTCCCCAAGCCAAAGTCATTTCCTGATTCAGTTCCTATTCCTACATCAAGAAAGTACAAATAGAGATGAAATGGAAGTTGCCAAAATGACAAAGAAGTAATACAAAAAGTCATGCGGATCATGGGCTAGAGAAAGATCCATTGTAACTACAAGGCAGGCCAGGATTTTAATTGGTATTCTATAAAATTATATAATTCTAACAGGAATTATATAATATAAGAAACTGAAGTTTTAGTACAGAATCCAAGTCCATGATGTAGAAGTGAAGTACAATATGTCACAAGAGCAAGGAGAAGAGGAAGCTGTTTATTTCATGGGCCATAGAAAAGAGATACCAAGGGAAGAGGGAGGGGATTTTGAAAGCATATGCCACTCACCTACTTCCTCTAACAAGGGCCAAACTTTTGTAGTCTTAAGAAACTCATGAATTAGTGCCACAAGATTGTAGAGACACTGCACGTTCCAACCACAATGACCACTATTTGAGTTTTTATGTAATGAAACTATCAAAGACCAATGCCAGAATTATATTAAAATACTAATAAAATAATCCTACTTTTCTAACTACATACCTGAAGGGTACCCTTAAAAATCTCAATTAGAATAACATACGGCCACAACCGTAAAATAATTCTGAAGGATGCAAACATGTTTTATATTAAAATGTCATTCACTTATTGTTTTAAAATATATCACCAAAGGACTTCTTGTTAATGTATATTACAACAAATGTCACTATTTTCAATTGTCAGTAAGTTTCAAGAGTGTAATCAGGCCTTGAAGTTATCCAACAGATTTAAAGGCACTCACTTGCATCATTTTCTTAAGAGTTGGGCTCTAGATTAGATACTTCTCCCAAGTGAAATCCCACATCTGTAAATGTCCTTAAAACTTGGCAATGTATCTGGCAACTCTATTCCCCATGTAAAATCCAACATGACATTACCTATCCAGGTGAGACAATTATAAGATGTATCTGTTCATGTAACAGCCAAAGAAGCCTCAGTTATTTAAAATACTATTTATCATTATCTTAAAAATACTATTTATTCATTCAGTAATAAGGAGATGTTAACAAAAATACACACACATCTAAAGAGAATTGACTGAATGGAGTAAATGACAATTGACTGTGACAGCAGCTGACTATAAGCAAGCATAAACAAGGGGGAAATGGCATATGTTTTCACAGGCATAAATAGATATACAATATGTGAATGCACATACATTTATAAGTATATTTTTATATCTACTTACATACATATATAATTAAAACAATTTAAAAATATTTTAAAAGATCTGAACAATTAAATTGTAAGTAAAAAGAAATAAGAAAAGAGCTAGAAATTTTAGAAATATAAGTAATATAATCTATTGTGGTGATATTTTACTTATGCTGAAATATGATATTTTATTTGTATGTTAATAAATAAAGTTTTCCTGGGGATCAGAGGTCACATAGGAAGCCATAAAAAACAGAACTCAGGCAGTGGTAGCACATGCCCTTAATCTGATCACATGGCAGGCAGAGTCTCTATGTGGTCAAGGACACAGCCAAGCGTGGTGACATGAGCCTTTAATCTAAGTACCAACCATAGAGACCTGGAGGTCTGTATAGACAGAGAGTGATGAGGAAGTCATGTGGCTGGGCTTAGAGCCAATGAGAAGGCAGAACAGAAAGGCAATAAAAGTGCAGTTTAGACAGGAAGAAGCTCTCTCTGGAGAAGCTACGGCGTGGTGGTAAGCTAAGGCTAGTAGTGACTATTCACTATTTCTCTGATCTCTTCGGCTATTACCCCTGTATTTGGCTCTATGTTTCTTATTTAATAAGACTGTTTAGAAATTTGTCTACAATCTATACATAAAATATGCACATTTTACAAAACAGAAAGATTTGAAAATTCACAGAGAACATGACCAAATTGGACAAAGCATATTTAAAAGATGAAAAGCAGAAGCTATATTCAAGAAAATTAGAGTTTAAAGTGTGATAACAGAAAAATTGGAAATGAGAACATTTCCAAGAAATGTATTTTTGAAAGTGGAAAGAAACCTAATCATGGTCTTGAATTCAAATTCTCAAATACATATATTAACTCAGAAGAATGCTTATCATATGTTTTAGGAAAAATAAATATAAAGGGCATGACTATGCTCACAAAAGAAAACAAATTATTTTAAGTTAGAAATTATAACATAGACACTAAAGCCTAGGCATTTTTTTTTATTAAATTTAGAAATAGGAGTAAATTTCCAGGTGTTTGGCCCTTAAAGATTATCTGGACTGAAGAATCCCACAGAGGGCTGGAGAGGAAAGAATTTCATTTCATTCATATTTCATTTCAAAATATGAAATAAGTAGGTTAAACTAATTTCTCCATCCATGAAAAGACTCTGAGCATAAGCATCATTGTGCTCTGTAGCAAGGATCTGTGAATTTAGGCAGGAGGGATGGAGACATCAGTCAATCAGAAAGTAGCTAGCACTGTAGCTGGCCTCATGAGTCCATAGGATATGCCCATTGTCACATGGCACAGAAACTATAACTCGTATATATTCTTGAACATTCTGAGGATTCAATAGGTGAAAGAAAACACAAGGAGACAAAAGGGAAAAATAAACTGAAATTATACTTCAAAGTGGGTCAGCAAAGTGAACATTACCAAGACCTTGAAAAAAATAAAACATGATGAACCAAAATCCATACTCATGTAACTGGGAACTCAGTAGCTTTGAACAACAGCATTGAGTTAAGTTTTTTTTTTTTTTTTAATTTTTATTTTGCAATACAATTAAGTTCTACATACAGGCACAGATTCCCTTGTTCTCCCCCCTCCCGCCTCCCCCTCACCTTTCCCCCAGCCTGCCCCCCATTCCAATCTCCTCCAGGGCAAAGCCTTCCCCACAGACTGAGATCAACCTGGTGGACTCAGTCCAGGTAGGTCCATTCCCCTCCTCCCAGGCCGAGCCAAGCGACCCTGCATAGGCCCCAGGTTTCAAACAGCCAACTCATGCAATGAGCACAGGACCCAGTGCCACTGCCTGGATGCCTCCCAAACAGATCAGGCCAATCAACTGTCTCACCCACTCAGAGGGCCTGATCCAGTTGGTGACCCCTCATCCATTGGTTCATATTTCATGTGTTTCCATTTGTTTGGCTATTTGTCTCTGTGCTTTATCCGACCTTGGTCTCAACAATTCTCTCTCATATAAACCCTCCTCATTCTTGCTAATTGGACTCCCAGAGATCCACCTGGGGCCTAGTCATGGATCTCTGCATCCAGATCCCTCAGTAGTGGGATGAGGTTTCTAGCATGACAATTAGGGTGTTTGGCCATCCCATCACCAGAGTAGGTCAATTCGGACTGTCTCTCGACCATTGCCAGCAGTCTGTTGTGGGGGTATCTTTGTGGATTTCTGTGGGCCTCTCTAGCACTTTGTTTCTTCCTATTCTCATGTGGTATTCATTTACCATGGTCTCCTATTCCTTGTTCTCCCTCTCTGTTGTTGATCCAGCTGGGATCTCCCACTCACCCAAGCTCTCTTTCCCTCCACCCTCGCTCTTCACTACCCCCACTCATGTCCAGGCTGTTCATGTACATATACACAATGGAATACTACTCAGCAGAGAAAAACAATGACATCATGAGGTTTGCAGACAAATGGATGGATCTAGAAAAAATCATCCTGAGTGAGGTATTCCAGACTCAGAAAGACACACATGGTATGTACTCACTCATAACAGGATACTAGATGTGGAACAAGGATGACTGGACTGCTACTCACATCACCAGGTAGGCTACCTGGAAACCAGGACCCCAAGAATGACACAGGGATCGCCCAATGACAGAGAAATGGAATGAGTTAAGTTTTTAAGTTCACTTTTGTAAGTGTACAAAACAATTCTATATATTAGTTATGTATATATTCACATCAGAGTGCACATGTAGAAACCAGAGAGCCGCTCCGGAGCTGACCCTTGCCATCCAGTTTGTCTGAGACAGGGTGTTGTGTCCTTTTGTACCTGCAGATGCCAGGCTAGCTGGCTCACAAGCTGCTGGGTGCCTCCTGTTTCCTCCTCCCAGCTCACCACAGGAGTGACACCACTGTGTCCAGTTTGACAATGGTTTTAGGGATTCAGTCTCCTGTCCTCAGGCCTGCACAAAAGGTGCTTTATGTATTGAATGAGCTCTGTAGCCCACTTTTTAGTTTTATATATATATATATGCATATATAATATTTATTTATGTGTTTATATATGTTAAATATATATAATTATACTTACATATTACACATTTGATTTTATATATCATTTTACTTCTCAAAAATGTATCATTTCTTTATAAGTTTCAAAATACTTTTTCTAGATTTTTAGAATAAACAATACATTATTGTATAAAAGTTGGGTAATAATATAGCATGAACTGAAATCCTGAAGTATTTTTCCTGTTTTTCTCCGGCAGTTCTATAATTTCAGGTCTGACATTTATGCCTTTGATTGATTCTGAGTGCCTTTTGTAACTAATGAATGGCGGGATACACCAGTGACCTGGAAAGAAGCAACATGGTGGGGGGGGGAGGTTTCACTATGGCTCACAGGTAAAGAAGGGATTCAGCTCCTCACAGAGCAGAAGGCATGGCGCAGGGGTGAGAGGTGGCTTGTCATATCGCATGTGACACTAGACAGGAAGTGAAGCCAGGCTGCACAACCTTAAGGTCCACACCTGGTGACCCACTTATAACATGGCCCACTTCCTAAAGATATTAAAACTTCCCCCAAACATTGCCACTATTTAGTGACCATATATATTCAAGTATAAAAGCCCATGGGGAATATTTCATTTCCAAGCCATAATATAGCTTCACGTGGATATTCCATTTTTCTAAGACCATCATTTATTTACAAGACTCCCTTCTTTTTTCCTAATACTTATTCTCACTGTTGTCAAACTTGTTATCTGTAGATGTAAGGATTTGCTTTTATACTCCCTGTTCTGTCCTCTTGGTCTATGTCTTTTTTATAAAAATATCACGCTATGTGGAGGACTATATCTCTATAATAGATTGTGAAGTCAGGGAGTTAAATGCCTCAAGCTTTCTGAGTTTTGTTGAACATGAGTGTGACCATTTGAGAATACTGAGGTTCTATATAAATTTTAGGGTTAACTTTTGCACACTAGTGAAAAATGCCATTTTTATTTTCATAGGGAGTATATTGAATGTATAATGTGCTCTAGGTAATACTGAAATATTAGTAGTATTTATTCACCCAAGCTATCAACAAGGGGTGATAATTTTATGTCCTCTTTAATCTCTTTTATCATTGTTTTAAATTTTTCATCGTAGAAATGTTTCATCTCTACTAGCACTTTGGTCTGTCTTTCTTCCAGGGTCTCTCTGTTATTAAACACCTTTTCCACAACGCAGTGTTTTCAGCCAACCCCTTACCTTCAAATCCTCCAAGCCTTTGTAATTTATAGTGGATTTCTGAAGCTGACTGGTTGATCAAAGCTGGGCTCAGTGAAGGTCTATTCTCTGGTACTTCTGGATCCAAGGGCATATATAGGTCTTATAGGCTTCTGTGAATCTTTCCAAGAAGGCTTCTGGCATTTCCTCAGGTCCCTGGTGTAACTGACTTACTTTGGACAAATTTGTGGGCTGCCTTGTAGCACCCTAGACACCTCTCATTAGAGCCTGGTGGTGGACTTTTATCTCCCTCTACCTTCCTCCATGTTGAAGTCACAGTCAGATCATATCAGGGGAAAACCAGTGTTTATGAGGTCTGCATTTGCAGTCAGTTTTGTGTCTGGGACCATAACCAATTTACTAGCTTCTGCCATAATCTGTTCTCTCCCTTCAGTAGTGAAGAAGACCTGGAGTAACTGGTAACAGTCACTGCATGTGGGCTAGTGACTAAAAAGCACAGTCTAACAGGTCAATGAGCCTTGCAGGCTTCTCAGAAAACTTAGGGTTCTGCATCTTTCAATTATATAGGTCGCTAGTGGCGAAAGGCCAATGGACCAGCTGATGCCTACCGTTGACATCAGGAGGTCCCACAGCATGTAGTGGGAAGGCCATGGAATCAGCCTTGGCCAGTAGCTCCTCCATCTGAGCCCTAGAGCCTATGTGTGAAGTGTTCCTTAATCCCTCCTCCTTCCCTGTTGCTGACCCTCCACCTATCCCTATGCCTCTGCCTCTCCCCTCTCCTTCCTCCAGAACTGCCCTGGGGTAGGGAGATGGGGCTGAGAAAAATTCTTCCTCTACATCATTTGGAGATGGGAGGACAAGGTACAATGGCACAGAAGACTTGCCTCCTCCCTCTCCCTTTGGCTTCTCCTTCTCCTCAGTGGCTATTGCCATAACCACATTAGGGGGAGGAAGAAAGGGTCTCAACCATTTAGAGGGCTTTTCTATAAGGAACCACCAAGTGGTTATGTAGGGGACCTGATCAGGGTGCCCTGGTGATCCATATGCTATGTTCTTGACTCAGTAGATGGTTAGGAGGTTGAAAGTCCCCTCCTTAGTCATCCCACATTGAGCATGGGACACTTGTTCCTGCAAAAAATGGAGAGTTTACTTTTGCAGACCACAAGTTCTAAGTCATCAGTTTGGGTCTGGAAGTACTTGAAGTTATCTAACAGGGTACTAAGGGGATGGGGGTGTATGTGGCTTGCCCCATCTACTCTAGTATAAGAAAGGTGGTTAATAGACAGAAACAGACAACAATGATGTAGACAAACTAGTACCTGTCTAGTGCCTTAAACATGAACCAGAATCAGGACAACATATCTCCCTGCTGTTCACAAGCCCCATTTTGCAGGAGCTCAACCAGGGGGACCTAGTCCCCAACACAGGTGGATCAGAGATGTCTCTTGGCCCACATGGAGGGGATGCCTCTAGTGTCTGCCAGGCAAATCCTGGCCTCCAGATTCAGTCAGCTTGAGCTTCCATGAGAAAGAAGCACATAACATGGAACAGACAGACAGAACAAAATAACAGACTAAGAAAAAGAGTGCTCACACTAACTGGCTGGGTTTCCAAAAACATTTACCTGTCAGTAGTCTTGGGGGCTATCCCAGCAAAGGCACCATATGTTAGGGTCCATGAAAAGTCCCACAAAAGACCACCATCCACATATGCAATCAACAAGAGCATTAATTATCTCAGAGAGTAAGAATGCTAGCATGCTGGGCCCACACTTCCAAGATGAGGATGAAATGGTAACCCCCAAGTAAAGCTTGCAGGCTCTTTTAAACACAACTAAAGGATTTTAAAAGCAGTGTGATCATTCTACCTAGCATTAGCTTACACAAGTGGCAGTCATATTAGGACATTTCTAATTGGTTAGGGCCAGTGTAGGGAGAACCAAAACAGCTTTACCACACAGCTGCCATGACAGGTTTAGAGGCCCAGACACAGCTTCTGAACCCAGGAAAACCCATAAGCTGACCCAACCCAGTGGAGCCTTCATCTAAGAGAAAATAAATGACATTCCAAATATTCCCTATATTCCTAGACAAATGTCAGTTACTCAGGGTCCTGAACCCTGGAAACCCCCTTACCCCAACCTCTGCTATGATAAGAACCCAACCCTGCCTGAGCCTTGGGTTCTTTGCTCTCACCGCTGCATCAGACAGAGAGTCCAAGCCCTGAGCTTGAAAATAAAAGCTCTTTGCTTTTACATATGGGATTCCTTCTCCATGGAGGTCTCTTGGTGGGTCCCTGCTTTCTGGGCATAACACTAGCAAGGGTGGGCTAAGGCTAGAGCTTTTCCATTCTTGGACAAGTCTGGAGGAGTCCCAGGCCTTGTCCTTAGTTGGTTATTGTCTTGAGATTGTCTGGCTGTGCGTGTGGGTGGGTGGTCCAGGCATATGTGTAATTCTCCGTATCCGTACTGACGGGCCGTTGGTGGTTGAGTGCCCTTTGTTTGTGAACTGAGGCCTACTTCTTAAGTGAGTTATTAGGGGTCTGTCATGATATTTGCCTGGTCCTCTCCTCTGGTACCTTGGAAACTCCTAGGAATCCACAAGGATGACACCAGCTAAGACTCCTAGCAATAGTAGAGATGGTATCTGAACTGACCTTCTCCAGTAATCAAATTGGTCACTACCCTAATTGTCAACAGTGAGTCTTCATCCAGTAATTGGTGGAAGCAGATTCAGAGATCCACAGCCAAGCACTGGGCAGAAATCCAGGAGTCCAGTTGATGAGAGGAGGAGGGATTGTATGGGCTAGGGGTTCAAGATCATGATGGAGAAACTCACAAAGAAAGCAGCCCTGAGATTCTGGGCTCACGGACTCTAGACAGATAGTTGGAAGCCTGCACGGGACCAACTGAGGCCCTAGGCAATGGGGATGACAGTTGTGTAGCTTGGTCTGTTTGTGGGGTCCCTAGTGGTGGGATCAAGATCTGTCCCTGGCAAATGAGCTGGCTTTTTGGAACCTGTTCTCCATGCAAGGATGCCTCACCCAGCCTTGTTCATGGGGAGGAGCTTGGTCCTACCTCAATGTGATATGACATACTTTGTTGACTCCCATGGGAGGCCTGCCCCTTTCTTAATTGAGGCGGAGATAGATAGGAGGTGGGGAGAGGGAATGGGAAGAGAGGAGAAATGTAAAACAAATTAAAAATTTTAATTAAAAAAGAAAAAAAAAGAATGTGTTTAAAAGCAGTTACAATTTTATCTCTTTTCTAATTTGGATAAACTTTTTTTCTTACCTGAGATTTGTTTATTTAGGGGGACATATTTATGTTGTTTGCTAAGTTGGCATTTTTTCAAACTGCTTATTAAATATATCTATAGATTTGTGCTGCTATCAGCCTTGGTCAGATAAGCTTTGTTTTCCAATCCATAGTGGTTAATAGATTCAAAACTCTTTACAATGCTAAAAATAAGTAGTATGACTGTTCAACTACAGATTAGAGACCTGCATCAGCCCTTTACCACCAAGGCACAGGGAACAACGTAAGTGCCTGAGGATGGAGAAGGACGTTGTGGAATCTTCTGGATATAATATGACTGTTGCAGCAACTGTAGTTACAAGACCAGCACAAGGTCAAGCCAGGTAAAGATTCCTACATGAAGTGGGAATAGGATTCCAAGGCCCCATCCCAAACTGAGGAGCTATTGAACATGTTCAGTAGAATCCATATCTCTGGTGCCCTCTAACATGTCTGCTAGGGATGTAGTGTGTGGAACAGCTATAGACTTGGCAACCATATTCTCTAAATCGGTGGCAGCTGTAGATCCTTTGTACTACTCCGATGTTCTGAAAATCACTTGCAACTACCGGCTTTGTTCCACTCTATTCAGGTGCTAGTTCATTAAATGGCCCTAAATGGGAAATAGCCTTTACTTGATGGTATCTTAGTCATATGCTGTAATATAAACCTCTCAGTGTTTTCAACTTTGTCTTTTTCTTGTCCTTCAATTTAATTCCCTAGATAGTTGCATGGCTTTTACAGAGAGATTTACTCCAGAAAAAAAAAAAAAATACAGTGAGTTTTGACTTCCAAAATTATATGCTCAATTGTATGCCCTTCTTGAGATTGTCTCTTACACTATGCTATAGTTATATTATGGGGAGAAGAGAGAACTGGCCTAGCAGTAGAATGCTCTGTAGATAGCATTGCCTGTCTCTTAGGATGCTATGAGTACCATGCTAATCTTTGTTTCCTGAGTACCCTGCTCCTCTCAAGCCTTCCCAATGTGGCAAACATGGAAGCACAGCTGATCTCCTGCTGTTTATTTTCATCTGCAAGACAAAAGGGCAACCTGTGAAGCCTTCTCCACCCAAGTTCTCTCTTTCCTTTGGATCCACTCTTCCTAAAGTATATCAGATATGCCAGACTATACAGAGTCTCTTATACTCTTGTACTTCTGAGGTGTCAATTGTCTGTCATTCCACTTAAGATTTCATCATTAGAACTTCTCTCCACTGATGGTAAAACGGCGCTGGTTGGTGGTGCTGGTTACCAATGGAAAAGTCATGGGCCATGGCAGAACCCAATGTTAGTTTTTAGAGCTTTATTAGGAGGGAAAATGGGTGTGGGGAAGGGGACCAGGCCTGGTGAGAGAGAAAGATGGGGGAAGAGAGCAGAGCAGAGAGCAGAGAGGAAACAGAGAGAGAGTGTGTTTCGGGGGGAGGGGGTCCACATTCAGCTTTTTAAGGTTGGGATTGCATGACCAAGTGGCCTGTATGTAGTTGCCAGCGCCCGCTGATGATGTAAGACTCGAGACACAAAACTCCAAGCTGCACATGTACAAGATCCTAACATCTACTTTTCCCACTTAGTCCAGCTAAGGGTCCGCTATTTTATTTAAAAATTTTTTGAAGAAATATTTTTCTGTTTCACTGATTATTTAAATGGTGTATTTAGTTTTCACTTTATTTATTTATGCTACAATTTTACTATGTTTTATGTGGAATCATTCTACTTATCCAATGCAGGTATTGACTGCTATAAACTTCTTAGTACTACTTTTGCTATATTTCATTGTTTCATTATTCATTTGTAATATCAGATATATTCATTTGTTTCATGTGTTTTAATATTTCCTTCTTGATTTGTGCTGGATATGCAACAGTGGAGTATGCATAAATAGTTCTGAAAGTTCATGAAACTCATGCTATTCATCATGTTCATGGAAGTTTAAGTTCATTATGTCAGACTTGTTGGTTGCTTTGGGTCTAATTTACAAAAATTCTAAGTAGACAGCTTCTTTTCTCTGAGATTGTCCCAGTGCTGGATGTATATGTTTGCTGGAATCCACCCTGGGCATGTCACTGTTTGAATACTGTATGATAATCTGAACTTTATCCTCCCTCCTCCCCACATACAATGTCAGTAGAAACTACCAGGAGGTTACCTACAAAGATTCTCTAGAGAAAGGTCTAATACTAGTCTAGAGTATAGGTATATGAAGGTGGTCTGTGAGGTTATAAGATTTGCAAAATTTTAAGAGGAAGGGCAGTCTGCTCCAGGTCTGCCCTGAGGCTAGAAATGCTGTGGTAGAAACTTGAGTCTCTTTCAGTATCCCACGTAAATTGGCCCCATCTGTGAACTGTGGCACAGATTTAAGGTACTTAGGTTTCTACCAGGTACTACAGCTCCATAAGTTGTATCTAATACTAAGCTTCAAAACAAAGTGCTATGCTAGCCTTCATGTCAATAGCTGCTACCTATTCTGCTATCAAAGCTTGGGAAAAAGGAGGTAGAAGTCAATAGCTTGGCATGATGAAGTCATAATGACACAGCCTTAAGACGGAGCTGCTGAAGCCTGGCAGTTGAGGTTGTTGGTTTTACCCAGCAGTGTTTTTCATGAAGGCAAAGTCAGTGCTATTTCGAGTTTTTGGCTTCATATTAGTTACTTGTCTCATTGCTGAGATAATATGACCTGAAAAAAAGCAACTCAAGGAAGTGAGTTTGTTTTGACTATAGTTTAAGGGTAGAGTCCATCATGGTAAGGAAACCATTGAGCAGGAACTTGAAATAGTTGGTCTCGTTACATCTGCAGTCAGGAAGCAAAGGGAGATGAATATTAGTACTCCATTCACTTTCTCCTTTCTCTTCAGTCAAGGATATCAGCACATGGCCTCTTTACCTCAATTAACCTAATCAAGGTAAAAGCTCATATGAAGTCTTACATGCTGTGGGATGTTCTGTATGGCAAATGTGTTGCTAATTAGTCAATAAATAAAACACTGATTGGCCATTGGCTAGGCAGGAAGTGTAGGCAGGACAAGGAGGAGAATAAAGCTGGGAAGTGGAAGGCTGAGTCAGAGAGACACTGCCAGCCGCCATGATGAGAAACAGCATGTGAAGATGTCGGTAAGCCACGAGCCATGTGGCAAGGTATAGATTTATAGAAATGGATTAATTTAAGCTGTAAAAACAGTTAGTAAGAAGCCTGCCACGGCCATACAGTTTGTAACCAATGTATAAGTCTCTGTGTTTACTTGGTCGGGTCTGAGTGGCTGTGGGACTGGCAGGTGATAGAGATTTGTCCTGACTGTGGGCCAGGCAGGAAAACTCTAGCTACACTTACAGGCTTATTCTTAGGTAATTCTAGCTCCTGTCAAGTTCACGACAAATAATAACTATCACAGGTATTGACTTCATTCTCTTTCCTTTTAATAAAAAATATGTATTTCAATTTATCTGGAGCTACTTTGGGTTAGGAGATGTATGACTTGAAGTTCTTTCATTCCTGATTTCTTCAATGTCTTTTTAGTTTGTTTTACTAAAAAGTAGACATATGGGTTGTCTTATAGTTTTCTTAGGTCTTATATATTTAGTTTGTATATGAATACTTATTTGACTTGATGTATTTGTTGGGATTAGTAGAGGATTTTACTGACCCACAATCTAGCTCTGTCTCTGCAAATAAGTAACTTTGGTCATTTTGAGGATTCACCTTGAGAGTCAACTAGGGTGGGGGGATTTTGAATTCCAGGGGAAAGAAATTTCTAAGCATGTCTGTTAGGATCATTTGGAGTAGAAAAATTGTGAGAAGACCCACCTTAAGTTGTTTCATTCAGTAGGTTAGGGTATACAACTGATTTCAAAGGAGAAAGGGCCTGATCACAACACTCATCAACCTCTCCTTCCTGACTGCAAACATAACTGAATAAAGGACCTGCTACCATAAACTCCCATTGTTATGGATGAACCTTTGTGACACAAAACAAGTCCTTCTTTCCTTAAGGCGCTTGTCAGGTGTCCTATTGGAAAGACAATGAGTATACAGCATGGAAACTTAGTATAAACAGTAGGGCTACTGTTTTGATAAACACAACCATTTAGTGTTTCTGCCTTTGGAACTTGTTGGCTGGAGGAACATAGAATTGTTTGGAACTTTTGGCTACTAAAACCCCTAGCATGCTAGAGGCCAAGCTTAATGGCCTACTCTCATTATTAAAGCCAAGAATACTGGGTGAAAGACAACAAATAAACAAACAAACAATGGCAGCAGCAACAACAAAATCAAAGGAGCAGACCAGACCCGGCTCATGAAGTTTCAGAGAACAACAGGGATTCTTAATAGAATCCCTGGATCTGGGAAACTGGAAATGAAAATTTTAGAAACTTGAACAGAAATGTCAGAGGCACACCTCACCAACAGAATACAAGAGATATAAGACAATCTCAGGCATCAAAAACAAGATAGAAGAAATACCTCAATCAAAGAAAATGTTAAATCTACAAAACTTCAGGCACAAAATGTCCAGGAAATCTGGGACACTATGAAAGACTAAATCTAAAAATAGTAGGAATAGAGGAAGGTGAAGAAACCTAGGTCACAAGCACAGAAAATATTTTCAACATAACAAAAAAGAAAATTTCCTTAACCTAAAGAAGGAGATGCCTATCAAGATACAAGAAGCATACAGAACACCAAATATACTGGACCTGAAAAGAATATATATCCAAAGAACTCCATAGCCTACCAGAGATATGTGCACCTCCATGTTTATTACTCCTTGATTCCATAGGGCAAGGAAATGGGACCAACCTAGTTGTCCATCAGCACTTACATAGATATGAGTATCTGTCCGTGTGTACAGTGGAATAATAGCTCTAAACAAAAATGAAATCACAAAATTTGAAGAAATGTCTATTTTTAGCAAAATAAAATGGAAAAAATTCCAAGGAGGAAAAGAGAAAAATAAGAAACAAAGCAAGTATTGTAAATCAGTCAACATGCAAAACATACATAAATATGCATGATTAATATTCAACAATAGTCACTGAAATATGGTTAAATATATTAATGTCTCAAACAAATATTTGTGTTGTTTAATAAATATAAGAAACATGACCTCTAAAGTTCCAGTTATACAATATAGTTAAAGCATCACAAAAAAATATTTAAAAAACTGCACCTCTCAGTAAACTGAGGGTAAGGATGGACAAGAGAGGATAGAGGATGGGGGATGAGAACATAAGGGAATGTGATGGTTGAGCTGGAACAGGGATGGAGTGGGAGAGCAATGAAAGAGTTATCATGATTGTGGGAGATCTCATGGGAATAGGGAGAAACCTGGTGCTAGGAAAGTTCCCAGGAGTCCATAAGGATGACCCCAGCTTAGACTGCTAGCAATAGTGGAGAGGGTGCTTGAACTGGCCTACCCAGGTAATCAGATTGGTGACTACCCTAACTGTCATCACAGAGCCATCATCCAGTAACTGATAGAAACAGATGCAGAGATCCACAGCCAAGCACCAGGCCAACCTCCAGGAATTTAGTAGAAGAAAAGGAAGAGGGATTATATGAGCAAGGGGGAATCAAGATCATGATGGGAAAATCTACAGAGACAACTTACCCAAGCTTGTAGGAACTCACAAATTTTAGATTAACAGCTATGGAACCTGCATGAGACCAGACTAGGCTGTCTACATACAGGACCCAGTTGTGTAGCTTGGTCTGTTTTAGGGGTGCCTGGCAGTGGGATCAGGATCTATCCCTGGTGCATGAGCTGGCTTTCTGGATCTCTTTTCCTATGGTGGGACACCTTGCTCATCCTTGATGCAGAGGAGAGGGCCATGGTTCTGCCTAAACTCAATATACCAGGCTTTGCTGACTCCTCATGGGAGGCCTTACCCTTTTGGAGTAGGGGATGTGGGGGAGGGGGTGGATGGGGAGAGGAGGTTGCAGGGGAGTGGGTAGAGGGATGAGAGGGGGAATCTGTGGTTGGTACATAAAATGAATAAAAAATAATTTTTAAATAAAAAATTGTCAGCTGATCAGTTCATTCTTTCTATTAAGTTAATTTCCCCAATTTCATTAATTTAAATGTCTTTTTATTTGAGCCAGATTCCCCAAGTGCATTTTGTTATATAAATTGCTTTATTTTTCTAGGCTGAGGTTTATCTAAAATTGTCTGTTTATTTGTTTGCTTTCATAATTTCTTTTTCCCTTGCATAGAGTGTAAGTTTGCCATTGTGTTAAGATACATTAGGGACTAATATCACTATTGATTTAATATATACTTTGTCCAAAATGTTTGACCCCCGAGATGGCAGAGAGAAGGTTAGGACATTATTTCAGGGGAGATCTTTACTGCTATTACACCATCCCACATACTTTGTAGATTTTTAGCCTATTCTGACAACAAAGGGAAAGGCAGTTATTCCTTTGGGTTTTTGTATGTGCCTAAGTTTGGGTTGAACCTAGGGCCCTGTGTTTTTAATTTACCCCAATCTATATTTTTTTTACTTTTCATTTGGAGATAAACTCTCACCAGTTTGTCCTGGTTGTCTGTGAACATGGTCTGGAACCCAAGCCGTCCTTGAATGTAAGATCCTCATTCCTTAGCCTCATGACCAGCTTGAGTTACAGCCTTGTGTCAGCAGCCACAGTTGTTCTTTTTTCTTCATTTTTCTTTATTAAGACATTTTCTACTCACTCCACATACTATCCACAGATCCCTCCTCCTCCCTCCTCCCACCCCCAGCCCTCTTTCCCAAGCCACCCCATATTCCCACGTCCCCGAAATCAAGGTCTACCATGGGGAGTCAGCAGAGGCCAGCACACTGAGCCTAGGCAGGTCCAAGCCCCTTCCCACTGCACAAAGGATGTGCAAGGTGTCACACCACAGGCACCGGGTTCCAGAAGCCTACCCATAGACCAGGGACAGATCCAGATCTCCCTGCCTGGGTGCCACCCAAACAGTTTGAGCCAAACAACCGTCTTCCATATCCAGAGGGTCCAGTCCAGTCCCATGGGGGCTCCACAGCCACCAGTCCACAGTTAATGGCAGCCACAGTTTTTATAAACATGATTTTACTAAAATCCTAGCAATTTGCAATGGGGAGATATCTCTTTTGGGCTATTCTAAAATGTCTCCAGGAGTAGCTAAAATTCTACCAGTTGGAGAAAACATTGGGCTACTTCTTCTTGGGGGGAGAGCTGACAGGTGACTCAAATAACAAAACGTTTTCCAGGAAAAATGTTCATAAATGGTAATAACAATGGATTAGGAAAATATTTTTCATAAATGTAAATGATGACTTTAAAAAAACTAAAAAGAAGCTATTCAGCATGAAAATAGCTATGGAAGACTGGGTGTAATTAAGCATTTAATAACTTGGAATGAATAAAATCTAAAGTACACTTAAAATTAATGTTCTCATTCCATGTGTATAGATTCTATGTGGATGTGGTCATGAGTATAGTATCACAAAAGCTACTCACGGTGTGCTTCTCTAGTGACAATATACAATTCTTTTTAGATTTATATATTTTATGTGTATGAGTATTTTGCCAACATGTGTATCTCCTGCATGTCTGGTGCCCACAGGTCAGAAGACAGCATCAGATACCCTGGAACATTAGATGTGATTGTAAGTCAAATACATGAGTGCTGGGAACTAAATCTGGAGTCTTGTGCAAGAGCAACAAGTGCTCTTAACCCCTGAGCAGTGTCTCCAGCCCCTCCTGTTAATACTTTTAATTCATAAATTCCTAGGTGATCTGTGAGAAGGATTTAGGAGTCTTACCCCATTAGTAGGGGATAGTAAACAGTGGTTGATCTTTAATTCAATGATCTCTATGTTCAATAAGCTAATGTTTAGTATGTTATCTTTCTAATAATAGCAAATGAGATTATTGAAAACAATCTGAATAGAATGTGTTTTACTTACACTGAAAAAAATCATTGGTAATAATAAATATGGTAATGGTAATAAAAATATGCTATGGTAGTATATGGTGTTATGGTAATAATAAACCTTTATTTCTTGCTTGTATGTCACATAAGATGCATTCTTAAAATTGGTTTGAATATGAGTGAGATCAATATGTTTTTAAAATGACAAATCACGGCCGGGTGGTGGTGGTGCACGCCTTTAATCCCAGCACTCGGGAGGCAGAGCCAGGCGGATCTCTGTGAGTTCGAGGCCAGCCTGGGCTACCAAGTGAGTACCAGGAAAGGCGCAAAGCTACACAGAGAAACCCTGCCTCGAAAAACCAAAAAAAAAAAAAAAAAAAAAAAATGACAAATCACATAAATTCTATTTCACTTTACCAGATTTTTTTTTTTAAATAAATGTGTGTAATTGTATTTAAAAGGTTAATGGGAGAATAGTCTTATTCAGGGAGAAGAGTCTTAAGTTCCTTGGTATCTTTTACTCAGGGTGACAGTAGGTGACCTTTCACCAAAAGTTACACTAAAACCATTAGGCCAATTGCAGAGGGTGATTATCTTTTGAATTAATTACCATTACAAAGCTACTTTCAGAAAATGTCTTTAGGGAAATACATAGCTAGGGCAGCAGTTTGTCTCAGTGTTCCCTGCCTAGCCAGAAACTACATTGTCTACTCATCCTTGAATATAAAACATCATGCAGAATGCTGATTTCTCAAGACTGAACTCCATTTGGAGATGAACTCATTTCAGAGCTGTGGACTCTGAGCACGTAGCTGATGGTAAGTACTTACAGCTTTGATCAGTGCACATGTGCCATGTCGGTTCCATGAGATGAACTAGAAGTGTCCCTGGTGCCAGAAATGGGAGCCCCTGTGAAGCAGTGGAAAGATAATTTTATGCTAGTAGACAGTAGTGACAGGAAGTAAAGCATTTCCTTTCAAATGCACAGTACCTTGCACTGAATGATTTCCTTTATACATTAGATTTTATATTATTACAAGGCAACTATGGTCACCCTAGTTACCAGGACAGACATCATGAACAGACGTGATAGCTTTCTCCTCCTAGTTCACATGGAGCACAACTCCTTTGACCCAACCTTTTTCTTCTCTGATTATTATGCTCACAAAGATGAAAATATATTAAGGGGTTGAATCTCTGTTTCTTCATCTGCAAAATATTGGTAATGCAAGCTACTTTCTGAGGTATTTATTCTAATTAAACAGGCAGCAGGATATATTTAGGAATATATATATATATATATATATATATATATATATATTACATACATACATATAGTACATACATATAGTTATGTAACAAAAATTAATGAAAAAAGAGGTCATGTAATTGAAAGAGCAAGAAGGGAAGGTTTGGAGGAGGGAAAGAGAGGGGAAATGATAAAAGTATATTATAATCTCAAATAAAAGGAAAGAAATTAAAAAGAAAAACAGACAAGGCCATGTAAAATCCTTAACACAGTGTCTTCTCAAAGTAAATGGTCTATTTTTCTGAATGATATGCATACAGGCTGATATATTAAGTACAGTATGTGATTAAAAATTATTGCAGTTCTGTTGTCTGCCACAGGAAGATAGAAAATTTATCCCAAAGAAGTAATAAACAGATGGGTAGCAAAGAAAACAGAAACAAGGAAGAGATGACAACTGTTATTTTGGGATGTTTTCCCCTCATTTTCTCATAGTTTGTCCCACACACATTTTGTTTTACTCAGCTGGTAAATTGGTGAGTTTACATTATTTTGTCTCTCCTTGTGTAATATGTATTAGCACTGTAAAATAGGAAAGAGGACTAGATGATTTTTAAATAGTATGTAAGAGTTTTTGCATAAAAAATATTTATGAAGGCATTTTGATAATAATTCAATGTGTATGATTTTATCAGTTTTCTCTAATGGGATGACACTGGATTATCAATCTCATTACAGGGCATGCCTCATAACCAAGAGTGGCTGGCCAATACAAAAACAGACTCTGCATTGTGTGTGCTTTTTGTTTCATTTTGTTTGGTATTTTTTGTATTATTGGTTTTGATTATTTGGATATTCATTTTTTGGTTTGGTTTCCTTTGAAAGAGAGAGGAGAAAGAATATTACATTGGGTTACTAAGGAAGTGGAGAGAATCTTGGAGGAGTTGGGGAGGATGGAAAGAATATAATAAAAATGTATTGTGTGAAAATTATTTTAAATAGGAATAAAAGTTTTTTAAAATTGAATGTTAAAACATGAGTGATACATATCTCTGACAGTAAATATTCAAAGAAACATATTAGGATTCAAACTCATCCAAGTATATTGGAGATGGTATTATGTTTTGTTTTATATTATTACAGAATTACACTGTTTTTTTAGGTGCTACCTTATATTTGTATATAATTCAGAATGTTGGGAAAATCAAGGTTGGTTATTAATGAAACATAAAATATTTGGAACCTAGAGAAAGAGAAATATGAATATGAGATCAATAAAGTACTCTGTCCTTGAATTTTGAATTAGAAATGATGAGGAATTAGGAAATTATGAGGTATTTTATAATAAATATCCTAGGTATTTCCATATATAGGACCAGAAAATAATGACATTCATAGGAAGGAATATACCTGTTTCATATGTGTGGGAGCCTTCTCCCACCTTTTAAAGGGTTCTTAGGTGGAGGAGAGAGGAATGAGAAAATGTTAGATAGGAAGGGCAGGTCCAATGGCAGGTCCAAGGGCAGGGCTGAGCTGGGCTGGGAGCAGAGGACTCAGAGGGCGCATAGGGCACAGATGTCTCAGAGAGCTCAGACAGAGCAGAGAGCTCCCTGCAGAAGGCGCGGACGGCGCAGACGGCACATAGCATGCCCTGTTTACAGCTTGGACTTGGACTTGCCCTTGGACTTCCTGGCCTACAGAACATGAGAAGTAAGTTTTCATCACTTACAAACCACGTAAATAAACATGATGTCACCTATTGTATTATTGTATAAGTATTCACTTATTTACAATTTGTTTTACAATGGAAATGTTAAAGTGCCATAATAAACATTTTTGTACTCAACTGGCAGAAATAACCCACGGTTAATGAAGTCATAGATCTTGGAGGAACCAGAAGTTTATTAAACCAGCATTATCCCTAACTGCATTTTAAATAATTGTCCTTATACCTACATAGGTATAGTCCTCATCCATAATCAGGAAACTTCCATTCACAACAGATGGAGACTATTACAAAAAATACAACCAATCCAAATGCAGAATTGTAGAGCCCAGTCCCAATGGACATATCTACAAAATAATTCTTGCACCTAAAGCTCAAGGAACATTGTGGAAAAGGGGACAGAATGATTGTAAGAACCAGAGGGTCAGCAAATTTACAATGAAACTGTGTCTCCTTGTAATGTCAGAAGCTACACCCCAAAAGTCTCACCAACATGACTGCCTAGGCATGAGCTGAACAAGGACAGCGATAGAATGCCAAAGTAGATGAAAGAAAGACCACAAAGTCTCCATCCTACACAAATGACTACAGACAACTGAGGAGTGCTGAGAGTGGGGGAAATTGTTTTCCAGAGCACACCAACTTGTTACCAATGCCAAACTGTCAGCTCAAAAAACATACACACAAGTAACATTATACGAACGGATCAGGTTATATTTAGGAATATGTATGTACAAACACATACCTGTGTGTAACAGCAATTAATGAAAAAGTGGTCATGAATTTGAAAGAGAGCAAGGAGAGGTATGTGGGAGAGTTTGAAGAGACTAAAGATAAGTGAGAAATGTTGTAAGTATATTATAATTTCAAAAATTAAAAAAATTATCGAAAATCAGTGGGCAGAATATTTCTAAATTCTGACCTGCTTATATTATTGTCTAACAGCAGTTAAAAAGCATATTCATAATTTTTTCAATATTATTTCATAGTCTACAAACTTACAGATACAACCAAACCAAGCTAGTGACAGCTTTGGACCGACAGCTGTGGAGCCTACATGGAACTGGACCGAGTCCTCTGCATGGGCTAGACAGTCGTGTAGCTTGGTGTGTTTGAGAGGCACCTGATAGTGGAAATAGGATCTATCCCTGATGCATGAACTGGCTTTTTGGAACCTATTACCTGTGGTGGGACACCTTGCACAGCCTTGATGAGGTGGAGGGTTTGGACCTGCCTCAGTTGAATATACAGGGGCTTTGCTGACTTCCCATGGGAGGCCATATCTTTTTGGAGAAGGGGATAGGTGGTAGGCTGAGTGGGAAGGCTCGGTGAGGGGGAACAGGAGAAGGGATGAAGGGAGATCTGTGGTTGGCTTGTGGAATAAATTAAAAATTTCTTAATAAAAAAGAAAATTAAAAAAGTATAATATTCATCTTTGATTATATGTATTGTGTGTGTATAAACATCTGCATCCATGCATACAAAACCTTTACAATGTGCCATTGTAAAGCCAAAAAAATGTAGAATAAAAAGTAAAAATTACCTTTTCAGACATAGCTAAACTTGAATATAGAAAATAAATGAATAAATTAACTCCAAACTCGGCATCTCCTTTTCTGATGTTGAAACACTCTTCAGACCTCCAACTCCTTTCAGCTTTGTTAACTGTACCATAGTTCTTTCTCTCGGGCTAGTTTCATTCCCTGTTAGCAGCTTTCCTGGGCAGGTAGCCCATTGCTCTGGCATTTCTAACATCTTGGGGTCTTCAAGGCAATCCAGTTCACAGCTTTACACAATGTCCTCTCTAGATCTCCATTCAGGGAGTTATCTATGATACATGTCTGCATCAGTGGTTTTTCTTAGATGCAAGGCAAATTCCACAGCCCCTTTCTTCTGTTCTTAACTCCAGAACCATGTGACCAAAACTGCCAAGTTCTGCTGCTTGTTGAGGCTAGATCATGACCCCCTCGTTCAATTACATCTTCAGCACCTTTCTGTTTTCCTTCAGTATCTAAGCTCGGCTGTCCTTGAACTTGCTCTGTAGACCAGGCTGCCCTCAAACTCAGAGATCTGCCCGCCTCTGCCTTCAGAGTTCTGGGATTAAAGGTCTGCCCCACCACATCCAGTTCTAAGCTTTTTAAAAATTCTTTTCACAAGTTGGAAATTTAGCTGGTTGGAATCTTGCCCTGAGGTCATCACTCCCTTTATTCCATTTCTTAATCTTCTTTATCTCCTTGAACACAGGACTTAGTTTCATTCTACTTCCTGGTGCCCCTTTTGCCAATCTGTACATTTTATATTTTTATTTGCTCAGCTTTCTTCTTTTCATTATAAATCTCCATTAAAGTTATCACTAATAACCACAGAACAGAGTCTATACTAGACTGTTTTGAGATTTCCTCTGCCAATGGAATTAATGTAAAACTCTTCACTTTAGCCTCTGGAAGACTCTTCAGACAAGGGTGAAAAGTAGCCACATTCTTCACCAAAATCTTACAAGAATGATCTCTAGGCAATACACTAAAATTTTTCTCCTCTGAAACATCTTGAGCTAGTTCATCATATCACATTCAACCACACTGTCTTCCATTTTCCTGCTACTATGATCCATTAAGCAACATTTCAAGCATTCAACTATTTTTCTAATCCATAGTTCCAAGGTTCATATTCCTTCAAACAAAAACATGGTCTGGCCTATCACAGCAATACCCCAGTCCCTGGTACCAACTGCTATCATAGTTATGGTTCCTATTGCAGTGAAAGGACACCATGACCTTGGCAACTCTTATAAAGGAAAATATTTAATTGAAGTGGCAGCTTACAGTTTCAGAGGTTTAGTATATTATCATGGTGGAGAGGATGGTGGTGTGCAGACAGACATGATGTAGGAGAAGGAGCTGCTACATGTTGATATGCAGGCAACAGGAAGTAAACTGAGACACTGAATAGTATCTTGAGCATATATGAGACCTCAAAGCCCACCTCCACAGTGATACACTTCTTTCAACAAGACCACACCTACTCCAACAAGGCCACACCTCCTAATAATGCCACTCCCTTTGTGGGCCATGTTTTTCTTTTTTTTTTTTTTTTTTTTTTTTTTGTTTTGTCTTCTCTATTTTATTCATAGACAAACCATAGTAAAGAGTACAAAAATACTTCCCTTAAATACATATTCCTATATTCCAATATGAAAGGAGCCTTGAAACTGTCTTTCAGTTGTGAGTAATAAAACCTGAAAAACTGAGAAGTTGACAATTCTCCTTAGTTTTCTTTTACTTTTCACATTTTTGAGATGATAATATAATTTCAACATTTCTCCCTAAACAATTAGGTAAGATAATCAGTTCTACATCCCATCAGTCCATGATGTCAATTTTCTTTCTTTTTTTTTTTTTTTTTTTTTTTTTTTTTTATTTTTATTTTGCAATACAATTCAGTTCTACATATCAGCCACAGATTCCCTTGTTCTCCCCCCTCCCGCCCCCCTCACCTTCCCCCCAGCCCGCCCCCCATTCCAATCTCCTCCAGGGCAAAGCCTTCCCCACAGACTGAGATCAACCTGGTGGACTCAGTCCAGGTAGGTCCAGTCCCCTCCTCCCATGCTGAGCCAAGGGACCCTGCATAGGCCCCAGGTTTCAAACAGCCAACTCATGCAATGAGCACAGGACCCGGTCCCACTGCCTGGATGCCTCCCAAACAGATCAGGCCAATCAACTGTCTCACCCACTCAGAGGGCCTGATCCAGTTGGTGACCCCTCAGTCATTGGTTCATATTTCATGTGTTTCCGTTTGTTTGGCTATTTGTCTCTGTGCTTTATCCGACCTTGGTCTCAACAATTCTCTCTCATATAAACCCTCCTCATTTTCGCTAATTGGACTCCCAGAGATCCACCTGGGGCCTAGTCATGGATCTCTGCCTCCAGATCCATCAGTAGTTGGATGAGGTTTCTAGCACGACAATTAGGGTGTTTGGCCATCCCATCACCAGAGTAGGTCAGTTCGGATTGTCTCTCGACCATTGCCAGCAGTCTGTTGTGGGGGTATCTTTGTGGATTTCTGTGGGCCTCTCTAGCACTTTGTTTCTTCCTATTCTCATGTGGTCTTCATTTACCATGGTCTCCTATTCCTTGTTCTCCCTCTCTGTTTTTGATCCAGCTGGGATCTCCCACTCACCCAAGCTCTCTTTCCCTCGACCCTCGCCCTTCACTACCCCCACTCCTGTCCAGGCTGTTCATGTAGATCTCATTCCATTTCTCTGTCGTTGGGCGATCCCTGTGTCTTTCTTGGGGTCCTGTTTTCCAGGTAGCCTGCCTGGTGATGTGAGTAGCAGTCCAGTCATCCTTGTTCCACATCTAGTATCCTGTTATGAGTGAGTACATACCATGTTTGTCTTTCTGAGTCTGGGATACCTCACTCAGGATGATTTTTTCTAGATCCATCCATTTGTCTGCAAACCTCATGATGTCATTGTTTTTCTCTGCTGAGTAGTATTCCATTGTGTATATGTACCACATTTTGTTTATCCATTCTTCAGTTGAAGGGCATCTAGGTTGTTTCCATGTTCTGGCTATTACAAACAACGCTGATATGAACATAGCTGAACAAGTGCTCTTGTGGTGTGGTTGAGCATTCCTTGGGTATATGCCCAAGAGTGGTATAGCTGGATCTTGGGGGAGATGGATTCCCAATTTTCTAAGAAATCGCCATATTGATTTCCAAAGTGGTTGTACAAGCTTGCATTCCCACCAGCAGTGGAGGAGAGTTCCCCTAGCTCCACATCCTCTCCAGCATAAGGTGTCTTCAGTGTTTTTGATCTTAGCCATTCTGACAGGCGTAAGGTGGTATCTCAGAGTTGTTTTGATTTGCATTTCCCTGATGATTAGGGATGTTGAGCAATTCCTTAAATGTCTTTCAGCCATTTGAGTTTCCTCTGTTGAGAATTCTCTGTTTAGTTCTATAGCCCATTTCTTAATTGGACTGTTTGGCATTTTGATGTCTAATTTCTTGAGTTCCTTATATATTCTGGATATCAGTCCTCTGTCAGATGTGGGATTGGTGAAGATCTTTTCCCATTCTGTAGGCTGTCGCTTTGCTTTGTTGACCGTATCCTTTGCCCTACAAAAGCTTCTCAGTTTCAAGAGGTCCCATTGATTGATTGTTTCTCTCAGTGTCTGTGCTACTGGTGTTCTATTTAGAAAGTGGTCTCCTATGCCAATGTGTTCAAGGCTACTTCCTACTTTCTCTTCTAGCAGGTTCAGAGTAGCTGGATTTATGTTGAGGTCCTTGATCCACTTGGACTTAAGTTTTGTGCACGGTGATAGATATGGATCTATTTGCAGCCTTCTACATGTTGATATCCAGTTTTGCCAGCACCATTTGTTGAAGATGCTTTCTTTTTTCCATTGTGCACTTTTGGCTTCTTTGTCAAAAATTATTTGTTCATAGGTGTGCGGATTAATATCAGGGTCTTCAATTCGATTCCATTGGTCCACATGTCGGTTTTTATGCCAGTACCAAGCTGTTTTTATTACTGTAGCTCTATAGTACAGCTTGAAGTCAGGGATCGTGATGCCTCCAGAGGTTGTTTTATTGTACAGGATTCTTTTGGCTATCCTGGGTTTTTTGTTTTTCCATATGAAGTTGAGTATTATTCTTTCCAGGTCTGTGAAGAATTGTGTTGGTATTTTGATGGGGATTGCATTGAATCTGTAGATTGCTTTTGGTAAGATTGCCATTTTTACTATGTTAGTTCTGCCTATCCATGAACATGGGAGATCTTTCCATTTTCTGACATCTTCTTCAATTTCTTTTTTCAGGGACTTAAAGTTCTTGTCATATAGGTCCTTCACTTGCTTGGTTAGTATTACCCCAAGGTATTTTATGTCATTTGTGGCTATAGTAAAGGGTGATGTATCTCTGATTTCCTTCTCCGCTTTTTTGTCCATTGTATATAGGAGGGCTACTGATTTTTTGGAGTTGATCTTGTATCCTGCTATGTTGCTGAAGGTGTTTATAAGCTGTATCAGTTCCTTGGTGGAATCTTTGGGGTTGCTCAAGTATACTATCATGTCATCTGCAAATAGGGAAAGCTTGACTTCTTCCTTTCCAATTTGTATCCCCTTAATCTCCTTATGTTGTCTTATTGCTCTGGCTAGAACTTCAAGTACTATATTGAATAAGTATGGGGAGAGCGGACAGCCTTGCCTCGTTCCTGATTTTAGTGGAATTGCTTTGAGTTTCTCTCCATTTAATTTGATGTTGGCTGTTGGCTTGCTGTAAATTGCCTTTATTATGTTTAGGTATGTTCCCTGTATTCCTGATCGCTCCAAGACCTTTATCATGAAGGGGTGTTGGATTTTGTCAAATGCCTTTTCAGCATCTAGTGAGATGATCATGTGGTTTTTTTCTTTGAGTTTGTTTATATGGTGTATCACATTGACAGACTTTCGTATGTTGAACCATCCTTGCATCCCTGGAATGAATCCTACTTGATCATGGTGGATAATTGTTTTGATGTGGTCTTGGAGTCTGTTTGCCAGTATTTTATTGAGTATTTTTGCATCAATGTTCATGAGGGAGATCGGTCTGTAGTTCTCTTTCTTTGTTGTATCCTTGTTTGGTTTGGGAATCAGGGTAATTGTAGCCTCATAGAAGGAGTTTGGTAATGTTCCTTCTGTTTCTATTGTATGGAACAATTTAGAGAGTATTGGTATTAACTCTTCTTTGAAGATCTGGTAGAATTCTGCACTGAAACCATCTGGTCCTGGGCTTTTTTTGGTTGGGAGACTTTTAATGACTGTTTCTATTTCGTTAGGGGTTATTGGACTATTTAAATAGTTTATCTGGTCTTGATTTAATTTAGGTATGTGGTACCTATCCAGAAAATTATCCATTTCTTTTAGGTTTTCCAGTTTTGTGAAATAGAGGTTTTTGAAGTATGACCTGATGATTCTCTGGATTTCCTCAATGTCTGTTGTTATGTCCCCCTTTTCATTTCTGATTTTGTTGATTTGGATGCTCTCTCTCTGTCTTTTGGTTAGTTTGGATAAGGGCTTGTCTATCTTGTTGATTTTCTCAAAGAACCAACTCTTTGTTTCATTAATTTTTTGTATTGTTCTCTTTGTTTCTATTTTATTGATTTCAGCTCTCACTTTGATAATTTCCTGGCATCTATTTTTCCTGGGAGACTTTGCTTCTTCCTGTTCTAGAACTTTCAGGTGTGCTGTTAAGTCACTAGTGTGAGATTTCTCCAGCTTATTTATGTGGGCGTTTAGTGCTATGAATTTCCCTCTTAGTACTGCTTTCATAGTGTCCCATAGGTTTGGATATGTGGTGTCTTCATTTTCGTTGATCTCTAGGAAGTCTTTAATTTCTTTCTTTATTTCTTCCTTAACCCATTGGTGATTCAGGTGGGTATTGTTCAGTTTCCATGAGATTGTAGGTTTTCTGTAGTTTTTGTTGTTGTTGAAATCCAACTTTAGACCATGGTGGTCTGATAGAACACAGGAGGTTATTCTAATTGTTTTGTATCTGTTTAGATTTGCTTTGTGACCAAGTATGTGGTCGATTTTAGAGAAGGTTCCATGGGGTGCTGAGAAGAAGGTATATTCTTTTTTGTTAGGATGGAATGTTCTGTAGATGTCGATTAAGTCCATTTGAGTCATGACATCAATTAAGTCCTTTATTTCTCTGTTAAGTTTCGATTTGGGGGATCTGTCCAGTGGTGAAAGTGGGGTGTTGAGGTCTCCCACTATTAATGTGTGGGGTTTTATATGTGATTTAAGCTTTAATAATGTTTCTTTTACATATGTGGGTGCCCTTGTGTTTGGGGCATAAATGTTCAGAATTGAGACTTCATCTTGGTGGATCTTTCCTGTGATGAGTATGTAATGCCCTTCTTGATCTCTTTTGATTGATTTTAGTTTGAAGTCTATTTTGCTGGATATCAGGATGGCTACACCCGCTTGTTTCTTAAGACCGTTTGATTGGAAAGTCTTTTCCCAGCCTTTTATTTTTAGGTAGTGTCTATCTTTGAATTTGAGATGTGTTTCTTGTATGCAGCAGAAAGATGGGTCCTGCTTTCGTATCCATTCTGTAAGCCTATGTCTTTTTATAGGTGAATTAAGTCCATTGATATTGAGGGATATTAATGTCCTGTGATTGTTCATTCCTGTTATTTTTTGGTGGTGATGTGTGTGTACTTTTCTTCGTTGGGGTCTACTGCTGTGGCTTTATCTATTGCCTGTGTTTTCGAGGTTGTATCTGACTTCCTTAGGTTGGAATTTTCCTTCTAGTGCTTTCTGTAGGGCTGGGTTTGTGGATAAATATTGTTTAAATCTGGCTTTGTCATGGAATGTCTTGTTCACTCCATCTATGACGATTGAAAGTTTTGCTGGGTATATTAGTCTAGGCTGACATCCATGGTCTCTTAATGTCTGCATTACATCTGTCCAGGACCTTCTGGCTTTCAAAGTCTCCATTGAGAAATCGGGTGTTATTCTGATGGGTTTGCCTTTATATGTCACTTGGCCTTTTTCCTTTGCTGCTCTTAATATTCTTTCTTTATTCTGTACGTTTAATTGTTTAATTATTATGTGGCGAGGGGACTTTTTTTGGGGGTCTAGTCTGTTTGGTGTTCTATAGGCTTCCTGTATCTTCATAGGCATTTCCTTCTTTAAGTTGGGAAAGTTTTCTTCTATGATCTTGTTGAATATATTTTCTGTGCCCTTGAGTTGGTATTCTTCTCCTTCTTCTACCCCTATTATTCGTAGGTTTGGTCTTTTCATGGTGTCCCAAATTTCTTGGACATTTTGGTTCATGACTTTGTTGACTTTAGTGTTTTCTTTGACTGATGAATCCATTTCTTCTATTGTATCTTCAACGCTAGAGATCCTCTCTTCCATCTCTTGCATTCTGTTGATTATACTTGCATCTGAAGTTCCCAATCGTTTTCTCAGATTTTCTATTTCCAGCATTCCCTCTGTTTGTGTCTTCTTCATTTTTTCTATTTCCCTTTTCAGGTCTTGGACTGTTTCCTTCATTTGTTTCATTGATTTTTCTTGATTTTCTTTCAGTATTTTATTGTTCTCTTCCAGGACTTTATTGATTTCTTCTAATTTGTTTGCCCTTTCCTCTAGTTGTTTACAGCGTTCTTCACATTTTTTTGTCTTTTCCTCTACACGAGCCTCTAGCTTCTTCATGATGACATTCATAAGGCTATTTTCTTCTGCTTCTTCCAATTTCTGATGTTCAGGTCTAGGTGTTGGAGGAGGGCTAGGGCCTGGTGATGGTGTATTACTATTCATTTTGTTGTATGTGTTTCTGCCTTGACGTCTGCCCCTCTCCTTGTGGTTCGTTCCTGGCCTTATTCGCACACTTGGTTCAGAGCTGACAGATTCAGGAAGTCTCTCTCTCTTGTCCAGATGGGAGCTCTCTTGTCCAAATTGGAAGTCCGGGACAGGATGGAAGCTCTTGTTCAGAAGGGAAGTCCGGGGGAGGATGGGTGCTCTTCTCTCTCTCTCTCTCTCTCTCTCTCTCTCTCTCTCTCTCTCTCCTCCAGATGGGAAATCCACGGCAAGATGGGAGCTGGGGGCCAGCCTCTAAGTCTCAAGAAGAGGCTTGGGGCTCAGGCGGATGGGCGTGGGGGCAGGGCGTGGAGACTGCAGGGTCTGCCAGGGGTCTTGGAGAAGGAGATCCTTCCCGGTGGGGCTAGAAGGGCACCTGCCCAGGGACCAGAACCTGGGGCCAAGTTGGGCAGGTCTTCCCTGGAGTTGCTGGTGCCCAGGGATGGGGTCTGGGGCAAGCTAGGGCACTCACCTGTGCTTCAGAAGGGAAGTCCTGGGCAAGATGGGAGCTGGGGGGCCTGGCCTCTAAGTCTCAGGAAGAGGCTTGGGGCTCAGGCGGATGGGCGTGGGGGCAGGGCATGGAGACTGCAGGGTCTGCCAGGGGTCTTGGAGAAGGGGATCCTTCCCAGTGGGGCTAGAAGGGCACCTGCCCGGGGACCAGAACCTGGGCCCAAGTTGGGCAGGTCTTCCCCAGAGTGGCTGGTGCCCAGGGATGGGGTCGGGGGCAAGCTAGGGCACTCACCTGTGCTTCAGAAGGGAAGTCCTGGGCAAGATGGGAGCTGGGGGCCGGCCTCTAAGTCTCAGGAAGAGGCTTGGGGCTCAGGCAGATGGGCGTGGGGGCAGGGCGTGGAGACTGCAGGGTCTGCCAAGGGTCTTGGAGAAGGGGATCCTTCCCGGTTGTGGTAGAAGGGCACCTGCCCGGGGACCAGAACCTGGGGCCAAGTTGGGCAGGTCTTCCCCGGAGTGGCTGGTGCCCAGGGATGGGGTCTGGGGCAAGCTAGGGCACTCACCTGTGCTTCAGAAGGGAAGTCCGGGGGAAGATGGGAGCTGGGGGCCGGCCTCTAAGTCTCAGGAAGAGGCTTGGGGCTCAGGCAGATGGGCGTGGGGGCAGGGCGTGGAGACTGCAGGGTCTGCCAGGGGTCTTGGAGAAGGGGATCTTTCCCGGTTGGGGTAGAAGGGCACCTGCCCAGGGACCAGAACCTGGGCCCAAGTTGGGCAGGTCTTCCCTGGAGTGGCTGGTGCCCAGGGATGGGGTCTGGGGCAAGCTAGGGCACTCACCTGTGCTTCAGAAGGGAAGTCCTGGGTAAGATGGGAGCTGGGGGGCCTGGCCTCTAAGTCTCAGGAAGAGGCTTGGGGCTCAGGCAGATGGGCGTGGGGGCAGGGCGTGGAGACTGCAGGGTCTGCCAGGGGTCTTGGAGAAGGGGATCCTTCCCGGTTGTGGTAGAAGGGCACCTGCCCGGGGACCAGAACCTGGGCCCAAGTTGGGCAGGTCTTCCCCGGAGTGGCTGGTGCCCAGGGATGGGGTCGGGGGCAAGCTAGGGCACTCACCTGTGCTTCAGAAGGGAAGTCCGGGGGAAGATGGGAGCTGGGGGCCGGCCTCTAAGTCTCAGGAAGAGACTTGGGGCTCAGGCAGATGGGTGTGGGGGCAGGGCGTGGAGACTGCAGGGTCTGCCAGGGGTCTTGGAGAAGGGGATCTTTCCCGGTTGGGGTAGAAGGGCACCTGCCCGGGGACCAGAACCTGGGCCCAAGTTGGGCAGGTCTTCCCCGGAGTGGCTGGTGCCCAGGGATGGGGTCTGGGGCAAGCTAGGGCACTCACCTGTGCTTCAGAAGGGAAGTCCGGGGGAAGATGGGAGCTGGGGGCCGGCCTCTAAGTCTCAGGAAGAGACTTGGGGCTCAGGCAGATGGGTGTGGGGGCAGGGCGTGGAGACTGCAGGGTCTGCCAGGGGTCTTGGAGAAGGGGATCTTTCCCGGTTGGGGTAGAAGGGCACCTGCCCAGGGACCAGAACCTGGGCCCAAGTTGGGCAGGTCTTCCCTGGAGTGGCTGGTGCCCAGGGATCGGGCCATGTTTTTCAAACCACCAAAATTGGTTATTAGAAAACTGAGTAAAAATTCCTTATGATTTGTAAAGTCATTAAGACAATGTTTCTTTAAAACTGGTATTCAGGGACAACTTTGCAGATACAATAGCTTATTAAACAGAGAAAGGAAAGCACAGTGTCTCACTGGGACTTCCTTGTTTCAATTGTGATAATCACTGTTTGTTGGCTGAAGCAATGACATGCACTCTGCCCTCTACTTCTACATATTTCCATCATTAGATAACTGTACTAAGCCATCCTCTCTGAGGTTTAACAATTTCATAGGTGAAAGTAAGAGGGAAAATGGCCTTCATCAGCACATTACCCTGTCAATTTATGAATTTGGTCAAGTCTGCACTTTAACAGTTCTATCATCTATAGAATATATTCAACTTTGTATTCTGTCCAAACACAAATTTATATAAGCTTCTACCTGATAACTACATAACAAAAAATGAAGGGCACATGTTGGTTTGCATTTTAATTCAAGATTAGTTGTTTGTTTTGGCTTCTGTTACTAAAATCACATAACTACATGGTCTGTTCTTGCTTTGAGGCATTTAATTAATTTTCCTGAATGGTGCATGTTTCTATCTGATAGTTGGTGTTTCACACATGACACATATGTACAAAATGCTATAAAGAAACCTATTTGTATTTGAGCTTTAAAAATTATTAAGACATAGTATTTAAATCTACTTTTAGAGCAAACTATTAGACTGTGATGCATATGGGGGGCAGTGTTTATATCCTCTCACCTCATATTTCTATTGGAATACATATTTTATTCAGTTTGCAATGTTTTAAGCTGTTGTTTTACTAACTTTGAATACTTTACCATCTTTGATATAGAAAATTGCTACATCAGGTATAAAATCATTTGACTCAAGTCAGCAATTTCTCCAGTTAAATATCTCATTTACTTAAAATTTTTGATGGGTAAATCATTTGACTCAATTAAAACTTCTTAATTTGAGGCAAATATTTTCTATTTTTGTAAAGACTTATTGTGCTCTGGTAGGTATCATATATTCTATTTTATTGATAAATTTTAATGAATTTAGGTAGTGGATTCCCAAGATCATTTTTTGGGCCCTTGTAATTGCTTCTGATTCTGAGCATAAAATTCAAAAACCTTCTAGACAATTAGATGTAGGCACTTTATCCATATGAGTCACAATGAAGCCTTTCACTCAGACTCATGGTTTACCTAAAATCCCCTTTAGCTTTCAAAGAATATATTACACACTAATTATCTATTTTCTGTGCACATGTGTGTGTATGAGATGGGGAGGTGAATGTTCCATGGTGCACATGTGGGCAGAAGACAGTTCTCAGGAGACAGTTATTTTCTTCTAAAATCACTTTTCAGGAATTGAACTCAGTCTACAAATGTCTTTACCTGCCAAGTCAGCTCATGGCCAGAACGTCATTTGTTCTTAGCTTGGAAAATAAGTTTAACAATTTTCCTTTTTTTAAAAAAAAAAAAATAACATTTCTACTCATCACTAAAAATCATCTTTGCAAATAACATTTGTTTTATAAGCAAACAGAGGTAACCCATTAACTAATATAAGAAGTAAATACATTTGGAATTTCAAGACACTGTAAAGCATCATTGAGTAGGTACAAATGTATTTACCATAGAATGTAGTACACTTTTTTTTAATTTCATGATATCCAAATATGTATTATAATTTATTTAACAGTCCTAGGCATATACATACATTTAATTTCATAATTGTTTTCAGTAATAAAGATTGTTTGCTTTACCTGGTCTATAGCAATAGTACCGGTTCTTTCCTGAAAATGCAATTGAGCTCACTAATAAACCATCAGAAATTTGTATATTCATTTACAAACTATATAAATCCTCTGTGATCTAAAAGAACCAGGGCTCATGAGATGGCTCAGTGGGTAACGGTGCTTGACCACAAGTCTCAGGACCTGAGTTGAAGCTCTGAAACCACAGGCGAAAAGAAAAAACTGACCCCATTCTTGTCCTCTGACCTCCATACACATGTTGTGGCCCATGGATGCCCACAGATTCCATTCTTGTAAATAAATGTAAAAATAAAAAGAACAAGGTGGAAGAGAATGTTGGACATTGAAGACACTCCATATGGAAGTGTCTTCTTCTTGGCAAAAAAAAAAAAAAAAAAAAAAAAGGCCTGTAGGGCAAAGAACTGTCCTTGCTTCGGCTGCTGACAGTAAACATGCTGTCAACTCCGGGCAAGCAGGATACAAGGAAAAGCAACTGCTGAACCTTGCCAAGACAGGGTAAGATGATCTTTCAAAATATCCTGCTTCTGAAAATGATCTGTTAGATATTCTAATATTGGATGCCCCAACATTGCAGAGAAACATTGCGTGACTGTCCAGGCTGCCATCTGTCTCTGTTATCTCTTGGAATTTTTCAGAAGTTACTTGCTTGCACTTCCTGTTTACTCAGGTAATATTATTTCCCTTCTCCAGTTTTTGATGGAGGTTGAAGACTAGATAGATACAGTATAATGGTCTCATATCTTGGTGAAGAGCATATCAGGTACTAGATTTAGATTCTTCAGGATAAGACAGCTTTTGGAGTAATCTCTTTAACTAGCCATTTACCTATGATCTGGACATTTAGTATGTCTTTTTGCTTGATGTTATTCTTATTGGTTATAGTTCTATTTTTGCTTATATATTACCCTTTATTTCTCCTGGACAATACTTGATAATCATTCTTACTGTATATAGTTTTGTATTAGGTTTAGAACTTTCTTCTTTAGACAAAAGGGGGAATGTAGTGGATATTAATTCTACCTATGGCCTTGGGGTACCAGTCCTTAGGACATGGCCTCTTAGCTAGCTTAAGATCTGGGAAGCATGTACTTGGGGCCCTTCTCTCTGATGCTCTTGGATGGTGAAGACCGAGTTAGGCCTCGTGAAGCAAGAGTTAGGCCTCATGAAGCATCGGGGAACTGGTTCTTAGCCTTCCAGGGACTCTGCGACTGAATTTGTCTTATCCTGTATCAGTGAGTTATTCCCCCATATAATCCTTTAATAAATACTCCCTTTCTCAATAATCTGTAAATTTCCTGCCTTAAAGGTGGAAAAACTTATTTTTATTATTCCAAAAACTCAATTTCCATATATAAATATTTAAGAAACAAACATTTACAAAAGTTAAAAGCATCAGTCTAGAGTTTTAGAGAAATACGATTATTAATATAAATAAATTTAGACAACATTTTTGTTATATATTTTTACTATTATTTTATATGTACACCAGTCCAATATGTTGTGATTTATGTCAAAGGTATGTTTTTCTTCTAATGGGATGAGTCAAACAATTTCTAGAGTCATGGAAAATGTTTTAAAATGGAAAATGATATCTTAGCATTAAACTAAGTTATAGTGTTATACATATATCATTCAGCTAATCACCACTTGTAATATCTGCATTTACATTTGTATTGTAAAAGAGATTTTTCCCAATACTCAGTTTTGCTTCCATAATCAAAACATTCTTCCCTGTAAAATCTGAATGAGCATGAAGATAGAAACAGCTGGCATTGCAGAGCAAATAACTGGATCCCAGGAAATCGTGTAAGCAGCAGGCCAGTTATGGAATCAGAGCAGAGCCCCACCTTGAGCAGTTTAGAAATCTGTCAACAAGCAAGCGTGCAGTGGTGATCCAAGGCCTGCGTCCCACACCGTTAGAAAGCACAAAAGAAGAGGCAAAGGCTAGTGTAAGGCCCTGCTAAGGTGCTCTGTTAGTGCTGGATCCCAGTTGTTAAAACTTTGAGATGTGAGCAGGCTGAGATTCCAAACTTCAGGAAATCATTAAAGTCCATTCATTAAGACAAAGGTATTAAATACACTGAAGTTAAAAAAAAAAAAAACCCAATGGCGATTACTTTATAGACGACTTTATTTTATTGTTTTCTTTTATTTAAAATATATATTATATCTTGTTTACAGTTTCACCTCTCTCTATTCCTCCCAGATCCTTCCCACCTCCCCTCCCATCCATATCCAAACCCTCTCTGTTTCTCATTAGAAAACAAACATGCTTGTAAGGGATGATAATAAAGTAAGACAGAATAAAATAAAATAAAATAAAATAAAATAAAATAAAATAAAATAAAATAAAATAAAATAAAATAAAATAAAATAAAATAAAAGGTAAAACAAAAATAAATATATCAGAACAGGACAAAACAAACAGAAGAAAAAGAGCCCAAGAAAAGGCACAAGAAACAGATATAGACACAGAGTCCCACTCATTCACACACTCAAGAATCCCATAAAAACACAAAGGACCTGTAGGGTAAAGAATGAGCGAAAAAAATTAAAAAATAAAAGGTAAAATATCAAAAAGATAACACTAAAAAAGAAAAAGTCTTGACATGACATTATGAGTCAAGGGAACTTCAAAGATGTTGTTGAGTTCTTTTTCTGAAGAACATAAAAACCCTAGTAAATAGAAGACAATGCACATTGTTCTTAAAAAGAAAAGGATAGTCATTAAAATGCTGGGCCACTGTGCGGGTTTAGAAAACACTTGGCCAGTGTGATGGTTCAGCCAGTAAAGGTACCTGAGGCATAGCCTGATGACCTGAGTGCAAACCCCAGGACCCAAGGGTGGACAGAAGAAATCAACCACTAAAGATAACCTCTGACTTCCACAGATGTACCACATCCAATCACACAGACACACACAGACACAGACACACACACACACACACACAGACACACACACACACAGACACACACACACACACACACACACACACACACACACACACACACATACAGTATGCTTTTTTGTTGTTGTTTTAATAAAGGGACAGTGAAATTTGGAAGATTTCTAAGTATTCTGAAGAATGTAAGAAATTAGGCCAGTACTATCTACCAAAAGAAAAGTATTGATGATTTGCAATGCCAAATTTTGTAAGTAAATAACAGAAATAAAATAAATTAGTAATCCTGTTTCCCTTTGTCAAAGGATAAACTGGCAACTCTGCATCAATACTGTTAACACACTAGACTTTGCTTAACAGTGAGTACAGAACTTAGAATTTATGAAGCACAAGGTTTGCTCAGTAAACACCATTGAAATATTTATCTAGACATCTTTTTTTTATTTTATTTTTTTTTAATTTTTATTTTGCAATACAATTCAGTTCTACATATCAGCCACAGATTCCCTTGTTTTCCCCCCTCCTGCCCCCCTCACCTTCCTACCCAGCCCGCCCCCGATTCCAATCTCCTCCAGGGCAAAGCCATCCCCACAGACTGAGATCAACCTGGTGGACTCAGTCCAGGTAGGTCCAGTCCCCTCCTCCCAGGCCGAGCCAAGGGACCCTGCATAGGCCCCAGGTTTCAAACAGCCAACTCATGCAATGAGCACAGGACCCGGTGCCACTGCCTGGATGCCTCCCAAACAGATCAGGCCAATCAACTGTCTCACCCTCTCAGAGGGCCTGATCCAGTTGGTGACCCCTCAGCCATTGGTTCATATTTCATGTGTTTCCGTTCGTTCGGCTATTTGTCTCTGTGCTTTATCCGACCTTGGTCACAACAATTCTCGCTCATATAAACCCTCCTCATTCTCGCTAATTGGACTCCCAGAGATCCACCTGGGCCTAGTCATGGGTCTCTGCATCCAGATCCCTCAGTAGTTGGATGAGGTTTCTAGCACGACAATTAGGGTGTTTGGCCATCCCATCACCAGAGTAGGTCAGTTCGGACTGTCTCTCGACCATTGCCAGCAGTCTGTTGTGGGGGTATCTTTGTGGATTTCTATGGGCCTCTCTAGCACTTTGTTTCTTCCTATTCTCATGTGGTCTTCATTTACCATGGTCTCCTATTCCTTGTTCTCCCTCTCTGTTGTTGATCCAGCTGGGATCTCCCACTCACCCAAGCTCTCTTTCCCTCGACCCTCGCCCTTCACTACCCCCACTCATGTCCAGGCTGTTCATGTAGATCTCAATCCATTTTTCTGTCATTGGGCGATCCCTGTGTCTTTCTTGGGGTCCTGTTTTCCAGGTAGCCTGCCTGGTGATGTGAGTAGCAGTCCAGTCATCCTTGTTCCACATCTAGTATCCTGTTATGAGTGAGTACATACCATGTTTGTCTTTCTGAGTCTGGGTTACCTCACTCAGGATGATTTTTTCTAGATCCATCCATTTGTCTGCAAACCTCATGATGTCATTGTTTTTCTAAAAATATGGAACACTTCACGAATTTGCGTGTCATCCTTGCGCAGGGGCCATGCTAATCTTCTCTGTATCGTTCCAATTTTAGTATATGTGCTGCCGAAGCGAGCACTATCTAGACATCTTTTAAAAACATAAGAAGAGCTGTTCCTATATCATCATTTAAAACACTCAACTAGTTTCAAATGTGTTTTGAAACTTATGTAATAGAAAAATAAGTGGAATATTTAAAAATGTAACAAGGGATTGGGAAGACTTCACGCAGAGACAAACTATGTGATTCAATTGATATTATCATATAATTATTTTAAAATATTTACTAATAACAAGAAATAATAGTGGAAAATTAATTATACATTTTAAAATGGTGCTAAAACAGATTACATGTTAGAGTTCACCATTCTGTATAAATTTTCCAACCTGTGTGTTATTTTGTTTGAGCCTGAAGGCTTCTGTCCTTTTGATTTTCATTTTATAATGAGCTCTGTTATTTTTACATTACATTATTTTCCCTCATAACTGTCATTTTATCATATATTTTCAATGATATCTATTTTACACAGAATACTAAATACTCTAATTTTCACTTCTGAGATTTTTTCCCCTTTTCCTAATATTATTCTTGAATTCAGTTAACTCTCATTTTTATATTTCTGTCTTTGCTTTGTGGTTTTGGTTATCAGGGAGCTGGTATTCTTTAATATTTTACATGATCTTCTTATCATCTTTCATCTGTTACTATTTTGGTGTTTTATCATTCCTTAAAGTTTGTTGTGAAAGTTTAATGTAGTTTCACCAGCCGAAGTTGTAATTATCCCTTTTTATCTTTCCTTAGAATACCTTTGTGTTCAATGAAGTTTCTCGGGCCCACCCGGTCCCACTTGGGCAGCAGTGTTTTTATAAAACAATCACTTAAAGGCCTAATATTAATTACAAACTGGTCAATGGCTCGGCTTACTGCTAGCTAGCTATTACAGCTTAAATTAACCCATTTATATGAATCTATGTATCGCCATGTGTCTTGTGGCTTTACCTGTGTTCTACTACATCTTACTCCCCTGGTGGCTTGCACAGTCTCTCCCCAACTCTGCCTTTCTTCTCCATGTATCTTTGCTTGGATTTCCCACCTGGCTATAACCTATCTTGCCATAGGCCAAAGCAGCTTCTTTATTAACTAATGGGAGCAATACATATGCACAGTGTACAGAAAGACTATCCCACAGCACTTCCCCTTTTCTGTGTAATCAAAAAAGAAAGTTTAAACTTTAACATAAAAAATTACATATAACAAAACAGTTATCAAGAATTATAGTTATAATATCTAGTCTAGTTGTATTTGGCAAAATTAAGATAAATAACTATACTATATTTGTATGTCTAAAATTTTATATCTAATTTACCTTTTATCATAAACAAGGAAAATACAGTTATAACTATCTAGTTTTCAACTCCATCAAAGACCCTAGAAGGATATAATATTTACTTGAGTAAACAGGAAGTGTATTGCAAGCAAATTCCAAAATTCTAGAAATGACAATGATATCTGACTGCCTGGAAAGTCACCCAAAGTTCCTCTACAATGTTGGGCCATCTGTCTTCAGCCTACAGACCTAGTCTCTGGCATACTTTTCAGTGAAGCAGGAAATTTGAAGGACTGTTCTGTCTATTGGCAAAGTTCATCAGTTGCTTTTCTCTGTGTCCTGCAGAATATCTGGCAGTTTCTCTGTGAAGCAGGAACCTGAAGGACCATCTCGCCTTGTTTGGGCAAAATTCAGTGGTCACCTTCCTATGGTCCTATATGTCCAGTTTATACAACTGTCAAGCAGTCCAGGCAAGAGGAGTTTCTTGCCCAAATGACTAACCTTTTCTACATTGTAAGCAAACTCCGTAAGGAGTTTCTTCGATGCCCATCATCCTCTTTGATTGGTACTGCCACTAGTAGACGTGTCTCATTGTCCAGAAAAGTCTAAGTTCTTGAAACATTTTGAAATGCCATGTTATGTAGGTCTTTGAAATGTTTGAAGATTATCTATCTAATTCAAATATATTTTTGTATATCTAAAAAACTTAACTAATGTTACTATAAGTTGGATTATCATAGATGACTATTAACCTGTATTTCTTAATGATATACTACAATTTTAAAGGAGTTGCATAAACATAATACCTTAAACAAGAGTAGAAATATACATACAGTATAACAAAATTGACCTTAAGCCAAAATCCATACCAATGTAAAGTATTTTGAGATTAACAGTTGTTTCCTGGATTAAAGTATATTTAATAATTTACCTTTTTTTCATCTCTTTATCATATCACTCTTTAAATTAAAAGAAACATTCATAAATAATATTTTGGGATTTGGGGCATAGCTTTCTATATGACTTCCTGCTGATTGGGGGTGCTGGCAATCTTATGGGGATCCTGAGAAAATTTAGGATTGTGGTTAAGTCCTGACTGGAGTAGCCTGTGAGGCTGGATCATCATCTCAGCCAGCTGCCTTGTAACTTTTCTAGACATTGGATCATCTGGCCCAGAGCTCCCACTGGAGACCTCTCAGGGGGTCTTCCTTGATGGAACAAATCTACAGCTTCTCTTCTTCTGTGGAAACAAAAGCAGAACCTCTTTTCCAAAGCAACATATCCTTAGACACAAATTTTGAAGTCAAAATACCTTTTAGATATATATGTTGGTTTAGCTTAGCAGCCCCTACAATCAAATGTCTCTGCGCAGTTAAAGATCCCAAAGACACAATAATAATATATAGTATCCAATAGTACCCAGACTCTCTGTGTCTTTTCCATCTTTATGTAGCTTTTTCTTTTTATTATTCTATTTCTTTTTTAAGGACTTTCTATCTTTTTTTCTCTCTCCCAAGCCTATGTATATTTTAAAACATAGTGTAACCCATTTAGAGGTTTGTTTTTTTCCATCTGATTCTGTTTTATTGTGTATCTTTAATACTTTTTGACCAGAAGAGCTTTTAAACTACTAAGCTGTGTCTCTAGGATGAAAGCAGTGGCCCTGTTCTGACTCTGCCCTGCTCAGCTTTTCAACATGGCAAAGGTACCAATGAGTCACGCTTACCTCCCCAGTTCTGGGAAGTAGTGTTAAATAGCATGCCTGTGTTTTAAGCTGGTGGCTGTGCTCCCAAGTCTGCAGGCAGCGGCTGGGAGAAGCCTCTTTGGCAGTCTGTAAGAGACCACGGGAGACCATCTTGTTGCTGTTGAAGCCCAGCACAGCCAGGGGATGAATCTCTGTATTGTGACCCATAATGGGACCTGAACTAGGATTATTTATAAAATAATCACTCAGAGGCTTAATATTAATTACAAACTTGTCTATGGCTCAAACTATTGCTAGCTAGCTATGACATCTTAAATTAACCCATTTCTACTAATCTATATATCACCATGAGTCTTACCTGCATTCTATTACATCTTGCTCCCCTGGTGGCCCACACCATCTCTACCTTTCTTTTCCCTGTATCTTTGCTTGGACTTCCCATCTGGCTAGAACCTGACTTGCCATAGGCCAAGGCAGCCTCTTTATTAATCAATGGTAGCAACACATATGCACAGCATACAGCAAGACCATCCCACAGCACCTTCGTGGGGATAATCCCTGACTTTCCTAAGCTTTTTAGCATTTTGGCATTTCCTTCAACCAGTAATAGCAAATGATGCTCTAAAAAGAATGGTAGGATTTATGAAAAAGAATCTTTTCCAGTTCATCAGTGTCCCCGTCTATCAGTAAAATGACAAGACATGTGGCTTCAATAATTGACACTATTCCCACCTGTTAGAGAATATTGTTTTCTTTAGAGTCTCTGGTGCCTCTTATGTTTCTACCCCCTTAATTTGCACTACATTCTTTTCTACCTTCCCACTTACATAGAATACAGAAAGATCAGTCCAGTTATACTCACTTCAGTTTTAAAGGGGTATTTTCCAAGATTGCCATCTCCAGCCTCATGCAAACATCCATTTTCAATGTCTCAGCAGACGGTTCAGATTCACTGGTCACAGACCCACTGACAGTATTTACTTGCTGAAGCAAACCTCTTATTTAGTGGTGATACTCAAGTGATTTCTTATTTCCTGCATGCTGGTGCTGAAGGAAGCTAGTTGTGTTCTTTTTCATGCTGTACAGATGCCCCCACAACTCTATAGTGAACCCTGTTTATTTCCCCAACTACACATAGTAAAATTGTTCTCTGTCTTCCAATACAGTATTACACTGTAGAAGAGGACTATTGTGAGTGGTTTGTTTACTTTCCTTTTTCACTCTGGCATCTGTTATTACTCTATAGGCTATCACTATACCCTACAGGCATCTGTTATTACTCTATAGGCTATCACTATACCCTATAGGAAGCCATTATTAGCCTACAGGCTGTCACTGTACCCTATAGGCATCTGTTATTATCCCATAGGCTGTCACTGTACCCTATAGGCATCTGTTACAACCCTAGAGGCTGTCACTAGGATGAATTACTGAATTTTAAGGAAAACACTTCCATAATCTCCAACACCATGCAGCTCAGCTATATTGAACTTTGGGTCTTCAAGAAGCTCAAACACTCTAGTTTGTTGTAATTCTATCCTGGTAAACAGAGAACCAGGGACAGTCATCTGGGACACTTCAAATAACTGTGCATGTATCAGGAGCTTCAAGGCTTCTCTGGTGCCTAGGTGCTAGATTTTGACACTGTCTCACTCGGTAATGGCAACTTCTGTTCTTGATACTCTAGTTGCTTCACCTTCGTGTCTGAGCTGGAGGAGAGGACATTCTGCTGTGAAATCTGTGTCCTGAGGCACCACTTCCTTACCTTGTCACTTCAATAAACATGTAGATCTATGGACAAAAGAGAGCACATGGTGAGGCTCTGACAGAGCTTAAAGGAAGCTATCCAATGATGACAAAGAACCAGAGGACTCTTCTCGTGAGATGATTTTATATTTACTATAGTACCATAAAAATATAAATGTGACAGTGTGATGCTCAGTCTGTTATGAGCTACAGTTCAGAAGCATAAAGAAAACTCTGTCTATGACAAAGAGATGCAGAAATCAGTCTATGCAAGATTCCACAGGTGTCTTTTTGCTAAATTTTCTTTTAAAAATTTGTGAAAACCCAGATTTCATGGTGCATAGGAAGAGAAAATGCTCATGTATGTAGGGCTTGGTTTGGCACTAATCAGTTTATTATCACTAACAAGAAATTTTGTTTTCTCATTGTTAGATGGCCCAGCTTTGTGAGGCAGCATGCCATACACTCCTTTGGAGTCATGTCCCCAGTGACCTAAGGAACTATAAGGTGCCATTGATAAAGGTTATTCTCAGCTCTCAATAGCATAATCCTGAGGATGATAAATATTCGCATATATGTCACAAATGAGCTTGGTATGAAGATAAGAACATACCATTAAATAGCTGGTTTTTGCACTTTATTGTGACATCCCATATTTCCCCCCAAATAAATGAAAAATATTATTTCTACCACCCAAACAATAAACTCAACACAAAATATGCACCAAAAACAAAATGGGAAATGAAGCATGTTAAGAATCTGCTTTGTAAGCAGTGTCTTCCAATTACTCGCTTGCATAAACCTTGAGTACTTCTTTCAAAAATGACTGAAATCACATTATATTACATTAGCAAAGTGTTCCCAGATTTGTAAGCACATTTATACTCACCAGCAATGAGAAGATATTTTGCAAACATGATAAAGATGCATTATTATGAACATAATTTATGAAACTCTATTATGTAGTGAGAGAGTTCTTCTGAAGTCAGTACAAAGAGCTGGACAAGAAATAAAGTATTAATTTTCATTTTGATTTAAAATGCATCTGAAACTTAACACCCAAATCATGCTGATGTTATATGGCAATGACCTCAATCTCAATAAGCAGCATGTAGAGGGAGAATTCAATTGTATCACAGAAATTGTATTCAGTCAAGGAACAATGAAGCAAAATACCCTTCAGGAAAATACTAAACTGGCTATTGACCAGTGGACTAGAAACTATAGGAGCCAATAGAATTTTAGACCTTCATGGTCTACCACAATCTCTTTACGAATGATAAATCCAGCATAAGAGAATGAAATGAGATGCAATTATATCATGCCAGCATAATTTAGGATAATGTTTGCTGAAGAAAAAAATCTAGTCATTTAAATCAAGTCATAGTCAACAAGCAAATTTTCTAATTCTGTTAGTTACAAATTAAACCATTTATTATTAAGATAAAAATGTTTAATTTTTACATACATCAATACCTTACTTTCTTTAAAATTAGCACCATATTTAAAATATCTCTAAGCAAGTAAAAATAACACCTCTGTTTTTTAGATTCTTTCTTCACAAAAGTATCTTGAAGCAAAGCAAAAATGTGTTCATGCCTTTTGCCTCCACATTGTCATTTTTATTCAGAAAGCCTTTTGACAATCAAGCTAATTGAAAAGTTTGAATAATAGTTCACAAATAAAGAGTCAGACAAAATTGCTTAAGAGTCATTGTGTGAGTGGCTGGAAGCCAAATAGTTATACTTCTGTCACTAAATCCATTCTATAAGCAGATAGAAATTGAGAACCAGCTAAGTCCTCCCTGTTTTCCTCTTGTCCCACATCTACTGAATGGCAAGATCTTTTCTCCCTTTGCTCTGGAAAATTCTTGAGTCTCCTCATGAACCCTGTGGCCTCCAGTCTCCCTTCTTTCGCTCTCTCTTCCCACTTCCTCTTCCTCACATTTTATTACTCCTCCCCTCAACATTCTGTGTCTGTCCTCCTTTCTCATGTCACTAAGACTCCTAATTTTGTTGTATGAGCACATGCATGAAGATACCTACAGAGGCCAGAAGTGGGGTGCAGATACCCTGATACGAAGTTACAAGTGGTTTTGAGTGACTTGATCCTGCTACTTATAACTCTGACTGATGGCATTAGTAACAAGTTCTATTAACTACGGAGACATTTCTCAAGCCCTGATGTAACCAGGACATTTTTAAGTTCTTTACTTCTTTTTAAAATAAGAGTTATACAATTAGAAGAAATGTCTGCCCTAATACTAGTTTTTGATGTTGACATTTTAAAGCTCTAAAATTGAAATATTCTAACTTAGCTAGGCCTAGTAGTGATGAGTAGCACCCCAGCTGTATAGGTACTGTCTGAGGGACATACAGAGGTCAAGGTACTCTAGTCAATTTAGTGACTTGTGGAACCCTACCTCAAATAAAATAGTAAAAGGAAGCTGTATCTGTGGCTCAATGATAGAACTCTTCTCAAGAACATGTGTGACTCTAGGCTCTGTCTCAGGTATGGCACAGAAAGAGTAACCAAAGAAAGAAGCAAACAGTTAGAAGTTGAATGTCCCACTGAAATGCTTTGTCTGTGGCTCTTAACTGTACTTCAAGCTTGACTCACTAATGTCTCTTACCCAGTAGGCAGTTGCCTGGGAATGCCTACTTAGATTTTTGTTTTGTTTTGTTTTGATATGCTCTCCAGTCACTGGATGCTGCATCTTTGCTCATATGGGTCTGCCTCTATCCAATACCCAAATAGCACCCAAGGATGTGTATCTTAGCTATGTTCACTGCTCATGGGCAAAAGTACAAGAAGAAATAGGAACAGATTAATCCACTTTCTTCTACTATACAACTGTAAAAATTAGAAATAAACTACATTTGCCAGAAAACAGGTCTAAATCAGTCCACCCATTGTATTCATTGTGCTCATCTTTGTGCACTGAGAAAACAAATACTTGGCTTTTCATCTAACATAAATTCTACTTTAGGAAGGAGAGAGAGAGAGAGAGAGAGAGAGAGAGAGAGAGAGAGAGAGAGAGAGAGAGAGGAGGGAAGGAGGGAGGGACAGAGGGATGGAGGGAGGGAGGATGAGGGAGGGAGAAGAGTTCCTAATCACATAATATGAATTACCAGCCTCTGACTTGCTGTGTTCAGGAAATGATCTTCTTGCTAAATTAAATAAACAAATAATTTTTTACTGAAACCCAAATGGGTGAGTTTGACAATTGAAGAGAATACAGTTACAGAACAGGGATGAGGTAGGTGGGCAAGGTCCTAGTGTGGCAGTTCAGACCTACTGAAGAAAGAGCGAGGGTCTGAAGGCAGGTTTGGATTTTATCCTAGAACTACTGACAAAGAAATCAGAATTTCAGCATGTGAGTGAGAGATACTTTTTCAAGCTAATAAAAATTACTCAGCCTTCTATGAGGACATCCTTGATTTACAGAATGGTCTATAAACTTTTGGGTGGTGTATAACAATAACTTTTTGTTTTAGTTTTACATTTACACATATTATTTGCAATGTTCCTAGAGACTGGGGGATAGGTTGAAATTCCTTTTAATATTTTTTACATATATTATCTCAAAAATTAGCTTAAGAAGCAAAATGATACATATATATTTAACATCAAAATGAAGTCAAAACAATTATTTAATTGATTTGTTCATATTAATAAATACTGATATTTTAACATAATGTTAAGACACTTATAAATAATTGAAATGAACTCTCAAATTTGAAGACATATGATGTCTTCAGACTTAAGAATTAGATATTATTTATCTAAGGAAAATATCCTTGCACATATCACCTATCTCGTAAATTTTTATATGGTTTCACTCACAGGGAATATCAGAATGAACTATTAACTAATTTAATTACAGGATGTCACTGAGAATTTTTTGTAAAAAAGTGATAGTAAGATGAGTTCTCTCACACACATGGGCATCTTACTTCTTGAGAACTAATGGGTGTAACTGATCATAGTGAATGTTGGCATTTTATACTAATAAAGCAAACTGTATTATTCCAGATGTGGTACCAGTCATGTCACTGTTTGAGAAGGGCAAGCTAAAGACCAGTGAGACTGGGAACACCATGGATGCCTATGATGTGTGCCTTGCATCCTTTACTGTAAAAGATATATATTCTAAAAACATCTTCAGTCTGTTCAAAGTTAGATCCAAGATTTTAGGGTCTCTAAGAAAATGAAGAAAAAATTATGAACATAGAAAAGTAAATATTTATATTTCAAAAGTAAATCACTTGCACAAAACTTAGTGAAAATGAGTTCAGTGAAGCTGGAGAGTTTTCTCTCCGGGTCACGCCAAACCCCAGCCATCCGACAGCCCACTTATAAAATAAACACACAGACGCTTATATTATTTAAACTGTTTGGCCTAATGGCTCAGGCTTCTAGCTATCTAATTCTTACATCTTAAATTAATCCATTTCTATAAATCTATACCTTGCCACATGGCTCGTAGCTTACCGGCAGCTTTACATGCTGCTTGTCATGGTGGTGGCTGGCAGTGTCTCCCTCTGCCTTCCTGTTTTCTCAATTTTCCTCTCTGTTAGTACTGCCTATACTTCCTGTCTGGCTACTGGCCAATCAGTGTTTTATTTATTGACCAATTGGCAACACATTTGACATACAGACCATCCCATAGCAGTTCAGTACAACAATCACAAAATCTGGGAGAATATGACATAATGTTTAATTAGCTCTGATAACTTTTTCATATATTATCTGACTGTATACCTTAAGAAGCTCTACACATGACATCAACTTGTTAATATTCCAGGGTGTTTAAAGGAGTGGCTGGATAAAAACTAGCATACAAAAATCAGTAACTGGCCTATATACCAACAATAAACATGTTAAAGAAGAAACCAAATCAAAAGAAATCCCATTCACAATTGCTTCAAATAAGATAAAATACTTTCCAATAAACCTGACCAAGGAAATCGATAATCTCTATAATAATAACTTTATAATACTTACTAGAGAAATTTAATAAGACACTAGAAAATGGAAATATAGCTCACATTCATAGATTAAAAGAATCAGCACTGAGAAAAAGGGTGTCTGTCCAAAAAAGTCTTAGTTTCTAATGCAAATGTATCTATGTGGGAATGTGTGTATCTAGGAAAACTAAAACTATTCTAGGAGAGAAGGAAAAAGAAACTTTATAATGGAGAAGAGTGGGTAGGGTGAGGAAAATTGTGATAGGAAATCCCAAAGAGAAAGCAGGGATATCAGTGTTTAAATAGAGATGTGGAATGCAGTGGCAGGGAAGTGGGGAGAGTAAGGGAAGAGTCAGATGCTGTGGATATCTGTATGCTGTGAATGTGTTGCTCTGATTGGTTAATAAATAAAGTGCTGATTGGCCCACAGCCAGGCAGGAAGTATAGGGGGGACAAGCAGAGAAGAGAATTCTGGGAAGAGGAAGGCTGAGGGGAGACGCCAGCCTGCTGTCCAGGGAGCAGCATGTAAAGGCAACAGGTAAAGCCACGGAACATGTGGCGACATATAGATTAGCAGAAATGGGCTGAGTTTAAGTGTAAGAACTAGTCAGTGGTAGGCCTGAGCTAATAGCTGAGCAGTTTAATTAATATAAGCTACTGAGTGATTATTTTATAAGCAGTTGTGGGGTCTGTGGGGCTTGGCAGGACTGGAGAAAATTTCAGCTATAGTCAGACAAGGCTTATAAAAAAAAAGTGTTATAAGAAGCATATTATATTGTAAGCTACTTTAAAATATATATGTGCACAATTATTTATATTATGTTATAAACTATTTATAACATTTATATATATATATATATATATATACAGAGAGAGAGAGAGAGAGAGAGAGAGAGAGAGAGAGAGAGAGAGAGAGAGAGAGAGAGAACTGAGATAAATAGAATGTTTGTCATGATTTGCATAGACATTTGTTTTATCTCTAGCACTCTGCTGCTCTGCAAACACAGTAATGGCACTGAATTACATTTTGTATGTTTTCCAACATGAAAGTGAAAAAGCCTGACTTTTATTTTACTTTAACCTCTGCATTTTCCTTTTTCAGGAATTTTCAATTTGAGAAGTCATCTAAGAGACCTATTTCTTTGCATGAAATCTTGGTATGTCTTTATGTTAAAAGAATTTTCCAGGGTGGTGGTGTCACATACCTTTACTCCCAACACTCTGGAGGCAGAAGGAGGTGGATCTTTGAGTTCTAGGCCAGTCTGGTCTACATAGTGAGTTCCAGAACAGACAGGGCTACACAGAGAAACTGAGAGAGAGAGAGAGAGAGACAGACAGACAGAGGTACTCCACAGACTTGATGCGATCCTGTACATGTTACTTCCTCTTTCACTAATCTCATGATTTATTTTTAGGGACAAAACACTGTATTTGTTGAAAATTCAGGAGAGTCTTAGAGTATTCAGTTGGCAATAATAGTCTTATGAATCTAGTACACATAGTTGCATATCTGAGTCTATACTCCAGGGAGGTGGTGTAGCCCACAGCCAACCTACAGGAGATGATCCTCAACTCCCTGGAATTTCCACTGCACCTGACAGGGCTACCAGAGTCATACTGGCAGGAGTCCTTAAGGTAAGTGCTCAGTACTGTAACATATGTTATTGGATAGCTCTATCATCAATTGAGAATAAAGTAGTCAGTGTGGTGGAAGTTGTCCTGAATTATCATCACACTATTAATGATTTGATGTCTTAGGAAGTGATTTCAAGTGTAGATCATTTAGCTCGGTAGTTGAAAGTTTGCATATCAAGCACAAGGCCCTGAATTACATCCCCATCCTCTTGTCAGGGACCAAACATGAACCATGGAAAAGTACTAGCTAGGCCAGAGAACAAGCCACAGGCCCTAAACCAGATGCCCTCAAAGATAAAGAACATTCCTTGGTCAGGTAGGTCAGGTAGCATAGCAACAGAACAATGGGCCCTGACCGGGTAACCTTATCACCTAGCACAACATCCTACAGCCTCACAACTTGCACGTCCTCCTTCACCTGCACATCCCCCCTCAACTGCACGTCCCCTTCCCTCCTTCCTGCCCCCTCCCCCTCCCATGCTATATAAGCCTTGCTGAGGAGAATAAAATTTGCAGCTTGATCAGAACCCTGTCTTGCTGTCTTCCTTCATGTCTTCCAGTCCTTTTCATTCTCTCCCGCAGGTGAGTTGCCCCCATTGAGCCCCCGCTGGCCAGAGCATCCTCTAAATAAAAGGATACTTTCTAACTCTAAAACCATCTAAACTCAATAGTTCAGATAGGTTTCACGTTGGCTGGAGCCAAACATTCTCACTGTTAGAGAGTGTTTGTCTTTTAATGACTGCTTTTCCAAGGTTCAAAAGTATGACTGTGTGAACACTCTGTGACATTCCTTGAACTTGCTACTAAAATATGTGTAAACATCATGATGTTGCCTTTCTGCATTCTTATTTCATAATATTTGTTCCTTCATTCTGATTCTTTAAGATATGGCAAATTACACAGATATGCACACACACAGAGAGAGACACACAAACAGACACATACACACAGACACAGACACACACACAGACACACACACACACACACACACACACACACACACACACACACATGCTTTGTTCCTACCTCTGAAGTGTTCTGTTATTCCTGAAAAAAGAAACAAAATCCTAGTAGGGAGTCTATTAGACTGAGATAGCCCAATGTTTAAAGCTTCCAGGTAAGTGTATCATCTCTGAAGTACATAATAAAATTAGAGACTTTAAAAATATTAACATGTTGCAGTGACAACATATGCATGTAGCATACGTTAGAATAGAAATCAGGGGCTTTATTAACCAGAAATATGCAAGTTACCTTGAACCATGTCAAATTTATTTTCTTTGTCTTTCTTCTGTGTCAAAGCTCAGCCACTGTCCTTGCAACCACAAAGCTAATGAAGTTTGCTGGTTCTGAACTGCGCAATTTACAAATCACTTTTTGCTCAAATCCTCCTAATTTCATTTCTTCAAGTGTGCTTTTCCCAAACCATGTCCATTTGTCTTAAATTGTTTCTTTATTTGGAACCATATGTTTAACCACTTTGGAAGTAGCATGTTTCCTGCAAGGAGTACAGCTGATTGACTGGCCTACCCTCTTTCAATTCCCCTATGTCACTTCCTCACCAGTCCTTTTTTAGGGAATTTCTTTTGCAGAGTTCTTAATTTGGTTTTATCATGAACTTCTTTTTTTTTTTTTTTTTTTTGTCACAGTACATAGCCAACTTTGTAATCACATTTGATTTTCTTATTAGCAAATAACTTCTTAGTCCCAATAATGTCTACTCTAATGGTCAAACAAAGTATTTATAGTAAATTAAAAAAAAAAAAAAGGCGAACTCACCCAGCCCTCTTTTCAAATAGAAAAAAAGCTTGTACTGTTGTAAGAAGGTGGAAATGTAAGCCAGGCTAGGACACAAGATAGGCAACACTATTCTACAAAAGAAGATTGCACCTCCAATGGTGGACTGACTCTTCTCAAGAAGCCAAGTGTTGGGTACAATAACTATGAGACACTTCAGTTGAGCTACAAGAACAAAGATGAATTCTCAGATGAAGTCACACTGTGCACCTATGTCAACCGTAGCTGGAATAAAAACTCTTGACAGGTTTATTAAACAATAAGCACTGTGATCTCATAAATGTGTACACACATACGTGTGTATATGTATATGTACATATATGTGCATATACATATGTACACAAGTACACACACTTGCGCACGTGTGTGTGTGTGTGTGTGTGTGTGTGTGTGTGTGTCCTGAGAATCAAGCCTATGGTCTTGTATATGATAAGCACTCTACCACTTGTTCCCATCCCAGCCACTCCAAACTTTATTGTTAAAGTAAACTAAGTTGAGAGTGGCATTCTAATCACAAAAGAAGGAATTTGTGATTCTTAGTTACTATCTTATGCAGTATTTTACTGTATCATGTTACTGAGTGAAAACCCTTATAAGTAGAAATCCTTTCTTATGATCTTAGAGATAAGTACATAGTTAATAATAAGTGGTAATATGAAAAAACTTAGTCTTAAGAATTAATTAGAACTATGACAGTACTTTGTGCCATCATAGTGTATAGAAAGAAAATATGATAGCACTGTATTTACACCTCACTTTAGTATAATAGTGTTGATTTTACAACTAAATATAGTTAACAAATAATCCAGAGACACAGAGTATTATTTAGTGATAGGTAAATGAAATTTTGGTAATAAGTATGCAATTTATATAAAGAATAAAGGCCAGGCAGTGGTGGTGCACACCTTTAATCCCAGCACTTGGGAGGCAGAGCCAGGTGGATCTCTGTGAGTTCGAGGCCAGCCTGGGCAACCAAGTGAGTTCCAGGAAAAGTGCAAAGCTACACAGAGAAACCCTGTCTCGAAAAAACAAACAAACAAACAAACAAACAGACAAGGTAGGATCTAACTTTTTCAATACTTTTCTAAGAGTTTATAATCTAGAAGGGAATTAAAATATACTTTAAACCTAATATATTGAAACACATGAAAATTTTTAAGCAGAAAGTTTAATAGTAAAAATAATGAATATATTTGAGTAGTTACTGTGCCAGTATCCACTTTTATAGCTGGTCTGTATGTATTAAGTTACTTTATTCTCAGCAAAGCCTAATTACACGGATGCTGTGTTATGAACAATTTACAGAGTTGGAAACTGAGGGCATAGAGGTGAAGTGTTGTTAAGCAGCTTGCTGTAAAGTGGCATTGCCCATAAGTGGCAGAGCTGGCCTCTGGACTCAGGCAGTCTGGCTCCAGCAATTGTGCTCTTAGCCAGCACTATTTCTCTTGGCTGTGGCTATTGCAGCCTTATTATCACTCCATAAAGGAGGAATTTTTCATTCTAACTTTAAGATATGGTAATTGAAACTGAAATAGCTAAAAATAAGAGTTTTGAAATGCACTAATAGAGAAATCATATTAACACTCAGTTCGGCGTTTAATAGTGCCCGGCAGTGTTCCATGTAAATTACCTCCATTAGCTCATTTACTTCTCATAGTAAAACAGCAATTGGCGCATCTGGAACTATCTCTTTAATCTTCACTTTACAGAACAGGGAGAATCAGAGAATGTAATACAAGTGAGGAAAATGACAAAGACAGCTACCCCAGCTGGGATGCCAAGGGAGGAAATGTGACTTCAGTTGAGGCTCTTATGTCCTTCAGAAAAAAAAAGAGATAAATGACTTACTCTCCCACTACCAAATAATAACAGTGAGTAAAATGTACAGAAGAAATACAGAATAATTGCTGAATTCTAAAGACAGTTGTATGGAAGGAGAAATTTTACCTGACTAAAACTTGAAAAGAGAAGTAATTAGTAGTGAAAAAAAATTTTTTAAACTGGAAGCAACAGGATCAGGAAGATGTGTAATGACATTCAATAATCAGTAAGATCAATTATTATATTTAATTTTTCACATTTACTTATTTACTTATTTGGGAGATCAATTTATCCACTAAGCCATTTCTGACCTGATACTAGTTATATTTAAAAAATCTAATAATTTTTCAAATTGGGAATTAAACAATTTCAAAGATGTAGTCTATAATTACCCTTTCTTTTAAATTTCAATTCTTATTCTTATTAGAAATTTATTTGATTTAATTCAATGAAAAATGTTTTTTGTTATTGCAGTGTTTAGATTCCATGGAATAAAGTTTAAGAGTTCTTGCTTTTAAGAAAATCACAGTCTTCTAATTTAACATCACTGATCACAATTTCTTTAGGTTTTGACCTGACAGTATTAGCAGTTGCCCACCACAGCAGTTCAGCAATCAGTTCTTGAGGATCTACTGAGTTACACAGGCTGTGACAGCTGTGAGAGCAGACCAATAAACAAGCCATTGTGAAGCAGCAGGGAGCATGCCTGGCACTGGTCACAATGCAGAGCAGGAAAAAGGGGTTCACTGTCTATAAAATAACTCCAACAAACATGAGTAGGGGCAAACTATATCAGCTACCATGCCACATAGTGACAATGAGAATTGAAAACTTAAATGAGCCCTATCCTTCTAATTCTCGTATTTCCAAATAATTTAAGAAAAACTGTTTGCCAGGTTGCTAGAAAATGGAGAAACAGTAAAGGAAAGGGAAATGGGGATGGAGATCTTGGCAAGGGATTAGGATCTTAGAGTTTCTTTAACCTCTAACCCCCAGCTTCCACAAAGGAGGGCAGCTGCAGGAGGAGGGACCAAATGAGAGACAGGGATTGGGATAAACGTCAATTGTAGTATGGAGTAAGTTTTATAGTTTTAAGAAGGTCAGCTAAATATGGAAAGAACAAGAATCAGCACATATCAGAGAGGACTACAAAGCAGACTGGCTTGATGACTCAGAGATACTCGTTTTCTTGGGAAAGAACATTCCAGGTCTTCTAGCTATGACCCGCCAAGTTAAAGTATTTTTTTCTTGGCACTCATAAAGTAAAATGTCAGAATCTATAGGACTAATGGTATATTTCACTTTGCAAAGTTGTCAGTAAATAAAAGCTATCCAAGTTGAATCCTATCTGAATTGTTCTCATGGAATTTGCAATTCAAAATTGCACCTCTTTGGGTCTAAAAGAAATGTAGTTTGGGTATAAGAGATCAAACCCAGGGCCTCCTGCATAAGAGGCAAACATTTATTAAACTACCATAAGCCTCTTTACTCTGAACCCCAAAGGAAATTAGAATGATTTCTTTTTCTTTTTTAATATATATTTTCTAAGTATTTTATTTTTTGAAATTGAAGTATAATTACATCATTTTTATCCTTTCCTTTCCCACTCCCAAACTCCTACTATGCACAAACCTCTTGCTCACCTTCAAATTCATGACTTCTCTTTCTTTTCTTTTCATTTTAATTTATCCTTCTCTCAAGCAATGCATTCTGACTGCAGTTTCCCCTCCCTCCCTACTCATCCAAGTTACCCTTCCTACATCCCTCTCCGCCAGTCACTGCTCCTCTGTTTCTCTTCAGAATAGAGCATGTTTCCCAGGGATATCAACTGAATTCAGGATAACAAGTTACAAAAAGACTGTGCACAAACCCTCATATCAATGCTGGATGAGGCAATCCATCAGGAGGAAAAGGTCCCAAGTATAGGCAGAGTCAGAGACACCCCCACTCTCCTTGGTAGGAATCCCACAAAGACACCAAGCTACACATATATGCAGAGCCCAGACACATACAGAGTGCATTATTGCTATCTCTGTGAGCCCCTTCGGAGCCCTGCTTAGTTGATTCAGTGGACCCTGTTCTCCTGATGTCCTCAACCCATTGGCTTCTACAATCCTTCCTCCCCCTCTTAGGATTCCCAGAGCTCCACGTAATATTTGGCTGTGATTCTCTATGTCTGCTCCCATCAGTTGCTGGAGGAAGTCTCTCTGCTGACATTGGGCTGGGCACCACACTATGAGTATAGCAGGATATCATTGGGGATCATTTCACTGACTTTTTTTTTTTTTGCCAGTCATGTTTTAGTGTAGTGGTTATGTGTTCAACCTCTATTTAATTGTTGTTACCTATGAAAGTTTGCTGTGAGGCTTTTGTTTCCTAGAAATGTCAAAGGTATATTAATGGAGTCTCAGAGTGATTTTTAAATACTTTTTAGTAAATTTTAAATACATGGAAAGTTATTTTACTGATACTTAACAAGATTTTTGTTTGTTTGGTTGATTGTTTTTGTGTGGGGGTGCGCACGCGCAATGTTAGGCCCTGGATGTAATCCAATGATGTTAAAATTCAATTCAGTGTTTCATGTCAAGGTGTCTTGATAGGTTTATGCTTTAAGACAGATAAACTACAAAATATGTAAACCAAATATACAACAAGACCCAACAAAGGTAAACACCTTCAAAAATAAGTGCAAAACCATAGTGTCAGCTTAAATATAGGTCTAAAATAAGAAGCTACTCATGATGGCCAGGAAGTACATTCCACAATAGAGCATGAAAATATTCTGTGGACAACTCAGCATGACAGAGGAATACGGGCCAGAAACTCTTACTAATCCTCTCAAAAGAAAGGCAAAGAATTCATCTCAGGTCACCTACATATCTGGCTCACATAAAGCTACATACCTAGATAGGGAAGCAAAGTGGGTAAGCCTTTTCAGTAAGAGCCTCACTAATGAGCTTACTGCTGCAGGATCTAGAGGTCACAAACAGAGACAGTTCTGCTTCTTGCATAGGTGGATGAGCCCCTGAGAAACAATCCATCAGCTGATACTTTGGAAGAAATATGGAGGCAAACACAGTGGAATTTTGGGCACCAAACAAAATCAAGCAGTATTAAAGAGTCAAAATCTGACAGGTGATTGACATAAGAATGCTCTCTGTTTGGGTTTTGGGTTTTGTTGCTGGATAGACCTTCAGGGACAGGGTCTTCAGAAGCAATATAACCTGCTGCCTTTGAGGTGCCTGATGTGTTCAAAGAAAGGCACAGAGAAAGTTCTGGAAGGACTATGTATAATATCATTTTTTTCATGGTTGACTGGTTTTAAACTGTTAATAGTTAAGGAATGAGATACTGTTTTTATGAGGAAAAACTGAGTATCATCCAGACCTCCTCATCTTAAATCTCAGAGACTGATCTTAAATTCAAATAATCAGATATTCACACTTGGAATCTAAATCTGAAGTGAATGACACAAAATCAGAGGAAAGTTGGAGGCACATGCTACCACTAACATCCAGTGTCAGGAGGCAGAAGCAGTATAAATAGAACTGTGATAGTACAACGGACAGCATGGAACTGACTGGGTAATTGACACAGCTGCTAATTTATATATCTTTCGTTGGTTGACTACTGACTGAAAATCTTTATTTTGATATAATCTGCATGGCACAGAATTCACCCTTTAAAGCATACAACTGGCAGAGTTGCAAAGTATGTGTAGTTTTCAACTATGACCATGATTTAACTGAGAACATTTGCATCAACCCAAAATAGACTTTACACTCTCACTTCCCTGCAAGCAATTTCCAGTTTTCTTTCTATAGTTACAGATGCCCTTTCTGGACATTCATATGCATAGATACATGCAGTGTGTGGTCTTTGTAAGCATGTGTGATATTTCCAAGATTCATCCACATTATGGCACACATCAATGAACCCTTTTACTTCAGAGTAGTTTCATAGATACACAATGTTTTGTTTATCTATTTATCAGTTAATGAACATTTGGGTTGTTTTAACATTTTGGTCATTATGAATAATGCTGCTTTTAACACCATGATGTGGTCAAATGTTTGTATTTTTTTCTTGGATATTCAGTATTAAAATTCCTAAGCAGACAGTAGCTCCAGAAATAATGATTCTTTTGATCCATTATTTTAACAGTACATTTTCTCTCAAGCTTTATGTAACTATACTGTATAAAAATTACATATTATATGGTATACATACGTATTTATATATTCAATGAGTATATCAAGCTAATTTTCAGATCCATTGTATCTTAAAACACAATCTTTGTTTTTTAAAGCACACAGTATGCTATTGTTATAATTACCTTATTGTACACAAATTTTACAATACATTCATTGTGTCAAGTGACTCTTTGTACCCTTTAATGAACAGCTTGTTTTTGTAACTTCCTCCATTCCCAGCCCTGGCACTCACCATTGTGGGAGTTTGATTATTTTATTAAGCATCTAAGTGAGGTTATATACACTGTTTGTCTTTCTGTTCTCGGCATATTACGCTTGGTATGATGTTTTCCACATCTGTAGGACAAAGTGCTAAATGGTCTTATCCAAAAAAAAACAAAAAAAAAAACAAAAAAAAAAACAAAAAACAAAAAAACAGAGCTAGATATTGGGTGAAAAGCTAAGAGATCAGAAAATCAGAAAGAAGCCAGGATCTTACCACTTGGAGATCCTTGGCCAAACAAACCTACTTCCTGTATACCCATGCCTATATGCTTTTCTGTTCTGCCTTTCACTTCCTCTCTCAGCCCAGCTATATCACTTCCTCTTTCTACCCAGCTCTGTCACTTCCTCTCTGTCTGTACAGACCTCCAGACTTTTATGGTTAACTAGCATTGGAATTCAAGGCGTGTGCCACCACACCTGGCTCTGTTCCCAGTGTGGCTTTGAACTCACAGAAATCCAGACGGATCCTGCCTCCTGAGTGATAGGAATAAAGGTGTCTGCTACCATTGCCTGACTTCCATATTTAATAGAGTGGCTGGCTTTTTCCTCTGAGCCTCACATAACTTTCTCAGGGTGCACAGTATCTTGGAGGACACAATACATCACCACACACATCTATCCCTATTGAAGACAATGATAACATTTCCCCCTTTCTTTTAGACTGGTGTGTTCCATTACATATTCACACACATTCTTTGTCTACTCATCATCAACAAACATTTAGTATGGTAGTATTTTGAAGACTCATCAGACTGTTTTCCAGTAACCATATCATTTTGCATTTAATTGATAATATATGAGCTCTGTGATTTCTCCATATCTATGGCAATACTTGATTATAACAAGTCTTAATATGGACAGATATCCTAATAGGCATGGAATGGTATCATTGTGAGTTTGTCTTACCTTTCTTATGACGATATTGAACATCTGCTAATGTGTTTATTGCCTACCCACATACATTCTATGGAGAAATACATTTTAAAGTTATTTACCTATTATAAAGGTTGAGTCTTGTATACCTTTATTATTGAGTTCAAAGAACTATTTTTGCTTAATTTTCAAACTATGTATGGTGGTTTGAATGAGAATGGCCCCCATAAGCTCATATGTTTGGCTGTTTTGTCCCAAGTTAGTGGAACAGTTTTGGAATGATCAGTAAGTATGGCCTTATTGGAAGAACTGTTCCACTGGGGTTGGCATTGTGGTGTCAAAAGCACATGCCAGGCCCCAGTGCAACTTGGAGATCATGTGTGAGCTGCCAGCTACTGTTCTAGCCCCATACCTGCCTGACCACCGCCATAGTCCCCATCATGATGGTCATGGACTCACCCTCTGAAACTGTGAGCAAGCTCCCCGTTAAACATTTCTTTTGCAAGTTGCCTTGGTCATAATGCCTATTCACAACAAGAGAACAGTATCTGAGATAAAAGTCAGTAGCAGGTCTTGGGTATTGCCCTGGAAGGCCTGAGCATGTTGTTGTTTAAAGAAATATGCACAATTTGGGGACTGTGGACTAGAGAAGTAGTTGAACACTGTAAGTGGGATTTAATGGGCCATCTTAGTAGGGACTTAGAAGAGAATAGTACTGAGAGCAATGTGGACTGTGCAGGCCCAGCTCAAGAGGGTTCTGTCACGAATAATAGTGGGTGGGGTAGAGACCATTCTTGTGATGTTTTGGCAAAGAATATGATTATTTTTTTCCCTTTTCCAAAAAAATATCGTTCAGGCTAAATTTAAGAGTTTTGAAGTACAATTGACAGGAAATTTCAAGACAGCCTAATATTGACTGTGTCACATGGTTATTCATGATCACTCTTACACAGACCTACAATGAAGAAGAGCAAGGGGGCAAAAAGAATACAAAATGTACAGTTTGAGAGGGAAAGGAGCACCCAGAACTGTAATGTTGGAACCAAGTCTTGTGTTCAAGGACATGAAAAATTTAAAGTATAGTTAGGTGCTAAACAGAATAAAGGGGTGATAACCCCAGGGCAAGACCCTACCTAACTGTAACCCTCAGTCTATGAAAGGAAAGGGGCTGAGGGATTCCTGGGCCTGAACAACAATGGAAAATTTATGGAAATGTAATTCAAGGATGGGGCCAGGTTCTACTTGCAGTAAGCCAAAGAACTTGGCAGATTTAGCCACTTGCTTTTAGATTTAGAGTCCAGAAATACACAGGAAGGGGATTGTGGAATCTTCCTCCTCAATTAAGGAAAGCAACTGAGGCCTTGCACACAGCTGAGGAGTCTCTGTAGGGGGCCTAGAGAGACCATTTGGTGAAGCTGTGAAAATGAACTCTAAATTTTACTGGAGACCCCAAGAAATTGAAGATCTCAGAGTCACGGGATATCTGCCAAGGAGAACTACATAGAGAAAGTGAAACTAGCCCAAGAGAGAAAGATATATTGCATTCAACAAGGCTGGAAGGAGTAGGAGATTAGAAGGGACAATTAATGCAGAATTTGGAGCTTGTTTTTCTGGATTTTGTTCAGCTGGAAACTCGAGCTCACTCCTGCTTGATCTGGAAAGATCTATTTCTCTGTCTCTGAACCCTACCATCTCAGAGAATCTCCAACAAAGAAAAGGCACCAAAAAGCTTCATTTCGAATTCCTGGTGGCTGTGGCAGCTCCTCCCCTAAAGTTGCCAGTAGCCCAAGACCCTGCCTAAAGCACTCAATTTTTGACAATACTTCGGCACAAACCCAGCTTGTGGAGGACATGTCATCATCCCTCACCTGCAGGCTATATAAGCACTCTGTTTTACTTTGGGTGTATGACTTCTCTAGCCGTGATCTCGGGGGCTGGAGGACTCACTCGGTAACATGGAGGAGATCAGGCAGCCAGAAGCAGCTCTGCTTTTTTTAAAATTTAATTTAATTTTATTTTACAATATAATTTAATTCTACATATCAGCCACGGATTCCCTTGTTCTCCCCCCTCCCGCCCTCCTCCCCTTCCCCCCAGCACACTCCCCATCCCCACCTCTTCCAGGGCAAAGACTACCCCAAGGATTGAGATCAACCTGGTAGACTCAGTCCAGGCAGGTCCAGTCCCCTCCTCCCAGGCTGAGCCAAGCATCCCTGCATAAGCCCCAGGTTTCAAACAGCTAACTCATAATGAGCACAGGACCCAGTCCCACTGCCTGGATGCCTCCCAAACAGATCAAGCCAATCAACTGTTTCACCAATTCAGAGGGCCTGATCCAGATGGGGGCCCCTCAGCCATTGGTTCACAGTTCATGTGTTTCCATTCGTTTGGCTATTTGTCCCTGTGCTTTATCCAACCTTGGTCTCAACAATTCTCTCTCATATAAACCCTCCTCTTTCTCGTCAATTGGACTCCCGGAGCTCCACCCGGGGCCTGGCCATGGATCTCTGCATCCAGTTCCCTCAGTTATTGGTTGGGGTTTTTAGCACCACAATTAGGGTGTTTGGCCATCCCATCACCAGAGTAGGTCAGTTCGGGCTGTCTCTCGACCATTGCCAGCAGTCTATTGTGGGGGTATCTTTGTGGATTTCTATGGGCCTCTCTAGCACTTTGCTTCTCCTTATTCTCATGTGGTCTTCATTTACCATGGTCTCCTATTCCTTGTTCTCCCTCTCTGTTCTTGATCCAGCTGGGATCTCCCTCTCCCCCAAGCTCTCTTTCCCTTGACCCTCGACCTTCATTACCCCCACTCATGTCCAAGCTGTTCATGTAGATCTCATCCATTTCTCTGTCATTGGGTGATCCCCTTGTCTTTCTTGGGGTCCTGTTTTTCATGTAGCCTCTCTGGTGTTGTGAGTAGCAGTCCAGTCATCCTTGTTCTACATCTAGTATCCTCCTATGAGTGAGTACATACCATGTTTGTCTTTCTGAGTCTGGGTTACCTCACTCAGGATGATTTTTTCTAGATCCATCCATTTGCCTGCAAACCTCATGATGTCATTGTTTTTCTCTGCTGAGTAGTATTCCATTGTGTATATGTACCACATTTTATTTATCCATTCTTCAGTTGAAGGGCATCTAGGTTGTTTCCATGTTCTGGCTATTACAAACAATGCTGATATGAACGTAGCTGAGCAAGTGCCCTTGTGGTATGAATGAGCAATCCTTGGGTATATGCCCAAGAGTGGTATAGCTGGATCTTGAGGGAGATTGATTCCCAATTTTCTAAGAAAGCACCATATTGATTCCCAAAGTGGTTGTACAAGCTTGCATTCCCACCAGCAGTGGAGAAGAGTTCCCCAAGCTCCACATCCTCTCCAGCATAAGGTGTCTTCAGTGTTTTTGATCTTAGCCATTCTGACAGGTGTAAGGTGGTATCTCAGAGTTGTTTTGATTTGCATTTCCCTGATGATTAGGGATGTTGAGCAATTCCTTAAATGTCTTTCAGCCATTTGAGTTTCCTCTGTTGAGAATTCTGTTTAGTTCTATAGCCCATTTCTTAATTGGACTGTTGGGCACTTTGATGTCTAATTTCTTGAGTTCCTTATGTATTCTGGATATCAGTCCTCTGTCAGATATGGGGTTGGTGAAGACCTTTTCCCAATCTGTAGGCTGTCGCTTTGCCTTGTTGACCATATCCTTTGCTCTACAAAAGCTTCTCAGTTTCAAGAGGTCCCATTGATTGTTTGTTTCTCTCAGTGTCTGAGCTACTGGTATTATATTTAGGAAGTGATCTCCTATGCCAATGCATTCAAGACTACTTCCTACTTTCTCTTCTAGCAGGTTCAGAGTAGCTGGATTTATGTTGAGGTCTTTGATCCACTTGGACTTAAGTGTTGTGCACGGTGATAGATAGGGATCTATTTGCAGCCTTCTACATGTTGATATCCAGTTATGCCAGCACCATTTGTTGAAGATGCTTTCTTTTTTCCATTGTACACTTTTGGCTTCTTTGTCAAAAATTATATATTCATAGGTGTGTGGATTAATATCAGGGTCTTCAATTCGATTCCATTGGTCCACATGTCAGTTTTTATGCCAGTACCAAGCTGTTTTTATTACTGTAGCTCTATAGTAGAGCTTGAAGTCAGGGATCGTGATGCCTCCAGAGGTTGTTTTATTGTACAGGATTCTTTTGGCTATCCTGGGTTTTTTTGCTTTTCCATATGAAGTTGATGATTATTCTTTCCAGGTCTGTGAAGAATTGTGTTGGTATTTTGATGGGGATTGCATTGAATCTGTAGATTGCTTTTGGTAAGATTGCCATTTTTACTATATTAATCCTGCCTATCCATGAGCATGGGAGCTCTTTCCATTTTCTGATATCTTCTTCAATTTCTTTTTTCAGGAACTTAAAGTTCTTGTCATATAGGTCCTTCACTTGCTTGGTTAGTGTTACCCTGATGTATTTTATGTCATTTGTGGCTATTGTAAAGGGTGATGTATCTCTGATTTCCTTCTCAGCCTGTTTGTCAATTGTATACAGGAGGGCTACTGATTTTTTCTTTTGAGTTTATCTTGTGTCCTGCTATGTTGCTGAAGGTATTTATAAGCTGTATCAGTTCCTTGGTTGAATCTTTGGGGTCACTCAAGTATGCTATCATGTCATCTGCAAATAGGGAAAGCTTGACTTCTTCCTTTCCAATTTGAATCCCCTTAATGTCCTTATGTTGTCTTATTGCTCTGGCTAGAACTTCAAGTACTATATTGAATAAGTATGGGGAGAGCAGACAGCCTTGCCTTGTTCCTGATTTTAGTGGAATTGCTTTGAGTTTCTCTCTATTTAATTTGATGTTGGCTGTTGGCTTGCTGTAAATTGCCTTTATTGTGTTTAGGAATGTTCCCTGTATTCCTGATAGCTCCAAGACCTTTATCATGAAGGGGTGTTGGATTTTGTCAAATGCCTTTTTTGCATCTAGTGAGATGATCATGTGGTTTTTTTCTTTGAGTTTGTTTATATGGTGTATTACATTGACGGACTTTCATATGTTGAGCCACCATTGCATCCCTGGGATGAAGCCTACTTGATCATGGTGGATAATTGTTTTTATGTGTTCTTGGAGTCTGTTTGCCAGTATTTTATTGAGTATTTTTGTATCAATGTTCATGAAGGAGATCAGTCTGTAGTTCTCTTTCTTTCTTGTATCCTTGTTTGGTTTAGGAATCAGGGTAATTGTAGCCTCATAGATGGAGTTTGGTAATGTTCCTTCTGTTTGTATTGTGTGGAACAATTTAGAGAGTATTGGTATTAACTCTTCTTTGAAGGTCTGGCAGAATTCTGCACTGAAACCATCTGGTCCTGGGCTTTTTTTGGTTGGGAGACTTTTAATGACTGTTTCTATTTCCTTAGGGGTTATTGGACTATTTAAATAGTTTATCTGGTCTTGATTTAACTTAGGCATGTGGTACCTATCCAGAAAATTATCCATTTCTTTCAGGTTTTCCAGTTTCGTGGAGTAGAGGTTTTTGAAGTATGACCTGATGATTCTCTGGATTTCCTCAATGTCTGTTGTTATGTCCCCCTTGTCATTTCTGATTTTGTTGATTTGGATGCTCTCTCTCTCTGTCTTTTGGTTAGTTTGAATAAGGGCTTGTCTATCTTGTTGATTTTCTCAAAGAACCAACCCTTTGTTTCATTAATTTTTTGTATTGTTCTCTTTGTTTCTATTTTATTGATTTCAGCTCTCACTTTGATAATTTCCTGACGTCTATTCTTCCTGGGAGACTTTGTTTCTTCTTGTTCTAGAGCTTTGAGGTGTGCTGTTAAGTCACTAGTGTGAGATTTCTCCAACTTCTTTATGTGGGCATTTAGTGCTATGAATTTCCCTCTTAGCACTGCTTTCATAGTGTCCCACAAGTTTGGGTATGTTGTGTCTTCATTTTCGTTGATCTCTAGGGAGTCTTTAATTTCTTTCTTTATTTCTCCCTTAACCCATTGGTGATTCAGTCGAGCATTATTCAGTTTCCATGAGATTGTAGGTTTTCTGTAGTTTTTGTTGTTGTTGAAATCTAACATGGTGGTCTGATAGAACACAGGAGGTTATTCCAATTGTTTTGTATCTGTTGAGATTTGCTTTGTGGCCAAGTATCTGGTTGATTTTAGAGAAGGTTCCATGGGGTGCTGAGAAGAATTTATATTCTTTTTTGTTAGGATGAAATATTCTGTAGATATCGATTAAGTCCATTTGGGTCATAACATCAGTTAAGTCCTTTATTTTTCTGTTAAGTCTCGATTAGGGAGGTCTGTCCAGTGGTGAAAGTGGGGTGTTGAGGTCTCCCACTATTAATGTGTGGGCTTTTATGTGTGGTTTAAGCTTTAGTAATGTTTCTTTTACATATGTGGGTGCCCTTGTGTTTGGGGCGTAAATGTTCAGAATTGAAACTTCATCTTGGTGGATCTTTCTTATGATGAGTATGTAATGCCCTTCTTGATCTCTTTTGATTGATTTTAGTTTGAAGTCTATTTTGCTGGATATCAGGATGGCTACACCCGCTTGTTTCTTAAGACCGTTTGAATGGAAAATCTTTTCCCAGCCTCTTATTTTTAGGTAGTGTCTATCTTTGAATTTGAGATGTGTTTCTTGTATGCAGAAGAATGGATATGCTTTCATATCCATTCTGTAAGCCTATGTCTTTTTATAGGTGAATTAAGTCCATTGATATTGAGGGATATTAATGACCAGTGATTGTTCATTCCTGTTATTTTTGGTGGTAATGTGTGTATACTTCTCTTAGTTGGGGTTTACTGCTGTGGCTCTATCTATTGCCTGTGTTTTAGAGGGTATATCTGACTTCCTTAGGTTGGAATTTTCCTTCTGGTGCTTTTTGTAGGGCTGGGTTTGTGGATAAGTATTGTTTAAATCTGGCTTTGTCTTGGAATGTCTTGTTCACTCCATCTAAAATGACTGAAAGTTTTGCTGGGTATATCAGTCTAGGCTGGCATGAATGGTCTCTTAGTGTCTGCATTACATCTGTCCAGGTCCTTCTGGCTTTCAAAGTCTCCATTGAGAAATCAGGTGTTATTCTGATGGGTTTGTCTTTATAAGTCACTTGGCCTTTTTCCTTTGCTGCTCTTAATATTCTTCTTTATTCTGTACATTTAGTTGCTTAATTATTATATGGCGAGGGGACTTTTTTTGGGGGTCTAGTCTGTTTGGTGTTCTATACGCTTCTTGTATCTTCATAGGCATTTCCTTCTTCAAGTTGGGAAAGTTTTCTTCTATGATCTTGTTGAATATATTTTCTGTGCCCTTGAGTTGGTATTCTTCTCCTTCTTCTACCCCTATTATTCGTAGGTTTGGTCTTTTCATGGTGTCCCAAATTTCTTGGACATTTTGGTTCATGACTTTGTTAGCTTTAGTGTTTTCTTTGACTGATGAATCTATTTCTTCTACTGTATCTTCAATGCCAGAGATCCTCTCTTCCATCTCTTGCATTCTGTTGGTTACACATGAATCTGAAGTTCCCAATCGTTTACTCAGATTTTCTATTTCCAGCATTCCCTCTATTTGTGTCTTCTTCATTTTTTCTATTTCCCTTTTCAGGTCTTGGACTGTTTCCTTCATTTGTTTCATTGCCTTTTCTTGATTTTCTTTCAGTACTTTATTGTTTTCTTCCAGGACTTTATTGTTTTCTTCTAATTTGTTTGCCCTTTCCTCTAGCTGTTTACAGCATTTTTCCCATTTTTTTGTCTTTTCCTCTACACAAGCCTCTACCTTCTTCATGATGTCATTCTTAAGGCTCTTTTCTTCTGTTTCTTCCAATTTTCGATGTTCAGGTCTAGATGTTGGAGGAGGGCTAGGTTCTGGTGATGCTGTATTGCTCTTCATTTTGTTGTATGTACTTCTGCCTTGACATCTGCCCATCTCCTTGTCATTCGTTCTTGGTCTTATCAGCGCACTTGGTCCACACAGAGCTGACAGATTCAGGAAGTCTCTCTCTCTTGTCCAGATGGGAGTTCTCTTGTCCAGATGAGAAGTCTGGGGCAGAATGGGAGCTCTTCTTCAGACGGGAAGTCCGGGGCAGGATGGGAGCTCTTGTCTACACGGGAAGCCCGGGGCAAAATGGGAGCTCTTGTCCAGAAGGGAAGTCCAGGGCAGGATGGGAGCTCTTGTCCAGATGGGAATTCTGGGGCAAGATGGGAGCTGGGGTCTGTTCTCTAAGTTTCAGGAAGTGGCTAGGGTCTCAGGCGATGATGGGCATGGAGGCAGGGCTTGGAGATTGCAGGGTCTGCCGAGGGTCTTGGAGAAGGGGAGCCTTCCCTGTAGGAGTGAGGGTAGAAGGGATCCTGCCTGGTGGCCAGAACCTGGGGCCAAGTTGGGCAGGTCTTCCCCAGAGTGTCTGGTGCCCACTGATGGGATCTAGACTGAGCCTAGGCAGTCACCTCTTGTCCAGAAGGGAAGTCACGGGCAGGATGGCAGCTGGGGGCTGGTCTCTAAGTCTCAGGAAGTGGCTGGGGTCTCAGGCAGATGAGCATGGGGGCAGGGCATAGAGATTGCAGGGTCTGCCGGGGGTCTTGGAGAAGGGGAGCCTTCCTGGTATGGTAGAAGGGATCCTGCCCGGTGGCCAGAACCTGGAGCCAATTTGGGCAGGTCTTCCCCGGAGTGGCTGGTGCCCAGGGATGGGATCTAGGCTGAGCCCAGGCATTCACCTCTTCTAGCTCTGCTTTTCCTCAGAACTCTTTATATCTTGGCTGTTGCCAGAAGGTGCTATCTACTCTGGAAGGTCTTCTATCCCTAGTTAATTGTTTCAGATAATAACCTCACAGATCCACCAAGAAACATGTTTCTTGTTCGTGGTGATATTTAAATTGTGCTGAAATGTGATTTTATTTGTATGTTAATAAATAAAGTATGCCTGGAGATCAGAGGTCATTAGCAAGCCAGAAATTGAAGCCAGATAGTGGTAGCTCACGCCCTTAATCTGATGACATGGCAGGCAGAATCTCTGTGTGGTCAAGGACACAGCCAAGGGTGGTGACCCTTAAGTCTTTAAACCCAGTACCAACCATAGAGACCAGGAGGTCTGTATAGACAGGCAGTGGCAAGGAAGTCATGTGGCTGGGCTTAGAGCCAATGAGAAGGCAGAATAGGAAAGCAATAAAACACAAGACACAGAGGAAGAAGGTCTCTCTCTCAGGGGAAGGACGACAGCGAGTGGTAAGTTAAAGGGAGTTGTGGCTCTTGCTCTGATCTCTTAGGCTTAACTCTGTATTTGGCTCTGTGTTTCTTATTAATCGACCATTTAAAAATTTGTCTACAATTGTTTGACCCTAGATTCAATCAAATTGACACAAGATTAACTCTCAGATCTCATCAATTCTATGTAAAACCCAAATACTCTCCTAATAAATTAATTTCTGCTTAATTTGAACTCCACTGTTTCCTATAAGACTAATTCTACAAGTACAGGGGGTGGAGTTTCCCAAATACAATAAGTATTTAACTGAGTAAAAAATGTATAAAACAAAAAAAAAATTAAAAAAATAATAAAAAAAATGTATAAAACAGCTGAGTCTTTGGTGATGTCTGGTGGCATGATACCACCAATGGCCACACAAATGCCCAGGGTCTAGGCTGTAACCTGTTACTGTATTGGTGTCCAAGGGCTGTGCTGTTGCTGGGACCATGCTAATTGAGTGGCCAGCACTGTCTCCTAGGGCCATTATGTCATCCAGGCCAGGACTGCTGCTGAGGGCCATGTCTGGGTCCATGGCCCTGCCACAGCCAAGGCTTGTGTTGATATCTGTAACTCCCGATACCAAGGGAGGTCATGCTGATGTCTGGGGCCATGTTGGTGTCGGTGTCGATCTTAGTAGCCTATGCTGTCACCTGGGGATATGGTGACATCTAAGCCTGGGCTGCTGCCTAGGACCATGTCTGGGTCCATGGTTATATCACAGTGGGGTCTGTGTTGATACCCTTGGCCTATGTTGCCACTAAAAGTCAAATGGATGCCAGGGGTCTAGGCTACAACCTGTGGCCATGTGGCTGCCTGAGGGTCATGCTGCCATCAGGAGCATGCTGATCTGATTGGCCTCCATTGTCACCTGGGGCCATGGTGTCATCTGGGCCAGGGCTGCTGTTAATGTCCATGTCTGGGTCTATGGCCCTATAGCAGTAGGGTCTGAGTTGATATCCATGGCTCCTGTTACCACCAAGAGTTGTACAGATGCTGGGGTCTGGTCAGTCACCTGAGACCATGTTGATGTCTGAGGGCCATGCTGTTGTCAGGGTCATACTGATCTGGGTGACCTATACTGCCACCTAGGGCCATAGAGATTTCTGGGCTGGGCTGCTACCTGGGACTATATCTGGGTCCATGGCCCTGCAGCAGCTAGGGTCTGGGGTGATGTCCATGGCTCCTGTTACTGCAAATGATTCTGTGGATGCCCAGGGTCTGGTCAGCTGCCTGAGACCATGATGGTGTCCAAGGGCCATGCTGATGCCAGAGCCTTACTGATCTGGGTGGCCTGTGCTGCCACTGGAGCCATGGTGATGGTGATGTTTCGGCCCAAGCTGTTACCCAGGGTCGTGTCTGGGTCCATGAGCCTGCTATAGCTGAGGATTGTGTTAATAATGTCCATGGCCCACATTGCCAAAAGTGGTCATAGGCATCATGCATGTTGAAATCTGAGGGCCATTCTGACCTGGTCCTGCCCCTCACTGGCCCTGTGAGAGCTGGCCCTGCCCCTAGCTAGATATTACAGCAGAAGAGCTGCCCCTCATCCTCTACACTCAGGAAAGATGGCCCCATACCTCACCATAGGCATGCACCTCACCTTGGAAGTAAACTGAAGGTGACCCTGTGGTCAGAGGAAGAGGTGAGCCATCCCTGAGGGTGTAAGAGCAACAGAGCTGAGCCGGGCGGTGGTGGCGCACGCCTTTAATCCCAGCATTCGGGAGGCAGAGCCAGGCGGATCTCTGTGAGTTCGAGGCCAGCCTGGGCTACCAAGTGAGTTCCAGGAAAGGCGCAAAGCTACACAGAGAAACTCTGTCTCGAAAAACCAAAAAAAAAAAAAAAAAAAGAGCAACAGAGCTGAGCCCACACTCACAGTCTGCCATATGATGGCATTGATGAGGGAAAGATGCCCTCCCCCTCTGTCCCTTGCTACCTGTGGCAGGTAAGAGAGCTGGTCTCCGGGTCATGAGAGTGAGAGAACCAGCCCTGCTCTACACCAACTACAGCACACAGAAGACAGGTCCTATACCCCTCCTGGGCAGCACACTAGAGCTGACCCTGTTATCAGTCAGGGGATGCAAGTTATCTAGCCCTGAGCTTGTGAGAACAGAAGAGCTGATCCTGCGCCCACCATAACCCCCTTCCACAATCAAAAGAGAGGGCCCTATACCTCTCTTGGGCAAAACAGTAGAGCTGAGCCTGATGATATGAGTGAGGGGGATCCATATCTACAGGCCTGAGAGCAGGAGAACTGGCCATGCTCCTTGCTGTAGGCTACATTGGGTGACCTAGCCTAGGCAGTGCTGGAGAGCTCATTCAGGTAGTAACAGTGAGGGAATGCTAGTGAGTTGACCAACCCAGGTATTACCCAGACCCAGAGCCAGGGCTGTGAGTTGGCCCACCCCAACATCCACCAAGGCTATGAACTGTTGGAGCATGTGAAGGGTACAAACCTACAGATGCAAGACTGTAGGATCTCCCTGACACAGGAAAGCAACAGGTTATCCGAGAGGAGCCTCAGTGAGAGCCCATTATTGATGGTGTAGCAGAGACCAAAGGCCACAAACCAAACCAATGACTCACGGCAATGAACATGCAAGTGAACGTGAACAGACTGAAGGGTAAACTGTATGACTGACTACAACCTCCATGATGAGAGTCTTCTCTCTCTCTCTCTCTCTCTCTCTTTTGGTTTGATTTGCTTTGCTTAGTTTTTTTTTTTGTTTTATCTTTCAACTTTTGGGGTGTTTTGTGGGGGGGGTGTTACAAGGGCAGAGGGCAGATTTAGGGGGACAAGGAGATTGGTGGGATCAGGGAGATTGATGGGTTCAGGATGCATGATGTGAAATCCTCAAAAAGTTAATAAAAGTTTAAAAAAAAACGTGTGAAACAAATGAGAGAATGCAGTATTTAAAGGAATAAAAACTGAGTAGGAAGTGATAGAGTAAACAGATTCCAAGTATAAAAAAATCATGGAAAGGAAAAGTAAGAACTACCCTAGGAACTTGAAGCATCAACACATTTGTTTACTCAGGGGAAATATTTGAAAGGAAAAAAAAAGCATGAAGTATGGATGCGTGGGCAGATAATTAGTGTGTAAATCCCATATGGAAACTGGGGTGACGGAGGAGAAAGGATCTGTTTAGAGATAATGAAATGGATTTAGAGGTGGGAGATGAAGAGATGTAGGTGCTCAGCTGGTGACCATTGCTATGCTGCATCTAAGGTGACAGGCAAGCAGGGATGCCAGAGGAGAGGAAGAACAGGAAAACAGGAACAAAGTAGTTGGTCCAAGAGAGGGAAGCTGAGGAGGATTTTCAGACAAGCATAACTAGTAGCAGAAGGGATCTTAAGCTTCTTTTCTGTTCTCTTCTCACTTCCCTTTCTTGGTTCTCCTGTGCAGTTAATAAAGTGTATCATAAGGGAATAAGAACATTCACAAACTCCAACCCATGAACATTAAGTGTCCATGAATCATGCTCTCGCTTGTTCTTTGGAAGTTGTTTCTTTGTGTGGCTTCCCTTCTGTTCTTATTTCAGGGCATCAGTTGTAGAATCTAAGCTCTCCCTTGCAAACTGAAGTACATACTTTTGGGGGATTGAATTCTTATTTTCTAAAAATGCCTGTGAAATTCTGCTTATTTTGACTTCTGAGAGTCTCACCATGTAAGCCAGACTGGTGTGAAGCTTGTACTGAAGCCCAGCCTGCCTTCAAACTGGCCATCTTTCCTCCTCTCAGCTGCCGGAATTACAGCCCTGCACACACCTGCTCTTTGGAGATACCTTTATTTGCCTTGATTATGAGGGGAATCATTTTTTTTAAGTAGCTTTTTTTTTCTTCTTTGAAACTCCCACATATTTATACAATCTATCCACTATGAACTCCCTCCAACTCCTGCTAACACCCCATAGCCCATCTCCTTCCAGTTTAATCTACAAGTATCTGAATTAAACTACAAGACAGCAGTTTATTTTTATAAACAATTTATAAGAAGTCAATATGCCTTGTGAGCCCCATTCACAGGCCCCTATCCCTTAAGGTTTGAATTCGTCTTGACCTAAGTGTTTACTTATTATCAATACAATAGATGGGAGGGGAGTAGCTAATGTAAACTCCAGGTACAGTGGGAACTCCAGGCTTGGAGTTTAAGAACTTAAATTTATTTTATATATCTACAGCACGAGCATGAAGAATCCAGATGAAGGCATCAGATCCCCTGGATGTGGGTGAATTTTTAATTCTAATGTTGGCAATTTTGGCTTGCCACATTAACTCAGCAAAGATCAATAAGGTCTGGTTCTCTTGGCAAAATAATAAAATAAAATAAAATAAAATAAAATAAAGGTTAATGCTTCTTTCAAATCTTTTACTCCCTTTAACTCTTAATCACGAATGAATTTTCTCGCCTTAGACTAACATGTCTTTATACTATATTCTTAAACAAAAGCTGCTTAATTACACAGCGGTAATTTTATTGGCCTTTTTCTTTTATGTGCTTATTTGTCTTTTATAAAATACAAGCACTATACAATTCACTCAGAAGAGGCCTGAAATGATGTGCTGTGTGAAGATGGAAATTCTAAAGTTTGGTCTGTAGGTCTCCACAATGAGGCTGATACTAACAAATAAGAGAATATAAAGCACCTCTAAAATCATTTTCATAAGAGTTATCGTAACAACAAATTTGAGACTGAGTGTATAGAGTGCTTGCCTGAAATATGCAGAGCCTTGAGATGTATCCTCAGAGCTGTATAAATCCAGGTGAGGCAGGAGGGTGACAAGTTCAAAGCTATCCTTGGCTACATAACAAATTTGAGGCTAGCTTAAGTGGCGTGAGACACTCAAAGTCTACTTCTTGCCTTTTCAAGCAACTTCCTTGGGTTTTCTGTATTTCCTTATAAAGCTGCTTTTAGTGTGGAGCTAAAGGCAAGGCCTAACAAATGAAAGCATCATCGATACACCAGGGCCGTGGAGTGTGGAGGCTCGAGCCCAGGAATCCCATGAAAAGAGGAAACACAGCAATTTATGTTTCTATGAAATTGAAGGTTATATCCTTCTCAGGTCTTTAGTGGAAGCTGACACACCAGTGGACAAATCTGTTCAAAGTTATATGGTAAAGAGAAAAAGGAAAAAGAAAGGGGTGAAATTCCCTCAGGCTCAGCTTCATTATTCAGCATTTGAAAGAGTGTCCATCTATTCTCTTGACTAAAGCCCTGGACCTTGGTTTCAAGGATTTGTTTGAGGTCAAGGATCCGTTCACTCTCATAGCAAGTATTTATGTGTACATAATTAAATTGAGAAATTCAGTAGAGAAATTACCTTTTCACTGAGAAGTAATATAAACTGCATTATTCATATTTAAGACTCTCTCTCTCTCTCTCTCTCTCTCTCTATATATATATATACATACATATATATGTTTGAAAATGATTATGTATGTACGGAAATTATGTATATATATAGAAATTATATCTATAACATAAATCTCAGGGTTGAGAGTTTGTCAAACTGGGGATTATCAATCAAGTTCTTGTCATTTGATCTTGAGAAATTATTTCACATTTCTGGATCTTAATGTCATATAGTATAAAATAAGATTAAACTTTCAATGTGATTGAATCTTTTTCTATTCCCAAAGTTCTATGAATCTGCTCTGAAGAAAGTTTTAATATGTATTTTTGATATATTAATTTGAAATGACATTTATTATCTATTGTGTCCATTAAGTGCATATAGTTGTTATATAGTGTTTGATATGTGACTATAATAACCGTGAGAATACCAATAACGAACAGCTGTTTCTAATATTACATACAGGTGACCAGATGTGGTGGCACATGCCTTTAATCTCAGAACTTGGGAGGCAGAGGCAGGTGAATTTCAAAGTTTGAGGCCAACCTGGTCAACAGAGTAAATTCCAGGACAGCCAGGGCTACACAGAGAAACCCTGTCTTGAAAAAACAAAAGCAAAAAAAAACAAAAAAAAATTACACACAGGTGTGGAGGAAAGTACCGCAGCTGGTAAAGCACTGGACACTCAAATGTGAAAACCAGAGTTCAGAATCATGGAATCTTTGTATAGGCAGTGTGCAAGGTGTCCCACCTATGTTACTGGAATGTAGGAGGCAGATATAGAGATTCTGGCACAAGCTGACTAGCCACACTAGCCAAAAACTAGTAAGTTTCAGGCCCAACAAGAGACCTTTTCACAATGTACAAGGTAGAGAATATTCAAAGAAGACATCTGACATCAACTTCTGGCCTGCACATGCATGTGCATATACATACATGTGCACAGGCATGTAGGTGGACCTAGAAAAATGCAACCACTGACACAGGCACATCACACACACACACACACACACACACACACACACACAAATTATATATATATATATCCTTTAATTATTAAGCAGAAATCAATAAGTGCACCAGCATCTCGTCATTTTCCAATAAATTATTTCATAATTTACATGCACAGATACTGAAATTAAACATCATTTCATATGAACCTTTTCATGCTACATTTTAATTAAATCAGTTAAACCAGAAATTCTTTTTTTTTACAACAATGTTATTTCAGATATTTAGTGATGTATACTTGGCTCATTATATTAGAAGCTAATATCACCTCATATTTTAGTGTTTCTATTAATCACAGTTATTTCTTTTATTGAAACAGTACTTTGTAGATTCCAAAGACAAATTAATATTAGGTATGTGTGTGCTATATGAAGGGCTAAGGTTGAGATTTAAAGAAACTCAAGTATTAATAAGTTAGTTGTTTTTCTCAATAACCTGTTCTTGAATGTTGAGTAAACTTTTATTATAGTATTTTTGCTTTATGTTTATAATCTTTTATTTTTTGATATTATAATATAATCACAGCATTTTCTCCTTTCTCTTCCCTTGAAACCCTCCCGTGTACCCTCTCTTTTGCTCTCATTCAAGTCCATAGACTCTTAATTGTTGTTGTTGTTGTTGTTGTTGTTGTGTGTGTGTGTGTATGTGTGTGTGTTTGTGTGTGTGTGTGTATTCCTAAATGTATAAATACAACCTGCTCAGTCTGTTACTGTATGTAATTTTTCAGGGCTGACTATTTGGCATTGGACAACCCATTCATGTGTTCTTTGCTGGGGAACACTGTTTCTCTTGCTCTCAGAATTTCTTGATAGCCTGTAATTCATTGTCTAAGGTTGAGGTCTTGAGAGCTTTTCCCTTCCACATTAGCACACCTATTGGTAACATACTTGTTCAGGTAATATTAAGGCAGACACGATTATTTTACATATGGCAAATATTTATGTTAAATACAAGCAGAATGATGTTGGCTTATGAACTATTTTAAGGTACTTAAAAAAGTTTCACTGCAAACATCTTTCTACAATATGTGTGTGTTCTAGGTTGACAATTATCACAAACCCTTTTCAGTCACAAACCAGGCAACTAAAATCAGTATATATAGGGATGGAGAGATGGCTTACTGGCTAAAAGCACTGGATGCTCTTCCAGGGGTCCTGAGCTCAGTTCCTGGGACCCAGTCAGAAAACTGCCAACTGTCTGTGACTCCAACTCTAGGGGATCTGTCACTTTCTGCTGACCCTTAGCATCTGTACACATGTAACATACATAAAAATACACATTAATAAAAATGGAAAATAATGTAAGAAATCAGTATATATGTAAATATGTGTGTGTGGTATGTGTGATGTGGTGTGTGTGTGTGTGTTTGTATATATATATATTAACCCAATTATTATATTTGTACATATATATAAAACCTAACCCAATTACTACATATGATAAATGTATTGTATTGAATCCTACTAAAATATAAGATTAGCTATGAAGGTGACTAAATCATAGTCAGTTTCACTAGTGATCTTTCCCTTATCTATGTGAAGATAATAAAAATAAATTGCAAAATTTACATATGATTTCAATTACTTAGTTGATCTATTCAGGAACATTTATAGAATGTTTAATATTTATTACAATTAGGGCACATTTATATATTAAGAAAGAAACATAGTATTTGGTTGGATTGTTTGCCCTGCAGGAGGCTTCAAACCAGTAGATATACATATTTATAAATATACTATTAATGTGTATATGATTATATTATCATCTCCTAAATAAATTACTAACAACATAGTAAGTACAAGAAGTCAAGATTATTTATTCCATCAAACTCTACTTTCAAAATGAGCTTTTAAGAAGATGATTATAGTATGCTTGGGTCTTACTTAAAGATCTGATTCCAAGCTTTGAATGTAAGAAGGAAGATGAATGGATCTTTTACACAACAAAGCATGTAAAGTATAGAATTTTGGTTTTTCTTTTCATTTTCTCAGTTACATATTTAAGTTATTGAGTATAGATATTATATATTAAATAATGTATGTATAAGACTAAATATGTTAGCAAAGCATGGTGGTGCATGCCTTTGAACCCAGCACTATGGAAGAAGAGGTAGGTGGATCTCTGTGATTTCAAGGCCAGCCTGGTCTACAAAGTGAGTTCCAAGACAGCCAGGGCTATTACACAGAGAAACCCTGTCTAAATAAATAAATAAATAGACTTCCCTTCTGGACAGAGGTGAGTGTCCTGGCTCAGCCCAGACCCCATCCCTGGGCACCAGCCACTCCAGGGAAGACCTGCCCGACTTGCCCCCAGGTTCTAGCCACCCACCAGGTTCCCTTCTAGCCCCACCAGGAAGGATCCCCTTCTCCAAGACCCCTGGCAGACCCTGCAATCTTCACGCCCTGCCCCCACGCCCATCTGCCAGAGACTCCAGCCACTTCCTGAGACTTAGAGGCAGGCCCCCAGCTCCCATTCTACCCCAGACTTCCCTTCTGGACAGAGACCCCCTGCAGACCCTGCAATCTCCACGCCCTGCCCCCACGCCCATCCACCAGAGACCCCAGCCACTTCCTGAGACTTAGAGGCCGGCCCCCAGCTCCCATCCTGCCCCAGATTTCCCTTCTGGACAGAGAGAGACCAGAGAGAGAGAGAGAGAGTGAGAGAGAGACAAGAGCTCCCATCCTGCCCCGGACTTCCCTTCTGGACAAGAGTGCCCATCCTGCCCCAGACTTCCCTTCTGGATAAGAGCGCCCATCCTGCCCTGGACTTCCCCTCTGGACAAGAGCCCATCCTGCCCCAGAGTTTCCATTTGGACAAGAGAGCTCCCATCTGGACAAGCGAGAGAGAGACTTCCTAAATCTGTCAGCGCCCTCTGAACCAAGTATGCTGATAAGACCAAGAAGACCACAAGGAGATAGGCAGACATCAAGGCAGAAATACATACAACAAAATGAAGAGCAATACAGCATCACCAGAACCTAGCCCTCCTCCAACATCTAGACCTGAACATCAAAAATTGTAAGAAGCAGAAGAAAACAGCCTCATGAATGACATCATGAAGAAGGTAGAGGCTTGTGTAGAGGAAAAGAAAAAAAAATGAGAAGAATGCTGTAAACAACTAGAGGAAAGGGCAAACAAATTAGAAGAAAACAATAAAGTCCTGGAAGAAAACAATAAAGTACTGAAAGAAAATCAAGAAAAGCAATGAAACAAATGAAGGAAACAGTCTAAGACCTGAAAAGATAAATAGAAAAAATGAAGAAGACAAAAACAGAGGGAATGCTGGAAATAGAAAATCTGAGTAAACGATCAGGAACTTCAGATGCAAGTATAACCAACAGAATGCAAGAGATGGAAGAGAGGATCTTGGCATTGAAGATACAGTAGAAGAAATAGATTCATCAGTCAAAGAAAACACTAAAGCCAACAAAGTCATGAACCAAAATGTCCAAGAAATTTGGGACACCATGAAAAGACCAAACCTATGAATAATAGGGGTAGAAGAAGGAGAAGAATACCAACTCAAGGGCACAGAAAATATATTCAACAAGATCATAGAAGAAAACTTTCCCAACTTAAAGAAGGAAATGCCTATGAAGATACAAGAAGCCTATAGAACACCAAACAGACTAGACCCCCAAAAAAAGTCCCCTCGCCACATAATAATTAAGCAACTAAACGTACAGAATAAAGAAAGAATATTAAGAGCAGCAAAGGAAAAAGGCCAAGTGACTTATAAAGGCAAACCTATCAGAATAACACCCGATTTCTCAATGGAGACTTTGAAAGCCAGAAGGACCTGGACAGATGTAATGCAGACACTAAGAGACCATGGATGCCAGCCTAGATTAATATACCCAGCAAAACTTTCAATCATCATAGATGGAGTGAACAAGACATTCCAAGACAAAGCCAGATTTAAACAATACTTATCCACAAACCCAGCCCTACAGAAAGCACTAGAAGGAAAATTCCAACCTAAGGAAGTCAGATATACCCTCTAAAACACAGGCAATAGATAAAGCCACAGCAGTAAACCCCAACTAAGAGAAGTATACACACATTACCACCAAAAAAATAACAGGAATGAACAATCACTGGTCGTGAATATCCCTCAATAATAATGGACTTAATTCACCTATAAAAAGTCATAGGCTTACAGAATGGATATAAAAGTAGGACCCATCTTTCTTCTGCATACAAGAAACACATCTCAAATTCAAAGATAGACTCTACCTAAGAATAAAAGGCTGGGAAAAGACTTTCCAATCAAACGGTCTTAAGAAACAAGCGGGTGTAGCCATCCTGATATCCAGCAAAATAGACTTCAAACTAAAATCAATCAAAAGAGATCAAGAAGGGCATTACATACTCATCATAAGAAAGATCCACCAAGATGAAGTTTCAATTCTGAACAATTACACCCCAAACACAAGGGCACCTACATATGTAAAAGAAACATTACTAAAGCTTAAACCACACATAAAAGCCCACACATTAACAGTGGGAGACCTCAACACCCCACTTTCACCACTGGACAGATCTCCCAAATCGAGACTTAACAGAGAAATAAAGGACTTAACTGATGTTATGACCCAAATGGACTTAATCGATATCTACAGAATATTTCATCCTAACAAAAAAGAATATAAATTCTTCTCAGCACCCCATGGAACCTTCTCTAAAATCGACCACATACTTGGCCACAAAACAAATCTCAACAGATACAAAACAAATGGAATAACCTCCTGTGTTCTATCAGGCCACCATGGTTTAAAGTTAGATTTCAACAACAACAAAAACTACAGAAAACCTACAATCTCATGGAAACTGAATAACACTCAACTGAATCACCAATGGGTTAAGGGAGAAATAAAGAAAGAAATTAAAGACTTCCTAGAGATCAAAGAAAATAAGGACACCACATACCCAAACCTATGGGACACTATGAAAGCAGTGCTAAGAGGGAAATTCATAGCACTAAATGCCCACATAAAGAAGTTGGAGAAATCTCACACTAGTGACTTAACAGCATACCTGAAAGCTCTAGAACAAGAAGAAGCAAAGTCTCCCAGGAAGAATAGACGCCAGGAAATTATCAAAGTGAGAGCTGAAATCAATAAAATAGAAACAAAGAGAATAATACAAAAAAAATTAATGAAACAAAGAGTTGGTTCTTTGAGAAAATCAACAAGATAGACAAGCCCTAATCCAAACTAACCAAAAGACAGAGAGAGAGCATCCAAATCAACAAAATCAGAAATGAAAAAGGTGACATAACAACAGACATTGAGGAAATCCAGAGAATCATCAGGTCATACTTCAAAAACCTCTATTCCACAAAACTGGAAAACTTAAAAGAAATGGATAGCTTTCTGGATAGGTATCACATACCTAAGTTAAATCAAGACCAGATAAACTATTTAAATAGTCCAATAACCCCTAAGGAAGTAGAAACAGTCATTAAAAGTCTCCCAACCAAAAAAAGCCCAGGACCAGATGGTTTCAGTGCAGAATTCTACCAGATCTTCAAAGAAGAGTTAATACCAATACTCTCTAAATTGTTCCACACAATAGAAACAGAAGGAACATTTCCAAACTCCTTCTATAAGGCTACAATTACCCTGATTCCTAAATGAAACAAGGATACAACAAAGAAAGAGAACTACAGATCGATCTCCCTCATGAACATTGATGCAAAAATACTCAACAAAATACTGGCAAACAGACTCCAAGAACACATCAAAACAATTATCCACCATGATCAAGTAGGCTTCATTCCAGGGATGCAAGGGTGGGTTTTTTTTTTTTTTAATTGGCAAATTGAGTCCATTCATATTAAGAAATATTAATGACTAGTGATTGTTAATTCCTATTATTTTTTGTTGGTGATGGAGGTGGTGGTAGTGTGTGTGTGTGTGTGTGTGTGTGTGTGTGTGTGTGTGTGTGTGTGTTGTCTTCTTTGGGTTTTATTGGTGTGAGATTATCTAGTACCTGTGTTTTCATGGGTGTAGCTAACTTCCTTGGTTTGGAGTTTCCCTTCTAGTACCTTCTGTAGGGCTGGGTTTGTTGATAGGTATTGTTTAAAGTTTTTTCATGAACTATCTTATTTTCTCTCTCTACGGTGATTGAACGTTCTGCTGGATATAGTAGTCTGGACTGACATTCATGGCCTCTTAGTGTCTACAAAATGTCTGTCCAGTCCCTTCAGGCTTTTGGAGCCTCCATTGAGAAGTCAGGTACAATTCTGATAGGTCTGCCTTTATATGTTACTTGGCCGTCTAACTTTGAAGCTCTTAATATTCTTTCTTTATTCTGTATGATTCTGTATGTTTAGTGTTTTGATTACCAGGTTGCAAGGTGAGTTTTGTTTTGTTTTGTTTTGATTTTGGTCCAGTCTTTTTGGTGTTCTGTGAGCTTCTTCTACCTTTAAAGGCGTGTCTTTCTTTAGTTTGGAAAAGTTTTCTCTTATGATTTTGTTGAATATATTTTCTATGCCTTTGAGCCAGGATACTTCTCCTTCTTCTATTCCTTTATTCTTAGGCTTGGTCTTTTCACGGTATCTCAAATTTCCTGGATGTTTTATATTATGAATTCTTTAGATTTAACATTTTTTTGACAATGAATCTATTTCTTCTTTTATATCTTCAATTCCACAGAGTCTCTCTTACCTTTCTTGTATTCTATTGGTGATGCTTGCATCTGTCCTTGCTTGCTTACCAAGGATTCCAGAATTCTTTTAGTTTGTGTTTTCTTTGTTGCTTCTATTTCAATCTTCAGGTTTTTACTGATTCCTTCACCTGTTGATAGTTTTTTTTTTCTTAGCCTTCTTTGCATTCTTTAAGGGATTTAAATTGATTTCTTCCAATTTTTTGTTTGTCCTTACCTTGATTTCTTTAAAGGAATTTTTCCAAGCTTCACCTTCACAGTTTCACACTATGGCATCTCTGGGCCTCCACTCAGGAACACCCTTTTCACAAGCCTGGCAACAGAGCCTTTCTTTAGTCATGAAGGAAGATTCCATAACCTGTTTCTTCTATCCTAAAGCCAGAACCATGTGGCTGAAGCTTCCAAGTTCTGTTGCTTACTGGAGCTGGAACATGGCCTCCTCATTCAATTATATTTTCCCCAGCTTTCTGTCTTTTACTGCTTAAGTATGGCTGTTCTGAAACTTTCTCTGTAGAGCAGGCTGACCTCTGACTCAAAGATCGGCCCACCTCTGCCTTCCTAGTGCTGGGATTAAATGTGAGCCCTACCACATCGAGCTCTCAGCTTTTCTCTAGTCTCTTCTCATAAATTTAAAACTTAGCTGGGTTTGCTCTTGCCCTGAGGTCACCATTCACTATATTCCGTTTCTTAATTCTTTTATCTCCTTGAACACTGGACCTAGCTCCATTCCACTTTCTCTTGCTCTTTTTCTCTGCAAACCTTTTTCCTTGCTCGGCTTGCTTCTTTTCATTATATATCTTCATTAGAGTTAATACTAGTAACCACAAAACAGAGTCTATACTAGGCTGTTCTGAGAGTTGTTCTGCCTACAGAATTAATCTAAAACTCTTCACTTTAGCCTTAGGCAGACTCTTTGGACAAGGGTAATAAACAGCTACCTTTTAACCAAAATATCACAAGAATGGTCTCTAGTCCACATACTAACATTCTTCTTCTCTGAAACCTCTTGATCCCCACAGTTTATCAAATCACATTCAGCACCACTGTCCTCCATACTCCTACTAGTATGGCCCATTAAGTAGTGCTTATAGCATTCCACTACTTTCATAACCTAAACTTCCAAAGTCCATATTACTCCCAAAAAAAACCTAGTCAGGCTTATCACAGCAATACCCCATTTCTGGTACCAAATTGTCTTAGTGTTTTCATTGCTGCGAAGAGACATTATAACCATGGCAACTTTTATAAAGAAAACATTTAATTGGGGTGGCTCTCTTACATTTTCAGAGATTCAGTCCATTATCATTATGACAGTGGGTGTGGCAGTTTGCAGGTAGACATAGTGCTGGCTGCATCTTGCAGGCAAAAGGAAGTCAACTGAAACACTGGGCCATATCCTGAGCATAGGAAACCTCAAAGTCTATCCCCACAATCACATACTTTTTCTAACAAGATCATACTATTCCAAAGGCCACATCTCCTAATAATGCCACTTCCTATGAGGGCCAATTACATTCAAACTACCACAACTATGTATCTCAATACAGTCTCAAATATAACCCTGACCCTAAAAATACTTGGATTATTAGGGACTATTAGCATGTTCGGATATATATATATATTATATATATATATATAATATATATATATTCATCCTTTCTATGACTAGCACTAAGTTAAGTTTATTTTCAGTAATATCAATGATAAAATATGACTAATGCATTACATGATTACTTATAGTAGATGGGATGACATGCGTTTGTAGCATTGTTTCAACTCTTAACACAAGGAGTTCATCATCAACTGAAGTGCCATTTTGTAGCATATGATTGTAATTAGAATAAAGTTTAAGTAAAAGCCATGCAAGTAACATGTGATATCTCTACGGACAAAGGAGTCAACTCAATCAGAGGATGTGTTAACTGTAAACACATATGTACTCATAATTGAAGCAACTATTAACAAACCCCAAGGGAGAAATAAGAGTATAAGAATAGACAGATTATTTGGACAGAAAATTTAATTTAAAACATTGGGATTAGATTATGCTTTAGGCAAAATGAACCTAGGCATTCATGGAATATTCCATAAAACAAGGATGGTGGGTACATTCTTTTTAAATGCACAGAAACATTCTACAAGATACTTTTAATATGATTCTTAACCAACTTGAAAAGACTAAAATTTTATCAAATATCCTTTCTGATCACTGGGCTGTAAAAATTGAAATTGATACAGATATCAGAAATACATGGAAACAAGAATATGCTCTTATCAATGGATGAAAATTAAAAGCAAAACAATAATATCTCAAAACTAATGAAACCCACACATATGAAATGTAGCACAATATTACATGAGGACAGCTTAGATGAATGAACCTTACTCTAGCAATCAATATCAAGATCTTAAATAAACAGTATGACATCATGACATCATGCCTAAAGACCAGTAAAAGCACAAACTATGGCTTCAGTTAGAAAAACAGAAGAGAAAACATGAAATAGAGATTAGAAAAAATAATAGGAAAGATAAATACTACTATGAGTTTTATTCATTTATTAAATTTTAAATAAATATAATTATATTATTTCCCTCATTCCCTTTCCTTACTCCAAACTCTTCTATGTCACTTCCTTCAGATTCCTCCTATATACCCTCTTACTTTCTCTAAAATTCAGGTCCTCTTTTTTAAAATTATTATTATTTTACAAACATACAGTTATAGGTGATAGATGACAGATGACAGATAGAAGATAAATAGATAGACAGATAGATAGATTGATAAATTGATAGATGATAGATAGTTGGACCAACAAATAGATGATAGATACAGTCTGTTCAAGTCCATTTAGTTTTATTTGTATGTATATGATTTAAAACCTAAGAGTTGCTTTTCAAGAGTTGAAATTCAGCAATACTTAAACAGACAAACAAATAAAAGAAGCAAAACTCAAATAAATAAAACCATAAATGAAATAAGAGATAGTACCTCAAAAATAAAATATCACAAGTTAATACTATACAATATATAAGTCAATAAAATGAGTGATTTAGATAAAAGAGCCAATTTATGTAAACTTTGAACCTTCTGAGACTAACATCACGAAATGAATTACAAATTCGGAACTGAAGCTTAGTACAGTTCCCACTTGCAGTCCCAGCTCTCGGGAGATGGAGGCAGAATATCTATAAGTTCAAGACCAACTTTTCACCACATGTGAAGAAAGTGTCTTCACAAACTAATAACAATGTCTACATGACCAATTAACATGTAAGGAGAGATAATCAACAATGAAGTCTCACATCAAATTAAAGCACAGAGTCTGATGTTTCTCTGCTGAAGTGTGTCAACAATTTAGGGACTGACAGAAAGCTTTCCTGGACCTTCAGAAAATTAGAGATGAGGTAAATATCTCCAAACTCATTTTACAAGCTAACATTATTTAGATACCAAAATGATTAGATAGGATACTAGAAGAAGTAGACACTTATGAGCCAATCTTTCTAATGAACTCAGATAAAAGAGTCTTCAATAAAATACTCCCAAACATATTTAACATAGAGATGGACTATTATTGATAACAAAATATAGGTTTATACATGGGATTCAAGAAGGCTCAATATACAGAAATCTATACCAATTATCTCCAGATATGTGAGAAGGACATTTGATAAAATTTGACATTTTAGATCACAAAATCTTTCAATAAGTTAGGCATAGGGTATTTTTTTTAATATACTAAAGGCAATATGATATAACTCCATGGCTGGTTACTAGAGGTAAAACTATGGAGCCCTTTGCTCTAATACCAGAAAATTGATAAAGGTATTTGTTTCTGGCTGAAGCAGATAAGCAGTAGGAAAGAATCAGAGAGGAAGAAGTTATGATAGTTTTGTTTGCATGTAACATAACTTTAAATTTTTAATTTATTTAAATTTTAATGTAAAGAACTAACAAATAAAAATCCACAAGTGAGAAATAATGACTTTAAAAATATTGAAAATGAAGTAAGAAATAATTTATTTACAATCAAGAATATTTAAAAATTTGTTGAAAAATCTTACCAAGATAACTTTCAGAATTAATCTTTTCACTATCTATACATTTTAATAAAAATATTATTTCATCACCTCCCCTTCTCTTTCCTCCTTTGAGTCTATTTCATTTTCTCTCTTCCTTCTCCTCTCAGGTTGTCCCTTCTTCCCTGGCCCTGGCCCTGTTCTCAAATTGATAGCTGATAGCCTCTTTCCTTTGATTATTATTGTTATATGCACAAACACACACATACACACACACACACACACACACAGAGAGAGAGAGAGAGAGAGAGAGAGAGAGAGAGAGAGAGAGAAAGAGAGAGAGAGAAAGACATATGTGTAAATACAAAGAGGATTTTAAGAAGAATAAAAATGTATTTACTCTTACCAAGAACACTAAGCTGTAAAGTCAATTAGGAAATTTCCCCTAAAGATAATTTTCCATGGTAAATATGATATGAACTCAACAAGAACAATTCCTGAGTCCCCACAAACTTTTTTTTCAACATATGTTTGTTTTTTGTTTTTTGTTTTTTTTTTTGGTTTTTCGAGACAGGGTTTCTCTGTGTAGCTTTGCGCCTTTCCTGGAACTCACTTGGTAGCCCAGGCTGGCCTCGAACTCACAGAGATCCTCCTGGCTCTGCCTCCCGAGTGCTGGGATTAAAGGCGTGCACCACCACTGCCCGGCCATGAGTCCCCACAAACTTAAGAAGATGAAATAATACTTGCATAAGCCAAGAATGACTTTATTTCTGAATTAGTAATCAGTAGGGTGAAATTATAAATCTTCTTAGTTTAAAATTAAATTCAACATCAGTTTAAATTGCGTTAAGTATTTCAAGTTGGGGAATATAAATTCAAAATTTAAATGGAGGAAAGTAATGGTAATAAAGATTAAATATGGCATTTTAATGATAGAAGAGTAAGCAAGGAGAAGAGCCTTGCCCTGTAAAAGCAGTCATTCTACAAACATGTTGGAAAGTGGAGGGCTGGGGGGAGCACAAGAGGCATGTTTGCCCAGTGTGTACAAAGGACTCTTCTCTCAGCGCCAGAGAAATACAACTTGTCTAGAATATTGCTCAGTGGTAGAGGACTTCTATAGTGTGAGGGCTTACATCTCAACTGTAGCACCAAACCACAAGAGGGAAAGAAATATGAACAGGAATAAAAGAGAGAGGAAAGGAGGGAGAGAGGGAGGTAGAACTATGACTCTGTACATGAAAATAGAGTTAAAAACAAATTTATAAATACATAAAATTCCAATGCATTCAAAGTTGCAATATAAACCAGTTAAAACAGTGAATGACGGATCACTTTATTTCATGAAGCATAATTGCTTGATGTTATATGAAAAAGTAAAGCAAAAATATCACTATAAAAAACTAAAACGTAATCTACAAAAAAAATCTAAGTTCATTAATAAAATGTGACAGGCAGTTGGACTTTATTTTAAGAAAGCAAGGAGAATTCAGTATCTTTGAATCATTTTATTACATTAATAAGGGCAAATAATGAAGACTACACAATTCAAGGCTGGTCTAGTGGATAGGAGGACTCAATGAATGGAGTCGTATTTCCAGTCATGAAGATATTAGATGAAAATACAACGTACTGTCTAAAGAAATTAATTTCTGAAATAAACAGAACATTCACAGCTATGATGATTTATGTTTGCCATCATGGAGGATAAGTTGATTTCAGAGTGACAGATAGCTTAAATATTGCCACCCTCAGAGGCTTGTATATTTTAATCATCAGTCTGTGTGTCTTTCTGTCTACCATCTATCTGCTTAGAATAAAGGAGTCTGTCTTTCATGAAGCTGATATAGCTAGGATTTCAAATTAATTTCTTCAGAAAACATGTTTGTTTTATTTTCCGTTTTTGTTGTTGTTTGTTTATTGTTTCTGTTATTTTGACAGAGTGACTATGTAGCCCTGCTGGACCTGGAACTTTCTAAGTAGACCAGGGTGATGGTGAACAGGTGATTCTCCTGCCTCTTCCTCCCGAGTGCTGAGAGCATGCAATTTTGCTACCACATCCTCTCAAGTAAAAATCTCTCTATATATAACTTGAGAGCCATACCTCCATGTAGCCTCAAAGCCATTCTGACCTGATTATCATTTTTTCCTGGATCATAGATTTTACTAAATTGCAAGAGCAGCAGTTTGGCCAGTTGCCCAGTCTCAGGAAGCTTCTGTAACGTCTGGCCAATCAGAGGATTATTGTGGGCTACAGAGTTCTTCTCTTCCAAAGTCAACTCATTATTTCTGCAGATGTTCTACATGCCAGATATTTTTTTAATCATCAATGTTTAAAGCAATGTTTTTTTTCTAAAAGAAGAAGAGTTTTTCCTCAACCCAAAATACAAAAGTCTAGCAAACTTAGAAGAACTACTAAAGGAAAATTTGAAAATATTAGAAAAAGATTTTAAAATGCTGAATAAGTTGAATATAATGAAAATATGAAGGAAAGCAGTATTTTTAAAAATATTCGCAAAATGGGAGGTAAAGCACGTGGGACTGTATGTGTATGTTACACATGAATCTATGAGAAAATTATTGCATACCTTTCAGACAGTAATGAAAACATAAAACTAGGAAATATGAATAGAATGCAAAAGTATAAAAGAAGGAATTGAGTCAAATTCCATAATGTACTAGGACATCAAACAGAGAAATTCAGTCTTATCCATAGTAATAGAGTCAAAGGCATACTCAAGTAATCAATCAGAAGTTCTGTCAATGCTGGCAAGCATACAATAAATGCTAGCCACTCAGTGCTATTGGTTTTCAAAAGTCAAAATCACATTTTCAGGAAGAAATGGATTATTTCTCAAAAGTCATATTGCATATATTTCTTATCTATTAAATCTGTTTCTCAGAACATAATCTAAATTGAGTAGAAAATCATATGCCAGCAGACTTCAGTGAAACATTGTTCTAACAAATTGGTTTGTTCCCTAACACCACATACATACAAAGAAAATAAGAAGGGGCTGTGTTAGCAATGAAGGATATCTACCCCATATCTTGAAAATGATCTAATAGGTAGTTCTTATTGGAGTAGGAACAAACATTAGATGTCAGAGTGGATATACCTTATATTCATAACAATTACAAAATAACAAATGTACCAAAAATGGCTACAGAAAAGAGTACCAAGTGAGGAACTTATAGCTTTTATTCTTCTTTTTCTCAATTTCTAATCATGAAACTTCTTTGGATTATGTGTATAAATGAAAAGGTTTATAGTATAGCCCTTGCATCAGATATCCTTAACTGTGCTTAGCCTGGGCATCTAAGATTATGAAATCCAGGAAAGTATACCATCCTATGCAGTATTCTGCCTTGGAATTCAAGTGCCTATAGTGCTTGTTGGTAGACTAATCGGCTTTGTTTTCTTGGTCTTATTTACTATTTGCTATATGATGCCCCGCCCCCAACTTGGAAAATTTTAGTGAAATCTCTGATAGCTTTATAATGGTAAAGGTGTGAGATCCGACATCACTATGGGGGAAGGGGGGTCGGCAAAGAAAGGGAGGAAGAAGAGAGGGAGGGATAAAAAGGAGGGGTGGATAGGAGAGAATTCCTGAGATTCATTCCCTGCTCCTCATCTGAGCTAAAGTCTCAATGTGGCTAACAGTACATGCATTCTGCTTTTAGCTGGAGTGATTATGGCAATTCACAAACTCTGATAAATAGTTGGACTTGCCTTCAGCATCTACTGATTCTATTTTCTCCAAAATGTTTTCAGTAACCTTTACTCTACTTTTCTCTCTTAGAGTGGAAATATAGCATTATGTGATTTATTTTCTTATTTTTTCCATAGAGGGAAAATAATATCAAGTTTTCTCATACAGTTTGTAAGCAAAAATTTGTCTACAGCTAAGACATCTTAGAATAAGAAACTTCTGCCACATTGGAGCACCTATTTTATGACAGCAGGAAAATGAAAGGATTAAAACTAATTTAGCTATTCTGAAGAGCAAGAGACACATTTAAATTAAACAGTGCAGAGTATCTCTATAACTCACCTTCTGAAAAGAAAAATATTTTAGACTACACAAAATGACAGATGAAAAAATAACATGCTTTGTGATTTTAGTAATACTTCCAGTGGGACTACAGGTGTCTAAGCTAAACTTCAGAATGGAGTTTTTACATTTGAACCCTGCTTAAGTACAGGGTAATCTGTTCCACACAAAACCAGGTATTTATTCCATATAGCTATTTCATTGTCTGGTATGGATATCTTTTTCCAGTTGTAAAATCCTTATGAGTAAACTGTAGCATTATGCAGTACATTCTCAACTACATTAAAGAAATATCAAGGCAATGCACAAACTTAGCTAGTGAAATTTCACTGGCTCTAATGAGTGTGTGCAGCTGACTTCATTCCCTGAATGCTAATTTTCTGATTGTCCAGGATATTGCTTTGTGTCACATAGACATATAAAATTTCCAGTCCAAAACAACAAGCATGAGAAAGGAGATTAATATTCCTTCAAAGAAGTCCAATTAACTGAGCAGCATAATTCACGAACAGTGGCACTGTTAGGTTGTGAATTATTAAGTTGCATATGGAGGATAATTTGCAAAGAAAATTGAAAAAAACAAAAATTATTGCTGACATATTCTTAGTATTCTGAGGAAAACTATCTTATCCCAAAGCAAATAAATCGGGCTCATTTTGCTTAACCAATTTAATCAGAGAGTCCTAGAACAAAAAAGATGAAACTCTAGTCTAATTGCAATACAAAGACAATGTTCCCAGCCTATCTTGTGTCCTGAAGAATCATTGGCTGAGAATGTGTTGAGATATTTGTGAAAAGGACACTTAACTCAAAGAGAAATACTAAAATTATATAGTGTTGAATTTGGCCTTTAACAATGAGGCTTTTGAAATCTTACGATAAATATTTGAATTGGAGAGTGTTGTCATATGTATAATTTGATCATCTAGCACTAAATCAAAAACCAGTTACAGTGGTGGATAACTATAAATCAAGAAGCGAGGAGGCTGAGGCAGAAGGATGATGACTTCAAGGCTACACTGAGCTACAAAATTAGATGATGTTACATAATATTAATTAAAGTTAAATAAGACTGTAGAAATATTAATAACATCTTATAAAGTGTTTTCATTAATATTTAAAGTTATTAGTAATGAAAATTAAATATAAATATATGATTCAAATAGGAGGAAATAAATGTTTAGAAAGTATTTTTAAATAATCAAAGAAACAGGAAAAGAAGTTTTATTTATTTCCTCATCAATTTGCAAAAATCCAAGATGGGATGGGGAGTTGCTGTAAGAGTATATTTTTACCAAAGTATTTCTAAAATATTTAAAGTGGTCGGGAATGTGGAAAGTGGTCCAGTGGTAGAGCACTTACCCTGTGGAACTCCCTAGGTTTAATCCACAGCAATGGAATTTAAAAAAAGGAAGAAAGAGAGTTAGGGACGGAGAGAGGGAGGTGTGGAGATTGTTTTTAAACCTAGGGATGTATTATTATCTAACTTCATCTTGCAGCAATTATACAATGAAAATATAAAAAATACATTTCTGTAATAAGGTCTATTTCTAATGATTTATTTAGCAATTTTAAAAAATCTCTCTTCAGCATAAAAACAATAAAAACTTAAAAAACCAAGCATATGTCATTGCTATCTAACTCAGCATACTGATTATGGTAAAGCAATAGTCCAGTTAGTGAGAATTTAGATGGCATGTAGTAAAATTTCTCTTTACTCTATAACCTTTCAGGAACTTTAGTATAGTCATTGTATGTGTTTTTCGTTCCTTGCTCCAGAAATATTTTAATGAGTGTTCTTCATAAGCTTATGAAAAGTATTTATTCTTTAGCAATACTTAATGTATTGTTCCAATGTGCTGAAGGAAATGCTTGTTTCTCTTAAGGAAGACTCATACAATACACTGATCCTGCCTGATGACAAGAAAAGAGACATACTCATTAGTCAGTGGTACTTTCATGGTTTAAATTTAACCATAGCACAGCACTATATTACTAGGAGGAAAACAAATAACTACCTCTCTAGTATTGCAGTTTGACAAGCATAGCAACTGCCTGTTTCTTGAGCATCTGTACTGTCTTGTTACTACTTTTGCATCCATCTTACATCCTTCATAGTCATAGCATAGTACCTAGGACCTCTTACGCTGATGTGTATAATAAATAGTGATTCTTTTTCTTCATAGTCAGATGTCTATTTAGATAATCATTTCATACTGTGTGTATGATTCAGTAGGGACACAGCTCTGTTTTGTCTCCAACACAATGGGAGAAGAAAGAGAGGAAGGAGGGAAAAAGAAAGGTTCACTTAATTAATAAACAAAATAAATAATAAATGTCTTATGCTAACCCATTATAACTATTGTTGATCTAATCGTGCATTTTCTTCTGTTTTTCCGTTTCTTGTGTCCTTCATTTAGAAGATATAGTTTTCAACTCATTCTATTCAAAACAATAATTACTTTACAGTATCAAACACAAATATTCAATGAATTACATTAAGCATAATATATTCATTGTAGCATTCCATCCTGATCACACTCCTGTGAATAAAGTGTCCATAGTATCTATGCTGTAAACATGATGAAAATCATCTTAATATGAGGAAATGAACACAAGGTCTAACAAGTTTTAGGTGATCAACCTGAGAAACAATCCAGTGATTTTAACTTCACACTCAGCCTGCATCCCAAACTGCTTCCTGCATGTGAATGTTCTAATTTCATCTTTCCGCCGTTTCTATTATCATGGAATACAAGCCTTTGTCATTCTCATATAGACTTCTGCCACCAACTCTTAAAGAATATATCCTAAAACAGATAATGCTCAAAAAATTCACTGTTATCAATACAGAGCAAGGGATCATTAAAAATAAAATAAATTTACATTATAGTTTAAAAGGTGAAGCCTTTAATATCTATATTTCATACGTAGCTCAAGTGTATTTTTTATATTTAACTCACCAATCTTATACATATATATGACTTAAAATATTTACATTATTTCACCTCATTTTAGCTCTGTAAGATATAGGTTATGATTACCTTTTTAGAAATAATAATATTTAAATAGTATCTGGTATATACAATTTATTGATGGAAATTTAATTTTAACCAAGGCAAACTTTGATTCTGAGACCTATATTATCACATACTACAAAACAATATTAAATAAGGAAAATTAAGTTATTTTCAGGTAAGCCTTATGCACTTTTAATTCCATCATCTCAAAGAGTAAAGTGTCCAGATATCTGTCAGTAAGCTACATGAATTTATTTATCACAAAATACAACTTACCCAATGACATTTCCCAATACATGCATTTTAACTGTCAAGTTCATTCAATGCTTTAGTGTTATATTTCCAATGAAAACAAATAGCATTTAGCAAAGATACTAAATTTCTACTTCTAATTGTCTTTTATTCATTAAGAATTAAAATAAATATAATTAGAAGTCTTTAAAAACTGAGGCAATGCCAAGACAAGTAGAAAGAAGATACAGTAATTAACAAGTTAAAACCTACAAGATCATCACTTCAGAAGAGATCAAGTAATTTCTTTTTGTTGTTGTTGTTGTTTTCTTTGTCTTTCTTTTCTTTTTCTTTATTAAGAAATTTTTTATTTATTTTACATACTAATCACAGATCCCCCTCGCTTCCCTCCTCTCACTCCTCCCCTCTAGCCTTTCCCCCAACCCACCCCCATTCCCTCTTCCAAAAAGGTAAGGTCTCCCATGGGGAGTCAGCAAAGTCTGGTGCATTCAGCTGAGGCAGGTTCAAGCCACTCCCCCTGCATCAAGGCTGTGCAAGGTGTCCCACCATAGGTAGTGGGCTCCAGAAAGTCAGCTCATGCACCAGGGATGGATCCTGATCCTACTGCCAGGAGCCCCTTAATCAGAACAAGATACACAAGTGTCTGGCTTATGCAGAGGGCCCAGTCCAATCCTATGGAGGCTCCACAGCTGTTGGTCTAAAGTTCATAAGTAATTTCTTGATACGAACTACTTTATAAAGTTTAGCCTGAACTGAAGCAGCAAATATACTTGGAGTTTTATTAAATGAGAATTTATGTCAAAGTTTATTGTATGAATTTTTTGAACATTAAGTTACAAAACCTATTTTATCTTTGATGGAAAAAAGATTAAAAACTCAGATTAATGTATACAAAATAATTTTTCTCACTTACTAAAGCAATATTATCACTGTATAAATTGTATTTAAAATTTAATTCTCATGTAAAAGACCCCCAATTCAATCCTAAACACCATGAAAAATAAAGAAATACATACATACATACATACATACATATACACATAAAACCTTATCTGAAATTATTCTGAATAGCAAACCGAGAGCTGCTGTGAGAATAAAAGCAATCAAGTTTGTAGTTATTTGGGGTGATAGGTTAAAATAGTCAATGCTTTTATTGTCTTTGGTTATAATCACATAAGAAGGAAAATTACCCAAGAAATTGCATTAAAATGGACATTATCTAAGAAAACATTTCCAAAAGAAATTCACTAACTTTATGTGATGCCTCTTCCAGTAACTAAATAAAGACAGCACACGTAATTACATGATAGAATGATGTAATGATTAATGGGCTGAAAGGAATAGGAGAATGTGACTCACAGATGAAGATACATTTTCAGGACAGAGCGAAGGCTGTATTGAATTAAAGGCCTGTAATTTAATAATCGTCATTCTTGAAGCTTACAAGAAAACCTTACCATAAAAACGTGGGAAAATGACTGCTGGTGAAGTCATTGGACCCAAACTTGATTTGTTTAAATTCAGAGGGAGAGACAGAGACAGAGACAGAGACAGAGAGACAGAGAGAGACACAGACACAGATATGAGAGAGATTTTCAGAAATGCCCATATCTCACACTTGTGTCTCTGCAATCGCTATTTTGTCTCTTCCAGTACTCAACATGAAACATGAACTAAACATTTTCTTAATCACTTTAACTGTGGTTCAAGGAAAACAAGGAAGAAATAAGAAGGGATCCATAAAATGTCATTTCCTGTATAGTGAAAAAACAGATGAATAGGAAGCCATGAGAACTATGAGAATATATACAGTGACAGCAACTGCGAGGTCAGAGAGGATTGTTTTCTTTTTGTTTCTCAGTGGGTTTCTATTAATTTTTTATTCCTTTGTTCTTTAACAATTCATACATGCATATGTACCTTAATTATTTTCACCCGATATGACACTCTTTCATCCCATTTTTTTCTGAACCCTTTTTACCAAGTCCCTTTCACGCTTTCATGTTTTTCCCCTAAAGAAATACACATTAGCAATATTAAATTATTAATGAAATAAAATGTTATCTTAGTAAGATGTGTACATGGGGGGATGTTTGGGAGTATGAACATATGGTGTGCATGAGTGTGTGTGGTGTGTGTGTATGTGGCATGAATATGGTAAAGGTATTTTGTGTGCTCATCATGTGGTATGTGTAGTATATGTAGTATCTGTGGTGTGTGTGTGTGTGTATGTGCATATGTGTGTGTACGTGTGTGTGTGTGTGTGTGCATGTGTGTGTGCATGTGTGTATGTGTGCATGCTTGTGTTTGTAAGTATGCATTTGAGAGTGTGTATATATGTAGAAATGGCCACAGCAGCAGTAACAATAGTGATGGTTGTGTGGTAAACTTGAGAAAAAAATAGCACACTGTGGAGTCCTGGAGGCGTCATGTACAGTGGGCCCGAAGTAGAACAAAATATACTTTACCTGAAAACAGACTGAGAAATGAGACCAGGAATTCAAGAAGTGAAGAGGTCTAGTGAGATGACCGTCTGATGATACTTTTGCAAGCTTGAATTGCTCTAGGATGTTGTGGAATTTGGATTTGGATAATCACTGGAACAGTAAGAGTTAGGAACCCTGGCATCAGGATGTAACACAATGTTTTTTTATCAATGATATTCAAAAAAGGCTGACACTTCCAACTCATATTTGTCAACTAGAGACACACAAATTAGTATGGATTTCCCTAGACATGATTACAGTTCCCACTGCTATTTCTTCTGTTAGCTATTTATTAAAATAAAATTAGATAGGGTCCAAACAGTCTAATTAATAATTGATATTAAATATAAAGTATTGAAACTGACTATATGCAATGTAGCCAGCTTAAGTCTTGACAGAATTATGCTTAGGTGATGGAATGTTCTACAACCCCCCCCCCTCACTGACACAGGCATTCCAGTTCCAAACTTAATGCACAGTAAGCTCTCACTCCTCTTTCTCACCACCTGCTCCCCTGAGTTATGTGAAGCTTAGTTACATTCCACAAAGTTTTAATATATTTTGAGAAGAGCTTAATTTTCACACCTCACAACACAAATAGTTGAGCATAGTAAGTTCTTAAACAAATGTGGAAGTACATAGAACATGCAAAGTAGAATACTTTCAGACTGGAAAGTCTTCAATGAATTCTTCAATACTTCACAGGAGTATTTGAGTCTGTTTCACCTTAGACACAAAACACTTTTGTAATAATTTATAAAGAACAGTAGTTTAGCCGGGGGTGGGATGGGGTGGAGTATGCCTAAATCCCAGCAATCAGAGGGCAAAGCCAGGAGAATCCCAGTAAGTTCGAGGTCAACCTGGTCTACAGAGCGAGAACCAGAACAAGCACCAAAACTACACAGAGAAACCCTGTCTGGAAAAAAAAATCACTCATAGTCTAGGGGTAGGAGATCCTACATAAAGGTGCCCCATAGTGGGTGTCAGGCAAGCACTCGCTCTGTTTCATTGGTGATGCCTTCTGTCTGTATTCTCATGTGGTAGAAGGAAGGTCACATTTCAAACTTTCCCATGTATGGGGATCCTTCTGCTCTAATCACTGTGGTGATATTGTGTTCCCCAAAGTATTGTGCACCCTAATAAACTTATCTGATGTCAGAGAACAGAACAGCCACTAGATAAACATAAAGGCCAGAAAATGGTGACACACACACACACACACACACACACACACACACACACACACACACACACACCTTTAATCCTAGCATTCTGGAGGCAGAGATCCATCCAGATCTCTGTGAGTTCAAAGCCACACTGGAAACAGCCAGGCATGGTGACACACGCCTTTAATCCCAGGAAGTGATGGCAGAAACCAGAAAGGTATAAAAGGCATGAAAACCAGGAACTAGAGCTTAGTTAAGCTTTTAGGCTTTTGAGTAGCAGTTCAGCTGAGATCCATTTAGATGAGGACACAGAGGCTTCCAGTTTAAGGAAATTAGATCAGCTGAGGAATTGGTAAGATTAGTTGTGACTGACTCTGTTTCTCTGATCTTTTAGCATTCACCCCAATACCTGGCTCCAGGTTTGTTTTTATTAATAGAACCTTTTAAGATTCATGCTACAAATCACCTTTCAAAGCCCCATTTTTTAATAGCATCACTTTGGGAACTAGGTTTTGATAAGGTGATTTTTCTGAGACCTTCAGATTTTTATGAAGTGATAAAGAGCCAGAGTAATAATATTAAACAATTATTACAAAAAGGATACCCTTCAAATATTAGTCAGTAACAGTTAGTGATTAATTACTCTAATTTAAAAAAAATATGATAGCTATAAATTGCTGAGCAAATACCTGTGTTGGCACACCCACCTAAAATACATACATACATACATCACATACATACATACATGTATATATACTGTTTGCTTTACATAACTGTGTCTGGAGATCTGTTTGAAAGTATTGCCTAGTTAAATGTACTTATTAACTATAATAATTTGAATTGATATTTTTGTGTGCTAAATAATGCAAAGCAATTATGCCCTTATAAGAGGAAAAAGCCACCTGGCATATTCAAAACCACTTGAGATTAAAATGAATGCCTCACTTGCATTTAAAAATACTCTCCATCTTGCCAGGTAGTTTTGATGCATGCCTTTAATTCCAGCACTCAGGAGACAGAGGCGGCCAGATCTCTGAGTTCAAGGCTAGTCTCTACAGGGTGAGATCCAGGAAAGTCAGAGCTGCGCAGGGAAATTCTGTCTCAAAAAATATATATTCTGCATTTTTAAAAAAATGTGTAAATTTTCTATTCAATTATAGTGGACTAGGTTTGAAGTTACTATACTCTGTCTGTGCAAACATTATCTTGAGTTAAGTCCATATCAATAGAATGTAACTTGAAATTATAAGAACAAATTACTGTCACTGAATCATAACTATTAGAATACAGCCCATTCTATTAAATTGTATCTAGTTTTATTAAATGCAAATAAATAGTAATGAGTTGAGATAAAACCAGATAGAGAAAAAAAATTATCTTATAATCCAAAAGCAGATAAAGACTTTTTTTTTAGGACATCTCATGGATAAAAATGAGTGCAAAATGTTTGTAAAATCATTCCTTTTAGAAATTTATTGTGTTCAGAAAGTTCATGTTCTGTTCCAGAAAGGCTCTACTTGTTATTTTCATCTCCACATCAGCCATCCTGCCTCTTGAAACGCTCTCATAGACATGATCATTACTTCAAAACTAAACCTCAAATTCTGTAACGTTCTCAGAGCTCTTTGAACTGGTACCATGCTCACTTCCTGCTCCCACCCACGGACCTGGAAAGGGAATGGTGAAACCATGAATCTCATTGTGTGACTTCACTACAAACTTAAGTCCATGATGTCCATCGACTGACAAATAGATAATGAACCTGTGTGTATTTGTAAAGGAGAGGCTCTAGAATAGAAGGGAAATTAAAGTAGAGGAGGAGACTGCTTGGGAGCAGAAGGACTCCAATAGGCAGTAGACTTTTGGAAGTGAGGAAATAAGGATCCAGGGGAAGACTTAACCAAAATGAAATGTTGGGAAACTAATTGGGGATTTATACTCTTGTAATCCAAGGAAAAGATAGTAAGAAAAGACAGTAGAATACATATACTATAAAAGAAGTGGGGGCAAAAATTTTAAAGTGGAGATGGGGACAGAGGGGTGCAGGAAAAGCCTGGTGGGGCACAGATTAACCAGAACTAAGGCTCTATGAGGAAGCTTTACAAAAGCCCAGGAGTTTGTAAGCTAATTTAAAAAATGTAGTCTTTTAAAAAGGAGTTTGAATAGAGAAGTGTCACACATTAGTGAGCACTGTTGCTCCTAGAACACATGCATTATTAAATGACACTCTCAGGGCCAGGCAGGGATTATTTCCTACAAATTATCAGTAGGAAATGCCCCAGAGGCACCTTCAACTACACAGGATATTGCCATAGCTCTTGATTGCCAACCAAACAAGAGGGAGGATTACATTTCTAAAGACACCATAAACATTGGTTTCAGGACACAGAGAAATCAAACTTGAATTTCCCAAGTAACGCCCTTGATGGATAGATTTCAGAGTGCTACTAGATGCTATGAAGGCTACCAGCAAATAAAGGGCATCAGTGGTTTTTCCAAGTCTGCCCCTGCAGGTTACAGTACTGACCAGCCAAGCAAGATATGACCAATTGTGCAATAGTGGCAAGACTATGGGAGCAACCACATGCTCTACTGACTGGGCTTGGGGTCTGTTGCGTAGGAGGGAATTCATATCTGATGTTGTAAACATGGTCAAAACCCATGGCTACACAGGGCTAGGGAAGTCATAGACTCTACTGGAGAATCTATTGACATGGTTTTTCTAAATGGTTATGTTGTCAAACTGTCTTCTAACTATATTTATATTCATATTCATAGGAGTGTGATGCTCCTAATCTTGGTCTGTGAAGCTCCTTATTGCAGTGGAAAGTGGGCAGTGCACATATTCATAACTGTTCAAAACACTAAGAATACGTGACTGTGAGTGTTCATTCATAAATAGGACATCTACATCCACACCCATCACCAAGGATCAGGCAACACAGCAGAAAGGGAGTCAAAAAATGCAAGAGCAGGAAGATGAGGAGGGATGTTATGAAATGCTATCCTCTGAACTGTGATCCTCATGTCTGTTGTACACATGACACCACAATAGCAGTTGTTTCCTACACAAGATCTGTACACGATTAAACCAAGCTAAAAATTCACGTTTTTGGGAGAAAAGCTGTCCAAGGTTACAAGGCCCCATCCCTAGCTCAGAAGCTATTGGCACAGTTGTCAGAGGTAGAGGGCTAAGGATTGTGGCCACTAGAGCCTTTTTCATTCCAATGGATCACTACATGCCTTTGTGCACATATGTAGCATTAATTAGACTCAATAGGTTTCAAAGAATAAAGAAAAATAAACATAACATAAAAGAATAGCATGATGTTAGAAAAAGACATGATGGGCCATCCTTGATAGAAATTGGAGATAAGAGAGTAGGAAGCAGATATGATCAGGATATACTTTATATAATTGTAAAATGCTCAAAGAATAAATAAAGTAAAAATATCCATTATTCAAAAAGACCATCACTGTCACCAAGAAGCAAACTCCAGACCCCAAGTCATACAGGCTTCCACACTTCCACATATCTGACACATACTTGCCCAGATTTCCTTGACTATTCACCATCATCCTTATTCTCAGATCATAAGAAGAAAGTTCTCTCAAGTTTTCAACAGCGTATGTCCTTACCACCATAACTACGAGGATCAAGGTCCATAAAGTTTTGCTCCAATCATCCTACTCTGTTAACTGCTCCTGAACTCTGAGACATCAGTATGTTCAGGCCCTTTTGTTTTCTTCATCATCTGAGATATCTCCTAAGCATTTCTGTAGGACAATATCTCCGTTTGGTTTTGATTGGACTATTTTATCAGTATGCAGGTAGGTTTTAATTTATCCTTACTTAGGAAACCCTCTCTCATCTCCTAATAGTTATTTTGTGCCTATCCACTTCATTTTCAGAAAAAAAACCAGAAAAATTGATACTTGCTGCTACTGTTTTTCTCTCTCCAGTTCTTTCTAGAGCTCACTCCCATTAGACTTCAGCACATCATACCACTTAACATGCATGTAACTAAGCTCACAGTACTCTTGATATCCCTACACTTTATGATAAATGTTATTTTAAAAAATATTTTCCATCTCATTCTTTTAATTTCAACTTTTATAGTCATCTTTAAAATTTATAATTTTATGATTGAACCACAGACAGTCTTAGTAAGTGGCACTCAAGAGGTGTTATAAAAAACAGACCCTGGTTCTGCTGGTTCTACATATGTACTGGCTTAGTCCAAGTCACCACGATATTAGGTCTCAGTCTTCTGATTCTTTGTCCATGTTAAACTATTTTTTAACCTATTAGACAGAGTATGTCATTGCTCTTCTCAAAACTATATAACCATTTCTTAAATCGTTCTGTGAAGAGAAAAGTCCTTCTTCTGTTACTGTGATCAACAAGATCTTGAATGAATCAACACTGAAACACATTTTTACACCTCTGAACACTCTACAATGTTCCAACCACCCCTCTCTCTTCCAACCACAATGTCTTTATAATTTCTTCAACATTGCAGACATGCTACTGTCTCACACCTTCTTGTTTATGGATTTTTTTCTGATCAGTATGTCATGCTCACAGTGTTACTTTATTCAACAAGGCATTCCTCTATTACTACCTACAAAATTCAAACCTATCAGCTAACATCTCATAATCCTGTATTGATTCTCTTCTTAGTTGCATATTCACTAACATACTCTCTCCTTCTTCTATCACAATGTATATGGGTGTAAAAGCAAACTTTTTTTAAAAAATCAAGGTGCTTGTAAACCAGCATTCTGGTTGACAAGATATCCCTGACTCTTAGAATTTGTTGAATCCAGTGGTTTAGATAATTTATCTATGACTTACTTAAGTTGACCAACATCATATTAATGAATGGCAGATTGAATATTCTACAGGCTTGGTAATATTTTCAATGAGTGGATGAATGAATAGAGCCAGGATAATTAAAGCAAAATAATTCTCTCACAAATATGTAGAAGACAAGCAACACAACACAATAAACAGCATAACAGAGACAATATATAAAACATAAGAAACTTTAAACACATGAAATTTGAAGAGAAGGAGATGGTATATAGGGAGATGTCATATGGAGGATACAGTTTACTCCATAGTGAAGTATGGTGAAAAGACATGCAGTTTGATATACTGAGATAAGTGTGTGTGTGTGTGTGTGTGTGTGTGTGTGTGTGTGTGTGCATTTCAGTAATCTCATTTTTAAACTTTCAATGACAAAATATTGGTGCATGTAGGACTTTAAAATTTTATTCAGAACTTCCAAAGTAAATGGAAAAAAAAATGACCCTGCTATCGTGGATCTGCGTATGTGATGAAACAATCGTGACTGAACTATCTCTCAATTACTGTCTGTTCTCACTGTGATCTTCCCATCGCCCTACACTGGTGACTGAAAACGGTGTGGTGATGTTTTGCTTGTGTTTTCACAAATAAAGCTTGACTGGAGATCAGAGCGCAGAGCTAACCACTAGAGGCCAGGCAGTGGTAGCACACACCTTTGATCCCAGCACCTCGGGAAAAGAAAATAGGAAGTGATAGGCTGAGCAGAGAGAGGAAGTAATAAGGCAAGGTGGAGACAAAGCTTGGCCTTTTCAGTCTGACGATTCCTAGAGGTAAGAAGTCTTTCTGGAGGCTGGCTGCTCTGCCTCTCTAATCTCCAGGCAAGCTTTATCTGTGAGAACACAAACAAAATATCACCACAAAACATTTTAAGAGCATCTTGACAATACAGTTAAACTCATAGGTTGAAAAACACAAGGACAAATAATTGAGTGGGTACAGACCATTAAATGGAGACGCAGATATGGCAGAGAGTTGAAAGAGGACATTAAAAATGATCAAAATAAAATTCATGATAGTTTCAAAGATTTAATAAAAATATTTGAAAAGATGGATTGGAAAATCTAAAACATTTATTTGAACATATGAAAACTGAAGAGGCTAATTTGTTCAAAAGATAATTTGCACACTATACATTTATTGAAAGCAATAATGACATTTGCATATATGTTCATGTTGTTTGTCTATATATGAGACAATTTTGAAAAAGTAGTATAATACATTTCTCAACTATTCACTATGTTTTCAAGTATGAGATGACGTATTGCAAAATGTGAGAAAACTTTGTGCAGTGGATTGATAACATGAAAGAGTCCATGAAGAGCTGTGTAGAGCTCTTCTACCACAGCTATATCTTGGAACTATTTGCAGATCTAAAGAAGGGCAAGAAGGAGGTAGGAGGAGGGGAAAGAAGCAAGGAAAGAGAGAAAGCTGGTGGGAAGCAGGGAAGTTATGGAGAAGAGAGGTATCTGATGGAAATATTAAATTTCTTGCCAATAAAATACATGAAATTTTGAACACATGAAACTTGAAAAGGAGATGGCATATAGGACAATGTAATATGGAGGATACAGTTTATACCACGGTGAAGTAGGGTGAAAAACATGCAGTTTATATACTGAAACAAAGTGTGTGTGTGTGTGTGTGTGTGTGTGTGTGTGTGTGTGTGTGTTTCAAGAAATGTGTGAATCACATAAACTCACAGGACAAGATCACTTCTGGTAGAGTGGCTGCAGTTGTTACTCTGCTGATATCTACTGATTCTTTACTGGTATCTACTGATAATACCTACTGATCAATAGCTCACTCAATAGCACGGCCTCATGGGCCAGCACACTCATGTGATTTGGAACATTTTCACTCCTGATAAATTTAGCTTTGAACAAATAAACAAATTCACCTAAAATTCCTTCGAAAAATGAGCATTAATGTGCCAGGACCTGTTCTTGTGTGATGCTTAGTGACACAGAGCTAATAGAGGAAGATTTAGAAAAAAATAACAAGGCAGCCTTAAGGTCTGGGAAACAAAGTATTCTATTTCCCAAACTACACACACTCC